>NC_030812.1:87306304-88682137 GCF_001704415.2 Capra hircus | reverse complement strand
TATCACAACCCCCAGTCCATAGTTCATCTGGCACTCTATGCCTATCAGATCTAATCCCTTGAATCTGTTTGTCACTTCCACTGTATAATCATAAGGAATTTTATTTAGGTTGTACCTGAATGGTTCAGTGGTTTTCCCTACTTTCTTCTATTTCAGTCTGATTTTGGCAATAAGGATTCATGATCTGAGCCACAGTCAGCTCCCAGTCTTGTTTTTGCTGACTGTATAGAGCTTCTCCATCTTTGGCTGCAAAGAATATAATCAATCTGATTTTGGTATTGACCATCTGATGATGTCCATGTGTAGAGTCTTCTCTTGTCTTGTTGGAAGAGGGTGTTTGCTATGACCAGTGTGTTCTCTTGGCAAAACTTTGTTAGCCTTTGCCCGGCTTCATTTTGTATTCCAAGGCTGAATTTGCCTGTTACTCCAGGCAAATTGTCTTCCTACTTTTGCATTCCAGTCCCCTAAAATGAAAAGGACATCTGTTTTGAGTGTTAATTCTAGAAGGTCTTGTAGGTCTTCATAGAACTGTTCAGATTCAGCTTCTCAGCATTACTGTTAGGGGCATAGACTTGGATTACTGTGATATTGAATGGTTTGCCTTGGAAGCGAACAGAGATCATTCTGTCATTTTTGAGATTACACCCAAGAACTGCATTTCGGACTCTTTGTTGACTATGAGGGCTACTCCATTTCTTCTAGGGGATTCTTGCCCACAGTAGTAGATATGATGGTCATCTGAGTTAAATTCACCTATTCCAGTCCATTTTGGTTTGAAACTGAAAGTGAAGTCACTCAGTCGTGTCCGACTCTTTGTGACCCCGTGGACTGTAGCCTACCAAGCTCCTCTGTCCGTGGGATTCTCCAGGCAAGAATATTGGAGTGGGTTGCCATTTCCTTCTCCAGGGGATCTTCCCAACCCAGGGATCGAACCCGGGTTTCCCACATTGGAGGCAGATGCTTTAACCTCATGTCGATGTTCACTCTTGCCATCTCCAGTTTCAGTTCAGTTCAGTCACTCAGTTGTGTCCAACTCTTTGCGACCCCATGAATCGCAGTACGCCAGGCCTCCCTGTCCATTGCCAACTTCCTGAGTTTACTCAGACTCATGTCCATCAAGTCATGATGCCATCCAGCCATCTCATCCTCTGTCGTCCCCTTCTCCTCCTGCCACCAATCCCTCCCAGCATCAGAGTCTTTTCCAACGAGTCAACTCTTCGCATGAGGTGGCCAAAGCACTGGAGTTTCAGCTTTAGCATCATTCCTTCCAAAGAAATCCCAGGGCTGATCTCCTTCAGAATGGACTGGTTGGATCTCCTTGCAGTCCAAGGGACTCTCAAGAGTCTTCTCCAACACCACAGTTCAAAAGCATCAATTTTTCGGCGCTCAGCCTTCTTCACAGTCCAACTCTCATTTATTTAGCGCCATGCAAATTATTGTGAGCTTTACCTACTGTCATGAATACTGGGTTGTGTTTAGCTGTTGGTACAAAGACATGACTACAGTTGCTTACATAAATAACAGAGACTCCCCCCACCCCCCTTAAGAAAAGCCTAGAAGTAGCCCAGAGACATCCACAGGTTCATCAGTGACTTCCTTTCTGTTACACCATCCTTGGCATGTAGCATCCCTCCTTAAGTTTACCTCATGGTCAAAAATGGCTGCTGCAGCCCTTGCAGTCTTGTTTGTATTTCAGGTAAGAGGAAGGAGGAAGTAACTGCAAGTTTTAAAATAATGAATAGCTTTCATAATTTTATTTTCTATTTCTTCATTTTTAGGTAACACAACAAACAGAACACATGCAATAGGACATGTGAAGACATTCTCATGAGAGAATGTTATTTCCAGTATATTTTTTATTTTTTTGACATTCAGGATTTCAGATTGATTGGATCAAATTCTAATGTGTCATTCTAACAAAATCCTCAAAATGACTCAGTTGTCACTTATTACAGAAAAGAAAGAAACAATTGGAAAGGAGGAGGAGGATGAGAAAGAAAAAGCATCAATTTCTATAAAAAAAAGTAAGCCTTGGCTGTACCTTTTTCACTAAGGCATTGCTGGCAAATGAAGGAGAGGGGAAAGGGTTAAGTGACTGTGTCCTTCAGACACCCCAGGGAAGCTGATGAATAGCTATATCTTGCTTCATCTACCTGAAACAGTGTCTATTTGAAACAAAAATGTTGATTACATTAATGAAATTTTGTTGTATTATGGCCAAGAAGGTGATTCCTTTACAAAATGCTAAAGAACTGGTTTTGTTTTAATCAGCAAAATTCCTTGGCATTTGTATATGCACCCCTGCCCCTACAAATCCTGAGATTATAACTGATTGATCAGTAAGACACTTAGTAAAATATTCTCATCTTGTATGTACCCAATGTTGATTCTGATTGCCTTACATTGATGAACCTAGTGGCAATGATGGGTCGTTTTAAGTTGCTGACATAAAGCAACATCATTTCACTACATGGGGGTAATGAAATTAACAAAGGAAAATAGCTTTTAAACTCAACTTGAATATTCATCTCTGGTTTATATAACCCAGTGTCTTGAGTGCTTGTTAAAAATACAAACACCCAATCTCTGGGCCAGTTTCTCTAAATCAGTGACTGTGGGGGTGTACTCAGCCTCTGCATCCTCCCTAAGTGTCCCAGGTGAGCCCCTCTATCAGGCTCTATAGAGCTGGAAACAATTAAGGGCTCTGCAGTGGTGTCTCATTTTACTGTTTTCTCTGAAAAGCGATTCAGCTTAATTTGCAGCCATCTAGCCAAAGCTTCCTTTTTCTTGTCTTTACCGTCTTGGTTCCGCCTCTGCCACCCAGAGAAGTCTCTCCTCCTCAAAACATATGGTGTTATTGAGAATCTGTCTTTTCTAAGGGCTTCCCTTGCGCCTAGCTGAACCTGCTGTGCTTCTCAAGTCCGCGCAAGCAGCATTCAGATGAACTGAGATGATTCTATGATGATGATGCAAAAAAAGGCCCCTCGGTTACTTCTTTATCTTCCTTCAGCAATAATGCAACAAATGATGTCTTCACATTTTGAGACATGATCCCAGGAAGGAAATTCTCACCCGTAGCTGTTGCCAGACAAGAAGCCACTTGTGCCAGAGCATTTTACAGTTCTCCTTGGCTCTCTGACCACTCTTGAGATGGAGCCAACATTTTTCTCTGTTTTGACTTTGACTGTAATGATCGTTTTCCTCACCAATAATTATAACATTATATTTAGTGGAAAATATCTTTGGCTCTGGTAAGATTTCATAATAAAAAGTATGAATTAAATATGCAACTGGCCCATAAGGTGTGTATAGCCTAATAAGATAAATAAATGACTCGTTAGCAATTAAAACTGAATGGAGAAGTTCACTGATTGCAGTCAGAGTGGTACACAGGTTTCCCAGGTGGTGCTTAGTAGTAAAGAATCCATCACCCAATGCAGGAGACACAAGAGTCTGCTTGTTTGACCTCTGGATTGGGAAGATTCCCTAGAGGAGGGAATGGCAACTGGCTCCATTATTCTTGCCTGGAGAATCCCATGGACAGGGGAGCCTGGTGGGCTACAGGCCTTGGGATCACAGAGAGTCAGACATGACTGAGCAACTGAGCACACACAGGGAGGTACAAGCTCATGGCTAGGGGCAGTTTGGGGAGGAACAGGGTTGTACTTCTAACTTGTAGCAAGGGATTGTGGGTGGCATTGTGGAGCAGGTGATGGACAGATCCCACCTTGAAAGACATCTAGACAGGGACCTTTGAAGATGTGGTTATTGACCGAGCAAAATGGCAAAGGCACAAAAGTGGCAAAGCGTGTTGGGCCTTTGTAGAAGGGCGTGAATAGTTCTGGTTGCTTCCTAGAAAGTGGGGTCAGGTTAAAGTGAACATTGATTGTCAGGTTAGGCATTCAGACTTGCCCTTTGGTTAATGGAGAGGCAATAAAAGTGTTCATATGGGGAAGACATTCTTTAGTAAGATTATTCTGGCAGCAGGAAATAAAACTGATAGAAAGGGGAAGACGTTAGAAAGAACCAAGACTTATTAGGGCTGAGCATCGTCCAACTTTAGTCTCGTTTTAAAATTAAACTCAGCCGGTATGTCTCTAAGATGTTTAAAATTCATGGGGCAGTCAAGGCATTAACTTTCCTGTGGAAAATTCCATTAATGACAGATTCTGACAAGGAAACATTATTAACGGTAGAGGATTTGAATCTGAAGGCTATATCCACAAGACGTTAGTGCTACTCCTACTTCATTCTTCTATGATGCATATAATTCTTTACAGTATTTCTATGCACAGTATGGCACTGCATTCTCCCTTTGTTTTTAACAGCATGTGGTTAAGATAATAATAGCTATCCATAAGTCATTTGAGCTTGGACAGGGTACCAAAGGTACACAGAAAATTAATGGCTTCTTTGGAAGCATCATTCAGATCTTGCAGCTCTTAGCCTTTCTGTCTTCCCATTGTCTTCTCTTGGCCTGTGCTACTGAAAATACAGAGTGCTGGCTTACATCAGAAGCAGTCATTAGCTCATGTATAAATCTTCTTTCTATTCATTTAAAGAGGAGGTTTTTTTCCTTGTTTGTACAACCGCAAATTCTATATTTTCTTTCAGAAAATCAGTCTTCAGCTATCTTAAAAATGGTAAAAGATGGTCTCAGAAGGAATGAAGGCATAGTTATCTTTGGGGCTAGAAGTGTACCTGAAATTCCAATTAAAAAATTGGTCAGAACACTGACCGTTCTGCTCCTGTGTTTCTTCCTTTGTTCATCGGCTCTGTGGGTTTAAAATGCTGCAAACAGCATCTAGCATCAGCGGATTTAAATGCTCATGAGATGGTATTTGAACTGATCTTTTTCTTCCTTGCCGCGCCTAATGGATTACTAAATTTAAGTGCTCAGGGCATAGTTTTGCCCTCCTTTGTGGGTACATGGCTCTCATTGACGTCATTGGGAGCCCTGTGTCTCTGCAGGGCAGAACTTGGCACTTCCATGTAGAATATTTTTAAACTATAAAATTGAATTACAAAGGTATTGCATCTGCTTTTTATATAGACACTGTTTGCTTTATTAAAGAATGTTTCATAAAGCCAGCCAATTCTACAGGACCTACACATTTAGCGAAGCAAGCTATTTTTAGAAATTAGATAAAAAAGAAAGTGAACTTTTAATTTAAAATCAGGATTGTTTAGGATCGGATTTATAGAAATCAGAATGATATACTTATTATTAAACCATGCTTGTATTTGTAGCAGTTGTTCTGGGTAGCAAAATTTAGTTTTGTGAAAACACAAGAGAAAGTGGTAAACAAAATATTAAAAAGACTCTGTTACCAACTGAAATATGTTTTTATCTCTTTTTTCTTTGAAATAGTTGATGTGCAATATTCCATCAATATTAGTTTCATGTGTGCAAGAGTGATTTGACGTATCTATATCTTATGAGCTGAGCACCATGACCAGTCTAGTAACCATCTGTCCCCATAAAGATACTGTAATATTGCAGACCATAGTCCCTATGCCGCACAGTATTCTTCCCCGTGATTTATTATCTTATAACTGAAAAGTTTTACTTCTTAATCTCTTTCACCTGTTTTGCCCAGTCTCCCATCCCTTCCCCACAGTGACCACCAGTGTGTTCTCTGTATCTTTGAGTCCCTCTGTTTTGTTTATTAGATTCCACATATAAGTGAAATCATAAATTTCTCTGTCTGACTTTATCACTTAGCAAAATACCTCTAGGTCTATCCATGTCATCAGAAATGGGAAGATTTATTCTTTTTTATGGTTAAGTAATAATATTCCAGTGTGTGTGTGCCTTTGTGTGTACATATACATATGTGGTACATATGCCACAACTTCTTTATTTCTCCTATCGATGGACACTTAGGTTGCTTCCATATCTTGGCTATTGTAAATAATGCTGGTATGAACATAGAGGTGCATTTATCTTTTTGGATTAGTGTTTTTGTTTTCTTTGGATATTCCAAAATTGAATTGCTGGATTGAATGGTAGTTCTAGTGGTTACCTCTGAACAAAGTAGGGACTTGGACACAGATCCTATTTGTTTGTGCAGCACTATAAAACACACCTATAGAAAAATTGTATATGAATGAACTTGCACAGTTCAAACCTTCCTGTTTAAGGATAAACTGTATTTTTAATTTTGGGGGCTGTGTTTCCCAGTGGTTGCACCAATTTACATTCTCATCAACAGTGCATGAGAGTTTCCTTTGGTCCACACCCTCCCGATGCTAATTTATTATCTTTTTGATGATAGCCATTCTGACAAGAGTGAGGTGATAACTCATTATGGTTTTGAATTAATTTGTCTGATGATTAGTGATGTGGAGCACTTTCCTGTGTTGGCCATCCATATGTCTTCCTTGGAAAAATGTCTATTCATGTCCTCTACCCATTTTTTAATCAGGTGGTTTGATTTGGGGATGTTGAGTTGTGTAAGTGCTTCATGTATTTTGGACATTAACCCCATACTGGATATATCCTTGGCAAATATCTTCTTCCATTCAGTGGGCTGCCTTTTTGTTTTGCTGATGGTTTCTTTTGCTATGTAAAAGCTAGTCAGTTTGATGTAGTCTCATTTGTTCGTTTTTAGTTTTATTTCCCTTGCCTGAGGAGACATATCCAAAAAAAATATTGCTGAGACCAATATTGAAGAGATTATTAGCTATTTTCTTCTAAGAGTTTTATAGTTTCAGGCCTTACATTTAAGTCTTTAATCCACTTTGAGTTTATTTTTGTATATGGTTTAAGATAGTGGTTAAGTTTCATTCTTCTGATATTGTGCCCATCTTTGGATATAATGTTCCCTCGGTATCTCCAATTTTCTTGAAGTGTTCTCTAGTCTTTCCCATTCTGTAGTTTACTTTGCATTGTTCACTTAACAAGGCTTTCTTATCTCTCCTTGCTATTTTCTGAAATTCTGCCCTCAGTTGGGTATGTTTTTCTCTTTGTCCTTTGCCTTTTGCTTCTCTTTTTTTCTCAGCTATTTGTAAGGCCTCCTCAGATAACCGCTTTCTTTGCCTTCTTGCATTTCTTTTCTTTGGGATGGTTTTAGTCACTGCCTCCTGTACAGTGTTATGAACCTCCATCCATAATTCTTAAGGCACTCTGTCTACTAAATCTAATCCCTTGAATCTATTTGTCACCTCCACTGTATAATCATAAGGGATTTGTTGTTGTTCATTCACCAAGCCATGTCTGACTCTTTGTGACCCCATGAACTACAGCAAGCCAGGCTTCTCTGCCCAGCACTATCTTCCTGAGTGAGTGATAGTCACTCAGTCATATCCGACTCTTTGCGACCCCATGCGCTGTAGCCTGCCAGGCTCTTTTTTCCATGGAATTCTCCAGTCAGGAATACTGGAGTGGGTTGCCATTTCCTTCTCCAGACTATCTCCCTGAGTTTGCTCAAACTCATGTCCACTGAATCAATGATGCCATCCAACTGTCTCATTCTCTGTTGCCCTCTTCTCCTCTTGCCCTCAATTTCCAAGCATCAGGGTCTTTTCCAGTGAGTCAGCTCTTCGCATCAGATGGCCAAAGTATTTGAGCTTCAGCATAGGTCATACCGGAATGGTCTAGTGGTTTTCCCTACTTTCTTCAATTTAAGCCTGCCTTTGATATAGCTATCCAGTTTTCACAATACTATTTATTGAAGAGACTACCTTTTCTCCACTGTATTCTTTTTTAAACTCCTTTGTCATAAATTGACTATATATGCATGTTAATTTCTGGACTCTATTCTGTTCCATTGACCTGTGTCCTAATTTTGTGCCAGTACCATAGGACCATGGTTACTATAGCTTTGCAGTACAGTTTGAAATCAGAGAGCAGGATACCTCCAGCTTTGTGTGTTTTCTTAACATTACTTGACTTTTCAGGGTCTTTTGTAGTTCCATACAAAATTTAGGATCATTTTTTTCAGTTCTGTGAAAGATGTTATTGGTGTTTTTAATTTATTTTGAAATAGCTTTCTCTTATGTTTTCTTCTCTTTCCTTTTATTTCTAATATTTACATTTTTTTTCTTTTTTTTAAATATAAATTTATTTATTTTAATTGGAGGCTAATTACTTTACAATATTGTATTGGTTTTGCCATATATCAACATGAATCCACCACAGGTATACACGTGTTCCCCATCCTGAACCCCCCTCCCACCTCCCTCCCCATACCATCCCTCTGGGTCATCTCAGTGCACCAGCCCCAAGCATCCAGTATCATGCATTGAACCTGGACTGGTGATTCATTTCATATATGATATTATACATGTTTCAATGCCATTCTCTCAAATCATCCTACCCTCGCCCTCTCCCACAGAGTTCAAAAGACTATTCCATACATCTGTGTCTCTTTTGCTGCCTCACATACAGGGTTATCATTACCATTTTTCTAAATTCCATATATATATGCGTTAGTATACTGTATTGGTGTTTTTCTTTCTGGCTTACTTCACTCTGTATAATTGGCTCCAGTTTCATCCACCTCATTAGAGCTAATTCAAATATATTCTTTTTAATGGCTGAGTACACCACCCTTATGGCAGAAAGTGAAGAGGACTAAAAAGCCTCTTGATGAAAGTGAAAGAGGAGAGTGACAAAGTTGGCTTAAAGCTCAACATTCAGAAAATGAAGATCATGGCATCTGGTCCCATCACTTCATGGGAAATAGATGGGGAAACAGTGGAAACAGTGTCAGACTTTATTTTTGGGGGCTCCAAAATCACTGCAGATGGTGATTGCAGCCATGAAATTAAAAGACGCTTACTTCTTGGAAGAAAAGTTATGACCAACCTAGATAGCATATTTAAAAGCAGAGACATTACTTTGCCGACTAAGGTCCGTCTAGTCACGACTATGGTTTTTCCAGTGGTCATGTATGGATGTGAGAGTTGGACTGTGAAGAAGGCTGAGCATCAAAGAATTGATGTTTTTGAACTGTGGTGTTGGTGAAGACTCTTGAGAATTCCTTGGACTGCAAGGAGATCCAACCAGTCCATTCTGAAGGAGATCAGCCCTGGGATTTCTTTGGAAGGAATGATGCTAAAGCTGAAACTCCAGTACTTTGGCCACCTCATGTGAAGAGTTGACTCGTTGGAAAAGACTCTGATGCTGGGAGGGATTGGGGGCAGGAGGAGAAGGGGACGACAGACGATGAGATGGCTGGATGGCATCACTGACTCGATGGATGTGAGTCTGAGTGAACTCAGGGAGTTGGTGATGGACAGGAAGGCCTGGAGTGCTGTGATTCATGGGGTCACAAAGAGTTGGACACGACTGAGCGACTGAACTGAACTGAACTGAATACTCCATTGTGTATATGTACCACAGCTTTCTTATCCATTCATCTGCTGATGGACATCTAGGTTGCTTCCATGTCCTGGTTATTATAAACAGTGCTGCAATGAACATTGGGGTACACGTGTCTCTTTCGATTCTGGTTTCCTAGGTGTGCATGCCCAGCAGTGGGATTGCTAGGTCATAAGGCAGTTCTATTTCCAGTTTTTTAAGGAACCTTCACACTGTTCTCCATAGTGACTGCAGTAGTTTGCATTCCCACCAACAGTGTAAGAGAGTTCCCTTTTCCCCACATCCTCGCCAGCATTTATTGCTTGCAGACTTTTGGATTGCAGCCATTCTGACTGGTGTGAATTGGTACCTCATTGTGGTTTTGATTTGCATTTCTCTGATAATGAGTGATGTTGAGCATCTTTTCATGTGTTTGTTAGCCATCTGTATGTCTTAAAAGGGATTGCATGCATCTGTCAATTGCTTTGGGTAGGATGGACATTTTACCAATATTAATTCTTCAAGTACATGAGCATGGTACATACATATCTTGTTTCACTACAATTTGCTTTATGCACTTCACAATTATTGTGTCTTTTATAGATTGAAGACTTGTGGCAACCAGGCACAGAACAAGTCTGTCAGCACTATTTCTTAGACAGCATTTGCTCACTTTGTATCTTGGTGTTACTGTTGGATAATTCTCACAATATTTTAAACGTTTCACCAGCAAAAAAGTAGAATTTGTGAAGGCTCAGATGATGGCTAGCAGTTTTCAATACAATAAAGTACTCAAACTATGATATATACATTGTTTTTTTACATGATACTGTTGTATCCTTAACAGTGAACTTTTCCATGCATTGGGAAACCAAAAAATTATTGTGGCTTGCTTTATTATATTATTCACATTAGTGTGGTGGTCTAGAACTGGAAAGTCAATGTCTCTGAGGTATGCTTGTATATATTTCTATTTATTTACATTATCTTCAGTTTCTTTCATCAACATCTTACAGTTTTCAGAGTGCAGGAGTACAGGGCTTTCCCCTTCTTGGTTAAATTTAGTCCCAAGTATTCTGTTATTTTTTGATGCAGTTGTAAATGGGATTGTTTTCTTCATTTCTTTAATAGCTTATTATTAGTGTATATTGATTTTGTATTATGCAACTTTTGAATTCATTTATTAGTGCTAATAGTTTTTATTCATTTAATTTTTTTGGTGGAGTCTTCAGGGTTTCCTATATGTAATGTCATGTCATCAGCAAATAATGACAGTTTTACTTCTCTCTTCCCAATTGGGATTCCTTTTATCTCTTTTTTTGGTCTTATTGTCATGGCTGGGACTCTAATCCTGTGTTGAATAACAGTGTCCATAGTGGGCAGTTCTAAGGTTGATCTAGATCTTAGAGGAAAACCTTTCAGTTTAGCTGTGAGTTTGCCATATATGGCCTTTGTTATATTAAGGCGTATCAGTTTTATACCCACTTTGAGTTTTCATTATAAATGGATGTTGAATTTTGTCTATATAAATTTTGTCCTTAAAATGGATGTTGAATTTTGTCTGTATACTATACAGTCCATGGAATTCTGCAAGCCTGAATGCTGGAGTGGGTAGTTTTTCCCTTCTCCAGGGGATTTTCCCAACCCAGGGGTTAAACCCAGGTCTCCCGCATTGCAGGCAGATTTTTCACCAGCTGAGCCACAAGGGAAGCCAATTATATTAAAGTATATAATTTTCATACCCACTTTGAGTTTTTATTATAAATGGATGTTGAATTTTGTCAAATACTTTTTCTGAATCTACTGAGATGATCATATGACTTATATCCTTTGTTAATGTGCTGCTTCACATTGATTAATTTGTGGATATTGAAACATTCTTATATTCCTGAGATAAATCCCCTTTGATCATGGTGTATGATCCTTTTTATATTTTGTTGAATTCAGTTTTCTGGGATTTTTCTCTCTTTCAATTCTCAACAATAATCTTGATAACTAGAGTACTTTTGGTTGTAAATTTTTTTTTCCTTTCAGTACTTTGACTATACCATTCCAGTCCCTTCTGATCTGTAAAGTTTTTGCTAAAAAATCAGTTGATACTCTCATGGGGGTACCCTGTACCTAACTAGTTGTTTTTCTATTGCTGCTTTTAAGATTCTATCTTTAACTTTGACATTTTAATTACAATGTGTCTCAGTTCATCTTGTTTGGAACTCTCTGTGCTTCCTGGACTTGGGTGTCTGTTTCCTTTCCTAGGTTAAGGAAGTTTTCAGTCATTATTTCTTCAGTATGGTTTCTCTGCCTTTATCTATCTCTTCTCCTTCTGAGACCTCTATAGTGTAAATGTTAGTATGCTAGATATTCCAATATCTCAAACTATCCTCACTTTTTTGTGTTGTTTTTTCTTTTTGCTGTTCTGCTTGAGTTACTACCACTGCCCTATCTACCCAATCACTGATCTGTTCTTTTGAATCATCTAGTATGCTGTTGTTCGCTTCTAGCATATTTTTTATTTCACTTGTTGTAGTCTTCATTTCTGATTGGTTTCTTTTTAAAGTTTTCTGTCTCTTTGTTAAAGTTCTAACTGAGTTTATTCACTGTTCCTCCAAGTTTGGTGAGCATCTTTATGACTATTATTTTGAATTCTTTATCTGACAAATTGCTCCTCTTCATTTCACTTAGTTCTTTTTTCTGAGGTTTTGTCATTACTCTTTCATTGGAAAGAGAAAGTCTCACCAGATCCCTGCCCCACTGGCACATACCCTGAAATTAGCCAGTGTTATTTCTCCTAAGACCCAGGTGTTTTTCAAGCTGCTCTATCTGGAGTGGGACTCAGAGTGAGTTTATAGACACGTCCTTCAAGAGTGGAGTCTGAGTGTCCTACAATCTCTGGCTCTCCTGGACACAGCCCTGGTAGTTTCCAAAGCAAGGTGTGAGGGGGCGTGCCTTCCTGATGTTGATCCCCTGGGTTAAGGAGCCCAGCATGGCATTTGGAGCTCTCACTCTCCATGGGGTAACTTCACAACTGTGACCTTTCCTACTTATAGGTCACTCTACTGTGGATTCTGCCTGAACCTCTGAGATTCCTCCTTCTCTTAATGTGGCCTTTTCTTTACATCCTTAGTTGCAGAAAAGCTATTTTGCTAGTCATCAGGTCACTCAGAAACAGCTTTTCTATATGTAGTTGTAGTTTTGGTGTGTCTGTGGGAGGACGTGAGCTTAGAATCTTCCTAGTCTGCCCTCTTGAGCTAGACCCTTCTTTTCCTTTTTTTTTTTTCCCCTTCTGGTAGAATTTCATGGAGCATATTTATGACAGCAGGGTCAGGTTGAAGGTAACTGAGAATTTTCCTCTCTGGATTCTACATCTGCAGCCATAATTTTAATTTTAAGCCTCTTTTCCTACATCCCTTCTCTCTCATCTCTATCCATGCCACCCCAGGGGTTAGGCAGATGTTTGTGAGGGCAACTGTAGATGGATAGTGAGCCCTCCTGAGGGTAGAAGTTGTCAAATCAATTAGAAACATTCTACTTAATCTGTCCGTGATTTGATGGCTGCCAGAGTCCCTAAGGTCCTGTCTTGGAAACTTGTTTTCTGAAGGGGAGAAAGGCTGACAGTTTTCCTTTTTTAAAAATGTATTTGCTGTTTGTCTGAGTTATCTTGATAGTGCAAGATCCTAGACAGTGTGTCAGGGCTTTCACATCCATGGGTCTGCGACACTTTGCATCCTGTAAGTCATAGGATATCATCATCATTGACAGAATCCTTGATGTCATTCTAATGTTATACACTGCAGTTCAACCCATTGGAGATAGCTTTTTTGAGGTATTGCTCTGGAATGTACAGAAAAGAACTCACATGTTAAATCTCTGGGCTTTTGCTAGCTGTGCAATTTCAGCTCTTTCAGCAGGTTTGCCCTCTAAAATAGAGTAATGTTCATAATTTTAACTTTTTAAAAGTATACGTCTTCAGTAAAAATCCAGTGACTATCACCTGGGGCCAATTACCTATGAGTTCCAACATGAAAACCTGGGGGGAAATTGGTGCTAGTAGCAAAAATACTGACAGAGGCCAGCCTCCAATGCTGATAGTGATGTATTATGTTAGGCTCAATGTAGGGATTCCCCATGATTTTGTACTTTATTGTGTCAAGTCTGCTTCTTTGGAAATCTTGCCAACAAGAATATACTAGGGTGAGAACCAGACATTTCTGTGATCCTGGCATGTTTGAATGTTGCTACATTAGACATGAAAATAAACAATGACAACCTTTCTTCTCCCTAACTGAAAAATTATAGAACCCAACAGGATACAGTAGGAGACATTAAATTCAGCAAGACCAGGAACACTTGGAATCATCTTATATATGGAATCATATTATGATATATAATCAGGCTTATATATCACCTTGTTTTACCTCTTCCTTTTATAAATGAAGAAACGGTGAATGGGAGAAATTAAGTGATAACTATACAGCTCCATAGTTACAGATTTGGGACTGAAACAAAGTTTCCCCAGCTCATTATTCTAGTGTGTTTTTTTCTGCATTAAGGCTGATTAATTTTTGAAAAACAGCTTTTCTTCCCTTTTACCAGCCTTGCTCCATGCTTCCTACACTCAGATTTTCAGCAACTATTTCTGATGGTGAGGGAGTGGGCTGGTGGCATTGTTAATTCTTGAATAATCTCTCCCCCCATGGCACAGCTTTCCCTGCCATCAAACAACATCCTGATAATGATATTTGGGTCTATCCTTTCTGGGTAGTAGCCATACTCTGTGTTTTTTAAACATACCAAATAAATACTTGCTCTCTGTTCCATTCCTTCAGAGCCCTTCTAGATGACACTGGAAAACCAGAAAAATTATATTTTTGCTAAATACTTCCATCCATTTACCCAAAGGGTTTGATTAAGTGGACATTCCTAGGATTCTCTCAGGTTGGTGGAAAGAACTTTAGGACACAGAAATCTTTTGATATAACCCAAGTTACAAGTTTTCTGCTCACTTGGAAATCAAATGGTAGCCTTGGTTTTCCCATCTTTGATTAAACAGAGAGGGACATGTCTGCTCAAGAGTGTTACAGGGTTTTAACATGAATGTCACTGGTACATAAAAGCCATGGAAGACTCCTGACCATTATAATAACTGAAGGATTTAGCTCCAAAGGAGAAGTGGGTTTTAGAGCCATTGAGACAAGATCAGCTCATAGATATATTTTTTTCCCTTTCCTTTTTGAAGTATAACTTACATAGAGTAAAAGGATGCCAAATGTAAGATACAGCTTGATAATTTTCCCACTGTACATCTTTGTGTAATCTCTTTCCAGGTCAAATTATAAAATATTATCAGCACCCCAGTAGACTTACTCATGGAGATACTTGTTATAATGTTCTCAGTCATATGTAATACCTCTAAAGGTTTGTTTGGCCATTGGTGTTGATTGTCTTGGTGGCCATGTGACTCCTCTTTCACTCCACTCTTTAAATGTAGGAATGTGCATTCATTATTGGTAATTATTAGGAAAGCAGACAATGTCACCTACTCAGCAAATGAAATACTTAGCTCTAAAATTTTATAACTAATTAAACTTGGTTGCCCTGCTTCATTCTGTATTCCAAGGCCAAATTTGCCTGTTACCCCAGGTGTTTCTTGACTTCCTACTATTGCATTCCAGTCCCCTATAATGAAAAGGACATGTTTTTTGGGTGTTAGTTCTAAAAGGTCTTATAGGTCTTCATAGAACTGTTCAACTTCAGCTTCTTCAGCATTACTTGTTGGGGCATAGACTTGGATTACTGTGATATTGAATGGTTTGCCTTGGAAACGAACAGAGGTCATTCTGTCGTTTTTGAGATTGCATCCAAGTACTGCATTTTGGACTCTCTTGTTGACCATGATGGTTACTCCATTTCTTTTAAGCAATTCCTGCCCACAGTAGTAGATACAATGGTCATCTGAGTGAAATTCACCCATTCCAGTCCATTTTAGTTTGCTTATTCCTAGAATATTGACGTTCACTCTTGCCATCTCCTGTTTGACCACTTCCAATTTGCCCTGATTCATGGACCTGGCATTCCAGGTTCCTATGCAATATTGCTCTTTATAGCATTGGAGCTTGCTTCTATCACCAGTCACATCCACAACTGGGTGTTGTTTTTGCTTTGGCTCCATCCCTTCACTCTTTCTGGAGTTATTTCTCCACTGATCTCAGTAGCATACTTGGCACCTACCCACCTGGGGAGTTCCTCTTTCAGTATCCTATCATTTTGCCTTTTCATACTGTTCATGGGGTTCTCAAGGCAGGAATACTGGAGTGGTTTGCCATTCCCTTCTCCAGTGGACCACATTCTGTCAGACTTCTCCACCATGACCCTCCCGTCTTGGGTGGCCCACACAGCATGGCTTAGTTTCATTGAGTTAGACAACGCTGTGGTCCATGTGATCAGACCGACTAGTTTTCTGTGATTATGGTTTCAGTGTGTCTGCCCTCTGACGCCCTCTTGCAACACTTACCATATTACTTGGGTTTCTCTTACCTTGGACGTGGGGTATCTCTTCATGGCTGCTCCAGCAAAGCACAGCCACTGCTCCTTACCTTGGACAGGGGTATCTCCTCACCGCGGGCCCTCCTGACCTTGAACATGGAGTAGCTCCTCTCAGCCCCTCCTGCGCCCATGCAGCCAATGGGCAAAGGCTAATAGAATTTTGCCAAGAGAACGCACTGGTCATAGCAAACACCCTCTTCCCAAAACGCAAGAGAAGACTCTACACATGGACATCACCAGATGGTCAATAACAAAATCAGATTGATTATAGTCTTTGCAGCCAAAGATGGAGAAGCTCTATACAGTCAACAACAACAAAAAAAGACCAGGAGCTGGCTGTGGCTCAGATCATGAACTCCTTATTGCCAAATTCAGACTTAAATTGAAGAAAGTAGGAAAAACCACTAGACCATTCAGGTATGACTGAAATCAAATCCCTAATGACTATACAGTGGAAGTGAGAAATAGATTTAAGGGACTAGATTTGATAGACAGAGTGCCTGATGAACTATGGACGGAGGTCTGTGACATTGTACAGGAGACAGGGATCAAGACCATCCCCATGGAAAAGAAATGTAAAAAAGCAAAATGGCTGTCTGGGGAGGCCTTACAAATAGCTGTGAAACGAAGCGAAGCGAAAAGCAAAGGAGAAAAGGAAAGATACAAGCAGCTGAATGCAGAGTTCCAAAGAATGGCAAGGAGAGATAAGAAAGCCTTCCTCAGCAATCAGTGAGAAATAGAGGAAAACAACAGAATGGGAAAGACTAGAGATCTCTTCAAGAAAATTAGAGATACCAAGGGAACATTTCATGCAAAGATGGGCTCGATGAAGGACAGAAATGGTATGGACCTAACAGAAGCAGCAGATATTAAGAAGAGGTGGCAAGAATACACAGAAGAACTGTACAAAAAAGATCTTCATGACCCGGATAATTACGATGGTGTGATCACTCATCTAGAGCCAGACATCCTGGAATGTGAAGTCAAGAGGGAAAAGCATTACTATGAACAAAGCTAGTGGAGGTGATGGAATTCCAGTTGAGCTATTTCAAATTCTGAAAGATAATGCTGTGAAAGTGCTACACTCAATATGCCAGCAAATTTGGAAAACTCAGCAGTGGCCACAGGACTGGAAAAGGTCAGTTTTCATTCCAGTAGCAAAGAAAGGCAATGCCAAAGAATGCTCAAACTATCACACAATTGCACTCATCTCACACTCTAGTAAAGTAATGCTCAAAATTCTCCAAGCCAGGCTTCAGCAATACATGAACCTTGAACTTCCAGATGTTCAAGCTGGTTTTAGAAAAGGCAGAAGAACCAGAGATCAAATTGCCAACATCTACTGGATCATGGAAAAAGCAAGAGAGTTCCAGAAAAACATCTACTTCTGTTTTAATGACTATGCCAAACCCTTTGACTGTGTGGATCATAATAAACTGTGGAAAATCTAAAAGAGATGGGAATACCAGACCACCTGACCTGCCTCTCGAGAAACCTGTATGCAGGTCAGAAAGCAACAGTTAGAACTGAACATGGAACAACAGACTGGTTCCAAATAGGAAAAGGAGTACGTCAAGGCTGTATATTGTCACCCTGCTTAATTAACTTATATGTAGAGTACATCATGAGAAACGCTGGGCTGGAAGAAGCACAGGCTGGAATCAATATTGTTGGGAGAAATATCAATAACCTCAGATATGCAGATGACACCACCCTTATGGCAGAAAGTGAAGAAGAACTAAAAATCCTCTTGATGAATGTGAAAGAGAAGAATGAAAAAGTTGGGTTAAAGCTCAACATTCAGAAAATGAAATCATGGCATCTGGTCCCATCATTTCATGGGAAATAGATGGGGAAACAGTGGAAACAGTGTCAGACTTCCTTTTTTTGGGCTCCAGAATCACTGCAGATGTTGATTGCAGCCATGAAATGAAAAGACGCTTACTCCTTGGAAGGACAGTTATGAGCAACCTAGATAGCATATTCAAAAGCAGAGACATTACTTTTCTGACAGAGGTCCGTCTAGTCAAGGCTGTGGTTTTTCCAGTGGTCGTGTATGGATGTGAGAATTGGACTGTGAAGAAAGCTGAGTGCCGAAGAATTGATGCTTTTGAACTGTGGTGTTGGAGAAGACTCTTGAGAGTCCCTTGGATTGCAAGGAGATCCAACCAGTCCATTCTAAAGGAGATCAGTCCTGGGTGTTCTTTGGAAGGAATGATGCTAAAGCTGAAACTCCAGTACTCTGGCCACCTCATGCGAAGAGGTGACTGATTGGAAAAGACTCTGATGCTGGGAGGGATTGGAGGCAGGAGGAGAAGGGGACGACAGAGGATGAGATGGTTGGATGGCATCACCGACTTGATGGACGTGAATCTGAGTGAACTCTGGGAGTTGGTTATGGACAGGGAGGCCTGGCGTGCTGCGATTCATGGGGTTTCAAAGAGTCAGACACGAATGAGCAACTGAACTGAACTGAATAAAGAAAAACTTAAAAAACCTTAAGTTTTGTTTTTTCCTGAACATTTTTCTCATTGAAATACTGCACAATGGCACATCAAGGTATAAAGGCTTATCTGCATTTAAGACGGTGCTTTGTTTTCTATCTGGGGGATAACATTTTCTTTTGTCTTCTTTGCTTGAACTTTTCCCACCACAAGGAGAACCCTGTCTAATCTTATAGTATGCTCATTAGCCTCTGAGAGTCTTAAGTAAATGACTGGATTGTATAAATAATGAAATGTTTTTGCTTCAGACTATTTAGATTATAGAATTGAGCTGACTTTCTTAAAGCAATAGGCTTTTTAATAGCATAATTTAAGATTTTGAATTCTGGGCAGGATTGGTGAGAGTTGGAAATTCTTTTTTTAAACAAATATTTTTACTTATTTTTGACTGTTGTGGGTCTTTGTTGCTGCGTGGGCTACTCTTCTAGCTGCAGTGCGAGGGCTTCTCACTGTGATGGTTTCGCTTGTTGCCAAGCATAGACTCTAGGGCGTGCAGGCATCAGTAACTGAGGCTTCCAAGCTCTAGAGCGCAGACTCAGTAGTGGTGGTGCAGAGGCTTAGTTGCTGTGCAGCATGTGAGATCTTCCTGGATCAGGGAACAAACCTTGCCTCTTGTATCCGCAGGCAGATTCTTTACCACAGAACCACCCGAGAAGCCAAGCAACTGGTCTTTCTAATAATAAGACTATGGACTATGAAGAAGGCTGAGCACCAAAGAATTGATGCTTTTGAACTGTGGTGTTGGAGAAGACTCTTGAGAGTCTCTTGGACTGCAAGGAGATCAAATCAGTCAGTCCTCAAGTAAATCAGTCCTGAATATTCATTGGAAGGATGGATGCTGAAGCTGAAATTCCAGTGCTTTGGCCATCTGATGTGAAGAACTGACTCATTTGTAAAGACCCTGATGCTGGGCAAGATTGAAGGCAGGAGGAGAAGGGAACGACAGAGGATGAGATGGTTGGATGGCATCACTGACTCAATGAACATGAGTTTGAGCAAGCTCTGGGAGCTGGTGATGGACAGGGAAGCCTGGCATGCTGCAGTCTATGGGGTTTCAAAAAGTCAGATACAACTAAGCGACTGAAGGAACTGAGCTGAACCATGAGAAGTTTTTTTTTTTTTTTTAAATTTATTCTGATTGTCTATTCAGCCCAATTTTGGTCACTGTTACTGTAATGAATGCAGCTGACCCTTGAACAACATAGGTTTAGACTGAGTGGATTCATTTATACATGTATTTTTCCCAATAAATATATGGGAAAACTTTTTTGAGATTTGCAACAATTTGAAAAAATTTGCAGATAAACCCCATAGCCTAGAAATATTTTTAAAAATTGTTTAAAAAATTAAATGTTATTAATGCCAAAATATATGTAGATATCTATCTTATTATTTATTACCATAAAGCATACACAAACCTATTATACAAAGTTAAAATTTACCAAAACTTAGGCACACAAGGACTATTATATATGGCACAATTTGCAGTTGAGAGAAATATGAACAAGATGAAAACAATATTAAATCATGACTGTATAAAATAAACTCTAGCACACACTGTACCACTGTAATAATTTCTTACTTCCTGTCGCTGTTGTGATGAACTCAAGTGTTGCAAGTTATCTACTTAAAATGAAATGTGAGGCTAATCACGTCCATGTGAGAAGTTCATCTTTTCACTGGATTGTTCATCGCAGTAAAAAAATGATCTCTTGAGGTTCTTGCTTAGTTTTCATCATGTTTAGTGCAATAGCATAAACCTTGAATAATACCTTGGGACCCATGTGACATGCCACTAGTGCTGGAAGTATTCCCAAGAAGCAGGGAAAAATCATGACTTACAAGAAGAAGTAGAATTGCTTGATTTGTATCATAGATTGAGGTTTGCAGCTGTGCTTGCCCACCATTTCGAGATAAATGAATCCAGTGTAAGAACCATTGCTAAAAAAAGAAAAGGAAATTCATGGAGCTGTCACTGCAGCTTCACCAGCAAACATGAAAACCTCGACTCTGTGTGAAATATATTTTTATGTCATATCGAAAATGCAGCTTTTTGGGGGGGAAGGATTGCTATAAGAAGGCATACTTACTCTAATATTGAGAAAATCAAAGTTATTATAATACAATTTAAAGGAAGATGAAGGATCTAAAGGTGGAGATGATTGATGGCTTGATGATTTTAGAATGAGGTTCAGCTTGAAAAATGTCAAGATAACAGGAGACACAACTTCTGCCAACCCAGAGGCAGCAAACGCGTTCCCAGACGCCATTAAGAAAATAATTGAAGAGGAAAGATATCTGACTGAACAGGTTTTTAATACAAGCAAAAGTGCTTTATTCTGGAAAAAAATATTGTTGCAAAGGGCCATTTATTAGTAAGAAAGACAAACAAGCACCAGGATTTAAGGCAGGAAGGGACAAGGCTAACTCTACAGTTTGGTGCTGATGCATTGGGTTTATAATGACTGCCTCTATCTGTAAAGGTGCTAATACCCCAGCCTTGAGGGAAAAAATAAAAACTGGGTACCAGGGTTTTGGTTGAACAAGAAGCCCTGGACAATGACATGCTTCTTCTAAACTGGTTCCATCAATGCTTTGTCCCTGAAGTCAGGAGGAACCTTGCCAAATAAGGGACTATCATCTCAAGTTTTTTAGGTACTGTACAATGCCTTTCACCACCTAAAGCTGCCTGAGTTCAGCACCAGTGATGTCCATGTGATCTACTTGCCCACAACACAACATCTCTAATTTAGCCTCTAGATCAAGGGGATATAAGGACCTTTAAGGCTTATTACACATGGTATTCTATGAAAAGGATTGCCAGTGGTATGGAAGAAAACCCCATAAAGAGAACATCATGAAAGTCTGGAAGGATTATACAACTGAAGATGCCTTTTTGGCATTGCCAAAGAAAACAAACAAACAAATAACAACAGCAAAAAACTAAGCCGTCAACCAGAAACATTTCCTCCTGGAGAAATATGTATGGCCAAAAATGGTGAGGAAGAGGTAAAGGGTTTCAAGATATAGATCTTGGAGCAATCCAGAAGCTAATAATCACCACACTGGAGGAATTAACAGAAGATGACTAGATGGAAGTGAGTTCTTCCAAACCAGTGCCAGATGATGGGGAAGAAGATGTAGAAGAATCAGTGCCAGGAAAGAGACATTAGACAGTCTGGCAGAAGGGTTCTGATTATTCAAGAGTGCTTTTACTTCTTTTGTGACATGGACTCTTCTAGGATATGGACACTGAAACTAAAGCGGAAGGTGCAAGAGAGACATATCAGAAATTGTGCTTTATTTCCATGAAGTTACCCCGAGTGTGCCTTCCTCTCCTGCCTCCCCTTCCATTTTCTCCACCTCCTCCACCTCTGAGACAGCAGGACCAGCCACTCCTCTTCCTCCTTCTCCTCAGACTACTCAATGTGAAGATGACGAGGATGAAGACTTTCATGAACGGTAAATAATTATCAGGCCTTTCAGTTAATCAACGTATCTGTTGTGTTTATGCAAGTGTCTTCATGTGAAAATCTAATAACTGAATGGCAAGAACTATACGAGATGTTCTGTTTCATCATTTATTGCCTAAGTTCCTGTAGACCCTTGTGTGCTAGACACTATTGAAGTGGATAGTCTGTTCTTGCATAGGCATAAGGAGAGTGATATTTAATATAAAATTAATAGTGTATCTTTCTTCTTACTGTTTTGTAAATGTTTTCAAAGAATTACATTACAGTATGCCTCTCTCATCATTGGAGAAATTGTGTATCAACTTATCATTGCTGTTGTGCTTTAAAAAAAATAATAGCAATATTTCTAATACTATATTGTGAATGTGACTGTAATACTGTATGCCATAAATTTTTAATAGCAATTTATCCATTAGTGTATAGGTCAGGCTATGTACAATCAATATGGATTATACTTAGATTGCTCCTGTTCAGTGGCTAAGTTGTATTGCATTCTTTATGACTCCATGGATTGTAGCATGTTAGGCTCCTCTGTCCTCCACTGTCTCCTAGAGTTTGTTCAAAATGATGTCCATTGTACTAGAATGTCATGAAGAGATCATATTGCTGCTGCTTCATTATTAATGCATGAGTTATTATACCTGTAAATATGGATTTCATATTACCTTTCCACTTTTGAAAAAGATAGATGATTTACAATATTAGTCTCAGGTGTACAGCATAGTCAATCTGTTTATAGATCATACTTCATTTAAAGTTATAAAATAACAGCTATATTTCCCCATATTGTATGCTATGTCCATATTGCTTATCTGTTTTATGCATAGTAGTTTGTATCTCTAATTATCAGTAAGGCTTCCTGTCAATGGTAGGCTATTAGTAGTTACCTTTGGGGGAGTCAAGTTATATGTGATTTATCAACTCAGTGGGATTTGCTTCCCAGTCCTCATGTTGTTCAAGGATTAACTGTACATTCCTTGAAATGCTAATAAAAGGTAGAAATTAATCTTTGAAGTAGTATCTACTTTGGCAATTAAAAGTATTTTCATCCTTGTATTGGATGCAAAAGAACATTCAGAGATTTAGTTTTGCATTAAAGTCTAGAAAATTGGAAGCCAGTATATAACCTTGCCTTAATTGATTAGCTGTCAGTTAAGAATAATGTATTAATAAACATTAGTCAGTTGCATTGTGATTTATATGTGATGAAACAAAAACATCTTCCACTGTTTTTCTCAGAGAACCTTGTAAACCAAATGAAATTATTCACTCAGGTCAAGTTACTGCAGGTGAGTTTCTCTTTAGCAGAGTTCTCCATCGGTACCTACCAGGGGTTGGTTCCGGACCTCCCTCTCTTCAATACCAAAACCCACACATGCCCAAATGCCTTATGCAAGATGGAGCCATAGCACTTTGGGTCCTGCATATCCATGGCTCTTCTATCTGTGGATATGAAATGCCAACTGTGTGTCTCATAACTGTTCATTCATATTTATTGCTCCTTCTAAGAGGCTGTCTTAAAAGTGGCATCTGCCTCAAATTAGGTGGGTTAATTTTTTCTCTTTCTTGCCTTTCTTCTTCTTAATCTTCTTTAAATCTGTCTCTCTCATGTGTCTTTCTACAAATATTGTGTGCAGGTGATTTTCAAGCTCATCTCTGTAGTTATGCTTATCATGCACTGTGTTTTCAGGTCTAGATAACACATTTTTAGTCTCATCTCAATGCCTGACTCTAAAGAAGGGTTGCAGTGGTGGGACTGTTTGGAACTGTGTTTCCATGATGAAAGAAAGACTTATTTTGAGCTGGATGCAGGCTTTGAAGGACTTAATCCCGCCTACCAGAGTACATCATGAGAAACGCTGCTGCTGCTAAGTCGCTTCAGTCGTGTCCGACTCTGTGCGACTGCATAGACGGCAGCCCACCAGGCTCCACCATCCCTGGGATTCTCCAGGCAAGAACACTGGAGTGGGTTGCCATTTCCTTCTCCATGCATGAAAGTTAAAAGTGAAAGTGAAGTCACTGAGTTGTGTCCAACTGTCAGCGACCCCATGGACTGCAGCACACCAGGCTCCTCCGTCCATGGTATTTTCCAGGCAAGAGTACTGGAGTGGGGTGCCATTGCCTTCTCCTTGAGAAACGCTGGACTGGAAGAAACACAAGCTGGAATCAAGATTGCCGGGAGAAATATCAGTAACCTCAGATATGCAGATGACACCACCCTTATGGCAGAAAGTGAAGAGGAACTAAAAAGCCTCTTGATGAAAGTGAAAGAGGAGAGTGAAAAAGTTGGCCTAAAGCTCAACATTCGAAAAACGAAGATCATGGCATCTGGTCCCATCACTTCATGGGAAATAGATGGGGAAACAGTGGAAACACTGTCAGAATTTATTTTGGGGGGCTCCAAAATCACTGCAGATGGTGATTGCAGCCATGAAATTAAAAGACGCTTACTCCTTGGAAGAAAAGTTATGACCAACCTAGATAGCATATTCAAAAGCAGAGATATTACTTTGCCGACTAAGGTCTGTCTAGTCAAGGCTATGATTTTTCCTGTGGTCATTTATGCACGTGAGAGTTGGACTGTGAAGAAGGCTGAGTGCCGAAGAATTAATGCTTTTGAACTGTGGTGTTGGTGAAGACTCTTGAGAGTCCCTTGGACTGCAAGAAGATCCAACCAGTCCATTCTGAAGGAGATCAGCCCTGGGATTTCTTTGGAAGGAATGATGCTAAAGCTGAAACTCCAGTACTTTGGCTACCTCATGCGAAGATTTGACTCATTGGAAAAGACTCTGATGCTGGGAGGGATTGGGGGCAGGAGGAGAAGGGGACGACAGAGAATGAGATGGCTGGATGGCATCACTGACTGAATGGATGTGAGTCTGAGTGAACTCTGGGAGTTGGTGATGGACAGGGAGGCCTGGCGTGCTGCGATTCATGGGGTTGCAAAGAGTCGGACAGGACTGAGCAACTGAACTGAACTGACCAGAAGGTAGAGATATTCTTAGATTATCTTACACATTACTTTATGTGAAGGTTATAAGGTAGGAAATGATTTGTATTATAGGAATTTAAGAAGCAAAAATAGAGTGAAGTAAGCCAGAAAGAAAAACACCAATACAGTATACTAACACATATATATGGAATTTAGAAAGATGGCAATGACGACCCTGTATGCAAGACAGCAAAAAAGACACAGATGTGTATAACGGACTTTTGGACTCAGAGGGAGAGGGAGAGGGTGGGATGATTTGGGAGAATGGCATTCTAACATGTATACTATCATGTAAGAATCGAATTGCCAGTCTATGTCTGACGCAGGATACAGCATGCTTGGGGCTGGTGCATGGGGATGACCCAGAGAGATGTTATGGGGAGGGAGGTGGGAGGGGGGTTCATGTTTGGGAACGCATGTAAGAATTAAAGATTTTAAAATTAAAAAAAATAAACATTTTAGCTTATAAAAAAAAAATCAACTGGAAAAATTGCCAAAAGACACACACACAAAAAATCCTAAAGGTGTAGGGCAGATTATAAAAATGTAAAATAAAAAAGTGGATTTCTAAGAAGGGGTTAATTATGACTAGGAAAAAGATGTAATCTAAATAAAAGGTGGAACTGAAAGAAATAATAAAAGTGATTCTATTCCAATAAAAGAACTGCCCTATTAGCTAGAAATTTTGAATTAATTGACAAGAAATAACTAGTTAGAATCTACTTCCATCAACTCTTCCTATAACTAAAAAGTATTTCTGTTGGTAATAATTTTTGAATTCTGTTCATCATATAAATAAAAAAAGTAAGAATATAATTTTATCTCTGTCATCATCAAAGATGATGGTGTATTGGGCATTAGCTGAAATGTAGTGAAATGAGGGATTTTTCTGGTGGCCCAGTAATTAAGACTTTGCTTTCCAATGACGGGAGTGCAGACTTGATCCCTATTTGGGGAGCTAAGATCCCACATGCCTCGCAGCCAAAAAATCAGAACATAAAAAAGAAGAAGCAATATTGTAAGAAGTTCAATGAAGACTTAAAAAAAAAATAGTCCACATTAAAAAAATATCTTAATGTAATGAACCATAAGTTGATCTTCTGGAAAGACAACCACCATTAGTTTCTCCCATGCCTGCAAGCCTGCGCCTTTCCACTCATCCAATGTGGGATCTTTTTGCCCTCCCCGCCCCCCGCCCCCAGCCCCCCCCCTCCTCGCCCCCCGGCCTCCGGTCTTGGCTGACTTCGTAATTTGCTTTTACCAACCAAATGGGGGCAGAAGTAAAAGCGTGCCTATTCTGGCTTGGGCTTAAGAGTTCTGGCGTCTCCGCTTCTCTTTTGAAGCCCTGAGCCAGTAGGTAAAGAACTGCAGCTAGCATACTGTAAAGAGTGAGGTGCGGTCAGCCTCCAGGTCTTCACATTTTTCAGCTGTGGTTCCAGGCGTGTGAGTGAAGCCATGTTGGATTCTTGAGTCCTAGTAGAGCTCCAGGTGACATCACATGAAGCAGAGATGAGGCTGTGCTTGTTGAGCCCTGCCCAAGTTACAGAACCATGAGCAAGTAAATGGTTGTTACTTTTTTAAGTTACTGAATGTTTATACAGTATGTTATAACTAAATAGATATATGAATAGATATCCGAACATCCATATAGATAACTGAAATAGATTGAATGATAGAAACTGTAATTGATGTCGAGATAGCAGCCAGAAGAAAATTTCCTGCATCTAAGGAAAAATAATGAGACACTTTACAGAACTTAACATGCAGAAAATATAGGTAGAGAGACTCGGTTTCTGGACAAATGGAGAAACTAAGGCTGTCATCTTTGGAGAAAGTTCTAAAACTGAGACCAGTTATTTTTACATAGGGCTAGTCAGTGAGTGGGAAAATCATTCAAGGAAACTGCTTTACCTTTGGGCAGCTTTATAGATAATGTCTCTCCTGAGGCTCACGTGAAGAGCTATATGAATGTACTTGGTTGTCTCAAGAGCCTTCTCTTATCAGCACTTCATGGCCATGTGTAGCATCGTTTGCTCCTATTTTTTTTTTTTGTGTGTGTGTGTTTGTGTGTTTTTTTGGGGGTTGAGGGGTTCGGAGGACATGAGAGAGGTTGATATCTAGCTCTATAGGAACTGTTAGCCATCATTTCTTTTTGTAAACTTTGTATTTTGCTTTTAGTGGCTTTAAAACAATTCACTACACTGGAAACTTACAAGTAAAATTTAGTTATTTAAAATCATTCAAAACTATAGTAGGCCTTTAGGGGTTTCAGAAACTGTGTTTATAGGCAACTTTCTTTGTACAGAGTCATTCTTGACTATATAGGAAATGTGTGACTCTCTTAAGTGCTTAAATTACAGACATTTTCAAACATAGTTAAGATCCTACTAATTTATTTGAAATATTATGGCCCTAAGGGCATTAAAATTGGTTTTAGTTTTTTTGTTGATTTTTTGATGTGTCATTCAAAATTGATTGGTAATCGATTTTCTCCTGTTTTGTCCATGTGCTAGAGTATTTGTGGTGTGAATATGAAGAAACTGTGTTCTTCAAACATGACTAGTTCCAAGCCCATATTTGAAATTTCTGTATTGAATTTAGAAAAAAAATAATATAATATTAGTGACTTTTAGTATTCCAAATGTTTCAAACACTGATATTGAGGTCTTTTTCTTTCTTAATTTCCTAACCCAAATACTTTTCTTCTAATTTTGTGAATCCAAACCTCATACCAAGTGGTTTAACTGCATTCTTTCCATTTATTACACACTTACTGCTAACAAAGATCCTATAATCTGGAAAAAATGGATTTGCACCAGATAATACACCAGCTGTGTCTCCTGTTTTATTGATGACGCATTACCCTGTGACAAGGTCCTGCTTACTCACACAAACATTTAGACACATCTAGTGATGGGAAAAATCTAAATGCCAATTCTTTTTGTGCAAAGAGAAAATAATACTTCACATAGGAAGGTCTGAAAGGGAAGAACTTTTAGAACCTGATGCACTGGAATGAATCTGGGTCACAGTAATGTTTAGAAAACAAAACAAGATGCAAATGAAAATAAGATGCCATGCAATTAGGGTGCCTCAGACAGCAAAAAGCCTATATTTCTGTGCTGCATTTGCCCACATAGGGGAGCATTCACTTGTTCTGAACAAAAGTTCTAAGTGACTGAGACAATTAGGGATGTGGGTGAAGGGAGACGGAAGTTATTAAACAGTGGGATCCCTGAGGGCAGTGGTAGTGCTATCACTGTCATCCTTGTTCCCTCTTTATGAAAAGTAACTATTACATGTTGTACCTTATTTGTTTCCAATGCCTGCAACAACCCTGCAGTGCAGGTGGGATTCTCATTTTACCAGTGATGTAACTGAGCCTCAGAGATGTAAGGTAACTTGCCCAAAGTAACATCCTAGAATGGTAGTCAAACTCAGACCTCTGTGTGTGACCTTACTTCTCAAAAATCTTACATGATTATAAAATTTAAAAAATGGTGAGCATTCTTTAAAAGTTAGCAAATGGAACGAAAAGCTTTGTGATAGGAGAATTTGCACACCTTCCTAGGTTTTGATTAGGGAAAGAGGGGGGTTCTAGAAAAATAATAGCAAATAATCGTAATGGTCAAGAGTTTGCAGATTGGATGGAAGCCAGCTTTGGGGACCATGACTGAAAGAATTCCTAAGACTTGTTCCTTGAAGTTTTCCCGACTGTTAGGTACAGGGCCATGCCAGTTTCAGGGAAAATTGAGAAAGAGGCATTTCATTTGCCAAAAGGACAATGGTTTGGCTTATTCCTTCTCATTAATGGAATTAAAGAATCACAGCATTTGATCTAGAGATAATTTGCATGTTCCAGTATACAAGCTGGGTGGCTGCCTGACATACAGTGATTCTTCCTTGGTTTCAAATTCCTTGGGAATTTGTTCTTCATCCTCATATTTGAGATACTTGTTCTGAATGGGACTAGTCATTTAAAAAAAAAAAAAGAAAGTTTGCTTCCCTGTCAAGCGGCAGTTTGTCATTGTTTAAGGCTAGATGATCAACCCAAATGGTCCAGTCAAGATAGGGTGACCATATAATTTATTATTCACATGGAGTCATTTTTCTCCTACCTTCTTATTTTGAAAAATATTGAACCTATAGGAGCATCAGAAGAATAATACAGTGAATATAATCTGTTGAACTATCCAGATTTAGCAGTTTGTTAACATTTTGTGACATTTTCTCTCTATCTCTCTTTCTCTTGTGATGTAGCCTTGGTTTTTTGTTTTTCCTGAATCATTTGAAAGTAAGATGCAGACATTATGACAGTTTCCCATTACATCCTTTACTGTGTATATCAGAGAGCAAAAGCCATTCTTCTACATGAGCACATTACTGCCATCACATGAAGTTGTTCCCCCAATTTTTTTAATAGGTATTTCCCCACATGCTATGGGCTTCCCAGACGGTGCTAGTGGTAAAGAACCCATCTGCCAACACAGGAGACATAAGAGATGCAGGTTCGATCCTTGGGTCAGGAAGATCCCCTGGAGGAGGAAATGGCGGTCCACTCAAGTGTTCTTGCTTGGAGAATCCCTTGGACAGAGAAGCCTGGTGGGCTATAGTCCATAGGGTCACAAAGAATTGGACACAGCTGAAGCTACTTCACACCATTCCTTATGATCATGCATTTCACTGGGTTTTCTAGTCTCCGTCTTCTTTAAAAAAAAAAATCTTTTAAGACATTGACATTTTCAAAGCATCCATTATGGTTGTAATAGAATGTCTCACAGTCTAGATATTGCTAATGTTTCCTTATAATTAGCTTCAGATGAAACATTTGGCAAGAATGCTACATAGATAATGTTATGGAAATTGAGGTACTTTAGAGTGGAATTGTACACTGTTGGTCATTATGCTGAGACAACAGGTATTATAAACTGGGCTCCCTGGCTACACTAATCATAGACCCCCACCTGCAGGCAAAGTGGCTAGTCCAGTCCATGTATTGGCACATCCCTACACTGGGGTAGTCAGAGTTCTCCTCTGAGATATTTTGTATTGATCTGAGGAAAGAAGGCTCTCTCAGACTGGTTGCTAAGCTATTTGAAGTTTGGAAATATTGAAATGCAGATAGAAAGAAAGAAAATAGAATAAGTGAATCCTGATGGCATTTATCCTCTGATTCCAGTTGTCTCCAAAATTAGGTTCATTTCTGTTCTTTAAAAAATTATTGAATGTTTATTATGTGCCAAGCAGTTTTCTAAGGCATTTCACATGGTAAATCATGTGGTTCTCCTAACAGGTCCATGAGATAGTTTTTGTTAAACAAGGAAGGAAAAGCTTAATTCACTCACCACAGATCACACAATTAAAAGTGGGTGGAACCAAAATAAGAATCCAGGGACTTCTCTGGTGGTCCAGAAATTAAGACTTTACTTTGCAAGGCAGGGGTTGTGGGTTTGATCCCTAGTCTGGGAGCTAAGATTCCACATGCCTTGTGGCCAAAACACCAAAACATAAAATGGAATCAATATTGTAACAGATTCAATGAAAAGACTTCAAAAAAAAAAAAAAAAAAAAAAAAAAAACCACACACACACACACGATTCCATGGTACATGATCTTAACTAGTGGTAGAATACCATCCACTATTTTCTCTTGAGTGTGACCTTATTAGCTTGGGTTTCTATCATTTGCAATCTAAAGTCCAGGTTAATATTGATATGACCTCCAATCTGTAGAAACTGAAGAATCAAATCAAGTCTGAAAAGATGAGATATGAATAGGAAAAGTCTCCTCCTTAGGCCCTGTTTTTATGTATCTTTCAGACACAAGTCTTTATGAACAGTAAGGATATACTCTATTTAGCGTTTTCTAACAGTTTGCTTGCAGGGATCTGTAGGATGTTATTATAATAAGTACATTAATAGTGAAAGAATTTTGGCAAAAGCAAAATTGAAACTTTGATAATTAGTGTTTAGTCAAACCAATTAAAATGTTTAGGACATCAGTTAAGAGGAAATAATCTTTCACACATTGCTTTTTTCACTGCATTATCCCTCTTGGAGCAAATTGTTTTAAGAGGCTCTCTTCTTAATGTGTTGGATGACTGTGTAGTTAGTTTTAAAATATAAAACAAAAGTTCACATGAAGGAAGCGGTCTTCTTGATGGCAACGAAAGATGACAGGGTATTGTGAAATCTTAATGTGTAGCGTGATGGGTTGTAAATTGCTTCCATGTTTGCTGAGGTAATTTGCAAATAAGAGATGAGTCAGCTCTTCCATTGGGATCATAGCACATTAGAGTGAAAAAACCCCAAAGTTAAACAGAGATGTGGTTTAATTTTGATTTACATTGCTAAGTTGCTTCAGTCGTGTCCAGTTCTTTGCAACCCCATGTACTGTAGCCTTCCAGATGCCTCTGTCTATGGGATTCTCCAGGCAAGAATATTGGAGTGGGTTGCCATTTCCTCCTCCAGGGGATCTTCCCTACCCAGGGATCAAACCCATGTCTCTAACATCCCCTGCATTGGCAGACAGGTTCTTTACCACTAGTGCCACCTGGGAAGCCCCAACTCTTAAATATCAAACAGAAGCAATTCAGTTCTTGAGATTCCAGGTGTCAGTTTTTAAATATTTGTATGTTTTTAAGATCAAACATAAAGGGACTTCCCTGGTTGCCCAGTGGTTAAGAGTCCACCTGCCCATGCAAGGGACATGGATTTGATCCCTAGTCCAGGAAGACTCCACATGCCATGGGCCAACTAAGTCCATGGGCCATAACTATTGAGCCTGCACTCTGGAGCCCTTGAGCCACGACTACTGAAGCCTGTATGCTCTAGAAGCCAGTGCAGTGAGAAACTCATACACTGCAACCAGAGAGTAATTGTTTCATGCAGCAGCCAAGACCTGGTGCAGCCAAAGAAAAGAATAAGAAAATTTAAACATTAAAGAAATTAAACATAAAAGAAGATATTATTCACAAGTATAAGTTATGACCACTTTTATACCAAATCAGCAGTTTTCCATGTATGCTGAGGGACATTATGTGCAAGTCACTCTTCTGAGTATTTTTCACACATGAATTTGAAATCAGAGTTGAAAGAAGATTAGAAAACAGTGACAAAAGGGGCTGAAGGAAATCATGTTTCTGTTGATAAGCCAGCTTTCTTAAATCTTTGTTAGGGAGCTGTTGTGACTTTTATTTTACAGGAGGAAAAGTTGAGCCCTCAAGTTACTTGTTTAAAGTCAATTAGTAGATGGTGGTTTGAGATGAGAACTCAGGTCTTTCTTGCTGCAAAGAATAAGTTCTTTCTGTTACCACACACCTGTGTTCAGAAAAGAGTTAACGATGTTAAATGAATAAAAGAAAATAATCAGGGGTAAATAGGCTAGGATTTGAGGTGAGCCTTGAGCTATAATATTTGTCCAATGTAATAAATATATGCTGTATGTTTAAACATATATATGTGTATGCTTAAGGGTTAAGCTGTGTGAGTTTCTGCCGATTAATTAGATTCAGCATAGTTTATTTCCTTTATAAGTAAAGATAATTAACTTTAACGCTGATGGTGATATACAAAGGTGAGCTCTGTTTCAAAGACTATAGATTAGACTTTAGTATATTTCTAACACTATTGCTGTAAAAGCTGAGGCTTAGAATGTTTCTGAGCATGTTCCAGATTCTCTCATTTCTAGGGTCATGGAGGAATGAGGTGTTATGATACTAGGTTGTATTTTCAGTTTGTAGTGGTTTTTCCCCTTGATTGTAGGCTGAAATATTTTAGTCAGTTTTAATACCTCTTAGGGTTTATTTTACTAGGCCTACCCTAATTTTGAAGAGTAGTTTGAATTATTTTTTGTACTCATAGCACATATGTACTTTCTCTTATCTGTTTTTCCCTTGTAGGAACAATTTGTTTTCTGTTAATTACACGAAAATATACATTTATTAACCTCCACATTCCCCCTATTATTGTAGTTGTTCTTCATTTGCTAAGTTGTGTCCAGCTCTTTGCAACCTTATGAGCTGCCGCACGCCAGCCTTCCCTGTCTGCGCTATCTCCCAGGGTTTGCTCAAACACATGTCCATGGAGTCAGTGATGCCTATTATGTGTACATACAAACAGATTTCATCTTAAAAGAATCCCTCAAATGCTGCTATCAGAAAAGACATTTTGAACTGCCATGAAGGGATCTAGTGGGTGACTTGGAACTTGCAGACTTGGAACAAGGCTAGATTGTGGTTCAACCATTGTTAAAAGTTTGTGTCCCTATCATTGCATTGCTGTTTCTAATTCCTATAACCAGCCAGCAATGATAGAAGAAAATATGAGCTATTTCTTTGCATTGGTAAAATCACAGTTTAAGAAGACATTGTTTCCTTAGTTATTTTTAAAGTATATTGTTTATAGTGGTTGATATAGTTAGATAAAAAAAAATTCAAACAGTTTTTGAACTAAAATAAAAAATCCTTAAAGTGTTTAGTTATGTAACCTTAATGAAACACTGTCTTCTGTCTGCTTGGATATAGGGTACTCTGATGAGATCCGGAGCCAAATGTGATGTAAACTTCAAACACATTTAACATTCTGTAAGATCTCATACATTTAAGAGATCTGATTACAAATGCCATGGTTTCTCTTCCTAGGTAGTTGTGAGATATATATGTGTATACACATGGTGTTTTGCTTTACAATTTGTTTGTAAACTTCTGATGCTTGTTGAAGGATCCAGATTAGAGACCCATGATCTGTCTGAAATTGGTGTAGTTCCTGTGTAATTGTTGGATTGTTGTTGTTTTTTGTTTAGTCACTAAGTCGTGTCTGACTCTTTATGACACCATGTGGGGCTTCCGCTGGTAGCTCAGGGGCAAAGACTCGGCCTGCAGTGCAGGAACTGCGGGAGACATGGGTTCAGTCCCTGCGTTGGGAGGAGCCCCCGGAGGAGGGCATGGTAACCCACTCCAGTATTCTTGTCTGGAGAATCCCATGGCTAGAGAAGGCTGGCAGACTATAATCCATGCGGTTGGAAAGAGTTGGACACGACTGAAGCTACTCAGCATGAAATATACCCCACCAGTCTTCCCTGTCCTTCAATATCTCCCGGAGTTTGCCCAAACAGTCCATTGAGTCAGTCAGTCAGTCAGTTCAGTCGCTCAGTCATGTCCAGTTCTTTGCAACCCCATGGACTGCAGCATACAAGGCCTCCCTGTCTATCACCAACTCCTAGAGTTTAGTCAAACTCATGTCCATTGAGTCAGTGATGCCATCCAACCATCTCATCCTCTGTTTTCCCCTTCTCCCCCTGCCTTCAATCTTTCCCAGTATCAGGGTCTTTTCAAAGGAGTCAGCTCTTTGCGTTAGGTGGCCAAAGTTTCAGGTTCAACATCGGTCCTTCCAATGACTATTCAGGACTGATTTCCTTTAGGATGGACTGGTTGGATCTCCTTGCAGTCCAAGGCACTCTCAAGAGTCTTCTCCAACACCACAGTTCAAAAGCATCAATTCTTTGGTGCTCAGCTTTCTTTACAGTCCAACTCTCACATTCATACATGACTCCTGGAAAAACCATAGCTTTGACTAGACAGAACTTTGTTGGCAAAGTAATGTTTCTGCTGTTTAGGTTGGTCATAACTTTCCTTCCAAAGAGCAAATGTCTTTTTAATTTCATGGCTGCAGTCACCATCTGCAGTGATTTTGGAGGCCCCCAAAATAAAGTCTCTCATTGTTTCCACATCTACTTGCCATGAAGTGGTGGGACTGGTTGCCATGAACTTAGTTTTCTGAATTTTGAGTTTCAAGCTAACTTTTCCCTCTCCTTTTTCATTTTTATCAAGAGGCTCTTTAGTTCTTCTTCGCTTAAGCTAAGCACCATAAGAATGTTGTGATCTGCATATCTGAGGTTATTGATATTTCTCCTGGCAATCTTGATTCCAACTTGTGCTTCATCCAGCCCAGCATTTCTCATGATGTACTCTGCATATAAGTTAATAAGCAGGTTGACAATATACAGCCTTGATGTACTCCTTTCCTGATTTGGAACCAGTCTGTTTTTCCATGTCCAGTTCTAACTGTTGCTTCCTGACCTGCACACAGATTTCTCAGGAGGCAGGTCAGGTGGTCTCATATATTCCCATCTCTTGAGAATTTTCCACATTTTATTGTGATTCACACAGTCAAAGGCTTTGGCATAGTCATTAAAACAGAAGTAGATGTTTTTCTGGAACTCTCTTGCTTTTTTGATGATCCAGCGGATGTTGGTAATTTGATTTCTGGTTCCTCTGCCTTTTCTAAATTCAGCTTGAACATCTGGAAGTTCATGGTTCATGTACATGTACTGTTTGTTGAAGTCTGGCTTGGAGAATTTTGAGCATTACTTTGCTAGCATGTGAGATGAGTGCAATTGTGTGGTAGTCTGAACATTCTTTGCCATTGCCTTTCTTTGGGATTGGAATGAAAACTGACCTTTTCCAGTCCTGTGGCCACTGCTGAGTTTTCCAAATTTGCTGGCATATTGAGTGCAGCACTTTCACACCATCATCTTTTAGGATTTGAAATAGCTCAACTGGAATTCCATCACCTCCACTAGCTTTGATTGTAATGATGCTTTCTAAGACCAACTTGACTTCACATACCAGGATGTATGGCTCTAGGTGAGTGATCACACCATCATGATTATCTGGGTCATGAAGATCGTTTTTGCGTGGTTCTTCGGTGTATTCTCGCCACCTCTTAGTATCTTTGGCTTCTGTTAGGTCCATAAAATTTCTGTCCTTTAATGTGCCCATCTTCACATGAGATGCTCCCTTGGTATCTCTAATTTTCTTGAAGAGATCTCTAGTCTTTCCCATTCTATTATTTTCCTCTATTTCTTTGCATTGATCACTGAGGAAGGCTTCCTTATCTCTCCTTGCTATTCTTTGGAACTCTGCATTCAGAAGCTTATATCTTTCCTTTTCTCCTTTGCCTTTAGCTTTTCTTCTTTTCACAGCTATTTGTAAGGCCTCCACAGACAACCATTTTGCCTTTTTGTACTTCTTTTCCATGGGGATGGTCTTGATCCCTGCCTCCTATACAATGTCATGAACCTCCATCCATAGTTCATCAGGCACTCTGTCTATCAGATCTAATTCCTTGAATCTATTTGTCACTTCCACTGTATAATCATAAGGGATTTGATTTGGGTCATACCTTAATGGTCTAGTGGTTTCCCCTACTTTCTTCATTCTAAGTCTGAATTTGCTAATAAGGTGTTCATGATCTGAGCCACAGTCAGCTCCTGGTCTTGTTTTTGCTGACTGTATAGAGCTTCTCCATCTTTGGCTGCAAAGAATATAATTAATCTGATTTCAGTGTTGACCATCTGGTGATGTCCATGTGTAGAGTCTTCTCTTGTGTTGTTGGAAGAGGGTGTTTGCTATGACCAGTGCATTTTCTTGGCAAAACTCTATTAGTCTTTGCCCTGCTTCATTCCACATTCCAAGGACAAATTTGCCTGTTACTCCAGATTTTTCTTGACTTCCTACTTTCGCATTCCAGTCCCCTATAAGGAAAAGGACATCTTTTTTGGGTGTTAGTTCTAAAAGGTCTTGTAGGTCTTCATGGAACTGTCCAACTTCAGCTTCTTCAGTGTTACTGGTTGGGGCATAGACTTGGATAACTGTGATATTGAATGGTTTGACTGGTTTGATCTTCTTTTTTGTTCAAGGGACTCACAGAGCTTTCTGATCTCTTATGGTGAACAATGTTAGATTTGGCATATCCAAAGATTTAGCTTTGAGACCAGGGACCAGGCTTGATCACTCAAGAGCTTTTGCATAGCAGAATTTTATTAAAGTATAAAAAGTGACAGAGAAAGGTTCTGACATATACATAGGAAGGGGTCCAGAGAATGCCCCACTATAGTGTTATTAAAGCCTTATATACTTTCATCAGACCCAATCCCACAACATTGAGTTCACTTCGGTTCAGTTGCTCAGTCATGTCCGACTCTTTGTGACCCCATGAATCGCAGCACGCCAGGCCTCCCTGTCCATCACCAACTCCCAGAGTTCACTCAGATTCATGCCCATCGAGTCAGTGATGCCATTCAGCCATCTCATCCTCTGTCGTCCCCTTCTCCTCCTGCCTCCAATCCCTCCCAGCATCAAAGTCTTTTCCAATGAGTCAACTCTTTGCATGAGGTGGCCAAAGTACTGGAGTTTCAGCTTTAGCATCATTCCTTCCAAAGAAATCCCAGGGCTGATCTCCTTCAGAATGGACTGGTTGGATCTTCTTGCAGTCCAAGGGACTCTCAAGAGTCTTCTCCAACACCACAGTTAAAAAGCATCAATTCTTCGGCGCTCAGCCTTCTTCACAGTCCAACTCTTACATCCATACATGACCACTGGAAAAACCATAGCCTTGACTAGACGGACCTTAGTTGTCAAAGCAATGTCTCTGCTTTTGAATATGCTATCTAGGTTGGTCATAACTTTTCTTCCAAGGAGTAAGCGTCTTTTCATTTCAAGGCTGCAGTCACCATCTGCAGTGATTTTGGAGCCCCCCAAAATAAAGTCTGACACTGTTTCCACTGTTTCCTCATCTATTTCCCATGAAGTGATGGGACCGGATGCCATGATCTTCGTTTTCTGAATGTGGAGCTTTAAGCCAACTTTTTTACTCTCCTCTTTCACGTTCATCAAGAGGCTTTTTAGTTCCTCTTCACTTTCTGCCATAAGGGTGGTGTCATCTGCATATCTGAGGTTATTGATATTTCTCCTGGCAATCTTGATTCCAGCCTGTGTTTCTTCCAGTCCAGCGTTTCTCATGATATACTTTGCATAGAAGTTAAATAAGCAGGGTGACAATATACAGCCTTGGTGTACTCCTTTTCCTATTTGGAACCAGTCTGCTGTTCCACGTCCAGTTCTAACTGTTGCTTCCTGACCTGCATACAGATTTCTCAAGAGGCAGGTCAGGTGTTCTGGTATTCCCATCTCTTTCAGAATTTTCCACAGTTGATTGTGTTCCACACAGTCAAAGGCTTTGGCATAGTCAATAAAGCAGAAATAGATGTTTTTCTGGAACTCAAGATTAGAATAAACAGGAGAAAAGTCTTACCAGACTCACTTCCACATAAGATAACAAGATTAATCAGAAGTTTCTTGTTAAAAAGGAGAAACATGTCCTTGATCAAGATACAGTGTGTTATATAATCCTTAGTACAGAGTTTAAGTTGAATTGTTTTGTTGTGTAATCATTAGCTCTGGGCTTAAAGGAAATAATATGTGACTAAAACTAAGGAATGTAGAAAAAGAATTTGTCCTTTTCTCCTCCTTGAGGGCCTGAGACTCCTTATCAAGCTACCTAAGAATTAGCTCTCTCACTTCTCCAGCACCACAATTTGAAAGCATCAATTCTTCGATGCTTAGCCTTCTTTGTGTTCCAACTTTCATATCCATACACGACTACTGGGAAAACCATAGCTTTGACGGTATGGATCTTTGTTGGCAAAGTGATGTCTCTGGTTTTTAATATGCTACATATTTTGAAGTCAAAATATGCTACATATTTTGACGTCAAAATATGCTGCATATTTTGGTTGACCCCTAAGGTTAAACAAATCCCTGTTGAATTTGTCTCAGCTGTGAATGCAAGGGGTTGCCTGTGTATGTTCTGTGCCTGTAACAAAACACTGGGCTCCGTCTACACTGCTTCATTAACATGAAACATAGGACACATTCTCAAAATTATTCCCCATCTTAATTGCCTTTATTGGAAAATATCTTGTTAACGGTAATAAATAAAAACATGACATTTCCTGATCTTCTGATTCATGTGCTACACCTAAGAACATTTCTATGTTTGCTTGAGTTCTCAGCCGAGTGTTCCTTTGGCTCCATAAAACTCCCTCTCCCCAACCTTAATCTCTTTCCCCTGCCAACAAGTTGGGAGTGTTCATCTCTATTTGCAGCTTCTCTGTCCCTTTATTACCTTTATTAGAAAAACTGTTGCTCATCAGTGAATGTAAGAAATGGAATTTGTTGTTGGTGACTCAGTGGTAAAGAATCCTCCTGTCAATGCAGGAGACATGGATTTGATCCCTGGCCCAGGAACATCCCTTGGAGAAGGAAATGATAACACACTCCAGTGTTCTTCCCTGGTAAATCCCAGGGACAGAGGAGCCTGGTGGGCTACAGTCCATGGGGTCACAAAAGAGTCAGACATGACTTAGTGACTAAACAACAAACAGCAGCAACAGGCCTGTGCTTACTGAGGACTTACTTTTTTGAGGGCAAATCATTAGATAAAGGGCTATGTTATTTCTCTGTTGGAGTGGAAGTGCTTTTTGGTGACCAAACTGTGGCATATGAACCTGGACAACAACAGGAACAGTAATAGCAATAATAAGAGCTTTAGAAGTACATTTTAAAAGTTTTTCACAGTTCCTCTGAATATTACCTAAGTTCATCCATACATTCATAGTTTTAGGAAATAACATATATAACAATAACTGACATCTGATGAGTTCAGGAAGATCTTAAACATTTTTATTCCCACAAAGGTTCAAATTATTAAAACACCTTGAAAATCAGTCTTCTTTCTGTATAACATTGACTGCCAAAAGGAGAAAAATCATGGATGGCCATTGGATATCTGTTCATTTTACTTTTTCAAGGCAATGTATATGGAAATGTGAAAGAGAACTGATACAGCTACAAACTTCAGAGTGTGTTGTATATGGTGGATTATTGCTGCACTAATCCTGGATGTACAAATTAATAGTACATAGAAGTTTTGCAGACATACAACTGAAATTCCTGATGGAGTATTTCAATTTAAACTGTACTGAATCTGGGTACTCCCACAACAAAATTTTCAGTCTTGATTCTGTTGGAAAGAATTATTAAAGAAATTTTCAATTGAAGTTGAAATGCTAATGACAAGCCTGTCTCATAACTATGCAGTGAATGTCTAGACTTAGCTCTAATTGGTCTTATTTTAATGCATTTATTGTTTAATTGCTTGTGGGGATGATTTACTCTTTCTTAGAACTGAGATTAATGGTAAATGGCGGCTTTATTGGCATTGCTATCACAGAAATTACTAAAAGTCTCAAATAGAGTTGAGAAGACAGATTCTAAGCATGGAGGAATGTCAGACTAAAAAAGCTTCATGAAACTTTGTTTTAGAAGTATTACTACTTCAGTGATTTTGTAATGTGCCCATTAAAACTTTTTAATTCTTGTTTTTAAATGTAGGGAATTGAGTCCATACTATGGCGTTGAATGTAATTGCCTTTTACAGAGTGTAGGACTCACATTTTAAAAAGGGGAAAAATGCAGCATCTACAGCTATTAATTTGAAACCACAATTTTTTTTTCTTTTTTATCCTCTGGATAATAATATTTTTAGTAGGATTTTGGAAACCTATGTAAAAGAATAATGTATTTTGAATATTCAGTCTTCTTTGATTGCTCTAGGCCTTTTGAATATACATTTGCAATCTACTATTATTCGCTGTACAAATCATGGGTGACATTGTTATTTACATATTTCATCTATCGGTAGACAGGAAAAACCTGATATCTCTTTTATGTATTCATGTTAGTGTTGTGATCTGTATCAAATCAGATTTTTGTCTTAACTAACTTTGGAAGGTAGGGATGGAGAAGACTGCCAACTGGTGCATAGTATATTTTTTTGGTATGTATAAATTCATTGTTAAAGTATAGATAAACATGATGAGAAGTCTAATATTTTCCAGAGAATGAAGTTAGATAATACAGGGGAATACATTTAAGTGGGAAAAATATAATTTATAAAATATAAGAAGTTATATCATATCTATTTGGTATGACAAAATGAATGAGAATGTAGGATATTATAAAAAATAATATGCTTGGTTTCTATTGTTGTTGTTTTATTTTCATATATGATGAATATATAATAATCATAAAACAGATATTTGTCATGTTGACAAATAGTTCTGGGGTGAACATTGGGTAGCACTGAGGTAAAGAAATAAAAGCTGGCCAGTTCCCTGAAACTCCCAACCCCTTTATCCCTCTCTTGGGACAAACTCATGTGTTTGGCCTGATGTATCCATTCTGTGGTATTTTGTCATAAATCTATAAAGAAAGGGGATATTGACACCATTATGGGCATATTTCACCATACGGATATACCACAATATATGGGTTAAATCCCTGGGTTGGCAAGATCCCCTGGAGAAGGAAATGGCAACCCACTCCAATATTCTTGCCTGGAGAAGTCCATGGTTGGAGGAGCCTGGTGGGCTACAGTCCATGGGGTCACAAAGAGTCGGACACAACTGAGTGACTAACACCCACCCATCCACCACAATTTATATGGACCCTAGGGTTGGGATCAGTTCAGTTTAGTCACTCAGTTGTGTCCGACCTTTTGAGAAGCCATGGAGTGCAGCATGCCAGGCTTCTCTGTCCATCACGCGCTCCTGGAGCTTATTCAAACTCGTGTCCATCCAGTCTGTGATGCCATCCAACCATCTCATCCTCTGTCATCCCCTTCTCCTCCCATCTTCAAACTTTCCCTGCATCAGGGTCTTTTCAAATGAGTCAGCTCTCCACAGTAGGTGGCCAAAGTACTGGAGTTTCAGCTTTAGCATCAGTCCTTCCAATGAGTATTCAGGCCTGATTTCCTTTAGGATTGACCGGTTTGATCTCTTTGCAGTCCAAGGGACTCCCAAGAGTCTTCTCCAACACCACAGTTTATTTTATTTTATTTAAAAAAAATTTTTTTATTTTTACTTTATTTTACTTTACAATACTGTATTGGTTTTGCCATACATTGACATGAATCAGCCACGGGTGTACATGCGTTCCCAAACATGAACCCCCCTCCCACCTCCCTCCCCATAACATCTCTCTGGGTCATCCCCGTGCACCAGCCCCAAGCATGCTGTATCCTGCATCGGACATAGACTGGCGATTCGTTTCTTACATGATAGTAGAAAAGCATCAATTCTTCGGCACTCAGATTTCTTCACAGTCCAACTCTCACATCCATACATGACTCCTGGAAAAATCAAACCATAGCTTTGACTAGACAGACCTTTGTTGGAAAAGTAATGTCTCTGCTTTTTAATATGCTGTCTAGGTTGGTTGTACCTTTTCTTCCAAGGAGCAAGTGTCTTTTAATTTCATTTCATGAAATGAAATTAAGAAATCTTTTCCTATTTTAAGGTTATATGGATATGTTTCTCCTTTACTTTACAAGATTTATAGTTTTATCCTTTTCAGTTTGGTCTTTTCTGATTTATTTTAGTGGGTTGTATGAATAGAGTCTAATTTTCTTTTATCTCACATGGATATCCACTTTTCCTAGCACCATTTACTGAAAAAGCTGCCATGTCTTTGCTGATGGTACTGTTTCTGTCATGTGAATGTCCATAACAATGTGGCTTGTTTCCTAGCGGTAACTGAACTAACACCATGCTACTTTATTTACTTGAGTCTCAAAATGAGTCTTAATATCTGTTAGATCAAGTCATCCTACCTTGTTCCCCAAAAATGTTTTGGTTTTTTGTGACCTCTTGAAATTTTGTATATATTTCAGAATTATTTTGTCAACTTCTTCAAAATGACTGGTGAGATTTTGTTTGCAATTGTATTGAATCTATATAGCAGGGGAGAATTGCCATCTCTAAAATACAGAGATTTCAACCTATGAAAATATTTTCTGTTTCCATTTATTTGGCCATTTTTAATATTTTCATAAATTTGCCTTGCAGAAGTCTTATATATATTTTCATAAATTTATTTTTAGGTAATTAATATTTTGATCACTACTATAAACATATCATGTTTTAAATTTTATTTCTTGTTAGGAATATATTTTTATATATTTTTTATGTCAAGGAATTGTGCCAAATTTTCATTAAAAATTATCTATATAGGTTCTTTTAGATCTTATATATACATAATTATTTCTTCTGGCAGTTCTTTTTCTACTGTTTCAATCTTTGTACTTTTATTTATTTTTCTTACCTTACTGCACTGACCAGAACCTCAAATGCAATGTGCAGCATGTTTGTGACACTGGGAAATTTTATCTTGCTTCTGGCTCAAAGAAAATGGTTTCATCATTGATTGTGATAAATATCAATAGGCTATGTTTTCTAGATACATTTTAGCTCAAGAGTTGCCAGTCTATGTCTATTGGCCCAATCTGGCCTGCCACCTGGTTCTGTAAGTAAAATTTTATTGGAATGCAACTATGTCATTCATGTAAACACTGTTGTCTACAGCTACTTTTGTATCATGATGGCAAAATAGTGTAGCAGAGATCAGATGGCCTGCAAAGCTGAATATATTTATTGTCTGGCTCTTTAACAAGAAAAAGTTTGCCAGCCTCTACACTACCAGATTAAGTTGTCATCTTTGCTCCTTTTTTGCTAAATATTTTGTTACCAAGGATAAATATTGGATATTATTAAATACTTTTCCTGCATTGAAACAATATGATAATGTTGTAAATTAAATTGTCTTTATCATGTCAAACTAAACATATTCTTGAAATAAATCCTCCTTTGATAAAATGCACTATTCTTTTAATATATTTCTGGATTGAGTTTGCCACTGTTTTGTTGTGGATTTTGCATTTTTGTACATAGTTACGTTGAACTGTAAATCTTCTTTCCCTTAGTCTTCTTTTGAGTTTTGGTATGAAATTATGCTGGAGAAGGAAATGGCAACCCACCCACTCCAGTATTCTTGCCTAGGAAATTCCATGGACAGAAGGAGCCTGGTGGGCTACAGTCCATGGGTGTCATAATACAGTCAGACATGACTGAGTAACTCAGCAACAGCAATCAAGTTATGATAGCCTCTCAGGATAAGCATGAGTATATTTGGTTAACTGGCCAGTGGAACCATTTGTGCCTGGAGTTCAGTTGTGGGAAGACTTTTAATTATTGATTCAGTTTCTTTCATGGCTTCAAGATTATTCATATTTCCTCTTTCTCCTTGAGTCATAGTTATTTTTTTTTTCTGGGAATTTATCCATTTGTCCTAAATTTATATTTATTGTCATAAGCTGTTCATAATATCCTCTTAATCTCCTTAATGTCTGCAAGATGTTCCTTTTGTCATTTCTAATATGGGTGTGGCATCTCTTCTTATTTGTTCACTAGCATTTTATCAGTTTTATTTGTCTTTTCAGAAAGCCAACTTTTGTTGGCTTTTCTGTAGGCTTTCTAGTTCATTAATTTCTAAAAGTAGTCTTTCTTCTACTTTTTTTTAGACTTTAATTTGTTCTTTAATGTATTGAAATAAATATTTAGCACAATTTTCCTGTTTTTTAAAAAAATATCTTCTTTTTTATTTTTTTATTTTATTTTTTTACTTTACAATACTGTATTGGTTTTGCCATACATTGACATGAATCCACCACAGGTGTACATAAGTTCCCAACCCTCAACCCCCCTCCCACGGCCCTCCCCATATCATCTCTCTGGGTCATCCCAGTGCAACAACCCCAAGCATCCTGTATCCTGTATTGAATCTAGACTAGTGATTCATTTCTTACATGATAGTATACATGTTTCAATGCCATTCTCCCAAATCATGCCACCCTCTCCCTCTCCCACAGAGTCCAAAAGTCTGTTCTTTACATCTGTGTCTCTTTTGCTGTCTTGCATACAGGGTTATCATTACCATCTTTCTAAATTCCATATATATGTGTTAGTATACTGTATTGGTGTTTTTCTTTCTGGCTTACTTCACTCTGTATAATCGGCTCCAGTTTCATCCACCTTATTAGAACTGATTCAAATGTATTCTTTTTAATGGCTGAGTAATACTCCATTGTGTATATGTACCACAGCTTTCTTATTCATTCATCTGCTGATGGACATCTAGGTTGCTTCCATGTCCTGGCTATTATAAACAGTGCTGTGATGAGCATTGGGGTACACGTGTCTCTTTCAATTCTGGTTTCCTCGGTGTGTATGCCTAGCAGTGGGATTGCTGGGTCATACGGCAGTTCTATTTGTAGTTTTTTAAGGAATCGCCACACTGTTCTCCATAGTGGCTGTACTAGTTTGCATTCCCACCAACAGTGTAAGAGGGTTCCCTTTTCTCCACACCCTCTCCAGTATTTATTGCTTGTGGGCTTTTGGATCGCAGCCATTCTGACTGGTGTGAAATGGTACCTCGTTGCAGTTTTGATTTGCATTTCTCTGATAATGAGTGATGTTGAGCATCTTTTCATGTGTTTGTTAGCCATCCGTATGTTTTCTTTGGAGAAATGTCTATTCTGCACAACAAAGGAAACTATAAGCAAGGTGAAAAGACAGCCTTCGGAATGGGAGAAAATAATAGCAAATGAAGCAACTGACAAACAACTAATCTCAAAAATATATACAAGCAACTTATGCAGCTCAATTCCAGAAAAATAAATGACCCAATCAAAAAATGGGCCAAAGAACTAAAAAAATCTTCTTTTAAAGAATACAACTTCCTTAAAATAAAAAGATGTTCTTAATTTTGATATTTTCTGTTTTAATTTGTTTTCATTTATACTCTTAAGATTTCTAACATGGTTCTAACCCATGGACATTTTCTTATATTTAACAAATACTGATTTATAGATTGTGTTGTCTTTGTAACACCTTCATATGACTTTTCTTAGAAATTTGTTGATAGTTGGTTTGTGACTCAACGTATAGTCACAAATGTTCCATGTCAATTTGTAAAGAATGTATGATGTACTGTTATTTATGTCTATTAAGTCAAGTATGTATATCTCTTTGTTCTCTAGTTCTGTATCATTAAATTTTTTATCTGCTTGTTCTATTAATTATTGAGAAAAGCATACTAAAAATTCTATACAAATATATATTTTATATACAAATATAAAAATGTTATAATTGTGGATGTATATTTATTTCTTTGTTCAGTTAATTTTTGCTTTAAATATTTGAGGCAATATTATTTTATGAAAACTAGAGAAGAAAAGAAACAGGGTTGTCTAAGCAGCACCCACTGGAAAACCTTAAAGCAGAATTCAGGATTTAAGTTGATAATCATAATTTACTCAACATGCTTTCACACATATGCTTTCCTTTCATAATTATCAGATCTGTGAATTAAGGTAGATATTAACCAAACCTGATGGTATCAGGGCAATAATATTACCCAAATCACAGACTATTTAATGCCTGGATCAGGTCTAAGAAAATTAATTTCTTGAATAATTTCCCAAGCCTGTTCTACCCTTCTTCCCTTAGCATGTTCTGATCCAGGCTTTCTTGTTATGTCCTTAACTCGTCACAGGCATTTTACTTTCAGTTCTTTGTCCTTAGTGTTCATCTAATCAGGGCAGGTAAACCTCTCTTCGTGTGTCAGCTATTTAGAGAAGGCTTCGCTGATCATTGTGATCACCCTCTATTCCTTTAGCGTGTTTTATTCTTTGGATAATTTCACACAATTTGACAATATATTATTTATTAGGACATTTCATTATCGCTTTTCCCCTTAGAGTATACAAGTTTCAAGATACTAAGTTCTGTATTGTGTTCACAGCTCTATTTCCAGTACAATGCCTGATACAGAGTAGGTGTTGAATAATTTTTGATTCAGTGAATGAATGAGTGAGCTAAACTTTTCTTAAGTATGTTGGTCAATTAACAATTGTTTGATTAATAAATAATTACTGACTTTCTGGGTACAAGGAATTCTTTTTAGCATAATAGAGGAGTACAAACGAATAAAACAAGATTGTTGACTTTAGTTTGTAATCTACTTGGGGATATAAGATATACAAAGGATAAAATCTGCAAGTGATATGTAACAAAATGATGATACAAGAGACATTACAGGACCACAGACAATTAATAGCCAAATATATTATTTAAACAACAAATATTGTTAATTTGTTATGTCATAAATAAATGTCAGGGATTTTTGCTGCTGTTGTTTTGTTGCCCAGTCATGTCCAACTCTTTGTGACCCCATGGACTACAGCATACCAGGCCTCCCTGTCCTTCACCATCTCCCAAAATTTGTCCAGGTTCATGTTTATTGCATCAGTGATGCCGTCGTCATTTCATCTTCTGATGCCCCCTTCTCTTTGCCCTCAGTCTTTCCCAATATCAAGGACTTTTCCAATGAGTCAGCTGTTAAACATCAGAGGACCAAAATATTGGTGCTTCAGCTTCAGCATCAGTCCTTCCAGTGAATATTCAGGGTTGATCTCCCTTAAGATTGACTGGTTTGATCTTGCTGTCCAGGGGACTTTCAGGAGTCTTCTCCGGAACCACAGTTCAAAGGCATCAATTCTTTGGCACTATGCCTTCTTTACAGTCCAGCTTTCACAATTATACGTGACCACTGGGAAGACCAGAGCCTTGCCTATAGGGACCTTTGTTGGCAGAGTAATGTCTCTGCTTTTAAACACACTGTCTATGTTTGTCATTGCTTTCCTGCCAAGAAGCAATCATCTTCTGATTTCATGGCTTCAGTCACTGTCCTAAGTGATTTTGGAGCCCAAGAAGAGGAAATCTGTCACTACTTCCACATTTTCCCCTTCTATTTGCCATGCAGTGTTAGGGGTGGATGCCATGATCTTAGTTTTTTTAATATTTAGTGTTAAGCCAGCTCTTTCACTCTCCTCCTTCACCCTCATCAAAAGACTCTTTAGTTCCTCTTCACTTTCTGCCATTAGAGTGGTATCATCTGCAAATCTGAGGTTGTTGATGTTTTCTCCCTCCTGTCTTGATCCCAGCTTGTAACTCACCCGGTCCAGCATTTTCATGATATGCTCAGCATATAGGTTAAACAAACAGGGTGACAGCAGACAGCCCTGTCCTACTGCTTTCTCAATCTTGAACAAATCAGTTGTTCCATGCAGGGTTCTAACTGTTGCTCCTTGACCCGCACATAGGTTTTGCAGGAGAGAGGTAAGATGGTCTCATATCCCATCTCTCTAAGAGCTTTCCACAGTTTGTCATGATCCACTCAGTCCAAGGTTTTAGCATAGTCAATGAATCAGAGATAAATGTTTTTCTGAAATTCCCTTGTTTTCTCTATAATCCAGCAAGTGTTGGCAATTTGATCTCTAGTTCCTCTTCCTTTTCTAAACCCAGCCTGGACATCTGGAAGTTCTTGGTTCACATAATGCTGAAGCCTAGCATGCAAGATTTTAAGCATGACCTTACTAGCATGGGAGATGAGTGCAATTGTCCACTGGTTAACACATCCTTTGGTACCACCCTTCTTGGGAATTGGGATGAGGATTGACCTTTTACAGTCCTGTGGCCACTGCTGGGTCTTCCAGATTTGCTGACATAATGAATGCAAAACCTTGATGACATCCTCCAATGGACGTAATTTTATTGCATCCATTAGCTTGATTAACCTCAGTGCTTCTTAAGGCCCACTTGACTTCGCATTCCAGAATGTCTGGTTCTAGGTAACTAACCACACCATCGTAGTAATCTGGTTCATTAAGATCTTTTTTATACACTTCTTCCATGTATTCCATCCATCTCATCTTGATCTATTCAGAGGCTCCTAGGTCTCTACCAGTCGTTATCCTTTATTGTGCCCATCTTTAGGCAGAATGCTCCCTTGATGTTTCCAGTTTTCCTGAAGAGCTCTCTAGGCTTTCTCCTTTTGTTGTTTTCTTCTATTATTGTGTACTTTTCATTGAAGAAGGTCTTCTTGTCTCATAGAGCTATTCTTTGGAACTCTGTGTTTAACTGAATGTATCTTTGCCTCTCTCCCTTATTTTGTGCTTCTCTTCGTTCTTCTGCTACTTGTAAAGCCTCCTCAGATGACCACCTTGCCTTCTTGCTTTTCTTTTTCTTTGTGATGGCTTTGCTCACTGCCTCCTATACAATATTATGGACCTCTGTCCATAGTTCTTCAGGCACACTGTTAACTAGATCTAGTCCCTTGAATCTATTCATTACTTCTACTGTGAATTCATATGGGGTTTGATTTAAGTCATATCTGGCTGGCCTAGTGTCTCTCCTGCTTTTCTTTAGTTTAAGCCTGAATTTTGCTATGAAAAGCTGATTATCTGACCCACAGTCAGCTCCAGGTCTTGTTTTTGCTGATTGTGTATATAGCTTCTTTGTCTTCAGCTACAAAGAATGTAATGAATTTCATTTCGATATTGACCATTTGGTGATGTCCATGTGTAAAGTCACCTCTTGTATTTTTGAAAAAGAGTATTTGCTGTGACTAGTTCATTCTCTTGGCCTATTTCAGTTAGAATTCTCAGTATTACATAAAACATGAAAATTCAAGAGAGTGTAATCTGGGCAACTTATTGATTGATCCAGGATTGCCTTTTCTGTTAAAGAGAGTAGGAAAAAGGAAAGGAGATGTTTACAGCCATCAGAAGAGAGACTGGTAAAACCTAATTTGTTCCCTCCACCAGACCATGAGCATCTCTACTGGGAAAAAATGAACAAGACTAAATAAAACAAACTTTATGTGCTTGGAGATAAGATATGAATATGATAAGAAATGCACTGTGTTCATATCTTATTCACAGGCACATCAGTTCAATTCAGTTCAGTCGCTCAGTCGTGTCCGACTCTTTGCGACCCCATGAATCGCAGCAGCCTGTCCATCACCAACTCCTGGAGTTTACCCAAAGTCATGTCCATTGAGTCAGTGATGCCATCCAGCCATCTCATCTGTTGTTCCCTTCTCTTCCTGCCCCCAATCCCTTCCAGCATCGGGGTCTTTTCCAATGAGTCAACTCTTCGCATGAGATGGCCAAAGTACTGGAGTTTCAGCTTCAACATCAGTCCTTCCAATGAATACCCAAGACTGATCTCTTTTAGGATGGACTGGTTGGATCTCCTTGCAGTCCAAGGGACTCTCAAGAGTCTTCTCCAACACCACAGTTCAAAAGCATCAATTCTTCAGTGCTCAGCTTTCTTCACAGTTCATCTCTCACATCCATACATCATCAGTGGAGAAACCATAGCCTTGACTAGACAGACCTTTGTTGGCAAAGTAGTGTCTCTGCTTTTGAATATGCTATCTAGGTTGGTCATAACTTTCCTTCCAAGGAGTAAGCGTCTTTTAATTTCATGGCTGCAGTCAACATCTGCAGTGATTTTGGAGCCCAAAAAAATAAAGTCTGGCACTGTTTCCACTGTTTCCCCATCTATTTCCCATGAAGTGATGGGACCAGATGCCATGATCTTCATTTTCTGAATGTTGAGCTTTAACCCAACTTTTTCACTCTCCTCTTTCGCTTTCATCAAGAGGCTTTTTAGTTCCTCTTCACTTTCTGCCATAAGGGTGGTGTCATCTGCATATCTGAGGTTATTGATATTTCTCCCAACAATATTGATTCCAGCTTGTGCTTCTTCCAGCCCAGCGTTTCTCATGATGTACTCTGCATATAAGTTAAATAAGCAAGGTGACAATATATAGCCTTGACTTACTCCTTTTCCTACTTGGAACCAGCCTGTTGTTCCATGTCCAGTTCTAACTGTTGCTTCCTGACCTGCATACAAGTTTCTCAAGAGGCAGGTCAGGTGGTCTGGTATTCCCATCTCTCTCAGAATTTTCCACGGTTTATTGTGATGCACATAGTCAAAGGCTTTGGCATAGTCAATAAAGCAGAAATAGATGTTTTTCTGGAACTCTCTTGCTTTTTCCATGATCCAGCAGATGTTGGCAATTTGATCTCTGGTTCCTCTGCCTTTTTTAAAACCAGCTTGAACATCTGGAAGTTCACAGTTCACATATTGCTGAAGCCTGGCTTGGAGAATTTTGAGCATTACTTTGCCAGCATGTGAGATGAGTGCAATTGTGCAGTAGTTTGAGCATTCTTTGCATTGCCTTTTGTTTGGATTGGAATGAAAACTGACCTTTTCCAGTCCTGTGGCCACTGCTGAGTTTTCCAAATGTGCTGACATATTGCGTGCAGCACTTTCACAGCATTATCTTCCAGGATTTGAAATAGCTCAACTGGAATTCCATCACTTCCACTAGCTTTGTTTGTAGTGATGCTTCCTAAGGCCCACTTGACTTCACATTCCAGGATGTCTGGCTTTAGGTGAGTGAGCACACCATCGTGATTATCTGGGTTGTGAAGATGTGTTTTGTACAGTTCTTCTGTGTCTTTTTGCCACCTCTTCTTAATATCTTGTGCTTCTGTGAGGTCCAGACCATGTCTGTCCTTTATCGAGCCCATCTTTGCATGAAATGTTCCCTTGGTATCTCTAATTTTCTTGAAGAGATCTCTAGTCTTTCCCATTCTGTTTTTCTCTATTTCTTTGCATTGATTGCTTAGGAAGGCTTTCTTATCTCTCCTTGTTATTCTTTGGAACTCTGCATTCAGATGCTTATATCTTTCCTTTTCTCCTTTGCTTTTCACTTCGCTTCTTTTCACAGCTATTTGTAAGGCCTCCTCAGACAGCCATTTTGCTTTTTGCATTTCTTTTCCATGGGGATGGTCTTGATCCCTGTCTCCTGTACAATGTCATGAACCTCATTCCATAGTTCATCAGGCACTCTATCTATCAGATCTAGGCCCTTAAATCTATTTCTCACTTCCACTGTATAATCATAAGGGATTTGATTTAGGTCATACCTGAATGGTCTAGTGGTTTTCCCTACTTTCTTCAGTTTAAGTCTGAATTTGGCAATATGGAGTTCATGATCTGAGCCACAGTCAGCTCCCTGTTTTGCTGACTGTATAAAACTTCTCCATCTTTGGCTGCAAAGAATATAATCAATCTGATTTCGGTGTTGACCATCTGGTGATGTCATGTGTAGAGTCTTCTCTTGTGTTGTTTGAAGAGGGTGTTTGCTATGACCAGTGTGTTCTCTTGGCTAAACTCTATTAGCCTTTGCCCTACTTCATTCCATACTCCAAGGCCAAATTTGCCTGGCACATATGAATCTCTTAAATTTCTATTTAAGATGTTTATTAACCTCTCTTGAGTCTCTGTTGTTTTCTGTAATATTAAGTATTCAGTGACCTTTCCTTTCATTTAATCAACTTTCAAAGCCTGAATTTGAGAAATAGACTCAGGATAAAGGAAAAGCAGGTAATAAGAGTTGATAGCAGATGTGAATAAAAGGACAGAAAAAAGTTATAAAGTATATCCACACTTTTCTATGTTCATATTCTTCCTTTTATCTGTCTGATTAGTGGTTGGCAATGGTATATCAAGATGTAGGTATCTTACAGCCATAGTACTTTGTAAAACGTACTGGTGAATTTAAGAATAGTCTCATAGATTTGTGTACCATTATATCTTAAACTGTCATCTTGCTTTTTATGCTCCATCTTTTCATTCTGAGAGATAGAGACTTTGGATTAAGAGAGCTTAATGAGAGAGCACTTAAGAGAGCACTTTGGTCCCCTGACAAACCAAGAATGGCATTCTTTTCATTAGAATTTTGTCTCCTTCCCTTGTTCAACCTGGACGTGTCTATCTCCTAGTTTTCTAAGCATTATAGTTAAAAGAATTTCTGCACTTGGAATTCAAAGTCAGATCATGTAGAAAAAAATCCCCTAATGAAAAAAATATATTAGTTTTTAAAATGGCATGGTAAGTAGAAAGAGGATTTATTTTATTATTACTTAGTCTTCATCGTATTTGACTAGAATTTTGATAGTTCCCAGAAAAATAATGATCCTTATATATTTTACACCTAAAAATAAAATCTACCCACTGATTTTTCATTTTTAAATAAATTTGTAATAAGAATTCCATCATCAATTTCAACAAACTCTACAGCTTGAAATGTTTAGTTGATTGTACTCTAAATTATATATTGGCATTAAGATAAAGTTTTCTTTAAAAATTGTTAACTGAATTGTTAAATTGTAAACTAAGCAACTAAAATAGTACATTTATTCTTCTAAATTGACCATAAAACAGTCTCAGTTTTTATTTCTCGTGTATCTGGAACTATGAGGACTGCTGGTTCCTTAGGGAAGAAATAGATGCCTGCTGAACCCCAGTAATCTCCTTTACAATTGATGCTATTAATCAAGGTAGCTTGCTTACTGCAGTTCATCACGGTTTTTATTTCCATTTGTATGTTGGGCATATGTGCCCAGTCGCTTCAGTCCTGTCCAACTCTTTGTGACCCTGTGGACTGAAGCCCTCCAGGATCCTCTGTTCTTGGGATTCTCCAGGCAAGAATACTGGAGTGGGTTGCCATGCCCTCCTCCAGGGGATCATCCCTACCCAGGGATCGAACTTGGGTTTCCTGTGTCTTCTGCTGTGCAGGCAGATTCTTTACCGCTGAGCAGCAGAGGAATCCTCCCATTTGTATATCAGTGCCTCGTAATTTTAAATTTTTGTTCCCAACATTTCTCTTGAGGTTTAAACTACTTTTCCAAATCTCTGCTCACCATACCCAGTTGGATATTTCATGTTTGAGCATGTTTCTTCAAACATCTCAAATGGAGTCCACCCACTTCCCAACAGACCTGATTTCTTACCCACTGTTTTTCTGTCCCATTTAAGGCCATAGTGAATCACCCAAGTCACGGTTGGATATGTGGGTTTTTTCTTAACTTTTCCTACTTACAAAATGTTACCAGTTTTCCTTAAATATTCCTTGAAATGCTTTTGTCCCTAAGTACTTCATGAATTCCTTCCAATTATTCTGACTTCCAGCTTTAAAACTTACTTCATTACTGTATTGCTCTATTACTTTTAGGTGAGTTACTTAACCATTTTGTACTTCATCCCTAAAATGGGGATAGTAATAGGTCTTACCTTATGGGATTTTCTTGAGCATTTAATGAGTTTAAATCTGTTAACTGCTTAAAAGAGTGCCTAGAACAGAGCAAGTGCCACAGTATGTTAAAGTTGTTGTTTTTATTGTTACTACCAACATGTTCTGATTGACTGCTATCTGGATTATTTCATCTGCCTCCTACACATCCTTCTGCAACTGTTCCTGTCAAATTTGACTTCGACAAAGCCTTCCAGTTACTCTATCTAAAACATAAATTGAATCCTTTGGCCATGCTGCTTCAAATCCTCTGATACCTTATTCAAAGGATCGAATCTGTATTTCTTATCCCAGCATACACAAAGCCTTCCGTACATTGCCCTGGTCTGCTGTACCTCAGCCTCACCCTGTTGCATCTTAATTGCTTTCCTCCATTAATTCTGACCTGCTAGCATCCCCCGACCCGCATATGGCTTAGGGGAATGCTACCATACACCCTGCCACAGTACCTTTGCTTACGCTGCTTTTGTGCTCACATGAAGCTCTCTGTTTTCTTTTTCCTGCTCTCTTTGGCCAAATCAGCTTTAAAGGCTCACCAGATGCCTTAGTTCCCTCTCTAAGCATTCCTATAATCCTCCCACATATGTGGGGCTAAGGCTGCACCTCTGAGTTCCCCTGTCTCTCCTAGAGTAAGGCTAAAAATTTTTGTTTCTCCCAGAACAAATAAGTTCATCTCTCTCTCTTGCTTAAAATCCCCCACTAGCCTCTTTTTGTAAATAGAATGAAATTGAAATGTAACATCACATTTCCCAAAGGCCCCAGTCTTTATCTGTGATTCTCCATGAAAGTCTCCATCACTTACCCTGAGATAGTCATGATCATCCAGTCAAACTTGCCTTCTTTTGTCCCTTAAACATATGGGGCTTTTACCACCTCAGGTTTTGGCCATTACTATTCCTCTGCTTGGATCCTCATTCCCCATATATTCACATGGCTGCTTTCTTCTCATTTATTTCTCAGTTTAAATGTTAAATCCTCTTGAGTGACCGTCACTAACTGTTGCTGTTGGATAACACAAGTTTGTGTGCCCAACAAACACTGAGGCCAAACCATACTGAAACGTTTGCCATAGAGAAAGATTTACTGCAGGGCTGTGCAAGGAGACAGATAGCTCATGCCCCCAAATCCCCAACTCCCCAAAAGATTTCAACAAATCATTTTAAAATTTAAGGTTGAGAGAGGGCCTGTTTATTTGTTTCAAACTTCTTGGCGGAGTAATCTTTTATTCTGGCAATGGAGGTCTGGTCACAGTATTTCTATAAACCTGCAACAAGACAATTGTTATTTTCTGTTCTGCAACTTTTTACCTCTATATGAATGAAAAGTGTTATACCTTTAAAGGTCAGTACCTTGAGAATAGGCTGTCCTGTATATTTCAGGCTACAGGCAATATTCTTTTACAAAAGTGCAGAGCCAGCATGAATAAGCACAGGAAAAGGAACAGATCTAATATGGAGTCAGATTTGTTCTCCTCTGTTACATTGCTACCATACTCTTCCTGTCCTCTGTTCATTTACTGAGTTATATTCCATCCAGTCACCACTTTCAAAAATTTAGTGCTTTTGAAATTTTTGCATATTAATTTGATGACATATTTATCATCTGTGCCTCCCACCAGAATGTAAACTCCATTTACATTCTTCATCAGTCTTGTTCGTTTATGAACCATAGTTCCTGAAAGTAGTAAATTCTTAATTAACAGTTGCTGAAAAGATTCAGTGAATGAGCAAATGAATAAGAACTCTTATGTAGGAGAGTTTCAATAAATGGCATTTGAATCATAAATAAATGACCAAAATAATTGGACTTGTATTCAAATTTGCAGTATAATTGCTTGTAAGTTTTCAAATTTGTTGTTATATTTTTCCTAATTATTTTTACTATATAGTCTTTTTTTACATAAAGTTAAGACTCAAAATCAAAATCTAACTTACAATTAATCTTGTACTGATTCTTCTTGGGGCTCTGTCCTTATCTCCTCTGTCAACTTCTAATTATTTTTTTCACTTTGAAAAGGCTGTGCTTCTAATTGTGCCAAACACCTTCTTTTTTTTTTTCTAAATTTCTGTCTGGATGTGTTTTTCTAGTGTAATTAGTTTCACTCCTGATCTTTCTTTCCATCCATGGCAAAATGAACATCATACAATAGCACTAGTGATGTTTGCAAGCACAGTGTGGCTTCCTCTCAATCATTATTCTAATCTATTCTAGATGTACCTTTCATATTTGGGTCCACTAATTATTCACCTCAATATGCGAATGTGCAAATCCCAAGAAAATAACATTCTAATCAGTAAGCAATATCAAAAGATGGCCGTTTGTCAAATTCTGAAAAAGCCAAAATTGGCCTTCCCCTTTTCCCCTTTCATTGCCCTGCCTCTTTTTCTTTTACTTTTTCCTACCTTGTGATATAATCCAAGTAAAGCCTTCTTCCAGCTATATTCTTTCTAAAGTAATTGAATGCTGCATGGTATTGACCTTGCCTTGGATATTTGCATTTTGATTAGAAAATTCTGAGAGATGGGATACTGTCCAGGGCCAAATGACTATTACATTGGTATAATCTAAGGCATAGATGCTAAGACATCTTCTCACAAGAGGTCCTTCCTGGAAATCTCAAGTCATAATGAAAATGTATTCATAGATATGGCTCACATTTTTATTCATTATGAAGTCCTAAAGCTTGCAAACTTTAAGAGCATAGCCTAGTTCTATATTGTGCTTCTGTCTACAGAGTACCAAGAGCACAGGAAAGATAGCCAAAGAATGAAGAAAACAAAGAAAATAATAGGTGAGATTTGAGAGAGAAAATTTGGGCCTAAAGAGGAACTAAAAAGCCTCTTGATGAAACTGAAAGAGGAGAGTGAAAAAGTTGGCTTAAAGCTCAACATTCAGAAAATGAAGATCATGGCATCTGGTCCCATCACTTCATGGGAAATAGATGGGGAAATAGTGGAAACAGTGTCAGACTTTATTTTTTTGGGCTCCAAAATCACTGCAGATGGTGACTGCAGCCATGAAACTAAAAGACGTTTACTCCTTGGAAGAAAAGTTATGACCAACTTAGATAGCATATTCAAAAGCAGAGACATTGCTTTGCCAACCAAGGTCCGTCTAGTCAAGGCTATGGTTTTTCCTGTGGTCATGTATGGATGTGAGAGTTGGTCTATGAAGAAAGCTGAGCCCCAAAGAATTGTTGCTTTTGAACTGTGGTGTTGGAGAAGACTCTTGAGAGTCCCTTGGACTGCAAGGAGATCCAACCAGTCCATTCTAAAAGAGATCAGTCCTGGGTATTCTTTGGAAGGAATGATGCTAAAGCTGAAGCTCCAGTACTTTGGCCACCTCATGCGAAGAGTTGACTCATTGGAAAAGACTCTGATGCTGGGAGGGATTGGGGGCAGGAGGAGAAGGGGACGACAGAGGATGAGATGGCTGGATGGCATCACCGACTCGATGGACGTGAGTTTGAGTGAACACTGGGAGTTGGTGATGGACAGGGAGGCCTGGCTTGCTGCGATTCATGGGGTTGCAAAGAGTCGGACACGACTGAGTGACTGAACTGAACTGAACTGAGCTGAACTGAAAGTATTCTTCACATCAACATCCCCTTCACCCAGTTTGTAACAATCAACTATGTGTATTCAATCCCCAAATATGTCTTGAATTGACTGATTTTTCCCCCATGTCTTCACCACCTTCTTACTTAAGTCTAATCCATCAGCATCTCTCCACTGTATCACTGGAAGAGCTTCCTAATTGGTCTTCCTCTTCCCACTCTTATTTCCCTCTATCTTCACATCACTATTCATAGTTATTTATTTAAGATGCAAATAAGATCATGTCATCTTCTTGCTTATCATCTCTCAAGGGTCCCCCATTGCACTTAGGATAAAATATAGATACTTAACATTGCCTTTGAGGCTGCAAGGTTGAGCCCCTCCCTCTCCTACCAACCTCATCCTGCTATTATCTCTTGCTCACAGTCAGTAGGCACAACTGACTGCCTTTCAGCCCCAAGCATGGTAGCACTGGGCTCTTTACCAGATTAGGACCTTCACTCATGGTACTCTTCTGCCTGGATCATTTTTTACTCAAATCATTTTTCAGGTTTTAGTGACCTCACCTCAGTTTATTCCTTCAGATATTCCATATAAATTAGCCTCCTCCCATTTCTTTTTCTCATCCATGATGGCACCCTTATCTTTCCCTTTACAACAGTAATTTCCTTGGTAATTAAGTATATTTGTTTATTTATATGTCTCCCAACCAGATTGGATGAGATGATCTTTTGTTCTCCGTTTGAGTCTTTTCTTTTTTAATTATAAACTTTTATTTATTTATTTATTTTTCTGTGCTGGGTCTTCATTGCTTCACTGTGGGACTTCTCTCTCGTTGCAGCGAGCAGGGGGCTACTCTCTCGCGGTTGTGCCAGGACTTCTCATTGGGGTGGCTTCTCTTGTTGTGGAGCCTGGGCCCTGGAGCACGTGGGCTTCAAGAGTTGCAGCTCGCAGGCTCTAGAGCACAGGTTCAACAGTTGTGTCACACAGGCTTAGTTGCTCCATGGCTTATGAGATCTTCCCAGACCAGGGATCGAACCTGTGTCTCCTTCACTGGCAGGCAGATTCTTTACCACTGAGTCACCAGCAAAGCCTTACATTTGACTCTTGCTGCTGCTGCTGCTGCTGCTGCTGCTAAGTCGCTTCAGTCGTGTCCGACTCTCTGCAACCCTTTAGACGGCAGCCCACAGAGGCTCTATAGAGGGATACTTTTGTATATTTTTCTCCATTTTTAAAATACACTTTAAAAACTTGTCTTTATTTTTGTGTTTTCCCCACTCAGCTATGATATGCCTGGGCTTTTTGTTGTTGTTATTGCTTAACATGTCACCAAAATCTCTGCAGATAGTAGTCAGTAAATGATGGCCAGTAATAAAATTATGCGGATGTGATACATACCTTGGTGGCTGAGCGTCTGGGGGCCAGATGATTGGAAGAGCACAACAGGGAAAATAAGAAGATTCTAGAGACTTGAATATGCGTGTCTTTTTAATTGTATGTAGTGTAGACCTGTACCTAAGGGGTGGAGTACATTGACATTTTGAAATAGTACCAATTTCATATAACTTCATTCTTTTAAAAGAGTTAATTCTCTAAATGCAAAAGCACCTCTGATTCACTTTTTGTTTTCTTAACTCATTCAGGGTGAAAAATTTGCATGTCAATTTTTGCAAAAGGTAAAAATCTCTTTCCCTACCCTGGGTTTCCATTTTTGTTTCAGAATTATGGACTGTGTTATTTATGCCAGCAAAAGGGAATGAAAGCAACCAAAAGTGAAAGGTCATTAAGGACAGACTTGAGCAAGAAACACAGTTGCCAGACCTTCATTGGAGGGGGTGGGGCAGGGAGGGGGAGAGACAGAGAAGGAGGGGGTAGGCGGAGGCAAAGAGGGAGGGAGGGAGGAGGACAGAAGAGGGAGAAAAAGAGAGGGAGAAAAAGGAGGTGTCAGAAATAATGGGGAAGTTCAGTCTCAGAAATAACATGCTTTGAAGGAGAAGTAGCTTTTGAAGATGCTTAACATTTCTTAGCTGTTTGACATGTCAATTAATCTCTCTGGTTCTCAGCTCCTTTTCCTTGCAGATAAAAGGACTAAACCCCATTAGATGCACTTTCCTGCCTTAGGGTTCTTAGATCCTTGTTTTCTCTGTAATGGTGGGAGCATAAGAGCAGATCTGAGAAAAAATGGATGGGAAAAAGAGGATTTGTTATTGCAGAATAGAAAGATGCAGAAGAGAGACAAGGAAGGTGGTTGCGAAAGCGAAAGCACACAAGAAAGTCAGAATTCAGATCTCCGCCCCCCTCCCCCATCAGCTTGTTTATTTAACAAATACTTATTAGTGCTAGTGAATACTTACATAACATTACTATGTGCCAGCTCTTGTTCGAAAGGGCTTTACAAAGATGAACTTACTCAGTGCTCAGGAGAAAAGTGCTACTATGTATGACATCTATGTTATTGATGAGGAAACTGAGGCACAAATTGGTGACACAGCTTAGCCCAGGTCAGATAATTAGTCAGGGCTGGGGCTGGATCCCAAACCCTGGCAGGCTGGCTCCAGAGTCTCGCTCTTCAAATGCTTCTTTTACTGTTAGAATTTACCATACATTTTCCTCAGTGAAAAATCTCCACATCAAAAACAAAAACTTATTGCACTGTAACAAAAATAATAAATCACTCCGGATATATTCAGGCTAACACATACCCTATTTATTTCTATGTAATTACACTTTTTTCGAAAATCAGCCACATTGGGTATTCCTGTTTTCTTATAAACCCTTCAAGCAAGACTAACGCAAAATGCAGAGGCTGGTTCTATCTTCAGCTGCAAACCAGGTGGCACCAAGCCCAGAGAAGGAAACCGGGCTTAGTTCTGGGGAACGTGTGAAGAAAACGGACAAAGGCAAGCTCAGGCATGCCTGGCATTCAGTTAGGAAGCATTTTTATCTAAAGGCTTGCAAACTTTGAAAAATTTGAAGCATATATACTATTTTCTTTCCATCACCCTAACTGAAAACAAGAAAAATTTCAAAATGCAAGACAACTAAAATAAAATTGTTTGGTTTTGCCATTAGGAAACATTTCATCATCAAGGGCTGTGTTTGTCTTGTACTGTAGGAGGCAGCATCTCATTAATAAAGCAATCACCATGTGATTCCTTTCCCCCTGGATATAGCTATATTTTTGGGGGGGGTGGGGAGAGCATTGTAACTATGTAATTGTCTCATTCTCCGATATAGCTTGGCTCCTTTAAAAAAAAAAAAAACCTTTTTGTTTTATACTGGAATATAGCCAATTAACAATGTGATAGTTTTAGGTGGACAGCAGAGAGTCTCAGCCATACATATACATGTATCCATTCTCCCCCAAACTCCCCTCCTATCCAGCAGAGTTCCCTGTGAAATACAGCTTGGTTTCTAATCAGAAAGTGAAGAACTTACACATTTTATAAAAGGGTAGATCTAAGGATGGGTTGTTGTCTGTTTATGTAACATTAAATCCTCATCTTTCCTTATTCTTTCAATCTATTGTTAAATTTAATTTCTTGAACTTATCATATTTAAGAATTTAGCACCTTAGGTGGTGAGAGTGGTAAAAAAAAAAACCCATGTGCATTGCAGGAGAAGTGAGTTTGCTCCCTGAGTCAGGAAAATCCCCTGGGGAAGGGAATAGGACCCCACTCCAGTATTCTTGCCTGGAAAATCCCAGGGGCAGAGGAGGCTGACAGGCTACAGTCCATGGATCCACAAAGTGTTGGACATGACTGAGCATAGCACAACACATTTATTATCAGTTAACTGTTGAAGTCCTAACCCCTTACTGGCTCAGATGGTAAAGAGTCTGCCTGTAGTGTGAAAGACCTGGGTTTGATCCCTGGGTCGGTAAGATCCCTTGGAGAGGGAAATGACATCCCACTCTAGTATTCTTGCCTGGAAAATTCCATGGACAGATGAGCCTGGCGGGCTATGGTCCATGGGGCTGCAAAGAGTTGGATACGACTAAGCACATTAGCACCTTACAGTTGCAAGAAACTAGATCATTCTCTTGACTGAATTCTCTCATTTTGCAGATATGAAACTAAGATCAGAGTGGTTAAATGGCTTGCCCAGGACAGCCAATGGCTTAACCAGGGTTGGCTGCCAGGCTATTCATTGCTGATTCTGTGCCCTGCACAGGAGACCATGCTTAACAGTTTCTTTAGTCTGAGGTTCAAAGTCCTGAAAACTCACTCTAGTTTTCCCTCCCCGACACAAACCACACATCTTTCACCACATCTCCTTTTATTTCTCTTTTTTTCCAGTTCACTGTGTTTTAGAAGAAGATTAATGTATCTGGGAAGTTAATTTTGGTGTCTAGGGGGCTGTTCAGACTCTTTCAGCTTCAAGCAGTGGGGTGTGTAGAGAGCATGCAACAGTTGCTTTGGGGCTGTACTTGCAGAGAGAGAAGTCCTGACTGCTGGGGGCTGGGGTTTCCCTTACCCCAGGGGATTGCAATCTTACTGTCAGTGTGTGTTAGGACTCAGCTTCATGCCTCTGGTCTTGCTGCCCTGCTGTCCCCTTCCGCTCCTCTTCTTTCAATATTTTATTTAAATTCACATGTAATTTGTTTTAATATTCTCATTCCTGTATCTCCACTTTTAAGACTTAGACTTGGTATCCAAGGAGAGACCCTGACCTTCTCCTCTCTCCAGAGTACCCATTTTGTAAATTCCTGTAGTTGCTTTTTACCTTAAAAAATTTTGTACATTTCACTTATCAAGTTTCATTCAGAAGGCCCCAGTCCTGGTAACCTTGTCTTCCTTTAGCCTAGAACATTGAACATCTGCATCAATTGCTAGCTCTCTGTTACTATTCCATGTTCAGAGTCTGACCTCTCCAACTAGATTGCCACCTACTCTAGGGCTTACTCACATCAGTCTTGCTCCTGAGTATAGGTATCTGACTAGGCATTTCACTAATGCAAGCCCCTGATCTTTGTCCTAACCCTTCTTCCTAACCTCATTCTGGTGCTAAAGTACTACATTGTGGTTAATTTGATTGACCAGATTTCAGGGTGCTGATTAAACCAGAGTTGCCTGAGAGTTAATATTTGCTGAGAGGTCACTTGTGACCTTCACTGGTGGCTCAGATGGTAAAGAATCTGCGTACAATGCAGGAGACCCACGTTTGGTTTATTCCTGGCTCAGGAAGATTTCCTGGAGAAGGGAATGGCTACCCACTCCAGTATTCTTGTCTAGAGAATTCCATGGAGAGAGGAGCCTGGTGGGCTACAGTCCGTGAGGTCTCAGGAGAGTCGGACACAACTAAGTGACTAACACTTGGACTTTTCACTTGTGAATGTGGCCCTTCCAGGTGGCAAACTGACCCAGAAGGCAGGTTTGGCACCCAAACTCTCTTCATTTTCAAGAGGTAGAGTGTCTTCCTGATAATGACATCTAGATTTGGAAACAGGTGGAAGGAGAAGTTTCCCCATAAGCCTTAAATCCAGTTTACCTGAGAGTTCTGCCCTGGGGTTGCAGACATGACCTGAGCCAAAAATAACAATGCCTTTTGATTTCCCCATGAGCCTTTGCTTCCATGAGATTTTTTGGAGAAAAAAGTCACCATGAGATTTTTATGGCAGATTTTTTATGGCAGAAAACTGTCTCCATGAGATTTTTATGTATTTGATGCAAGGCAGGATTTGGGCATTTTTTAAGACATTTTTTTAAAGTGAGTATATAAGGATTTATCTTTTCTTCTTTTAGCATCCCTGTGACCTATTTATTTTAAAACTGGAGATTTGTAACTTTTCACCCTTGGCACCCATTCTGTCTCCTGCACCAAGTTCAGTTCAGTTCAGTCGCTCAGTCCTGTCCGACTCTTTGCGACCCCATGAAGTGCAGCACACCTGGCCTCCCTGTCCATCACCAACTCCCGGAGTTCACTCAGACTCATATCCATCGAGTCAGTGATGCCATCCAGCCATCTCATCCTGGGTCGTCCCCTTCTCCTCCTGCCCCCAATCCCTCCCAGCATCAGAGTCTTTTCCAATGAGTCAACTCTTCGCATGAGGTGGCCAAAGTACTGGAGTTTCAGCTTTAGCATCATTCCTTCCAAAGAAATCCCAGGGCTGATCTCCTTCAGAATGGACTGGTTGGATCTCCTTGCAGTCCAAGGGACTCTCGAGAGTCTTCTCCAACACCACAGTTCAAAAGCATCAATTCTTCGGGGCTCAGCCTTCTTCACAGTCCAACTCTCACATCTATACATGACCACTGGGAAAACCATAGCCTTGACTAGACGGACCTTGGTTGGCAAAGTAATGTCTCTGCTTTTGAATATGCTATCTAGGTTGGTCATAACTTTTCTTCCAAGAAGTAAGCATCTTTTAATTTCATGGCTGCACTCACCTTAGATATGTTTATTAGACAAGTTGCAGCAAGACGCTAAAAAGAAATGTGTTTTTTTTTTTTTTTTTAATAGTCATCCGTTTGCTCATTTCCATGTTTTGGATACTTTTTCCTCAATAGTTCCAACTTATCACAATAATCACAAATAATATTCAAAGTTAATTCTTGATTATAAAACTCATTCTGGTATCATTGTGTTCTAGTCTGATTCATTTCCAAAGCCATGGCAAAATATTGATTAATGAATATAAGCCACCCTGGCTATGCACAGTCTCTCAGTTGTGTCTGACTCTTTGTGACCCCATGGACTGTAGCTTGCCAGGCTCCTCCATCCATGGAATATTCCAGGGAAGAATACTGGAGTGGGTTGCCATTTCCTCCTCCAGAGGATCTTCCTGGCCCAGGGATTGAACCTGTGTCTCTTGTGTCTCCTGCATTGGCAGGCAGATTCTTTAGCACTAGTGCCAACTGGAAAGCCCTGTGATGTGGTCAGCAAATATAGTGACTAGAGTGCTAAGCAACTACTAAGCCAGGAAATTAACTTCTTTCTATAGGTTTCATAAAAAAATTAAGATTGTATTTTTAATAGGCGGTGTTCAGAGATTTTTGAAACTTTTTAAGTAAAATTTCAAACATACTCAAAAGTCAGAAACGTTTCCCCTATCTTCAATTATTATTATCCCAAGGGTAATCTTATTTTTTCCATAGTCAAACCACTCCATTCCAATACTGGATTATTTAAAAATTTCTTATATCTTTACTGAGGTATAAATGAGTACAATAGAATATACATGTTTAAAATGTACATTTCATCAGTTTTGACATACATAAACAACTGTGAAATCATCACTGAAATCCAGATAGAAAACATTTTTGGCATCTTCAAAAATCTCCTTTGCCCATTTGTAATCTGTCCTCATCTGGTCCTCTGCAACCACTGATCTACTTCCTATTATAGACTGATTTGTGTTTTCTAAAAAATTATGTAAATTCAGCCAGTATATACTCCTTTTCTTTGCTTGGCTTCTTTCACTAAGCATAATATTTGATATTCATCCATTCAATTGTATATCTCAATAGTTTTGTGTTTCATTGTATAGATCCACCATAATTTGTTTATCCATGTTGATGGGCATTTGGGCTATTTCCAGTTTTTGACTGTTGAAGATAGATCTGTTATGAGCATTCATGTACAGGTTTTTATGTCTTGGATCCTCTTGTATAAATATCTCACAGTAGGATGGTTAGGGTATATGGCAAAACCCTTTGATTTTTTTAAAAACTGCCAACTGTTTTCTAAAGTGGATGTACTATTCTACCCCCTCACCAGCAGTGTATGAGAATTCCACTTGCTCCACATCTCACAAAGTCTTGGTAAGATTATTTTTAAAAATTTGGTCATTCTATTCGAAGTGTACTTTGTATCTTACTGTAGCTATAATTTGCAATTCCCTGATGATTGGTGATGTTGAGCATCTTTTCATAAGCTTTATTCATATATCATCTTTCTTGATGTGTCTACTCACATCTTTTGTCCACTTTTAAACTTGGGTTTGTTGTCTCAGTATCGAGTTATGAGTTCTTTAGATATTCTGAACCTGAGTCCTATGTCTTATGTACGTGTTACAAAATATTTTTCCCAATGTTTTGCCTTTTCCTTCCATTAATGCTCTTTGAAACCACAAATTTTTAAATTTTGACAAAGCCTAATTTATCAACTTTTGATGGCTGTGCTCTTTGTGTTCTAAGAAATTTTGCTTATCCGGAAGTCTTATAGGTATTAAAATAATATCTATGCCTTCACTGTTGTTGGTTTCCAACTTAATTCTGTATAGTGGTCAGAGAATATACACTCAGATTTTGATATTTTAAAATTTATTGAGAACAGTTTTGTGGCCCTTTGTTCTATCTTGGTGAATATACATGCACATGTACACTTGAAAATAATATGTATTTTGTGTTTGCTGATTCTATAAATATGAATTATGTTATAGTGGTTAGTGCTACTTTTCAGATTACCTATCTTTTTACTGAATTTGTGTCTAGTTGTTTTATCAATTGCTAAGGTATGAATGAGTGTTAACCTCTCTGAACTTGATTGTAGAATAGTATATTTCTCCCTTTAATTCTGCAGTTTTAGGTTAAGACATATTTATGCTTTTTATGCTTTCCTTTATTATTTTTATTTTCTCTTTGAAGACTAACTTATCTGATATTAATATAGGTACTCTAGCCTTATTATATATATTCTGATTTGGGGCTTTTATATATTTTTAATATGCATTTAACTTCAACTTACTTATTTTTTTATATAGAAACTGTGTCTCTTTAGGAGCTAATAACAATTCGTCAGGGTATCTTGGCTAAAGCAAGGGGACATATCTTTGTAAAATTCTCCTAAGGTGATTCTGATCTCGCTCTAAATCCTGAGGTTAGAGCATGCGAGTGTTTATTTTGTTGCATTAGATTGCTTATGGCAAAAGTGAAAAGATGCGGAAGATTATTCCCCAAGGGTGACTGTGGGCTTTGTTTTTGTTATAAGAGGAATAGAGAATCTCCTGGCTCAAACAGTTAGGGCATTAATGTGGCAGAACACTGCATTCAATCAGTTCCTTGAGGATTTTCTCTTGTTTATGACTTTAAAGTCATTAGAATAGTTACTTCTGAATGCCTGTCTGCTAAGCAAACACATAAGAAGCCACATGTATACGACTTCTTGGTTTTTCTTAAATTGAGAGTATAGGGTGTCACCATTCTTGGGGGCTCAGTGGTAAAAAAAAATCTGCCTGCCGAACAGGAAATGTGGGTTTGATTCCTGGTCGGGAAGATCCCCTGGAGTAGGAAATGGCAACCCACTCCAGTATTTTTGCCTGGGAAATCCTATGGACAGAGAGGAAACTGGCGGGCTACAGTCTATGGGGTCACAAAAGTGTTGGACACAACTGAGTGAGCATGCTCACACACACACACACACACACACACACACACACGTGTGTCATGTCACCATGACAAGAAAAGGGTGAGGTCTAAGGTCAGAATTGTTTCTATTAATGTTCAGGAGAATTGATAAATTAATAAGTTTGTTATTGGTAATGAAGGTTCTAGTGACAGAGGCGCTCTGGGTTTTGGACAAATCACTTGACTTCTCTGTTCCCTAGATTCCTCATCTGTAAAACAAGTGGCTTGGACTAAAGCATAGCTTTTAAATGATGCTATAGCAGGACTCTGAATGAAATTGGAAAAGGAAGCTGAATATGAGAAATAGAAAAAAAGGGAGTCTGCGTTGGTTGAAGGCCAGGTGTTGTCTGCTAGGCTTCCCCGTGTTTTTAAATTGGCTCCTCAGGAAAAGGGTTTTCCCATACCTTTCTGATTTTACTAGTTTGTGAACCACCATTTGAGAACTGTTGCTCTGAAGTCCCTTCAGACTCCAAAGATCAGCAAATCTTTTGTTTCTGAGTTGTAACAAAGATTGAAAGTTTATAGGATGGATGGAAATTTCACTTTTTATTTCTGTTCACTAATTCTCAATTAAATTCTTGAGAAGGTAGAATCTCTACTGCTATCTGAATCTGATTCCTTAATCTGACTGCTGCCTCCGCCAACACTTATTTCATCAGTTATCTCCTCTTTATCCTATAATCCTGAATTTTCAGTGATTCCTTTCATATGCTCAGACTTCTTTCACTTCAGTTCCTCTCTCTCTCACTCACACTAAAGCAAATAAAGTTGCCCCCTCCACTGACACTTCATCCACTTTTATATACCGTCCTAGAGAAAAAAAAAAACAAACAACAAAAAACCTGTTTTCTGTCTTTATTTCCTCACTTACTCATATTTTGATCCATGAAGTTTGGATTTCATTATTACCCATACATTGACACACATGACTGAGCAACCAACACTTCACTTCACTGAAAGTTCTTTTACTAAGTTTACCTTTTAATTGTCAAATCAACTAAAAAAATTCAAGTTTTCTTTTATTTAATACTTGAGGTTATTTAACACTCACTCACCGTTTTAGCCATAAATCTACTATCTTTTGATCTATTTGCTGGTTTGTCTTGTGGGCTTTCTTCCCTCCTCTTCCTTTTCATATGTGCTGTTTTCCTTTATCTTTGGCATTTTTCAAATAACAGATTTTCTCTGGACAGTTACATCCATGCCCAAGGCTTTGTCACATACTTGTTGCCAAACCTAAAAATCTGTACCTCAAGCTCACACCTGTCTCCAGATTTCAAGACTCGTTTTCCAATAGGAGACCCCGGTTCGGTTCAGTTCAGTCACTCAGTCGTGTCGAGCTCTTTGCGATCCCATGGACTGCAGCATGCCAGGCCTCCCTGTCCATCACCAACTCCTGGATTTCACTCAGACTCATGCCCATTGAGTCAGTGATGCTGTTGAACCGTATCATCCTCTGTTGTCCCCTTATCCTCCCACCTTCAATCTTTCCCAGCATCAGGGTTTTTTCCAGTGAGTCAGTTCTTTGCATCAGGTGGTCAAAGTATTGGAATTTCAGCTTCAGCATCAGTCCTTCCAATGAATATTCAGGACTTATCTCCTTTAGGATGGACTGGTTGCATCTCTTTGCAGTCCAAGGGACTCTCAAGAGTCTTCTCCAACACCACAGTTCAAAAGCATCAATTCTTTGGTGCTCAGGTTTCTTCACAATCCAACTCTCACATCCATACATGACTATTGGAAATACCATAGCCTTGACTAGATAGACCTTTGTTGATAAAGTAATGTCTCTGCTTTTTAATATACGGTCAAGGTTGGTCATAACTTTTCTTCCAAGGAGTAAGTGTCTTTTGATTTTACGGCTACAGTCACCATCTGCAGTGATTTTGGAGCCCCCCAAAATAAAATCTGCCACTATTTTCACTGTTTCCCCATCTATTTCCCATGAAGTGATGGGATCAGATGCCATGATCTTAGTTTTCTGAATGTTGAGTTTTAAGCCAACTTTTTCACTCTCCTCTTTCACTTTCATCAAGAGGCTCTTTAGTTCTTCTTCTTCTTCTGCCATAAGGGTGGTGTCATCTGCATATCTGAGGTTATTGGTATTTCTCCCAGCAATCTTGATTCCAGCTTGTGCTTCTTCCAGCCCAGCATTTCTCATGATGTACTCTGCATAGAACTTAAATAAGCAGGGTGACAGTATACAGCCTTGACGTACTCCTTTTCCTATTTGGAACCAGTCTGTTGTTCCATGTCCAGTTCTAACTATTGTTTTCTGACCTGCATATAGATTTCTCAAGAGGCAGGTCAGGTAGTCTGGTATTCTCATCTCTTGAAGAATTTTCTACAGTTTATTGTGACCCACATAGTCAAAGGCTTTGGCATAGTCAATAAAGCAGATGTTTTTCTGGAACTCTCTTGCTTTTTCCGCAATCCAGTGGAGGTTGGCAATTTGATCTCTGGTTCCCCTGCTTTTCTAAACAATCCTGAACATCTGGAAGTTCACAATTCATGTACTGTTGAAGCCTGAGTTGGAGAGTTTTGAGCATTAGTTTACTAGCATGTGAGAAGAGTGAAATTGTGTGGTAGTTTGAGAATTATTTGACATTGCCTTTCTTTGGGATTGGAATGAAAACTGACCTTTTCCAGTCCTGTGGCCACTGCTGCATGTTCCAAATTTGCTGGCATATTGAGTGCAGCACTTTCACAGCATCATCTTTCAGGATTTGAAACAGCTCAACTGGAATTCCATCCCCTCCACTAGCTTTGTTTGCAATGATGCTTCCTAAGGCCCACTTGACTTGGCATTCCAGGATGTCTGGCTCTAGGTTGGTGATCACACCATCGTGATTATCTGGGTCATCCTTTTTGTACAGTTCTTCTGTGTATTCTTGCCACCTATTCTTAATATCTTCTGCTTCTGTTAGGACCATACCATTTTTGTCCTTTATTGTGCACATCTTTGCATGAAATGTTCCCTTGGTATCTCTAATTTTCCTGAAGAGATCTCTAGTCTTTCTCATTCTATTGTTTTCCTCTATTTCTTTGCATTGATCACTGAGGAAGGCTTTCTTATCTCTCCTTGCTATTCTTTGGAACTCTGCATTCAAATGGGTGTATCTTTCCTTTTTCCTTTGCTTTTTGCAAAGCAAAAGAGGAGACCCCCAAAGGCATCACATACTCAAAACTTCTGTAATAGAATTCACTTTCTCCCTGCACGTGCTGTGTCAGTTCTTAATTGATTGCTTCTCAGCCCCAAATCCATTCATTGTCTTCTCTGTGACAATGACACAGCTGAAGCCTGGAAATATTTTTCCTTTACCAACTGACTAGATGGCAGAAGAAAGTGTTGAAGGACACCACTGGGGGTAGGGCTATGTCTTCCATAGCTCCTTCCCCTTGATAGGCTCACCATAGCCAGCAACCAGCAGAACTTTCCCACAGGTATGCTTCCTCGATGCCCAGTGGGAAGCTTTCTGTTGAATCCCACAGTGTTGCGCCTCCCCATGGATGGCTTCCTCTAGTACCTCAGAGATTAATATCTTAATCTCTGATTAAATGGTCTGCTGGCATTATGTGCATGTGTGCTAAGTTGCTCAGCCACGCCCGCCTTTATGCAACCCATGGAGTGTAGTCTGCCAGACTCCTCTGTCCATGGGCTTCTCCAGGCAAGAATACTGGAGTGGGTTGCCATTTCCTCCTCCAGGGGATCTTCCTGACCCAGGGATTGAACTGATGACTCCTGTGTCTCCTGCTTTGACAGATGGATTCTTTACTACTAGCACCACCTGGGAAGCTGGCATGACAGCTCTGCACAATATTGGGTTGATCAAAAAGTTCATTTGGTTTCTCCATAAATTGCTACAAAACCTGAACAAACTTTTTGTCCAGCTGAATACTTGGTCATCACTGGGTCCCGGCTGCCCCTCTCCATTGAATTCTGGAATTCAGCCTTGGTGGGAGACAGGGGCTTCTTTCAGACTTTCTTCTTCCTTGAATATTTTGCTTGAGCCCGAGAGTTAGTGACTACTCCATGTATCTGTTATTTCTGAAATCTTTAAAGTTTCTTTTCCTTTTAGTAGGTTATCCCCTTGATGTTGTTGTTCAGTGGCTAAGTCATGTCCAAATCTTTGCAGCCCACGGACTGCAGCATGCCAGGCCTCCCGGTCCCTCACCCCTGTCCCTCACCATTGTGAAACATGTCATATAGGTTACCCCCTAATTTACTTAAATTTTCTCTCTTCAAATCACAATATGATTTCTGCCTCCTCATTAGACCCATGTACACACACAGAATCCTCACAACAGAGACCATCATGGCCAGCACTCCTCATTCCTAAGATCTGTCCTTCAACAGGTTCAGTTACTCATTTAAATAGTTTTCTTGTGCCTGTCTCCTCTACCGCTGATGTCTTTGTCCATATCTTCTGTTATTTGTGCTCTTCTGTAGCATCCTTCTTGATATTCTTGCATATTCAATCACAATGTCATTACGATTAGCTTTCTAACCCATACATATGATGTCTGTCCTCCTTTGTATGCTATGAAACACCTGTGGTGATTGGATTCCTACTTGTCTGCTTGGCTCATATCCCAGCTCTCATAACCCATACCCTTTCGCTGGTGGCCCAGATGGTAAAGAATCTGCCTGCAGTGCAGGAGACCTGGAGAAGGGAATAGCAACCCACTGCAGTCTTCTTGCCTGGAGAATTCCATGGACAAAGGAGGCTGGCAGGCTACAGTCCATGGGGTCCCAAAGAGACACACACTACTGAGCGACTAACACTTTAACTTTACCCCAGTAGTGCTTCTGGTTTTATAGTTTCAACATCTGTGCTGTGAGTATTCTTGTTCTTCTCCTTGAAATTCTCCTGACCATCTAGAAAACACTTACAACTGTGAACCTTCTTCAGTTTTCTGATACAGGCATGACTGATTCTTTGTCTACAATCCCACTGTACTTGGTATAATCCTCCAATGCAACAGGTATTTTGGGTGTTATAATTGTCCCCAATTCTGTCTCTTCAGTCATTTTTGAGTATCTTAAGGAGAAAGACTTCTGTATTTTTCCTGGATTCGTGTTCTCACAGTGCCTGGGGGATTTTAAGGCATTTAATAAATATTTACCAACACACTGAATTATAGTGACATTTTTATAAAAGAAATTTCAAAACACAAATTAAGGTTTCTGAACTTCCGTTGTGGGAGACTGTTTTGACCCAAAGTTTTATAAGGATTCAGTGAGAAAAAAGCAGTGGTATCTTTTAAAAATGGCATTTATTTTATTAAAAACTTTTAAAACAATTTTTTTGGCCATGCTGTGTAGCATGTGGGATCTTAATTCCCCAACCAGAGATTGAAGCCCTGCTCTCTGCATTGAAAGAATGGAGTCTTAACCACTGGACTGCCCAAGGAAATTCCCCAAAAGGCATTTATTACTTTTCATTTTGTACTAGGAGAACGCAAATAAGATAGAAAGGAAAGGAAAGATGTATATATAACCCATCCTTTACCTCTTGCGTTGCTTCAGTCAGTGAGTTCAGTTCAGTCTCTCAGTCATGTCCGACTCTTTGTGACCCCATAGACTGCAGCATGCCAGGCTTCCCTGTCCGTCACCAACTCCCAGAGCTTGCTCAAACTCATGCCCATCAAGTTGGCAATGCCATCCAATCATTTTATCCTCTGTCATCCCCTTCTCCTCCTGCCTTCAGTCTTTCCCAGCAGTAGGGTCTTTTCCAGTGAGTCAATTCTTTGCATCAGGTGGCCAAAGTATTAGAGCTTCAGCTTCAGCATCAGTCCTTTCAATGAATATTCAGGACTGATTTCCTTTAGAATTGATTGGTTTGATCTCCTTGCAGTCCAAGGGACTCTCAAGAGTCTTCTCCGACACCACAGTTCAAAAGCATCAATTTTTTGGTGCGCAGCTTTTTTATGATCCAACTCTTATATCCATACATGATTACTGGAAAAACCATAGATTTGACTAGATGGACATTTGTTGGCAAAGTAATGTCATTGCTTTTTGATATGTTATCTAGGTTGGTCATAGCTTTTCTTCCATGGAGCAAACCTCTTTTAATTTCGTGCTGCAGTCACCATCTGCAGTGATTTTGGAGCCCAAGGAAAGAAAATCTGTCACTGTTTGCCTTGTTTCCCCATCTATTTGCCATGGAGTGATGGGACCAGATGCCGTGATCTTAGTTTTCTGAATGTTGAGTTTTAAGCCAGCTTTTTCACTCTCCTCTTTCACTTTCATCAAGAGGCTTTTCAGTTCCTCTTCACTTTCTGCCACAGGGTGGTGTCATCTGCGTATCTGAGGTTATTCATATTTCTCCTGGCAATCTTGATTCCAGCTTGTGCTTCCTCCAGCCCGGCATTTCACATGATGTACTCTACATATAAAATAAACAAGCAGGGTGATAATATACAGCCTTGATGTACTCCTTTCACAATTTGGAACCAGTCTATTGTTCTATGCATTACTTTTGCAGATTGAAGGACGGAGGTCCCACAAATTGTAGTAACATTTCAGCTCTTCAGGCACAGAGTTATAGCTAAGAGATAACATTTTTTGAAATCTTATCGTGTATCACATACTATGTCTGCAACCTATACAGGCGTTATCTCTCTCTCCACCATCCTGGAAGGTAGGCAATTTTAAGCTTTCCATTCACAAGTGAGGAACCTAAGTGTTAGGTCATTCAATTGTGTCTGACTCTTTTTGACCCCATGGACAGTAGGCTGCCAGTCTCTATGTTCATGGAATTCTCCAGGCAAGCATACTGGAGTGGGTAGCCATTCCCTTCCCCAGGGGATCTTCCCAACACAAGGATTGAACCAAGTCTTCTGCATCGCAGGCAGATTCTTTGCTGTCTAAGTCACCTATATATTTCTTACCTTAAAGATGTATATTCAAGATATAACTTAAGTACTTTTGAAAAAGTGATGGAATAGTTACAATGTATTGTGGGGATTTAGTATAAGGTCAGTTTCTGGTGTCTCCAAATCTATTACTGCATTAAAACCTATTCCTATGAAACACTTATTTAGTATTTCTCTTATTAGTTTTATAAAGTATACTTACTTAGTTTTCCTGGGCATATTTTATGTTAGATAAAAATGACTCCATTTTAATTTTGTGACGGCCTTAGAGTATGCATCTGAAGTGTTACGCAGAATTTACTTGTGACTGGTGAGCTTAGTTGTTTAGAGCTCTGATAATGAAGTCGTGAGTCCACACCTACCTCATCACATTTATTTTCCTTGAGAGCATTATAACAGAGTGCTGAAGAGCATGGGCTTTGAAGCTAGTATCTGTTTTGAATCTTGGTTCTTCTCCTCACCAGCTACATGACTTAGGGCAAAATATGTAGCTTCTTTGTGTTTCAGTTTTTCTCCTTAAAGTGGAGATAATGATATCACTTAACTCATGAAGTTGTAACAAGGATTAAATGACTATCGGTGTCTTTTTAGAGTCTTAGAACATTTTCTGGGTGCTCAAAAAAAGAGTTATCCACTATTACTGTTGGTGTTGTTATTGCAATCATTTGATACCCAGAAACTCTATTTTTCAACAATATATTTAATGCTTTGCTTGTCTTTCCATGTCCAGTGGTGATGATGATATGGAATGTGACCAGTCACTGCTTTAGGCTCAAACACTTCTATTATCTTGGCAACAGCCCATAATGCCCTGAACCAACAGTGATGAGAAACAAGTGAGTGAGTGTGAATAAATTAGTGTGAACTGACCATCATTACTGGAAAATCAACTCAAAGAGCACAGAGGGACAAACATGTGTGCTGTTTTTGAATACAAAGGGCTTTTTTTTTTTTTTTCCTTTCTCAGAAAAAGTTGATTGAATAGCCTGCTGATTTCTCTCTGGTCATAAGTCTCTGGGTAGTATACTTTTTAAAATGTACTAGATGTTTTCTATTTTCTAATTTAGAGGGTACTTGTTAAAGCATTGTACATTTCATCAATAAGCAGAAGATTTCACTCAGCGCAAGATGTCATGTTAGAAAACACTTCGGGGCAGTTAAGAAAGGAGATTGCCCGAGTCCATCTCCTTGACAGGGGCTTTATTAATTTTTTGGGAAAAGTTAGCTAGAGCTGTAATTAGTTAATTACTTGATATTTGTCAAAAAATGGCTGATGAGCCTTCTGGCGATTCCAGATAACTCCTATGACTGACAGCAAAGCTAGCAGGAAACCAGCAGAACATCTGGTCACAGGAAAATTACTTATTTTATATAGGTTTTTTCAACCAGCTCTCATACACATCATTCCAGTACTGGAAAGAAAGTCTGTATAAGACAACAGACTAGTTGTTCCCAGTGGGAAATGGGAAGAGGGGAGTGGCAAGATAGCGGTAGGGGATTAAGAGATATAAACTGCCATGTATAAAATAGATAAGCAACACGCATACATGATATAGCACAAGGAAATATAGTCATTATATTGTAATAACTTTAAATGGAGTATAAGCTATAAAATTATTGATTCATTATGCTGTGCACCTGAAGTTAATATGTTGTAAATCAACCATACTTCATTAAAAAAAAAAAAAGTCTATATAGAAAGGCTATGAGGAAATAAGGGCAACTGGACTTGAGAAATTTCTTCATGATATAAAGAGAGTTGGAAAGTCTGTCCTTTATTATACTGAATACCTATATTTAGTTACAATGTGATCTTTAGTACTTTATTAATTTCCAAATTTAAAGTACTTGACATTATAGAATTTTCTTCCCTGAGTATTTTTCATGTGGTGTTTAGTCATTCAGTCATGTCCAATTCTTTGGGACCCAATGGACTGTAGCCCACCTGGCTGCTCTGTCCTTGGGGATTCTCCAGGCCAGAATACTGGAGTGGGTTGCCATGCCCTTCTCCAGGGGATCTTCCAAACCCAGGGATTAAACCCAGGTCTCCCACATTGCAGACAGATTCTTTATCATTCGAGCTACCAGGGAAACCCGAGAATACTGGAATGGGTAGCCTATCCCTTCTCCAGGATATCAACCCAGGAATTGAACTGGGGTCTCCTGCATTGCAGGTGGATTTTTTACCAGCTGAGCTACCAGGGAAGCCCAAATGATAGGTCTCTTGGAGATTGAGGGATTCACACTCAAATATTGTTATATCTCCAGATGGGAATGGGGGAGGATTACAGAAAACATGATGGTGATGGGTCCTGATTTCTGAGACACACTTGCCCATGATGCAAAGCAGATTCTAAAAGACTTGTTAACCTTTTCTATTATTTACATAATTAATAAGTACTCACCTTCCCCAGGTAAATAATGATTCCTTTTACTAACTGATGGAAAAGACTAATAGAAAAATCCTACTCTCTGCCACCTGCTTAGTGTATTTTTCTTTTAGTAAGAAATACATTTATGTGATATGCTTGTGTGTGTGTGTGTGTGTGTGTGTGTGTGTGTGTATGATGGCTCTCCAAATCTCATGTGAATGAGAATTACTCAGGAAGCTTGTTGAAAATTCACAGTTGTATATCCCATCTTCTGAAACTAGACCAAAGACTCTTACTTTAGTCTAGACTCTGCAGATAAATCTGGTGAAAGAGGTCAGTAGACCATACTTTCAGAAAAACTGGTTTATGGGCTAGAGAGGGGGAAACTGAATAATCTCAAATGAAAAAGAGAGGTGATCTTCTGACTATTTTGTGGCAACAATGCTTGTTGTTGTTGTTCAGTTGCTAAGTTGTGTCCCACTCTTTTGCAACCCCATGGACTGCAGCTCGCCAGGATTCTCTGTCCACAGGATTTCCCAGGCAAGAATACTGGAGTGGGCTGCCATTTCCTTCTCCAGGGGCTCTTTCTGAGCCAGGGATCAAATCTGCTTCTCTTACACTGGCAAGAAGATTCTTTACCACTGGGCCACCAGGGAAGCCCAGTCCTAAGGATACAAAGATTAATAAAATGCTGTCACAGAAAAGATAAAGCCTGAACTATGCTCACTGTGTGAGAGTTGGACTATGAAGAAAGCTGAGCGCCAAAGAATTGATGCTTTTGAATTGTGGTGTTGGAAAAGATTCTTGAGAGTCCCTTGAACCACAAGGAGATCCAACCAGTCTATCCTAAAGGAGATCAGTCCTGGGTGTTCATTGGAGAGACTGATGCTGAAGCTTAAACTCCAGTATTTTGGCCACCTCATGCAAAGAGTTGACTCATTGGAAAAGACCCTGATGCTGGGAGGGATTGGAGGCAGGAGGAGAAGGGGACGACAGAGGATGAGATGGCTGGATGGCATCACCGACTCAGTGGACATGAGTGTGAGTGAACTCAGGGAGTTGGTGATGGACAGGGAGGCCTGGTGTGCTGTGATTCATGGGATCGCAAAGAGTTGGACACGACTGAGGGACTGAACTGAACTGATGCTCACCTTTGGTAGCACTAGTAGGAAAAAAAGAGCTCTGGCCAATTTCCCATAGTGTTATTTAATAAAAGCAGAATAACTTCAGGGTCTCACAGGTTTATTAAGCAGTATTCTTCAGCAATACTCATCTCTTCTTGATCCAGGCTATGATTAATTTTAAATTGTAGACATTTTTATGTGTGTAATACCACCCATGTTGAACCTGAATATAATGACTGTAGGCTGATGAATGAATTCACTTTAGTTTGTTACCCACCCATACTTTGAATGAATTCCTCATTATGCAAATGTATGCAAAATAAAAATCTTTGGCGCTAAGGACACTTTTCTCTCTCTCTTTTTTTAAAGAGTTAAAACATAAATGAAATCAAGTTCAAGACCATGAACATCAGGGCAGCATATGACTGTCACATCTGCTCTCCTTCTGAGGAAGCTTCTTGCAGGACTTGAGAGTCACTGCAGGAGCCCTTGGTGTAGAAACAACCTGGAAATTCCAAGCAGTGCTCCATGCCTTCATCAGAGCTCAGCAAGCTTGCAGCATCCAGGAATGATGTTTCCGTCAGCTCAAGACCCACATCTTGATGCTTTAGACTTACTCTAAAAATTAAAGATGGAAGAAAAAGAATTAATGAGCAAGTTTTTTTTTTAACTTTTTAAATTGTGATTTAATAAAAGTCACTGTTTAAATTTGTTCATGTTTTCACATATTAAGACATCGCATTTATCAGAAGTGTTCTTTCTTACCTACCAACACTTTCAAACTTAGCTGGTGGACCAAACTTTTTTTGTAATGATGTGATTATGGATCTATATAAGATGATGTTAAATTTGTAGTAATCATATGATATATATAAGTCAAATCATTATGCTATACATCTTAAACTTATACAGTGCTGTACATCCAGTGCATCTCAATGAAACTGGAAAAAAATAGATTATGCCATTAAGCATAAAATGAGCAAGTTTTTGAAGGCTGGTGAATAACCTTCCAGAAGAGCTTACAGTTTTAGTCCTGTCTTTTGGGAAAAAAGATCTGAGAAGGGAATGCTCTTCTTCATTTTCTCTGCCATTTACTCTAAATATTCCATATTTATGCTGTTTATTGGAGGAAAAAATCCTTTGGTTCTGAGTCTCTTCATTTCAAGAAATATGTTTCTGACTTAATCTCATTTTTCCTAAACAAATTAAGACATAAGTCAACCTAACTCAAAAATAGCCCTCAGTAGATGAGCTTATGTCCCAGTATAATATGACTCAGGTAAAACACCATTTTACATACACTGTGCTATATGTGTCTGTTTATTAGATGTGATGCTAAATTGTGTCTGAAGCTTGTGACCCCATGGACTACGGCCCACCAGGCTCCTCCATCCATGGGATTTCCCAGGCAAGAATAATGGAGTGAATTGCCATTTCCACTCCAGGGGATCTTCACCACCCAGGGATTGTACTCGCACCTCTTGCATCTCCTGCATTGGCAGACAGATTCTTTTCTACTGTGCCACTGGGGAAGCCTGAGGCAGGTAAAGCACCATTTTACATACAATATGGTATATGTGTCTACTTATTGGTCAGTCAAGAGTAATGTATTGGATATGTACTATAGCCTCAATTCTGTGACTGACACAGAGGATGTATTTGCCTTTCCCAACTAGTCTATACTCAGTTGAGCAGAAATATCATGAACATTAAAAAGTAACTAAAAGTTCACTAAAAACAAAACCCACCCCGTCTCCCAAAATACTCCAGCCAAAAACCAAATAAAGGATGCAAATGATAAGAAATCATACTCAAGGCCCAGGAAGTCCTGGGGTTATCTGAGAATATGCAGTGGAGTAGCAGAAAGCTTGAATCACACCTTAAGGGTGAATTGAAATTAAACAGTTTTGGATGCTATTATAAAGGCCCTTTGAAAAACGGTGGGCAGTGGTCAATTTTAACAGAGTTGTTGGAACCCAGTACACACAGGGACTGCAGAGGATGATTCAGGAACATAAACAGTGATGTAACCAGCACTAAACAGATGATAGGAAGAACCGGAGATAACAGCAAGAAGATACATTTTGCTTTTTTTTTAAAATATATTTTTTATCAGAGTATAATTCTTTTACAATCTTTTGTTAGTTTCTGCTGTACGAAAGAGTGAATCAGCTCTATTAAAGTTGTTGCTGAGCTTTGTTGATGATAACTACAAATGCAGTTCTTCTCCAGAGGATGTAGGAGTGTGCCAACATTCATTCAATTCCTAGCCATTTAAAATTTACTTTTCAGAATTTTATAATATACATGTAAAATACCTTATCTTCTGTTCAGTTCAGTTCACTCCCTCAGTCCTGTCTGACTCTTTGCGACCCTGTGAATCGCAACACACCAGGCCTCCCTGTGCATCACCAACTCCCGGAGTTCACTCAGACTCATGTCCATCTAGTCAGTGATGCCATCCAGCCATCTCATCCTCTGTCGTCCCCTTCTCCTCCTGCCCCCAATCCTTCCCAACATCAGAGTCTTTTCCAATGAGTCAACTCTTCCCATGAGGTGGCCAAAGTGTTGGAGTTTCAGCTTCAGCATCATTCCCTCCAAAGAAATCCCAGGGCTGATCTCCTTCAGAATGGACTGGTTGGATCTCCTTGCAGCCCAAGGGACTCAAGAGTCTTCTCCAACACCACAGTTCAAAAGCATCAATTCTTCGGTGCTCAGGTTTCTTCCCAGTCCAACTCTCACATCCATACATGACCACTGGAAAAACCATAGCCAAGACTAGATGGACCTTTGTTGGCAAAATAATGTCTCTGCTTTTCAATATGTTATCTAGGTTGGTCATAATTTGCTTCCAAGGAGTAAGTGTCTTTTAATTTCATGGCTGTGGTCCACTGGAGAAGGGAATGGCAAACCACTTCAGTATTCCTGTCTTGAGAACCCCATGAACAGTATGAAAAGGCAAAATGATAGGATACTGAGAGAGGAACTCTCCAGGTCAGTAGATGCCCAATATACTACTGGAGATCAGTAGAAAAATAACTCCAGAAAGAATGAAGGGATGGAGCCAAAGCAAAAACAATACCCAGTTGTGGATGTGACTGGTGATAGAAGCAAGGTCCTATGCTGTAAAGAGCAGTATTGCATAGGAACCTGGAATGTCAGGTCCATGAATCAAGACAAATTGGAAATGGTCAAACAGGAGATGGTAAGAGTGAATGTCGACATTCTAGGAATCAGAGAACTAAAATGGACTGGAATGGGTGAATTTAACTCAGATGACCGTTATATCTACTACTGTGGGCAGGAATCCCTTAGAAGAAATGGAATAGCCATCATGGTCAAAAGAGTCCGAAATGCAGTACTTGGATGCAGTCTCAAAAACAACAGAATGATCTCTCTTTCCAAGGCAAACCATTCAATATCACAGTAATCTAAGTCTATGCCCCAACCAGTAACGCTGAAGAAGCTGAAGTTGAATGGTTCTATGGAGACCTACAAGACCTTTTAGAACTAACACCAAACAAGATGTTCTTTTCATTATAGGGGACTGGAATGTAAAAGTAGGAAGTCAAGAAACACTTAGAGTAACGGGCAAATTTGGCCTTGGAATACGGAATGAAGCAGGGCAAAGACTAATAGAGTTTTACCAAGAAAATGCACTGGTCATAGCAAACACCTTCTTCCAACAACACAAGAGAAGGCTCTACCTTATCTTACACCTATTTATTTTCTTGAAATTTTTAGGCTGTAATCATTGCATTCCTAGAGTGATATTCAACCCTCTCTTTGTCTTCCTCTAAAGGTTTTATTGGTTTCAAGCTTTACTGGGGTATTATTAACAAATAAAAACCATATATATTTAAGTTTTTTAAACATGATGTTTTTACACTGAACTCAGAGTAACGGAAAATAGAAAGGTGGTTACCAGGGTCTGGCATATATAGGAAATAGGTAGATATTAGTCAAAGGATATAGACTTATAGAAATAAGATGAATAGGTTCTAGGGATCTAATAATTTTTATACCAAAATCATCATTGATAAACAGTAAAAAATGAAGTAGGACAAATGTAGGACACTGACACAATCCATAGTCACCCTTATGGTATCCAGAGGAGAAAGAAATTTCTCAGGGACACCTGCTTTATTCTTTGTGAACACATGGGTGACTCAGAACATGTGTGATAAGAGCAAGATGACAGGCTCAACTTCATGAGAAGCTTATTGATGTCACTCTGTTACTTCATATTTATCCATCCAACATTCAATCTGCATTTGTTCATAATGGCGAGGGACTGTGAATGGATTAATCTAACTCTGCCAGCTTTTCTAGAAGAATCTCATATTAGCCAAGCTCTGGTAACTTAGATTTCTCTTATGAAGGACAGCAATTTGAATTATTTGGTTAACGGTTAAAAATCCTTTTTTGAAAAAAAACTTTTATTGGAATAGAGTTGATTTACAATGTGTGTTAGTTTCTGTTATGCAGCAAAGTGAACCAGTTATACATAAACATGATCTAATTTCTTTTAGATTCTTTTCCCATATGGGTCATTAGAGAGTATTGAGTAGATGTCCCTATTCTGTACAGTAGTTCTTATTAGTTGTCCTTTTTATATATAGTTGTTTGTATATGTAAAAGACAGTCAAAGAGGGTCTCCTAATTACCTTGAAAATTTGTTTTCAAAATGTTGTAAACCTGAAGTAGAAACAAGCCTGAGAGTATCCTTTAAAAATCAGTTTTAAGTTATTGAACACAAAGTGGTTATATAGATAATGTGACAGGGAATTCACTTAGTAACTCTGATTAATTAAGAGTGAATTAAAAGTAACCTCTAAAGATGGAAATATGAAACTGAGCCAGAGAGATTACTAGCCAAAATTTTTGTGGGCTGAAGAGGGAAACGAGATAAATAATTAAATGTAACCTATAACCATGTTTGCAATGAATATGTTGGCCAAAGCTCACTAGAGCAAATATTATTATGATAGTTTCTGCCCAAAGGGGAAAAAAAATCTAAGTCATAGTTTAGGATCCATCTTTTAAAGTCCTATTACAGTGCCAAAAAAGATTTACAGTGCAGGCAATTAATTTTAACCATTCCAAAGTGTTTATTGTCATAGGGTTTCTAGTGAAATAAAAACACAAAATTGTAATAGGTATTATCATTTTGTCATTGAATGACATGAGAGAAATTAGCCTAAAACTCAACAAAGAGCATGCAATTCAGAAATACTATTTGATATTATTTCTAATTGACCCTGCTATTGTAGACATAAAAAGAAGGACAATGTTAGTGGTGATAATAAAAATGTTATGTGCTAGAATAAAAATATTCTTCAGTGAATTGAATTGTATTTCCATCTTTATAAGGACAGAGCATAAATCTTCCTCTTTCTCCTCCACTTCCTTCTCCAGTGATGATATGGTGATTGAAATGAACAGCGTGTGAGATTTTTCTTAAAATGCAAATGATTCAATTAAATATTAAAGTTGACAATATTTTGATAAAGTAGAGGACAGTTTTGTAATACATACATGAGGAAGTGCTTGAGTGTATCCAACTTTTAATTTCTGGGTGAGTGTACTAAAATTTCTCTAACAAGGCATAGGCATGAAATTTTAAACATGAAATGGTTAAAAAAACTGATGGTTGGAATCGCAGTATATTCTGTCTTCTAGAATTCTCATGAGTAGTTCAGAAATGCTATCACAGCACATTAAAGGTTATCATACTGATTATCACATGGTTAATTATGCCTAATGCAAAGTGAGAGTTTACTGCAGCTGATTATAATTGGATGTATTTGGCTGCAGTTAGAATTTGTAATGGTGCAAGGTTTATATTTTAGCTTGGTGTGAGAAAGGGAAAAGCTTTGGTAATGAATTTATAGCAATAATTAGGTCATGATTTACTGCTAAAAACATTGCAGTTAGGCATTTCTATATATATCTTTCAAGACTGAATGCGTACACACATATTTATCTGTAAAACATATAACTAAGGACATTGCAATGCTAAAGCAAATTGATTTCCTTTTACTACATGATTTTTGTGTTATCGTTTTGAAGACTCTTTGAGATCACTTTGAGAGATGTAACTGGAAGTCTTTTTATGTATTTAAAATTTCAAAACAAATTGATATTGTTAGTAGACTAATATCAAATTTAGTTACACATTTTTCAGTAGTCTGGGCATCTATGTAAGTAAAAATCTAAGTAAGCTTATTAGATGGAAAGAGTTATAGAATAGTACATCTTTAATTTCCCTGCACAGAGCAAAAGATGCTTCCCATAAGGATATCAGCATACTCCTTGTTCTTCAACTTTTCTGTAGTCAATAATACTCAGTTGAGAAACAATGAATTTCTTCAAGTTGGCAACTATGGATGTCTCTAATCCTATTATAGTTATAATCAACTATATTTTTATTCTCTCATATGCAAGAAGCAAATTCACTACAAAATTCATATCATGAAGGACATTTTGAATTTTAATTTTTAGCACATAATTTAAAAGAAATTCAACAATTTTATATATTTAAGTGCTGAAATTTTATGACAGCATTTTGCCCTTTACCCTATCCTGTTTAGTATTGAATATTTTGGTTATTATTTGACTTAGATAATGGAAAAGATGGCTTAAAGCTAGAAAGAATAGCTAATACTTAAAATGGCAAAATAAGACTAGAAAAAGTACTAGAGAGGAATCAATACTTTGTAATGTTACAAGGATAAATATAAAGCCTAGAAACTAGTTTAAAATTAACAGGAATATAATGGAGAAGTCTTAATTTTATAAGAAAATGTCAAAAACGCCTTGAGGTTTTAGTGGACCATGATTTCAAAACTAGCCAGATGGTGCTAAGCAAAATTTAAAACTAAGAGGACTGAGCTCAGGTCAAAGGTGTTTGTAGAAGACTCTTGGCTTTCTGGTGTTTGGATCAAGTCTCCTGGCCTGTGTTAGGACCTGGGTGCCTCAGGAGCATTCCTGATCTTTGGGGACCATCTGGGTGGGATGGGGAGAGAGGAGATGGAAAGACTTATGAGGTAGTTGAAGTGAGCCTGTATAGCTGAGTGACATATTGGTAAGACCTGACCTCTAAGGAAGTGTTGAGGTCACTGCACATGCTCAGTCTGAGGAAGAGTTGCTAATGGAGACTCGACTGTGTGCAGAGTGTTGAAGGCTATAATTTAGAAGTGGAAATGAGTTTATTGGTTAGTATCCTGGGAAACCTAAAGGTGAAAGGAATAAGAACATTCATACAAAGTTACAAGTGAAAGTTGCTTAGTTGGGTCCTACTCTTTGCGACCCCATGGACTATAGTCACTGCAGTTCTCCAGGCCAGAATACTGGAGTGGGTAGTGGTTCCTTTCTCCAGGGGATCTTCCCAACCCAGGGATAAAACTGAGTCTCCTGCACTGCAGGCAGATTCTTTACCAGCTGAGCCACCAGGGAAGCCCAAGAACATTCATAGTATATGTAAATTATTATATATATTTCTTATGCAAGAAACTTTCCCCAAATAGAAACCAACCAACATGGGGACTGTCAGCCTCAGTGGGTGAGTCTCTTAAACTCTGAAATATGCAAGTAGGAGCTAAATTTTTAATGATTCTTTGCGACTTCATGGACTATAACTCGCTAAGCTCCTCTGTCCATGGATTTCTCTGGGCAAGAGTACTGGAGTGGGTTGCCATTCCCTTTCCCAGATGCCTTCCTGACCCAGGGATTGAACCTGGGTCTCCTGTGTTGCAGGTGGATTCTTTACAGTCTGAGCCACCAGGAAAGTCTTATATAAAGGGTTCTTGGCTCCTATGACCCACCAAGTCCCAAACTTCTTTATGATTCTTTAGGTTCTCTCTGGGCATTTGAAGAAGTATATTTTATTTCTGTGTTCAACCGTAACAAAAGTTAATCAGTATTGCATTTGGGATATCAGAAACAGAACTGTGAACTATTCAAGACCAAAAAGTGTCTAACAAGTGATAAAAGTTTCTAACTTAAGATTCCTCTGTTTGGTCCTATGTATCGTGCAGCTTTCTGGGGGTGATTGCTCTCACTTGCAAATTTGTAATTTCCAGAATTGGGCTGAAATGATGGAACATAGAAAAAGAAGACAACCTCAAAATGTTAGGCTTTGCATGAATTTTAATGATTTATTAGCATATGTACAAAGCTTGAATGTTAACTATGGGTAATTGATTGATTTGAGGCAAATTTCCAAAAGGGGAAACATGTTTCTCTTTCTCCTTCAGATAACATACGTTATGTAGTAGAGATTCCAGAAAAAAAGTGAGAGGTACTGAGTCTGCATTGTCGACTTGGAGGAAATAAGCTATTTGGAAACCGAGAACAGGAGATGGAAGGATGGTGCTCATGTGGGGATTATGAATGGGTTTGGGTCCAACTGAGAATGAGAAAGTAAATGAATTCATTTGATCCCTGTAGGTGATGGTGGCAGTAGTTTTGGAGGTAGGGTGGAGTTGGAGCTGGGAGATGAATCACCCTTGGCACCTAAAAGCATGCAGAAGGAGAGAAGCAATGAAACCTTACAACCAAGAGAATATCAGGGGAGGGTCATCTGAAATGAGATGAGTCAAGGCCTTTGTAGGGGTAGCCGAGGCATGGCTGTGGATTAAACTTGCTGCCAGAACTAGCTGCGGGAAAACCTAAGTGGTGGTGCAGCAGGTGGGGGACCTCAGGCTTAAGTTGTCCATGGTGGTATTTCTCGCTACTGACATCAGAGTGAAAGAAAGCTCTTCAGCCTTTTTTGTTTGTTTAAATTGAAGTATATATGATGTATAATATTGTGTTAGTTTCAGGTGTGAAGTGATTCAGTTCTTTCTCTATATTTTCAATTCTTTTCTGTTATAGGTTACTATAAGGTATTAAATGTAGTTCCTTGTGTTGTACAGTAGGTCCTTGTTGGTTATTTGTTTATATCAATGGTGTGGTATCTGTTGATCCCAGACACCTGATCTCTCTCTCCACTCCTTTGGTAACCATAAGTTTTCAGTGTCTGAATCTGTTCCTGTTTTGTAAATAAGTTCATTTGTGTTATTTGTTAGATTCCACATATAAGTTATCTAATATTTGTCTTTCTCTGTCTGACATACTTCACTCAGTGTGATGATCTCCAAGCTCACCTATGTCACTGCAAGATTTCATTATTTTTTATGGCTGAGTAATATTCCGCAGCAGATATATGGTGTGTCTTCTTTATCCATTCATCTGTCGGTGGACATTTAGATTTGCTTCCTTGTCTTGGCTATTGTAAATAGTGCTGCTTTGAATGTTGTGGTGCCTATATCTTTTCTAACTTGAGTTTTTGTCTTTCCTAGATATGTACCCAGAAGTGAGATTAGTGGTTCATATGGTAGCTCCATTTTAAAAAGAACCCCCACACTACAAAACTTATGTCTTAAGGTTCTCGAGGTTCTCTTGGGAAGCAGGTAACTCTAAGGAGAGGAGTAACAGGGAGTCTTATGGTTGGTTTACTAACAGCTGGCAGATATGTGTTTGTGTGTACGTGTGTGTATATTTCTGTGTGGAGCCCTTTAGAACAATTGCTTACGGGGCAACTATAAATAAAAACAAACCAAACATTATAAAAACGAACATTGGGTGAGGGTGACTGTTCTCTCCCAGTCTGTCCTCAGTGAGTGTCCCCATCTCTGTTAGCATCCGGAAATCTTCATCCGTGTCTCTTCCTTCACCATGTCCTGTCCTTAGTACCACAAGTTTCTTTATCAAGTGTTTCTGCCACTCTCTAATTTAGGCAAGTCATCTCTTGACAGGATCATTGCTGTACCTTCTAATTGGCCTCGTTAACTTCTCCATCCTGCAGTCAAAATGATCTTTTGAAAAGGCAAAACAGATCAGATCAGTTCAGTTCAGTTCAGCTGCTCAGTCGTGTCTGACTCTGTGACCCCATGAACTGCAGCACGCCAGGCCTTCCTGTTCATCACCAACTCCCGGAGTTCACCCAAACCCATGTCCATGGAGTCGGTGATGGCATCCAACCATCTCATCCTCTGTTGTCCCCTTCTCCTCCTGCCCCCAATCCCTCCCAGCATCAGGGTCTTTTCAAATGACTCAGCTCTTCGCATCAGGTGGCCAAAATATTGGAGTTTCAGCTTCAGCATCAGTCCTTCCAATGAACACCCAGGACTGATCTCCTTTAGGATGGACTGGTTAGATCTCCTTGCAGTTCAAGGGACTCTCAAGAGTCTTCTCCAACACCACAGCTCAAAAGCATCAATTCTTCGGTGCTCAGCTTTCTTTATAGTCCAACTCTCACATCCATACATGACCACTGGAAAAACCATAGCCTTGACTAGACAGACCTTTGTTGGCAAAGTAATGTCTCTGCTTTTGAATATGCTATCTAGGTTGGTTATAACTTTCCTTCCAAGGAGTAAGTGTCTTTTAATTTCATGGCTGCAGTCACCATCTGCAGTGATTTTGGAGCCCCAAAAAATAAAGTCTGACACTGTTTCCACTGTTTCTCTATCTGTTTGCCATGAAGTGATGGGACCAGATGCCATGATTTTCATTTTCTGAATGTTGAGCTTTAAGCCAACTTTTTCACTCTCCTCTTTCACTTTCATCAAGAGGCTCTTTAGTTCCTCTTCACTTTCTGCCATAAGGGTGGCGTCATCTGCATATCTGAGGTTATTGATATTTCTCCCAGCAATCTTGATTCCAGCTGGTGCTTCCTCCAGCCCAGTGTTTCTCATGATGTACTCTGCATATAAGTTAAATAAGCAGGGTGACAATATATAGCCTTGATGTACTCCTTTTCCTATTTGAAACCAGTCTGTTGTTCCATGTCCAGTTCTAAGTGTTGCTTCCTGACCTGCGTATAGGTTTCTCAAGAGGCAGGTCAGGTGGTCTGGTATGCCCATCTTTTTCAGAATTTTCCACAGTTTATTGTGATCCACACAGTCAAAGGCTTTGGCATAGTCAATAAAGCAGAAATAGATGTTTTTCTGAAACTCTTGCTTTTTCAATGATCCAGCGCATGTTGGTAATTTGATCTCTGGTTCCTCTGCCTTTTCTAAAACCAGCTTGAACATCTGGAAGTTCACAGTTCACGTAGTGCTAAAGCCTGGTTGTATCATCAGGTTATATATCATGCTTTTTTAAATTGAAGTATTCAGTATTGATTTGAAGTGTTATGTTAGTTTCTGGTTTATAGCAAAATGATTCATATTTATATATATTATTTCTCATTATGGCTTATTACCAGACATTAAATACAGTTCCCTGGGCTATAGAGTAGGATCTTGTTATCTATCTTATATATACTAGTGTGTGTCTGCTAATCCCAAACTGCCTCCCCTTTTTCCTCTTTGGTAAACAAAAGTTTCTTTTCTGTGTTTGAGCCTCTTTTTGTTTTGTAAATGCAAAATGAGGGAATCTATCTGGGGCTTAAATTAGGAAGAGAAAGGACCAGTAGTACAATTGCAACAAAGAAACATGGGATTCTATCAGGATCTGGCTTTTCAGTAAGATGAGTAAGTGCTGGATCAAATGTATAGCATGAGAAATACAGTTAAAAATACTGTATTATATAGTTGAATGTTGCTGTGAGAGTAGTCTTAAAAGTTCTCACTGTAGTAACAACAACAACAAACCAGTAATTATGTACAGTGAAGTGAAGTCGCTCAGTCGTGTCCAACTCTTTGCCACCCCATGGACTGTAGCCTATCAGGCTTCTCCCTCCATGGGATTCTCCAGGCAAAAGTACTGGAGTGGGTTGCCATTTCCTTCTCCAGGGGATCTTCCCGACCCACGGATCGAACCTAGGTCTCCCACATTCCAGGCAGGCTCTTTAACCTCTGAGCCACCAGGGAGAAGGATGTGTTAATTAACCTCATTGCAGTGAACGTGTTCACAATACACGCATGTATTAAGTCATCACACTGCACACTTAAGCTGGATATTTTCCCCATCCAGGGATCAAACCCAGGTGTCCTGCATTGCAGGCGGATTCTTTACCATCTGAGCCACCATGGAAGCCGTTATGCAATATTATGTGTCAATTACATTTTGAGACGGTTGGCAAAAATAACATAAAAAATAACAGGAGCAGTTGTAATTAAAAAAAAAAAAACCTGAAACCTCAGTGGTTAATACAATAGAAATATGTTTCTTGCTCACACAAAGTCCATATGAAATGCTTTGGATGGCTTTCCACACAGTGATTCGGTGACTCGGGCTTATTCTCTCCCCTGGCTTTGCTCTCCCCCTGCAGACCTTAGAGTCCTATAGTTTCAGCCAGAAGATGAGGATAGAGTGGTGGAGAAGGAAGCCACACTTGCTATTTAACCACTTCAGCCTGGAAGTGACTCACTTTGGCTTACACGCCATTGGTGAGGACCTGTCATGTGGCCTCATCTAAATACAAAGAGCACTGATTGGGTAAGTGCTTTCCAGAAGCAACTCAATGCCATGGAAGGACAACAGGCATCTTTGGTAGAGAGCTGGCCATCTGCCACAGGCATAGAATGAAATATAGTATTTCATGTGTTGATTTCTATCCATTATCTTGCATTATTGTTTTTTCCCTCAGCAGCTGTTACTAAATTTATGTTGTATTTGTTGATTGTATCTAAGACCAGTTGAACTCTTTCTGGCCACGGGGGAGAGGCTGATAGGATTTCCCTTTATGACAAAGTTTCTCCATATGGTTTTTATCTGTTGAATGGTTGAGCCTCCCATTTTTCTCATTGTGGTAATGATAGGGTGGTGGTAAATTGGTGAGATTCTCATTTGCTTGACATCTGACTTGTCCTCCCACTTTGACCCAAGTTGAATGACTTCACAACGTTTTATAATAATTACACATGTGTTTCAAGGGCTTACTGGAGGTATTGTTTACACATATGGGTTTGTGTATCTGAATATTATAATAGGAAGTCATGCTATTGAGTATATAGTCATTTGCTTTGGAAGTAGCATAAGACAAGTTTATTTTGGAATCCTCTTTTGCTGGGCAGATAGAGTGGTAACTAAAATTTTTGAGGTTGAAATAAGTTAGGAGCACGTTGGGGAAAATGATCTATTCTGCTGAGTAAGAACTGTCTTCCAATGCAGTAGGCCAGACCAGAGAAAGTGAATGCAGATTTCCCTACAGGACAATCAGGAGATAACACACCCTTGGTGGGTGCGGAGTCTGTTCACTTGTTCTCTGACTTTCCTTGTTCCCTTTCTCCACTACATCCAAGTAAGCAGATAAAAGCTTTGAGAAAACTGCCTCTCTCTTCAACAGTGTCAAGAAGAACAAACTCAAAGAGCCATTTATCTGTCTTTCTCTGATGTTGCTTCTTCATCTTTGAGCTATTAGAAGGAGAGATAGTACATGCTCTTAAAAAAAGCAAGTGAATTTTCTGTGACTAAAGTTTGGGGGTAGAGGAGAGGGAGGGAGCAGAATATCTGCTAGGAAAGAAATTAAATACTGAGTCATCAGTTGAAATTTTATTCAAATCCTATGCACCTGTCTAAGGTGCATTTTGGTGACTGGTACAGGTTACAGTAATTGTTTTTCTGAGATTTTTTTCCTCGAATAAGAAAAAGACCTTGTCCTACTGTTGGTATCCAGATTTATATTTAGCCCAGCCTTATGGAGATGGTGATTTGCTGTGAAATGTGTGGCTGGTCTGAGCAGAAGTTTGTCTGTGAGATGTAGAAATAGCGGGATTAGGCTGACACCAGGGTGACTCTGTGTAAATTCAGAGCTTACATTTATTTCTTCCTTTTAATACAAGGTCTGTGTGCTGAGGGATAGGCCATCAGAGAGTTTTATGTACTCTCTGAGGGTTTTTATTTTCCTTCAGAACACAGACCTTGAACCAAGTAATAGAAATTAGTAGTACACACACTTTTGTGAGCATTAATGACTATAGCCTCAAAACACTGGCTAGCTGTCTCAGATGAAACTAGCCATCTTGTATTTTGGAGTTCTCCTTTATACTCCATGATGGTCACATTTAGTCCTGTTCACATTGGGGTTTCAACCTGATGACTTTTGAAAGGCTGAATATGTATACAATGACCAGGCTATCTGTAAAAATTGGACTGTGACCCACAGTCTACGGTAACCAACCCAAGAAACCAACCAATATCTACAGTGACCAGCCCAGGAAGGTGACCTTACTATCGAAAACAAACACACTATCTCTACAGTAATAACTCCTGTAACATTCGACCCCGTAGAGCCAGGACTTGATGAATAACTAAGAACTTCCCTAATTTTTGTCCACTCTTCTGATTAGGACCAACCAGAGAAAGTCAACTATGTATCCCTAACCAGTCACGCAGGGTGCCTTGCTTTGAATTAGTTCATCTGTGCTTTCCCCTGCCAGCAGCCTCCAATCAGGGCAAATCTGGAAGCCATCTCTTTCTCATAATAAAACTTTTCCACTCCTCTGTCTGCCTTTGAGGTTCTCTAAAAAAACAGAGGTGTTGCTGGCTGACTCTGTTGCTATAGCAAGCTCTGAATAAATAGCCTTTGCTTGATCTCATTTGGTTGTTCTTAATGTATTTCACTTTCACTTTTCACTTTCATGCATTGGAGAAGGAAATGGCAACCCACTCCAGTGTTCTTGCCTGGAGAATCCTAGGGATGGGGGAGCCTGGTGGGCTGCCGTCTATGGGATTGCATAGAGTTGGACACGACTGAAGTGACTTAGTAGTAGTAGTAGTAGTAATGTATTTCCACATTTCTAACACCTCTCTGAGTTTGAGGGAACTCCGGGAGTTGGTGATGGACAGGGAGGCCTGGCGTGCTGCGATTCATGGGGTCACAAAGAGTCGGACACGACTGAGCGACTGAACTGAACACCTCTCTGATACCTAGATTCTAAAAAATCTAAGTAACAAGAATCCTACTGACAAATGAGTGTGCCCTAGTCCTTCTCAGCATCTCAGTGCCTTTATCACATCACTGTTCCCAGGTTTTCTGGCTCATCGCATCGTGGGCACTGGTGGTACTGGAGAGAGCCCAGGTGCAAGTGGAAGGCTTGGTTTTGGCTCCTGGCTCAAACTCTTCCTGTGTGACTTTGACCAGACCTCCAAAACTCTCTCTTCATCCCTAAAGTGGGAATAGCACTGCCCTCCAGTGTTGCTTTTTAGATTGAGAAGTATGATGTATGGGAAGAGGAAAAGTGAATGCTTAAAGAGATTTCAGGCTTCCCCGGTGGTGCTAGTGGTAAAGAATCTACCCTCTAATGCAGGAAACACAAAAGATACGTGGGTTCATCCGCTGGAGAAGGCAATGGCAACCCACTCCAGTATTCTTGCCTGGAAATTTCCATGGACAGAGGAACCTGGCAGGCTACAGTCCTTGGGGCCCACAGAGAGTGGGACATGACTGGGTCAACTGAGCACACACACCAGAGCTTTCAAAATATTGCATTTGTGGTTTTCAGCTTCACCTAAGGTGTACTTACATAGCACCAAGCATGTGCCAGTCAGTGTAAGTGCTTGACAAATAATAACTCACTTAATCCTCCTAATGTTTCTGTGAAGCTTATGTTCACATATTATCCCCACTCTAAAGAAAGTTCGTGCCGAAGGCCTGTGTCCTAGGCTACACACGGAGGACTAGCTCCTTGTTTGCGCCGAGGGGAAAGTCCCCAGACCTCGGGCAAAGAGTGCCACCTGAGCATGCATGTAGACTTTCCCTGCTCCTCATGGTTAAGCCCGCCAAGAAGCTATCCTGCCCCATGCTGGGGGCAGCCAAGTAGCCTGTGGTGAGGTATCATCCATCATCAGGCTGTGTGCCTCAGCACACACCGCTCTCACTCCATCATCAGGCTGTGTGCCTCAGCACACACCGATCTCACAAGGCTCGTTCTCAGCACACAGCTGCTTTTGGTTTTGGGGCTTCCCTGGTGGCTCGGACAGTAGAGAATCTGCCTGCAATGCAGGAGACCTGGGTTCGACCCCTGGATCAGGAAGATCCCTTGGAGAAGGAAACGGCAGTCCTCTCCAGTACCCTTGCCTGGAGAATTCCATGGACAGAGGAGCCTGGTGGGCTACAGTCCGTGGCATCTCAAGAGAGTCAGACATGACTTGGCGACTAACATTTACTTATATTCTAAAGAGGAGGGACGTGAAGTTTGGAGATACTAAGAAATCTTCCCAAAGTTCACCTGTCGTGGTGAACTAGGAGGAGACTTTTCTCTTTGTTCTTTTCAGACCTCATTCATTATAAAAATCTCAGATTATGAAAAATATGACTTTGCCTTCCCCACATTTTCTTCACTCAGGCACAACTCTGGCCTGGGTTCTATCAGCCTTTCGCTTAGATGATCACCGCATTGTATACTGAACTTCTTCATTTATAGCTTCTTTTGTTAAATGGTAATAAAAATAAAATCTTTTTTCCATTAAAGATAACTCACCACACTTCCCAACAGTAATCAGTTGCCCTTGTTATCAAATTCTAAACCTTGTTACCCCAGACTTTCTACTTCCCAACAGTAACCGACTGCCCTTGTTATCAAATTCCAAACCTTGTTATCTCAGACTTTCTAACAAATGCAACTGAAATGTGCCACATGTGTATTAAGTACTAGGCTTTGTGCTAAACACATTATATGACAGCATGTTTTGAGCCCCATGTTTCAGATGAGGATACTTAGTCTGAGAGAGACCAGATAGCTAACTGGTAGCCAGTGGGCATAGGATGAGTCTGTGAAAATTCGAGTCCAGGCTTCTTTTATTTCCTTTCTTTCTCACTGTCACTTATTTGCTTGATGTCAATTAATTTTGTATATAGCTGCTTATTTCCCATTCTACTATCTTCAGTCTGTTTAGGATATGTCATGTTTCATTTTTAAGTTTTCCCTTCTCAGTCACTTTCCCTTCTTTTCAATCAAACAAAATCCCCAGCCTGTAAAACACAGCTCTCATCTCAACTGCTTTATGAAGGAATTAATCCCATGCAAATGCTTTATGTATGTGTTTAGTGTTGTTTTGATGCATTTCCCCCCGAATCTTTTATCATTTATTTTACACTAGGTTCCTAAATTGGCACTCTGTGTTTTTTTTTTTCCATCTCCTCATGCTCGTCTATATCAGATAGAAACTATTAACATTAAGAATACCTCTACCAAGCATAGGGAATACAAAAGTTCCAATTCCACATTTTAAATTCATACCTAGTCCCAATAGTCAAGAACTAGGAGATATTGGTAAAACAGATCTATGAAAACACTCTCATTAATTTCTGCTAATTCTTTTTCCTGTGAAGGAGACAAACAGAATTAGTTGGCTTACCTTTTAACTAGGTTTCTCTTCATCTTACTCATTGCCTGCTCTTACCTTTTGGTAATCCACTAGGAAAGGAATACACCATTAGAAGGTCTACCAGTCACAGCCCTGTCTTTCATTTCTAGTTCACCCCTTCTTTTTATCTTGAATTTGCCTGTCCCATATATTCTAAATCACGATTTATATAAACGGGAGAGTCATATTCAATTACACATAGCCTACACTCACATAAATGTGTCATCCATTTATGTGTAGCCCTAGGAAACTCTGAACCACTTGCACAGATATGTGGATGCACACAGTCATGGATGTATCACACAGGATGAAGGACGAAGTGGCAAGTAAGATGAGAGGATGCCACGTTTAGTACAGAGAAAAGAGTTAGAGTAGGTCCAGAGGAGTCTACTGCCTTCCCTGCTCTTAGAGTTGGGTCCTCTCTTTGCCCCCATGTTTTGCTGTTGCAACTTAATATCGCATTCATTCTACTTTATGTTGTATTCCAGTCCTCTCTCTCTTTTATGAGAAGTTGATTTTATGGGTTGTGCTGCTCAGTATGGTAACCACTAGCCACACATTGTCACTGACACTTCCAAACTCAACATACTGTAAGCCTAAAAATACACTCCAGATTCTGAAGACTTAATAAGAAAAAAAAAGTAAAATTTAACATTAATAAGCTTTACATTGAATGTGTTGAAATGGTAATTTTCATATATGTAAAGTTTACAACTGAACTTAATTTTACCTTTTCCTTTTCCCTTTTTTAATAGAACTACTAGAAAAACTGAAAGTGCACATTTGCTTTCACTCATGACTGTCATTATCTTTTTATTGGAGAGTGCTGGTTATAAATGGCAGTGATTGTGCAATTTTCCAGCTTGTATAAAATACTGCACAGTATTCTCAGGCAATCGATGATAAATATTTGTTGGAACTGAGAAAGTAGTTGGGGGACTTGGTGAAAGTGAATGGGTGAATGCGTGGTACATAGCTTAAAGATTTTATTTAATTCAGAGGGTTACTGTTTGCTGTCAGGCACTCAAGACTCTAGGTATTGAGTTGACCAAAAAGTTCATTTGGGTTTTTCTGCCATAACATATGGAAAACTCAAAAAAACTTTCTGGCCACTCAATATTATTAGACAGAATGAAGACATGGAGACAAGATCTTTATTATAAACAAAAGCATAGGTTGGTAGGAAAGAAAATGTGACAATGATGGCATTCTTAAAATAGTCAACAAATATTTACTGAGGACCCATTAGACGCCAAATCCTGTTTTAGGCATCAGTGATACAAAAATGACTCTGGCATCCCACTGCACCACACTCAAGCTTGGGTGAGGGTAAAAAGGCACACAGTTGATTATAGTCCAGTCAGGGTTCCTAGTCACAGTAGACTGTATTTGCTGCAACACCATGTAGAGACATGGAAAATCGTTGGCAGCCAAATGGCAATTAGATGAGAGTTGAATCATGTGAATGCAAGGTAAGAGCCCCACAGAGGTTGTCCTCAAGTTCCTGCTGTTTGTTTTGCTTGGAAGAGTTCCACGGGTAACAGGCTTTTCAACAGAAGGGCATTCTGGAACTATTATCTGTGAGAGTTTTTAACTAACTGTTTATCAACAGCACTTTAGGGCCACAGAAAATGTGTTAAGTGTAGATGACTAAGTGTGCATTTTAAGCATGAGTTGAATTTCTAACTGCCTAACAACGGGAAAACAAGTACCTGGAAGATATGCTGGGCCTTCCCTCTGTGTACGTTGTTTAGGTTTATTTGGTTTTGTTTGAGAGAAGAACCCATTTTTTTCCCCCAAAGCTTTTTTTTTAAATTATAAAATATCTAAAATATTGTTAAATTAATCAAGAGAAAGAGATACAAACTACTATGTAAAAATATATAAGCAACAAGGATACATTGTACAGTACAGGAAAATATAGTCATTATTTTGTAATAATTTTAGAGTATCATCTATAAGTGTATTTAGTTATTATGTATACCTGAATTTAATGTAATATTGTAAATCTATACTTCAATTAAAAAAGAAGGAAAAAGATATAAATACTAAAACTTACAAATGATAAAGGGGTAAGGCATAGAAAAAGGGAATGCTAATATAATCCAAATAATTAATTTACTATAATGTGTCCCCATAATTTTTTTCATCTTTGTTCTCCCTAAGAGAAAATTTTAATTTCTTCTTCATTTGTTCAGTTGCCAAGTCATGTCCCACTCTTTGTGACCCCATGAACTGCAGCGTGCCAGGCCTTCCTGTTCCTCACCATCTCAAATTTGCCCATGTTCATATTTATTGAATTGATGATGCCATCTTCTTAGGAAGAGAAATTTAATTCTAAGGAAAAATAGGTCTTGTTTTAATTATCATAAACCAGATTTCTTTAGTGCATATTGTTTACTTTCAGCATATAGATTCAAGTCTCTCTTTAATTTCAGAAAAGTTCTTTCATAATTGTGCCTGGAAGTATTTGCTCTGTCCTACCACAGAGCTTCTCTTCTTTAGAGACTCTGATTGTAGGTGTGTTGGCTCTGCATTATACATCTTCTGTCTACTATCATTTTCATATAGCACTTTAAAAATATATTTCTCATTATCCTTATTTAATTTGGGCCATTAGAGGAACCAATTTTCAAGGTAAAGCAGTGCATCAACATATTCTGAGTAATGGCTGTGTGTGCAGTAACCAAACTTACTGCGTCCTTGTTCTATTTTCCGGCTACAAAGGTGATGTCCTTTCTTGTGTGCCAGGCAACAACTGTCCCGTTATCTTGTTCAGTTTTATGCCCTTTCTAAGTGCAACCTTTGATTTGGTGACATTTCCAAAGCAGTGTGTAAGGAAACTAGTTCATATGATATTCATTAAAGTCACACGGCTAACATTTCTGCCCACTTCTTTTGTGAGAACTAGATAGAGAAAAACACTTTGCCTTCTTTCAAAAGAGACATAAAACAGAGATCTGGACCACTTGTGGATATGGAAACACCTCTATGGTCTCATGTTAGGGGTGGTTTATTGTCTGCAGTGTCCTGGCAAATCTTATGCTCCCCAAGAGTTTTTCTTTCAATTCATGGTTCTGAACCCAGAACTCCATGATCCCATCTATAGAGTGATGATATAGGTGAGTGAAATTCTTATTTACCTAACTGATTTACAGAGTTGCTATGAATACATTTCCAATTCAACTTAAATATTTTCATTGCCTACTATTTACTTTTTCACTTATGTATTTCTCAAGAAAATTTTATAAAAGAGGGACTATTATATTTAATGAAAGAAGAAACTGAGATCCAGAGATGTGAAATAATGGTCCATTGTTGCCCAGATAAATTTGCAAGCTTCCAATTAGATCTCAGGATCTTGGATACTAAAGCTAATGACTTTCTTCTATACCATGTAACCACTCATTAAATGCAGGTGAAGGAAGACTTGTTAGGTAAATCTTGACTCATGTCAATCTTGACGTTCATTTTCCTAGTGACCTCAATATGTCATTTACTTTTCAGATCCATTAAAAGAGAGAAAACAAGTTTGTTTGGTTTTTTTTTTTCACTAAAGAATGCAACATTAGAAAGTTTTCTGTTTTAAACAGGGAATATAGTGACTAGAATATATTTCTGTAGAAATTCAGGCAAAATAACAATGCAGGATGTGACTTGACAATATAGATGTTTATTTTCTGCAAGAAAATACACACACACACACAAATCCTGCTCTTTTAACCTGATAGGATCTTACATATTAGTTGTTTTTTTAACTGAAATACTTAAGCATACGAAAATAAATTATTTTGAAATTTCCCTAGAAAGGATGCAAAAACTACAAAACTTCTATGAAATCTCCTTCCCCAGAACAATCCCAAAGAGTTGACTCTCACCTTTGGCACCTTTCTAGTTTCTATTTTAGTTGCCCTTGTTCTAGCTGGAATTTCTGTCCCAACCAACTGATAACTGTGTATCTCAGTCTTAGTGGACCTTTTTCTCATGCAGAAGTATTATAGTACCCAGGTGTCATTTGTTAATAAGGGTTTGTAAGTAAAGTTTGAAGTTAAGTTAAATAATCACAGGACCAAAAACCTGGTTAAATATTTGAAAAAAATACTTGTTTTTTTAAAAAAATTAAAACTCTGCAATGATGAGCCCTAAAGGGACATAACTATTGTGGATCCTGCCCTCAAATAGATCAAAGTGAATGGAGAAAGAAATGAAAACAAATATTACTGTGTGGTAAACACAAAAGACATAGCTGAGAGAAAGGAATAGTTGGAAGGATTCCTCAAAGACTTGATAGAAATGTTGTGTATATGACATTTGAATAGATGATTTCAAGGTGACATTTGCAGAGGGAGGGAAATCATGCACAGAGCACTGTGACTGAACATAGCATTTGGATGTAAATCTCTTATAATCGTTAGGCGACCTGATTCTAATGAAGGAACTCTTTGGGGATGCGATTGGGTGTTTTTTTCCTCCTCAAATCGTCTCAGGCAGTTTTTGATTAACAAATGGGATGGGAAAAAATATTTTGCAATGTTCGATTGGAATTTTATATTGCTGAGGATGAGATGGCTGGATGGCATCACGGACTCGATGGACGTGAGTCTGAGTGAACTCCGGGAGATGGTGATGGACAGGGAGGCCTGGCGTGCTGCGATTCATGGGGTGGCAAAGAGTCGGAAACGACTGAGCGACTGAACTGAACTGAACTGAAACTTGTTTTTACTTAAACATTATCAATATACATTTACTGAGCTCATGTAGTAAATGGCATTCCAAAGCAGGCGTTAGCCTTGATTAGTTATGATGTTGCTGTTGATCTCACCAAAATCTCACCAAAATATCTTTATAAAATCTCTTAAAGATAAATTTATTAGAAATAACTACAGTTGGAATGAATATCACCTTGACAAGCCTTAGCAGGGACTCTGAAGCGGGGAGTCAGAAGAGAAATATTTATAGGACATTGAGGGTCTAGGTTCACATTCTTTAAGGGAGAATTTTTTTCAGCTTTTTATCTTATATTTGAATATAGTTGATGAACAATGTTGTGATAGTTTCAGGTGGACAGCAAAGGGGCTCTGTTGTACATGTGTATGTATCTATTCAAGAAGAGAATCTTTAAAATGGGGAACTGATTAGGATTGGGCCAAGTTTGTGATATATCAGGCTGTTTAAAAAATAAAGATTGCAAGAGAAATCCACACTATCACCAAATCACATGAAAACATACACTTTACTCAGCAGTTTACATAAATTTATTTATATACCACAAATACAAGTAACTTGCAGTAATGTTCTGAAAATATCTTCTGATATCTCGTCAGGAACTAGTAAAATCTTTGGCCAGCTGGGCTAAGGGAATTATCAATGCTCTGGTCTGTTTTAGGTTTTCTCCTCTTGTCATTCTATTCTTAACTAACTGTACATACCTTGCTGCTTTGACTTTATTGTGGTCTGGCTGAGATAGTCACTTCTTTGAATCAGGGCATGTATTAGTATTTACAGACAATCTCAGGATGTAATTGCTTAAAAACCAAATTTTCAGCGCAGAGTCTTAGTCATCTGTGTACAAATGCATCTAGCTATTCCCTTCTCTAGATCCATTATTCAAAAATGGCCAAATTTCCTTTCTGGTGCCAGATGCTGGAGTGGTGGTGGTGGTGATTACTAGTCTGTTCTAGTTGGTATCTTCCATCCAAGTACTAACCAGGCCCGGCCCTGCTTAGCTTCTGAGATCAGACTAGATCGGGCGCGTTCAGGGTGGAATGGCCATAGACCTAGTTGGTGTCTATAGTTCTGTTGTTTCTGTTCTATCATTGAGAAAATGGGATGTGTTTCATGTTATGTATTTACTTAAAAACATTTAAACATCAAAAGTATGGTATATAATGTGTATTACTTATCCTTTAAACGTAGTTAAACAGCATTTAAAACACCAATATTCAATAATATCCACTGCAATTAGGCTTGATTGGAAGGTTGTAGGGCTTCCCTTGTGACTCAAATGGTAAAGAATCCCTCTGCAATGTGGGAGACCTGGGTTCGATCCCTGGGTTGGGAAGATCCCCTGAAGAATGGAAAGTCTATTCCAGCATTCTGGCCTGGAGAAGTTCATGGACTAATCCAGTGCTTCTCTTCTTTGTCTGTAAGTTGGAATCACCTAGGGAGATTTGAAAAATACTATTGACTGGATTCCACCCCTACAAACTCTGATTTTACTGGCCTGGATTGTGGCCTAGGCTTTGGGATTTAAAAACTCTCCAGAGATGATTTGAACTTATTGCATGATTGAGATCCACTGCTCTTACCAGACTCTAAAACTCACAAGGTTACTAAACTTCAGCTATCTTTACTTGAGGTCAGCTCTAGGGTATTTATAAATTAGCATAAGTGAAGTTATATTTTATTTTGTCTTGGTGAAATGAGTGATATTCAAGACATACTGATTAGCTAGAAATATATAACACTTCAGCTGTGCTCAACAGAACCTAAGAATCTCTATCTGTTGTTCAAATCCAAGTTAGTGTACCCCTTGTACAGTGAGGCCAAACAAACTGAAACATGGGAATTTGGAGTGGAGAAAGATTTATTGAGAGGGTTGAGCAAGAGAATGGCACAGCTTATGCTCAAAAGGCCCCCAGCAGGTTTCAGGGAAGCATTTAAAAAATTTTACTTACTTATTTTAATTGGAGGATAGTTACTTTACAATATTGTGATGGTTTTTTGCTTTACGTCAGTATGAATTGGCCGCAGGTACACATGTGTCCCCTCCATCTTGAACCCCCTTGCCATCTTACTCCCTACTCCATCCCTCCAGGCTGTCACAGAGCACCAGCTTTGGATACTCAGGGAAGCATTTTTAAGGCAAGATGCAGGAGTGGAGTTCCAGGGTACATGGTCAACTCAACTCTTGCTCGATTCTCTGATCTGTTGATGGTAAGGTAGAATGGCAGTATCACAGGGGTTAACTTTACCCTCATGCTCCAGCCAGTCTGAGGGGTATGTGCTCACTGTCATTATGTAGTTAACTTTCTTCATTCAGCGGGGGCTTTAGTGTCTAAAACAATTCAAGCATGTGCACCAGATACTGTTATTTTTGTACTTCAGGGAGGAACTAAAGATTCTGTTCTACCATATGGCTGATATCTGTGTAAATTGTTAACAGTTCTCCTGGCCCAACAGCTGCTTTTGTCACTACTTGGTCACATCCTTTCAATCACTAATTCTTGAGGGGAGGGCCGGGAGACTACAGCTTTTCCACAAAGAAGAGGCAGGTAGAGGACATGGGGAAGGGGTCTGTCTCAGGAAGGCCCAAAAGGGTCCTGCTTGGTTGCATACCCTGATTCTAAACTCCTTCAGCCTCACATCCCAAGATCTTTGGAGGGTTCTGTTACCTGATCCAACTAGAATATTATCTGGGAAGGACACCTATAACCCTCATTTGCTTCTAGACCTTGAGATTATTGATACATACCAAAGAAATCCTTGTAAACAAACAAATTCACTTAGGGCAGTTTGCAATATGTATACACATTTTTGATTGAGAGTATCCCCTGGAGAAGGGGATGGCAAACCACTCCAGTATTCTTGCCTAGAGAATCCCATGGACAGAGGAGCCTAGTGGGCTACAGTTCATGAGATCTCAAAGAGTCGGACATGACTGAGTGACTAAGCACAGCACAGCAGTTTTCAGTTTTTAACTTCCATCTGCAGTAGAATTCCTCATAAGCAGTAGTGGAATCATCATAAAGCTGGCACTTCTGATGTAGTGGTATCAAAATCTACTTTGGGGGGGTTTTTAGAATATGTCATTTGGACTCTATACTATGTTATCCAATGATTTGATAATTTCAGGAAAAATGTCTTATAAATCTAATATGGAATCCTGGGCTTTCTATTGCCTCCATGTGCTGTGTGCTTAGTCACTCAGCCATGTCTGACTCTTTGCAACCCCATGGACTGCAGCCCACCATGCTCCTCTGTCCATAGGAATTCTCCAAGCAAGAATATTGGGGTGGATTGCCATGCCCTCCTCCAGGGAAACTTCCCAACCCAGGGATTGAACCCAGGCCTCCCACACTGCAGGCAGATTCTTTACCATCTGAGCCACCAGGGAATGTAACCCTTGCATCCATATGATAAGTATATTGAAATCATCTACATAGAGTAAAAGGCACAAATTTAATTGCACAGTTCCATTAATACTGAAAAATGAATATGTCTGTGTCACCCTCATTTTTATGTAGATATGGACTATTTCCACCACGCTAGAAAGTGGACTTACTGCCCCTTCCCATGAAATAACCCCCCTCACACACATGCACCAAGAAATCACTAATTTAATTAGTTTTACCTAATCTAGTGTTTTATTTAAATGGAATCAGATAGCACACACTCTTTATATCTGGCTCATTTTCTTTAGCATAATGTTTTTGAGATGCATCCATGTTCCTTTTTATTGCTGAGAAGTATGCATGTGTGGGTGCATGCTAAGTCACTTCAGTCATGTCCTCTCTTTGCGACCCTATGGACTGTAGCCTGCCAGGCTCCCCTGTCCTTGGAATTCTCCAGGCAAGAGTATTGAAGTGGGTTGCCATCCCCTCCTTCAGCGAATCTTCCTGACCCAGGAATTAAACATGTGTCTCTCGAGTCTCCTGCATTGCAGGCAGGTTCTTTACTGCTGAACCACCAGGGAAGCCACTGAGAAGTAAACCATAGAAAAAATATACAGTTTGTTTATCTGTTTTCCTGGTGATGGACACTGATATGTTTCCAGTTTGTGGTCATTATGACTAAAATCACAATAAACATTCATACACAAATCTTTTTGAAGACATAGGTTTTCATTTCTCTTGGATAAATATCTGTGAGTGGAACTGTTGGATCATAGAGTGAATGTGATTGGACCATTTAAATTTTCACTAGCAAGGTAGGAGAATACTACGAGCTCCACATTTTGACCAATGCAGACAGCGTATTAAAAAGTAGAGACATCATTTGGCCAACGTAGGTCCATATAGTCAATACTATGATTTTTTCCAGTAGTCATGTACTAATGTGAGAGGTGGACCATAAAGAAGGCTGAGCACCGAAGAACTGATGTTTTTGAACTCTGGTTCTGGAGAAGACTCTTGATAATTCCTTGGACAGCATAGAGCTCAAACCAGTCAATCCTAAAGGAAGTCAACACTGAATATTCATTGGAAGGACTAATGTTGAAGCTGAAGCTCCAATACTTTGGCCAGCTGATGTGAAGAGCTGACTCACTGGAAAAGACCCTGATGCTGGGAAAGACTGAAGGCAGGAGGAGAAAGGGTGACAGAGGATGAGATGGTTGGATGACATCATTGACTCAGTGGACATAAATTTGAGCAAACTCGTGGACATAAATTTGAGCAAACTCTAGGACATAAGTGTAAGTTCTGGTGGCTCTATGGTGGGGTTAATGATGACCTCCTCCAAGAGGGCTTATGCCATACTCAGGTCTGCTGCACCCAGAGCCCCTGCCCCTGCGGCAGGCCACTGCTGACCCCTACCTCCGCAGGAGACACTCAGACTCAGTCTCTGTGGGGTTTTCTGGTGTGCACAAAGTTTTGTTTGAGCCCTCTGAACATCTCTGGCGGGTATGGGATTTGATCCTAAATGTCATTTTGCCCCTCCTACCGTCTTGCTGGGGCTTCTCCTTTGCATTTTCATTCCAGCCCCAAAGAAGGGCAATGCCAAAGAATGTTCAAAGTACCAGACACTTTCATTCATCTCACATGTTAGCAAGGTAATGCTCAATGTTCTCCAAGCCAGGCTTCAACAGTATGTGAACCGTGAACTTCCAGATGTTCAAGCTGGATTTAGAAGAGGCAGAGGATCCAGAGATTGAATTGCCAACATCCGTTGGATCATTGAAAAAGCAAGAGAGTTCCAGAAAGACATCTCACTTCTACTTTATTGACTATGCCAAAGCCTTTGACTGTGTGGATCACAACAAACTGTGGAGAATTCTTCAAGAGATGGGGATACTAGACCATCTGACCTGACTCCTGAGAAATCTGTATGCAGGTCAGGAAGCAACAGTTAGAACTGGACATGGAACAACAGACTGGTTCCAAATCAGTAAAGGAATATGTCAAGGCTGTATAGTCACCCTGCTTATTTAACTTCTGTGAGAAGTACATCATGTGAAATGCCAGGTTGGATGAAGCACAAGCTTTCTCAAGATTTCTGGAAGAAATATCAATAACCTCAGATATTCAGATGACACCACCCTTATGGCAGAAAGTGAAGAACTAAAGAGCCTCTTGATGAAAGTGAAAGAGGAGAGTGAAAAAGTTGGCTTAAAACTTCACATTCAGAAAACTAAGATCATGGCATCTGGTCCCACCACTTCATGGCAAATAGATGGGGAAACAATGGAAATAGTGAGAGACTTTATTTTGGGGGGCTCCAAAATCACTACAGATGGTGACAGCAACCATGAAATAAAAAGATGCTTGCTCCTTGGAAGAAAAGCTATGACCAACCCAGACAGCCTATTAAAAAGCAGAGACATTACTTTGCTAACAAAGGTCCATCTAGTCAAAGCTATGGTGTTTCTAGTAGTCATGTATGGATGTGAGAGTTGGACCATAAAGAAAGCTGAATACTGAAGAATTGATGCTTTTGAACTATGGTGTTGGAGAAGACTGTTGAGAGTCCCTTGGACTGCAAGGAGATCTAACCAATCCATCCTAAAGGAAATCAGTCCTGGATAGTCATTGGAAAGACTGGTGCTGAAGCTGAAACTCCAATACTTTGGCCACCTGATGCGAAGAACTGACTCATTTGAAAAAACCCTGATGCTGGGAAAGATTGTAGGTGGGAGGAGAAGTGGACAACAGAGGATGAGCTGTTTGGATGGCATCATCTATGTGATGGACATGAGTTCGAGTAAGCTCTGGGAGTTGGTGATGGATAGGGAAGCCTGGCATGCTGCAGTCCCTGGGGTCGCAAAGAGTCGGACTCGACTGAGTGACTGAACTGAAATGAACTAGGACATAGTGAAGAACAGGGAAGTCTGATGTGCTGCAGTGCATGTTGTTTCAAAGAGTCAGACAAATGATCTACTGAACAATAGCCACATCCTTAATAGTATTTGTATTCATTCTTTTTCATTTTAACTGTTTCAGTGGTTGTGTAGTAGTTTGTTATTTTTCATTATGGTTTTAATTTGCTTTTCCCTGATGCCTGATAATATTGAGCACTTTTAATATACTTATTAGACTTTGTACTTATTTATTTATTTATTTTTTTCCTTACAGGAATATTTGGTTGTGAAAGGGCTGGGATGAGACAAAAGTCTGAGTTGAAATAAGGTGACAGAGTAGATGTTCTTTCACTTGGCCAGACCTCATAGTGACTGGAAGCAGCTTTTGCAAAATAGAAATTCTCAGGATCTACTGAGATCCAGTGTATCCACAATATTTTTTTTTTTGACTTTTAACAAAAATTATTTTTTAATTGAAAGATAATTGCTTTACAGAATTTTGTTGTTTTCTGTAAAACCTCAACATGAATCAGCCATAGGTATAGATATATCCCCTCCCTTTTGAACCTCCCTCCTGTCTCCCTCGCCATCCCATCCCTCTAGGTTGATATAGAGCCCCTGTTTGAGTTTCCTGAGACATACAGCAATTTTTGTTGGCTATCTATTTTACATATAGTAACATAAGTTTCCATATTACTCTTTCCATACATCTCACCCTCTTCTCCCCTCTCCCCCGTCTCCCTATGTCCATAAATCTATTCTCTATGTCTGTTTCTCTAGGCAGAAGCAACCTAGATGTGCATCAACAGATGAATGGATAAAAGATTTTGGTACATATACACAACGAAATATTCAGTTCAGTTCAGTCACTCAGTCGTATCCGACTCTTTGCAACCCCATGAATCGCAGCACGCCAGGCCTCCCTGTCCATCACCAACTCCCAGATTTCACTCAAACTCACATCCATCGAGTCAGTGATGCCATCCAGCCATCTCATACTCTGTTGTCCCCTTCTCCTCCTGCCCCCAATCCCTCCCTGCATCAGGGTCTTTTCCAATGAGTCTACTCTTCGCATGAGGTGGCCAAAGTACTGGAGTTTCAGCTTCAACATCAGTCCTTCCAAAGAACACCCAGGACTGACCTTCTATAGAATGGAGTGGTTTGATCTCCTTGCAGTCCAAGGGACTCTCAAGAGTCTTCTCCAACACCACAGTTCAAAAGCATCAGTTCTTCAGCGCTCAGGTTTCTTCACAGTCCAACTCTCACATCCATGCGTGACCAGTGGGAAAACCACAGCCTTGATTAGATGGACCTTTGTTGATTACGTAATGTCTCTGCTTTTGAATATGCTATCTAGGTTGGTCATAACTTTCCTTCCAAGGAGTAAGCGTCTTTTAATTTCATGGCTGCAATCACCATCTGCAGTGATTTTGGAGCCCACAAAATAATGTCTGACACTGTTTCCACTGTTTCCCCATTTATTTCCTATGAATTGATGGGACCAGATGCCATGATCTTCGTTTTCTGAATGTTGACCTTTAAGCCAACTTTTTCACTCTCCTCTTTCACTTTCATCAAGAGGCTTTTTAGTTCCTCTTCACTTTCTGCCATAAGGGTCGTGTCACCTGCATATCTGAGGTTATTGATATTTCTCCCGGCAATCTTGATTCCAGCTTGTGCTTCTTCCAGCCCAGCATTTCTCATGATGTTCTCTGCATGTAAGTGAAATAAGCAGGGTGACAATATATAGCCTTGACATACTCCTTTTCCTATTTGGAACCAGTCTGTTGTTTCATGTCCAGTTCTAACTGTTGCTTCCTGACCTGCATATAGGTTTCTCAAGAGGCAGGTCAGGTGCTCTGGTATTCACATCTCTTTCAGAATTTTTCACAGTTTATTGTGATCCACACAGTCAAAGGCTTTGGCCTAGTCAGTAAAGCAGAAATAGATGTTTTTCTGGAACTCTCTTGCTTTTTCCATGATCCAGCGATGTTGGAAATTTGATCTCTGGTTCCTCTGCCTTTTCTAAAACCAGCTTCAATATCTGGAAGTTCACAGTTCACGTATTGTTGAAGCCTGGTTTGGAGAGTTTTGAGCATTACTTTACTAGCGTGTGAGATGAGTGCAGTTGTGTGGTAGTTTGAGCATTCTTTGGCATTGCCTTTCATTAGCCATAAAAAGGAACACATTTGAGTCAGTTCTAATGAGGTAGATGAACCTAGAACCTATTATGCAGGGTGAAGTAAGTCAAAAAGAGAAAGATATTATTGTATTCTAATGCATATATTCGGAATCTAGAAAAATGGTACGGAAGAATTTATTTACAGGGCAACAGTGGAGAAATAGACTCAACAGTCCTCTTTTAGGAATACATTTGCCTGTTTTTAAATTGGGTTGCCTATCATTTGTCATTGAATTGTACATGTTGTTTATATGTCCTGAATTAAAATCTTTCATCAGTTATATGAGTTGTGAATATTATTAGTCTATGATTTGCCTATTTATTTTCTTAATAGGGTTGTTTTATTTTGTTTGAAAACAAGTTTTTAATTTTAATTAGTAAGATTTATCAATTTTTCTTTCATCACTAATGCTTCCACATTATTACCTAAGAAATATTTGCATTTCTCAAAATTAAAAGACATATTTCTTCTTTTATATTTCTACTAGTATTTTAATTTTGGTTTTTATGGTTGCATGTGTGAGCTGTCTTGAAATAATTTTTGCATAGGTGACTTTCCTTTTCCCTTTGACTTAGTTTAGTATTCTTGTTACAATAATTTGATAGTACTGTTTGTGGGTTATATTTTGATGAACAAATTTAGTAGCCATGAAATATTACTAGAGTTTACAATTAAGTAGTAAACTGTGCTATACACTCTCAACAATAAAAAAAATTTTTGTTGTAACATAGCAGAAGACAAACATCTTGCCATACTTTTAAAATTTCTCATTAAAATATCTAGGAAACATGAAAACACATGAAATTTTTGACTGCCTTTATCCAGTCTCCCCTCCCCAAACCCTGCACCTCTAATAACCACAAATTTGATCTCTTTTTCTATGACTTTGTTTTTGAGGAATAATTGATCTACAGCACTATGGTAGTTCCTGGTACACAACATAGTGATTCCATATTTCTATATATTTCAGAATGGTTTCCACAATAATTCTTGGGTAGTCAGATGGCTGGTTAACTTTGTCATTAGGAGACCATACATGTTAGTACTTGTAGGTCTTCATCTCTATTTTCTCTAGTAAAGGACCTGCAGTCTTCAGCTTGGAGATATCAACCTAGCTGCTGCTATTCTGGAACCAGGTGGGATGGGTTTGGGGTGTGACTCAGTGGTTGAGTTTTCAGACTTAACCACTGTTTTTGGTATAGCCTCTCACACTGGCCCTTCTCCATGCCTGGAGCTTGGGGCTACTCTTGGTAAACTGTCCACAGAACAAACCTTTGGTCGCTTGCTAATCTTGTAAAAATTCTACATTTGGGCTGCAGATCTGAGTGCTTCTTCTATCACCTGACTTTTCATTGATTTCCACCTTTCATAGTTACTTAGATTTGACTCTTTTCCTACTTGTTAAGCCACTGATTTAATCTATTAATATTTCCACATTTATATGAATAGTTTGTTTTTCATGTGCTCTCATTTGCATTGATGATGAAATTGGTTTTATGTTTCATGTTATCCCCATTATTTTGGGGTGATTCTTTGAGAAGTGAAAAAAGTGAAAATGTTCTAAACTCCCCTTTTTGAAACTACACATCTCATTGATTTTTAAGAAAGAAAAAATCCTCTCAAACTAATATAACAAAAGGAAAAACATATCTATGCCATCTTATTTTGTTTGTTCAAACAAAACTACTAAGATATAAGCATCAAACCTTACATGAACAAGTCTGAAACCCATAAATGAAGATGAGTATAAATAGAACTTTATCAGAATGGAATGACTGATGCATAATGGTAAGCATGAATGTATTAAAAGTCCTAATTCACAGTAGAATATATTCTTATTCCTGTTTATTTCTTGGATTAGGTATTTCATATACCTGTTGCATTTTTACACTGTATCTCACATAGACAAGCATCTGTTACCACCTTTACTTCTAAAAAAAAAAAGTTAAAACTATTACCATCTTAGCATATTGTGTTACTCAACTCAGTCGTGTCTGACTCTTTGTGAACCCACAAGGTTCCTCTGTCCATCTGATTCTTCAGGCAAGAAGACTGGAGTAGTAGAAGAGAAGTGAAAAGCCAAGGAGAAAAGGAAAGATATAAGCATCTGAATGCAGAGTTCCAAAGAATAGCAAGAAGAGATAAGAAAGCCTTCTTCAGCAATCAATGCAAAGAAATAGAGGAAAACAACAGAATGGGAAAGACTAGAGATCTCTTCAAGAAAATTAGAGATACCAAGGGAACATTTCATGCAAAGATGGGCCCGATAAAAGACAGAAATGGTATGGACCTAACAGAAGCAGAAGATATTAAGAAGAGATGGCAAGAATACATAGAAGAACGGTAGAAAAAAGATCTTCACGACCTGGATAATCACGATGGTGTGATCACTAATCTAGAGCTTGACATCCTGGCATGTGAAGTCAAGTGGGCCTTAGAAGGCATCACTACAAACAAAGCTAGTGGAGGTGATGGAATTCCAGTTGAGCTGTTTCAAATCCTGAAAGATGATGCTGTGAAAGTGCTGCACTCAATATGACAGCAAATTTGGAAAACTCAGCAGTGACCACAGGACTGGAAAAGGTCAGTTTTCATTGCAATCTCAAAGAAAGGAAATGCCAAAGAATGCTCAAACTACCGCACAATTGCACTCATCTCACACGCTAGTAAAGTAATGCTCAAAATTCTCCAAGCCAGGCTTCAGCAATATGTGAACCATGAACTTCCTGATGTTCAAGCTGGTTGTAGAAAAGGCAGAGGAACCAGAGATCAAATTGCCAACATTGCTGGATCATGGAAAAAGCAAGAGAGTTCCAGGAAAACATCTATTTCTGCTTTATTGACTATGCCAAAGCCTTTGACTGTGTGGATCATAATAAACTGTGGAAAATTCTGAAAGAGATGGGAATACCAGAGCACCTGACCTGCCTCTTGAGAAATCTGTATGCAGGTCAGGAAGCAACAGTTAGAACTGGACATGCAACAGCAGATTGGTTCTAAATAGAAAAAGGAGTACGTGAAGGCTGTATATTGTCACCCTGCTTATTTAACTTCTATGCAGAGTACATCATGAGAAACGCTGGACTGGAAGAAACACGAGCTGGAATCAAGTAGCCGGGAGAAATATCAATAACCTCAGATATGCAGATGACACTACCCTTATGGCAGAAAGTGAAGAGGAACTAAAGAGCTTCTTGATGAAAGTGAAAGAGGAGAGTGAAAAAGTTGGCTTAAAGGTCAACATTCAGAAAACGAAGATCATGGCATCTGGTCCCATCACTTCATGGGAAATAGATGGGGAAACAGTGGAAACAGTGTCAGACTTTATTTTTTTGGGCTCCAAAATCACTGCAGATGGTGATTGCAGCCATGAAATTAAAAGACGCTTACTCCTCGGAAGGAAAGTTAAGACTAACCTAGATAGCATATTCAAAAGCAGAGACATTACTTTGCCAACAAATGTCCATCTAGTCAAGGCTGTGGTTTTCCCACTGGTCATGCATGGATGTGAGAGTTGGACTGTGAAGAAGGCTGAGCGCTGAAGAATTGATGCTTTTGAACTGTGGTGTTGGAGAAGACTCTTGAGAGTCCCTTGGACTGCAAGGAGGTCCAACCAGTCCATTCTGAAGGAGATCAGCCCTGGGATTTCTTTGGAAGGAATGATGCTAAAGCCAAAACTCCAGTACTTTGGCCACCTCATGCGAAAATTTGACTCATTGGAAAAGACTCTGATGCTGGAAGGGATTGAGGGCAGGAGAAGAAGCGGATGACAGAGGATGAGATGGCTGGATGGCATCACTGACTCAATGGACGCGAGTCTGAGTGAACTCTGGGAGTTGGTGATGGACAGGGAGGCCTGGCGTGCTGTGATTCATGGGGTCACAAAGAGTCAGACACGACTGAGTGACTGAATGAACTGAACTTGCCGTTTCCTCCTCCAGGGATCTTCCCAACCCTAGGATCGAACCCAGGTCTCCTGCATTGTGGGTAGATTCTTTACCATCTGAGCTACCAGGGAAGCCTGTCTTAGCATATTCAGTTCAGTTCAGTCGCTCAGTCGTGTCCGACTCCCCCAAAAATAAAGTCTGACATTGTTTCCACTGTTTCCCCATCTATTTCCCATATTAGGTGGCAGTAAAAATTCATTCTGTTTTGTACAATGCATCCTGAGACAGCCACCAGAGACAAAACATAGTGCTTCACAAGATTAATTTTATTTTCTAAAATAGATTCCTTGTTCTATCACATAGTAAAGTAATTCTTAAAATATTTTTCCAATCTATAGCAGACTTGGTACATATTATCTTTCAAATATTCTACAAATCAGCTTAAATTAGAAAATATGCTAGCAAATAGATTTCACAATTTATGAAAGAAAAGTGTTTTCTCTTTTATTTTACTTAAATGATTTGTTTAAATGCTAGTGGGAAAGTTGACTAGATAAATGGCTAAGAGAATGATAAGAGTGTTGGCTTTGTTGAGTCCTCAGTACTTTCCTTCTTATTACACTGTTCAAGAGGGGTATCTGATTTCTTGAGAGCCAAGACCTGGCAATGTCTTCTGCTAATAACAATAGAAGCTGGTGGAGTGAGAAGGTAAACAGATTGTCCATGGACACTTTTGGGGGATATTGTTTAAGAGATATAGCAGTGATATTTGGATATTGCTGCAAACTTATACTATGTCAAAGATAAGCTTGGCACAGTAGTACTAAAACCTAGCAAAGCCAGCACCTTACATAGCATTAAACTTTTGCCCCGCTTTCTGATGTATCTTAAAAGTATCAGAAGGTAATAAGAGTGGGGAGAACACCAGAATTTAAAAGGAAACATTGCAAATATGGCTGAGAAAATCCCATGCTCCAAAAAACAATTAGGTCAACCTAATTTTTCTTGCCTGATGTAGGTTAAAAAAAAAAAAAGACTCCTGCCAAAGAAAAATTAAACTAACCTTAACAAACATATGGGATGGATCATTAAAAACTGTATCTGTATCTACTACAGCCACAAGCAAAAAACAAATTAGAGTTTGGAGGTTGGATGATTTAAGATGAGGAAAAGCCACAACTAGAGATAATTCAAATTAGGCTTAATATGCTGGTAAATGAATTACTTATCATTTGAGACAATTTTTATAGTAGATTATAGTGATAGATTTATTTTGGAAAAGAAAAGAAAAATTACTCAGTGATGATTATGATACAGTTCAAGGGTTTATTGAAATTTTCTTTTAATCTAAGATGTTACTTTACCTGAAAGTGTTAGTCACTCAATCATGTCCGTCTCTTTGCAACCTCATGGTGATTATTCAGCAGATTATATAAAGTAACTGATTCAGTGTTATAATGATGAAAAAAAATTTAACTTTGTTACTATGTTAAGAGAAACTCAATTAACTTAATGCTTTGCCATACACTTTATAAGAGTTCATTTTTTGTTTTTGCATGTGACAACAGTTAAAAAGTATGGAGTGATCTGTGTGTGGGAACCACTGTTGTGCTGATTTTTTAAAAAAAAATAATAATTAATTTTGACTGGAGGCTAATTACTTTATAATATTGTAGTGGTTTTTGTTGTACATTGACATGAATCAGCCATGGGTGTACATGTATTCCTCATCTTGAACCCCCCTCCCTCTTCCCTCCGCATCCCATCCCTCAGGGTCATCCCAGTGCACCAGCCCTGAGCACCCTGTCTCATGCATCGAACCTGGACTGGTGATCTATTTCACATATGATAATATACGTGTTTCAATGCTATTCTCTCAAATCATCCCATCCTCCCCTTCTCCCACAGAGTCCAAAAGTCTGTTCTTTACATCTGTGTCTCTCTTGCTGTCTCTTATATAGAGTCATCATTACCATCTTTCTAAATTCCATATATATGCGTTAATATACTGTATTGGTGTTTTTCTTTCTGACTTACTTTAAACTGTATAATAGGCTCCAGTTTCATCCACCTCATTAGAACTGATTCAAATGCATTCTTTTTAATATCTGAGTAATATTCCATTGTATATATGTACCACAGCTTTCTTATCCATTCGTCTGCTGATGGACATCTAGGTTGCTTCCATGTCCTGGCTATTGTAAACAGCGCTGCGATGAGCATTGGGGTACATGTGTCTCTTTCAATTCTGGTTTCCTTGGTGTGTATGCCGAGCAGTGGGATTGCTGGGTTGTATTACAATTCTATTTCCAGTGTTTTAAGGAATCTCCACACTATTCTCCATGATTTCTTAAAGCAATAAGAAAAATATACATTGCCTTGAAATCAAGTTTTAATTAAAATATGGCAACTTCATTTAATAGTTTGCCAACATAATCTGTTCAGCCATTGAATTTTGGAGAATAAAAAAATAGTAGAAAGGAATCAATATTTGTTTGCTATTATTTAACTGTGATACTTTTCACTCTATGGAAGATCTTTTTAGAGACATAAAACCAATACATCTATCAGCATTCTCCATTACAGCATATGGGAAAGAACAAACTTGCTGTCATCTCTGACTCTGGAAATGATCAAGAGCAGTGATTTGGAAGAGACTTTCTAGACAAAGACATTTAGAATTACAAGAAAATTAAGGGACCATCTCTCAGCTAATACTTATTTGGTATCTAAGGCTGTCCGACTGTGGCTCTATGGACTGTAGCCCGCCAGGTTCCTCAGTCCATGAGATTTCCCAGGCAATAATACTGAGTGGATTGCCATTTCCTTCTCCAGGGGATCTTTCCATCCCAGGGATCGAACCCATGTCTACTGCTGGGCAAGCAGATTCTTTACTGCTGAGCCACCTGGGAAGCCCCTCTCAGCTAAAACTACTTAGATCATTACCCTTATAAATAATATAGTCCCTGTCCATTTAAGTGATAAAGAAAGTACAATTAAATAATTTTTGAGGTTAAAATTTACCTTACCACGTGCATTCTAATAGAGAGATTCTAAAGAAGTATAACATGTTGGCTATTTTAAGGGTATCAATTTTATCCCTAAGGGAGGAATATCCTTCTTCCTTTTAAAGGTCTGCTCTTCTACCTGTATTGTCCTTTTCATCTGTTTCTTGATAGTGCCTCCATTAATTAGTCTCCTTTTATTAGACCTCCTCACATGTTCCCCTTCCTTTCATCAACTTTGAATTATTGTCCTTGTCTTTTTTTATCTTCTTTAATTGTTGAATGATCTAGTGTTTTATTTCCACTCATTGGGAAACTCCTGCCTTCTTGATCCTTTCTTCCAGTATCAGCAGAAAGTCTCCTAGAAGTTCCCATGTTCTATGTACCAAGCCCAGTGATGACTTTCTGCGTTTATCATATTCTGATGCTCTGTGGTACACTGTGTTTCTCAGTGATAGTCACATCTCACACATGGCAATTCCCAGCATGGCATTAGCCTCTCACAACCTGCCTCCAAGCTCTTTTCTTGAACTCCCCCTGCACCATCTCCTAGTTCTTCATTCTCCCACGGCCCAGCCACTTCCATACATGCACAGTTATACCTTCTTTGTTATGCTTTCCTCTACCGAGACTGCCATTTTCCTATCCCTCTTATATAACCCAGAGATTTTATTCATCTTTCAACTCCCAATACCATTTCCTCCAAAAACCTAACCTTCTGTCCTTCCATTCAGAATTAATTAGTGGGCCTTTCTTGTATACTTTCAGATACTATATTTTATTATAGCTCTTGCATTTATCTAATCTTTATGCTGGGTCAACAAGACACATGATATAGAGAGCTCATATTCCAGTGAAAAAAGAAGATGCTCCAAAAAAGGTTTTAAAATGCTGTTAAGTACTCTTGGAGATGTATGCATATTTTCTCTGGAAGCATAAAGGAGGGACTAATAAAATTGTCTAGGGGTCCTGAGTAGGGCTTCCTCAAAGAAGGAAACATGAGTTGGAGTTTCCCTAGTAGAAATATGGGAAGAGTTTTCATTTAGTCTAAAAACATTTACATGACACCTAGTGTGTGGCAGGCATTCTGCTAGACACTGAAGATTAAAAAAAAAAAAAGATCAAAACAACAACAAAACAATAAAGTACTATCAATCCCTTCTTTTTTTCTAAAGAAGACAAAGGGCCTTATGAAAACAATGTTTTTATCTCAGGACAAACATCGAATGTCTACTGTATGCCCTTCATGTACTAGAGTTATATGAATTGGCATATAATAGTAGACACTCAAAACTTTTCATTGAAAAATTGAGAAGATATATGAATGTATGTGTGTGTGTGTTAGTTGCTCGGTTCAGTTCAGTTCAGTCGCTCAGTCGTGTCCAACTCTTTGCGACCCCATGAATCGCAGCACGCCAGGCCTCCCTGTCCATCACCATCTCCAGGAGTTCACTCAGACTCATGTCCATTGAGTCAGTGATGCCATCCAGCCATCTCATCCTCTGTCGTCCCCTTCTCCTCCTGCCCCCAATCCCTCCCAGCATCAAAGTCTTTTCTAATGAGTCAACTCTTCACATGAGGTGGCCAAACTACTGGAGTTTCGGCTTTAGCATCATTCCTTCCAAAGAAATCCCAGGGCTGATCTTCTATAGAATGGAGTGCAAGATCTCCTTGCAGTCCAAGGGACTCTCAAGAGTCTTCTCCAACATCACAGCTCAAAAGCATCAATTCTTTGGTGCTCAGCCTTCTTCACAGTCCAACTCTCACATCCATGTGTGACCACAGGAAAAATCATAGCCTTGACTAGACGGCCCTTAGTCAGCAAAGTAATGTCTCTGCTTTGGAATATGCTATCTAGGTTGGTCATAACTTTTCTTCCAAGGAGTAAGTGTCTTTTAATTTCATGGCTGCAGTCACCATCTGCAGTGATTTTGGAGCCCCCAAAAATAAAGTCTGACACTGTTTCCACTGGTTCCCCATCTATTTCCCATGAAGTGATGGGACCGGATGCCATGATCTTCATTTTCTGAATGTGGAGCTTTAAGCCAACTTTTTCACTCTCCTCTTTCACTTTCATCAAGAGGCTTTTTAGTTCCTCTTCACTTTGTGCCGTAAGGGTGGTGTCATCTGCATATCTGAGGTTATTGATATTTCTCCCGGCAATCTTGATTCCAGCTTGTGTTTCTTCCAGTCCAACGTTTCTCATGATGTACTCTGCATATAAGTTAAATAAGCAGGGTGACAATATACAGCCTTGGTGTACTCATTTTCCTATTTGGAACCAGTCTGCTATTCCATGTCCAGTTCTAACTGTTGCTTCCTGCCCTGGATACAGATTTCTCAAGAGGCAGGTCAAGTGGTCTATTATTCCCATCTCTTTCAGAATTTTCCACAGTATATTATGATCCACACAGTCAAAGGCTTTGGCATAGTCAATAAAGCAGAAATAGATGTTTTTCTGGAACTCTCTTGCTTTTCCCATGATCCAACAGATGTTGGCAATTTGATGCTGCCTTTTCTAAAACCAGCTTGAACATCAGGAAGTTCACGGTTCATGTATTGCTGAAGCCTGGCTTGGAGAATTTTGAGTATCACTTTGCTAGCGTGTGAGATGAGTGCAATTGTGCGGTAGTTTGAACATTCTTTGGCATTGCCTTTCTTTGGGATTGGAATGAAAACTGGCCTTTTCCAGTCCTGTGGCCACTGCTGAGTTTTCCGAATTTGTTGGCATATTGAGTGCCTCACTTTCACAGCATCATCTTTCAGGATTGAAACAGCTCAACTGGAATTCCATCCCCTCCACTAGCTTTGTTCATAGTGATGCTTTCTAAGGCCCACTTGACTTCACATTCCAGGATGTCTGGCTCTAGATTAGTGGTCACACCATCATGGTTATCCAGGTCATGAAGATCTTTTTTATACCATTCTTCCGTGTATTCCACCTCTTCTTAATATCTTCTGCTTCTGTTAGGTCCATATCATTTCTGTCCTTTCTCAAGCCCATCTTTGCATGAAATGTTCCCTTGGTATCTCTAATTTTCTTGAAGCGATCTCTAGTCTTTCCCATTCTGTTGTTTTCCTCTATTTCTTTGCATTGATTGCTGAAGAAGGCTTTCTTATCTCTTTTTGCTATTCTCTGGAACTCTGCATTCAGATGCTTATATCTTTCCTTTTCTCCTTGGCTTTTCGGCTCTCTTCTTTTCACAGCTATTTGTAAGGCCTCCCCAGACAGCCATTTTGCTTTTTTGCATTTCTTTTCCATGGGGATGGTCTTGATCCCTGTCTCCTGTACAATGTTACGAACCTCATTCCATAGTTCATCAGGCACTCTATCTATCAGATCTAGGCCCTTAAATCTATTTCTCACTTCCACTGTATAATCATAAGGGATTTGATTTAGGTCATACCTGAATGGTCTAGTGGTTTTCCCTACTTTCTTCAATTTGAGTCTGAATTTGTTAATAAGGAGTTCATGGTCTGAGCCACAATCAGCTCCTGGTCTTATTTTTGTTGATGTGTAGTTGTTCAGTTATGTTCAACTCTTTGCTACCCCATGGACTGTAGTCCATCAGGCTCCTTTGTCCACGTGATTCTTCAGGCAAGAATATTGTAGTGGATTGCCATTCCTGTCTCCAAAGGATCTTCCCAACCCAGGGATTACAGTGCAAGCAGATTCCTTTAAGATTTGAGACACCAGGGAAGCCTTCATAAACACTTAACAGTCCAGTGGTGACTGTAGCTGTACATCTGGACAGTAACTATTTTGCGGGGGATAAAAAGGGCCAATAATAGCTCAAACACAATAGTCTTAACCTAAGGACCTAAAATCCTAGCACTTAGAATCAGGTAACCCAACCTTGGTGGAGCCAGAAAAAGCCAAAAGAGGTAGGGGCGATTGAACACAATTTTAAAGTAAATGTGTAGAGAGTTCCTTTAGAAGCAAAGACTATGAAATACCTTTCTTTTTTAAAATGTTTAATTGGAAGATAATTGCTTTACAATATTGTGTTGGTTTCTGCCATACAATAACATAAATCAACCATAAATATACAGGTACACCCTCCCTGCTTGAGCCCCCTTCCCACCTACCCCCATCCTCCCCTTCGAGGTTGTCACAGAGCACGAGGCTGGGCTCCCTGTATTTTACAGCAACTTCCCACTAGCTATCTGTTTTTTGCATGGTATTATATATATTTGAATACTGCTCTCTCAGTTCATCCCAACCTCTCTTTCCCCCACTGTGTCCACAAGTCCATTCTTTATGTCTGTGTCTCTATTCTTGCCCTGCAAAGAAGTTCATCAGTACCATTTTTCTAGACTCAATACATATGCATTTATATAGGATACATTTTTTTTCTTTCTGACTTCACTCCATATGACAAGCTCTAGGTTCATCCATGTCAGTTCAGTTGGCTCTAATTTGTTCATTTTTATGGCTGAGTAATAGTCCGTTGTATATGTATACCACAACTTCTCTATCCATTCATCTGTTAATGGACATCTAGGTTGCTTCCATGACCTGGATAGTGTAACCAGTGTTGCAGTGAACTTTGGGGTACACATGTCTTTTTGAATTATGGTTTTCTCAGGGCATTTGCCCAGTAGTGGGATTGCTGGGTCATATGGTCAGTTTATTCCTAATTTTTAAAGGAATCTCTACATTGTTCTCCATAGTGGTATATCAATTTACATTCCCACCAACAGTGCAAGAGGGTTCCCTTTTTCCACATCCTCTCAAGCATTTATTATTTGTAGTATTTTTTTTTTTTTTTATGATGGCCATTCTGACTGGTGGGACTTGCCAGGTGGTGTTAGTGGTAAAGAACCCACCTGCCAATGCAGGAGACATAAGAAACCCAGGTTTGATCCCCGTGTTGGGAACATCCCCTGGAGTAGGAAATGGCAACGCACTCCAGTATTCTTTCTTGGAGAATTCCATGGCCAGAGGAGCCTGGCTGGCTACAGTCCATGGGGTCACAAAGAGTCGGACATGACTGAAGAGACATAGCACAGCGTGGTGCTGTGTGTTGAATACTTTCTGACTGAAGTGATACCTCACTGTAGTTTTGATTTGTGTGGCTCAGAGGGTAAAGAATCTGCCTGGAATGCAGGAGATGCAGGAGGTGTGGGTTCGATTCCTGGGTCAGGAAGATCGTCTGGAGGAGGGCATGGCAACCCACTCCAGTATTCTTGTCTTGGAAATCTTATGGACAGAAGGAAAATGTTGGGTTATGTTACAGTTCACTGGGTCAGGAAGAGTCGGATCTGCCTGAAGTGACTGAGCACAAACCTAGCACACAGTAATGAGCAATGCTGAGCATCTTTTCATGTTAAACACCATTCTGTGCTCTGGAAAAGGTTAATATCTTGGCATGGCTGGAGCTTAAGGGCAATGTGTATGAAGATTTGCTGAAGAAGCATTCTTAGGTGGCATTACTGTTGCTCCTTTGATTATGGAACCTGACTGCTGAGCAGTTATCTGTCCTTTTGCCTTGGAGCCCCAGACACCTGTGGGTAAAATTTTTAAGGATGGTTTGAGGTTTGCATTTTGAAAAAAATCAGTATGACTGTATTGTGGAGGCTAGATTGTAGGCTTGAAAGTGAAGATTCAGTAAAACCAGTTAGATCATCTCTATCTTCGTGAGAGATGTATACCATTGTAAATGTATTGAGATAAAGTCAACAGGTTTGTTGTTAGGTAGGATGTGGGGCCTGAGGGATGAGAGAAATGACAGAGACCTTTTATTTTGTGTCTTGTGAACCTGGGTGGATGGTAGAGCATATAGGGGAAGGAATTTGTTTGAAAAAACCTTAAATTTTGTATTGGGCCTGTCGTTTTTCTGTGCTTTCATATCCGTAGAAGTTTGTGCGTAGCAAACTACTCTATGGTAGTGGTTTATGCTCAAGGACTATCTTATAGCAGGTGATCAAGTACAAGAATTCTCCTATGAATGCCATTTTTCTTTGCAATAAGAGAACGTTTTTCATCCCTGGTGTTGGATTTTGGTTGCTCTACACTGGGACATAAATATTTCTTCTATAATTTAAAATGCTTTAGCTTCATTATAAAATATTGATACTCGAAGGGAGTTTTCCCTTTGACTTAGTTCTTATTCTCTCTTTTTTCCTGAGTGGTAAAATAAGAAACTTAATTACAAAATCTTTTCTAATTAGGATTAATCCATGATTATGATTTCATGATGCTTAATTAGTAAGGAAAAGAGAACATTTTAGGTATTGGAGTTCATGAATTAGATATTTAATATGTAATCTAGAGCTTTTTTTGTTTTTTTTTTAAACCAGTTTGAATCTCTCCATTCATAACACAAGTAAGGGAGAAGCAGAAATAATGTTGAATAAACAAAAAGATATTGTGCCTTTAAGGCAGCAGAAGTTTCTCACTTATTGATTGCCTCTCTGTCAGGAATGCTAATCTTTTACAAATCCACAGCCCACAGTTTCTGGTGACGCAGTTTGAAGATACACAAATAAACCCGTACTAAACCGAAGGAAATCAATGGCTCAGGGGTAACTCCTAGCTGGCAAACAGCAGGACATTCTAATATTTGTTGCCAGCAGTTATTCAAATGACTCCTTTTATGGCTGGATACCTGATGTCATGGTGGGAGTGTATTATTCTTACTGGCTTAAGGTGGAGAAGGCAATGGCAACCCACTCCAGTACTCTTGCCTGCAAAACCCGATGGACGGAGGAGCCTGGTGGGCTGCAGTCCATGGGGTCGCTAAGAGTTGGACACGACTGAGCGACTTCACTTTCATTTTTCACTTTCATTTTTCTCATGCATTGGAGAAGGAAATGGCAACCCACTCCAGTGTTCTTGCCTAGAAAATCCCAGTGACGGGAGAAACTGGTGGGCTTCTGTCTATGGGGTTGCACAGAGTCGGACATGACTAAAGCAACTTAGCATGGGTTAAGGAACCATAGAACATAGATGTAACACAGAACAAATTTCAAGAACTAAGGAAGATGGATGAAGTACTGGGTAAGAGAAAGACTGACAAGGATAAATTTGTCACTTGGTTTTCTCTGAAGAAACACTGTATGTAACTAGTATGTCAGTTTCAGGAGCCACTGTTTAATAATGCCAGCTATGTTCATCACGTCTTTCATCCACACTCTGCAAAACATTTTCTCATGCTATGAAACAAGTCTCTCCGGCGCAATTATTATTATTTTTTCAGTCATCTCACCAGGAAATGATTTTTTGCATGCCCTGTGGAAGTGCATATATTGCCCTTTCTCTTCTACTTACCCAAGTATTCCAGCACTTCAGAACCCTGCTGCTGTTTACAAAAGGAGAGACAGCTTTGACAGAGACAACCAGGATGATGAATGGAATTTAATTTATGCAACATTCATGTAGGGCGAGTCCTCTGGGTAAATCAACAGGGTAGCACTTCCCCCTCCCCAGCCATAATATGTTCTGCTTGGCTGCCCCAGCTCCCTCTGAAAAGCTTGGTACTTAAAGTTATGTAAGCACCACGCTGATGTTCAAATATTCATCACAAGAATGACACATGAAAAGAAAAAGAAAACAAAAAATGGAAGGAGGAGTATGGGGTAAATACCTACCCAGATCAGCTAGGAGAAGCTAAAGAATTCATAGTTATTTGGAGACCTAATTTGGAATTAGGGATTTAGTCCCAGAGGGATTTATCAAATGGATTTGGGCCCTGTGTAGAGTGCTGGAGTGCTATTGATTGGCCTTTAGCCCAAACTGATTTTAGCTCCTCCCTCCTGCTGCTCAATAGAGCCAAGGAAAATTTTTTTATTTCACCTTAGAAAAATAACAGTTTCTTCCCTTTATAAAACGTTAGCTAATTACTGTCATTTGACCTCTATTTTTCTTTCTTACTGACATATCCATTCAATTTATATTGTGAATTGCTAACTATCCACGAAGGTTTTGCCAGTGATAAGAATCAGAGCAGAGAGCAAATGCCCAACTGTGAGTACTAAAGAATTATTAAGTAATTTGGGCTTGTCTGCAGAGATGATTTAGGATAAAGAATCTATTTTACTCACTTTCTAATAAGGAAAATATTCTAGCCATGAGACTAAGCCCTTTATAAACCAACAAATAAATTAATGAATAAGGGACTTGACTCTGAAATGAAAAGTTTTAGTCTGTGTCACACTGTGTGCATTAATTTCACTTATAATTAATGTCACTGAAGAATCTCAATTCAGTGGAGGGTTATAAATGCCTAGGCATGCTAATTTTCTTTCTTTTAACTGATTGGGAAATACAGATGAACACTGTCACAATGCTAAAAACTCCTGGGATAGATCAGCACTGACATTCTTATTGATAGAGAAGAGGAATAATGCTTAGTAAATTTTATTTTGTTTTGTTTATCTATTATTTATGTATGGCCACACTATGTGGCATGTAGGAAGTTCCCTAATCAGGCATTGAACCTGTGCCCTTTGCAGTGGAAGCATGGAGTCTTAACCACTAGACCACCAGGGAAGTCCCAGTGCTTAGTAAATTTTAACTTTGTTTCAGAAACAACTTCAAGTCTTAGTTTAACTTTTAAATTTGAATCAGGTTTATACTGTTGACTTGAAGTCATTTTGCCTATTCATATAAACAGATATTTTGTTCAAAAGACAAGAGTATATAAATATAATACATTTTCTCATGAGCTAAAATGACAATTATTCTCCCTATGCAAAGTATTGACTATTTTCAGTTCAGGTAAGATAAATGTTGACCATCCTTTTATCATTCTTTAAAGTCCCTCCTATAATACTCCTCATAAAAATGACAATTTCAGGAAAGGGAGAAAAAAAGTTCATTGGAAACAAATGATAATGTGCAATTATCATGTAAGATACTTTAAAAAAATATCTATCTGTCTATCTATCTATCTATATATATATAGATAAAGAGTTGCTTCCCTGGTGGCTCAGATGGTTAAGAATCTGCCTGCAGTGAAGGAGACCTAGGTTTGATCCCTGGGCTGGGAAGATCCCCTGGAGAAGGGAATGGATACCCACTCCATATTTTTGGCTGGAGAATTCCATGGACAAAGGAGCCTGGAGGGCTACAGTCCATGGGGTCTCAAAGAATCAGATATGACTGAGTGACTAACATTTTCACTTTGGGGGCAATTTCCCTGGTGACTCAGACAATGAAGAATCTGCTTGCAATGTGGGAGACCTGGATTTGATCCTGGGGTCAGGAAGATGCCCTGGAGAAGGGAATGGATACCCACTCCAGTATTCTTGCCTGGAGAATCCCATGGACAGAGGAGACTGGCAGGCTACAGTCCATGGGATTGCTAAGAGTTGGACACACCTGAGCGACTAACAACACACAAAGGATTGTGCACAGAAAAGAGGGACAAAACATGAAGCTATTTTGCTGATGTAAAGTTAGAGTTGGATATACTAAGGGCTGCAGTGGGGCAGGATGTCTCTCTCCATTGCCACCACCCTAGAACAGGCCTCTCTTATCTTTTATCTAGACTAATTTCCTTGATCCCTAATTGTTCTCCTTGCTACTACTTTTGTCTTCCTCCTATCCATTCTCTACTAAAAGTCAGTGGTTTTTTTTAAGGTTATTTGTTTATTTTTGGCTGTGCTGTGTCTTTGTTGCTGTGTGCAGGCTTTCTCTAGTTGTGGTGAGCAGGGGCTCACCTCATTGAGGTGCAAGTTTCTCATTAGAGTGATTTCTCTTGTTGCGGTGCACAGGCTCAGTTGCGGTGCATGGGCTTTCTCTGTGACCTGTGGGATCTTCCCAGACTAGGATTCGAACCCTTGTCCCCTGCATTGGCAGACAGATTATTTACCCCTGGACCACCAGGGAAGTCCAAAGTGAGTGATTTTTGAAAAAAAAATAATAAAAAGCTTCAAATATGTGATCTGATTGTTTTATTCTGCACTTCTCACTCACTCCAGTGACTGCCTAAGGCGCTTAGAATAAAATCCAAGCCCCTTCCCATCCCTCCAGCCCCTGGTGGTCTAGCCCCTAACTGCTTCTCCAGTTTAAACTCTGGCCCCTGTCCTTTCACTGGACTCCAGCTACATTTATCTTCTTTCACTTTTGGAAATACCCAGGGATTTTTCTCCTTAGGGCTTCATGCATATTTTAGTTCTTTTGCTTAGACTATTATTCCCAAAGTCAACTTGTCTTCAAAATCACCTATAACCAACGTTTCTGAAGCAAATTCATGCCTTTTTATCTTCTCCGTCCTTCCACTGCCAATATTCACTTTTGTGGTACCCAGTAAGATTTTATTGCTCTTATTACAATTTTATAATAATTCTATTTAAGTATTTTTGTTTTTCCCTTCCCACCAAACTGTGTCATCTCTGAAACTCTCGCGCAGGCTTGAGGGTAGATATTGAGGTTTGAAAAAAGGAGAGAGGGAGGGGAAAGTGGTGAAGACAGCAGAAACGAGGAATTTTAAAAATTGAGTAAATGGTTGGTGATATGTACAATATACTTAGTTTTAAAAGTTTGATGATGATAAAATAAATTACAGATTTAAAGCTAGCTTTAAAAGCCACTGGATATATGTTTTTGAATATCTTCTTAGAAATGGAAAGATCAGAAATTAAAACAAGTGAAAAAAAGATAAATAATGACTCAGGGTACATTCAAACAAAGTTTGAAAGAATTCAACATTGTGGATGCTTATCTGATGCAAATGTGCAAACGTCTCAGAGTTCAGCCATTACTCACAATTAATCCGACAGCAGAGTTCCCCAACACTGTCTGACTGCCATCTGGATCAACACTTTCAATCACTCTCTGGAATTTCATTTAGTGCTTCCAGGCATTTCGGTGGGTTGCTTACTCATTTCTGCAATTCCAATTTAAAATAAATTATACAATATGATCAGCAGATTTCTTTTAAAGGGATTTTTTTTTTTCAGGGTGGACTAGGAGAAACTATTGTGCCATATCTCCTTCTTTTTTAAAGTTCATAAGATAAATGGTCCATTGAATTTAGCATTATTATCATGTAGCTATTTTGGCAAACATATATGCTGCATTCTCAGACTCACCACAAATAACTTTTGGTTTGATGCCAATTCAGTGGATTTTTCATGGTAAGAAAAGGAAAATGTAGCTTCCTGATAAACATACAAGCAATTACCCGTTTGGTTTTGCACACTACAACTGCTTATCATTGCAAGCATCTAAAAAATACACCAGAAAACAATTCTGGGAATGTCTAATTTGGCACTAAGTCAAAGATACTAAATAATTTGAATTCTTTAATTACGATTTGACAAACCTCTTTTAATTGATTTTTTCTTTTTTTGTCATGCAAGAATAATGAGTCCCCAAAAAGGTTGGCAAAAATTACTTTTTTGTGGATGTCCATAGTTGCTATTCTCTTGTCTCAGAAAGGAATATCTTTTTTTCAGAGAAACTTAATTCAGATTTGCCCTCAAATTATTTTTATGTTGATTGTGGTTAAGTAATTTGCTCTCTTAGTGCTTAATTAGGTTCTTAAACTGGTTTTTCCAACTTCCTATCTATATCCTTCACAATTTCTGTGCTTGCCCCATAGCAATACTGAGTTTGAATATATTGCCCATTTTGGTAGTACATTGTATTACACCTTGTGCCTACCAAGTTTCGACCTTCTTCAAACCTAATTGACTGCTTGTCTTTTTCAATGAGAGTTAATACTTAAACGACTCATATTCAAGAGCTTTAGTTTTGTTTTGTTTTTTTTTTCATTGATTTGCCCTTTAGCTATACAAACCCGCAACTTTAAATCAATATAAGCAATTCCTTCTGCTTCTGTGTGATGGCTGGCAGCACCAGTGATGAAAAGTCACACAGCTGTGTGAATTGATGCCACTACAGATGTATGGTTTCCAATCTCAGCTGGCCCTGCAATTGAGGTCAATAATCCTTTTAACAATCTCTGGTCAGTTCCCGCGTCCATTAACCTCAGTCAGCATTCCAAACTTGAACCAGTCTTCTCATACCCTTTCTGGGCCCTTTAGCCATGAAAAATGACCTTGCTTATTATTACTTAAAAAAAAAAAATCAGACCGTAAACTTTTAACTTTAAATTCTTTCTCTGCCTTAATATCATTTCTCTTTTGAGTGCCTTTTCCACCAAGGTGATAAACATATAAATCTCTCAGCCAAATAGCAAGTCCCACTGCCCCCTTACTTTCTCCCTGAGTTGTGAGTGTGTGGAGGGGCAATGTGTATGAAAGGAATCCTGGCCTTTCTGCACTTTGATGTCATCTGGTTGCAGAGGCATCTTCTGAGCTGTCTATCCTCCACCAGGTTCTTGATCAGACATTGATGCAGATTTTCACGGGTATGTTCTTTTCTTTGAAATCAGTGGATCATTCCACTACTGCTGTGTAACCTTTAGACCCGCGTTGTGAATGCTTTCTGTTTCTCTCATGCAATAAACAGGAATGGCTGGGGGATTGCCTGAGGCTCCATCTGCTTAGATCTGCAGTTCTCAGCCCTCCTTAAACAGAAAGATCACCTGAGGAGCTTTAAAGCTACCAGTACCTGGGAAAGGGATCTCAGAGTGCAGTCCAGAAGCAGCAATATTCAGCCTTACCTGATGACTGATTAGAAACTGAAATTCTAGGTACATCCCAGATTTACTGAATCAGGAACTTTTTGGATAGTATCCAAATAGTTTTTTTTTTTTTTTTGAGTACTCTGGAGGTGATTTTGGTATATGTTAAAGTCTGTAAACCATGCCCTGGATAGGAATCTGAGTGTTGATACAGTTCCCAGCTGGTCTGTGTGTGTGTATGCTCAGTCGCTAAGTCATGGCTGACTCTTCTGAGACGCTATGGACTGTAGCCCTCCAGGCTCCTCTGCCCATGGGATTTCCCAGGTAAGACTACTGGAGTGGGTTGCCATTTCCTTCTCTAATGGATCTTCCTGACCCAGGGATCGAACCCCATTTCTCTTCCATTGGCAGGTGGATTTTTTACCCCTGAGCCAGTATGGAGTATATGGAATCAATGTTTAGCTGGGGATGAGAACCACTGGCCTAGACAGCCCGGCAGCCACTGCTCTTTTAGGTTTTACCACCTCCCTCAGACTCTCCTGGGAAGATGGGATGTAAATCTGTTTTGAACCCACAGACTTATCTGGGGTTTTGCTTCCTCTCTGGACCAGCTCAGGAAAATGTATCCAGGACCCCCGTCTCTTTTTGAGTCCTACCAATGTCCTACTCTTCCTCTTGGCTCTCTTGCTCCTCCATCACCTACATAATCCTTTTCCTGTCTTGGAGAGTGGGGTCAGGAAAAAGAACATCACCCTTACTCATGGTGTTTTGCCAAATGATTTAATATGAGCCATAAGTCTTCCTTTCTGTTCTCTTAAGTGTTTACAATTGTAACATTCAAAAGCCAGGGGGGACCTCCCTCCAACACCATCCTCCCACTTTCTGTTGTCATGTCACAAACTCAAGAGTGCAGCTAGAGTACTGGAGTGGGTACTCTTTCCCTTCTCCAGGTGATCTTCCCACCCCAGGGATCGAACCCAGGTCTCCCGCATTGTGGGACGATTCTTTACCAGCTGAGCCACAAGGGCAGCTCAAGAATACTGCAGTGGGTAGCCTTTCCCTTCTCCAGGTGATCTTCCCACCCCAGGGATCGAACCCAGGTCTCCCGCATTGTGGGACGATTCTTTACCAGCTGAGCCACAAGGGCAGCCCAAGAATACTGCAGTGGGTAGCCTATCCCTTCTCCGGCGGATCTTCCCCATCCAGGAATCAAACTGGGGTCTCCTGCATTGCAGGCAGATTCTTTACCAACTGAGCTATGAGGGAAGCCACCAAGAGTGCAGCAGAAGTAGTTAATTTTTTTTCTACATTTCAGTTGCATATTTAATTTGTGCTCCATTCCTTAAAGTGGTGGTGGTTTCACGAATTTCCCTCCCACCATACTTTACCTTTGTGAAGTCGTGTATCAGTTTTTTAGAGGGGAGTAGGGTGCGGGGGTGATGGGAGCTTATGTAAGGCCAGGCAGTTACTAGGGTGGACAGTGGCAAACCTGAGAAACGATGTGAAAGGAGGATGAGGACTGTTTCTTCCGGGATCTGCATGGAAGGGCATGGTCACCCACTCAGTATTCTTGCCTGGAGAAATCCAGGGACAGAGGAGCCTGGGGGGCTGCAGTCCATAGGGTTTCAAAGAGACAGACACGACTGAAGCGCCTACGCACACACGCACTGCGTGGGATGCTGACACTGCTCATGTTGGCGCCTTCTAGGTTTCTCCACTGTAAAGTCATCACTTCTCCCTGAGTATATTACTAATCACTTTGTGGGGAAGATATCCTAAGATCATGCCCATATCCTGTTGTCATCAAACCTCTACCTTTAAGCCTCTGTTGACAACCAGTGCTTGCATACAGCTCAGTATCACGGTTGCTAAATGTCAATTTTTTCTTACAGCCTACATTTATTTCTTGACATTCCAGTATAGAGAAGAAAGTTCTCTTGCCATTTATTTATTTTTGAATTTAATCAGCCTAGTCTCATGGATTCCTATTCACTGTTTTGTCATCTATTACTATGAATTTTGATATTCAAATATGCCTCAGATGTGGCCAGTAGGAACTCCATTCAAGGCTCCTGTGTCTTTTTGACATGTACTCGTCGTTTGAATGCTTTCTTAATTTCTGGCTCCAAAATATGTTCCTGCTTTATATTACACTTTCCCTGCCGCAATCCTGGAATCAGTTACCCAGCCAAGAAGTTCTGGTTCTAAGATCTGAATTCTTGGTGTGTTCATTGCTAGTAAGATGCCATCACTTCTCAGCTCTCTCAACAGACAAAACTAGAAAGTGTAAGCATATTTATACTATACATATACACATACATACACATAAATATACATGAGTTTGTATGCATGCATGTTAAGTTGCTTCAGTCATGTCTGACTCTTTGTGACCCCATGGACTGTAACTTGCTAGACTCCTCTGTCCATGGAATTCTCCAGGCAAGAATACTGGAGTGGGTTGCCATGTCCTCCTCCAGGGGATCTTCCCAACCCAGGGATTGAACCTGTGTCTCTTATAGCTCCTACATTGGCAGGCAGGTTCTTTACCACTAGCACCACCTGGAACACCTCTAATTTCCAAACAGCACTTCAGAGTGCTCTTTCTAGACCCTCCTCTTTATGATGCTTATAAATGCATTTGCCAGTGAGAAATTCAGTTCTCATTATTCTCAACAATTTACTTTAGTCAGTATAACCAGTTTATCATCCGGTTTTGCTATCTCCACCTCCGGACCTCCACTCCCCGTGCCCTGCCCCCTAAGATGTCAGCAGGCATACTCCCTTGAATTGAGATGAATCTGTCTTCCACTTGGGTCCCTCCCATCCCCCATTCCTCACCTTCTCAGGTACCTGTAGACACACTGCCACAAATCTTTATAGCCTCCCTGCTACCCTCCATGATATTGTGCAGTTGACCTGTTGTGGGCAATAAGGGGAATGGGAAAATGGTCAGGAAAAGGCTCAAATTCATTTCACTCATTTCTTTACACATGTTTCTTCCCTTTTCAGACCTGAGATTCTTGACATGATGGCAGAAATTAAAATTCTATAAACTTTGAATTCCTTGTCCCTTATAAGCGGTCTTGCATACAGTAGGCAGTAGTGAATTGCTGATGAATTAGTAAACTGGGTTTTCCTCTGAATTCATACTCTTGGCTCACTTTGGACATTTCCTCTCACAGTAACCATCTGGGAGACCTTGCTGATGACTGTCTTGGTTTGAGTGTCGAGCTGATGAGCATACTTTGGCTTTAGATGCCTGGAGTGGTAGGAGGATTGTTAGGGCAGAGTGGAAGGATGGATGCTTCATGTAAACTCCAAACTCCTTTCATGTTTTCTTTGATGTAAAGTATGCTCAGAATCCTTCTGGGTCTCCTCCAATGAGACATAAGCAGCCAGCTTTCAAGTAATTCTATTCCTGATTCATTGATTTTGTTTATTTCAAAGAAGAATTTGGGGGTATTTCTACATCCTTAATTTGAAAAGTAATAGTTTTCTCAAATTTAATAATTTCTGCTATACTACAGATTGTATACATTATTGTTTTGTGCATATTAACTTGTCCTATATAATTAGTTAAATATTCTGTGCATATTAAATTGTCTTATGTAATTAGTTGAATATTTGATCTCTTCTACTAAATCATAAGGTTTTGAAGACAGAGACCAGGTTGTGTTCATTTTATAGTGCACCACAATAACTGTTCTACTTTTGTCTAATTCTTAGAATAATGCTTGAGAATGACTAGATACCCAATAAATATTTATTGAAATAAATAAAATACTGTTGTGTGCTCTGGAGTACAACTGATTTTCATCTATCACACTATGAAAACATAGATGATGTTCAATAGAATTTAAATCAACATTTAATAAAAGGGCTGATTATCTAATTTGGATTACCCACACCCTTAGGACCCATTCTCTATTCTAATAAATTCTAGATGTTTCTGTTCTGGTTAAGTGATAAATGAACTTCTGTCTATTTCTTACTTCAGGGAAAGTCATATGTTGGGGGAGATACCATGGATATTTGTCAGAGTAATAAATGAATCTTCTGGTATGGAAAGTGGTGCCATGGCTGGGGGGGTGGGGGTGGGAAGCTCTAACAACTATAGATAGGAGATAGTAACAAAAAAATCCAGAATCTTCAAATTCTCTTAAAACATTATTTATTTGGCTTTAGTAAGAGACAGGGAACTGTGATTTTTATATGTAAACTACAGTTGATTGCAGAAACTCATGCCATAGGTAGGATAGTATATTTGATGCATGTTCTAACCACTCTTCATGGAAGATATTACTAGTCCATTCTTGCATTCTTTCTTTCTGATCTTAGATTCTCCCTCCAAAGCTTTCTCAACATAAGGTTCTAGGGAAATACTACCAATCAATTAGAATTGATACTTGAGTTGAAACCTTTCTGTATGCCTCCCATAGCATTTTAGAACTACACATTGTCTCTGCCCCACCAGACTTGTATGTCTTCATCATCAGGTCTAGAATAAGTGTCACTAAAACCCCTATATTTACCACAGAACATCTCATTTTCCCTGTATTGTTAAGGCTGCACTAATGTCAGCTTTTCTAATTTCTGAAGGTTTCAGATTTCGAAGGTTATAGATAGCACAGCTTTTGGTGTAAAAACTGACCATTCTTTTTTGTTTCCCCACTCTTTACTACCATTTGTGAAAACTCCACCATTCTGATGCAGTGTAAGCCTTTTCATATTTAATCATCATAAAGGTTGAGCCATGATAGAACTTGACTGAGGGTATTCATGGCAAATCTTATTTTAAAGTGTGTATCCTGACTATTGAATTGATTATACAGGTATAAATAAAAAGATGTTTAAACATGCAGTGTGGTTTTGCTTTTTTGCCTTGCCTTTGCTGGCATCTGGGATCAATCAAACAAGCATGCAGCTGTGGAGAAGTAAAATATGTTATGCATAACATATTTCTTTTCTGCTTTTTTGCAGTATTGTATGGAAGTGACTCTTTCATTATTTATCATCCTCACCCAAGAGAAAAACCAACCTCCCAGAAGTGATATGACTGATTATTGGACCACAATAAATGTAGGTAGTATCACAAAGGATTTGTCCATTTAAGTCGGGCTGACCAACTGTTAGTTAAAATCAATCAGCTAAGTTGTATTGCATGTTTGCTCTTGCTCAGTTGAGTTTTTAGGACTTTTCATATAGTAATGGTGATTCTTTACAACTGTGGGCCAGTTGTAATCAATAGCCAGGGCATTGTTCCACATAAATGTGATGAAGTAAATAGAATGCCCTTCGTTTGCTTTAATCAAGGTTCATGACAAGGCTGAGGAGACAGTTCCTCACAAGAACATCTGGCAGCCAGAGTGGTTATATAGGCTGGCTTCAGATGGGAATGTTTGGAATTGCTTAGTTTAAACAGCACAATGTGTTGGCATTAGCCCACATCTAACGAAACAGTTCCTGTGATGTGCCGGGAAACTGAATAGGTGAGACCCACATGGTCATCTGCCTTTATGGCTAGAAGCCCAGAAACGCTAATGGGAACTGTGCACATTGACTGGAAGAGAAGATGTGACCTGCCCAGTGTACCAAGCTTCGCTTGGTAGATCTAGCAGTTTTAAATATAAATTGCGTGTTGATGGGGTGCTGGAGAGACTCCTGAGAGTCCCTTGGACTGCAAGGGGATCCAACCAGTCCATTCTGAAGGAGATCAGCCCTGGGATTTCTTTGGAAGGAATGATGCTAAAGCTGAAACTCCAGTACTTTGGCCACCTCATGCGAAGAGTTGACTCATTGGAAAAGACTCTGATTCTGGGAGGGATTGGGGGCAGGAGGAGAAGGGGACGACAGAGGATGAGATGGCTGGATGGCATCACTGACTTGATGGACGTGAGTCTGAGTGAACTCCAGGAGATGGTGATGGACAGGGAGGCCTGGCGTGCTGCAATTCATGGGTCGCCAAGAGTCGGACACGACTGAGCGACTGAACTGAACTGAACTGAACTGAACGCTGATGTTCATTCAGTTCTTACATGGAAAACAAAAAAAGAAAAAAACTAGCAACTATGGCTCTTCATGGCCCTTTCACCAAAAGTAATTTGCTACAATAAGGTATTTATCTATTCTTAATATATTTTTATTTATTTAAAAATTAAAAAAAATTTATTTGGCTGTATCAAGTCTTAGTTGCAGCATGCAGGATCTTACTTGCATCATGTGAGGTCTTTTGTTGCGGCACACAGACTCTCTAGTTGTGGCATGCAGACTCAGTAGCGGCTTATGGGCTTCATTACCCTTGGCATGTGGGATCTTAGTTCCTCAGCCAGAGACTGAACCTGTGTCCCCTGCATTGCAAAGTGGATTCTTAACCACTGGACCACCAGGGAAGTCCCCTCAATAAGATATCTTAGTGATACCTCCTTTAATAGGAATTTTTAGCTAGCAGTATAAGAGAAAAATGATTGCTTAGGTTGCCACGGGGGCCCTCTAAGTACTCTGAATATTTATTTGCTTGTGCTTTTTAGGTAGTAACAGAGGTCATCCTTAAGTTTGAAACCTAGATTACTCTTAATCCACCTCAATCCTAGGAAATCTAAAAAATAAAAAAAAAAAGTGAGGTAGAATACAAAGAATTACACCATGGATTTAAACTTTTAAAAAGTCAATAAAAGATGAGATTGATTAAGACAAAGATTGAGGCTTTGGGGACTATAAACCACAACAAAAGGCTTAGTGGGTCTTTTCTAGTCCATTCTCTGTTTTGAGCAAGACTCTCTTCTCTGCTTGTTTACTGTTTAATTTTTAAGATTTTTTTTTTGTCATAAATTTTCCTTTGTTGCTGAGTCAGTATTACTTTTTGCTACACATAGTTGAAATGTGACTACAGTATCATATGAAGCAGAATTTTGCTTTTATATGTCAAAAGAAATCTGGAGGTGGGCAGCTCGAGGTGGTACAATGGCTTGAAGTGATTGAACTGTTACTGAACCAAACTTGAGTCGGCTCACCTGCATGCAGTATGATCAGTCTACTGACTTTGGTTTCCGGTGAAGGGAAGAACAGTGTTGTTGTTGTTGTTTTAACTGCAGGGTACCAAACAAGGACAACTGATAGATCATGCTCAAAAAATTTGCACTTTCTGATGGCTTTCAAGAAAAGGGTTCTAAACACAATGTAAGGGAGGGGCTACAGGGTGCTGCATTAGCTTGTGCTCAGGTCTCGGTTTGGTTGGCATGAAGGTGAAGTTTTGGGCATCATCAGCCTTCTGGTTTCAGTTGATCTGGGGTCTCCATGTTTGCAGTCAGCACTTTTCATCTAGTGGGGGCCTGCTTCCTGTAAAAACAACTTAGGAATGTTTATCAGATGTTCTGTGCCTTTCAGGAAACTAGGAATTTGGTGATTCTGCCATGTGATGGATAGTCTAAATGTTATCAGTTTCCTGGCCCAATATACATTCTTTGTTTCTACATCTTCACATTTCCTAATCATTAACTCTGAAGACAGCTTTTTGAGACTCAAGGGAGCCTTGGGAGACTAAAGCAAAAGCCTTTGATTTCAAAGGACAAGAGACACAGGGATTTGTACATGGACTCTGAACCATTAAGGACCCAGCATTAAAGACAGACATTTGAGAGTTATGAGAAGTGAAACAGAAACTGTGAGGGTAGGTGAGATCTTAGAAAGTAAGACAGTATTACTGGGAAATGATTACGCCTAATGGGTGTATCAAGACAGCGAAGTGAAGTGAAGTTGCTAAGTCATGTCCGACTCTTTGCGACCCCATGGACTGTAGCCTACCAGGCTCTTCCATCCATGGGATTTTCCAGGCAAGAGTACTGGAGTGAGTTGCTATTTCCTTCTCCAGGGGATCTTCCCGACCCAGGGATTGAACCCAGGTCTCCCGCGTTGTAGGCAGAACAAGAAAGAGAAGGAAACCCAAACTATTAGAGATGGAGGTAATCCAATATGCATTTCAGGAAAAAGAGACTGGTTAAATATGCAGACTGATCATCGAGACATGATGATCTTAATGAAAAAAAAAAAAAAAAAGAAACTGGAGGTGGCCAAAATAGCAGAGTAGGAAGACCCTGAACTCACTGCCTCCCATTTGGAGGGAGGTGTAAATTTGGATGCACCAAATTTACAACACTTATAGAACTTATAGAACATTTTATCTATGAAAATGACAGAGACTAGAAGAAAATGTTTTCCACACTAAAGACTTAAAAAAGGAACCACAGTGAGATAGTAGGAGGGATGGGGACATGGTATAGTCAGGATCCACACTCTCAGCTTGGTGACCCACAAACACGAGGTACACCCATTAGGTGTAATCATTTCCCAGTAATATTGTCTTACTTCCTAAGATCTCACCTACCCTCACAGTTTCTGTTTCACTTCTCATAACTCTCAAATGTCTGTCTTTAATGCTGACGCCCCTCCAGAGTCTAGCAGTGGATTTTTCCACTAGTTAACTCATCTCCCCATATCTCAAACTGACTACATTGTTATATTAGGCACCCAAGCTCATAATCTCAGAGTCAGTCCTGCTTCTTCTTGCTTGCTTACTTGACTTTCCCCGTATCTTTATATCAAGTTGATTTCCCAGACCAGTTGATTCTCTTTCGAAATGCTCCCTACACCATCCCTTTATATTTCCACTGCTATCCATTACCAATATCCAGAGTGTTATAACAGCCTTATTATGGACTTCTTCATCAACATTGTTTTCTCCTTGCTGCATAGTGCTGCTAGAGTAATCTCCATAAAATACCACTTTAATCCCCTGATTTTTCTGCTAAAACTCTTCATTGTAACCCTCTTCTTTTTCTTATAGAAGAAAACTCCTAGCATTCAAATACCAATACAGTCTAGCCCCTAACCTCCCTTTCCTTAATTTTTGCTATGCAGTCCTCAGTACCCATTAAAATAATTAGCTTGCTACTCCCAAGCTTTCGCCCCTACCTCTTTACCTATCCAACTTTTACCTATTTTTCAAAGCCATATCTTTTTCTCTAGCTGAGAGTGACCTCTTCTGAGTCAGAGCCAATTGGCATTGATTATTTCCTAACTGGCATTGCTTTTTATTTTTATTCCTAAAACGTGTATTTAGGTGAGAGGCAGCATGGTATGTTTAAGAGCTTCAGCAAATTAACTTTTCCGTGGTAGTTCACTTTGTTTAAGGCAACATAATAAACATGTCTCATAGTGTTGTGAAAAATAAATAAAGCTATGCATTACCGTCCTTATGTTCAAATACAGTCGTGTTCAAATGGAGCTGCTATATATGATGATGATGATGGTGGTGATGATTTTTGAGTAATGAGATACAATAGAATTCTTGTCCTCAAGGAGTTTTAATATTTTGTAAAACTATGTTAATATTCTCCTTTGGATTCTTGAGATTCTAGGGTTAGCATATAGCTTTTGCCATAGGTATTTGTTTGGCATTATCAGGACTTGGGCTCACAGCAGGTTTGGACTAGAGAGTCATCGTGACAGGAGCTGGGCTGTCAGTGTAGCTTGTACTCTTTAAATTAATCAGAATAAAAGTCTGCAAAACAACATTTCTTTCCATGAAATATTTAGGGGATATGTATGCTTTGGAAGTTACTTGTATTTTATCTTCTCTTATAATAAAATTTTTTCACTGTAAAAAAAAAAAAAAAGGACCCAGATTCTTTTTGTCTTTCCATGTTACCATCATTTGTGTGTGGCTTTATCTTGAAGTTTATGATATGATGGCTCTATCTCTAGCTGTCATGTTTATGTTTCAGGCAGGAAGGAGGAGCAGGGTTGAACAGAAAGGCATGTGTTCACCGTGGACCTTTTTAAATCAGGAAAACAACAGATTTTACAGAAACTCCTTTCAGTAGACTTTCCCTTAAATCTTATCAAGCATAACTATTGGTCCTATGGCTTTAGCATCAAATGAGATATTTGAGGGAGATGAGCACTTTTAATTTGGCCCTTTGCCACTCCAAAGAAAATACTAATTCTGTCGGTGGTGATGAGAGGGAATAGATATAGTACACAGGCAGCTAGCAGCATCGGTCACAGTTGTTAACTAAAGTCAGCTTCAGAACATTCTTGTTTCCCATCAGGAACTTGGCCTGTATAATACAAATTGCAGGGGCCTTCTCTGATGGCTCAGTGGTAAGGAATCTGCTTACTAATGTGGGAAACACAGGTTTGATCTCTGATCTGAAAAGATCCCACATGCCTCGGAGCAACTAAATCCATGTGCCACAACTATCGAACCTGTGTTTGGGAGCCTGGGAGCCACAACTACTGAAGCCTGGGTACCCTACAGTCCATGCTCCACAACAAGGAAAGCCACTGCAATAAGAAGCACGTGCACTGCACCTAGAGAGGAGCCCCTGCTAGCTCCAACTAGAGGAAAGCCCGTCCAACAACAAACACCTAGCCCAACCAAAAATAAATACATAAAATTATTTTTTAAAAAACAAATTGCAGGGATCTCTTAGCCCAATGAAGTCATTCTCGATGCTTCCACGAGTTCTCTTTCACAACCACAGATCTGATTATGTCACTCCCGATGCCTTCAGGTAGCCATCTGGATTCCTTTAACACAGCATACATGCTTTGGCTCTGCTTCCCTTCCCAGCCTCTCTTCCTGCCACTCACCTGTGCATGCTCTGGGCACCAGGCCTTCCAAACCACATGCCATACTGAACAGCCCACATACCCTTTCATGACTCCATGTATTCACATGGGCTGCCTCCTATGCTTGCATTTTCTGTCCCCACTGTGTCCATTGTGAAATAAGTACTTTTTCTTTTTTTGCAAGGCTCTGCACCGTCATCATCCCTGACTTGTGGGCCCAGTTGGCTACTGCTTCGTCTGTCACTGTACAGTGTTTTGAATTTGAATCTCTTATGCATTCTCTTAGCCTTTTCAAGATGTTTGTCAGCCCCACTCACTGTGAGTTGAAAAAGGGATCAAATCTTATTTACTCACATCTTATTCATATGATTAATGATAAGGTAACTCCACAACTGCTTCTTTTTTTTTTTTTTTGCATTTATTTGTTTGGCTGCATCAGGTCTTAGTTGTAGCACACAGGATCTTCATTGCAGTGCGTGGGCTCTGGCTTCTCTAGGTGCAAGGCTTCTCTCTAGCTGTGGTGTGCAGGCACTTGACCTCAGTAGTTGCAGTTCACAGGCTTGGTTGCCCTGCAGCATGTGGGATCTTAGTTCCCTGACCAAGGATTGAACCCATGTCCCCTGCATTGTGAGGCAGATTCTTAACCACTAGACCACTAGAGAAGTCCCTGATAACTGCTTCTTGGATGAGTGACTGAGTTAACTAATCAGCAGTACTTATCATTGGTTTAAGGGTCTCTGCCTCCACGTAAAACCTCATGCTTTATAGTAAAATTATAGTTAATCTACATAAATGCTCTTCATGATTGTGTTCATTTCTGTGTAATTGTTATGATATATCTTTGTATAAACATATTATATAAATACTATGTAATGCTTACAAGACCTATTCTTTAATGTTTTCAATAGCACATGTTTGAAGATCTTAGGTGCAGTATTTAGGACCTACCATGGTCATGTAGAACAGGGTGAATGACATCTTACATCACTGAAGCCTACATAAAGCCAAGGTCCAGGAGAAGGGAGTGACAGAGGTTGAGATGGTTGGATGGCATCACCAACTCAATGGACATGAGTTTGAGCAAACTCTGGGAGAGAGTGAAGGACAGGGAAGCCTGGCATGCTGCAGTCCATGGGGTCGCAAAGAGTAAGAGTCAGACACAATGGAGCGACTGAATAACAACCATCACTAGGTCCAAAAACTGCATATGTATTTGTTTTTCTTGCTCAAATCCTGAAATGCAGCAGCAGAAATTGGGTAGAAGTTCCACAATTCACTCATCTGCTTTAAGTAAGTCAAATATTCTTAGGGCTTTATTAGGTAGTTTTTATTTATACACATTTTTAGATATTATTCTGAATTCTATTTTTAAGAAACTATGCCGAGAATTACTCAATAACATCTTCCATATCAGTAATGTTTTGAAATATTTTCACCTTCATTATCATGCAGAATACTCTCCTATGTTTTTTCCTCTTTAAAGTGAAGTGAAGTAGCTCAGTCATGTCCAACTCTTTGCAACCCCATGGACTGTAGCCTACCAAGATCCTCTGTCTATGGGATTTTCCAGGCAAGAATACTGGAGTGGGTTGCCATTTCCTTCCCCAGGGGATCTTCCTGACCCAGGGATCAAACCTGGGTCTCCCACATTGCAGGGAGATGCTTTACCCTCTGAGCTACCAGGTTTATGTTCATTTAAAAATTTTCCTCTAAAAATATTTATGAAAAAAGTGAAAGTGTTAGTTGCTCATGTCTGACTCTTTGCTGACCCCACAACTGTAGCCCACCAGGCTTCTCTGTCCTTGGGATTCTCCAGGCAAGAATACTGGAGTGGGTTGCCATTCCCTTCTGCAGGAGATCTTCCCAACCCAGCGATCAAACCCAGGTCTCCTGCATTGCAGGTAGATGCTTTACCATGTGAGCCACATTTATCTATTTGTGCAATTGTTTATGTTTAGTTCAAGGAGTAGTTTCTGTGCTTTCATTTAGGAAACGGTAGCTCTGGCATAAATTCTTGTGACACTAATAATAAATTCAAAGTCTCAGATTTTACCATAGTAGCCATGTTTGGGAACACCTACAGAGGAAGGAAACTACAAAGCTTAGTTACAGGAGAAGAAAAGTCTGTACTTTTGATTCTTCTGTTTCTAGTGACACTGAATACATGTGGCTCACAAGAACTTTGAGATATCTTCTCAGGAATAAAATTTGGAATGATGTGTGTATCTGTGAAAAGGAGCATACAGGTGACCCTTGAAAAACATGATTTTGAACTCTATGGTTTCACTCATATAGGGATATTTTTCAGTAATAAATACTATAGCACCACATGGTCTTGTTGAATGGTTGGTTGAATCTGAGGAAACAAAGGGCCAAGTGTGAGTTCAGTTCAGTTGCTGAGTCGTGTCCAACTCTGCAACCCCATGGACTGCAACACACCAGGCTTTCCTGTCTTTCACCATCTCTTGGAGCTTGCTCAGACTCACATCCATCGAGTTGGTGATGCCATCCAGCCATATAGTCCTGTCGTCCCCTTGTCCTTCTGCCTTCCATCTTTCCCAGTTACACTTGGATTAATTCTCCACCTTGTTCAAGGGTCAACTTTACTTCTCTCTTTGGCACTGAATGTAATGACTTCAGAAGAAAACGTTAGCTGGAAGGCAAGAAGAATTCTCTCTCTTTTTCTACACATGTGTACATAGCATGTGATATTGGAAAGAAAGAATTAAACAAGATATTTTACATTACTGCAACACTATCAAGTTTCAAAGCTTTCTTTTTTCTTTCTTCTTTTCCTATCATTAATACAATTCAAGTCACTCTAGCCTAATTAATTTTCTTCTTTCAAACCCCTAGAGTACTTGGTCTGTATCATAAACCTCACTCTTTCTATGTATTACTTTATATGGTTTTTGTTTTCTAGTTTAAAGTTTTATCTTCTAGATGTTATCAAATGTCAAAGATGGAACAAGGCTAGTTTCAGAGTGTGCCTTTTTTTCTTGCACACATCCATTTGTGGATATCGGACAGACATTACGTAATGATTTCAATGAATGACATTTCCATGGTGCTTACCTTCAGAATTTCAAAATGCTCCTTTTAGGGGACAGAAATAAAGATTGCAGATTGTGTCTTCTTTAATAAACCTCATTATTTTACAGAGGAGCAGAGATTGGAGCTACTTGCGTTTGATTGTATAGCTAGTGTTAGAAATGCAGGAATTTTTAAGTTTCTTGACTTTTGAAGCTAAACCAAACTAATATCAGCTTGGGGAGTTGCATGGGTTCACCTGAACAGGTCTCAGACAAACTCTGGTGCCAGCTCATTGCCAAGACTGGTAACATAGACACTCTTGCTGTGGTTGCTGAAAGACATGGTGAGATGAATGTGCTTGGTCAAAGCTTGAGAGAAGCTTGGTAACATTCCATTTGCAAACAGATTGCTGGTGCTTGACTTCACACACACGTGAAAAAAAGTAAACTATAGCCAGCTCCATTTCACAAAATAATCCTTAAATCAACAAGCCACAAGGGAAATTTAGAAAGCATTTTTTTTTTTTTTTTCTGGCCTTCTTCTCTTGATAGCTCCCAAGAGGGATCTTGGCTTTCTGAAAAGCTCTGTGATTGAGATTTTTTTTCTAGTCATTTGAAGAGCAAATGGTTGTAGAATTTATGAAAATGCCAATAATTATCAATGTTATTTAAACACATTGGCAACAATTAGCTTAACACATCTCATGATTTCAAACTAATTGGACTAAGAACCCAAGGTAGGAAAAAGCCAAAAAACTGCGCAAAAATATTGTGCTTGATATGAAGAAATTATCAAACTAATAAGTTGAAATTCCATCTAAACTGAATAATCAATCTTAAAATACTCATAAGTGCACATATACAGTGATTTCTGAATATGCACAATATGATCTTATTTATTATTTCTGGACTTTAAAGCTCAAAGAGAATTTCTATAAACATTTGCATTTGTTTTGATCCTTACAAAACATTGGGAGAGGTAGATTATAAATATCGCCCCGTATGAACGTGTGCTAAGTTGCTTCATGGTGTCCAACTCTGTGAGACCTGATGGGACAGGCTCCTCTGTCCATGGGATTCTCCAGGCAGGAATACTAGAGTAGGTTGCCATGCGCTCCTCCAGGGAATCTTCTGGACCCAGGGGTCTAACCTTGTGTCTTAAGTTTCTTGCATTGGCAGGTGGGTTCTCTACCACAAGCTTCACATGGGAAGCCCAAGTGAAGGATCTGCCCTCGAATGGAGACAATTTCTCAAGATCTAACAGAGGGTGGTGGGTGGTTATTGTTTGATTGTTTCCCCTGAGACTTGCTCTATTTCACCTACTCTGCCTTTCCTTAATTTCTCTTCCAGATGAAAATAGGCATCCTACCTATTATTTCTGCCCCATTGTCTATTCCTTTATTACTGAATGTTCTCTCTCTTTATATGTTAATTTCTTCAAAAGCCACATGCAGATAGTAAGAGTACTTACCTCTTAAAATTGTCAGGTGAGGACATGAAATAAAATGCACTCTACAGGGATGCTGTGATTTATGTCCCCTTTTGCTTCACACTCACCCCAACTTGCCCACCTCAGGCATGCATGCAACATGCAGAACGGGTCCACACACGTCCCATTTGTACTACAGTCTGATCAGCTGTGGTGCTGCTGCGGCTGGGTAGAGTCAAGCCTCCGCTTTTCGGTGAAAATGAACACAGTAGCACCTGCAACAGCGGTTCTCAAACTTTTTGTCTCAGTCACCTTTTGTAGTTTTTCCTTTTTGGCATGCTGTGTAGCCTGTGGAATCTTAGTTCTTCAACCAGGGATTGAAATCATGCCCCCTGCATTGGGAACAAAGAATCTTAACCACTGGGGACCACCAGGGAAGTGTAGCCCCTTTTACAGTCTTAAAAGTTACTCAAAATCCCCAGAGGTCCCTTGCTTTTTGGGTCTATATCTACTGATATTATGTATTAAATGTTAGAAGTTAAAACTGAGAACATTTTTGAATATGTTTATATTTATTTATAAAGAAAAGTGATAAACCTATTATATGTTATCCTAGACAACTTTTTTCCTTTCTTTTTTATTGAAGTATAGTTAATTTTGCCATGTTGTATTAGTTTCAGGTGTACAACAAAGTGATTCAGTTATATATATTATCTATCTATTTGTTTTCACCTTATAGGATGTTATAAGATATTGAATATAACTCTCTGTGCTATACAGTAGGTCCTTGTTGGTTATCTATTCTATAGACAGTAGTATGTAGCTGTTAATCCCAAATTTTTAATTTATTCTCCCAACCTCTTCCCCTTCGGTGAGCATGAGTTTGTTTTCTGTGTCTGTGAGTCTATTTCTGTGTTGTGGATAACTTCATTTGTATCAGTTTTTAAGACTCCACATGTAAGTGATATCATGTATTTTTCTTTCTCCATCTGGCTTGCTTCCTTAGTATGATAATCTCTAGGTTAGACAACTTTTCTCAAAGAGACAACTATATATTTTTGAAACAAAGGAATTCAATAAGAAAATTTGGCTGAGGCTTTCAGAAATCTGTTCTCTGCGCTCATAGGAAAGGAGCCCAAGAGGCCTTGCCATGGCTGTGACGCATTTAAACATGCAGAGACGGACCTATCTCTTACAAATGTGTCTCTGTGATTAGGTACACACTGCACAATTATACAAAAAAAGCATGTGTAAATGGTGCCATATGATTTGTTTATTCACTCTGCTAAAAAATCACAGGGAGGCCTTCCTTCCATTATATTTGAGATTTAATATCCTGTAACTGAATTTTAGATTATAATGGTTATTCTAAATATAAAATAACTGAGAAATGGTGCTTCCATGAATCAGTAACACTAAAAATGTGACAAGAATACAAAAATGGAGAACATTCTCAGTTATATTTTATGGAAATAACCAGGTGGCGCCAGAGATAAAGAACCCACCTGCCAATGCAGGAGGCTTAAGAGATGCAGGTTCTATCCCTGGGTCGGGAAGATCCTCTGGAGGAGGGCATGGCAACTCACTCCAGTTTTCTTACCTGGAGAATCCCACAGATAGAGGAGCCTGGCAGGCTACAGTACATAGGGTCGCAAAGAGTTGGACATGACTGAAGCATTAAGCCATATACACACACACACAATTTACATAATATATATTTTTCTTTTTCTTTATCTTTTTGGCTGTTCAGCGGCATGTAGGCTCTTAGTTCCCCAGCCAGGGATCAGACCCATACCCCCTGCATTGGCAACATGGAGTCTCAACCACTAGACCACCAGGGAAGTCCCAATGTGTTTTTATGTGTTTCAGTTATATATATATATATAAAAAAATATATATATATAAATTTATTTATTTTAATTGGAGGCTAATTACTTTACAGCATTGTATTGGTTTTGCCATACATCAACATGAATCCACCATAGGTATACACGTGTTCCCCATCCTGAACCCCCCTCTCTCCTCCGTCCCCATACCATCCCTCTGGGTCATCCCAGTTCACCAGCCCCAAGCAGCCAGTATCATGCATCGAACCTGGACTGGCGATTCGTTTCATGTATATTATACATGTTTCAATGCCATTCTCCCAAATCATCCCACCCTCACCCTCTCCCACAGAGTCCAAAAGACTGTTCTATACATCTGTGTCTCTTTTGCTGTCTCGCATAGAGGGTTATCATTACCATCTTTCTAAATTCCACATATATGCATTAGTATACTGTATTGGTGTTTTTCTTTCTGGCTTACTTCACTCTGTATAATAGGCTCCAGTTTCATCCACCTCATTAGAACTGATTCAAATGTATTCTTCTTAATGGCTGAATAATACTCCATTTCAGTTATATTTTAAAGAAAGTGAGATAGATACTGGTCTTCTCCTGGCCTAATAGTGATGGCTTATATTTACATACATCACTATTAGGATGTAATGTAGTGATGTAGTGATGTATTTACATACTGCATGCCAGTCATTGTTTTAAATGCTTTCCATGTTTTAATCCGTTTGTTGTCACAATAGCCCAATGAATTGGGCACTATTATTATGGTTCTATAACCTTGGATAATTTCTTTGATCTTTCTGTGAGTAATATGAGTTGCCTCCTTTGTAGGATAACAGATGGGAAGAGGCGAGCAGATGTTCTAGCACAAACTAGATGCTTAACAAATAGTCATTATTATTCCCTCCCTGTTCCCTACTTTTCAGTGTAGAGCTGTCCAAGCAGTAAGCTCTCATGAAAGCAATGCTTTGATACACTCACACTGAAATGGAATAGAAAGAAGAGAAAATAATACACAGGTTTTTTCCAGTCTCTCTTTCCTGCTTAGCTCTTGATTTCTTTTCAGTCTGTGTCCCTAGCCCTGTGCTTATTTTCCCAACTCTTAGTATAAACATATCTTGACATCTGTGTTGCACAATCACAAGTACTTAAATAAAGAAAAAAAAGTCCCTGCATTTATTTCATTTATGGAGACCAATCTTTCCTTGGAGAATTTAATTGCTAACGTTTGGAATAAATGTTGAGAATTTCCACAAAGCTGCTTGTATTTAAAATATTTTTCAAAAGCCATATGTGTATGTTTGTTTAAGCATATGCTGTATTTTTCTTTATCAAAAGCTGTTGATTAATATTTACATAAATAGAGCCTGCAGAGACATCAGTCACTTTTCTCGGAGGCAGATATGCCTAGAAAAGATCACTCTGTTAGCATTTGAACATGTTTATTATTGGCAGGAGGATAGCAAAGTCTATTTGTTTGACTTCTGGGGATTTAGATGTGTCTATTGGTGGGCAGAGCTTGCCTCTATGAATCTTAATTTAGACTGAGTTTACATTGTCAAAAACAGCAAATCCCCAAAGAGTTTGGTATTTTGAGCTTTCTGAATGTTCACAAATTGCATGCAGTTCTATCACCTGTGTAGAAATTACATGATAAAAAGAAATAGATAGATAAAATTAAATGAGGGCCTTTTGGGTTGATTTTCAAACCTGGCATCTCATATTTTTCAGGTTCAGACTTTGTAATCAATTTTACTAAATGTCGAAGCCTCCCCCTCCTGCTTTTTTTCTAAGGGCTCTGGCTGCAGCCCCGTATAAAGTATGTTATCACCAAGGAACTCTGTGTTTTGGTTCATTGATCCAATCCCTTATTAAGGTAAATATGCACCATACTGACCAGTGGCTTCCCAGGTGGCTCAGGGGTAAAGAATCTGCCTGCCAATGCAGGAGCTGCAGGAGACATAGGTTCAATCCCTGGGTGGGGAAGATCCTCAGAGGAGGAAATGGCAACCCACTCCAGCATTCTTGCTGGGATAATCCTATGGACAGAGGAGCCTGGCAGGCTACAGTTCATGCAGTCACAAAGAGTCGGACACTGCTGAGTGACTGAGCATGCACGCAGACGGCCAAGCTCTCAATGCCTGCTCAGTGGGCACTGGTTTAAATTTCTTGTCCTCATGCTGGCTACTCCCAGTGCTAGAGCCAATCACTGTTACTCGCTCTGTCTCATTATTTAGTGAGTTTTATGTCTCTGTGGCTTTGCATTTTCTGATTCTCATCGAGATTATACTTTCATAAAGTCCATCTCAAATGAAATATGTCCTTTAGCTTTTTCTTCCTTGCTCCCCTCATGACCTGTTGCGATATTTTCTTCCTTCAAATTCCTAGTTCTATTTTAGTGGAACACTTTTATGACACTTCTTATCTTATTATGCCTTATTGTTTAAAACATACCTTGGAGATATCATCGTTTCAGTTTCAGACCACCACAATAACACAAATATCACAATTGAGTCACATGAATTTTCTGGTCTCCTGCTGTTTATGACAATTATGTTTACCCTATACAATAGTCTGTTAAGTGCACAATAGCATTATGTCTAAAAAACAATGTATTTACCTTAACTAAAAGCTACATTATTGGGACTTCCCTGGACTAAGAAACTAAGATCCTGGATGCCACGTAGGATGGCCAAAAAAAAAAATTTATTGATAAAAATAATGCTAACCATCATTTGAGACTTCAGTGAGGCATAGCAGTAACATCAAAAGTCACAGATCACAGGTCACCATAACAAATATGAAAAGGTTTGAAATATCATGAGAATTATCAAAATGTGACACAGAGACACAAATTGAGCAAATTAAAAAAAAGTGCAGTATCTGTGAAGTGCAATAAAATGGGGTCTGCCTGTTATTATTTTCTTGTCTGACTTCTCCTCAGTTCAGTTCAGTTCAGTTCAGTTGCTCAGTCATGCCCAACTCTTCATGACCCTGTGGACTGCAGCGCCACACTTTCCTGTCCATAACCAACACCTGGAGCTTGCTCAAACTCATGACCATCGAGTTAGTGATGCCATCCAACCTTCTCATCCTCTGTCATCCCCTTCTTCTCCTGCCTTCAATCTTTCCCAGCATCAGGGTCTTTTCCAAAGAGTCAGTTCTTCATATCAGGTGGCCGAAGTATTGGCTTCAGCATCAGTCCTTCCAATGAATATTTAGGACTGATTTCCTTTAGGATGGACTGGTTGTATCTCCTTGCAGTCCAAGGGACTCTCAAGAGTCTTCTCCAACACCACAGTTAAAAAGCATCAATTCTTCAGTGCTTAGTTTTCTTTATGGTCCAACTCTCACATCCATACATGACTATTGGAAAAACCAGTACTAAATTTCAAATCCTTTGGTGGCTCAGAAGGTAAAGAATCTGCCTGCAATGCAGGAGACCCGGGTTCAGTCCCTGGGTCAGGAAGATCCCTTGGAGAAGGGAATGGCAACCCACTCTAGTGGATTCTAGGTGGAAGAATCCCATGGACAGAGCAGGCTGGCAGGCTACAGTTCATGGAGTCACAAAGAGTTGGACATTACTGAGTGACTAACACACCGGAATCTGAGTTCTCATTCCTCTCATCTTTATATTGGCTGCATGGTTTGGTGCAAAGCTATTCATAGAATAAAAACAAAAAAGATTTGCCTAATTCATTGTTGTCTAAATTTGTACAATAATCATCAACCTAGTAAAAATTCAGATTCTCAGGCATTTCCTTGTAATCCTGACTCATGAGATTTAGATGGCAGCCCAAGAATCCAGACTTTTAAAAAGCTTTCCAAATGGTTTTGATGAATAACTAAATTTGAAAAACAGGGTCAGTTGAATAAAAATGAATCTTTATGTCTCCTCATAACTTTTTGAAAAGGAATATTTTTCAGAAAGGCTAGATTCTTAACATGCTTATTGATGAAAACATATTTAAGCAAGGTCTTTTACAGGTAAATGGAATGTTATAATTTGTTCACATAATTTACTCTGAAGTCCTTTAAAACAAACACTGTTAGGTTTTATTTTGTTGTTCTTTGTCTTTATGAGAGGGCATTTTGCCATGACGGCATTTGACCAGTTTGTTGTCAGGATCTAAGCTGGGAAGGCAGAAATTAGAGGAGGAATGTTGGTGCTTGAAAGAAAAGAGGATCAGCTGCAGGGGGAAGTGCCTGAAGACTATTTTTCTAGAACCATGCTTGCCCTGTGGAGCAGCATGTACCCTTGAGTGAACTCTGATTTGGCCAAGAGGCCCATGGCCCTGGATCTCTCACTGACCTCCACATGGCAGTTTTCAGCCGCTGGCGAGTGCTCTGGAGGGTGAGCCCATGATGTCCTGTCCTCAAAGTGATGACTGCAGGCTTTTATCTGATGCCGCATTCAGCACCAAGAGGATTCTGGGACCTTTTCTTACTAATCCTAGTGCTGGTGTTGGCTGCTTTGGCTGAAGGCATGAAGAGGAAGAATTTGCTCCTTTTATGTACAAATAAAAGCATCCAATAATGTCGGGAAACCGTGGGAATTTCCTCTATAGAAAAATATTGCAAAAGAAAAATGCAGGATTAATGAGTAAAAATGGTCTCCTGGCAGTAAATTTTTCTGAATATAACTTGTATAATAAGTTTGAAACCAAATCTTTTGGGGACGAAAAAGCATCTTAATTTAATTGGCCCTTCTGGCAAGGATACTGTTCATGGAGCAGCTGTCTTTTTCCTAGCTTCCCTGAACATGTTGATAGCAAGCAACATGTCTTTCCTTTGATTGGAAATAGGGTAGTTAATACAACTTTAGGAACTGGATCCTCGATTTTCTAACAAAGTTTTAATGATTATTTTTGTCAGCAGGTTTTTCGTGTGTGTGTGTGAAGAAAGGGTATCTCTTGATGTGTGTGCCTTTCTGGTCCCCTTCAGAGTCCCAAGGAAAATGAAATGTTCTGGAATGTACAGGGATTATTTCCTGGTTTAAGCTTGTGTTTGGGTATCAACAATTCCCAGGTGGTGCTAGTGGTAAAGAACCCTTGCCTGCCAATGCAGGAGACATAAGAGCTGCTGGTTCGATCCTTGGCTTGGGAAGACCCTCTAGAGGAGGTCATGGCAACCCATTCCAGTATTCTTTCCTGGAGAATCCCATGGACAGAGGAGCCTGGTGGGCTATAGTCCATGGGTCTGCAAAGAGTGGACACGACTGGAGTGACTTAGCATGCAAGCACATGATACTGCTCCCAGAGGAGATGAACTGGGCAGAGGACAGGTGGAAAGGGCAGCGGCTTTAGTGCATGATGGGCTTGAGCTCATATCTTGTGTGGCTTTGGGAAAGCTATTCCACTTCTTGGTGACATAGGAAAAGAAAATAGTACTTAATTTTTTGGGGTTATTTTGAAAATTCAGTGCTATAACATTTGCGAAAATGTCTTAATATGTGTTTTATGCCAAATGTTAAATAGTCCCTGTGTCCTGGAACTCACAAACACGGGGGAAGATCAAGTTGGAAAAACCTAACATAAGGTCTAGAAAAGGTACTTGCATGCTCCAGGTTGCCAGGAATACCCACTTGGTATGAAAAGAAAGCAATCCTTAGAGCACCCAGGGCCTTACAGAAGGAAGGTGTGCTCTTTTTGTTGTTGCTGTTTAATTGCTAAGTTGTGTGTGACTCTTAGTGACCCCATGGACTGTAGCCCACTGTTTTCCTTTGCTCATGGGATTTCTCAGGCAAGAATACTGGAGTGGGTTGTCATTTCCTTCTCCAGGGGGCCTTCCTGACCCAGGGATTGAACCTACATTTCCTGCATTGGCAGTGGATTCTTTACCACTGAGCCACCTGGGTTTCCTTATGGTGCTTCATCCTAGCTAAAAATTGAGAGAAAATAATCAAGACTTTCAAATGAAGCATTTACAGTACTAAAGTAAGTCAAAAGTGAAATGAAAGTAATAGAGTAAAATTTTTAGAATAACACAGTAAGTTAGTTATTTATGTTTCATAAGAAAAAATATTAATGCTTTTGAGGTTTCAATTTTTTGGTGGTTTCTAAATACTGAGCCCTTTCTGCCTTTGCCTATAAGCAAATTATTTAGTATGCTCATTTTGCAAGTTTTTGATTACTTGTATGTTTCTAGGCCACTGAGTGTGTAGCTTTGTTTGGTGACATCTCTATATTTTATAAGGCTGTTGTGAATCGAGTGGTACCAATTCAGAAAACTCAGGTCTACAGCAACCACAGTTTGTTAATTAATGATGCTGCAGGGCCGAGATTCAGAGAAGGCAATGGCAACCCACTCCAGTACTCTTGCCTGGAAAATCCCATGGACAGAGGAGCCTGGTAGGCTGTAGTCCATGGGGTCATGAAGAGTTGGACATGACTGGGTGACTTCATTTTCACTTTTCACTTTCATGCATTGGAAAAGGAAATGGTAACCCACTCCAGTGTTCTTGCCTGGAGAATCCCAGGGATGGCGGAGCCTGGTGGATGCCATTTATAGGGTCACACAGAGTCAGACATGACTGAAGAGATTAGGATGTGGAGAGTGATGCTGGGTCTTGTGCATGGAGAGCTGAACCTGCTCCATGGTTAGCAGAACAATGGCCCCCAAGGATGACTAAAACCCAGTCATTTGAAACCTGCAAGTATCTTATCCTAAGTGGTAAAAAAGACTTTGCAGATGGGATTAAGTAAAGGACCTTGATATGGGGACATTGTATTGGATTGACTGGATTGGATTGGATGGGTTCAATATAACCATGTGTCCTTAAAGTGAAAGTGAGAAGGCTTCCCTTATGTCTTAGAGGTAAAGAATCCTCCTGCCAATGCAGGAGACACAGCTTCAATCCCCGATCTGGGAAGATCCCAGGTGCTGTGGAGCAACTAAGTCCATGCATGCTCAGTCACGCATGATAGGCTTCTCTGTCCATGGAATTTTTCAGGTGAGAATACTGGAGTGAGTTGCCATTTCCTACTTCAGGGGATCTTCCCAACCGAGGGATCAAACCTGCATCGCCTATGTCTCCTGCATTGACAGTTGGATTCTTTACTGCTACACCACCTGGGAAGCCTTTATTATTCCTAGAGATCTTAGAATGAGATAATCTGAGTGTGTTTCTGATGTTGAATTTTATAGCTCTGTTTTATCACTTGTGTGAAGGAACTTTTTAATGTAACTCAATTTCAGTGATTTCCTTGCTTTGAGAATGGTGTCTTCTACTGCTTGGGCAACCCTAGGTTGAATTTGGGTTAAATTCCAGACTTGTGTCATAAACTGCAGTCCTGTAACTAGAGAAAGATCCAGCTTGCTTTATTTTCATTTAGCACCAGAGTGTATGATAACACAGTTCAACACTAAAACTAACTTGTGTGGAGAGAAGCAACCACAAAGTAGCAGCAGCAATAACAATACCATTTACTGAGTACACATTGAATTTTCACATAATCCTCAAAACAGCTCTGCATGGCCTGTTAGCTCCATTTCACACGTGAGGAAACTGAGGCCTAGAGAGATAATAAATAAGCAGGGCCTGCCATATACCAGGTACTTTTTTTCTTTCAGTGTAGTGTAATTCCTTGGAGAAGGCAATGGCAACCCACTCCAGTACTCTTGCCTGGAAAATCCCATGGACAGAGGAGCCTGGTGGGCTGCAGTCCTTGGGGTCGCTACTAGTCGGGCACGACTGAGCGACTTCACTTTCACTTTTCATTCTCCTACATTAGAGAAGGAAATGGCAACCTGCTCCAGTATTCTTGCCTGGAGAGTCTCAGAGATGGGGGAGCCTGATGGGCTCCCGTGTATGGGGTCGCACAGAGTTGGACACAACTGAAGCAACTTAGCAGCAGCAGCAGCAGCAGTGTAACTCCTTGTGGTTTTTATTTTTTAATTACAAAAAATTATTGAAGTAGAGTTGATTTACCATGTGTTAGTTTCAGGTGTACAGCAGAGTGAATCAGTTATACAGATAGATATTTGTTTTTGTTGTTCAGTTGCTAAGTCATGTCTGACTCTTTGCGACCCCTTGGACTGCAGCACACCAGGCTTCCCTGTCCTTCACTGTCTCCCAGAATTTGTTCAAACTCTTATCCATCGAGGTGTCCACTCATTTTTAGATTTTTTCCTCACATAGGCCATTACAGAGTATTGAGTAGAGTTCCCCAAGAGCTTTACATCCCTTCCTTTAATCCACCACAATTCTAAGAGGCATTGTATCATTCATTTTGCATACGAGAAAATTGAGGCATAAAACAGTTAAGCAACTTTTAAACAGTTAAGCAACTTTACTAAGGTGGCCTACCTATTAGATGGAAAATGTGGCTTAATTGGTCAAAGTCATGCTGATGGTAAAGAAACTGAGGAATTGGAATACAGACTTAGATCTTTCCAATTTAAAAATGCCATCTTCTGTTACCTATGCTAGGTCTCCCCGAGAACCTTAAACCAAATTCACACTTATCTAATTGATCTTATAAGGTCAGTTACCTCTTCCCCTTCTTTGCTTTTTTGTTGTCTGCCTTTTTGACAAATTCCAGGTGCAGCTGGCAAAGTGCCATTGCCTGGGACTCACCACATGGATGCAAACACCATACCCTGAAGGTCTCCCTTGTTTGCTCCTAATCCTTGCAGTACATGTGGCAAAGGGGTAAATTGCTTTTCTCAGAGAGGATTTACAATCCTGACAGCATGGCTTAAGCAAATCTTTATTGCCCTAATGCCTTGGGAAAGATATTATCTGACCAGGGTGGGTAGTTGATAATGCTGTTACATGAATTTATCATTGTGTTAAAGTACAGCCAGTTGAATTTGTTTTACTCTACTTAGCAACACTCAGGAATATCCTTAAAGGGACACTTAAAAGTGAAGGTCATTTTGAAAATTCAACTCAGTTTCTTAATGGTTTTCCTATGAGATTTCACCTATAAGTGGCATTCAAATATGAAAAGTTTTTTTTTTTTTTGAGTCATTAAGTTACTGATTAAATTTAGGTGTTTTATTTAATTGTTAGAACAGGAAAAAGGAGTCCAAAATGGCGGTGGCTAAAAGACAAAGAAAGGGAAAAGCCCACGAAAATGGAACAAAAGAAAATCCAAAGATGGGAATGAGAACCTCAGGAGAAACAAACAGCCCTCCTGGCTAGCCCAGTTTACATAGGACAGGCTCTGGGGGAGGAGACAACTCTTATAAAAAGAGGAGCCAAGATGAGCCCCCTCTCTTTTCATATGTGCCCTGGCCTCATGCCTCGACAGTGTACTATCCTTTGCTTGCTGAACAAAACTGAGTTGTAACCGAGCTGTAACGCTGGCATGCCATTTCAAATCTCTGCTGTGGTGAGACAGAACTGAGGAAATTACGCACTCCCACGACATAACAACACATTTTGTTGTTTCTGTTCCTTTTTGATTGCAACCTTCAGTTTATTTTGGAAAGTGCATTATAGAAACGATGTTTGGTCAATGTATATTTTAAACTTAATATAAAACGGACAATGATTGTAGTAACCTTTCCTCTGAGGTCAAACACATATATCCTAAGATGAATATTGATTCCCTTGGATGGTTGTTTTTACACATTTAATATTTATTGATTTTCAATCTTTATTTTTAAATGAAATAAAGATGAATATTTTTAATGACATATGGTACAATTCATAAAGAAGACAGATATCATAAACCATTAGACACCTAACAGCAAAGAAATGAAGATACATAAAGCCACATTTAATATTTATTAATGATGGACAGAGGGTATCAATTTTGTAGCAAAGTTCAGTTCAGTCATGTCCAAATCTTTACGACCCCATGGACTGCAGCATGCCAGACTTTCCTGTCCATTACCAACTTCAAGAGCTTGCTCAAACTCATGTCCATTGAGTCGGTGATGGCATGCAACCATCTTATCCTCTTTTGTCTCCTTCTCTTCTTGCTTCAGTCTTTCCCAGCATCAGGGTCTTTTCCAGTGAATCAGGTCTTTGCATCAAGTGGCGAAAGTATTTGTGCTTCAGCTTTGGCATCAGTCCTTCCAATGAACATTCAGGACTGATTTCCTGTAGGATTGACTGGTTTGATCTCCTTGCAGTCCAAAGGACTCTTAAGAGTCTTCTCCAACACCATAGTTCAAAAGCATTAATTCTTCAGCGCTCAGCTTTCTTTATAGTCCAACTCTCACCTGACTACTGGAAAAAACCTTAGCTTTGATTAGACGGACCTTTGTTGGCAAAGTAGTGTCTCTGCTTTTTAACATGCTGTCTAGGTTGCTCATAGCTTTTCTTTCAAGGAACAAGTGTCTTTTGATTTCATGGCTGCAATCACCATCTGCAGTGATTTTGGAGCTCCCCCAAATAAAGTCTGTCACTGTTTCCACTGTTTTTCCCATCTATTTGCCATGAAGTGATGGGACTGCAGGAAGCAACAGTTAGAACTGGACATGGAACAACAGACTGGTTCCAAATAGGAAAAGGAGTACCTCAAGGCTGTATATTGTCACCCTGCTTATTTAACTTCTATGCAGAGTACATCATGAGAAACGCTGGGCTGGAAGAAGCACAAGCTGGAATCAAGATTGCCGGGAGAAATATCAATAACCTCAGATATACAGATGACACCACCCTTATGGCAGAAAGTGAAGAGGAACTCAAAAGCCTCTTGATGAAAGTGAAAGAGGAGAGTGAAGAAGTTGGCTTAAAGCTCAACATTCAGAAAATGAAAATCATGGCATCTGGTCCCATTACTTCATGGGAAATAGATGGGGAAACAGTGGAAACAGTGTCAGACTTTATTTTTGGGCTCCAAAATCACTGCAGATGGCGATGGCAGCCATGAAATTAAAAGACGCTTACTCCGTGGAAGGAAAGTTATGACCAACCTAGACAGCATATTCAAAAGCAGAGACATTACTTTGCCAACAAGGCCTGTCTAGTCAAGGCTATGGTTTTTCCAGTGGTCATGTATGGATGCGAGAGTTGGACTGTGAAGAAAGCTGAGCCCCAAAGAATTGATGCTTTTGAACTGTGGTATTGGAGAAGACTCTTGAGAGTCTCTTGGACTGCAAGGAGATCCAACCGGTCCATTCTAAAGGAGATCAGCCCTGGGTGTTCTTTGGAAGGAATGGTGCCAAAGCTGAAACTCCAGCACTTTGGCTAATTCATGTGAAGAGTTGACTCATTGGAAAAGACTCTGATGCTGGGAGGGATTGGGGGCAGGAGGAGAAGGGGACGACAGAGGATGAGATGGCTGGATGGCATCACTGACTCGATGGATATGAGTTTGAGTGAACTCCGGGAGATGGTGATGGACAGGGAGGCCTGGTGTGCTGCGATTCATGGGGTTGCAAAGAGTCAGACATGACTGAGCGACTGAACCGAACTGAACTGAACTGAACTGATGGGACTGGATGCCATGATCTTAATTTTCTGAATGTTGAGTTTTAAGCCAGCTTTTTCACTCTCCTCTTTCACTTTCATCAAGAGGCTCTTTAGTTCCTCTTCACTTTCTGCTGTTAGGGTGGTGTCATCTGCATATCTGAGGTTATTGATATTTCTCTGGCAATCTTGATTCCAGCTTATGCTTCATCCATCCTGGCCTTTCGCATGATGTACTCTGCATATAAGTTAAATAAGGAGGGTGACAGTATACAACTTGACATACTCCTTTCCCAAATTGGAACCAGTCTGTTGTTCCATGTCTTGTTCTAACTGTTGCTTTTTGACCTGCATACAGATTTCTCAGGAGGCAGGAGAGGTATCTGGTATTCCCATCTCTTGAAGAATTTTTCAGTTTGTTGGGATCCACAGAGTCAAAGGCTTTGGCATAGACAATAAAGCAGAAGTAGATGGTTTTCTGGAACTCTCTTGCTTTTTTGATGATCCAATGGATGTTGGCAATTTGGTCTCTGGTTCCTCTGCCTTGTCTAAATCCAGCTTGAGCATTTGGAAGTTCTTAGTTCGTGTATTGTTGAAGCCTGGCTTGGAGAATTTTGAGTGTTACTTTACTAGTGTGTGAGAAGAGTACAATTATGTTGTAGTTTGAGCATTCTTTGGCACTGTCTTTCTTTGGGATTGGAATGAAAATACTTTTTCCAGTCCTGTGGCCACTGCTGAATTTTCCAAATTTGCTGGCATATTGAGTGCAGCACTTTCACAGAATCATCTTTCAGGATTTGAAATAGCTCAACCCATCACCTCCACTGGCTTTGTTCATAGCAACACTTTGTAGCATAAAGCCATCATAATTCAAAGAAATGTGAAGAAAACTGTTGAGTCCAAAGACCCGATTTTGGTCTCATTTCACTAGCTAACTGGGTCTCAATTTACCCTTCTTTAAAATGAAATTAATTAGATATAACCTTTCTGTTTTGTAGGGTGGATTAAAGAATAAACTGAGATAAGGATAAATTGAAGACCAATAGTATAACATATTCTACATAATTAAATCATTGAGGTTTATTTTTCTTGGGACTAACATATTGGTGTCATATTCTCATTGTCACATTGTAATTTATTTCATTTACATGATAATATTACTTTTGGATTTTTAAAAATATGCATTGAACAAGTGATAATGAAATGAAGAGCTTCTAATGTCAGGAAAAAGCTTTCTCTTCTGAGAAGTAGACTGAAGTGACCTTCAGGGCCTTGCCTTTGGCTCTGTGCTCAGTGAGATCTGCTGCCTAGATTCTAGCCTTGTGTTTTGTTTTCTGCAACATGCACCATGTAGGATCTTAGTTCCCCAGCCAGGGATTGAACACACACCCTCTGCATTGGAAGCATAGGGTCTTAACCACTGGACCACCAGCGAAGTCCCATCCTGACTTATTTTTGTTAGATCACTTTACCTCTTAAGGCTTCCATTTTCTCCTAAGTGAAAACTATGGAGATTGTACAAAATGATATCTGAAGCCCATTCTAGATCTATTTACTTTCTTCTACTGTTTTAGATCTTAAGTTTTAATGGCAGTTTTGTTTATTGAAGAGCCTATTAAAGAATAAATATATTAGTGGCTGGTAAAGAATCTGCCTGCAATGTGGAAGACCTGAATTTGATCCCTGGGTTGGGAAGACCCAGGAGAAGGAAAAGGTTACCCGCTTCAGTACTCTGGCCTGGAGAATTTCATGGATTGTATAGTCCATGGGGTTGCAAGGAGTTGGACACAAGTGAGTGACTTTCACTTTCATCTCTAATTTTGCTTAAAAATGTTAAAAGAGAACTGACTTAAAAAGATGCACTTGAATGCACTAACAATTTTATAAGACTCACTCACATAATTTAAATTTGGCATCACTAGCTTCATCAAATTCATATTTAGTATTACTATTTAAGTATAGCTAATAATGCTAAGCATTTCCTTTGAGTGAGACACTTTAATGAACATGTTTTGTACACTGAGTTAGATAATCCTAAATAATCATGAGTAGTGAGTGTGACGATTACTTCTGCTTTAGAGATGAAAAGACTAAACCTTAAAAGTGTTAAATCGACCATAAAGGTCATATAATTTCTAAGGGCCATCTGCAGTTTGAGTCCAGATCTTTGTTATACATTATGTCATATTAGAGAATAAATTCTAATTCATGAATTGTCTACTGATAGAAGGTTTCTTAGACTAATCAAATAGAATCTCTGGCTTAAAATATGAAGCGCAATTTTTAAAATTGTATTTCATTATAGTTTTGTTTTTTAAGGGTCTTAGTTGCAGCACACAAGACCTTTCATTGCAGCGGATGGGCTCTCTAGTTGTGGCATGAAGGCTTAGTTCCTCTACAGCATGTGGGATCTTCATTCGCTGATCAGGGATCAAACCTGTGTCTTCTGCATTGCACTGTGGGTTCTGAACCACTGGATCATCAGGAAGACCCTTGAAGGACCATATTTAAACATCTGAACCTAAATTCCCTACCCACTGATTTGACTAAAGAAATAATTTTTAAATCCTACTTTGAAGTAAGAATGACATCTGTTCTTTTGCTATAGTAGTCTTAGATCCCCCCAACTATTTTTTAAACCCTACTTTAATTGAATAATTGTAGTCAGATATTATTGTGTGCAAGATAATGGTGATTGAAGCAATGAAATTAGAAGATGCGTACTCCTTGGAAGGAAAGTTATGACCAACCTAGACAGCATATTAAAAAGCAGAGACATTACTTTGCCAACAAAGGTCCGTCTAGTCAAGGCTATGGTTTTTCCAGTAATCATGTATGGATGTGAGAGTTGGATTATAAAGAAAGCTGAGTGCTGAAGAATTGATGCTTTTGAACTGTGGTGTTGGAGAAGACTCTTGAGAGTCCCTTGGACTGTAAGGAGATCCAACCAGTGCATCCTAAAGGAAATCAGTCCTGAATATTCATTGGAAGGAGTGATGCTAAAGCTGAAACTCCAATATTTTGGCCACCTGGTGCGAAGAGCTGACTCATTGGAAAAGGCCCTGATGTTAGGAAAGATTGAAGGTGGGAGGAGAAGGGGGCGACAGAGGATGAGATGGTTGGATGGCATCACCAACTCAATGGACATGGGTTTGGGTGGACTCCAGGAGTTAGTGATGGACAGGGAGGCCTGGCGTGCTGCAGTTCATGGGGTCACCAAGAGTCGGACACGACTGAGTGAGTGAACTGAACTGAACTGAAGATAAAAATATTTAATGTTACTTATGTTCTACATTCAGCATGAACTAGAATAGAGCAGTTATACAGCAAGATTAGTCAAAGCAGAGAAGTCATGTGAGATTTTTCTTCTATGACAGAGTTATAGATTGACATTAGGCTAATTGATTTAGGTCGCCATGTCATTTGACTATGTAACCACAACTTTAGGCACATACATTAATGGTAGTTTATAATACCATCCAATAGAAAAAGATTGCATAACAGCTATTGTCATTTTTAATCTCATATTTTTTATAACTTCCCAACCCACTCCAGTATTCTTGCCTGGAAAATCCCATGGATGGAGGAGCCTGGCAGGCTACAGTCCATGGGGTCGCAAAGAACTGGACACGACTGAGAGACTTCATAGTGTTCTAATGGACTGTATCAAGAGCAAGTTAATCTATTTTTCTCCTGAAAAGCTACTGTTATTATTTTTATGCTGCTCATTAGCTTTTTACTAAGTTTATGCTTTTGATTCTGTTTCATTGTTACTTGTACATCTTGGTTGTAGCCTGTAGTCCAGTATGAACTCTATAACTAAATATATAAGTAAAATCTATTTATTTTCTACATTTATTGGATTCGCCTAAGGATGACTTCAGCTTCCTAGGTGGTGCTAATGGTGAAGAACCTGCCTGCCAATGCAAGAGATGTGGGTTCAGTCCCTAGGTCAGGAAGATCCCTGGGAGGAGGGCATGGCAACTCACTCCAAGATTTTTGCCTGGAGAATCTCATGGACAGAGGAACTTGGCAGACTACAGTCTATAGGGTTACAAAGAGTCAGACACAACATAAGGATGATCAAGGGCTTCCCAGGTGGTGCTAATGGTAAAGAATCTGCCTACCAATGTAGGAGATGCAAGAGATGTGGGTTCTATGCCTGGGTCAGGAAGATCCCTAAAGTAGGAAATAGCAACCCACTCTAGTACTCTTGCCTGGAAAAATCCATAGACAGAAGAGCCTGGCAGGCTCCAGTCCATGGAGTCTCAAAGAGTCAGACATGACTGAGCAACTGAGCACAAGGATGACTAGAAATTAAGCAATTGGAAGGTTTAAAGTCAGTATCCAGACAGAACAAAACAAATCCACTATTTTAGCTGTGGATCCTCTTTGTAGAATTAGTTATCTTTGTCTTATGTGTAGTGTTTAATTATTTCCTAATTTTCTTTCTTTTTTTTAGTTTTTTATTTTTTTAATTTTAAAATCTTTAATTCTTACATGCGTTCCCAAACATGAACCCCCCTCCCACCTCCCTCCCCATAACATCTCTCTGGGTCATCCCCATGCACCAGCCCTAAGCATGCTGTATCCTGCGTCAGACATAGACTGGCGATTCAATTCTTACATGATAGTATACATGTTAGAATGCCATTCTCCCAAATCATCCCACCCTCTCCCTCTTCCTCTGAGTCCAAAAGTCCGTTATACACATCTGTGTCTTTTTTCCTGTCTTGCATACAGGGTCGTCATTGCCATCTTCCTAAATTCCATATATATGTGTTAGTATACTGTATTGGTGTTTTTCTTTCTGGCTTACTTCACTCTGTATAATCGGCTCCAGTTTCATCCATCTCATCAGAACTGAGTCAAATGAATTCTTTTCTTAATGTTACTCTCCCAATTTAAAAAATGCAAGAGACACATGTACCCCAATGTTCATCACAGCACTGTTTATAATAGCCAGGACATGGAAACAACCTAGATGTCCATCAGCAGATGAATGGATAAGAAAGCTCTGGTACATATACACAATGGAGTATTACTCAGCCGTTAAAAAGAATTCATTTGAATCAGTTCTGATGAGATGGATGAAACTGGAGCCGATTATACAGAGTGAAGTAAGCCAGAAAGAAAAACACCAATACAGTATACTAACACATATATATGGAATTTAGAAAGATGGCAATGACAACCCTGTATGCAAGACAGCAAAAAAGACACAGATGTGTATAACGGACTTTTGGACTCAGAGGGAGAGGGAGAGGGTGGGATGATTTGGGAGAATGGCATTCTAACATGTATACTATCATGTAAGAATTGAATCGCCAGTCTATGTCTGACGCAGGATACAGCATGCTTAGGGCTGGTGCATGGGGATGACCCAGAGAGATGTTATGGGGAGGGAGGTGGGAGAGGGGTTCATGTTTGGGAACGCATGTAAGAATTAAAGATTTTAAAATTAAAAAAAATAAAAAACTTAAATTAAAAAAAATAAAAAATGAATTAAAATTTAAAAAACTCAACAATGCATATTTAAGATTTAGCAAATTTGATTTATGGTATATAACAGAAAAAATATTTAGAATATATCTAAATCATCCTGGAAGATACTTTGTAATGAAGAAACTGGCATGTGCAAGGGGGCTTCTGAGAATGCTTAGGCATAGTCCTGTTAACACTGTAACACTTTTTGGTTGTAAATGGTTTATGGTCTTTTTATTACTTACAAACTTCTCATTTTATTTGTTTCATATGTTTTGAAGTCACGTTGTGTCACATAACAGGGGATGGTTTTATTTATTTATTTAACAGGAGAAAATAAAATAGATAACGTTGGAGAGACCCAGAAGAACTGAGTAACTCCAGGAACAATTTTCTCGCAGTGTTTGTTAGTACCACTTAATGAATGAAGTTCTCAGTGGGTATTTCAAGTTGATTTACGATGTTTTCTTTCTCCCTTTTTTTAAAAATTTAAGCCATCATGGAACAAAGTCCAGGGAGCTTCCTCTCATTATTTGTAAACATGGGCTTCCTTAAAATGTGTTGGAAAGAGCAAATAACTCGAACTCAAAAGATGGGCTCTAGACTTTATATCCCTATGTCCTAGTCATTTGACTCTGCCTCTCCAAGACTCAGCTTCCATTTTGTAAAACAAGATTAACAGTGCCTGGCCTGTTCTCTTAAGCGCAAATGGAAAAGTTCTTCGTAAATTTTAAAATATTTTATTACCAGAACTTCAAATTAAGGGCAGCACATTTTTCATGCTTCTCTGACCAAGATAAATGTACATAATAATTTCACATTCCTGATGAAAGTTACAATTTGTCACCCTACATATTTACAAGAATTTCCTGGGAGTTGCTGACTCTGAACCACTTGAGAAATTTTGCCATCATATCCATCATGGAAGCATCACAGTGTTAGGTCAAATTTGCAAGCAGCAATGCCTATTTCAAATCCTGGCTTCACTACTTATTAGGTATAAGACCTTGGGCAAGTTTCTTTTTTTTTTTAATTTTTATTTTTACTTTATTTTACTTTACAATACTGTATTGGTTTTGCCATACATTGACATGAATCTTGTTAAGCCTCAGTTTCCTTTGGAAAGGGGATAATAGAACCTACTTGAAATGTTTGTTGTGAGAATTAAATGAGGTCTGTTTTAAAAAGCACCCCGAGCACAGGAAACTTCAATGAATGGTGACTGTTTGATGATAATGATGATGAGATGATGATGTTGATAAAGATCCATAATAAGAGGAAGGTGACTATTGACGCCTGACCCAGGCCATCTAGCCATTAATGCATGCCCAGTTGCTTCAGCTGTGTGTGACTCTGTGACCCTATGGACTGTAGTCTGCCAGGCTTCTCTGTCCCTGGGATTCTCCAGGCAAGAATACTGGAGTGGGTTGCCCTGCCCTTCTCCAGGGGATCTTCCCGACCTGGGGATTGAACCTGCATCTCCTGAGTCTCCTGCATTGCAGGTGGATTCTTTACCCAAAGAGCCATCTGGGAACTTCCCCTGGTTATTAATATTAAGTTTATATGAACAACTCACTGGGATAGAGTGGAGACTGGGAAGGTCTTGGTAATGGGCAATTAATTATGTTATGAGTTTTTAAAAATTTTCCATACTAGCTAGATTTTCCATGCCAAATACATATACATCATCCCTTCGTTAGCAAGGACAGCTTTTAAACATGAACAGAATTTTTTTCTAACTTCTTTAAAAATTATTTTGAAAATGCTTTACTTAAGTGAATGTAAACAGATTTTGTACTTGATATCACAACATATGATGCTTGAAACATGTTTCATTCACAGATAAATACATTTGTGGTTGTTCCTAAATAAAATTAACCTGGAGAGGAAGGTGTTAATCTTTAAAAATTGCAATAACTGCCTGGTGACATCACGAACAAAGTATCTCATTTTTATGGTCAAAGGTTATCTTTTTCTTTCCTCTGGAGATTGTCATAATGCTCAAACATTTATAAGCTAAGCCAATATAACTTTTCTCAAATATGGGCAATATTTGCTCATTTGGGAACTTACAGTCCTCTGGCTCTTGTCTTTGTTTTCTTATTTGCCTGTCTTTGGGGGTATTTTAACAGTTATTAGTGTGACAGTGACAGAGTAGGGAGGAAGCATAAGGGATCAAAATTAAAATCAGTATGACACTTTCATACATCACCCTTATGATGTAAGTCATCACAAGATTTTTCATAAGACATGTTAAAGCCCCAAAACTTTTCTGAAAAGTCCTGCAACTGAATTCTAGCTATGAAAATAATATTTTACAAAGTATGTGTTGGGAGAAAAAAATGGATGAGAAGGTGACCTATGAAATTGTGGGGGAGATTTTTCAAATGACATTGTAACTCTCTGGAAAACTGAGAAGCTCAGGGCCAGAAAGAAAAACAGAGGAGCAGAGAGGGCAAGAAGAGAGAGACAGGCTGACTTCAGGCTTGTTGAATGTTCTGGGGACATGACCTTTCTGCAGGTATCTGCTCATGAACTCAGTTTTTTCCAGACTAAGCCATAGGATTTCTTGGAGTAGGGGAGCAGAGAAACAAGCATAACCACAGTAAGATGGGGTATGAAAAAGCACTCCGGAAGTATAAATATGGGAAAGCAGGAGAAAATCTACAGTGTAGCACAACTCACAAAGCCAGCCAAGTATGCTTCATAAATATGTGTTGAAGGTGTCAAGTGAATGATTTTGCAACATCAAGGAGAGCAGATAGGATAGTGGGAGAGAGAAAGAGACCACAGAAGAGGAACTAACAAGTTTAGAAGAAAGAGGAACACAGGGATGGTAGACATAAAAGTTTAATAATGCAAGATTATTGGAAAGCAGGGAGAATCCAGAAATCTCTGGGGAACCATACGCATACTCGTAAGCATGCAAGAAAGAAAAGGCAAGCTGATGGAAATGGAGAGGACGAGGGACAGATTGAGACTCAGATTTAGCCGTCCTAGTTCAAAAAATGATCCTGAGTGTGCTGTGGTAGGAGGTGTCATTGCTCATAATTTAGGTCACAATTGCTGGAAGGCTGGATTTATAGGTGGACAGATGTTTCAGGTGTACAGCAAAGTGATTCAGATATACATACACACACACACACCCTTTTTCAGGTTGTTTCCATTGTACTTTATTACAAGATATTGATATAGTTTCCTGTGCTATACAGTAGGTTGTTTATTTACTACATAGCAATGTGTATCCATTAGTAAGGGGCTTCCCAGGTGGCTCAGTGGTAAAAAAAAAAAATCCATCTGCCAGTACAGGAGGTGCAGGAGACTTGGGTTTCATCCCTGGGTTGGGAAGATCCTCTGGAGAAGGAAATGGCAGTCCACTCCAGTATTCTTGCCTGGGAAATCTCATGGACAGAGGAGCCTGGCAAGCTACCGTTTATGGGGTTGCAAAAGAGTCGGACATGACTTAGCGACTGAACAACAACAATCTGTTAGTAAGACATAATTTAAATGTTTAGTGAATTCATATATTATTATTTCCACGATCTAGCATTAAGTAATAACAAGTAAGTCCTTTTTCTTAGTTTAAATTCTAGTCTAAGAAAAAAAAGTTAACAATGATATCAATAAATAGGAAGGCAGCAGAGTATCCATTTTACTGTTCTTTGGACCTACTTTCTGTCACAGTGGTTTTTTTAAATGTAAGGTGCTAAGGTTTGTTGAACTGAACTAAATGGAGAGACAGCTGAACTTTTTCTACCTTTGGCATCTATGTAACTTTTCACTGTATTCTCAGATGCTGACTAGCTCACTCAGCATTGGGGTCAGCTGGGTCAGTGTGGGAAGTTGCATAGTTTGGAGCCCTGGAATGTGTTGTTTATGCTAATAAGCACAGAGCTATCTTCTCCCCCACAGTGAGACTGCCACTCAATATCAATTAGTGTTCTTACCAGGCATGCTCTTTATGCATTTACAGTCTCAGGATACATCCTGGACTCTGTTTCTGAGGCCTGGTGAGTTCTAAATAAGAGTCAGCTATTTTGTTTTGTTTTAAATCATATTCTGCTTATCTGAGGGCAAGCATAATGTTTTCTTTATTCCCTATCGCTTAGATAGGGTTCACCTGCTTGCCAGCAGTAAGTCATCAGAGCCCAGTAAACAATATCCCTATTTAGCTTCCTCTCATTAGTTTGTCTGTTTTCTATCAAAGAGTTGTCACATTGCAGACAGATCAACATTGCTGCAAAGCTCATTTACCTTTGATTACTAGAGGATATGCTAGAGAGTATGATTTTAAAATGATTTTCCATGTTCAGTTCAGTTCAGTTCATTTAAGTCTCTCAGTCATGTCCGACTCTTTGAGACCCCATGCCTGCAGCACGCCAGGCCTCCCTGTCCATCACCAGCTCCCGGAGTCCACCCAAACCCATGTCCATTGAGCCGGCGATACCATCCAACCATCTCATCCTCTGTCGTCCCCTTCTCCTCCTGCTCTCAATCTTTCCCAGCATCAGGATCTTTTCAAATGAGTCAGCTCTTTGCATCAGGTGGCCAAAGTATTGGAGTTTCAGCTGCAACATCAGTCCTTCCAATGTACATTCAGAACTGATTTCCTTTAGGATGGACTGGTTGGATCTCCTTGCAGTCCAAGGGACTCTCAAGAGTGTTCTCCAACACCACAGTTCAAAAGCATCAATTCTTCTGTGCTCAGCTTTATTTATAGTCCAACTCTCACATCCATACATGATTACTGGAAAAACCATAGCCTTGACTAGATGGACCTTTGTTGGCAAAGTAATGTCTGCATTTTAATACGTTGTCTCACTTCAGTTCAGTCACTCAGTCATGTCTGACTCTTTGCGACCCCATGAACTGCCGCATGCCAGGCCTCCCTGTCCATCACCAATTCCCAGAGTTCACCCAGACCCATGCCCATTGAGTTGGTGATGCCATCTAGCCATCTCATCCTCTGTTGTCCCCTTCTCCTCCTGCCGTCAAACTTTCCCAGCATCAGAGTCTTTTTCAAGGAGTTGGCTCTTTCCATCAGGTGACCAAAGTATTTGTAGCTTCAGCATCAGTCCTTCTAATGAATATGCAGGGTTGATTTTCTTTAAGATTGAGTGGTTTGATCTCTTTGCAGTCCAAGAGACTCTCAAGAGTCTTCTCCAACACCACAGTTCAAAAGCATCAGTTGTTCGGTGCTCAGCCTTCTTTATGGTTCAAGTTTCACATCCCTACATAGTGTTAAGTGAAGTGAAGTCGCTCAGTCGTGTCTGACTCTTTGCGACCCCGTGGACTGTAGTCCTACCAGGCTCCTCTGTCCATGGGATTCTCTAGGCAAGAGTACTGGAGTGGGTTGCCATTTCCTTCTCCAGGGGATCTTCGCAACCCAGGGATTGAACCCGGGTCTCCCGCATTGGAGGCAGACGCTTTAACCTCTGAGCCACCACGGTTACTGGAAAAATCGTAGCTTTGATTATTTGGACCTATGTCAGGAAAGTGATGTCTCTACTTTTTAATATACTGTCTAGGTTTATCTCACTTTTTTTCCAAGTAGCAAGTGTCTTTTAATTTCGTGGCTGCAGTCACCATCTGCAGTGATTTTGGAGCCCAAGAAATAAAATCTGTAACTGCTTCTACTTTTCCGCATCTATTTGCCATGAAGTGATGGGACCAGATACCATGATCTTAGTTTTTTGAATGTTAAGTTTTAAGCCAGCTCTTTCACTCTCCTCCTTCACCTTCATCTTCACTTTCTGCCATTAAAATGGTATCATATGCATGTCTGAGGTTGTTGATGTTTCTCCCAGAAATCCTGATTCCAGCTTGTGATTCATCCAGCCCAGCATTTTACATGATGTACTCTGCATATAAGTTAAATAAACAGGGTGACAATATACAGCCTTGGCATACTGCTTTCCCAATTTTGAACCAGTCCATTGTTCCATGTCTGGTTCTGTTACTTCTTGACCTGCATACAGGTTTCTTAGGGACAGGTAAGGTAGTCTGGTATTCCTATGGCTTTAAGAATTTTCCATGAGAAAAAGAGATCAGGAGAAGGTGTGAGTACATTAGATGAAGGCGGTCAAAAAGTACAAACTTCTAATTATAAGATAAAGAAGTATTCTGGGGATGTGATGTACAATATAAGAACATTATATTATTAATGTTATATTAATTATATTATTTAATTATATTAATTAACCCTGCTGTATGTTATATATGAAAGTTGCTAGGAGAGTGAATCCTAAGAGTTTTCATCACAATGAAAAAAATGTTTTTCTATTTCTCTAACTTTCTGTCTATATGAGATGTTGAGTGTTCACTAAACTTATGGTGGTAATCATTTCACCATGTATATAAGTCAAATTATTATGTTGTACACAGAGTTACAGCATGCAGTATGCCAATTATATCTCAATAAAACTAGCTGAATAAATTAATATAAAATTCCTTACATGAGTAATTTTAAAGCATTTTAAGAGTCTGCTAACAAAGGCTGTGAGTTGAACTAGTTGAATATTCAAAGTGTTTAGATATTATACATGGGTCTTTCCTTCTGTGCTCTTCCTTGTAGAGTGAGATTATTTTTGTTACAGTCACACTAGAAACATATATTAAGTAGCCACCATGCACTGAGTTTTGAGCTAAGAAGTAGAGATTAATAAAATGAAAAGGCAGATTTGAAAGATATCGTCCACATGCTCCTACAACCAAGTGAAAGAATCTGTCTGCATTTTATGTGCATATTCTGCTTCTCTTCCAATTGCAATGAATAAATCATATGTGATTCTAAGGTTCTCTGAATTCAGTTCTGTTTCCATACTTTGCTGTTGCTGTTACACTCTTTTCTGGCATCAGACATTTCCCTCTTTATTGCATCGTGTCTATTAGCAAATAAACATGCTGAAATATATCTCACTTTTAGAAAACATTCTAGACTGTTTGTCTTGTATTATGGTTTGTTGTTCAGTTGCTTAGTCGTATCCAACTCTTTGCATCCCTTGGACTGCAGCACTCCAGGCTTCCCTGTCCTTCACCATCTCTTGAAGCTTGTTGAGACTCATGTCCATTGAATCGATGATGCCATCCAACCATCTCATCCTCTATCATCTCCTTCTCTTCCTGCCTTCAATCTTTCCCAGCATCAGGGTCTTTTCCAATGAGTCAACTCTTTGCATCAGGTGGCCAAAGTATTGGAACTTCAGCATCGGCATTAGTCCTTCCAGGGAATATTCAAGGTTGATTTCCTTTAGGATTGACTGGTTGACTCTCTTTGCTATCTGAGGGACTCTCAAGAATTTTCTCCAGCACCACAGTTTGAAAGCATCAATTTAACAGCTTTTTAAAAGATAATTTTCAAAAATAAAAAGCAAAAACAGGGACTTTCCTTGTGGCACAGTGGCTAAGATTCCACACTCACAATGCAGGGGGCTTGGGTTTGATTCCCTGGTTAGGAAACCAGATCCCATTTTCCACAGCTAAAAGATCCCACATGTCACGACTAAAGATCTGTGTGTGGCAACTAAGACCCAGTTTAGCCAAAAGAAAAAATTTGAAAAAAAAAAAAAAAAACCATTGTTCTCCTACAAAAAGTGAGCAAACATTATAGTTTTAACGTATTATTTAGAAGAGGATCAATAAGATACTACAGGCAGTCAGATAAGATTCTAGCTACTTGGCCACTGCATTCGTTAGAATGGTGGGCTACTGGGAAAAAAAAAAAAAACACCAAAAACTCAGACAATAATAAGTATTGGTGAGGATGTGGGGAAATTGGAATCATTGTATACTGTTAGTACAGATGTAAAATGGTGCAGCTGCTATAGAAAACAATACGGTCATTCTTCAAGAAATTAAAGACATAATCACTGTATGATTCAGCAATCCCACTTCTGGGTCTCTACCCAGAAGAATTGAAAGCAGAGTCTTGAGGAGATGGTTGTATTCCTATGTTCACAGCAGCATTGTTCATGGATGTGTGGAAGTAACTCAGATATCCCTTGATGGATGAATAAATAAGCAAAATGCATATATATATACAGTGCAGTATTATTCAGCCTGAAAAAAGGAGGAAATTCTGACACATGCTACACTGTGGATGAACCTTCAGGATATTGTGCTAGGTGGAATACTAGTGCTTAGTCGCTCAGTTGTGTCTGACTCTTTGCTACCCTGTGAGCTGGAGCCTGCCTGGCTCCTCTGTCCATGGAATTTTTGGGCAAGATTACTGGAACAGGTTGCCATTTCCTTCTCCAGGGAATCTTCCCAACCCAGGCCTCAAACCCACGTCTTCTTCTTGGCAGACAGTTTCTTTACCACTGAGCCACCTGAGAATCCCAGTTATTATATTGTATCAATGCATTAATTCTGCATAAATTGTTTATTTTATAACTGGGAGTCTGTACCTTTTGACCACTTTGATCAGTTTCACGCACCCTCTAGTTCTTTAACTCTAGCAACCACCAATCTGTTCTCTGTATGTTGGAGTTTGTATTTTGTTTGTTTTCAGACCTCACAAATAAGTGAGATCATACAGTACTTGCCTTTCTCTGTCTTATTCATTTAGCATAATACCTTTAAGGTTTATCCATGGTGTTACAAGGTGCATGATTTCATTCTTTTTTATGGTTGAATAATATTCCCTGTGTGTGTGTGCATACACACATGCATGTGTATAAAAGAAATATGATTTCTTTTATCCACTTATCTACTGATGCACACTTAGATGCTTCCATGACCTGATTATTGTAAAAAAATGCTTCAGTGACCATGGGGTGCATTTATCTTTTTATAGTGTTTCTAGTTCCTTTAGATAAATACTCAGAAGTGGAATTACTGGATCACATGGTATTTCTATTTGAGGAACCTTCGTAATATTTTCCATAGTAGCTGCACCAATTTATATTTCCACCAACAGTGAACAAGGGTAAGGATATATGATTTGCAAATATTTCCTTCCATTCAATAGATTGTGTTTTCATCCTGTTGATGGTTTCCTCTCTTGTTTGGAAGATTTTTAGTTTGATGTTCAGTTCAGTTCAGTTCAGGCACTCAGTCGTGTCTGATTCTTTGCGACCCCATGAATCACAGCACGCCAGGCCTCCCTGTCCATCACCAACTCTCTGAGTTCACTCAGACTCACGTCCATCGAGTCCGTGATGCCATCCAGCCATCTCATCCTCCGTTGTCCCCTTCTCCTCCTGCCCCAATACCTCCCAGCATCAGAGTCTTTTCCAATGAGTCAACTCTTCACAGGTGGCCAAAGTATTGGGAGTTTCAGCTTTAGCATCATTCCTTCCAAAGAAATCCCAGGGCTGATCTCCTTCAGAATGGACTGGTTGGATCTCCTTGCAGTCGAAGAGACTCTCAAGAGTCTTCTCCAACACCACAGTTCAAAAGCATCAATTCTTCGGCACTCAGCTTTCTTCACAGTCCAACTCTCACATCCATACATGACTACTGGAAAAACCATAGCTTTGACTAGATGAACCTTTGTTGGCAAAGTAATGTCTCTGCTTTTGAATATGCTGTCTAGGTTGGTCATAACTTTCCTTCCAAGGAGTAAGCGTCTTTTAATTTCATGGCTGCAATCACCATCTGCAGTGATTTTGGAGCCCCCCAAAATAAAGTCTGACAGTGTTTCCACTGTTTCCCCATCTATTTGCCATGAAGGGATGGGACCAGATGCCATGATCTTTGTTTTCTGAATGTTGAGCTTTAAGCCAACTTTTTCACTCTCTTCTCTCACTTTCATCAAGAGGCTTTTTAGTTCCTCTTCACTTTCTGCCATAAGGGTGGTGTCATCTGCATATCTGAGGTTATTGATATTTCTCCTGGCAATCTTGATTCCAGCCATCTGGAATGCATGATTTCCTCTAAGAAGTACATGAGTATAAAAATTCTTTAAAGAAGATTGGTAAATATTAAATCTCCTTTTGACAGAAACAGAATCATATAAGGTACGGAAAGTGCTTGTGCTTCTTCTAGCCCAGAATTTCTCATGATGTACTCTATGTATAAGTTAAATGAGCAAAGCCTTGGAAAACCTCTGAAGGCATCCAGGGATGCAGGTCCTTCGATAGGAAGGTCACTTTCATAGACATAGTGGTGCTTACAGAAGCTCACACAGTTAAAAGATAGGTATTACCAGGACAAACTATAAGATTCATAATTTGGGGAAATTAGATTTCATTTATAATGGTAAATTTTAAATGTATATATTTATATAATATATATATTTACACATATATACTATATTGGAATCTAATTTCCCCTAATTATGAACCTTATAATTTAGTTTGCCCTGGTAATACCTATCTTTCCAAGGCTTTGCTGTCATTGAGAGTCTTACGGTAATCAGTATCCTGACTCTTGACTGCTAAGTATACTCTTTGCTAAAATTAATGAAAAAGCCTGAGTTCTTCTGTGATAGAGCACAAACTTTCTCTTCCTACCTTCTTCCCATTCACAATCTCCTTCCTCATACCTTACAAAAGCATAATTATCACACATCCTGAATTAGTATTTGGTCCAGGGTATAAAATCCAACTGAGGGACAAAAGACTGTTATATTTATAGGGTTTGTTCTTGAGAAAGTAAATGGCTTTCATGACAGGTAACATGTAAGTCCTTTTCTAAGATGTGGAAGTTTCCAATTCTTTGCTTTCCAGAAAAGAATTTTAATTAATGAATAAATAGAGATCCTATGCAAATCAACTGATCTCTATTATTTTTAATGGACTAATAATTAACATACAATATTATATTAATTTCAAGTGTCCAGCATAGTGATTTAATATTTTTACACATTATGAAATAATCATCACAAAGATCTAGTTACCATCTGTCACCATACAAAGCTGTTAGGTATTATTGACTGTATTCCCTATGCTGTACTTTACATCCTCATGACTTTATTTTATAGCTGGAGGTTGTATCTCCTAATCCCCTTTACCTCTTTAGTTTCCTTCCCCATACCTGTCCCCTCTGGCAACTACCAGTTTGCTCTGTGTAGTATCTATGAGTTGTTTCTGTTTTGATTTATTCATTCATTTTGTTTTCTATATATAGTGAAATCATATAGTATTTATTTTTCTCTGTCTGACCTCTTTCACTTAGCAAAATACCCTCCAGATTCACCTATGTTGCCACAAATGGCAAGATTTCATTCTATTTGACGCTGAGTATTATTTCTCTCTGTGTGTATGTGTGTGTACATTTGACATGTCCTCTTTGTTCATTCACCTGTCTGTAGACAATTAAGTTGCTTGTATATCTTGGCTATTGTAAATAGTACTGCAATGAATATAGGGGTACACATATCTTTTTGAACCAGTGTTTTTAATTCTTTGCATACATACCTAGAAGTAGAATTGTTGGATCATACGGTATAGCTGTATTTTCAGTTTTTCGAAAACCTTTCATACTGTTTTCAGGAGAGGCGGTACCAATTTACATTCTTATCAACAGTGTAGGAAGGTTCCTTTTCCACCACATCCTCACTAACACTTATTGTTTCTTGCTTTTTTTGTTAGTAGCTAGTCTGACAGATGTGAGATGGTATTTCATTTTGGTTTTGATTTGCTTTTTCCTGATGATTAGTGAATTTGTACATATTTTCATTTGCCTTTTGGCCATTTGTATGTCATGGAAAAATGTCTCTTTAGGTCCTCTGCTTCTTTTTAAATTGAGTTGTTCTTTTTTTGATATTATGTGAATTTTTATATATTTTGGATGTCAACACCTTATCAAATATATTACTTGCAGATATATTCTCCCAGTCAATAGGATACTTTATTGTTTTGTTGTTGATTTCCTTCTCTATAAGAAGATTTTTAGGATGGTGTCATCCCATTTGTTTGTTTCCCTTCTGAGAAGACATATCAAAAAAAAAATTTCTAAGACTGATGTCAAAGAGATTACTGCCTATGTTTTCTTCTAGGAGTTTTATGGTTTCACATCTTACAGTTAAGTCTATAATCCATTTTGAATTTTTTGTACGTGGTGTAAGAAAGTGGTCTAGTTCCATTCCTTTGCATGTGGCTGTCCAGTTTCACAACATCATTTATTGAAGAAGCTGTCTTTTTTCCATTGTATATTTTTCCCTCCATTTTTGTAGATTAACTGATTGTATGAGTATGGGTTTACTTGTGGGCACTTTACTCTGTTCCATTAATCTGCCAGTACCTTACTACTCTGATTTCTAAAGTTCTGTAGAACAGTGCAAGTCTGGGAACACAATACTTTAAGTTTTTTCTTCTTTCTGAAGATTACTTTGGCTCTTTAGGGTCTTTTGCATCTTCATCCAGATTTTAAAATTATTTGCTCTAGTTTGGGGCATTCCTGCCTTTTCATTTTTGGGGAATAATTTTGAGAAGGATATGTATGAGTTCTTCTTTAAATGTTTGGACGAATTTCCCTGTATAGCCATCTGGACCTGGACTTATGTTTGGTGGGGGTTTTCTTTACTGATTCAAATTCATTACTAGTAATTTGTGTCAGATTTTATTTTTTGAGGCTCCAAAAATCACTGCAGATGGTGACTGCAGCCATGAAATTAAAAGACACTTACTCCTTGAAAGGAAAGTTATGACCAACCTAGATAGCATATTCAAAAGCAAAGACATTACTTTGCCAACAAAGGTCTGGCTAGTCAAGGCTATGGTTTTTCCAGTAGTCATGTATGGATGTGAGTGTTGGACTGTGAAGAAGGCTGAGCACCGAAGAATTGATGCTTTTGAACTGTGGTGTTGGAGAAGACTCTTGAGAGTCCCTTGGACTGCAAGGAGATCCAACCAGTCCATTCTGAAGGAGATCAGCCCTGGGATTTCTTTGGAAGGACTGATGCTAAAGCTGAAACTCCAATACTTTGGCCACCTCACGTGAAGAGTTGACTCATTGGAAAAGACTCTGATGCTGGGAGAGATTGGGGTCAGGAGGAGAAGGGGACGACCGAGGATGAGATGGCTGGATGGCATCACTCAGATGTGAGTCTGAGTGAACTCCAGGAGTTGGTGATGAACAGGGAGGCCTGACGTGCTGTGATTCATGGGGTCGCAAAGAGTCGGACACGACTGAACTGAACTGAACTGAACTGAACTGAACTGACTTATTAAAACTTTCTATTTCTTCCTGGTTCAGTCTTGGAAGATAACAAGTTTCCAGGAATTTATCCATTTCTTCTAGTTGTCTAATTTATTGTAACATTATTGTTCATAGTATTCTCTTATGGTCTTTTGTGTTTCTCTGGTATCAATTGTAATTTCTCCTCTATTATTTCTTATTTTCTTTATTTGGGCTCTCTATTTTTTTCTCAATGACTCTTGGTAAAGGTTTATCAGTTTTATCATTTCAAAGAGCCAATTTTTAGTTTCAATTATTTTTAAAAAAAATTTATAATTCAGTTATATACGTATATATATATGTACACAGATTCTTTTCCATTACAGATTATTAAAAGATATTGAATATATTTTCTTGTCTGTATAGTAAATCCTTGTTTATTTTATATATAGTGCTGTGTATTACTTTGAGTTTCCGTAAAATATACTCCCACTGTGATTTTTATTCTTTTATTCTTTCTGCTAACTTTGAGCTTTGCTTGTATGTTTCTAGTTCCTTTAAATGTAAATTTAGATTACTTGAGATTTTTCTTGTTTCCTGAGGTAGGCCTTCATCTATGTTTTTGTCATCTAACCCAAAGTTCAAAGACTTGATGTTGCTTTCACAAAATTCTCTATTCCAAACTATTCTTTTTTGTATTTTTAAAAATTAATTTATTTTTAATCAAAGGATAACTGCTTTACAGAACTTTGTTGTTTTCTGTTAAACCTCAACATGTATCAGCCATTCAGTTCAGTTCAGTTCAGTTTAGTTGCTCAGTCGTGACCAACTCTTTGCGACCCCATGAATCGCAGCACGCCAGGCCTCCCTGTCCATCATCAACTCCCGGAGTTCACTCAAATTCATGTCCATTGAGTCGGTGATGCCATCCAGCCATCTCATCCTCTGTCGTCTCCTTCTCCTCCTGCCCCCAATCCCTCCCGGCATCAGGGTCTTTTCCAATGAGTCAACTCTTCGCATGAGGTGGCCAAAGTACTGGAGTTTCAGCTTTAGCATCAGTCCTTCCAATAAACACCCAGGACCGATCAATGGACTGGTTGGATCTCCTTGCAGTCCAAGGGACTCTCAAGAGTCTTCTCCAGCACCACAGTTCAAAAGCTTCAATTCTTCGGGGCTCAGCCTTCTTCACAGTCTAACTCTCACATCCATACATGACCAGTGGCAAAACCATAGCCATGACTACATGGACCTTTGTTGGCAAAAGTAATATCTCTGCTTTTTAATATGCTATCTAGATTGGTCATAACTTTCCTTCCAAGGAGTAAGTGTCTTTTAATTTCATGGCTACAATCACCATCTCCAGTGATTTTGGAGCCCCCAAATCAGCCATAGGTATATACATATACCATCTCTCTTGAACCTCCCTCCGATCTCCCTCTCCATCCCACCCCTCTAGGTTGATATAGAGCAGTGCACAATTTGACAATGATTCGATGTATTATTTATTGTGAAAGAATTCCCATCATTTGATTGGATCAACATATCCACTACCTCACTCACCTTGCCTATTTACTTTTTTTTCAGTTATACAGTAATATCAACTGTGATCACCATATTATCCATTAGATCCTCTGACCTCCCAACCACTTCTTTGTGAACAAGTTTTTTTATGGTTATATTTATAGAAATTGAAACTAGGAATAAAATGGATCCTGAATTCTGTATGATTATAGCTATAAAATTTTTTTTATTCACTGATACCTAAAAACATACCACATATATGAATTAGAAATATTCCAGTTAATATGATTTTTAGGTTTAAATATTTTGTGATTTGTAATATATGTGATTTTGATTTCACACTATTAAAAATGACAATAACTCAATTCAGATTTTTTTCTAACACTTAGAGCTTTATGGCCAGAGAATATAATATACTGTTTCACACATATATATGATGGAGTTATAAATAAAATAATTTTAACCTTAAAGTATAGTATTAAAATTTTAGTGGGAGATGAACAGAAAAAAAAGAGTTCAATAACTAAAAGAAACCATGTAATACTTGTCTTAAAGCAATGTTTTTTTGTGAATTTTTGTTTGTTTTTTAACTGACCTTTTTCTTTAGAGCAGTTTTAGGTTCACAGCAAAATTGAGCAGAACGTATGGAGAGTTCCCATGTACCCCTTGCTCCAGCACACACATCACCTCCTCCACCACCAACATTCTGCCTTAGGGTGGTACATTTGTTACAAGAACCCACACTGACCTGTCCCTTTCACCCAAGTCTATAGTTTACATTAGGGTTCACTCTTGATATATGTTCTCTGGGTTTTGACAAATGCATAAGGCCGTGCATATGTTATTATAGTATCATATGGAATAATTTCATTGCCTTAAAATCATATGATACAGTTTATATGGGGAATCTAAAAAAAGTAAAACAAATGAACTTATTTACAAAATAGAAACAGACTTGGAGAATGAACTTATGATTAACCAAGGGTAGGGGGAGGAAGAGTCCAGGAGAGGGATAGATTGGGAGTTTGGGACTGACATGTATACAGAGCTATATTTAATGTATAACCAGCTAGCACCTACTGTATAACACAGGGAATTCTGCTCAATATTTTTTAATAACCTAAATGGGAAAGGAATTTGGGAGAGAATAGATACATGTATATGTATAACTGAATCATTTTGCTGCACACCTGAAACTAACACAACATTTTTAATCAACTATAATCCAATATAAAATAAAACTTTTAAGAAAAATAATTTTAGTGGCTCTTGAAAACAATAGTTTAGTACAGTCTTATATCATTATTTTGTCCCTATAGTCAAAAAATTTGAAATGTTCCGTATAGTAATAGTATTTTGAGGACAAGTTTATACCTCTGTCTTATGGTTTTGCTTTGTCTGGATTGCTTCATGATAACTACTAAACTAATTTAGTTATAGAAGTCTCATCCATAGGGCTGAGCTCCTTCTATTAAATAAATACTGAGCAGTTTGATGTATTACCAGTCTGTCCAGATTATGTCATACAAGATTTCACAATAAGATTATATTTAGCATAAAAATAATTGCTCTGTACTCTGCTGACTCACCCCTCCCTACTGCCTAACTCCTGGCAATCACTGATCTCTTTACTGTCCCCATAGTTTTGCCTTTTCCAGAATGCTATGTATTTGGAGTCACACAGTATGTAGCCTTTTCAGATTTGCTTCTTTCACTTAGTAATATGCTTTTAATACCTTTCCATATATTTTCATAGCTTGATAGCTCATCTCTTGTTAGTACTGAATAATATTCCATTCTATGGATGTGCCACAATTATCCCTTACTTACTGAAGGACATGCTAGCTGTCTCCGAATTTGGTAAGTTTTCATTTAGTTTTAAAAAGGATTGTTGTTGTTCAGTTGCTCAGTCATGTCCAACACTGCCATCCCATGGGCTGCAGCATGCCAGGCTTCCCTGTCCTTCACCATCTCTAATGGATACCAAATTGCTGTGAACCGATTCAGGGCATTAGAAAGAATCAACTGTGCAGGAGCAACAAGTGTGTTAGGCTTTCAAATAAATTGAAATTTTCTTGGGACCAGGGCTGCATCTTACTTACCTTTTATCCTGGTACAAGTTGTAAAAAGTGTATTGAAACTTCTTTCCATGAGCATTGTCTCTTTCCTCCTGCTCAAAAATGGTCTGCCTAGATGACTGTGTCAGAAATACTGTATCCCTAAGATCACTGGAAAAGAAATGCACAAAAGCAAATGGTTGTCTGAGGAGGCCATGCAAATAGCTGAGAAAAGAAGAGAAGCCAAAAGGCAAAGGAGAAAAGGAAAGATATATACCCATTTGAATGCAGAGTTCCAAAGAATAGCAAGGAGAGATAAGAAAGCCTTCCTCAGTGATCAATGCAAAGAAATAGAGGAAAACAATTGAATGGGGAAGACTAGAGATCTCTTCAAGAAAATTAGAGACACCAAGGAAACATTTCATGCAAAGATGGGCTCAATAAAGGACAGAAACGGTAGGGACCTAACAGAAGCAGAAGATATTAAGAGGTGACCAGAATACACAGAAGAACTGTACAAAAAAGATCTTCATGACTCAGATAATCACGATGGTGTGATCACTCACCTAGAGCCAGACATCCGGGAATGTGAAGTCAAGTGGACCTTAGGAAGCATCACTATGAACAAAGCTAGTGGAGGTGATGGAATTCCAGTTGAGCCATTTCAAATCCTGAAAGATGATGCTGTGAAAGTGCTGCACTCAATATGTCAGCAAATTTGGAACATGCAGCAGTGGCCACAGGACTGGAAAAGGTCAGTTTTCATTCCAATCCCAAAGAAAGGCAATGTCAAAGAATGCTCAAACTACTGCACAACTGCACTCATCTCACAGGCTAGAAAAGTAATGTTCAAAATTCTCCAAGCCAGGCTCTAATAGTACATGATCCATGATCTTCCAGATGTTCAAGCTGGATTTAGAAGAGGCAGAGGAACCAAAAATCAAATTGCCAACACCCACTGGATCATTGAAAAAGAGAATTCCAGAAAAACATCTACTTCTGCTTTATTGACTATGCCAAAGCTTTTGACTGTGTGGATCACAATAAACTGTAGAAAATTCTGAAAGAGATGGGAATACCAGACGACTTGATCTGCCTCTTGAGAAATCTGTATGCAGGTCAGGAAGCAACAGTTACAACTGGACATGGAACAACAGACTGGTTCCAAATTGGGAAAGGAGTACATCAAGGCTGTATATTGTCACCCTGCTTATTTAACTTATATACAGAGTACATCATGCAAAAGGCCAGACTGGATGAAGCATAAGCTGGAATCAAGATTGCCGGAGAAATATCAATAACCTCAGATATGTAGATGACACCACCCTAATGGCAGAAAGTGAAAAGGACCTAAAGAGCCTCTTGATGAAAGTGAAGGAGGAGAGTGAAAAAGTTGGCTTAAAACTCAACATTCAAACACTAAGATCATGGCATCCGGTCCCATCATTTCATGACAAATAGATGAGGAAACAGTGGAAAGAGTGACAGATTTTATTTTGAGGAGCTCCAAAATCACTGCAGATGGTGACTGTAGCCATGAAATCAAAGACACTTGTTCCTTGAAAGAAAAGCTATGATCAGCCTAGACAGCATATTAAAAAGCAGAGACACTACCGACAAAGGTCCATCTAGTCAAAGCTATGGTTTTCCAGTAGTCGTGTATGGATGTGAGAGTTGGACTACAAAGAAAGCTGAGCACTGAAGAATTGATGCGTTAGAACTGTGGTGTTGGAGAAAACTCTTGAGGGTCTCTTGGACTGCAAGGAGATCCAACCAGTCCATTGTAAAAGAAATCAGTCCTGAATATTCATTGGAAGGACTGATGAAACTCTAGTTCATCAGTTTCAGTTGAACTTGAAACTCCAATACTTTGGCTACTTGATACAAAGAACTGACTCTTTGGAAAAGACCCCGATGCTGGGAAAGACTGAAGGCAGGAGCAGAAGGGGACGACAGAGAATGAGATGGCTGGATGGCATCAATGACTCAATGGACATGAGTTTGAGTAAACTCCGGGAGTTAGTGATGGTCAGGGAGGCCTGGTGTGCTGCAGTCCATGACGTCACAAACAGTCAGACATGACTGAGCGACTGAACTGAACTGACTGAAGATCACTCTGCATTCTTCCAGCTACAGCTTTCTAATCTTAGTGTTGCATGGACTTATTTGATTTTTCTCCAGTATAATGATTGCATTGTTATATAAAAACAAAACCCTTTACTATAAATGCTTGCTGAATAAGCCAAAATGAATAAGTGACTACAGTGCATTCTCAATTATTCATTTTTGTTTATTCATTTTGGCTGGAATGCAAACATTTAAAGTAACAGGTTTTTTGTTTGTTTGTTTGTTTGTTTTCATAAAGTAGCATTGGCATATATACACTACCATGTATAAGATAGATAGCTGGTGGGAAGTTGGTATATACATAGGGAGCCCACCTGGCACTTTGTGATGACCTAGAAGGGTGAGATGTGGGGAGAGAAGGGAGGCTCAAGAGAGAGTCATGGATATATAACTATGGTTGATTTGCATGTATGGATGTGAGAGTTGGACTATAAAGAAAGCTGAGCGCAGAAGAATTGATGCTTTTGAACTGTGGTGTTGGAGAACACTCTTGAGAGTCCCTTGGAGTGCAAGGAGATCCAACCAGTCCATCCTACAGGAGATCAGTTCTGGGTGTTCATTGGAAGGACTGATGTTGAAGCTGAAACTCCAATACTTTGGCCACCTGATGCAAAGAGCTGACTCATTTGAAAAGACCCTGATGCTGGGAAAGATTGAGGGCAGGAGGAGAAGGGGATAGCAGAGGATGAGATGGTTGGATGGCATCACCAACTCAATGGACATGGGTTTGGGTGGACTCTGGGAGTTGGTGATGGACAGGGAGGCCTGGCATGCTGCAGTTCATGGGGTTGCAGAGTTGGACATGACTGAGCAACTGAGCTGAACTCAACTGAACTGATGACAGAAACCAATTACATGATATCGTAAAGCAATTTTCCTCGAATTCAAAAGTAAACTTAAAAAATGAATAAGTGAAAGAATAAGTGAAACTGTTAAGGAAGTTATTAGAAAATGACATTTTCATTAGTCACCTGAGAGCCAGCTTCATTAACAGCCCTTGGTTCTACATCATATGAGTTCCATCATGTCTCCCTGTCTGTTGTAAAGACATTTCAAGAAAAGCTAGCTTACACCACTTTGATTCAGTTTTTTTGCAAAATTAATACAACTTGAGGGAGAGAAGGGCTGCTGAGTTAAAAAGTTAACGTAAATCTTTTTTTTTTTTTTTTTGTATTTAGGGAAAACTAGCAATATCTTTTTCACACAAGAAAATCTCATACACAGTGGGAGAGCAAAAAAGATTTTCATTAGTTTCTACTTTATCAGACAGTGGTTGAAAGCATGTTCTACTGAAACACATCCTCTGGTTAAAAGAACTATGCACATAGTTGTAGTAAGTAGATGCTTAACTTGCTACCAAAATATCAATATGGATTTGGAAAACAATTGGCTTCTAAAAATTCTTCATAGTAATGACATATTCGTAGACATGAGATTGAGAAAAATTAGTCTATCCTGTAGTAATCAGGAAAATCAAGATTGATTTAATCATGTGGAACTATTTTGTTTCAGAAATTTGATGGCAGAGGAAACATAATTGATAGGACAATTAAAACTGGTCCATTTTCTTTGTAAAAACATTTGTATACAGAATGATGCATAGAAAATTGATAGTTAAAAATTAGTAACTGAGAATGTTTTCAAAGTTTTTTTTTTATTGTAAAGCTACTCCTTATGAGATAATTATAATAAAGTTGTGATCTTTTGGAAATCTGAAGGCCATGGCCTTGACCTTTTGGTACAAGAGCAAAGGAAATGTTGGCCATGTGTGTGCCGTATGAACTGAATGCAAAAGTATTTCAGTTTCATCAAAGGTGACTCTATTTCACCATATCTCACTGGGATCAAAGGCATTTTGGTTATTTGTGTCAAAAATGGTGCATGAGGTGATTTTCAGTGGAATGATGTTGGTTGCCAAATTTGGGGATCTTGGAAAGATTGTAAGTGGGTGATATCTGTTTTCAACATTCTTAAAATTCCTTTCTGAAATGCCTCTCCTAAGGCTAAGTAGGACAATTACCTCTCACCCCTCAATTCCCCTTTTCCTCTATTCAGTTGATTTTGGGTTAAATATTGAGGTAAGCAGTATGAGTATTGCAGTCAGCTCGGTTCAGTTCAGTTCAGTCGCTCAGTCGTGTCTGACTCTTTGCGACCCCATGAATCGCAGCACGCCAGGCCTCCCTGCCCATCACTAACTCCTGGAGTTTACCCAAACTCATGTCCATCGAGTCGGTGATGCCATCCAGCCATCTCACCCTCTGTTGCCCCCTTCTCCTCCTGCCCCCAATCCCTCCCAGCATCAAGGTCTTTTCCAGTGAGTCAGCCCTTCACATGAGGTGGCCAAAGTACTGGAGCATTGCATTAGACTCTCTTAACTTAATCCTCCAGGGAAAGCTGTTTTAACCTGGGAACTCAACAGGGCTTGAATGCTTTTAATGGGTCTAAAGAACTTCTTCATGGTCTTTGTATTAATTTTGCAAAACCAGGCTTTCATTAAACACCACGATACAATATATTTTAAGAGTCACTGATTGAAATCTTTATGTTTGTGTTTTTCTTCTTTTTAATCAGCTTTTTAAGCTATCACATGTAATAACATTTACTCATTTTAAGGATATAGTTCAATGGCTTTTGACACATATACGCAGTCATGTGAATACCACCAAAACAAGATATAGAACATTCATTTACCCCCAAAATTCCTTCCTGCCTCTGGGCAGTTGGTCTTCTCTTCTCCTTCCAGTTGTCTGCTTTGTGGAATTATGGCTTTGCCTTTTCTAGATTTTTATATAAATGGAATCAGCTCAACTGTAGTCTTTTATCTCTTTTTTTTCCACCCAACATAGTGCTTTAGAGAGTCATTTATGCTGTTGCCTGTGTCAGCAGTCTCTTTCTTTTCCTTTTGCTGAGTACTTTTCTAGTGTTATGGGCATGTTCTGTCAATAAGCTTTTGTGTTGCTTCTGATTTACAGATAAAAAGCTTGTGTGAGCATTCTTATACAGGTCTTTGCATGGATACATGTTTCCATTTTCAAGTGAAATTGGCAGATTGCATACTACATGTATGTCTAACTTTATAAGAAAATTTTAAATAGCTTTTATAAGAAATTTTTAAATAGTTTTTCTCTCTGTATCTTATATATATATAATATATATTATGTGTAATATATATTATATGTATATGTATGTAATATATAGAGATATGAAATAGCAGAGTCTTTGAGAACTTTTTGTATAATTTATATAACATCTATTTACATATATAACATCTATTTATATACTATATATTATGCACATACATATTAAATAGTGATTTTTAGACTGAGAATCTTTTTAATGAAAGTATGTGATAGAGAAATTTTTGAGAAGAATATCTTCATCATTTCAGACTTCCTCTACAGGGTCAGGATCTAAGCAAACTCTACAAGGTCAGGATCTAAGCAAACATATGCAAATATGGACAACAGGGGAAGAACGTGGTACCCTATTAAGACAGGCTGCCAGTACAGTTTTGAAGAGTTGCCAACATGCCTCTATGGAGATAAAATTCATCAGAATCTTTGGGTGCAAAATAACCATCTTAAGACTGGCTAGAAAGCAATGTAAGGGGCAAGTTACATAAAACTTGGTTAGGGATACCAGAACATTAAAAAGAAATGTGAATTTTATTCAAGGAAATATAATTTTATTGTCAAATGTAATCTTTGTTTTTACAACTAAATTGAAATAGTCATGCCTTAATCCACAGTTTGGCAAGAGAATTTAAAAAGATAGCATGGGCAGTTTTAGCAAATAATTCACTCATCGGGTAAAAGATATTTGTGATGAAGTGGTTATCTTAGTTTGTTCCTAAAATATTTCTAGTACTTATTAGATGTTGAAGGAGACTTTTTAAAAGATTTTTATTTTTTTTGATGTGGATCATTTTTAAAGTCTTTATTGAATTTGTTACAATGCTACTTCTGTTTTATGTTTTTTGGTTTGTTGGCCATGAGACATGTGGGATTTTAGCTCTTGGACCAGGAATCAAACTGACACTCTTGCCACTGGAAGGCAAAGTCTTAACCACTGGACCACCAGGGAAGTCCCAGAGGATACTTTTATTATGAAGTGTGTTCTCTGAGGAGCTACTGTTTTTATTTTTATATTTGTTTGACATGACTCTTCTTGCTGCTTCTTTACCATAAACTGTCTTCAGTCACCTTGTTCACTATTTTTAAAAGTGATTAAGAAAGAAGCATATAAAGCAGGAGTTTCTTCTGGATCCTTGAAATAGCAAAGAGTAGTAGAACACTTCAATTCATAGAGTAATTATTTGTATGATGACTCTTCCACTTTCCCCTGAATTACGCTTACCACTCACTCCTCAGCACTAATGAGAGGCTAGCAGGCTATGGAAAGAAAATATTAATGATCTACTTAGGTACATTCATGGGGTTTTCTCCTGGTTGGTTTGCTCTAATTTTATTTTATTTTTTAAACCCTCAAGTGTCTTTATTTTATGCCTCATAAATATGATGGAAGCTGGCAGGTGGAAATTGCCAACAGGAAAATGGAAGTTCTGTGAACTCAGACAGCCACTGCTACATGCCTTGCCGTGCAGGTCCCTTCTTAGAGACTCACAGAGGCCTGTATAAGGTCCCCTTTCTTTGAGTCTATCCTGGAACCCTCAGATTGAGTTAGTACTTGGATCACAGCTCTGTGAGTTAGAATGAGATGTTATGCTCCTAAGGATCTTTTCCTCCTTCATCTTGCTAACACTTATTACCTAAGCAAAATCATTAAAAAAAATTTATTGAAAGATTTACATACTCATAAACATGTGTATATATAAAACTGTTCCAAAAGACTGTGCTTCTGAGGATTGTAGGCTACTGTAGGCATGGGAGTGGTTGTAATGGAAATGTCAGTAGAGTGATTTTAGCATCAGCTACTTTCTCATGTTGCTCACTAATATAGGAACAATATCTAAAATTGGTAACTATGTAACTTAAACAATTTTTTAATTGGAAGGTAGTTGCTTTACAATATTGGTTTCTGCCATACATTAACATGAATCAGCCATAGATATACATATGTCCCCTCCCTCTTGAACCTCCCTCCCACTTCCGACCCCATCCCATCCCTCTAGGTTGTCACGAATATGGAACTTCCCTGTTGGTTCAGCAAAGTATGCCTGCGAATGCAGGGGACACTGGTTCAATCCCTGATCTGGAAAGATTCCACATGCCATGGAACAACTAAGCCCATGCGCCACAATTACTGAGCTCACATGCCGCAACTGCTGCAGCCCACGTGCTCTAGGGCCTGCAAGCTGGACCACTGGAGCCCATATGCTGCAGCTACTGGAGTCCATGAGCCTAGAGCCTGTGCTGCACAATGGGAGAAGCTACCACAGTGAGAAGCCTGAGCACTGCAACAAAGAATAACCCTCACTTGCCAAAACTAGAGAAAGCGCATGCAAAGCAATGAAGACCCAGTGCAGTTACAAATAAAATAAAACTAAATAAATTAAAAAAAATATGAATATGGCTGTTGGAGAAACTATCTACAAAAGGTATATTTCCAGGCCACCGTTTTAGGCCTGTGTATTGTTCCCCTGCACAGATATGCTACTACACAAAAGCTAAAACTGTAGGCTCTTTTAAGTTTAAAGCCAAGGTCAAGTAAGCGGTTGGTTCTACTTCTTTTCCTGTGTTTAAGTGAAAACGATGTCATCAAATAAGGTGGTGTCCAATGAAATGGTGCCATGAATTCAAGATGAAATGTCTAGGTAGGTGTAATGCAAGTTGTTACATATGCAGCATGTTTCCCTTCTTTCTCAGCCCTCTCTCACTCTATATCCCCACCAACCAGCATTTCATAAGGTTTTACTTTCTGTAGTTTATGCTATAAAAATAAGAGTTCCCTTCCTGTCCCACTGCCGACAATATTGTCTTATCGTAAATACACTTTACCTAGCTACACATGCTTCCCTAGAAATTTTGACCTGAAACTCTTTATCTCTTCTAGTCTCTTTGAGCATGGCTGGTCTAAGGAAAGATTAGGTGGCAATACCATCATTCTGGAAAAACTTTAACCTTACAGGCAAGGAAAAAATAAGGAAATGGATATAAGGAGATGAATGCAAGCAACTATGTTTTCTAAACAGGTCTTCTGAGTGACGTCACATTTTTCTTCATCAACTAGCAAACAGTAAAGTGGAAACTCTTTGATGTTTGTGAAGAGATTTCCCTTGTTTGCTGTAGAACTAAGATGTTTTAAACAAAGTAGGTCACAGAGGGATGGTGGATCATAAACCATGTGCATTTCTTGGACCACATAATGTTTTATTGATTGAATTATAGGTAGGGATTTATTGGAATTGTGGTTTAACACTCCTTTAAAAGTCTTTTATCACTTGACCATCGATAGAACAAATGGGCTAAAACACTTTTAGAGTTTAATCATTTACCTAGGTAATGGGGTGGGGGTAAATGGGAAAGATGGGGAGGGCTAGAGTATTAATCAGTGCTACTCCATGTAGAAAGAAGAATTGATTGGTAGCATTCTTATTGGCTACCCACTCCATTTTTCTGGCCTGGAGAATTCCATGGACTGTCCATGGGGTCTCAAAGAGTCAGACATGATTGAGCGACTTTTACTTTCACTTGCTGTTTTGATAAACTGGTTGACATATATAGTTGTGCATTGTGAAATTCTAGGGGGAACCATTCATATTTATAGTTATTATGAACTTCTGTATTTGGAATGGCAATTTTTTTAGCAGACATGAATACATTGTCTTCAGAAAATGTCAGTTTCTTCTAACTTTTGCAAAGATGATTTGGGTTAGCTGACGAGTTGCCCACCTGCCAATGAAGGAGACATAAGAGACACAGATTTGATCCCTGGGTCAGGAAGATCCCCTGGAGGATGGCATGACATCTCACTCCAGTATTCTTGCCTAGAGAATCCCACGGACAGAGGAGGCTGGTGGGCCACAGTCCATAGAGCTGCAAAGAGTCAGACAGGATTGAAACAACTTAGCACACAATAACCAGTGATGTTGAATATCTTTTCATGGGTTTGTTGGCCCTATGTATGTCTTCTTTGGAGTAATGTCTATTTAGATTTTCTGCCCATTTTTTGGATTGGGTTGTCTGTTTTATGACATTGAGCTGCATGAAATGTTTGCATATTTTGGAGATCAATGCTTTGTTACTTTCTTCATTTGCAAATATTTTCTCCCATTCTGAGAGGTATCTTTTTGTCTTGTCTATGGTTTAATTTGCTGTGAAAGAGCTTCTAAGTTGAATTAGATCCCATTTGTCTATTTTGTTTTTATATTCTTTAGGAAGTGGGTCAAAACTTTTTTGCTGTGATTTATGTCAAAGGGTGTCCCTTTGTATATGGTGTCAGGGAGTGTTCTAATTACTTTCTTTTATATGCAGCTGTCTAGTTTTCCCAGTGTCACTTATTGAAGAGATTGTTTTTTCTTCATTGACTATTCTTACCTCTTTTTTCACAGATTTGGTTACGATAGGTGTGTGAGTGTATGTCTGGGGTTTCTGTCCTATTCTATTGATCTATATTTCTGTTTTTGTGCCAGTACCATATTGTCTTGATTACTGTTGCTTTGTAGTATAGTTTGGAGTCAGAAAGCCTGATTCTTTCAGCTCTGTTTTTGTTTCTCAAGATTGCTTTGGCTATTCAGGGTAATTTGATAGGGGTTGCATTGAATCTATAGATCGCTTTAGGTAGTGTAGTCATTTTGACAATGTTGATTCTCCCAATCCAAGAGAGATTCTCCATTCTTTATGTTATCTCTGATTTTTTTTTCATCAGTATCTTATAGTTTTCTGAGAACAGATTTTTTTCTTTTTTTTTGGTCTCCTTAGGTAGATTTATTCCTGGTGGTTTAGTTGCTAAGTTGTGTCCAATTCTTATGACCCAATGGACTATAGCCATCACGCTCCTCTGTCCATGGAATTCTCCAGGCAAGAATACTGGAGTGTGTTGGCATTTCCTTCTTCAGGGGATCTTCCCAACTCAGGAAATGAACCTGGGTCTCCTATATTGCAGGCAGATTCTACCAACTGAGCCAACACGGAAGCCTACAGATTTATTCCTAGGTATTTTATTCTTTTCATTGCAATGATAAATGTGATTGTTTCTTTAATTTCTTTTTCTGATATTTAATTGTTAGTGTATAGGAATACAGGAGATTTCTGTGTATTAATTTTGTATCCTGCAACTTTACCAAATTCATTGATTAGCTTTGATGCCATCTTTATAGTTTTCTATGTATAGTATCATGTCATCTGCCAACAGTGACAGTTTTACTTCTTCTTTCCCAATTTGTATTCCTTATCTTTCTTTTTCCTCTCTAATTGCCATGATTGGAATTTCCAAAGCTATGTTCAATAGTAGTGGCAAGAGTGGACATCATTGTCTTATTCCTGATCTTAGAGGAAATGCTTTCAGTTTTTCACCATTGAGAGTGATGTTTCAGTGGGTTTGTCATATATGGCCTTTGTTATGCTGAGATAGGTTCCCTCTATGCCCACTTTCTGGAGAGTATGTTTTTTTTTTTTTTTAACATAAATGGATATTGAATTTTGTCAAAAGGTTCCTCTGTATCTATTGAGATGATCATATTTTTTTTAAAATTTAAAAATCTTTAATTCTTACTTGCGTTCCCAAACATGAACCCCCCTCCCACCTCCCTCCCCATAACATCTCTGTGGGTCATCCCCATGCACCAGCCCCAAGCATGCTGTATCCTGTGTCAGACATAGACTGGCGATTCAATTCTTACATGATAGTATACATGTTAGAATGCCATTCTCCCAAATTGTTGATTTAGTATATCACATTCATTGACTTGTGTATATTGAAGAATCCTTGCATCCATGGGCTAAATACCACTTGATCATGGTGTATGATCTTTTTAATGTGTTGTTTGATTCTATTTGCTAGTATTTTGTTGAGGGCTTTTGCATCTATGTTCATCAATTTTTTTGGACTATAATTTTCTTTTTTGTGTGATATCTTTGTCTTGTTTTTGTATTAGAGTGATGGTGGCCTTGAAGAATGAGCTTGAGAGTGTTCCACCCTCTGCAATTTTCTGGAAAAGTTTGAGAAGAAGACTTGTTAGCTCTTCTCTAAATATTTTATAGAATTTGCCCATGAAGCCATCTGGACCTGGAATTTTGTTTGTTGGAAGATTTTTAATCACACTTTTAATTTCATTACCTGTGATTGGTCTGTTTATATTTTGTATTTCTTCCTGGTTCAGTCTTGGAAGGTTGTGCCTTCTTAAAAATTTGTCCATTTCTTCTATGTTATTAATTTTATTGGCATATAGTTGCTTATAGTAGTCTCCTGTCCTTCGTATTTCTGCTGTGTCAGTTGTAATTTTTCAATTTTCATTTCTAATTTTATTGTTCTGAGTCATCTCCCTTTTTTTTCTTGATAAAAGTCTATCAATTTTGTTTTATCTTCTCAAAGAAACAGTTTTTAGTTTCACTGATTCTTGCTGTTGTTTTCTTCATTTCTATTTCATTTATTTTTGCTCTGATATTTATGATTTTTTTAACTAACTTTTTGTTTCATTCATACTCTCTTTAGTAGCTTTAGATGTAAGGTTAGGTTGTTTATTTGAGGTTTTTTCTTGGGGTAGGATTGTGTTGCTATAAACTTCCTTTTTAGAACTGCTTTTGCTGCATCCTATATGTTTTGGGTTGTTGTGTTTTCGCTGTCATTTGTTTCTCATTATTTTTTTATTCCCTCTTTGATTGTCATCCCAGAGGCCTCAGAAACTCATTTTTTTTTTTTACTCTGCTCCATGGCAGTTATTTCCATCATGCCATCTTCTAGCTCACTTATCCATGCTTCTGCCTTAGTTGTTTTGCTCTTGATTTCTTCTAGTGTATTTTTTCATTTCAGTTATTATATTGTTCATTGGGCTTCCCTGGTGGTGCAGAGGTTAAAGCGTCTGCCCGCAATGTGGGAGACCTGGGTTCGATCCCTGGGTCGGGAAGATCCCCTGGAGAAGGAAATGGCAGCCCACTCCAGTATTCTTGCCTGGAGAATCCTTGTCAAACATTTCTTTTATCTTCTTGATCTGTACCTCCATTCTGTTTCCAAGATCTTGAATCATCTTTACTGTCATTACTCTAATCCTTTTTCAGGTAGATTGCATTTTCTCTTCATTCATTTGGTCTTGTGGATTTTTACCTTGCTCCTTCATCTGCAATATAGTTCTCTATCATCTCATTTTGTCTAACTTACTGTGTTTGTGACTTCTTTTCCACAGGCTGCAGGGCCATAGTTCCTTTTGCTTCTGATATCTAATCCCTGGTGGGTGAGGTTGGTTCAGGGGCTTGTGTAGGATTCCTGTTGGGAAGGACTGTTGCCTTCACTCTGGTGGGTGGAGCTGAGTGTTTTCTCTCAGATGGGCAGGGCCATGTCAGGTGGTGTGTTTTGGGGGTGTCTATGAGCTTAGTTCAGTTTCAAGCAGCTTGTCTGCTGATGGGTGGGGCTGTGTTACTGTCTTGCTGGTTGTTTGGAGTGAGGCATCCAGCACTGGAGCCTAAGAGCAGTTGAGTGCAACTGAGTCTTGGTGTTGGGATGAAGACCTTTCAGAGAATTCATACCAGTTTATATTTCCTGAAGCCAGGATTATCTGGTGGTCCAGCATTTTGGACTTGGTTCTCTTACATTGAAGGCTCAGGCCTGACCCCTGGCTGGGAACCAAGACCCAACGAACTGCACAGCACAACCAAAAAAATTAAAAAAAAAAAAAAAAAAAAAGAGAGAGAGAGAGAGAGAGAACCAACCAACCAAATAAAGTAACTCCAAAATAAAAACAAACAATGAAAACAAAACTTAACAAAAACAAAACAAAACAAAAAAACAAAAGCAGAAAGAAACTTCTGTTCCCCACCAGGGGTACTGGTCCCTTCTTGTTTCTTCCGTTTTTAAAAAATTTCTTTCATCCTACCCAGTTGCATGGGGATTTTTCTTGTCCTTTTAGGTGTCTGAGGTCTTTTGCTAGTGTTCAGCAGGTGTTCTGTGAGAACTGTTATATTCATAGATTTATTCTTGATGTACTCGTGAGGAGAGGTGAAGTCCTCATCCTTCAATTTCACCATCTTAACTCCTCCCCTCAGCGTCATATTTTTAAAATCATTGTAATAACTTGGCTCAGAGGTTAAAGCGTCTGCCTGCAATGCGGAAGACCCGGGTTCAATCCCTGGGTTGGGAAGGTCCCCTGGAGAAGGAAATGGCAACCCACTCCAGTATTCTTGCCTGGAGAATCCCATGGACGGAGGAGCCTGGTAGGCTACAGTCCAAGGGGTCGCAAAGTGTTGTACACGACTGAGTGACTTCACTTTCACTTTCTATAATAACTCACCAACTAGTAATAGATGAATGATCCCAGCAGCCAAACCTTCACCTAGGAAGGAGTTGGTTCAGGACTGGGAGACTGGTTGATGCCAGCAGCTGTCCATTCCACAGCAATGGTCATGTCCCCACAATGGACACCAGTTGAGAGCAGCTGCTGGTGTCAGTACCACTGGTTCTAGCACCCCTCAGCTGGAACTGGTGATGTTGTTCCTGCTGGCTGCTGCCACCATAGACAACCCAGTACTCCTGGTCCTGATGATGCAGGTTGCCACTCTCTCTTGGTAATTTAAGCTCAGAGCTCAGAGACTGAGTTAGATAGCAATGGACATTCTACCTGTAAGTTAGAGAGCTGGAGATAGGAAGCTAGATTCACTTGCAAGCTGCTTTCATGGATAAAGAAAAAAAATAACAGTGTTGCAGAAGATGGTCTAAAAGGGAAATAAAGAAGTTGCCTGAAAGGTGGGAAAATTGCCTTAAGAGATTTTTGTTGTTGTTGTTGTTCACTCACCAAGTTGTGTCTGACTCTTTGTGACCCCATGGATTATAGTCCATGGCGTGCTACAACACACCAGGCTTCCCTCCCTCACCAACTCCCGGAATTTGCCCAAGTTCATGTTTGTTGAATCAGTGATGCCATCCAACCATCTCATCCTCTGTTGCTCCCTTTCTCCTCCTGCCTTCAGTTTTTCCCAGCATGATAGTCTTTTCCAGTGAGTCAGCCCTTCACATCAACTAGCCGAAGTATTGAAGCTTCAGCCCCAGCATCAGTCCTTCCAATGAATATTCAGGGTTGATTTTCTTTAAGATTGACTGGTTTGATCTTTTTGCTGTCCAAGGGATTCTAAAGAGTCGTCTCCAGCACCGCAGTTCAAAAGCATCACAACCTAAATATATTTTCTATATTTGGCTACTAGATAAAGAATCTTTTTTGTTCCTTAAGAGCTGAACATTTAGAACTAAAAGTTCTTTTCTGGCTTACATTACGTTTTGTAAGCCTCAGTATAGTTTTATTCCTTTACTAATTAATGAAGTTGTTGGTCAGATCTTGTAGTATAATACAGAGGATTCCATCCCCATATGGAATTTATATTGCTATCCTTGTGGGAAGTTTTCTAAGGCTAAAAATTTGATTAAGGGAATAATAAAGTGAGAAGGCTTCTTTTTTATAACAAAGTCTTAGACAATGGAAGAAGACTATTGCCTGGAAATAGAACAGATTTGGCCACTTCTTGGAATTCAAACAGAAAAACCACTGACTACCATGATAAGTAGTGTAAGATGAGCTTTTATTGTGTACTATGTTTGATGAAAACCATATACTATAAGAGCCATACACTGGGTGATCATTGGATTATTTTGTGTCTGTTGATATTCATTGGTCCCCTGTGAAAGGAATTATGAATTGTCCACGTGGCAGTCATTCAGCCTATCGCTAAATACAGCTACTTCTGGGTGAAAGAGAACAGCTGTTGGACATTAGCACCCAAACTTACTGAAGCAGGAAACAAGATCTTGAATTATCTTACTGAAATAATCAACGAGTCTGTTCTTGTGGTTTGGGTTAGGGTATGCTCTGCCTTTATCGCCACAAAACAATTTCATTTTGTTGGGATCCATTTCCAATTCTTTTCTGTATTGCATTACAATAGTAATGTAATTGTATAGACTTCCAAGACAGCAATCAAAATTTGTAAATTATATTTTAAGACTTTGAAGTTTTTTGCTTTCAGAAAAAGGAAAGCATAAGGAAATTGGAGGGGAAAAGCTAAGTTTCTCTATTACAAAGATTATCAAATGATGAATGAATGTATTGAATGCCTTGGGGAAGTGAAAAATAACTTATTCAATAATATTATAAAGTGGGAAAATATTAAAGACAGAAACAAGCATGGGACAATTCAATGGAGAAGGACTCTGTGAACTTTATCAAAATAACAGTGAAAATAGCATTTGGTGTTTGAAAACACAAAATGCTTTTAAACCCATGGTCTCATAGCATCATTGCATTACTTAAAACTTTTCAGTACACCAGTCTAGTTGATTTACTTGATTTACTTTGCAGATGATGATTAATTTAGCTACTGGACGGTTACATGTTGGGATTATAGAGAAATTTTAATGAAAGGCTGTGTTATGGCTTCTAAACGTAGAGTAGCTCACACTCCTGTAACAACTGGAAGATCTTCAGTAAAGACCAGGACCAAGATTAATAATGGTCAGTACAATACTTGTCATGTCATGTGAAAGTAGCTCAGTTATGTCCGATTCTTTACCACCCCATGGATTGTAGAGTCCTTGAAATTCTCCAGGCCAGAATACTGGAGTGGATAGCCTTTCCCTTCTCTAGGGGTTCTTTCCAACCCTGGGATGAACCTAAGTCTTCTGCATTGCAGCTGAATTCTTTACCATCTGAGCAACACAAGGGAAGCTCAAGAATACTGGAGTGGGTAGCCTATCCCTTCTCCAGAAGATCTTTCCCCACCCAGGAATCGAACCAGGGTCTCCTGCATTGCAGGCAGATTCTTTACCAACTGAGCTATCAGGGGAGCCCATAAGCACAATGCTTATTTATATGCAAATAGTGCTTCTTCAAGTGCTTGATCTCTCAATTTATCTATTTAAGCAATTTCATCAATACTCTAAAATCCTACAGTTGTTCTAAGCTAATTAGAGTAGTAAAACATTGTACAAAGTGAAGTGTTAGTTCATACCATACAAAGTTTCATTCAGTGGAGGTAAATTATTTGGGCACTATTCCAATTCAGTAGTCCAAGTCAACAGGCAGAAAAAAATAATAATTGTCAAGTTAAAAGGAAAAAGATAGCTTGTTGATTTATTCACGGTCATTGAGTAGTTTGCTAGTTAATGGTATTTATTCCTTTATCTCTGCTTCTGCTTCTCTAAGAGTCCTATTCTACTCAGTTTTCACCGTAAAGCCACCCTACGGTGGACCTCACTCTACAGTTGAGCAATCCTTTTGCTCTTGGTAATTGAAGGATAGTGATTACAATTTGCTACTAGATGTAGTAAAAGCTCAATTTTATTTCTGTTTTTCTGTATCTACTTGAGTTAAACACAACAGAAGTGAATTCATCCTGGTAATCACTGGAGTGGAAAATATATTGAATTAGAATAATAAAAGATTTAGATTTATAAAAGTCAGGGGGTAAATATAAGGGGAAGAGAATATACTCTGTTTTTTTTTAATGAAAGAGAAATAAAGAAAGGCAAAAAGAGAGAAAGCAAGAGAGTAAGCAAACAAGCAATCACAAAGTCATGCCAAAGAGTAAAAACAAATTTATCTTGCTGGCTAAAAATTAACGAGGATCATAAACGCAATGACAGCTTTCTTTGATAATGAATCAACTCAAGCCCAATAAAAGTAGTTGACCATGTCATGGTTCTCTTTTTTTTTTTTTTTTTGCTTTTGACCCTTTTATGTAATGCCATTCTTTCATTGTGATGGTGTTACCTGTAGTGGAAAAAATTTATGGCTAAATAAACTAATTAATGTTAACAACCATTTTGTCATGTGAAGGTGGAAGACTGTAAATAAACATCAAAGGAGGCAATTGTTCTTTAGATGACGTCTGTTTATAACAAGAGTTAAGAATTATGCAATGCATTTCAAATAGAAACGTTTTATTACCATCATTCCATGTTACCTGAGTTACATATGTATGTAAGCAGTATAAAATTAGATATTTGGGGAGAAACAGTCCACACTGGGTCTTGAAGGATATGTATACCACGCTACCACTATGAATAAAAGAGAAACATAATTGCTAACGTGTTATTTTGGCTGTGCTGGGTTTCATTGCTGCATGTGGGCTTTCTCTAGTTACTATGAGAGAGCTTTTCATCCTGGTGGCTTCTCTTGTTGTGGAACACGGGCTCTAGGCACACAGGCTTCAGTAGTTGCACACCACGGGCTTAGTAGTTGTGCCTGGCAGGCTCAATAGTTCTGACATGCAGCCTTAGTTGCCACGAGGCATGTAAGATCTTCCTGGGGCAAGGATTTAACCTGTGCCACCTGCATTGGCAGGTGGATTCTTAACCACTGGGCCACCCAGGGAAGCCCCTGTAGATATATATTTGTAATCAAGGATTTACATAGAAATATCCCGTGGTCATGTCTAACTTGAGTATTCTATGGCATTGTTAAAATTTTTAATGACGTTTATTTTTGATTGTCAATCTTGACAGATATAAAACTTAAATTTTATTTTGAATATATATCATTAAACATGCATTGTTAAAATTATGTTAAGAAAAGGATGTGAGTTTTCAATGTGGTATGTACAACAGTGACTAATAAACAGTTCTGGTATGTAGTAAAAAAGGAGAATATTTTAGAAAATAATTTAAAAAGAAAACTAAGGGAACAAGCAGAAGCTCATCACTGTATTTCAAACTATTTATTCATTTCATTGGTGACTGGGACATTAAATCTCCCCTGTAGCCCTTAACTCAGTCACTTAGAAGTTCCTTTTCTTTCTTGTTTCATATATATTTTATGTACTAACTCTTTTTAGTCATTTAAAAACTTTTTTCTAATACAATTATAGCAGTACTTTTATTATCAGGGCTTCCCAGGCAGTGCAGTAGTAAAGACTCTGCCTGCCGATGCATGAGAGTTGGGTTCAATCCTTAGGTCGGGAAGATTCCCTGGAGAAGGGAATGGCTATCCATTCCAATATTCTTGCCTGGAGAATTCCATGGACAGAAGAGCCTGGTGGGCTACAGTCCATGGGGTCGCAAAGAGTCAGACACAACTGCGCAACTAACGCTTCCAACACTAACACTACCCCCCGCCAATGTGACTACATTTGGAAACAAAATCTTTAAAGTGATAACTAAACTAAGTTAGGTGAGGTCATTAGGGTGCCTTAGTCCATTATGATTAGTGTCCTTGAAAGAGGAAATTTGAACACAGACACCAACAGAAGGAAGATGGTATGAAGGTGTGGAGAGAATGTGGCCATCTGCAAGCTGAGGAGAGGGACGTCAGAGGAAACCAACTGTGCTGACACCTCGATCTGACTTCTAGCCTCCAGAACTATGAGAAAACTAATTAATGTTGCCAGAATCATCCAGACTGTGGTGTTTTGTTATGGTAGCCCCAGAAAACAAAGACGTGTCAATACCGCCGTGCCCTATGGGAGAACAAAACTTGCCAATAGAAGACTACGCTTGTACAACTCTTTTATTTGCTTTAGGTCTTCTGCTTTCTCAATAATACTCAAGGTATCCGCTGCCACCTATTACCAAAAAGTGTTTGAATATTTAAATAGTCACTTGAGGCAAGTAATGAAAGCTCTCCAAAACTATGTGGTGGTTTGATTTCTGGATTTCGAGTTGTCTTTTGATCTTTCTCTCACAGAATGAGAGAGTGGTGACAGGAGTCAGAAGATCAGGGTTCTATTTTAGGCTCTTTCCTGTACTAGTCTTACGACTTTGTCAGATATTACTTCCCCTTCTGTCAAAGGACAGTGGAGATAATGCTTTATCAGGTAGCTGTGAGATCGAAATGCAGCACTGTAGCATATAAAAAAAGGACTTTGTAAATGCAGCAGTGTTATACAAACAGTAGTTATTGTAACCAGAAACCTGACCTCTGGTCAAGTATTTGTTGGCAAGTGGAGATTCACTGTGACAGCTAATTTATCATTGATCAGTAATAAGTTACTGAACATACTGATTGCTCCATGTTAAATCAAGTCATTTTGGGGAAGATATAACTTGCCAAATAGAAGTTCTAAATTCGTGCTATGAAAGTAACTGTCTGTAGTTTCTTGTCTTGTTGTTTTGGTTGCTAAGTCATGCCTGACTCTTTGCAACCCCATGGACTGTAGCCCACCAGGCTCCTCTGTCCATGTGATTTCCCACGCAAGAATACTGGAGTAGGTTGCCAGTTCCTTCTCCAGGGGATTTTCCCAGTCCAGGGATGGAATTTGCATCTCCTGCATTGTCAAGTGGGTTCTTTACCACTGAGCCACCAGAAATGCCCAATAGTTCTGTAGAGTTTTATCAAAGAATAAAAAGATAAGATTTTTCCTTTCTTCCTTTAGTAATTTTAAGTTATATTTCACAGTGATTGCTATTATCACAAATCCATAAGTTCAAGTGCAATTTTTGTTGTTGGCAGTGGTTAGTTTAGCTTGTGTTTATCTTCTTGGCATACAAATATTAAGTATGGTATGAGTCAATGGAAGCCTGCCACATAGTGTATCTATTTTCCCTCTTATCAGTTATACTTTATGAAGCAATTTGAAAAAAATTATCTTCAGTAATACAACTAGTTATACCCAGCTCTAAGTGCAATTATTTTCTAATGTGTTGGTGTGTTTGACACCTAATGGCTGTTAGTTGCACATTGGCCCTAACCGTGGTGATGAGGGCACCTGGTTTATGGCCGGGTTTGTTCAGGAACTTCATTCACTGTCTATTTGTAAGATCCAGTCTGGTGTTTGAAAACTTGAGTCTAATCTTTACTTTTAAATTAGATTTTATTCTCATAGCTTCTCTCCTCAACATCTCTTTTTCCATTTTAGTTACATGTACATGCCACACCTAATTTTTGATCTTCACATATCTGTGTACACTTAAGGTGCTCTCAATGAACATAGACTTAATAGGCTGAGACACTGGCCCTTGTAAAAAGCCAAAAATTTAATATTAGTCTAGAGAGAAACAAAAGGCCCTTTTGTCTGTTAGTAAAAGTTGACGGCATGAGTTCACAGCAAAAGAATCCTTTAGGTTGGATTTGTTTTGGTGATATTCAAATTAGGGGGTTTTTTCTTTGGAAGGAATGATGCTAAAGCTGAAACTCCAGTACTTTGGCCATCTCATGCGATGAGTTGACTCATTGGAAAAGACTTTGATGCTGGGAGGGATTGGGGGCAGGAGGAGAAGGGGATGACAGAGGATGAGATGGCTGGATGGCATCACTGACTCAATATTCACTGATGTAAATCTGAGTGAACTCCGGGAGTTGGTGATGGACAGGGAGGCCTGGCGTGCTGCGATTCATGGGGTCACAAAGAGTCGGACACGACTGAGCGACTGAACTGAACTGAAGGCAATGGCACTCCACTCCAGTACTCTTGCCTGGAAAATCCCGTGGATGGAGGAGCCTGGTAGGCTGCAGTCCATGGGATCCCTAAGAGTCGGACACGACTGAGCGACTTCACTTTCACTTTTCACTTTCATGCATTGGAGAAGGAAATGGCAACCCACTCCAGTGTTCTTGCCTGGAGAATCCTATGGACGGGGGAGCCTGGTGGGCTGCCGTCTATGGGGTCGCACAGAGTCGGACACGACTGAAGCGACTTAGCAGCAATGCCTGTTTTAGAATCTAAAATCTGAGAAGGAATAAGTATCTTTACACTTGATTGTAGTCAAAAGGGTGAGAAGCAATGAGAAGGAATAAATATCTTTCAAAAAAATCCTTTTTATTTCTTTGTGGTAAAATATACATAATGTAAAATTTGCCATTTTAACTGTGTCCTTCTTACCATTAAGTGCTGTGTTTATTCTCAAATTTCCTGTACTATTAAGGAAACCACCTTTATCTAAATGACAAACATAATCTCTATGCTAATCCAGTTATGTCCCAGGTGAGTGAGCCCATAAAGGCCAATTTTCCTTTCCTTGTGCTGGGATGAGCTCCACAGAATCAGATAGAGGATCTCAAGCACAAGCCCTGTGTTCAGAACTCAACCAATAAATTGCTCCATGCTCCGAACAGATGTTTCCCTTTCAGGTTAATGTGCTGCTGTGGATCATGTGTTTTTTTTTTTTTTTTCCTTCCCCAAAGGAAATATCAGCATGGCCATAAACTAGAAAGCTTCTTCTGAGCCTCCCCAAACACCCGAAAGTGGCAACAGAAGAGGCAGGGAGTGAATGTGGAGAAGTGGGGTTAGATCTCTTCATGACATGCCCCTCTCATTTTCTCTTATCCCTTTTTTCTCCCTGCCACTTTCTATTTCAGAAATCACTTGAAATATGATAGGAATGCCTATTATTATTTTTATTCTTTTTATGCATTTCTTTTGGTAATGGATTTTATTTTTTAAAGTCTTTGTTGAGCTTGTTACAATATTGCTTCTGGTTTTTTTTTTTTAATTTTTTTTTTGGCCTGAGGCATATGGGATCTTAACTCCCTAAAAATGCTTATTGGTTGTTTTTTAAAACATGTTTTAGCACATCAAAGATTGAGACCAGGGAAAGGAGACTATCCAAATTACCATGTGTAGCACCGCATGGCATTCTCAGAAAGGGTTCCCCTCTAAACTGTGCTGGAAGACAGTTCACATTCTCAGCATGAGAGAAATAGCAACATCGCGTCTTGCTTTTGCATTGCACGCATGCTCAGTTGTGTCTCACTCTGCGATCCTGCCATGCTCCTCTGTCCATGGGATTTTTCAGGGAAGGATACTGGAGTGGGTTGCCATTTACTTCTCCAGGGGATCTTCCCAACACAGGGACTGAACTTGCGTCTTTTGGGTTGCCTGCATTGGTAGGCAGATTCTTGACCACTGAACCACCTGGCCAACTTAGAGACTTTTTCTGATAAAGAAAGAGATGCTTATTAAGAGAGTATTATTCTCTGAAACAGAAGGAGAGAAAAATGACCTGCTACTTCACTGACAGTAAATTTCCCAAAATGAGATCTCTTCTTTGTCACGCTTTGCTTTCTGTGAAGGATCAGGCTGTTTCTTCTTTATGTGGAAAATAAGTCACAACCTTCTATAAATGTAAGTCCCAGTGTTTGGATGGTGGCACTCTTTTTTCTGGCATGGGCAAGCAGTTCAAAGGCACATGTTTTTCCCTCCCAGAATGATACTGTCATCCATGTGCTCAAAACTTACTGTCTCCACTTCTACCCTGGTAACTGGAGTGCAGACTTTATATGCTGATGTGAATGGGGGAGGGTGGAAGGAGAAAAGTAAAGGCATTTTATGGTTTACCGAAATATGCCTGAAAATTCATCTTCTTTAAAAATCATCATTTATATTTCTTTTAGAAAACTTTCCTCAGACTGAAACGTTAGAGAATTTTAAAAGAAGAGAATTTTAATGATGGCTGTGGTAAAAATGCAGTGTTTTGAACTTTTCATTCATGATCAAAGTCCTTTATTTATACTTGTTTTGTGGTCACTGGAAGAAGTTTCCCAACTTTCCATTTAATCTGTGTTAAGTGTTCTCAATGCAGAGAAGAAAGCAGAGAAAAGAGAGATGTATCTTTGAAATCAGATGGTTGGTTTAAGAATTCTTTCCATTAACCCATCAGTCCATCAGTCAATTATTTGGTCAATTAATACATACATTGAGAAAATAATTGTGTTGCCTCCGAGGTGTCAGGTATGATAGTGGGGATACAAGGTGAGTAAATATTATTATTGCTTTAGACAAGTATGTGCAAGGCTCCCCAGGAAACCATGCTCAGTCTCTCTGCTAAGCTCCATAACTGTACTGTGAAGGAAGGATTGTTGCGCCACTTCGCAGACTAAGAGCCTGAAGTTTGTCCACTGTAGCTCAGCTAGTAGTTAGCTAAGCCATGGTTATACAATAATCTGTCTGACTCCAGACCAGAGGATGCTTTACATATCACTTCTTAACTTCAAAACTAAGTCTTTGCCTATATCTTCTTGCCTCATTTTCTGAATAGTGAATTACTAAGGCTTATTTCCCAGATGGTCCTAGTGGTATAGAACCTGTCTGCCAATGCAGGAGAGGCAAGAGAAACAGGTAGATCTCTGGGAAGATCCCTTGGAGGAGCACACAGCAACCCACTCCATTCTTCATGCCTGGAGAAACATGTGGACAGAGAAGCCTGGTGGGCTACAGGGTCCCTGGGGCTGCAAAGAGTCGAACACGACTGAAACAACTTAGCACAGCACATTGGTAGGTGAGGCAGAGAGAGGCAGCATAATACAAAGGTTAATGCAACAGTCTCCAGATTTGGCTTATTGGGTCAAATTCTTGCTTCTGCAAATCAGACCACTAGATACCAGTTTACACCTGGTGGCATGACTATTACAAAAAGACAAGAAACAACAGGTATTAATGACGATGTGGAGAGAAGGGAACCCTTGTGTACTCTTGGTGGCAATATAAATGGGTAGCCTCAATTCATTGGAATGGGTTTTAAGATTGCATTGGTCAAGATGTGTTTTCCACTAACGTAGGATCTTCAGATGAAAACAAAAACACTCCAGATGAACAATTAACAGATTGAGGTCTGTTTCTGGGAGAAGTCATAGAGGGTAATGATTTCTCTCCAGGTAGCTAAATCGGGAAGACAAACAAGAGTAGTTACATTCTCTTGGATAGTGTCTTCTCCTTAGTTTGGTGATTTCCAGTTAAATGTAATTAGATCCCTAAGTAGTTCATACCTTTACTATTTCTCCCAAAGCTAATGAATTGCATATGTTTATCCAAGATAAGGCTGCATGGCCTAACTTAAATATCAAATTTATATTAACTTAATGTGATATTAATTATGCACATTAATCTTTGGCTGATAAAATGGAGAGATAAGTGAGTACATAAAGAATCTCATCTGTAGCAGTGGTTAAAAAAAGAAGTGTGGGAGGAGATAGGTCCTTCATTGTTGAAAAGCTTAGGAAGCAGTGCTAAGCTGTGAAGTTTTGGTAGAGTGTTTAAACCAAGGACGGCCTTATAATAATTTGATCTCATTCTTTTATCAGAGGGAGGCGGATTATCTTGCCTTGATTCATTTAGAGTTCATGTTAGAATTAACATCTAAGTCTCTAATTTTAGCCATATCCTTTGCATTATTCCACGCTACTCTAGAAGTTGTTTTAACATAGATGTTGGTTTCTAAAATGTCAAGACTCAGGAAGAGCTCTGTTGTATGAATAAGCTAGGTGGTAAAACTTGGATTTAGGCTGGCTTGATTTGGTATCACTCCGTAGTTGGTAAGACCAGTATTTCTAGGTTCTTGCTGCTTGGCACACAGCATAGGTAAATAATTGTAGAGATGTAGGGAAGGAAGCAAATATCACTGAGCTGGCAATGGTCCCATAGACAGTTTAATTGTGCTTATCTGTTTAGAAAGACAACCCCATCTTCCATAAGTTGATGCTGGTTTTTAAAACTATGATTGTCCTTCTCATCCCCTAGTAAATTTCTAAATTTCTAATACTGTAATTATAATAATCACCAGTATAGTTTATGTTTTTTCTGTTTAAATTTCCATTAAATTTTAATAATATATAGGGCTATAACATATCAATTTATTCACAAAAATCTGTTCGGTCAAAGGATATTTGAGTATCTAAGTTTAATATTATGTACTTGCTATATTCTGTGAATTTCATATATAAGAAAAAATGTGAAGTAAAAGCTGGCCTGTATTTGCTAATGAATGTGATTGGGAAATTGCTAGAGAAGTTTAGGAAAAAGAAGTCCTTTATCCTGTTACATAATTCAAAGTCAAAAGAAACACAGTGTTCCTTGTGAGATGGAAAACTCCTGTTAGTTTTTATCACATATACCTGATTTCAGCTAAAATGTAATACACATTGAATGAGACCGGAACATATTTTTCTTTTTCTTTTAGATTTATGCTTATATTTGTACTGTTCATAATAAAAGAAAAAAAAAAAACAGGAAATAAAAGTAATTTGAGTCCTAAACAGTCTGAAAGGAAATGGCAAAGCTACATAATTCCATATTTCATGGTTTAGACAAAAGAAAACATTTGGTGTTTTAATAATATCTTCTTAAGAATATTTACACAGTCAATTTAAGCTTATATCAGTTTATGCCCTTTGTATGTTTTAGATAACATTGTTGAATTTCCTTCGACTTAACATGTGGTGTACTTCCCAATGTGGTGAACCTAAGCAGACAGGCTCTCTCTCCACCATCCCCACAAAAGCCATTTATTAAGCAGCTGTTTGTGTTAGTTTACAAAAGATATTCCAACACTGTGTGCTTTGATTTCACCTCTAAGTTAGTTTTGTTGAAAACCACATTCCTTAAATTCTCTGAACTCTCATGATACCAACTGGGTATATTTAGATGATGTTGTTTTCAAATATTACATAAAACCGTAATATACACATAAGTTACAATATTTTTGGCTACGTACAAAGCATATTTTGATGTCGAATATAGCAAATCTATGAACTCTGGAAACAAAGGCACTTTGTGCACCTCTCTGTAAATCTCAGAAAAAGTAGGACCCAAAACAACTTTTGTGACCTCTCCCTAAGTCTGCTGTGTCTTCCATTCGAAGTGAGTAGATGGCCACTTTTGCAACAGGCAGATGTTGTTGGTCAGACAGACTGTGGCCAGGATGCAGTGTTCCACTTGCGAACACGTGCCAGCAAGTGTCTGTTCTCACAGCCCAGACAGTCATGGATCAAATCCATTTGTATATTGCTTTTTTGGATGCCCAACACCCCCAGCACAGAATGAAAATGGTTTTCAATGAGTGAAATTGGGTAAAAAAAAATAAACATGTACAGAATATCTGATATCCTATTTTTTTAGTTACAGATCGTATGGACCTAAGTTAGTTTTGTTCAGAATAATTTGATGTTAGTTACACTCAAACAGGAAAGAGTCTCTCAAATTCCCTCTAACAGTAAAATAAAATACATTTCATAGAATATTTATGGTGCATGTATAGTTTTCAAGAATGTGTGGATAACATGTACTCATCAATTTATGAATGGTTATATATTGAAAGATTAATTATGATGCAGATATTTCAAACAAGGAATGCATTTCCCCATAGAAAGAGAATTATGAAAGCTATGTTAATTGTCATGTCAGCCTTCCAAATCCTGATGAACTCAAACTGTAGCTGCATAGTGCTTGAGTATGGTATTATTTATGAGAACACAGATTCTGGGTTATAAAAGACTGAGGCATAAGGATTATGTCTGCTCTCAGTGCAGCCTGGAAGAAGAAGTCTGCTCTCAGTGTAGCCTGGAAAAAGAAATGGAACTCCCTGTTTCTGTATCCTTTCCACTAGACTCATCAAGGAGCCTGAACTTTTTGATGCTCCAGTGATAATAGGAAAGAGACAAAAGATAGCATGATTGGATGGCTCTGATCATGGCTAGGTGACAAGTTTGGTGGTTTTAAGAGGAAATGATTTCCAGGCCAAAGCAACTGTCAGACTTTGATGAAGTTGGGTTTTCCTCCCCAAATGCTTACTAATCAATTGATACAATACATTTGATGTGTAGGTTCATATTAGCTAGGAAAGAGTATGAAAAAAAAATTTGGACTATTATCACAAAATCTTTCTATTTGTACTTTTAACAGATAGACCTCATTCTAGTGTGCTTTGCTTTATTGTACTTTGCATGCATTGTGTTTTTTACAATTTGAAAATTTGTGGCAACCCTTATTGAGCAAGTCTGTTGGTGTCATTATTTAAAAAAAAATTTTAAATTCATTTATGTTTGGTTATGTTGGGTCTTTGTCTATGTGTGTGGGCTTTCTCTAGTTGCAGCGGGTGGGGGCTACTCTCTAGTTGTGGTATATGGACTTCTCATTGCTTTGGCAGCCCACTCCAGTGTTCTTGCCTGGAGAATCCCAGGGGCGGGGGAGCCTGGTGGGCTGCCATCTGTGGGGTCGCACAGAGTCGGACACGACTGAAGGGACTCAGCAGCAGCAGCAGCATGGCTGTGGCACAGATTCTAGAGCTCAGGTTCAGTAGTTGTGACATCCGGGCTTAGTTGCTCTGTGGCATGTGGGACCTTCCAAACCAGGAACTGAACTCATGTCCCTTGTACCAGTAGATCAACTCTTATTCACTGTACCTGCAGGGAAGTCCTGGTGCCGCCCCCCCCTTTTTTTTTAATCATTTTGTGTTTCTCAGTCACATTTTGGTAACTCTCTCAGTATTTTAACTTTACTAGTAGTATTATATTTGTTGTGGTGATCCGTCATCAGTGATTTTTGAGTCAATCTGTGAGCTGCTGAAGACTTAGATGATGGTTAGCCTTTTTTAACAGTAGTTTGTTTTTTAATTAAGGTATGTACACTGTGTTTTTTTTAAGACATAATCTTTTGTACATTTAATAAACCATGCTGCTGCTGCTAAGTCGCTTCAGTCGTGTCTGACTCTGTGCAACCCCATAGATGGCAGCCCACCAGGCTCCACCATCCCTTGGATTCTCCAGGCAGGAACACCGGAGTGGGTTGCCATTTCCTTCTCCAACGCATGAAAGTGAAAAGTGAAAGTGAAGTCACTGAGTCGTGTCCAACTCTCAGCGACCCCATGGACTGCAGCCCACCAGGATCCTCCTTCCATGGGATTTTCCAGGCAAGAGTGCTGGAGTGGGGTGCCATTTCCTTCTCCATTAATAAACCATAGTATGCTGTAAATATAACTTTTCTATGCAGTTGGTTGTCACTCACTTTATTGTGACATTCAGTTAATTGTGGTTTTCTGGAACCAAACATACAGTGTCTCTAAAGTATGCTTGTACTTTCATGCTCATTTAGTTCATGTAACATAGAGCACGCAGTAGTTACAGGAAAACCGAATTAAATCAAACCAACACAGGGCCAGTACTACCAAGAAGAGTAATACAATTAACAATAGGTAACACAAAGGATATCATGTAGTTGGGTTTCTCACTGAAGGGAATAGAATTGAGTAACACATCACCCTTGGAGAGAGATGGTCAGAAGGATGAGGTCATGAAGAATACACAGAAAGCTTGAATATTGATCACAGGAGGCAAAGGACACGTACATTTGGAGCATGGCGGTATATTGAGCTAACCAAAAAAAAATCACTTAAAGATATTAAGTAATAATATGAGAGGCCAGACAGTTTGAAAATCATTTAAAAGGTAAACAAAGCATCCTTTGTAGCTGAGGAACAATCATTTGCATATCAAGGTAACCTTAAGAGAGCATATGGACAGAGCAGGAGTTCCTTTCATAGTAACAAGGATCCAGAAAGAGGGAAATGTTATTCCACTCGGTTCAGTTCAGTTATTGCTCAGTTATGTCTGACTCTTTACAACCCCAAGGACTGCAGCACGCCAGGCTTCCCAACTCCCAGAGCTTGCTCAAAGTTAATATTCATTGAGTTGGTGATGCCATCCAACTATCTCATCCTCTGTTATCCCCTTCTCCTCCTGCCTTCAATCTTTCCCAGCATCCTGGTCTTTTCTAAGGAGTCAGTTCTTCACAACAGGTGGCTAAAGTATTGGAGTTTCAGCTTCAGCATCAGTCCTTCCAATGAATATTCAGGACTGATTTCCTTTAGGATGGACTGGTTTGGTCTCCTTGCTGTCCAAGGGACTCTCAAGGGTCTTCTCCAACACCACAATTCAAAAGAAGTGCACAGGGAACACAGAAGAGGTTCATGAGATGAGAAGAGCCGAAGAAAGCCCTCCAAAATTTACCCAGGGGACTTTCCTGGTGGTCCAGTGCTTAAGACTTCACCTTCCAATGCAGGAAGTACAAGTTTGATCCCTGGTCAGGGAGCTGAGATTGCACATGCCTCACAGCCAAAAAGCCAAAACAAAAAACAGACACAATATTGTAACAAATTCAATAAAGACTTTAAAAATGGCCTACGTCAAAAAAAAAAATCTTAAAAAAATAAGTAAAATAAAATTTACCCAGAGAACATTCCTGTAATGACTCTGGCTAAGGATTTTCTTTAGTGCTATTTAAGAGGATGACTAGGAAATATATCCCAGAGAAGGCAATGGCACCCCACTCCAGTACTTTTGCCTGGAAAATCCCATGGATGGAGGAGCCTCGTAGGCTGCAGTCCATGGGGTCGCTAAGAGTGGGACACGACTGAGCGACTTCACTTTCACTTTTCACTTTCATGCACTGGAGAAAGAATGGCAACCCACTCCAGTATTCTTGCCTAGAGAATCCCAGGGGTAGGGGAGCCTGGTGGGCTGCTGTCTATGGAGTCACACAGAGTTGGATGTGACTGAAGTGACTTAGCAGTAGGAAATATATCCAGGGCTCCCTTGCAGGTCACAGTATTTCTTGGTGTGAAGTTAACAAATTCTGGGCTTTCTCAATCATTCTCACTCATCCTTTTTTTCATAAATCCCAGAAACACAGGCTCCTAATGAAATTGATATTTGAACCAGGTTGCCTCTAACAGGTATGGCTAGGATTTTGAAACCCAGAGTAAGAAAAGCCAGGTATATGCAACTGAGACAGAGTTTTGCTCGAACCAAATTTATTTTTGACAGTGTGTATTCCTGTTCATTTGTTTGCCACCTTCATGTCTGTATTGTTGTCAGTGTCTTATATCGTGACAACCACACTCATTTGTGGAGTTAACATTCAGTTGGCTTTTTAGCGTAAATCTAAAATTGTGATTATTTCCCCTCTCCTTTTACCCGAGTTTTCATAGCTGCTATTGCCTAAATAATTTAGCTATATCCTCAGCTTTTCTTGATTTCTAGACTTTATAAGGAAGAAAACTGTTTAGTTCTGAGTTGTGTAAGGTTACTGACGTCCCAATTAGATGCCTTCAAGTACTGTCAACTCTATACAATTAAAGAAGAATGAAGTGGTAGAATCTTAGAAAAAGCTAGTCCAGTTTCTCACCAAATGAAGAAATTCTTCTGTAGGACTTGAGCTTGATTAGCTAGCTTTTGTTTAGACAGTTCTTGTAATAGTGGTGCTCCCTTGTGAGATCACTGGCTTTACTAGGGAAGACTCCTTATCTGTTCATTTAAAATACCTTCTTTACTTTCATACAGTGGTCCTTGTATGGGGTCTTGGAAACTAAGAATAAACTTTTCATAAGATAGGCCTTCAAATGTTTGTAGACATTAGTATGGTTGTTCTTCTCTCCTTTAGAGTAAACACCCATGAAGGTAAAATTTTTGGTTCTCCAGACATTCATTCAGTTGGTAAAGAATCCGCTTGTAATGCAGGAGACCAGGGTTCGATCCTTGGGCTGGGAATATCCCCTGGAGAAGGAAATGGCAACACATTCTAGTATTCTTGCCTGGAAATTTCCATGGACAGAGGAGCCTGGCTGACTATAGTTTATGGAATCTTAAGACTTAGAACAAATAATTTCACAATTTGTATGGGAAAAAAGCCTCAAATAGCCAAAGCAATCTTGAGAAAGAAGAATGGAACTGGAGGAATCAACCTGCCTGACTTCAGGCTCTACTACAAAGCCACAGTCATCAAGACTGTATGGTACTGGTGCAAAGACAGAAATATAGATCAATGGAACAAAATAGAAAGCCCAGAGATAAATCCACACACCTATGGATACCTTATCTTTGACAAAGGAGGCAAGAATATACAAAGGAGAAAAGACAATCTCTTTAACAAGTGGTGCTGGGAAAACTGGTCAACCACTTGTAAAAGAATGAAACTAGAACACTTTCTAACACCATACACAAAAATAAACTCAAACTGGATTAAAGATCTAAATGTAAGACCAGAAACTATAAAACTCTTAGAGGAGAACATAGACAAAACACTCTCCGACATAAATCACAGTAGGATCCTCTACGACCCACTTCGCAGAATATTGGAAATAAAAGCAAAAATAAACAAATGGGACCTAATTAAACTTAAAAGCTTCTTCAAAGGAAACTATAAGCAAGGTGAAAAGACAGCCTTCAGAATGGGAGAAAATAATAGCAAATGAAGCAACTGACAAACAACTAATCTCAAAAATATACAAGCAACTTATGCAGCTCAATTCCAGAGAAATAAACGACCCAATCAAAAAATGGACCAAAGAACTAAATAGACATTTCTCCAAAGAAGACATACAGATGGCTAACAAACACATAAAAAGGAGCTCAACATCACTCATTATCAGAGAAATGCAAATCAAAACCACAATGAGGTACCATTTCACACCAGTCAGAATGGCTGTGATCCAAAAGTCTACAAGCAATAAATGCTGGAGAGGGTGTGGAGAAAAGAGAACTCTCTTACACTGTTGGTGGGAATGCAAACTAGTACAGCCACTATGCAGAATAGTGTGGAGACTCCTTAAAAAACTGGAAATAGAACTGCCTATGACCCAGCAATCCCACTGCTAGGCATACACACTGAGGAAACCAGAATTGAGAGAGACACGTGTACCCCAGTGTTCATCACAGCACTGTTTATAATAGCCAGGACATGGAAGCAACCTAGATGTCCATCAGCAGATGAATGGATAAGAAAGCTGTGGTACATATACACAATGGAGTATTACTCAGCCATTAAAAAGAATACATTTGAATCAGTTCTAATGAGGTGGATGAAACTGGAGCCTATTATACAGAGTGAAGTAAGCCAGGAAGAAAACACCAGTACAGTATACTAATGCATATATATGGAATTTAGAAAGGTGGTAACAATACCCCTGTATGCAAGACAGCAAAAGAGACACAGATGTATAGAACAGTCTTTTGGACTCTGTGGGAGAGGGAGAGGGTGGGATGATTTGGGCGAATGGCATGGAAACATGTGTAATATCATATAAGAAACGAATCGCCAATCCAGGTTCCATACACGATCCTTGGGGCTGGTGCACTGGGATAACCCGGAGGGATGGTACAGGGAGGGCGGTGGGAAAGGAGCTCAGGATGGGGAACATGTATACGCCCGTGGCGGATTCATGTTGATGTGTGGCAGAACCAATACAATATTGTAAAGTAATTAGCCTCCAATTAAAATCAATTTAAATAAGAAAAGACTTAGTGAGTAAACCATCATAGACATTTATTAGTACATTTGGCTTCTTTGGAATACAGTTCATTTTGTCAGTATTCCTCTTCAAGCAGGTACATCAAGTCAGTTCCTCATAGATAATCTAACTTTAAAACTTAAAATGGGATGATCCCTACCCCGTTTCATAAAGAGCTGTATTCAGGCTCTGTAGTCCATGTAACCTCATCATTTTTGGTTCTCAACATCCTTATCATACATTGTGGTCAACTTAACCATCTGATCTTTAAGAGCAGATATTTCTAAGAGTGGACTGCCGTAACATGGAATATGTAATTTAAAAATTAAAAGCATTGTTTTATATTATACATGAAAAATTGCAGCTCCTGGCTTCATCACAGCATTCCATTAACTGGAGAGGCTGTTGAACCTAGATGCAATGTATTTGCTATCCCTCCCAGTGTGGTGTCATTTATAAGTCTGATGAACCTGCCTCCGCGTCTTCCCTTCAGTCATGGGTCAGTAGCGCATGGTTCGGCTTCTGTAAGGTTATTAGTCTGTTGGTATTACCCACTGGCTTAATTACGGCAGTATACCTTTGGCTGTCATTGGCATTTCTTCATTTCGAATCAGAAATCCAGGGAGTTTCTATCAAATACCTTTTTTAATTCAAATTCTATCCATGACATTCTTCTGTTCTCTAACAGTCTTGTTTAAAAAGTTAATCAGGTTAGTTTATTGTGATTTGTCTTTTGGAATACGTCTGGTATCACATTTTATGCTTAAGATCTTAAATTGCAGACATCAGTCAAACTTACTGAACTGTATTCAGTGGAATCCATCACTTCTGCTCATAGAGGACCAGAAAATAAATACTTCTGACACTCCTCCCATTCTTTAATTTTCCAAGATTGCAGACACTGTTTCTATAGTTGCATCTGGGCATTCTTTCAGTTCCCTGGGAAGCAATGCAGGTGGGGCCAGAGAAAGGAATTTATTTAAATTAGATATTCTTTCACCTTCATCATGGTTGATTTCATTTTAAAACATTCATTGACCACTTTCTGGATTTAAGAGTACTACCTTGATATAGAAGATTAACAAAAGAGAAGGTGAATGGTGACTTTTCTGTCACTTATTAACATAATGTCTTTAAAAGCATTATTTGTTATACTTTTACAATTAGCCATATCTCATCTTTTTAACAATTATTTTAGTTTTCTGCATCTCTGTAATCTTCCGGAAGCAATTCTAGTAGGTCTATGGCATACTTTTGAGTTCATCCTTACCTACATGTTGTGAGCTTCCCAGGTGGCTCAATGGTAAAGAATCCATCTGCCAGTGCAGGAGATGCGGGAGACTCGAGTTTGATCCCTGGTTGGGAAGATGCCCTGGAAATGGCAGCCCACTCCAGTATTCTTGCCTGGAGAATCCCATGGACAGAGAAGCCTGGTGAGCTGCAGTCCATAGGGTCACAGAGAGTTGAATGCGCCTGAGCCAGCGCTCACAAACACAGATCACTTCCATGTCCTCTTCTGTCTTACATTTTTTAAACATCTCACTTGATAATTATCTTTCAGAATTCAAGTGTTCAAAATTATGTTGATAGGCTGTGCTATCCCATCCATTTTTAAGTTACTGGCAATAGAATCATGCATTTTTTCCATCATTTATTTTTTGTCATCAGCTTTAGTGTAATCCTCGGCCTAGTATTTTGTTTCTTTTCCCTCTTATTTTTATTGGTAGTAGTTTTTAGTTCTAAGGTAACACAAACACAGATGCCTAAAGGGTTATAGTTTTACCAGAAATAGCTTTTCCCCTTAGAGATGAGCTCTCTTTTCTCCTGAGGCATCAGCAACACTTGGGCAGCATCCTTGCAGAGTAGCCTGGGTCTCAGCCCTGTGGTACCCTCTCTTCAGGTGTTTATGGTACCACACCCATTAAACAGCAGTCCTATTTGGAGGTCTGGGTCCCAGCTCGGCAGGGCCCCTTCCCCTCTAAGCTTTCAAGTTTTAATAACCTCTTTCTTTTGTTTCCTCAGATGTAGGGAATGGTAGCTGTCTCCTGTAGTTTCTTCTTCTATATCCCTCATCATACTTTATATTAATTTCTCTCTGTTAAAATTTCTGGAGGACTTCTGTTTCCTGGTTTCTGTTTCGTGAGCAATACAAACACCAAACGACACAATCTCCTATTTCTTCCTTCCTTTTCCTAAATTAGCATTCAAATGAAAGTAGCAATGGACACACGGCCGATTCCCTTAGGTGACCAGCTCTGTACCTAGAATGTTTTGCTTTACTCTTAGGTTCATTCTCAAGTACATCAACAGTGAAAAGCGTCACTGGAATCAATAGGTTTTATAATATTTATTACAGTCCATTGGTGCAGTTTCTGTTTGTTTTCTCTGATCTCATTCTTGTCACAGAAATCATTGCATTCACTTCTATTCTGTGACCCCTTTGAATGAGTTTTCTTCTGGCTTTTCCCCCCTATGTTATTTCTTTACGTCAAGGACAATTTATTTTTAAGATGCTGCAAGAAAAGGTAAATGACCTTAATTTTGCATCCTGTTGTCAAGCAGGGAGAGTAGTATGAATGGGATTGGAAGATCAGTGTGCTACAATCCTCAGATTACTGTACCTCTTCAGAGGGTATGGACTTCTAAGTCTCTGAATGATCTTAACTCCATAATGCTTTTCTGACTAATTGCCCTTACAAAACTACTTCTGAAGTGTGCTAGTCGCTCAGTTGTGTCTGATTCTTTGTGACCCCATGGACTGTAGTCCACCAGACTCCTCTGTCCATGGGGATTCTCCAGGGAAGAACACTGGAGTGGGTAGCCATTCCCTTTGCCAGGGGATCTTCCCAGCCTTGGAATCGAACCTGGGTCTCCTGCATTGTAGACAGATTCTTTACTGTCTGAGCCACCAGGGAAGCCCACAAAACTAGCTCTAGATGTGCCCATATCAGTATTTGTTCCCAAACAGTGATTGAACATGTGCCCCTTGCAGAGGAAGTATGGAGTTGTAACCATTGGACCATCAGGGAAATAAAGGAAATTAATTGAAACTATTTTTTTTAATTGAGAGTGTGTAGTTATGATGCTGGGTGCAATGGCCTTACTTCATGCTCAGGCATTGGCAGGTTTGTCCATCTTTGCATTTGCACCATCAGTACAAATGTAGCAGTTAAAAAGGCAAATAAAATCTTAGTATAATACTAAAAGGAGAAGGCAATGACACCCCACTCCAGTACTCTTGCCTGGAAAATACCATGGACGGAGGAGCCTGGTAGGCTACAGTCCATGGGGTCGCTAAGAGTCGGACACAACTGAACGACTTCACTTTCATTTTTCGCTTTCATGCATTGGAGAAGGAAATGGCAACCCACTCCAGTGTTCTTGCCTGGAGAACCCCAGAGACGGGGGAGCCCGGTGGGCTGCTGTCTGTGGGGTCGCACAGAGTCAGACACGACTAAAGTGACTCAGCAGCAGCAGCAGCAGCATAATAATAAAAAAGAGTTTTGACCTCATGAACCCCTGGAAAATTTTCAGGGACCCTCGGGTCTGTGGAACACACTTAAAAGATTGCCTCCCTAAAGCATATGTTGATTCCATCCACTACTTAGAAACCCTTTTAAAGATAAATTATGAATTCATATCATTGGTTTAAAAACACATATGCACTTTATTCCGAATAGCTAGTTTAACCCATTTGAAATTATTTGTTTTTAATAATAGTGACATTTAATATCCTATTTATGGCTTAAATGGCAGTAAATGATCAAAAAAGCATAGGAGAAAACACCTTATGCACTTTCGTGGGTTTATCATAAGGAAAGAAAGAATGCGGGAAAGATGGCCTTTTTCTTGTGTTGCATATTATATGTGTGCTTTGCTTTGAAAACTGGAACACTTTTTCCTTTACATAAATTTATTCTCATCATGTTTTCCTCTTCATCATCTAGCTACTCCACTTGTAATATTTTGTCATTGCTAAGGTTTTTCTCACCTTATTAGAATCATGAGTTCATGTCAGTAAACGGTGGTGCTGTTGACTGTAAACAAAATATAACAAATTTCCCTTCATTATATTTATGCTTGGTAGGAAACTCAAGTGATGTTTTCTCATTCTGACAAGTTCAGTCAAAATTTATGGTCTTTCTCCAAGAGAGAAATAAGTTCTCTTTACAAGATGTAGTAAAAAAAAAATGGAGCTGCTATTTTGAATTTGCAGGTCATCCTTTCTTGACATAGATTTGAACTACTATCCTAAATCTTATGCTTTTCAAGGGAAATGGGCCAGCTCACTGTCTTCCTTTCTTTATTCTCATCCCCCTACACACACATAAATCCAATCTGTTCACACTTTCCAGAAGTTTCCACACATTTTTTTTTCCCTCAGAATAGTAGTGATGAACAATGAACTGGACTACTGAAAAGATGAGCAACATTGGGACAATAGCTCTAATTACTTCAGTGCTGAGCAATAGCAGGACATAGGAGAATGCAGTCTTCCCAGAATCAGTTTTATTTTACATGAGAACTTAGTAAACCTTAGTAAGTCTGATAAGTTAAGAAATAGTAAATCTTAGTAAATCTGATAAGTTAACAAAAATAGAACCCTCTGGTTACTTCCCATAGAACGGAAGGAAAACAAGCTCTTTAAATTTCCTCTTATTTCCAGGAAAGGTCCCAGGGGAATCCTTCGACTTTGTAACTTTGTATCAGTTCAGTTCAGTTGCTCAGTCATGTCTGACTCTTTGTGACCCCAAGGACTGCAGCATGCCAGGCTTCCCTGTCCATCACGGACTCCTGGAGTTTGCTCAAACTCATGTGCATCAAATCGGTGATGCCATCCAACCATCTCATCCTCTGTTGTCCCCTTCTCCTCCTGCCTTCAATCTTTCCCAGAATTAGGGTCTTTTCCAATGAACCAGTTCTTCGCATCAGGTGGCCCAAGTATTGGAGTTTCAGCTTCAGCATCAGTCCTTCCAATGAATATTCAGGACTGATTTCCTTTAGGATGGACTGGTTGGATCTTCTTGCAGTCCAAAGGACTCTCAAGAGTCTTTTCCAACACCGCAGTTCAAAAACATCAGTTCTTCGGCACTCAGCTTTCTTTATAGTCCAACTCTCACATCCATACATGACTATTGGAAAAACCATAGCTTTGACATGACGGATCTTTTGTCGGCAAAGTAATGTCTCTGCGTTTTTTTTTTTTTTTTCTTTTTTAATATGTTGTCTAGGTTAGCCATAGCTTTTCTTTCAAGGAACAAGTGTCTTTTAATTTTATGGCTGCAGTCACCATCTGCAGTGATTTTGGAGGCCCCCAAAATAAAGTCTGGCACTGTTTTCATTGTTTCCCCATCTATTTGCCATTGAGTGATGGGACTGGATGCCATACTTTATATACTTAGGTGATTTTTCAGAAGTCTGCAGATTTTCATCCTAAAATGTTGAATCATTGTTAAGGAGTTAGAGTGCATATGGCATAATGAAGAAGAAGCTGTATGTAACCCTAATAGTTGATACAATATTTTTATCTCAGAAAGTCTTTAGTTATTTGAAAATCTTTTTAGAAACCCTATGCTGGGATCTAAAACTCTCTTGGTAGATTTGATTAAGAACTGATTGCCTTTTGTTTCTTTGGCTGATGCCAACAATATGCAGCCTAAATCTGCCAATGCACAACCAAGAAGTAGGCTCACAGAAAATGCCATAAACCAAGAAATTCACCTAGAATCCATCTAACAGAGAGCTTGGGGTTCCTCTTTGGCATGAAGGCATCAGGAGCACATTCGTTCTTGGAGCAAAATCGCAAACTCTGGAAAGCTGTCTAGAGAATGAAGATGGCTGACAATAGCACAGGCAGTTTTGATCTTTCCAAAGTGACATGACTTTTCATTCAACTTTGTCTCTTTTGGAAATGCCTCCAAAAGTAAATTTTGAAATCATATCAATACTGTGATGATAATGCCTGTAATCTGGTGTTGGATTTTGAAGAACAGAAGTTCATTAAAACAGCATCATCAAGGACAGTCTCTTCTCAGTAGTCACTTTCCTAAACATTTCACTTTACATTAGTCTCTCTTGTGTTCACCAAGCTATATAATCATGTTTACATCCCATCTTTCCTCACATATGGCTTTTCTTTCCTTGTTTAAGGGGAAAATGAAAATGTCTCTCTGCAAAATTCTTCTGCTCTCTTGTTTTCTCTGTGTCAAGATGGCAATCAACCAATCAACCCAGCTGTCAGCAGAGGCTGCTTGGTGCTTTAGAAGTGTGGATCAGCAGAAGACCTTCTGTCCTTGTGTGCCAAGGCGAATTACAGAGAGGAGAGGCCACCTGATTGGTTACTGGTTTTGGTAAGGAGTTGTTGTTGTTTAGTCACTAAGTCATGCCTGAATCTTTTGAGTCCCCATGGACTCTAGCCTGCCAGGCTCCTCTGTCCATGGGATTTCCCAGGCAAGAATACTGGAGTGGGTTGTCATTTCTGTCTCCAGGGGGATCTTCCTGACCCAGGGATTGAACCCACGTCTCCTGCTTGGTAGGCAGATTCCTTACCACTGGGCCACCAGGGAAGCCCCTTTGGTAAGGAGAAAGGAGCCTCTATCAGCGCTCCTTTTTCTATCCCAGTCCGTCTGCCCCTGTTCTTTCTGCCTTCCTCCTTTATTATAAACTCTCCTTCCTCCCTCTAAGGCTGGTGAACTTACCAATTACCATATTAATTGTAAGGTTCCAGTGCAACTTGTAATCTGCAAGGAAGAATTAGAACCTGCTTCTGATCGCTAGAGCAGTGTTTCTGAAACTTCAGTTGGGTGTGTAAACTCATTGGAGAATTTGTTAATCTCAAATGAGGCAAGGGATCTTTGCTCTTGATGAATATGTCAATTTTGACTGAAGTGATCCCAACACTAACTTTGAGAAACATTTAAAAATTGTATTTCTGCTGCCTTCCCAGGGTATAATCTAACCTTGAGGGAGGGGTAAGGATGATTTGGGAAAACTTCCCAGGTATAAATCTGGTTCAGGGCTTCCCTGGTGGCTCTGCGGTAAGGAATCTGCCTGCTGATGCAAGAGACACAGATTCAATTCCTGGTCCAGGAAGATTCCACATGCCATGGAGCAGTGAAGCTGCTGAGTCTGTGCTCTGCAGCCTGGGAACCTCAACTACTGAAGCTCGTAAGCCCTAGAGCTCATGCTCAGTGATGGAGAAGCAATCGCAACAAGAAGCCTGCTACTGCAACTAGAGAGAGTAGCCCCTGCTCACCACAACTAGAGAAAGGCACACACAGCAACGAAGACCCAGCACAGCAAAAAAAAAAAAAAAAAAAAAAAAAAAAAAAAAAAAAAATTCTGGTCCAACACCATCTTACTTGACAGCCCTTTCTCTTGACCAGGAGTTCTCAATCTTGACTCTACCAGAGAGTCAACTGGGGAGGATTTTAGGAAAAAATGAAGTTGCCCAGATCTACTTCTAGAGATTCTGATCTATCAAGCATTGGTAATTAAAAAAAAAAAATCTTCCCAGTGGGTTTATTAAGTAGATTTAGAGTAGAGATTCTCAAAGTGTGATCTCTGGAGATGAGTTCACCTGAGAACATATTTGAAAGAGAGCTTTTGGGACCCACCCCAGTCCTACTTAATCAGGAATTCTGGGGACTGGAACCAGAATTAGAGACCTCCTTGTGATTCTATGCTGTCGGTGTTTTCTCAGTCACTCAGCCTTGTCTGACTCTTTGCAACCCAATGGACTACGGGCCTGCCAGGTTCCTCTGTCCATGGGATTTTACAGGCAACAATGCTGGAGTAGGTTGCCATTTTCTTCTCCAAGGGATCTTCCTGACCGTGGGATTGAACCCCCTTTTCCTACAATGGCAGGCAGATTCTTAACTACTGAGCCACCTAGGAAGCCCCCCAGTGATTCTAACACATGCTAAAATGTGAGAGCCATTATTCTAGACCAAACTTCAAACTTGAAGCAATGGACATTTAGATAAGATTAATTCTAATGTTTGATAAATTAGCTGTTTTCCTTCCCCTCTATACTAGAATTTTTGGCACATTTACCTTAACAAAGACTTCACTGTTACTCCTAACATAAAAGTTTGCTTTGTTTGCCAAGTCACTTCAGTCACGTCCAACTCTTTGTGACCCCCTGGGCTGTAGCCCAGCAGGCTCCTCTGTCTATGGGATTCTCCAGGCAAGAATCCTGGAGTGGGTTGTCGTGCACTCCTCCAAAGGGTCTTCCCGACCCAGGGATTGAATCCACATCTCTTATGTCTTTTCAATTGGCAGGGAGTTCTTTACCTAAGAATATTGAATACGTTTCAGTGAGATAAAAGAATTGATACCCCTGAGAGACACAGAGTCCATTAACCTTGCTGCTCATTAGTTTTATCACTCTGAAGGTGATCAGTCTTTTAAAATAAATGTCAGATTGCCCTTGGGGCATTCAGGCCTGGTCCTTACCCAAAGCAATGTTCGATGCCTGATACAGGGTGCTCAGGGCTGTTACACTGGGATGACCCAGAGGGATGGGATGGGGAGGGAAGTGGGGGGGGTTCAGGATGGGGAACACATGTACACGCATGGCAGATTAATGTCAATGTACAGCAAAACCAACACAGTATTGTAAAAAAAAAAGAGAGATAAAAAACAATAAAGAGTTGCAAAAAGCCAAATAAATAAAATAAATGTCAAAGATGAGAAAATTGCTGGAAGATAAAAGATGAGCCCAGATTTGAAGTATATCTCCTTTCTCTCTATTAAAAGAGGGGAGCAACCATGTCACTAAGGTGACATGCAAAGAGTAGAATACACAGAATTAAACACATTAAGCAACCTTCTAAAAGTAGTGGCTTCTTTTCAAATTCAAGTTTCAGATTTTAATAAAGGAGTGACTTTTTTTGATAGTTATATAGGGAGACATTTTTATGTATCAGGCAACATTTTCAGAGCTTTTCAAGTATCAAATTATTTAATCTTTACAACCACATATGAAGTTGTTATATTATGGGGGTGAAATAAGATGGGGAGATGTGAAGTAATTTGCCTAAGATGATACAGCTATAAAGTGGCTGAGCCTATGCTTGTAATTACTGTATTATTTAAGAAAAAAAATCATAGCTTCTGATTAATTCTTTAACATCTTGAAATTTTGTTTTGTTGAAAACCACTTTCTTTGTGACCTAAATTTTTCTTCCCATTTCCCTTGTGTGTCTTTCTGCATTTATTTATACATTGGAGGGCATTTTACATCACTTCTATTTATTACTTACACTATAAATTTTCTGTTTTTAATCAGTTAGGGAAAGTAACTGAAAAAAGAAAAAAATCTGTCCTTTCAATCACAGGATGTTTTGAGTCCATGGCTTGAACTAAGTTGAGATATTTGGATAAGTAAAGAGAAGTGAACATATTTCACTTTTGGATTTTCCATGGCAACATTAGCAGCTTCCTCTGCTTCTTTTGAGAAAGATGAATTTGGCTATTTGAAGGAAGTCTCCACCAAAATTAATCCCTTTCCCAGGATTTGTTTTTCATATTATTTATTACATTGATAGATTTCTACATATTGTGGGTTTGGCAAAGTCATATAGAACAGCCAGAAAACTAATCTCTTGATACTTTTGTGTCAAAAAAGTCAGAGAAATTCAAGTTGTCAGGTGTCCAAAAAAGTCAACACCTTATAAATTCTTGGCCCAGATTTGTAACCTGGTGCTTTTGAATACACCTTCAATTTTCTCATTTATGATTAAGAACATGGTGGTTTCTTGTAACACAACCAACACTTTTCAGAGACAAAAAAGAATTATCACAAAGGAGAATGAGAGAATAATTTAAAAAATCCTAGACTGAGTACATAATAATTATGTAATATAGCGAAAGAGTAAAATGGACCAGATAATATCAATTAGGACTGATTTCAATTTTTTTCACAAAGGATTGAGAATGAAGGAATTTATTTGGACCTCTGATTGCAGTTAGTTAGAGGATTGATTGATCTAAAGACATCTCTATTCAACCTCTCTCACTTTTAAAAAATACTTTTTATTTTATTTTGGAATATAGCAGATTAACAATGTTGTGATATCTTCAGGTGGACAGGAAAGGAGCTCAGTCATATATATGCATGTGTATCCAGTCTCCCTCAAACTCCCTTCCCATCCAGGCTGCCACATAATATTGAGCAGAGTTCCCTGTACTATATAGTAGGATCTTGATGGCTATCCATTTTAAATATCAACCTTTCTCACTTTTTTTCTTTTTTTGAGTGATGAGTTGTATCATTTTTTTTTTCCTTTACTTTACAATACTGTATTGGTTTTGCCATACATCAACATGAATCCACCACGGGTGTACACGTATTTCCAATCCTGAGCCCCCCTTCCACCTCCCCCGTCATACCATCTCTCTGGGTCATCCCAGTGCACCAGCCCCAAGCATCCTGTATCCTGCATCAAACCTAGACTGGCGATTCATTTCTTATATGATATTCCTTTCTCACTTTTTATCCCATTCAGTTCAGTTCAGTTCAGTCGCTCAGTCGTGTCCGACTCTTTGCAACCCCATGAATCACAGCATGCCAGGCCTCCCTGTCCATCACCAACTCCCGGAGTTCACTCAGACTCACGTCCATCGAGTCGGTGATGCCATCCAGCCATCTCATCCTCTGTCATCCCCTTCTCCTCCTGCCCCCAATCCCTCCCAGCATCAGAGTCTTTTCCAATGAGTCAACTCTTCACATGAGGTGGCCAAAGTACTGGAGTTTCAGCTTTAGCATCATTCCTTCCAAAGAACTCCCAGGGTTGATCTCCTTCAGAATGGACTAGTTGGATCTCCTTGCAGTCCAAGGGACTCTCAAGAGTCTTCTCCAACACCACAGTTCAAAAGCATCAATTCTTCAGCACTCAGCCTTCTTCACAGTCCAACTCTCACATCCATACATGACCACAGGAAAAACCATAGCCTTGACTAGACGGACCTTAGTTGGCAAAGTAATGTCTCTGCTTTTGAATATGCTATCTAGCTTGGTCATAACTTTTCTTCCAAGGAGTGAGCGTCTTTTAATTTCATGGCTGCAGTCACCATCTGCAGTGATTTTGGAGCCCCTAAAAATAAAGCCTGACACTGTTTCCACTGTTTTTTTTTTTATCCCATTAGGTTTTACTTTCTTTTTACCTCTGGGTGCATAGTTATAGGGGTAGTGTTGGAGATGAAGCTGGTTAGAGGGTCCACCTTTTGAACATATCCTCAGGTATTCAGTATCTCCTGGGTTCAGTCCCTTGGTCCTTGTGACAAGTTGCTTGCTCATCTGAGTATCAAAAGAGCATGAGTTCTGGAAGTTATATTGGCTTGATCAGTGTAAATCCTGATTCTGACAGCTACTTCCTGTAATACTTCAGGAAAAATTGACTTAACTTCTCAAACATTCATTGTCTTCATTTGCAAAAATAAAACACAAATATCTACCTTATAAGGTTGTTATGATTAGTGTTTGATAAATTACAACAATAGTAGCATCAACAACACAGTGGAGCATCAAGGTCATCAAACCCTCTTCTGAAATGCTGTGCACAAGTTTGCTCCACTCATGTGGACTTCCCTCTTGACTTCCTAAATTGAGAGCAGAGGACTAGTGGACATGCTTGGCCATGCCAGATAAAGTTTTCTGAACAACCAGCTATTAAAGAACAATCTCTGAGCTGGATTAAGTTAACATTTCCCCCCAAATATGTATTTTTGCAACCCCTATTAATTTTAAATGGGAATTATGCAAATGTGTTAAGGACCAAGTCTGGTCTTCCGTCAGGAAAACCTGGGGTCTGTACTCCTTTAAGTATGTTTTGATCCACTGTGCTTTGATCTGGCTGTGCTTTGATCCATGCATCTTAAGGCAGTGTGTGACTACACACCTGACCCCAACGAATGTAAATAGCGAAAAGTCTGCATGTTGTTAAGAATTTGAATCAAATTTTATTCATAAAGCAGTTTGTGGTTCTATCAACATTTCATCGGAAGTGAACAATCTGGTTTTTGTCAATTCAGATACACAACTTATCCACAGATAGCTGGAAAATGAGCAGAATATCTCCAGGAAAAAAAAATTATACTTTCAGATTAATTCTCTCTTGGAAAACAAAAATAACAGGAGTTAGCAATTCATGGCTGAGAAATGCAAACACTAGAGAATCAGCCTTTTGGGGGAGAAGTAACAGATTATTCAATTTATTGCTTTCTTATTGCAAAATAGCACTGGATACAGTAGTATCAGGGATTGACTTTTACTGGACATGTTTTGTACTCCAAGTGATGAAAAAAGGATGAATTTTTTTCTCTCCTTTTTACAACCATTCTCCTGTTGTTTTGAAGTGTTAAATGTTAGCTAATACCATGCATCTTTGAGTGTGGAATATAGAAGGTTTTCTTACTTAGTTGAGCCAAAAAGTCGGCACTGCACCCTGATGACCCACATCTGTTCTCTTTTTTGAGCCAATTCTGCATAATGTGAATGAGTCAGAGAAAAACACTCTGGTTCCGTCAACAGCAGCTCTTTCTCTTCATGTTCGTATGACTGGGACTTGGAGCTGAGACTGGCTTAAAAATATGTATCCGAGCCAGTCCCTGCCCAAAGGCAAGCGTACGGTAGATGGTATTTTCATCATGAACCATCCCCTAGAAAAAAGATTTTTACAACTTCCTTGAACACATTCATGTGTCTAGAATCTACAAATTATAATCTGTCCATTCTCTGTTTTACCACGTTATCTAAATTCTGAAGCTGCAACTTGCACTTATTTGACTTTACCCTGCTGTTGGCTAAAAGGGATTGTGTTTCTCCCTTCTGTGTAGTTACATCCTGTCACTGGCTAGAGAGTCTCAGATAACCTGGCATTAAAAAAAAAATTGTACAGTGTTGGTGGAAATGTAAATTGGTACAGCCATTATGGAGAAGAGCATGGAGGTCCCTTAAAAAACTGAAAATAGAACCACCATGTGATCCTGCAATCTCAGTCCTGGACATATATCCAGAGAAAACCATAATTTGAAGAGATACATGCACCCCAGTGTTTGTACCAGCACTACTTAGAGTAGAGTAGATATATATCAAACCTGTATATATGTTTGATCTCTGGGTTGGGAAGATCCCCTAGAGGAAGAAATGGCAACCCACTCCAGTATTCTTACCTGGAAAATCCCATGGACAGTGGAGCCTGGCAGGCTGGAGTCTATGAGGTCACAAAGAGCCAGACACAACTAAGCAACTGAGCATGCATGCACCTGATTATAATATGTGTGTGCATGCGTGCTGAGTCCCTTCAGTCACGTCCATCTCTTTGCGACCCCAGGGACTGTAGCCTGCCAGTCTCCTCTGCCTATGTCAGTGGGATTCTCTAGGCAAGAATACTGGAGTGTGTTATTATTTCCTCTTCCAGGGGGTCTTCCTGACCCAGGGGTTGAACCTTTATCTCTTAGGTCTTGCATTGGCAGGTGGGTTCTTTACCACTAGGGCCACTTGGGAAGCCCCAGTTATATATATCTATAAGCCCCAGTTATATATATATATATTTGTGTATATGTGTATACACATACACACACACACAATGGAATATTACTCAGTCATAAAAAAGAATGAAACAATGCCATATGTAGCAACATGGATGAACCTAGAGATGATCATACTTAGTGAAGTAAGCCAAAGGCAAATATATAATATTGCTTATATGTGGAATCTAAAAAAGAAAATTTTACAAATGAATCTATATACAGAACAGAAATAGACTTGCAGACATAGGAAACAAACTTATGATTACTAAAGGGAAAAAGCTGGGGGGTGAGATAAATTAGGACTTTGGGATTTACATATACAAACTGTATATAAAATGGATAACCAATAAGGACCTACTATACAGCACAGGAACCTATGCAGAATATTTTGCAATGACCTGTTACGGAAAAGAATCTGAAAAAGAATATAAATAGTTAAATCACTTTGCTGTACACCTGAAGCCAACACAACATTATAAGTCAACCGAAATGGCAACTCACTCCAGTACTCTTGCCTGGAGAATCCCGTAGACAGAGGAGTCTGGCAGGCTACAGCCTTGGAGTCACAAAGAGACACGACTGATTTCACTTTCACTTTCTATACTTCAATAAAGATAAATAAGTTAAAAATAATGATTGAACAAAAAAAATTCTGGCACTGTATTTATGGTAAAAGGATATGACTTGCATTGACAGTTACTCATCTCTTTACAAAAACATTTAATGTCCACTTAGGTGGCCTCCTGGTGTGTCCTCAGAAGCAGCTCTTTTATACCTATGACTGTGAGGCAATAGAGATTTTGCTTTGTATTGTTCCTGTCCCTGGAACTAAAGGGACACCTCCCTGGATTTTGCACTCCTCGGTGTGTTGTGACCCCCATAGTGGAGGCGCTTGCTAGCCTGGGGAGTGGAACGCCTCATACACCTTTCCTAAGGACAGAAGTACAACCCTGCCATCATTTGGTTGGTTCCCTGCCCAAGACTCTCTCATTTTAGAAGACTTCAAATTGTTTAGTGGAAGAGAACAACAAAAAAAGATGCTCAAATGTAGATAGACTAAGAGCATACAGAGTAAAGGAGGGAGTTTTCCTTTCCAAAACACAGTTCCTAAATTTGAGAATAAAATTGCTTTAACGACACACTTAACAAATGTGAAAATAACGGTGGCTGTTTAGGGAGAGGAGGTATGGTTTCAATCACTTTTTCCTGTGTCTTCTGCTTCCTGTGCTCAGCATTTTCCTCACCCACCTTGAATAAGTTATAGGGAAGACTAATGGAAAGTAAGGAACAGACTGAAAATGAGGTCAGTGTACTGAGAAAAGCCTTTGCTCAATTCAGTTTCCAGTTTTATGAGCAATTGCACTGAAGCCTTTGTTTCTTTGCCAAAAGGTCTTAAAACACATTATGTCATAAAAGTCAAGTACCTGATATAGGTCTAAAGGTAGCTTTTATTTGTTGTAACTTTTAGGTATAATTCTTGGAAAGCTATCTAAGTGAATTAGGGCTCTTGTGGTTTGCAAGCAACAGAATTTGAGCTCATTCTTGAGCTAAATGTGAGTTTTGGGGGGCCCCTGTAATCAAAAGTTCCAGGAGGTGGATATGACTTTATGTATGGCTGATCCAAACAGATATTCACCAACAGTATCCTTTTTCTCCCTGTCTTGACTTTGCTTTTTTCTGTATGATATACTCTCAGAAAGATCTTTCAACAAGTGAGAAAAAGGAGAGCTTGCCTCCACTCATCACAGCATCACAATACCCAAGGAAGAAGAACTTTTCTTTGCTGGCATTCCCAGAAGATGTCCAGAGATGGTGGCTCTTGTGTCCTGACTCGAGTCACATACCCATCCTGGAGTATTTCAGCAGTTCTGAGATATATCTAAATGAGCCGACTTCTCTTGTCCTGATCAGTTTAAGCTGGGGCTGGCAGTTAGTAGTTTATGTAGAATGAGGAATCTGCCAGGTGAGGAGATCAGTCAGACAAAGAGATGTCCAAGTCTCTTACCTTTCTGCCTGTGAGGTGAAGATAACAGAGTTCAGAAAACACTTTTACTAGAGTCTAAGTCAGGGAAACCTCAATGAACCATGACTGCTGGCCTAATGTGGTTCTGGGTCCTGAAGTTCTTACTGCAGTTTACTTAGACCCCCTCTCTTCTTGGTGCCTGTGCCAAGGCTACAGAACCTCCCTTTATCTGTAACTACTTTGCAGGGCCTACAGGTTTTCCATTTAGCCTATATATAGGGACTTTCCACATGCAGGCAGGCCTACCTCTGGTCCAGTGCATGAGGTCAACCTCAAACAGGTAATTAATTACCCACAGAAAAGTCAAGTACTTTTAACAGAAGGAGGAAAACTGGGCAGAAAAGGAAAATACCTTTGTCAGTATATATTAAAAATACTATTTAATACTATTATCAAAGGCAATGTGATTTGATCATTGATAATATTCTGTGATGAGTGGCAAGAGTGAACAGATAATTGTGATTATGCAGTTTTTAATTATAACATAATTCATTACATAAATACTTCTTTAGTTCAAGATTATTCTTTTTAGGTTGAAAACTACTTTTGCCCATTGACTTATATTTATTGTTTCTATTGTATATTAGAGTTTTCCAGGGAAGCATAACCAGTAGAATGTATATAATATATAGAAATAAGTTTAAGGAACTGGCTCAAACATGGAGGCTGGTTCCCAAATCTGGAGCAGCATGCTGGGGACCCAGGGAGGAGCCGATGCTGCAGTTCATGTCCAAAGACTATCTGCTAATCAATTGTTTCTTGTCCTGGGGAGAGATCAGTTGAATGTTCTATTCAGCCTTCAGCTGATTGGATGGGTCCCACCACATTATGAAGGACAATCTGCTTTGCTCAAAGTTTATCAACTTAAATGTTAATCTCAGTCAAAAACAGCCTTACAGAAGCATCTAGAATAGTGTTTGTCTAAATATCTGGGAAATGTGGCTCAGCTAAAGTGACACATAAAATTAACCACCACATATTTTAAAGTATTGTGCTATGGCAAATCACATTTTCTGAATTTGTGGTTATTTTTATGATCCAATGATTTGCCTATTTTTGGAAATTTTATGTCAGATTTTATGAGATTAAAATTATAATTGTTATACAAATTTTTTGAAAAAATTTTTACGTGACCTTTTGAGATTGTTAAGAGAACCTGGGATCTTATAAAAGTAAAATTTAGCATGTGTTTTAAAGCAGAAATTGTTCAGTTTAATAGTTTTTTTTCCTCAAGCAGAAAATACTAAATATATTGAATGAGCAGGAAGAAATATTTTATGTTTTCTAAGGATTATCAGATTGTAAGAAAGGGAGAAGGTAAGCTTTATGGTTCCCATGATATTTTGATAATGGTCAACTAAGCTTATTCATTCATCAAGTCAGGACATAATGCCCCTTCACACACTCATTCACATCACTCCCACTTCCTGCACATTTCAGCAGGGAAATTTGCCTTCTGAGTCAATAGTTGCTGTTCTCAATATATTTCCTTTCAGAATTCCGGAACCAGAACAATTTGGCCATTTACAATCTGGAGCCAGTCCCAGGTCTTAGATTTTTTTTTTAATTTATTATTGTTTTCTTTAAACATGTCTGTTCAGTTTGGAACTCTTATCAAAGAGAAGTGGAATATGTAAAGCATTTAGACACAAGCCTGGTTAAGGTGAAATAAAGTGGTTAAAGTGCATTTGCTCTTGTCTGTGAGGTATACCAGAATTTTGACTACACAGTTTTCTAGTTCTGGAAGCTATTTCCATGAATACTTGGAGAGAGCTTTCAATTCCTACTTTAGAAAGACAGTGAAAATGTTAAGTGAAAGTGACTGAATACACGCCATCCATTGAACATGACATTTATTTCTCTGCAGTGTTAACTTAAACATAATAATGCGCAACAGGGGAGAGTTTTCCTATTGATTTCCCCTTCTGTCTTCATTTTAACATGGGTGAAACTTCCTTAACATGTGTGGCAAAGAGAAATATCTTTGTTCTCATCCAGAGGCACTCTGCACTCCTCCACACCCATATACACCTCAATTTTTTAAAAAGAAATTATTTATGATCGCTATGCTGGGTCTTCATTGCTGTGCTTAGACTTCTTGTGGTGGCTTCTCCTGTTTCAGAACATGGGCTCTAGGCACATGGGCTTCAGTCATTGTGGTACATGGGCTTAGTTGCGGCATATGGATTTTTCCCAGACCAGGGACTGAACCCATGTCCTTTGCATTGCCAGGCAGATTCTGAACCACTGGGCCACCAGGGAAATCCCCATATACACCTCATCCTTACGTTGTCATTTCTAAGTACAAAGGTACCTTATTCTGAGTTAGGATGATAGAGTCAAGTTCTGCTTCTCAGTCTATCTTAGGTTTTGTTTGTTTTGTTTAAGTCAAGCAATGATTTGTGGATAATGAAATAGACCTTGTAGATATTTAATATATACCTGTTTATTTATTTTTTTTAATGTGTGGTCAGTCATGTCCGACTCTTTGCAACCCCATGGACTATAGCCCATCAGACTCCTGCTGTCTATGGGATTTCCCAGGCAAGAGTACTAGAGTTGGTTGCCGTTTCCTACTCCACGGGGTATTCCTGACCCAGGGATTGAACCTGTGTCTCCTGCATTGACAGGCAGATTGTTTACCACTATTTGCCATCTGGGAAGCCCCAGTCTACCTTAAGACTCTCAGAAATTTGCCTCAAGAGTCACTGACTTTTTTTTTTTTTTTTGCCTTAACTTTTGGCAAAGTTTCTCTTGTTAATTGTGTGTGGTCCTGGGGTGCCTCTCCTTCTTTGCTAGGCTCTACACATCACTGTCTCTCATTTCTGTGCTTTATATATGCCTTAGGAACAACTACCTCCTGACTAACTGCAGTACTGCAGTCTGACACCAATTCTCTGATACCATCTAGGTGTTCCTATACCCACTGAAATTGAATTAGAATGCAATTCCAATGGTAAGTACCTTGATTTAGTACTGACCCAGGTTAAAGGTAGTTTCTTCACAAGGTAGCCCCTACTTCTGACCATCTTCAGATAGGATAATTTGTTAGAATTCTGTTCTTATGATTGTAGTTTTGTTATAAAGGTTATAACCACCAAATAGAGAAATTGGGCAAGGTTGGGTGGTGGGGTGAAATAGAGAGCTCTTATGCTCGCTTCTCCTGGAATCTGGATACATTCCTCTCCCAGCCCTTGAAGATGTTCACCAACCAGGAAACTCCAGTGAGCCTTATTGTCGAGAGTTTGTGTTGGGGTGTCATTACTTAGACATGATTGACTGAGTAAATCATTGGCCACATGATCGAATTCAATTTCCAGCCCATCTCAAATTTCATGAGGTTCAGTTGGATCAAAATTCCAACTCTCTAACCACAGAATTCTTCTTCATGGTGACCAGCTCCAATACTTTGGCCACCCGATGTGAAGAGCAGACTCATTTGAAAAGACCCTGATGCTGGGAGACATTGAAGGAGAGAAGAGAAGGGGACGACCGTGGATGAGATGGTTGGATGGCATTAACGGCTCAATGGACATAAGTTTGAGTAAACTCCGGGAATTGGTGATGAGCAGGGAGGCCTGGTGTGCTGCAGTCCATGAGGTTGCAAAGAGTCAGACACTACTGAGCAACTGAACTGAACTGAGCTGAGTGTGTGTTCAGTCACTTCAATCCTGTCCAACTCTTTGTGACCCCCATGGACAGAAGAGCGTGGTGGGCTATATCCCCCAACCCAGGGATGGAACCCTCATTTCTATGTCTCCTTCATTGGCGGGATGGTTCTTTACCACTAGCTGTTTATGGTTAGGGAAAGTTAAATTGACTGTCTTTTGGTGAGAAAAATCCTTTCTCCTGGATTCCAGGCTACAGATGATTCTCCCATTAGGTAGAAACATAGATGACAGGACATTTCTGTAACTAAATCTTCTTCCTTAACAGATCAAGGACTTATGTTCTGCCTTTCCATGATCTGGGTTTCCCTGGTGACTCAATGATAAAGAATCTGCCTGCCAATTCAGGAGATATGGGAGACTCAGTGATCCCTGGGTCAGGAGGGTCTGGAGAAGGAAATGGCAGTCCACTCCAGTATTCTTGCCTGGAGAGTCCCACAGACAGAGGAGCCTGAAGAGCTACAGCTGCTGTCCAAAGAGCTGGACATCACTGAGCACAGCACATAGATGACATGACATTTCCATAACTAAATCTTCCTTAACAGGTCAGGGACTTATGTTTAACCTTTTCATGATCAACTCTCATGTGAGATATAGAAGTACTTTTTAAATTAAGTATTTATGTTTTCCTTTAGGATTTTCATATTTTTAGTAACTCACAAGAGGTAAAGCCTTGATTCGTATTTAAATATTTGTTGATCCCTATCACGTGAAGGGCACTTTGGATGCACATTAAAATGAAAAAGTTCCTTTTCTCCCTAGCTCTTAAATATGGGTTTAAGAGCTGAGTAATGTTATATCCAGTGGTTTCAAATTTTATTCTCTTCTAAGCAGAGCTGCTTTTGTTGAAGAGTACCAAAACCCTTCGTAGAATCTTAGGATTTGGAAGAACATAGCACATTCAAAAAATCACCAGGGACTTGTGGTGATCATAGGATCAGAATACATTGCAGGTACTTCCCTGGCCGTCCAATGGTTAGGACTCCACCTTCCAGTGCACGGGATGCGAGCTCAATCCCTGGTTGGGGACCTAGGATCCCACATGTCTCATTAAAACACACACACACACACACACACACACACACACACACACATAAAACAGAAACAATATTGTAACAAATTCAATAAAGACTTTTAAAATGGTCCACATTAAAAAAAAATCTTTTAAAAAGGATACATTGTAAAGGACTTTACTAGGCAAGACATAACTTAATAAAGTAAATACAATAGATGAAATACTCTGAGATTAGGGAAGTGTGAGAGAAGGAGCAGCTAAAGTATCCTGTGACAAATACATTGGGTAAAGAAAAATGAGTAAAAGAATTTATATTTATATTGTCACCTTGCTTATTTAACTTATATGCAGAGTACATCATGAGAAACGCTGGGCTGGAAGAAACACAAGCTGGAATCAGGATTGCCGGGAGAAATATCAATAACCTCAGATATGCAGATGACACCACCCTTATGGCAGAAAGTGAAGAGGAGCTAAAAAGCCTCTTGATGAAAGTGAAAGAAGAGAGCAAAAAAGTTGGCTTAAAGCTCAACATTCAGAAAACGAAGATCATGGTATCCATTCGCATCACTTCATGGGAAATAGATGGAGAAACAGTGGAAACAGTGTCAGACTTTATTTTTGGGGGCTCCAAAATCACTGCAGATGGTGAGTGCAGCCATGAAATTAAAAGACGCTTGCTCCTTGGAAGGAAAGTTATGACCAACCTAGATAGCATATTCAAAAGCAGAGACATTACTTTGCCGACTAAGGTCCGTCTAGTCAAGGGTATGGTTTTTCCTGTGGTCATGTATGGATGTGAAAGTTGGACTGTGAATAAGGCTGAGTGCCAAAGAATTGATGCTTTTGAACTGTGGTGTTGGAGGAGACTCTTGAGAGTCCCTTGGACTGCAAGGAGATCCAACTAGTCCATTCTGAAGGAGATCAGCCCTGGGATTTCTTTGGAAGGAATGATGCTAAAGCTGAAACTCCAGTACTTCGGCCACCTGATGCAAAGAGTTGATTCATTGGAAAAGACTCTGATGCTGGGAGGGATTGGAGGCAGGAGGAGAAGGGGATGACAGAGGATGAGATGGCTGGATGGCATCACTGACTCGATGGACTTGAGTCTGAGTGAACTCCGGGGGTTGGTGATGGACAGGGAGGCCTGGAGTGCTGCAATTCATGGAGTTGCAAAGAGTCGGACACGACTGAGTGACTGAACTGAACTGAACTGAAGCCTTCTTGGTGGGGAGAAATAGTAGAAGCAAAACAAGTAGGAAAATGGAATATATCCTTTGAGAGGATATAGCTTATTATCCATTTTATCTGGAGCATAAGATATACATATTGTTGCTGTTTTTTAGTTGCCAAGTCATAACCAACTCTTTGCAGCTCCATGGACTGCAGCATGCCAGGCGGCCCTGTCCTCCACTGTCTCCCAGAGCTTGCTCAGACTCATGTCCATTGAGTTGGTGGTGCTATCTAACCATCTCATCCTCTACCACCCCCTTCTTTTGCCTTCAGTTTTTCCTAATATCGGGGGCTTTTCCAGTGAGTCAGCTCTTTGCATCATGTGGCCAAATTATTGGAGCTTCAGCATCAGTACTTCCAATGAATATTCAGGGTTGATTTCCTTTAGGATTGACTGGTTTGATCTCCTTGCTGTCCAAGGTACTCTCAAGAGTCTTCTCCAGTGTCACAGTTCAAAAACATCAATTCTTCAGCACTCAGTCTTCCTTTGGTCAAACTTTCACATCTGTATGTGACTACTGGAAAAACCAGAGCTTTGACCATATAGGCCTTTGTTGGCAAAGTGTTGTCTCTACTTTTTAACATGCAGTCTATGTCATAGTTTTCCTTTCAAGGAGCATGTGTCTTTTAATTTCATGGCTGCAGTCACTGTCCACAGTGATTCTGAAGCCCAAGAAAAGAATAGCCATCACTGCTTCCACTTCTTCCCCTTCTATTAATATTTGCCATGAGGTAATGGGACTAGATGCCATGATCTTAATTTTTTTTTAATGTTGAGTTTTAAGTCAGCTCTTATACTCTCCTATTTCACTATCATCCAGAGGCTCTTTAGTTCCTTTTCACTTTCTGCCATTGGAGTGGTATCACTTGTATATCTGAAGTTAAGATACATGTTTGGTGAGCAACAATTTATGGAGCTGTATTCTGTCTGTTTGGCAAAGTGGAGACTGGATGGAAGGTTTTTAAGAGGAAGACTTATAGAATGGAACTATAGGCTGTATAACAATTTCAAAAGGTTTTGAAAATATTTAAGGAAATGATAAAAATTCCAACTAGAAATGATGTTCAGAATGGGAAGAAAGATATAGGGACATAGTTAATTTTGAGAAGGACACAGCCAGTAGTTGACAAATTTAAATGAAGCAATTAGGTGGAAATACCAGAATGTTAAGGAAAATGTAAAATCACATGTAGCTGAGATCAAATAATATTTCAGGCAAAGGAGGAGTCTACTAAAAGGTAAGAGACCCTTCTTATTTTTAAAATTAATTTTTATTGGAGAATAGTTGATTGCAATGTTGTGTTAGTTTCTGCTGTACAGCAAAGTGAGTCAGTTCTACATATACATATATATATGCACTGTTTTTAAGCTTCTTTCCCCACATGGGTCATTACGGAGTATTAAATAGAGTTCCCTATGCTATGAAGTAGGTTATTAGTTATCTATCTTATATATGTGTGTGTTAAGTTGCTTCAGTCATGTCTAACTCTTTGTGACCCCATGGATTCTAGCCTGCCAAGCTCCTCTGTCCATGGGATTCTCCAGGCAAGAAGACTGCAGTGGGTTGCCAAGCCCTCCTCCAAGGGATCATCTTATCCGGGAATCAAACCTGTGTCTCTTAAGTAGCCTGCATTGGCAGGCAGGTCCTTCACCAGTAATTCCACCTAGGAGGATCTTATATATAGTAGTGCATATATGACAATCCCAGTCTTCCAATTTATCTCTCCCCTGCTTTTTCTTCTTGGTAACCATAAGTTTATTTTCTATATCTGTGGCTTTATTTCTACTTTGTAAATAGGTTCATTTGTGCTTTTTTTTTTTTTAAATAGATTCCAAATAAGGTTTTTCTTTTGTAATGAAATTTTCAGGTCTACATACTACCTGGAGAAAATCACAGGAATTGGATAATTGTTCACCTCCACATTTAAGTTTATAAGAACCTACAATAACTTGAGGATATGCTGTAACAGTCATCTCTTTGATAATGTATATTAATATTAAAATACTTAATATGAGCATTACACACGGAAATAAAGGCATGACATTTGCAGTACAAAGGAGCTTGTCTTTTATATCGAGTACTTTGTGAAGTACTCAGAGCATTAAAGCAACATCTGGACAATACTTGCTTTATAAAATGAATTAGGTAAGCAAACATTGACTGTAATGACATTCTAACAGCTGAAAAGCATATTTCAAAATAAAACAGGAAGGCAATTCTTATTTTAAGGTAAACATTTTCAAGACGAACACTTAATTCAAATACTGCACCCAAACTACCGGATAGAGTTCAGCCAGCTGAAATCTTTTGCAAATTGCTCCACAGTTGGCTACTGTATCACACTCCCATACAGAAGCTGTCTACAGGAAGCCATTGACTCAAATACTTTGGTCAAACACTTTTTCAAGGCCCTAGCCAAATAATTTTTTCAAAAGAAAAAATGTTTTGTGGGTAGACCCATTGATGTACTAAACACACTGCAGTCTGTGGCTTCTTGTTCCTAAAATTTGAAAAAAATCAAACAAACTGGTCTATTTATGATTAATTACTAGAGGCTTAAGGTTAATTACCATGTTTTCATTCCATTAATTTTTTTCACAAAGAGTCCTACTGGTTGGTGTACCACATCCACCAATCAGTTCCCACCAGCAGTCAGCCAGCCAGCTAGCACAGAACCAAGTATGGGAGAAACAGCCGGCTCATTTGACTTTAGTGATTATTTTCATTCCCAGGGACATTTTTGAGGATGATAGAAGCTAATTTTCCTCTTCGTGTTTCTTTCTAGAAGAGTTTGCAATTGTCACTTATATTCAGTCTTTGTGTGCCTGAGGACTAAGGAAAAATTTTTCTGAGTTTTAGATTTTTTTTTTTTCAAACTTCGGATTCAGAGTTGAAAGTTGGTACAAACTAGTTTGATAGTTCTGAGTGACTTGACTAATGAGATGAAACACAAAGTCAATTAATTTCTTTCTGAATGCTTCCCCACTGACTTTTTATGTGAACGTCCCAGCCAAACTATCCCTAAACTCCCCTCTTTATTTGTGACTCCAAAAGCTACTTTTATGAATCTATACTTGGATCCTGGGAAATAGAGTGTAGAATAAGAGACTAAATTTTTGTGAGCTTTATGGTAAAGCAGAGAGGTAGTACATTTTAGGAAATATAAAGCTGTAATATTTATATAATATTTTATATTTTTATATTATATTTAGGAAACATAAAACTCCAAGGAGTTTTTTATATATATATGTATGTATATATAAATGTATATATTATACATTATATATATATATATGAAATACAAAATTATTGGCTACCATACTCTGATAAAATAGGAACAATGTTGGCAGGAGATCGGAGTCAGGAGATCCCAGGGCCTGGCTCCACATCTATGTAATTTTAATTGCCTATACCTCTAATTTGGCTCATGGTTACATAGAAAATTTCATATCTTTGATCATTGTCACCAAAGCTCAGGTGTTACTTTAAATGACATGCATTTGAACTCAAGATAAAGACTGAGAGTTAAACTCTTTTCCATAGTGGTCTGTTTAAAGCAGTCACACACAAATAACTCTGGCAAACAAAATTGCTAGCCTGTGGTTTCTTTTTCTAATGAAGCTCATTAGGAGTTTCAGGACTGAGGGGTAAGTTTGGAAGTCATAGAGGTGTCCTCAAACAAAATTAATTTGTTTTGTTTTTGAATCAAAAGATAACATATAATCATTGCAAACTTGATCATTGATACACCTTGAAAATTAAACAGAAAGAGTAGTCATCAATAGATAAATAAGCAAAGTAGGAATAAAGGAGACAATAGAACAAGATGAAAGAGATCTATGTCCTTGGAATATTAGAACTGGGTTTAAATTGCTACCCTTGCTCACAGGATCCAGCGGCTGTGGCATTACACATTTTTTTTTGAACAGCAGTCTAATAATGAAACTGATAATGGTAAAAATGACAAATGCTCTGTTGCAAGTTTGGCTTTTTAAAAAATATGCCAAAGTGCATCTCAGTTATCCTTATGTAATCAGGAAAAACTTTTTTTTCCACTTAATTTTTTTAATTGAAGGATATTTGCTTTACAGAATTTTGTGGTTTTCTATCATACATAAACAAGAATCAGCCATAGGTATACCCTTGTCCCCTCCCTCCTGAACCTCTCTTCCATCTTCCTCCCATCCCACCCTTCTTTATTGTCACAGAACCCCTGTTTGAGTTCCCTGAGTCATATAGCAAATTCCCACTGGCTATCTATTTTACACATGGTATTGAAAATTTCTATGTTACTGTCTCCATACATCTCCCCCTCTCCCTCCCCCTCTCCCCTGTGTCCATAGGTCTGTTCTCTATGTCTGTTTCTCCATTGCTGCCCTGAAAATAAATTCAACAGCACCATCTTTCTAGATTCCATATATATGCTTCAGTATATGATATTTATCTTTCTCTTTCTGACTTACTTCACTCTGTATAATAGGCTCTAGGTTCTTCCACCTCATTGGAATGGATTCAAATGCATTCCTTTTTATGGCTGAGTAATATTCCATTGTATATATGTACCACTGCTTCTTTATCCATTCATCTGTCAATGGACATCTAGGTTGCTTCCATGTTCTAACTATTGTAAATAGTCCTGCAATGGACAGTGGGGTACATGTGTCTTTTTCAATTTTGGTTTCCTCAGGGTATATGCCTAGTAGTGGGATTGCTGGGTCATACGGTGGTTTTATTCCTAGTTTTCTAAGGAATCTCCATACTGTCTTCCATAGCGGCTATATCATTTTCACCAGCAATGCAAGAGGGTTCCCTTTTCTCCACATCCTCTCCAACATTCATGGTTTGTAGACTTTTTGATGGTGATCATTCTGACTGGTGTGAAGTGGTAGCTCATTGTAGTGTTGATTTGCATTACTCTAGTAATGAGCAATGTTGAGCCTGTTTTCATGTGTTTGTTAGCCATATGTATGTCTTTGGAGAAATAGCTATTTAGGTCTTTCCCCCATTTTTGATTAGGTTGTTTGTTTTTCTAGTATTGAGTTGTATGAGCTGCTTGTATATTTTGGAAATTAATTGTCAGTTGTTTCCTTTGATATTATTTTCTCCCATTCTGAGGGTTGTCTTTTTACCTTGCTTGTAGTTTCCTTTGCTTTGCAAAAGCTTTTAAGTTTGATTAGGTCCCACTTGTTTATTTTTGTTTTTATTTCCAGTACCCTAGGAAATGGGTCATAGAGGATCTTACTTTGATTTATGCCATTGAGTGTTCTGCCTGTGTTTTCCTATAAGAGTTTTATAGTTTCTGGTCTTACATTTAGATCTTTAATTTTTGGATTTATCTTTGTGTATGGCATTAGGAAGTGTTCTATGTAATTAGGAAAAACTTTTAAATGACTGTACATTAAATCATGTTCAAATGCAGGTCTTATTCTTTCTCTCTACTTGAAAAACTCCAACTCTGAATACATTTCAAGATTTAAAATGAGTTCTGTATCATTATATCACTTACATTTAATTGTATAAAACTACCTCAAAGCAGTCTGTCTTATATAAAGTGGATATTTAATACTTGTATTTTTCAGACAATTTAATTTTGTTAATTATAGTCACAGGCTAATCTATTTGCTGAGTTGCAGAAATATGTGTGCATATGTAAAATGATGTCACAATTTATTTTAAATTGCATTCACTCATTATTCTATACAATTACATTGTATAGAAACTTGTGGGCCCAAAGAGCACAGTTTTAAGATACAGTTTTAAAAGTTTTAAGATGTAATACTCTTCATTATATTAGACAAAGTTTTTCTAAAGTAGAAGAGTCAGGCAACCTTTATGTTTAGTAACTTTCTATTCCTTCATATCCCAATACATGAAATTTACAGACCTTTGATAATAGGGAAGAATTGGAAGTGTACTTACAATTTATGGCTTTTGCTTGGCAAAATGATTATTGTTCTGTTCTCTGTCATAGAATATATGTGAGAACACTGATAACAGTAAACTCTACTTTTCCAATAAGACATTTTTTTATGTTACTAAAGGACTGTTTGCTTACTGAAGAAAGGGAAAAACAGAAAAACAAAAACAAAAACAAAACCCCAGAAAAAGTATTTGTTCCTTTCTGGTATATTATTTTCACTCTTCATCAGCTTAACCTTGAGGAAAAAAAATATAATTCTTTGTGATCATTTTGTCCTATTGTCTTAAAGGATAGATTGTGGGAAGCGGGAGTCTGTCTAGATGTTATCCATGTGCACAGAGAATACAAAAATGTAAAACGTTTTAATCACTCTATCTGATTGTAAAAGAAAATAAATCACTGAAAGGAATGTGAGAAGTATTTCAAACCCAATCTAAAATAAAGAATGGTAACAAGAAAACAGGAAACTGCCTGGAACAGGACTTAGTAATAATTCAAGTTGTGATTTAGGACTCATAGGTCTCAACTATGGAATGAGGCCTTTCTCTGTGTGTGATTCCAGACCACTGAGTAAGGATTTCTGTGCATTAGTTTTTTAATCTACAAAATGTTCATAGTGTTGCAAAGTGTTAGTCGATCAGTTGTGTCAGACTCTTTGCAATCCCAGGGACTGTAGCCCTCCAGGATCCTCTGTCCATGGAATTCTCCAGGCAAGAATACTGGAGTGGGTAGCCATTCCCTTCTCCAGGGAATCTTCTGGACCCAGAGATCGAACCTGAGTCTCCTGTATTAGCAGGCAAATTCTTTACCATTTGAGCCACCAGGGAAATATTCATAGTGTAGACTCATTTAAATTCTTTGAGCCTAGTAGAGGCCCAGGGCCCTCTTCAGAACTGATCGATAAGGTATAAAAATTAATGGAGACAGGTCTATCTTATTTGTCATCCTTACTTGGTTGAGAAACAGTGCAATCAGATCTCATACTAATGTTTAACCATGTTGGATAATTAGCACTTTTAGAATTATAAAGGCCCCTTTATGGTTTCATGCTCTGAGAGATTTTCTTTACATCTTTAACACTGAAATTGTTAATTGAATAAGCTTTCCATTCAGAGTGTTTCTTGCCGTGGATTCATTATTTCAATAAATATAATATTTATTAAATATTGCATTTATATTATATTTGCTTGGATAATGTTAGCTGTACTTACTCTGATAGTAATTATGATGGAAGCTGCTATAGTGTAGAGATTCTAGATCATTAAGAACCAACTATCTGGTAATTATACTCCAATTAAAAAAAAAGAGAACCAATTATCAGGAAAGATGGGAATTAGCAGTCAAAAGAGCATAACTTGCAAGATAAACCAATTTTTCTTTCATATTGGCTTTTCAAATCAGTTCTTACTTTATTTTGGCATATAAAAATAAAGAAAATTTTAAAATTCTCTGACAATGCAAAATGAGTCCTAAAAAAAAACACAAAACACCCTAGCCACATATCCACTGTGAACTGAACCATCACATTTGCTTACTATATTTTATAGAGTAATTTGCAAAGTAGGTAGACTATTAGTATCCACTGGTTTTACTTACAAAATCCTACCAGATAGGATTCCAAGATAACATGAATCCTCTTGAATACATCTGATAATTACAAATCTTTATTGGGTACTTATAGTTCTTACCATACGGTCTTGAGTTAATAATTTCTTCCCTTAGTAAGTTCAGAACACTTTTGTAGAGGGACACCGTTAATTATTCATACATTGCAAAAGTAAAACAACAATTTTTAGCTAGGTTTCTTTTATTTTTCCTCTTCTTTTTCATCTTAGAGTTTCATCCCTGAGGATGAACAGACTTCCTTGGACATATTTTTAAGTGTATGCTTCTTGACTATCATTATCTTATAATAGTTGATATTGTTTTGCCTTTCTTTGAAATATAAGATACATTCCCATAAAAGTTATATCATATAATTGAGCTCAATTCTATTTTGGATCCCAGCTCACAGAATAACAAGATTTAGAGAGTATGATGTGTCAGGTTTTCCAAAGAAGATCTGAAGTCAAATTTACAGGAACCAGTGTAATAGAACAAATAACATCTTTCACATTCTGTTTAGCAATGGCTTATTATTTTAAAAAATGGTATGTTATGATATCTGTTCTTGGGAAACTGAATAACATGTCTTTCCTTAGGTGATTCATATACAAATTATGGATGAGAAATTTGAAACCTCTTTAATCCTCCATTTACTACCTTAAATAGATTTTTCTAGAATCTAAATATTTTATCGATATTTCATGTAGCTTTTCTCATAGTTACGTAGATTTTAAAGTTGTGTCCTTTCTGTGAACTACCTCAGGGGATAATGACAATGAGAATCGCTTTCTCCAGTAACATGTGATGCTGCCTACACTGGAAAATCATCAATAGCATCTTTTAGTGAATCTGCTGACATTAGACTGGCTCTTCCACTGGAGGCAGATTAAGTTTTGCAGTGATTCTTTGAAACCAGCAAACTGGTAGCCTGACATGATCTTCCCAGTCTGAGAGCTACCATCAGAAGTCAGCTCAATTATCTCTAAAGACTTCAAGTCTTTAAAAGTTTAAAAGGTTTCACTCATCCTGTGTATTTATCTGAGGATATTTTTCATTCCCTAGATGATGGAGGAAGTTCAAATTTAGTTTAATTCTCAAAAATAATTTAGAAAATTTATGCATATTTCCAATTTTTCAAGACCAGCCTTCCCTTATTTCCAGATTTCTGTGTCAAGATTTTTCAGTCAATTGACCTCATGTGGAGGCATTTAGTTATATAAGCTTTTATTTCAGGGTGAATTGGTTCTGTTTATTTATAATGATATTTATACGTTGCTGTTGTTCAGTTGCTCAGTCATGTTCAACTCTTTGCAACTCCATGGACTACAGCATGCCAGTCTTCCTTGTCCTTCACTATCTCCCAGAGTTTGCTCAAATTCATGTTCACTGAGTTGGTGATGCTATCTAACTATGTCATCCTCTGCTACCCTCTTTTCCTTTTGTCTTCAATCTTTCCCAGAATCAGAATCTTTTCTGATGAGTTGTCTCTTCATGTTTGGTGGCCACAAACAATATTCTCTACACAGATATTATTTCCATAATATTTAATCCCATAATTATTTCCATAATATCTGTGTAGAGAATATTGTTTTTAAGAAGTAGAGATCAACAAAGAAATAGCATAGTTTCTAGGAACAAAGTGTGAGTCTGAGAAGCATGTGAGAAGTATACATACTTTTTAAAAAAAGCTACAATAAGCTCAAATTGCAAAGACATGCCTTGATAGTAATGTCCTTGGGCTTTCACTTAATAGTAAAAAAAGTAAGTAATAAAAAAAAAGTCCTTTCTTTTTAAAGGTACCTCTTTTTTTATGGTGAATAATAAAGATGATACAATTAAACATGTTAACTGGAGTTCAGAGAAGGTTATAGTAAAATATATGGCAGTTTTGTACTTTTCTCAGTGACCTTTAATTTCCCATACGACAAATCGTGAGACAATTCAGAGAAGACAGAAATGTGTGAGGAAAATATCAAAAGAGAATCTTACCCTTGAATCCCAGCAGAGTCAGTGGCAACAGGACTTCCATGTGCCACGCACTCTTTGTAAATCAGATGCCACTTTCACAAGCAGTTCAGGGGTAAACCGTGGGAGAGAAAATGAGACTTTGTTTCCAGTTTGTATTAAAGTCAGAGTACCAAATCTAAATAAATCAAAGTGAAAAAAAAATTAAATATTGTTTAGGTCCTGACCATTGTTCTGTCACTGATGATTTTGCTTGAGTCTTCAAAATCTGTCCATTCTTTCATTTTCTCCTTTCTTCCCTTCCTTTTGTCCTCTTTTCTCCTTCCTTCCTCCCTCCACTCCCTCTTTCTTCCTTCCCTTCCCTCTCTTTCATCAAACATTTTTCAAGTGTTCACCAAATGCCAGACACCAGTATATATAGACAGGAAGACCCAGTTCCTGCCCTCATGAAGCTTACAATCTAATGTTGGAAATGAACTGGAAACTGATGAAATGACAATACACAATGATAAGACCTCATGTGAGGTTTGATAGATGGAAGGTTCAGGGAGGATGAGGCAGGAGAGGATGGGACTGTGTTTTAGACAGTAGGAATATATTTACACTTAATTTTTAAGCAGATGAGTTTTCAGAAAGCCTTTCCTAAATCCCTTTGGTCACTTTCAAAATGAAAATGTTAGTTCACCCAAAAGGGTCTTAGCTACACTGAAAAGAATACAAAATTTTGTGTCTTCAAAATCTGACTAAACTGTTTGATTGTATTTATTTTTTGTGTTCAAAATGGCAAGAGTCACCTCTTCTCATCCCAGCTGCCATTTCACAAGATTGCAAGCTCCTTTTCCAGGGATGAACCGCCTTGGCCAGGAAAACAAAGCTCTTGGTTCTGTTCTCTGAGTGAGTTAGTGTCCTGTCTCTTTTTATGTAACTTGATAAATGGATTGAATTTCAGCTACGTAAAGCTATAATTATTGTACATTGTCACTACTTTCATGTTCTATTAAGGCTTGGGGGGAAAAACTAGGTTCCATTAAATATGTTCTAAGGAAAATGCCAGCTTAACATCGGTATGTTTACAGAATATGTAAGTTTTTGGAAATGACTAAAGTGAGTTTTCTGTCTTTTATTTTAGTTATCTTAGAAAAATTTTATTGGGATATAGTTTATTTGCAGTGTTGTGTTTCTTCTGTACTCATTTGCTGTACTTTGATTAGATATAGTGAAGGATGATGAATTTACTAAAAAATTTAACTCTGAATATGGGCATAATAATGTGAAAAAAAAACATTATGTGGGTCATTAACAAACAACAGCAAATGAAGGGTATCCTTAGGATTTAAAAAGTTGCTGTAACTTGTTGTATAATCACCCAAACACTTGATTTTATTCCAACCCCCACCCCACCCCCATCCCAGTCATTCTGAAGGTTGTGGTTTAGGAGACTCGAGACTGGAAAGGGAGATTGAGGGGGAAAGAGAACATAAGTTTCTTCAATGAATTATTGTATTACTCTCCAGTTAATTATTTAAATTGCCTAAACCTTGCTCTGATATCTTTTTTCATTTGCAGAAGGATTTTTTTTTCCTAGCAACTAATATGTACTTTTCTGGGTCATGATGTTTATGATTAATGCCTGAAAAGTATACATCAAACAGTCGCTATTTACACATCTGGGGAGTGTGAGCAGACACTAAAATGTGCTTTTCCAGTGCTAAATTTCCCCTTTGATTGCATTTATGTAACTCTGGTCATTATTCTTTCCTGCTTAGACGAGGGGCCATATGTCTTTTCTTGCTTACTCAGCCATCCCAGAGCCTAAAAGAACACTTGGAAATAATAAATTTTCTGTTTAATGGGTGAATAATGAAAGGAATGATTGATTGAAGAAGTCACAGTCAAAAAAAGTGCTCAGAATATATGCAGCTTCTCAATGCTTGTTCATTCATTGTCATGTAGTTGCAGACATTGGTCTTTGGAAATTTTTTTGTATTTGTAAATTAAAAAAAATTTATTGGAGTAGAGTTGATTTAAAATGCTATGCTATATTGTAAAAATTTTAAAAATTTAGAAACAATCCTGTGTTAGTTTCTGTTGTACTGCAAAGTGAATCAGCTATACATATACTGATACATATATCCACTCTTTTTCAGATTCTCTTCCCATGTAGGTCATGACAGAGTACTGAGAAGAGTTCCCAGTGCTATACAGGAGGTTCTTTTCAGTTACCTATTTTATAAATAATAGTTGTATATGAGACACTGTTGTGTTTTCTTTTTTTGCTCCAGTCTAGTGGCTTATCCACAGACTTTCAAGCTTTTCTATTTTACAAAATTTGCTTTAAATAGGTTATGCTTTTATTTTCAGGGGGATGTTGTTATTAAAGAGTGGAGTAGATTTTCTTTCCTAATTTATCCTATTCTCTATACTTAGGTAACATAAATGTGACATTGCTTCTTGGCCTTTTGGCTAAGGTCAAGTGTAATATGGGGGCTTCCCAGGTGACAGAGTGGTAAAGAATCCATCTGCCAATGCTGGAGAAACAAGAAACACAGATTTGATCCCTGGGTCCAGAAGGTTCCCTGGAGTAGGAAATGGCAATCTGCTCCAGTATTCTTGTCTGAAAAGTTCCATGGATAGAGGAGTCTGGTGGGCTACAGTTCATGAGGTCACAAAAAGTCAGACATGACTGAGTGATTGAGCACAAATGTGACATTGTCATTTCTCCAATGAGAGGAGACTTCTGTAGTCCCACCAGTGAATGCCAGCTAGACGTAGTGACTCACTTCTAAGGAATGGCAGTGTGAGAGATGACCTGCTTACTTCTGAGAGGCTAGATTATAAAAGGTGAAACAGCTCCCACCTGACTCTTCTTCCATTGTTGAGACACTTGTCCTTGGAACCTAGCCACCCTGCTGTGAGAAATCCCAGGCCATAGGAAAGTGTTCTAGTCAACACTCCCAACAAAGGGCTCAGCTCACAGCCAAACATCCACTATCAGACATATAAGTAAAGGTGTCTAGAGAAGATTTTAGTCTCTTGGAGCCTTCTAACCTAGGCTCCAGACATCAAAGAGCAGAGAAAAGCCATCTTGCTCTAGTCTGTTTGAGTTCCATGACCATAGTCAGTTCAGTTCAGTCACTCAGTTATGTCTGACTCTTTGCAACTCCATGGACTGCAGCACACCAGGCTTTCCTGTCCATTACCAACTCCCAAAACTTGCTCAAACTCATGTCCATTGAGTCAGTGATGATATCCTACCAACTCATCCTCTATTGTCCCCTTCTTCGCCTGCCTTTAATCTTTCCCAGCATTAGGGTCTTTTCCAGTGAGTCTTTTTTTTTTTTTTTTTTTTTTTTTGCTACCATATGTAAGCTAATTTTTTATGCAGCCATAGTAACTGGAATAATGATTTGAAACTTTGTTTTTATTTTATTTACTGAAATTATTTATTGAGATGTAATTCATATATCATAAAATTAACCATCTTAAAAATGTACATTTCAGTGGTTTTCGTATAGTCTCAGAGTTGTGCAGCCATCACTCTTGTCTCAGTTCAGTTCAGTCACTCAGTGGTGTCCTACTCTGCAACCCCATGGACTGCAGCACACCAGAATTCCCAGTTCATCACCAGCTACTGGAGCGTGATCAAACTCATGTCCATCAAGTCGGTGATGCCATCCAGCCATCTCATTCGCTGTCATCCCCTTCTATTCCTGCCTTCAACCTTTTCCAGTATCAGGGTCTTTTTCAGTGAGTCAGTTCTTCTCATCAGGTGGCCAAAGTACTGGGCCTTCAGCTTCAACATCAGTTCTTACAATGAGTATTCCAGACTGATTTCCTTTAGGATTGACTGGTTTGATCTCCTTGCAGTCTGAGGGACTCTCAACAGTCTTCTCCAACACCACAGTTCAAAAGCATCAATTCTTTGGTGCTCAGCTTTTTTTATGTTCCAACTCTCACATCTATACATAACTCCTGGAAAAACCCTAGCTTCAACTAGATGGACCTTTGTTGGCAAACTTATGTCTCTGCTTTTTAATATGCTGTCTAGGTTTATGATAGTTTTCTTCCAAGGAGCAAGTGTCTTTTAATTTCATGGCTGCAGTCACCATCTGCAGTGATTTTGGAGCCCAAGAAAATGAAGTCTGTTACTGTTTGCATTGTTTCCCCATCTATTTGCCATGAAGTCATGGGATTGGATGCCTTGATCTTTGTTTTTTGAATGTTGAGTTTTAAGCCAACATTTTCACTCTTTTCTTTCACATTCATCAAGAGGTTCTTTAGTTTTTCACTTTCTGCCATAAGGGTGGTGTCATCTGCATATCTGAAGTTATTGATATTTCTCCCTGCAGTCTTGATTCCAGCTTGTGCTTCATCCATCCTGGCATTTCACATGATGTACTCTGCATAGATGTTAAATAAGCAAGATGACAATATACAGCCTTGATGTACTCCTTTCCCAATTTGGAACCAGTCCATTGTTCCATTTCTGGTTTTAACTCTTGCTTCTTGACCTGCATACAGATTTCTCAGGAGGCTGGTCAGGTGGTCTGGTATTCCCATCTCTTTAAGAATTTTCCACAGTTTGTTGTGATCTACATAGTCAAAGGCTTTAGTGTAGTCAATGAAGCAGAAGTAGATGTGTTCCTGGAACTCTTGCTTTTTCTATGATCCAGTGGATGCTGGCAATTAGATCTCTGGTTCCTCTGCCTTTTTAAAATCCAGCTTGAACATATGGTAGTTCTTGGTTCATGTACTGTTGAAGCCTAGCTTGGAGAATTTTGAGCATTACTTTGCTAGTGTGTGAGATGAGTGTGACATGAAACTATTGTCTAGTTCCAGAATACTTTCATCACCCTGGAAAGAAACCTCATACCCATTAGCAGTCTTTCCCTTTCTCCATAGAGTGTGCAGTCATTAATCTACTTTCTGTCTTTATGTACTGACTGATTCTGAACATTTCATATAAATAGAATCATACAGTATGTGAACTTTTGTGTGTGGTTTCTCTCACTAAGCATGTTTCAAAGTTCATCCATGTCATAGCATGTATCACTATTTCATTCCTTTGGATAAAATTCTGATGTATGAATATACCATGTTTTGTTTATTTATTTATCAGTTGATTGACATTTGGGTTATTCTCACTTTTTGACTATTGGGAATAATGCTGCTATAAATATTCATGTGAAAGAAGTTTTTGTGAGAAAGTATGTTTTCAAGTCTCTTGGGAATATAGTAGGAATGGTAACTCTATGTTTAAAAGTTGAGAGGATGTCAAATGTTTTTCCAAATTGGCTGTACTAACTTACATTCTCACCAGCAATGTATGAATTTCTCCACATCTTCAATTCTTGATATTCCCTATTATTATTATTCTCATCCAAGTGACTATTAAATGGTGTTTCATTGTCGTTTTAACTTGCATTACTTGGTGTTGGAGAAGACTCTTGAGAGTCCCTTGGATGGCAAGGAGATCCAACCAGTCCATTCTGAGAGAGATCAGCCCTGGTATTTCTTTGGAAGGAGTGATGCTAAAGCTGAAACTCCAGTATTTGGCCACCTCATGTGAAGAGTTGACTCATTGGAAAAGACTTTGATGCTGGGAGGGATTGGCGGCAGGAGGAGAAGGGGACGACAGAGGATGAGATGGCTGGATGGCATCACTGACTCGATGGCTGTGAATCTGAGTGAACTCCAGGAGTTGGTGATGGACAGGGAGGCCTGGCGTGCTGCGATTCATGGGGTTGCAAAGGGTCAGACACGACTGAGCAACTGAACTGAACTGAACTGAATCACTTAATGATTAGAGAAAAGATTCATTATATTTTCATGTGCTTACTAGATATTTTTATGTCTTCTTTAAAGAAATAGCTATTTAAATCTTTCCATCACTTTTAAATTGGGTTGTCTTTTTATTTTGAGTTGTATGTGTATTTATGTATTCTGAGTATTAGACCCTTTTTCAGATTTGCAGTAATTTCTCCCTTTCTTTCACTTTCTTGATAGTCTCCTTGGAAGCAAAGCAGTTTTAAATTTTTGTAAAGTCTGATGTATCTATTTTTCCTTTGTGCCAGAGGTGTCATATCTGAGATATCATTGCCTAACTCAATATCATAAAGCATTTTTTCTATGCTTTCTTCTAAAAGTTTTATCTTTCACATTTAAGTCTTTGATTAATTTTGAGTTAATTTTTATATATAGTGTGAGATGGGAGTATCTTTTCTTTTTTTTTTGCATATAGTTATCTACTGTCTCATTACTTCATGGCAGATAGATGGGGAAACAATGGGAACAGTGACTGATGTTTTTTTCTTGGGCTCAAAAATCACTGCAGATAGATGGTGACTGCAGCCATGAAATTAAAAGATGCTTGTTCCTTGGTAGGAAAGCTTTGACCAACTTAGACGTATATTCAAAAGCAGATACATTACTTTGCCAACAAAGGTCCATCTAGTCAAAGCTAAGGTTTTTCAGTAATCATGTATGGATGTGAAAGTTGGACTATAAAGAAAGCTGAGCACCAAAGAACTGATGCTTTTGAACTGTGGTGTTGGAGAAGACTCTTGAGAGTCCCTTGGACTGCAAGGAGATCCACCTAGTCCATCCTAAAGGAAATCAGTCCTGAATATTCATTGGAAGGACTGATGCTGAAGCTGAAATTCCAATACTTGTACCACCTGATATGAAGAAGTGACTCATTTGAAAAGACCCTGATGCTAGGAAAGATTGAAGGTGGGAAGAGAAGTGGACGACAGAGGATGAGATGGTTGGATGGCATCACCGACTCAATGGACATGAATTTGAGTAAACTCTGGGAGTTAGTGATGGACAGGGAGGCCTAGCATTCTGCCCTCCATGGGGTCGCAAATAATAGGACACGACTGAGCAACTGAACTGGATTGAGCAACTGAGCACACACATGTTTGAATTACAGTTTACGGGAAAATGGTCAGTTTTATATATATATATATACACACACACACATATACACACACATTATATACATATATATGAATTCTTTTTCAGATTCTTTAAAATTATATATTATTGCAATATATTTGAAGAAGGAAATGGCAATCCACTCCAGTGTTCTTGCCTGGAGAGTCCCATGGATGGAGGAGCCTGGTGGGCTGCTGTCTATGGGGTCGCACAGAGTCGGACACGACTGAAACAATTTAGCTGCAGCAATATATTGAACACAATGCTTTTTGTATATTGATTATAATCTGCAAACTCAGTGAATCTGTTTTATTAGCACTAACATTTGTGTGTGTATTCCTTAGGATTTATTGCATACAGGAGGACGTCATCTGTAAACAGAGATACTTTCACGTCTTTCATTCCAATTTATGTCTTTATTTTCTTGCCTAATTGCATCAGCTAAAACCTCTAGCACTATGTTGAACAGAATGGTAAAAATCCATCTTATTTTTGTTCTTAGGGTGGGGTGGTTTCAATTTTTTATTGTATACAAGGATGATTTGTCGGATGGTGTCACTGACTCAGTGGACATGAGTTTGAGTAGGATGTGGGAGTTGGTGATGCACAGGGGAGCCTGGTATGCTGCAGTCCATGGCGTCGCAAAGAGTAGGACATGACTGAGCGACTGCACTCAACTGGACAATGTTAGGTGTAGGTTTTTCATCAATGGCCTTCATCGGGTTGAAGAACTTCCTTTGTATACCTAGTTTATTGAGTGCTTATATCATATTACACTTTGTATCATATTCTATCAAGCGTGTGGGATTTTGTCTAATGTTTTCTATGTTTATTGAGATGATTTTTTTCTTTTATTATATTGATATAGTATATTACAGTGATTGATTTTTGTATGCTGAATCAATCTTGTATTTCTGGGATTAATACTACTGGGTCAAGTTCTATAATGTTTTTTATATGCTTCTGGGTTTGGCTTCCTAGCATTTTATAGAGGAGTTTTGTACGTGCTATGATTCTATAGCTCTCCTTCCTTATGATGTTTTTGTGTGGATTTTGTTTTGAGGTGATACTGGCACCACAGTATGAGTTGGGAACTGTTCCCTCCTATTTTTAGAAAAGTTTGAGAACACTTGGAAAAAGCATTGAATCTAGGTGCTTCAAAGGATTGCTACAGAAAACAAAACCAAAATGATATATAAACTATATGTATTAGTTTCCTGTGGCCCCTGAAACAAATTACTGCAAACTGGTGGCTTAAAAGGACAAAAAATTATTCTCTTACCCTTCTGGAGATGGGAAGTCTTAAATCAAGCTGCAAACAGGACTGCATTCTCTCTGGAGGGCTCTAGGGGAGAATCTACTCGTTGCCTGCTGTAGCTTCTGATGCCTGTTGGCATTCCTTGATTTCTAGTTGCCTTACTCTAATCTTTGTCTCTGCAGCCACATTGCCTCTCCTTTTTGTATCAAATTTCCCCCTACTTTTCTCTGATAAGGACATTTATCACTGGATTTAGCAACCATCTGGATTTTACAGGATAATGTCATTTTTCAGTCCCTAAGTCATGTCTGACTTTTTGTGACCCCATGGACTGTAGCCCACTGGGCTCCTTTATCCATGGGATTTCCCAGGCAACAGAACTAGAGTGGGTTGCCATTTCCTTCTCCAGGGGATCTTCCTGACCCAGGGATCACACTCACATCTCCTGCATTGGCAGACAGATTCTTTACTACTGAGCCACCTGGGAAGCCTCTTACAGGATGATATCATCAACTAAAGATCCTTAATTTAATTATATCTGCAAAGACTTTTTCCACATAATATTCACAAGTTCCAGGAAATAGGACATGGACATATCTGAAGGGCCACCTTTCAACCCACTATGATATGTAACAGTACTTTATGAACTGTAAGATCATATAAAAATACATATGGTATTGTTATAGTGCATTTTATTACAAATATGAAAGTATTAAACATTACAAATATGAAAGTGCAGATGAGTGGGTTTTCTGTTAAAGGAAGGTTTCAAAATAATTAGTACAAATAGCACTCTAAATGTTTCTAAAATTATTTTGTTTTTCTCTTTTCTACGTTCAGTTCTGCATAATATAGTTGGGAATTCTATCCAATGTTTTACTCCTTATTTTCATCTTAATCAAAAAATTGTTTAGTATTAAATTTTAAAAAATTCAATATAAATGTAATTTAGCTATAAAAAGCCAAGCACTACAGAAATATATGCAGTAAAAACCAAAAGTACAAACTTGGACAAGCATGTATGTTACTTTCTCCACCCTCTTGCCCATGATGGCAGATTCTCAAACTCAACCTGCTTCTGGAGGAGGCCATTTTGGCAAATATTCTTCCAGAACTTTCTGACTTTGATGTCTATCTCTCTCATTCATTTGAAGAATTATATGATGTTCCAAAGCATGGACAAACTCAAGTTTAAACATTTTATTATGATGAATATTTACATTATATTCAGTTTAATAAAACTGATTGTATTTAGCATATATTTGGCCAGTGTTTATTTTTTCTTTCTATGATTGGCCTGTTTGTATATTGATAGTTTGTCTAGTGTTATACTGGGTTGATATTCTTTTTTCTTATTGAAATTTAAGGATTCTTTGAATTAGGGATATCAACTCTCTCTAGAGAAATGTAGACTGTTTAAATTCTAATTCTGTCACATTTCTGCATGCTGCCTATTAAATGTGAAAAGAAATGTATATGAAAGTAAAAAATTATTAGTGTTTTAAAGGCACTATAATCATGACATCTTTAACTGTACTCCACTATATGTATATTAATACATATTTTATTGTTGTGATAGATGAAATATTTGAATAGAAGAGTCAAGTACATATTTAAAAATATCTGGGTACCTTGATAATTTACATCATCCACAATTAATATTAAGAGGGTAGTGTGATGAAGTAATTAATATCACAGTCTTCAGTAGCAAATGAACTTGAGTGTTCTTAGCTGTGTTATTGTATTTCTCTAAAATTTTTATTTTTTTGTGCCTATAAATTTGGGTGTAGTTATCAACTTCAAGAGATGGTTATAAAGATTATATAAGATAAACCATAGGCAGAATTGTGTACAGTGTATAACATACAATTCATATAGTAAATAGTAGGTAGTGTAATACTCTTATTGGTAAGATTAAATCAGCATAAGTGGCTACAATTTTCAGTTTCCAAATAACATAGTTCACCAATGCTAAGTTCTGTCTCTATTTCTTTCATTTAATCTCAGAAAAGATCAATGCATCTAGGACTTAAATCTTCAAGTTTAGATCAGCTCATAAGTGAAAGTTGCTTCCTTGTTTCCTCATAAATGAAACTTGCTTAGTCATTTCTGACTCTTTGCCATTCCATGGACTGTATAGTCCATGAATTCTCCAGGCCAGAATACTGGAGTGGGTAGCCTTTCCCTTCTCTAGGGGCTATCGCCAACCCAGCGATCGAACCTGCATTGCAGGCAAATTCTTTACCAGCTGAGCCACCAGGGAAGCCCAAGAATATTGGAGTGGGTGGCTTATCCCTTCTCCAGTGGATCTTCCCGACCCAGAAATCAAACTGGGGTCTCCTGCATTGCAGGTAGATTCTTTACCAGCTGAGCTACCAGGGAAGCCTATTTAATCCTCATAATAACTGTCAAATATAATTTGAGTACTCATGACTGTGGCATATTCAAAATGTATTTGCACCTCAGATGATGTGCCTGAAGAAATACTCCTGTTACTAAGTTGATAACGAATTTTGTCCTCATTTTCTGCCTTGGTGGTTAGACTACAGTTGTGATCCAGTAACCAGCTGGCTAGGAAACAGTCTTTTAGATGCTGCCATAGAATCTAGAAGATTTCAATTCAGTAGATTGGAAGAAGGACTTGGGAATCTATACTTTTAATAAGCTCTCTAGCTGATTCTGATGGTCAGTCACTTTTGGAAATCATGGTACTAAAGCAGGCTTCTCCCCCAGTTTGTATTTTCTCTTTTCTGTAACAGCACTGATTTTTAAGCTTTGTAAGGATTAACTGGAGGTAATCCCAGGAAAGAAAAAATACTGCAATGGGAAGCAAAGGACAGCCAAGAGAGCCAAGAGTCCATTTGTTCCTATCTATCTTTTTTCTCTCTTTTCACTAGAATTTCATCTGCTAACAAATTGTGTCCATTAAGTCGTTACCTGACTGTTAAAAACCTAATACCTTTCCCCCTCTCTTTGGTGATAGCATGTGTGAAGAGCAGGAAAGGGAGAAGAGCTTCAAGTTTGAAGAGAAAACATGAGACCACCTAGTTTAACCATACGTGCAGCCTGTGATCCAATTTCAGGAAGATGAAACACAAACATTGAAAGTAGGTAACTAAAATCCGTCTCATGCACCCATGCATGTGTGCAGAGGAAATAGAGCTCCTACTCAGATTAGTCCCATTTTACTACCCCTTGAATCTTACATGTTTTTAAGGCTGATTTGTTCTAGTGCTGCTGCCGGAAATTCAGCCTTCAGAACTGCTATGGGAACCACAGCTGTGACCACTATGGGACAAAAATTCTAACAGGAGAATGACACTGGAAATTGTGACCAATTAATCAGATCAAGCATATGAAATGATATAGAGCTGCCTCTATCTCAGGCACTGATGTAAAGACTTGACATAGATTGACTCACTTAATCTTCAAAACAACCCTCTCAAATAGACTAATTAGGTATCATTTAAAAATCTGTGAAAGCTGCTGGACCTATAGGGAAATGAACACATGAAAAGAGTACAGAAGGAAGGTGAAGTCGCTCAGTCGTGTCCCACTCTTTGCGACCCCATGAACTGTAGTCTACCAGGATCCTCTGTCCATGGGATTTTCCAGGCAAGAATACTGGAGTGGGTTGCCATTTCCTTCTTAAGGAGATCTTCCTGACCCAGGTATTGAACCCGGGTCTCCCACATTGTAGGCAGACACTTTACTATCTGAGCCACCAGGGAAGTCAAAGAGTACAGAAGTCCATGTAGATCAAAGTCTTCAGAGTTAAATGGGACAGACATTTTATTTATCCTAAGAGCCAAAGAAATACAAGATCTATTCAAGGAGGTGGTAAACTTCCTAAAGAGACCTACGGCAGCAGATTTATCATGGCACCAATGAAACCGGGAGGCGTGAAATATCTGTTACAGACTATCCCTAGGGCTTGAAAGTGACAGTATTATTCACTCAGTCGAGTCCGACTCTTTGTGAACCCATGGACTATGACTTGCCAGGCTCCTCTGTCCATAGAATTCTCCAGGCAAGAAAACTGGAATGGGTTGCCATTTCCTACTCCAGGGGATCTTCCTGATCGATCTTTGATCCAAGATCCTTGATCTTCCTGATTAAGGATCGATCTTCCTGATCGAACCTTGTTTCAAAGAGGTAGTAACTGTGTGGGCCTAAATCTCTGGTTACAGTTTTGTGTGTTTTCTTTTGACTGATGGGGACAGCAAACCTACCCTCCACAAACACATCTTCAATTGCTTGGGAATAACATAATACTTGTCTTATTGAATGAATATCTTTCAATTCTAGCAAATTTAAATTTAGAAATATTTAATGGAATTAAACCTGTAATATTAATATGTTTGTATTAAAAAGCCTGTTCATATTTGCAGAGATTTAAGATAATTTGGGCTTTGAAGTAGTAGATCAGCCTTAGAATTCTCATTTAAAATTTTTGTTATGTGTATAAACAGTATTAAAATATTTTAAAAACTCATGTATATAATGTATCATATTTTAATATTTTTTCATTAGCTTGATAAAAACTACCTAAGTTATCTGAGAAGATTCATTAGTCAGGCAAATGAAGTACTTAAAAAAGAAACAGAGTCCATTTAATTTATAGAGGCAGATTTGAAGATTATTTTTATTTGAGACTAAATATTGTTTAAAATCCCTCATAATTGTTAAGATGTGCTAAATTAGACATATGATGTCTTGTAAGCTATAGTTTAAGCTTCAAATAGACATGTATTCATAACTTTAAGCAGTAACATTCAACATCAAAGTCAACCTCTGAATAAATTTTCTGTCATAACAGTTACATTCTTGGGCATCAGAAAACTTGCATTTAACACAAATAAGAAAGACGTAAAACTCTGATGAAAGGTTGAAACTTCTATCCTCTTTCCCTTGAGAAAATGTTGCAGGAAGAATATACTTTATGTCCTCAGTGGAGAACGGCGAGTAACTCACTGATACACATACCAGGCCACAATGGCCATCCCACCTCCTACCTCACTCCTCCCAGATCCTGCTTCAAATGGCAGGGCCTCCAATATGGTTTCCCCATCTAGGAATCTTATGTGGCTGTCTTTTTTGTTACTGGTCTGCTTGCACTCCAGTACTCTTGCCTGGAAAATCCCATGGATGGAGGAGCCTGGTGGGCCGCAGTCCATGAGGTCGCGAAGAGTTTGGACACGACTCAGCGACTTCACTTTCACTTTTCACTTTCATGCGTTGGAGAAGGAAATGGTAACCCACCCCTGTGTTCTTGCCTGGAGAATCCCAGGGACGGGGGAGCCTGGTGGGCTGCCGTCTATGGGGTCGCACAGAGTCGGACACGACTGAAGCGACTTAGCAGCAGCAGCTTGTGCTCCACAACTCTGGTTATGCAGGCAGCAGAAAGGAAGGGGGCAAGAAGGCCACGCCCACTTACCTTACTGAAGATGCCCATCAGACTTTGCTTACATTCCATTGGCCAGTATGAAATCATACAGCTACACCTTGTACAAGAGGAAGCTGCAAAATGTAGTGTTTATTCTGCGCAGCCATGTGCCCAGTTAAAATGAGAAGTTCTGCTGTTAAGGAAGAAGGAACCAGATTTTGGGCATAAGGGGATTTTAGATTTGATTTCACAGATGCTCTTGATGGGGAATGTCAATCTCCTACAGTTCAGATCTGCTTTTGTAGAAAAAAAAGATGTACAACTTTTACCAGATTCCCAAATTCTTTCATGATGCAAACATGTTTAACAATCAATGTCTTGTATGTAATTTAAAAACTGAATTCAGTTTTCAATAAATGTTATACAAATGTTCATTTTTCATGATACCTATTGAATTTTATAACTGTCGGTGGTAATATACCTAAGTTCATATTATGTATGCAAGTACTCTATGAACGTTATAAAATAGAGTTTCAAAAGACTGAAGGCTGGGAGGTAAACAAAGATCTTTAAACTGGGGAAGAATATGTGGAGATGATTCACACACTTCCTATCAACTGCTATGACAGTCTGTGTCTGTCTCTTACAATTTATAACCTAGCATGGTCTTTAGCTCAATATTTTTAGTAATCAAGTGAAAGCAAATTAAAAGAGTACAGTATTATTTATTCACCCTTAAAGTCACCAAGATAATGAAAACAGCAACTCTGATATTTTGTGGCAGAATATAACTGGTATGATCATTTTGGAAGATAATTTGGCAATATATAAAATATAGACACATACTTTGATTAATAAGATTTGTCCTATGGAAATGATACAAAAGATTTAAAAATATAAAAAATCATAGTTATTATTGCATTTAAAAATAGCAACCCCAAGTTGGAAACCTCTCAGATATCCAACTGTAAGAAAATAGTTTTGCAAAGTCAACAAATAAAACATGTTAACTGTGCAGAGTGATAATTTTGAAGCTTTTGTAAAAATATAGCATCAAAATTATAATGGTATATTAAATTAAAAAGACATAGAATCTATATAAACTTATGCAACTCAATTCCAGAAAAATAAACGACCCAATCAAAAAATGGGCCAAAGAGCTAAATAGACATTTCTCCAAAGAAAACATACAGATGGCTAATAAACACATGAAAAGATGCTCAACATCACTCATTATTAGAGAAATGCAAATCAAAACCACAATGAGGTACCACTTCACACCAGTCAGAATGTCTGTGATCCAAAAATCTGCAAGCAATAAATGGTGGAGAGGGTGTGGAGAAAAGGGAACCTTCCTACACTGTTGGTGGGAATGCAAACTAGTACAACCACTATGGAAAACAGTGTGGAGATTCCTTTAAAAATTGCAAATAGAACTGCCATATGACCCAGCAATCCCACTGCTGGGCATACACACCGAAGAAACCAGAATTGAAAGAGACACATGTACCCCAATGTTCATCGCAGCACTATTTATAATAGCCAGGACATGGAAACAACCTAGAAGTCCATCAGCAGATGAATGGATAAGAAAGCTGTGGTACATATACACAATGGAGTATTACTCAGCCATTAAAAAGAATACATTTGAATCAGTTCTGATGAGATGGATGAAACTGGAGCCGATTATACAGAGTGAAGTAAGCCAGAAGGAAAAACACCAATACAGTATACTAACGCATATATATGGAATTTAGAAAGATGGCAATGATGACCCTGTATGCAAGACAGCAAAAAAGACACAGATGTGTATAACGGACTTTTGGACTCAGAGGGAGAGGGAGAGGGTGGGATGATTTGGGAGAATGGCATTGAAACATGTATACTATCATGTAAGAATCGAATCACCAGTCTATGCCCGATGCAGGATACAGCATGCTTGGGGCTGGTGCATGGGGATGATCCAGAGGGATGTTGTGGGGAAGGAAGTGGGAGGGGGGTTCATGTTTGGGATCGCATGTACACCCATGGTGGATTCATGTCAATGTATGGCAAAACCAATACAGTATTATAAAGTAAAATAAAGTAAAAATAAAAAGTAAAAAAAAAAAAGAATATATAAACCACAGCTGTATGGTAATATACAAAAGAAAAAATTGCATTAAATATGTTTTTCTACATTTTAACTTATTATTGGTGTAAATTACCTTTATAATTGGGTTGGATGCATATGTACTTTAAAAATCATCGATAGAAGGTCACTGAAGTACCAGATATGCATCAGGGACTGTTACACAATTTTATGTAATATCTGTTGTTATTCAGTCACCAAACTGTGTCTGGCTCTTCTGTGACTCCATGGACAGTAGTCTTCCAGGCTCTTCTGTCCATGGGATATCCCAGGCAAGAGTACTGGACTGGGTAATAATCTGTACAGCTAATGAAAATACAAAAGAGAGCATTTGAGCATTCAAAAAACTAGTTGAGCCAGCTTGGCATAATGCCATTAGGTAAATTCACTTCATTGGTTTGCTCTGTTGTAAAAGTTTTAATCCTGTGATATTCTAGGCAGGTGTTCTAGAATTCACCCATGTATAGAATTATCAGTTTGTACTCTGACCCTCTCCAGCCTTCCCATGTGATACTGCACAAATCAAAAAGTTCATAATAAGTACTCTTAGTCTTACACTTTTTAAGACTTTAAATTTATTAAACCAGAGAAAACAAGAAAAACAAAAATACAACAGGAAAAAACCTTTTATCTTAGGTGTATAATAACAGTTATCCCTTCCATATCCCACATTTCACCTTCCTAGATACACTTTCACCCCCACGTTTTTATTGTAGTAAAATATATAACATGAAACTGACCAATTTTCAAGGCGCAATGGTGATTGAAATGTGAAGGAAAGAGGGAACATATGTATATATATAGCTGATTCATTTTTCTGTACAGCAGAAGCTAACACAGAATTGTAAAGCAACTACACTCCAATAAAAATTAATTAAAATAAAAGAAATTGACAATTATAATCATTTTAGGTATACAGTCCAGTGATATGAAATACATTCATTCCTACACACACTTTTAAAGATTTTCTATGCCCTCAGTATGTACTTTGTTAATTCACTGGGCAGTTGGTAAGAGGTAAGTGTCACAAGGTTTGAATCTGTAAGTTCCCAAATGTTGAAGTGGCATTTATGTCTTTTAATGTTGAAGACTTGCCAGCTGTTCAGAAAGATTTCTCTGATTCCTTATCGAAACTACTAGGCACTTCCTCCAAGAGCATCTCATTCTACTTCTACTAACTCTTTCTAGAAGAGCAGTTTTCAATCAAGTTATTAACTGCCTTCTCGGTGCCAAACATTGTGTAGAAGTGTTTGCATGCAAAACCCTTCCGATAGCAACAATCCTCTGATGTAGGTGGTATCATTCACATGGTACAGATGAGGAAACTGAAGCTCTGCAATTTTAAGAGGCGTGGCCAGGATGTGGAGAACTAGGATTCCAATCCACACCCTTGGTCGTCACGCCCAGTGCAGGCTCTACCCAGCACAGCTGCCCTCTCAAATGCTTGCCGTGTCTCCCAAACAAATCCACATGCAGAGACCACATAGGCTAACTCCCAAAATGCTGGACAGAGGAGCCCATTCCAACTTTTAAATTTTTTTCACCACTTTTAACTCTTTAATTAGTCACTTAAAAATGACAGTTTCTGAAGGTGGAGGTGGGTTGCATTGTAATTATTATATTCTAGATATAATTCCTCTCTGGGTCACTCTCTGGGCTCTAGTAGATTTTCCCCTTGATTGATTGTATCTGCTAAATGAGTTACATGAGGAGCAAGTCTGCGGGAATAGGCGATAGGTGTAGTATATAGATCGTGGATGTTTATACCTGTTTATATCAGTACGGATACAGAGAGGGAGATTATAAAGAGTATACAGAGGTCTGTTACTGACATGAGGGCTGAGGTGCCCATACTATAGATTATGTGAAGGTCGCTCAGTTGGGTCCGACTCTCTGCAACCCCATGATAGGGACTGAATTCTCCAGGTCAGAAAACTGGAGTGGATAGCCTTTCCCTTCTCCGGGGGATCTTCTCAACCCAGGGATCAAACCAAGGTCTCTCATAGTGCAGGTGGATTCTTTACCAGTTGAGCCATAAGGGAAGCCCGAGAATACAGGAGTGGGTAGCCTATGCCTTTTCCAGGAGATCTTCCCCACCCAGGAGTTGAACTGGGGTCTCCTGCATTGCAGGCAGATTCTGTACCAACTGAGCTATGATGGAAGTCTTTTTAGACTATAGTTCCTCAAATTCTAAAAAGACCAGAGTCTTGGGACTATAATGGCTTATGTAAATCAAAGAAAGTTTAGACTTTGAAACTGCTTTGTGTGTGCGTGTGTACAAATATATACATATACAATTGACCCTGGAGCAACAGGAGTTTAAACTGTGCAGGCCCGCTTATATGCAGATACTTTTCAATAGTAAATACTACAGTATTACAGCAGTATGAGTTCTGAATGTAGATGCAGAGATGTAGAGCCTGAAATACAGAGGAACCATGTATGCAGAGGGTTGACTACAAGCTATAAGTGGATTTTCAACTTGGCAACGGGTGGGGGCCCCAGTGTCTGCATTATTCAAGGGTCAACTGTATACAGCTATGCTGTTGGGAACAGTGGTATATGAATTATTTCAAATAACTGACTTCCTATTAGCTAAAGGTTGTATTTCTTGCCTGGAGAATCCCAGGGACGGGGTAGCCTGGTGGGCTGCCGTCTATGGGGTCACACAGAGTCAAACACGACTGAAGCGACATAGCAGCAGCAGCAGCAGCATTCCTTTTTAAAAACAACTTGTCCTCTTATATAAAATAACTGTTTTGGAGAAAAATCTAAAACATACCACAGATTTCCTGGTGTTACTTGAAGTTAACATTTTTTAGAGATGGTGATTTGTCTGTCACTGAGTTAATGATCACACCGCCTGTACTGTCATTTAATCCCCACTCCCAGCATATGTGGTAGGTACTATCACCACTATTTTATCATAGAGTCTGAGGTTTGAAGAAGTTGAGAACTTGGTCAAGTTCTCCTAACTAGTAGGAAGGAGTGAATCAAGAATTGAAACCGGTCCTCTGACCACGCTTCCCCCAAACTTGTTTAATAACCTCACTATATTGTCTGTATGAATGATTTAAGACTCTGTGGTAAGTCTACCTTTTATAATTAAATATCAGGCTGACCTGCATCCTGATAGAGTGGGGCTATCTGGACTCAAGAGTATGATGATGTGTCACACACCACACACACACACACACATATGTATGAATATATGTATAAATAAATATGTGCTGTGTTAGTCACCCAATCGTGTTCGACTGTTTGCGACCCCATGTAGCCCATCAGGTGCCTCTGTCCGTGGAATTCCCCAGGCAAGAATACTTGAGTGGGTTGCCATTTCCTTCTCCAGAGGATCTTCCTAACCCAGGAATTAAACCTGGTCCCTTGCATTGTAGACAGATTCTTTACCATTTGAGCTCCCCAGGAAGTCCTGTAAATAAATATATGTATATATGTATATATGTAATATATACATTGTAATACTGTACAGTTGTCCTTTTTTGTTGAAGTATAGTTTATTTACAGTGTCATATGATTTTCTGGTATCCAGCAAAGTGATTCAGTTATATATACATATATATATCTTTTTCATATTCTTTTCCATTATGATTTGTTACAGGCTATTGAATATACTTCTATGTGCTATACAGTAGGACTTTGTTATTTACCTATTTTATGTATAATAGTTTGCATCTGCCAATCCCAAGGTAACATTGTACTCTTGAGACAGTGAATATAGGTAAAAATAATCACTGTTAGTATCAGATTCATTGGCTGAAGACTACAGTGCTTTTGGGGTTCATGCCACTAAGGCTTTGCTTTTCTATGCCCTCTTTTGTTGAGTATATAGCCTTTTGTGGTCAAAAGCATGTGGTGTGCAGAGTTAGAAAGATGTATTCAGTTCTAGCTCTGATACACAGTAGCAGTGTGGTCTCACTTTCTTCATCTGTAGAATGGGTATAGTATCGCCTACTCTCAAGAGGATAAAAAGAGACAATGTAGCTAAGTGTGTGACGTACATAAGTTCTCCACCAACCGCACACTATTATTGTAGCCTATCACTGCTGTCAGGTGGCTAACCATAATTTCTCACCGCTATCAGTGTTCCTGTTATATCTGGCTCTTTCACTAATTTGTAGAGTCTAATCTGTTGGGGCTTAGAAAACAGTTCTTGTATTGGTAACAGCAGAATAGACTTGTGCAAGATATTGGCACTGAGCTGAGGGTGCAAAGTCAAGCCAGGAACAAAACAAGGGTGGAAAGGCTGAGAAAACATGAACAGCATTCCAAAGCACAGTCCATGCAGTTGAAACAGAATCAGGGACGTGACTGGGGCCAGAGACTGGGGTAGCACAGATACCAGTGGGAGAGCCAAAGTCCATGGCTCAGCCTGGGGTCACAGGCTGACAGGAGCCAAGCAGAAGATAAAGCACAGAGGCGTGGGGCAGGCAGGCCTGACTCGGAGGACTTCTTGTAGCCAGCAGCTTGTGCTACAGCTCCTTTTGAAGGCTTGGAGCTTCTCCACAAGTAAACTTTGATCCTTTTTATAGGTGAAACTCTCCAAGACAAGCATCTCTTCATCAGAATATGAACTTTTTAAATCTGAAGTTAAGATGCATAGACACTGACTCAAAATTGAGGGACTATTTCTTTATATAAAATAAATAAAAAGAAATTTTAATGTGCCTATTTTGTTTGATCGATTTTAATCTCTTATGGATCAATGGGTTTTTTAAATTGAAATATAGTTGATTAACAGTGTTGTGTTAGTTTCAGGTGTACAGCAAAGTGATTCAGTTATATACGTGTGTGTATATATTCTTTTTCAGATTATTTTCCCTTATATATTATTAAAAAATATTGAATATTATTCCCTGTGCTATATAGTAGGTCCGTGTTGGTTATCTATGTTATATATACTACTGTGTCTATGTTAATCCCAAATTTACAATTTATCCCTTCCCTCAGCTTTCCCCTTTGGTAACTGTAAGTTTGTCTTCCACATCTGTGGGTTTATTTCTGTCTTGTATAGACATTCATTTGTATCATTTTTTTAGATTCTACATATAAATGATATCATGTGATATTTGTCTTTCTCTGGCTTACTTCATTTAGTATGATCATCTCTAGTTCCATCTATGTTGCTGCAAATGGCATTATATTATTCTTTTTTATGACTGAGTAATATTTCTGTGTGTGTGTGTGTGTGTGTGTGTGTACACACCATATCTTCTGTATCCATTCATCCACTGATAAACATTTAGGTTGCTTCCATGTCTTGGCTATTGGAAGTATTGCTGCAATGAAGGTAGACGTGTCTTTTCGAATTATGGTTCTTTCTGGATATATGCCTAGGATTTTAAGTAAGTCACAGATAAATAAACTTTCTTGCTCACATGATGTATAAACAGGGCTGTCAGTAAAATAAGGATGCCTAGATAAATTTTAATTTCAGAAAAATAATAGATAACTTTTTAAGAATAAGTTTGTTCCAAATATTGCATGGAACATATTTCTGGTAAGAAATTATCCATTATGTAAAATTCAAACAAATTAAAATTTAACTGGGTATCTTGGATTTTTGGCTTTTAATCTCTCTGGAAACCATATATATGACTGACTACAATAACATGAATAGTAGTTAAAAATTATTAAGCACTTCCAGGAGCAGTGATATATTTTAATGGTCATTATTTTACTTCTTATAGCTGATAAATTAGGTACAATTATTATTCTCATTTTATCAGTCATGAAACTGGGACTTGAAAGATTTTTTTCTAATAGTTTGCAAATGGCAGGACTAGAATTTGAACTTAGATCTGTCTGATCCCAGAGCTTTAAGTAACACACACACGTATATGCACACACAGAAACACATACACACAATCATCCATTTAATTCCACACACATTATGTAAATCTGTGACAGAGAAGGTAAATATATGTATGTTGGCTTTCTGTGATATTTGTATTGTGGTTACAATCATCATTCATTATACCTGATGCCACACTCACAAAATGCCATCATTTTATTTCTCAGTATGTTTTATTTGACCAAAAAGATAACACCCATTTCTCATTGCTCAAATTCAAACAGGTGTGTTACTAGGTTTTCTTAGCAGGTGCTCATTTTCCTGTGTAGTTTGAGGCTGTGTCCAGGTAACTAAAGAAAGCTCTGCATTGATGGGTCCCTATAATACTTCATAGCGACAATCTTACTTTCTTATTCCTTTTTGTTAAAAATCTAGCCTGGGGGACTCTGCTGGGCAAGCATCAGTTTAATGTGGGTAGATTGGCCACTTTCCAGGAGCTAATTGTTGGCAATTCTCCCTTGCTATTAAATATTAAGTATTGCAAGTAGTTGAAGCTAATAAAACCACTTAAGAATATGGATGTCATGTTATAACACCTAGTGATGGAGGTATAAAGCCATGTTGGTGTCCAGGCTTCTGTATCTTTTGGGAGTTGGGGATTTTGGCTTATTTACTACAACTGACCTCTTTTAAATAGTAACTTAATCATTGGAAACCAAACTGCTACCATGAAAGAGATGGGAATACCAGACCACCTGACCTGCCTCTTGAGAAACCTATATGCAGGTCAGGAAGCAATAGCAATAATTAGAACTGGACATGGAACAACAGACTGGTTCCAAATAGGAAAAGGAGTACGTCAAGGCTGTATATTGTCACCCTGCTTATTTAACTTATATGCAGAGTACATCATGAGAAACACTGGGCTGGAAGAAGCATAAGCTGGAATCAAGATTGCCAGGACAAATATCAAAAACCTCAGATATGCAGATGACACCACCCTTATGGCAGAAAGTGAAGAGGAACTAAAGAACCTCTTGATGAAAGTGAAAGAGGAGAGTGAAAAAGTTGGCTTAAAGCTCAACATTCAGAAAACGAAGATCATGGCATCTGGTCCCATCACTTCATGGGAAATGGATGGGGAAACAGTGGAAACAGTGTCAGACTTTATTTTTTTGGGCTCCAAAATCACTGCAGATGGTTACTGCAGCCATGAAATTAAAAGATGCTTAATCCTTGGAAGAAAAGTTATGACCAACCTAGATAGTATATTCAAAAGCAGAGACATTACTTTGCCAACAAAGGTCCATCTAGTCAAGGCTATGGCTTTTCCAGTGGTCATGTATGGATGTGGGAGTTGGACTGTGAAGAAAGCTGAGCACCGAAGAACTGATGCTTCTGAAATGTGGTGTTGGAGAACACTCTCTCTTTTTTTTTTAATATAAATTTATTAATTTTACTTGGAGGTTAATTACTTTACAATATTGTATTGGTTTTGCCATACATCAACATGAATCCGCCACAGGTATACACATGTTCTCCTTCCTGAACCTCCCCCACCTCCCTCCCTGTACCATCCCTCTGGGTTGTCTCAGTGCAAGAAGGCTCTTGAGAGTCCCTTGGAGTGAAGGAGATCCAACCAGTCCATTCTAAAGGAGATTAGTCCTGGGTGTTCTTTGGAAGGAATGATGCTAAAGCTGAAAAACTCCAGTACTTTGCCCACCTCGTGCAAAGAGTTGACTCATTGGGAAAGACTCTGATGCTGGGAGGAATTGGGGGCAGGAAGAGAAGGGGACAACAGAGGATGAGATGGCTGGATGGCATCACCAACTCGATGGACAGGAGTTTGGGTGAACTCCGGGGGTTGATGATGGACAAGGAGGCCTGGCGTGCTGCGATTCATGGGGTCACAAAAAGTCAGACATGACTGAGTGACTGAACTGAACTGAACTGAAGTTGGGAAACTCCATTAATTTTTAGAGGATATATTAGCAAGGCCCAAAATGGAAAAACTAATTTACATTCACTGTCATCTCTTCAGTTGTTATTAACTTCTATTGGCAAAACAGGCTGGAGTCATTTCCTATTAAAGTGACTAAGGCAATCATATAAAAGCCTGTCAAATAATACCCAGCAACTGTATTCTTTATTGCATTTAACAGTAAGGATTAAGGCAATTCAGAAGCTCATTATCATTAAATAAGGGGTCATTATCCCAGGAGATACTATAGAGAAATGTTAGTTTTGAAATAATTTTAAAAATTAAATATTTTAAAAAAGAAATTGTGTTAGCTAATTCCTCTAAAAACAAAAGCAGTGGAAAATCTTTATCATTAAAAAAGAGATTCAGTCTTTTTTTGTCTACATGATATATCCATATTCATTTGTGCCCATTTATACAAAAGCCAATCAGTATTCCAGTTGTCATTTTATTTCTATTTGCCTTTTTAAATTTCATCTCTTGAGCTCTGGTTTCATATTTGGAAATATAGGCAATTGAAATAATTTTCAACTGATTAAGTCTTATTGTATAGAAACATTCAAATGGTTCTTTGGATATTTCACTCTTCATTTGGATACTTGGGTTTTATGTCAATATAGTCTCAGCTTGAATATACTGTGGTAAACTTTGGCAGGATGCAGTGATCTATCATTTGACATTCAAATGTTTGAAGGGAAATTAGTGTGTCACTTTCTTTGATGCAAAAATCTGACTGGGACCTGAGACACCTATGTGAAATCTTCAAAATAAATCATCAAAGTATATAATTTAGGAAGTCATGATAAAAGAAAAGTAATTTCTTATATTCTCTAGGTACTATGTAAGCCAAAGTGTCTTGAAACTTGTAAGCTTGATTGTCAGGGGGTTAGGAAGACGTGTGGCCCTATGAATCACAAGCTGGATGCAAGATGCTGGGAGAAATATCAATAATCTCAGATATGCAGATAAAACCACACTTATGGCAGAAAGTGAAGAACTAAAGAGTCTCTTGATGAAAGTGAAGGAGGAGAGTGAAAAAGTTGGCTTAAAGCTCAACATTCAGAAAACGAAGATCATGGCATCTGGTCCCATCACTTCATGGGAAATGGATGGGGAAACAGTGGAAAACAGTGGCTGATTGAGCGACTAATACATGCTTACTCTTGGTTTCTAGTCAAGAATGCTTTTTTACTTAAAGTCTCTAAAAATTTATACTAACTAGCTACACCATCTTTATTTTGGTTACTATTTGATTGCACATCTTTTTCTGGCCTTTTGCTTTCAACCATCAGCATCCCATATTTCGTTAGAACATGTGCTTGTATTGTTCTTTGTTTTTACTTTTCATAATCTGGGAATATTGCATTAATATTTATTTAATTGCTGTATATTTGAGTTTATATTTACCGTCTTTCTGTTTTTAAAATTAGTTCTACCTATTTTAAGTTCTCTTTTCCTTTCTTTTATTTTTCTTTTTTCAGATGAATCCATTTAAAAAATTATTCCTCTATTACCTCTGGTAATTTGGTAGTTATATATTGTTTTTCTATCTTTTTACTATTTACTTTGAGATTACAAGATGCATACCTTTCTTAATATAGTGAAGCTATAAGATATAACTTGACCATTCCCCAGTGTTGCTTGGAATTTAGACTATGTAAATTCCATTTATTTGTTTTGTGTGTTATTGCCATAATTTTAATTCTGTGTATATACTTAAACCTAAAAGAAATTATTATTTTGCTCAGTCAATATTGTTATACTTGCTTATACTTGGTTATCATTTCCACTGTTCTTTATTTCTCACTGAATATGAGGTCATCTTTTTTTGCCAAAGATATCTTTTTAGTGTTTCTTTTAGTGCAAATCTCTGGATTTTTACCCCTATTGTGTATAGAATTTTAGGCTGGTAGATATGGATTTGAGTACCTTCAAGATGTCATATCATTGTTTTGGAGCTCTGATCCTTTGTGTTGAAAATCACTTGTTAGTCTTATTGTTTCTGGTTTTAGTAATGTATATCCCCCATGCCCCAAAACCCTCTACATCTCTTGGTACTTTCAGATTTTCCCTTTGTGTTTGATTTTCAGTAGTTTGATCATGATGTGTGGAGATTTCACCTTCCTCAATTTTATCCTGATGGTGTGCAGAGAGCTTAAGGCATCTGTAACTTGATGACTTCCCTCAATCTTTTTCTCTTTAAGCATAGCTTTGCTTGATTCTCTCTCTTTTCCTTCTGTTCTCTGATAATATAAGTTGGACATTTTAATTGCTTTTCTTACAAATATTTCTTTATTTTAAATCTTTTTTATTCTTCTGTATTTCAGTTTACCAGTTAACTATTACTCTCTGTCTAGCCTGCTGTTCTGTCCTCTTATCAAGTTTGTGATTTTCATTATTGCATTTTGCATTTCTATAACTTCCATTTGACTTTTTTCGAGATTTAAATAGTCTGGTGAAATTTTCCATTTCTTCATCTATTTTCATCTTTTAATTTTCTCGAACATAATGGTCAGGATACTTGGGATGTCCTAATTTGACAATTTCAATATCTGGATAACCTGTGGATCTCTTTTTATTAACTATTTTTCTCTTGGTGTGAGGTCAGAGAGATATGGGTTGGATTTGTTTTTGTTTTTTGGCATACAGAGTACTTTTTAATTCAATGTCTGATGTTCTATATGAAGAGCATAAAGACTTGCTTATGTTCATCTTCCTCCAAGAGCAGAAAGAGTGGATTCCTTCAATTCAGTCATAAGGTAAAAGTCAAGGCTGTATTACAGTTTTTCTAAGGCTGTATCTGGGTCTCTCTGTTCACAGGGTATAGCTCCTAGCGAATTCCAATTGCAGGCCCAGTATCTTCAATTCAGTTCAGTTCAATTCAATCGCTCAGTCATGTCTGACTCTTTGTGACCCCATGAATTACAGCATGCCAGGCCTTCCTGTCCATCACCAACTCAAGCTCATGTCCATTGAGTTGGTGATGCCATCCAGCCATCTCATCCTCTGTCGTCCCCTTCTCCTCCTGCCTCCAATCCCTCCCAGCATCAGTCTTTTCCAATGAGTCAACTTTTCACATGAGGTGGCTAAAGTACTAGAGTTTCAGCTTTAGCATCAGTCCTTCCAAAGAACACCCAGGGCTGATCTCCTTTAGGATGGACTGGTTGGATTTCCTTGCAGTCCAAGGGACTCTCAACAGTTTTCTCCAACACCACAGTTCAAAAGCATCAATTCTTCAGCGCTCAGCTTTCTTCACAGTCCCACTCTCACATCCATACATAACCACTGGAAAAGCCATAGCCTTGACCAGATGGACCTTTGTTGACAAAGAAATGTCTCTGCTTTTGAATATGCTATCTAGGTTGGTCATAACTTTTCTTCCAAGGAGTAACCGTTTTTTAATTTCATGGCTGCCATTGCCATCTGCAGTGATTTTGGAGCCCAAAAAATTAAGTCTGACATGATTTCCACTGTTTCCCCATCTATTTCCCATGAAGTGACGGGACCGGATGCCAGGATCTTCGTTTTCTGAATGTTGAGCTTTAACCAACCTTATCACTCTCCTCTTTCACTTTCATCAAGAGGCTTTTTAGTTCCTCTTCACTTTCTGCCATAAAGGTGGTGTCATCTGCATATCTGAGATTATTGATATTTCTCCCAGCAATCTTGATTCCAGCTTGTGCTTCTTCCAGCCCAGCATTTCTCACGATGTACTCTGCATAGAAGTTAAATGAGCAGGGTGACAATATACAGCTTTGATGTACTCCTTTTCCTATTTGGAACCAGTCTGTTATTCCATGTCCAGTTCTAACTATTGCTTCCTGACCTGCATACAGGTTTCTCAAGAGGCAGGTCAGGTGGTCTGGTATTCCCATCTTTCTCAGAATTTTCCACAGTTTATTGTGATCCACACAGTCAAAGGATTTGGCATAGTCAATAAAGCAGAAATAGATGTTTTTTTTTTTCTGGAACTCTTGCTTTTTCGATGATCCAGTGGATGTTGGCAATTTTTGATCTCTGGTTCCTCTGCCTTTTCTAAAACCAGCTTCAACATCTGGAAGTTCACGGTTCATGTATTGCTGAAGCCTGGCTTGGAGAATCTTGAGCATTACTTTACTAGCATGTGAGATGCGTGCAATTGTGCAGTAGTTTGAGCACTCTTTGGCATTGTCTTTCTTTGGGATTAGAATGAAAACTGACCTTTTCCAGTCCTGTGACCACTGCTGAAGTTTCCAAATTTGATGTCATATTGAGTGCAGCACTTTCACAGCATCATCTTTCAGGATTTGAAATAGCTCCACTGGAATTCCATCACCTCCACTAGCTTTGTTCATAGTGATGCTTTCTAAGTCCCACTTGCCTTGACATTCCAGGATATCTGGCTCTAAATGAGTGATCACACCATCGTGACTATCTTGGTCATGAAGATCTTTTTTGTCCCGTTCTTCTGTGTATTCTTGCCACCTATTCTTAATATCTCCTGCTTCTGTTAGGTCCATACAATTTCTGTCTTTTATCAAGCCCATCTTTGCATGAAATTTTCCCTTGGTATCTCTAATTTTCTTGAAGAGATCTCTAGTCTTTCCCATTCTGTTCTTTTCCTCTATTTCTTTGCATTGATCACTGAGGAAGGCTTTCATATCTCTCCTTGCTATTTTTTGGAACTCTACATTCAGATGCTTATATCTTTCCTTTTCTCCTTTGCTTTTTGCTTCTCTTCTTTTTGGGCTTCCCTGATGGCTCAGAGGTTAAAGCGTCTGCCTCCAATGTGGGAGACCTGGGTTCAATCCCTGGGTCAGGAAGATCCCCTGGAGAAGGAAATGGTAACTCACTTCAGTATTCTTGCCTGTAGAATCCCATTGACAGAGGAGCCTGGAGGGCTACAGTCCACGGGGTCGCAAAGAGTTGGATACCACTGAGCGACTTCACTTCGCTTCTCTTTTTTTCACAGCTATTTGTAAGGCCTCCCCAGACAGCCATTTTGCGTTTTTGCATTTCTTTTCTATGGGGATGGTCTTGATCCCTGTCTCCTGTACAATGTCATGAACCTCATTCCATAGTTCATCATGCACTCTATCGATCAGATCTAGTCCCTTAAATCTATTTCTCACTTCCTCTGTATAATCATAAGGGATTTGATTTAGGTCATACCTGAACGGTCTAGTGATTTTCCCTACTTTCTTCAATTTAAGTCTGAATTTGGTGATCAGGAGTTCATGATCTGAGCCACAGTCACTTCCCGGTCTTGTTTTTGCTGACTGTAAAGAGCTTCTCCACCTTTGGCTGTAAGGAATATAATCAATCTGATTTTGGTGTTGACCATCTGGTGATGTCCATGTGTAGAGTCTTCTCTTGTGTTGTTGGAAGAGGGTATTTGCTATGTTTAATGAGTTCTCTTGGCAAAACTCTATTAGCCTTTGCCCTGCTTCATTCCATATTCCAAGGCCAAATTTACCTGTTACTCCAGGCGTTTCTTGACTTTCTACCTTTGCATTCCAGTCCCCTAGAATGAAAAGGACATCTTTTTTGGATGTTAGTTCAAAAGGTCTTTGAGGTCTTCATAGGACGATTCTACTTCAGCTTCTTCAGCATTACTGGTTGGGGTATCATAGACTTGGATTACTGTGATATTGAATGGTTTGCCTTGGAAATGAACAGAGATCATTCTGTCGTTTTGAGATTGCATCCAAGTACTGCATTTCAGACTCTTTTGTTGACCGTGATGGCCACTCCATTTCTTCTAAGGGATTCCTGCCCGCAGTAGTAGATATAATGGTCATCTGAGTTAAATTCACCCATTCCAGTCCATTTTAGTTCGCTGATTCCTAGAATGTTGATGTTCACTCTTGCCATCTCTTGTTTGACCACTTCCAATTTGCCTTGACTCATGGAACTGACATTCCAGGTTCCTATGCAATATTGCTCTTTACAGCATTGGACCTTGCTTCTATCACCAGTCACATCCACAACTGGGTATTGTTTTTGCTTTGGCTCCATCCCTTCATTCTTTCTGGAGTTATATCTCCACTGATCTCCAGTAGCATATTGGGCGTCTACTGACCTGGGGAAGTTCCTCTTTCAGTATCCTATCATTTTGCCTTTTCATACTGTTCATGGGGTTCTCAAGGCAAGAATACTGAAGTTGTTTGCTATTCCCTTCTCCAGTGAACCACATTCTGTCAGACCTCTCCACCATGACCCGCCCTTCTTGGGTGGCCCCACAGGCATGGCTTAGTTTCATTGAGTTAGACAAGGCTGTGGTCCATGTGATTAGATTGACTGGTTTTCCGTGATTATGGTTTCAGTGTGTCTGCTCTCTGAAATACCTACTGTCTTACTTGGGTTTCTCTTACCTTGGACGTGGGGTATCTCTTCATGGCTGCTCCAGCAAAGCACAGCCGCTGCTTCTTACCTTGAACGAGTGGTATCTCCTCACTGCCGGCCCTCCTGACCTTGAACGTGGAGTAGCTCCTCTCAGCCCTCCTGTGTCCATGCAGCCACCACTCCTTGGAAGTGGGGTTGCTCCTCTCGGCCGCCGCCCCTGGTCTTCACTTGGGTCCCTGTACTATGGGGTATCCAAAACTCGAGTCCCTGCCTCCTAAGTACTGTGACATTGTTAAAAACTCTCTTTGTTTTTTTGAAGACATTCTACTTGGCTTCTTAGTTTCCTTTCCCCACATAGAAGCAGAAATTAGTCAGTGTCATAAAGGGAAACCAGTAGAGTGTGGATGTTGTTCTCTGGCCCTCCTTTGTCACTGGAATCACAGCTCAAGTCTCTGTGTCTCTTCAGCCTTGTGGGATGGTCAGAATTTCTGCTGGTTTTTCTACCTCTTTCAGGGACATCTGTCTTGCCTTTTCCTGAATCCCAGCCTTTTGTTCCATGTTCTAAAATAGCAAGGGCACCAAGGGGTAAAACACTGCAAAATATCCACTTGCTACTCCCCAGGATCTTGGACTTTCATCCCCTAGTTGCCTTTAGCAGCAATCTGGGGCCCAGAGTTATCCTTTGTTTTGGTTTTTCTTTTTTGGTTTAACAGAAACTTTTTCTGCTTCCAGATGCTCCATCTTTCCGATCATGAACCTTCCCACATAGAGCAACATCAAAACCACAAACAACTTAGTACCTTCAAGAAGCAATACATGAGAATAATAATAGTTTATTTATAAATCATATGACATGACAGGTAAAATAAAGAAATGAGGATATAATGAATCTCAATAACAGCATTAATTAAATAGAAGTAATAGTTGAATGTTTAACTCTGTATCCCAATAACAGAGAATGTTCCTTCTCTTCAAGTCTCTGTGGATTGTTTCCCAAAATTGTCTTAGATGAGCACAAGGAGAATCTCAATAAATCCTAAGACATAGAAATATTGCAGATAATATTCTCTGACTATAAAGCAATAAAATAGAAATTTATAACAAAAACTGAAGTTTTAACTCTAGTATTGAAGAGGAAACATAGGCCAAATTTTCATAGTTGGAAAGTAAAAATAAGATTTTAGATGCAAAAAATCTGTGCTATTAATTCATGACAGAAACTAGTTAGAGAAAAGATTATAACCATAAATCTTTAGGTCACACAGAAAGAAGAAATTAAATTAATATTATTAGATATTCAGATGAGTATTTTTAAGTTATGACAAAATTTATTTTAAAAGTAGGAAGGGATCAAAAATAGCATAAATTAATAAAGAATACATTAGAAACAATAAATAAATTCTAAAAATGATTGATAAACAGTAAAAATAAAATAGATAACCTATTTGCCTAGCTCTCAAACAAAGAAAACTGGAAAAAGTACAAAGACACAAAATTAGAAATGGCAAGGATAGAACCAGTGATAAAGTTAATTATAAGAATGGCTTATACTTTACTGAAAAAAGCTATATTCTTATGCTCCTCAGTTTCTCTTACATACCATTTACAATTCCTCAGCAAATCTACCATTTAAACCTGAATATGTCCCGAATCTGATCACATCTCACCGTCTTCCCCGCTGCCTCTTCTTTTCGGTCTCCATCATTTCACCTCTCCCATTTCCTTCTGTAGCCTACCTGGAGCATTCTGCTCTCCAATATTTTCTCAAAACAGCCAGATGTATATTTTTAAAATAATAAATTATGTCATTTTCCCTCACAAAGCTCAACTTTGCCTTCCTATATCTCTCAGAAGAAAATGCAAACCCCGTAAGATACTATGTGGTCCTTCTTGCTACATTAGCCAACAGATCACTGAGTCATTGAGCATGTTCCTTACTCAGGTCCTTTTCACTCGCTGTTCCTGCTTCTCTCCTCTCGCTGGATATTGAAATTGCTCACTTCCCTTTTTCATTCAGGTCAGAGTTTAATAACTAGCCAATTTAAATGGTAACTGGGTTTACCCCTGTCATTCTCTATTCCCTTGCCCTAATTTATTTTTCTTCCATGTATTTATAATCACTTAACATACTGCATATTTAATTTTTAAACTTCTTTTCTTTAAATAGAATATGAACTCCAGGAGAACAAGAAAATTGTTTGTTCTGATCATTGCTCTTTGCCTTGGGTTATCTTCCCGACCCAGGGATTGAACCCAGGTCTCCCGTATTGTAGACAGATGCTTTACCGTCTGAGCCACCAGGGAAGTCCTAGCATGTATTAGTACTTGATGATTATTTATCGAATAAATTAATGAATGATGTGATTTATCTTAGAACTGGAAAGCCTTCAGAAAATCCACTGAAAAGCTTTTGCAAACAGTAAAAGAATTTAGAAAAGTTTCAAGATTAATATAGTAATAGCAAAAAAAGACATATCTAGTCATAGAAAATAAGTTTATTAATGCATAGGACTCCAGTGATGGGCATAGAGAAAGATTTGAAAGAAGGAAGAAATATATCTTATTCTTGACTAAATAAAAAATAGTGAAGATGTCAGTTTTCTTTGAACTTAACCCACAATTTTAATATGATACTAATTAAAATATGTATATTTAGGCAATAACTTGACCAGGGCTTTCTGGGGTAAATTTTTACTGAAAAATAATCATTTGGTAATAATTAGGAACATTCTAAACAGATAAAGAATAATGGTTAGAACTAGATCTATCAGATATTAAACTTGAAGTTAAGCTATTATAACATAAAAAATGTGGTACTGGTAAATAAATGGGGAGTCATGGGGACTTCCCTGGTGGTCCAGTGGTTAAGGCTTTGCGTTCCAGTGCAGGGGGTGAGGGTTTGATCCCTGGTCAGGGAGCTACGATCCCACATACCTTACAATAAAAAACTAAAACATATCACAGAAATAATATTGTAACAATTTAGAATCACCAAAAGAAAGCATAGGAATTTTTTATGAGCACAGAAGTCATCTTTAACTGTCATGAAATTACCAGGAAAGGAAAAGATGGATGATATATTAACTATTTACAATTTTTAAAGTTTTATATTGCGAATTAGTATAAACAAAGTCAAAGACAAGGGACAAAGTAGGGGAAATTATTTGTAACATATATGACAAACAAAAGCTAATCTTCCTTGCAACACACTGAACTAAAAAAAAATAATTCTCTTTAAAACAGCAAAGTACATGAAAGGATATTTCATTCAAAAAAGAAAAGAAATACAGGCAAATGTATACACCAACATATGAGAAGAGTCTCTTCATTTCTGATTTTAAAATGCTAATTAAACAACATGATAAACATTTAAAAATTAAGTGTCCCAACTTTTTAGAGGGTAGTTTGGAAAAATCATTCAAATTTAAAGCCACATATTATTTGATCCAGAGACTTCCTTTCTAAGAATTTATCTTATAGAAATCTTCCCATAAGTCTGCAAAGATATATATATATATATATATATATATATATATATATATTTCAATTTTTTGACCCAGTTGCACGGGGTCATGTGCAATCATAAACAAATAGAAGCAACTTAAATATCTATAGTCTGAATAGTGAATAATAGTATGTCACATGTGCTGCAACATGAATGAACTTTGAAAACATTAAGCTAGTTGACAGAAGGTCATATATTTTATGTTTCTATTTATATAAAATATCCAGAATTGGAAAATCTGTTGAATTTAGATTAAGTAGCTGTCAGGGGCTGTGGGAGGATGGATGGACTGGGGCATGAAAACTAAGGGATCTGAGGCTTCTTTGGGTCATAACAAAAATGTTCTTAAATTGATTGTGATGATGAATGCACTGTTCTGTAAACATACTAAAAGCCACTGAGTTGTTCACTTTAAGTGGAAGAATTATATGATATGTGAACTGTATTTCATAAAGTTGGAAAAAATATCACCAAACAGTATCTAAAAAGTAATAGTATATCGATACAATGAAATATTATGCAGTCAGCAAAGGGAATGAGAGCTGCATTGTTGAGAAAAATATGGAAGGTAAATTGTTAAAGAAAAGTATGTTGCAGAACAGTTTGTATATAGGAGTCCAATTTTTGGTAACAAAAATAAGTTAACCTGGGCTTACCATGCATAGATAATTTCTGGATAGAAACATAAGAAATTATTAACGATTTTTGCTTCTGGGGACTGGGACTGGTGTTCAGTAATGGAGGGTATTTTTTTTTATTATATTTTCCTATATACCATTTGAAAATTTTTGAATGTGTATCTGCTTGTTTGATTAATTTTTTTTAATATCTTAAAATTATATGGAAATACTGACTTTCAAGTTTAATGTGAACTGGTCATTTATTTCTGTCACCATTATTCTTTATATAGAAATAAATTTCAGTATTCCTCATGTATATGGAAAAAGCCCGGTTTAAAAATATAAAAATCAGATGATGTAAATGGAGAGATATACTAAAAATTGCGAGGGCAGAGAATGGTCTCTGTGGCTCTTGTTCAAGTTTACACATAATGCCAGACAGTTTTTAAAAGACTGGATGTTCTCTAGGTCTTGTATATATTGTCTCGCCTAAGAGCACTCTCTTAGAGCTGAACATTAGCAACTAAGGTCATCAGTGGACTGCAAGATTCCAATAAAGATATGTCTTGTTTATATCAGAGTCCCCAATGTCTAAGTCGTACAGAATCCACAGGAGCCACAGGAGACATGGATTTGATCCCTGGGTCAGGAAGATCCCCTGGAGAAGGAAATGGCAACCCACTCCAGCATTTTTGCCTGAAAAAGCCCACGGACAGAGGAGCCTGGCAGGATACAGTCCAAAGTGTCCCAACGAGTTGGACACGACTGAGTGACCATGCGTGCATGCACCTAACTATGAGAGAAGGGCTTTCACTTCCTCATTTGTTCATTTAATCAACCAGTATATACTGAGTGCTTGCCTGAGCAAGGTATGGGGCAGACCATGAGTACGCAGTGGTGAGTAATAATCATACTTACATTTCTTAAGCCATTAGTTGTAGCATGGTACTAAGCACTTCACTTATAGTATCTCTTTTATTCTCACAATAATCCTGTAATGTGGACAATGTTATTATACATTTACATTTTTATTTTATTTTTGATTGAAGTATAGTTGACTTAAAATGTTTCAGGTATTACAGCAAAGTGATTCAGTTATACATATATTTCAAATTCTTTTCCACTATAGATTATTATAAGATATTGAATGTAGTTCCTTATGCTGTACAGTAGGTCCTTATTGTTTATTTCTTACGTAGTAATGAGCCTCTGTTAATCCAAATTCCGAAGTTACCCCTCCCCCTGGTTTTCCCCTTTGATAACCATAGGTTTGTTTTCTGTGTCAGTGAGCCTATTTTTATTTTGTGACTAAGTTCATTGGTATCACTTTCTAAGATTTCACTTATAAGTGATATCACATGATATTTGTCTTTGTATGACTTAATTTAATATGATCATTACTAATTCCATCCATATTGCTGCAAATGATATTATTTCATTCTTTTTCTATGGCTGAGTTATTATTATACTTTTTAACAGAAAAGGAAATCAGGGTTTCAAGAGACTGAGTAGGTTGTTCAAGATTACATAGCTAATAATCAATGACCTTGGGATCTGAACCCAGGAAATCCGATTCCAGATTTCCAGAAATTTGTGCATCTAAATATTATTATGTGTTGCCTTTAACAGTGCCAGTAATCTCACTGTGAGGGAAGGGAATCCCTCCAGTCTGTCACTACTGCTAACAGGCAGGAGTAGCTACCAATATTGCTAACATGGAGGAGAAAGACAGATATTTTCCCTGCTCTTTTTCAGTTAGCAGATTTTTAAATGAAGTATCTACTATACACCTGATCCTTCTCTAAGCCCTGAGGCTCTAGTGGTGGAGGAGAATGATCTCTGCTCATAGGCATTCGCAGCCTAGTAGGGGAGACAATCTAAACCAGAGGTACCCAACCTCTGGGATCTAATGCCTGATGATCCAAGGTGGAGCTAATGTAGTAAAAATAGAAATAAAGTGCACAATAAAGGTAATACAATTGAATCATTCCAAAACCACTACCTCCCACCCACATCCCCCACCACCCTATCCGTGGACAGATTGTCTTCCAGAAAACCTATCCCTATGCCAAAAAGGTTGGGGACAGCTGGTCTAAAGAGGTAAAATGCAAAAGTAAAACAACCAACACAAAGAGATAGGAAAGACATCAATTGCTCAGTCAAATAGCACTGACTTGTTTGAGACAGGAAATCTGGTAAGACTTTGAGAGCCAGGAGAGTAACATGACCTCAAACCCATCTCCTTTCCCTTACTGGGCATGAAGAAGAAAACATTTCCCAGGCCCCTTGACAATTATATGGGGCCAGTGGAACTGGGGGCAAAATTAACACTCTTCTTTGACACCTGGTATCAGATCTCCACTGTGACGCTCCACACATTCTTCCATCCTCTCTCTGCTGAATACAGTGGAGATCTGAAGGAATCTGAGACCTTAGTAAGTGATGGAGCCACTCCACTGGAAAGGGTGGGTCTCTGAATCCTCCTTAAAAACCTGACACCAGCTGATTTGTCATGACTGAGGGAGAAGCCTGTTTTTGAGAAGCCACTGAGTGTTGGGGGTTGTTATGGCAGATAGTGCACTGTAACACATCAAGTGCAATTTAAGCTACATGTTGAGGGATGGAAAGGATGTAGTGTGAGAAAGAGTATTTCAGAGCAAAGAAATGGCCTGTGCAAAGGACCAGGGACAGGAAAGAAATCACTGTGTACAACAGACTGAAAGATGTCAGTGTGCCCAAGACTTCAGTGAGGGAGGGTGATGGAGTGGGGAAGGGTGGACCACCACGTTCCCTGGAGACCATGGTATGAGTGAAGATTTCATTCTAGATGCAGAGGAAAGCCATAAATGCATTTTAAACAGGGGAATCTCATTGTTGTGATTCATACAGGAAGACTAATACCCTGACTTCATAGAGTGAGTTAGAAGGGACAGGAATACAAATAGGAACGGACAGTCTATATAAGTATGAGGCCCAGCACAAAGTGAAAATGTGAGGCCTCTTGGTCAAATACTAAAATTTAAGACAGCAGCAGCAGAGCTTTAAACAAAACACGGGGCTCTTTTAAACATGAGGCCCCATGTACCTGCCCAGGTGTTATTCCCTTTAGCTGCTCTGAATTGGCCGCTCAGGTAAAAGGCTCCTAGAACAATCTAGAAAATAGATGATGGTGACTTAGGCTAGGCGTATGACAGTGACAATACAGACAAATATGTGGATTTAAAATATGCTTTAAGCAGAAATGGAGACACAAACATGAAGAACAAAAGTTTGGACACCAAGGGAGAAAGTAGAGGGTGGAATGAATTGGGAGATTGGGATTAACATATATACACTATTGATACTATGTGTAAATAAGATAACTGATGAGAACCTGGGGCTTCCCAGGTGGCTCAGTGGTAAACAATCTGCCTGCAATGCAGGAGACCTGGGTTCAATCCCTGGGTTGGGAAGACCTCCCTGGAGAAGGAAATGGTAACCCAGCATTCTTGCCTGGAAAATCCCATTAACAGAGGAGCCTGCATGGGCTACAGCCCATGAGGTCACAAGAGTCAGACATGACTGAGCACACAGTGAGAATCTACTGTATAGCTTAGGGAACTCTACTCAGTGCTCTGTGGTGAGCTGAATAGGAAGGAAATTCAAAAAGAGGGGAAAGATATGTATGTATACCTGATTCACTTTGTTGTATAGTAGAAACTAACACAGCATTGTAAAGCAACAATACTCCAATAAAAATTAGTTAAAAATAGAATACATTTTATTGGAAGGAGAGAATTTTTAAATACATTAAATGGTGGCCTTGTAATAAGAGAAAGAAGAACCAGGCATGTCTCAACATTATAATCACAGGAATCAAGGAGACTGAATATTTTCTCTGGGTGGTCTGGCACCAAAAGAAGCAGAGGTTCTAGAGATAAACTAGTGACGTGGAAATGGCAATGGTAGATGGTGATGCTGCCTACACGGCTGGTAAGAACAAATCAACCTCCACTTGAAAGAGCTGCAGGGGGAACAAAGCCCATGATGAGATCCAGATTTTAATTGAGGCATGTGGTTGCAAAGCCTTTTCGGGGAGAAATTCGGGATATTGATTTGTTTGCTGATCAAAGTATGGAAACTCCAGAGGGCACAGGGTGATGATGAAGAGGATGGCTAACAAAGGTGGCTAATCATGCAGGTGACAGTCAGTTCCAGGGACCTTGTCCTCAGCTCTTTCCTTGATGGTTTATTGGTGATGAATGTCATGATGAGAGTGGTAAAGAATGTGTCCTCTCAGATTACTCTCAGTTCTGTTCCCAATTAGATCCCAATAAAGCAGCTCGTACTATAAAAGCATAGGAGACGCTCAGTTTAGAGGATCTGATTATTCCCCAAATCCTAGATGATGAGCTCCAGGTCCACTGGAGCAATAGTAGATCTCCCATGGCATCTGAGCCTTTCATGTTATCTTCCTTTCTTAATGCTTTGGTGGTTAGTGACTCCTAGACCTCCACAGAGCATATGATTTGTCCAAAGTGTATTTTCAAATCTTTTCTAAAATGTCAGACAGTGCAAATTATTTGTTTATATAGTTGTTCAGTCGCCAACTTGTGTCTGACTCTTCGTGACCCCGTGGATTGCAGCATGCCAGGCTTCCCTGTCCTTCACCATCTCCCATCCTGTCACCATGCAATGGACATGAAGCCCATTGCATGGATGATGCCATCTTTGGAAGGACTGATGCTGAAGCTGAAGCTATTCATTTATAATCACATACAAAGCAAGGTCGTTTAAGATGAATTTTTAAGCTAGAAGGGCACCTTTGAACCTATACATTATCTCACAGTAAGAAGGCAAACCCATACCAACCCAAAGCCAATTTAAATATGTAGATGAAAGGCTGGTGAGATGCTATTTTGCAAAGACCTAAATAATGTAATTTGCTGGTTTTGTGAGTCGGGCAGATGCAGTTCATTTTGAAGCAGCCTTTGGGTCTTTTCACATGATTTAGTTATTCTTAGATTTCTGAGTCATTCTGTCTTCCATGCTAGTCATTTTTCAATTCCATATTCTCTATTCATGAGGGAGATGCAACATTAACCAGTCCAAATATGGCCATGTGGCTTACTATTCCAGACAAGCAGGCTATATATTCATTCCTATTCTTAGCAATACCTTGGGACAAGTTGAATGTAAATAAAATATTTGGGCAATACACTCTAACACTGTAGAATTTCTGGGAAGTAGTGCCAGGAAAGCTTGGCATGCACGTTATTGCATAATTGTTTTGATTCAATTTGGTTGTCCTCTTAACGACCAAAATCCCAAAGCGGTAGGAATACTTACAAAAGGAACAGAAATGTGGATAACATGGGATGAGTCAAAAGCCCCTGCCGATGTTTTATCCAACAGAAGCTGCATATCTTAACAACTCATGCAGGAGGTGAATTCATATCCCCTATACAAAAATTCACTGGAAGTAAAATTCCTGTGACAAACTGAAGGTTTGAGAATAAAAGCTTCATCCCAAGTGTCATTATGGAACTCAGAAGTACAGGTATAAATAGTACTGTAAGGGGACTGATGAGTGAAAATTGAGATTCCACCTACAGAGGTTGAAGAGGAGGGAGAGAGTTCACTAGATAAACTGAGGTTTCCTGATGTTTTATTATGTTTTATGTTTTATTTATGTTTTACTCTCTGAGGTCCACCTGATAAAACTGACTGTTCATTAGATTGTTGTCCCTTGGGGTTAAAACCTGTGCCTTCCCTGTCCTTGGATCCTCATTGCCCAACAGGATGCCTGGCACATAAGGGCCATTCAACGAATATTTGTTGAACTGAAAGAATCTTTAGTTGGGAGGGCAAAGCAAGCCCATGCTTATCTTCCACTCTGATTCTAAGGGAACCACCTCCTCACACCCAGCCACCTTTTAGCCCTGGGTTTCAGCAATTGCTTCGAAAACTTCAATGGGAGCAAAAAATGTGTGTCCTGCTTTTAAAAAACCTCTTCCAGCATTTTTTCTTCCATTTTCCATCAGGAAAGTTTAGGGAACCATACATGCCTCAGCCTCAAGAAAATCCCAACCTTCAACAGGTAACCTCCCAGGGGGAGAAGCTTTGATGAAACTTGTCTGAGAAGGACTGGAAATCTGGCTTAGGCTCTATTCTACCTTCTTTGTCCTCAAGAATTATAACTAAGTTGGCCCCCTCAGCCAGCAGCTTTCCCGTAAAGCTGAGAAAGTAGATACAGAGTGAGAGTATTAGTTACTCAGTCATGGCCAACTCTTTGTGACCCCTTGGACAGTAGCCTACCCAGGATCCTCTGTCCATGGAATTCTTCAGGCAGGAATACTGGAGTGGGTAGCTATTTCCTTCTCCAGGGGATCTTCCTGACAAAAGGATCGAACTGTTCTCCTGATTTGCAGGTAGATTCTCTGTCGTCTGAGCCACCAGAATAAGTAGCCATTAGACACCAAAATAAAGCATGAATATGCAATTATGTGATGTTTTGTATTCAGTGTGGGGTATGATGATGAAATGAGATGTTGCGAGTCATATGAAGATTCACATTTTATGCTTTTATTTGTTTTAGACCATTTTCTTTGGTATTTAGGGCCATTCTCACTCCCCCTTTCTGACCTGCTTGGAAGCCAAAAGAAAGAAGGACCACATATATCATAAAAGAGAATTCCAAGAAAGAAAGAACAGTCTATAGAGTCTCAGGCCATAAGGAGTTTAACTAAAATAAATCCAGAAGAATATGGGTGGGAGCTCATGATTAGGAGGATGGTGCAGCTTCAATGTGCTGTGGGGGACCGTAGTCTGGGGCTTGTCGGGTAAAACAGTAGAGACTAGAAGTAGCTTGCATGTTCACAGAGCTTGATCAAAAGGGAAAGGAGAGAGAGGAGTTAGAATTCAAAAAGATTTTCAAAACAATTCCTCCAGATTTTTTACTTTTTCCTTTTTAAAATTTAGTATTTATTTGGCTGTGCCACGTGGCACGTGGATTTTAGCTCCCCCAATCCATGCCCCCTGCAGTAGAAGCAGAGTCTTATCCACTGGACTGCCAGGGAAGTCTTCTTTGAAAACAGAATTTGAGATAAATCATGGAATTTTTTTTTTTTTTTTTTAGATAAGGTAGACTTGAATATGTTCAAAAGCTGTAAGAAAAGACTCAGTTTTGGCTAACTTCATAAGTCAATAAATGGGCCAACCAGGTCATGAGGTGGGTTCAATAGTCAGGAAGCAACCAGCTGGGCTAGAGCTGGGCAGGCCTGGTCTCTGGGCTGCAGAACAAAGAAAAAAGTCCTCTGAGAGGGGAGAGAAAATCCAAGGCAGGCAGATTTTCAACTTGAGTGAATCTAAAGGGAGACTCCTGACTCAAGTCAATAGGATAAAAACAGAGTAAATAAAGCTGTCATGAAAGGCATTAAAATGGACTATAGGAACTAGATCCTGGAGAAACTGCATGTGTTTTGGGAACATAGCCATGCTTCTTATAGAGCTCTTGTTGCCTTGCAGGGAAGGAACAATTAAGGGTGCCAGCCAGGCTGGGTAAATAAAGATGTTGAAGATATTGAAGAAAGAGTTCGCAACAGACAGAATAAGGTCCCCAAGGGCATGAGGTGAATTGGCATCTTGACTACAGTTTGAGTAATTCATTAGCACCACACAAACCATACATGGAATTCTGAGCCAAGGAGATTAGGCTTTAAGGCAGTTTTTATACACATAGATACATGAGCTCTAGGGGGAAAATTCAGCTTTAAGAGTCTGAGGGGAAACATATATATATGCATTAAAATTTTTGCATATTGTGCTTTTAAAAATCTCCAATTTTCTTAAACATCCCCCAAACTATGATCAAACAGACTTCATATAGAATTTGTGTTTAAATGACTTTTTAGTAGCTTTTTTTTCAAGATTCAAGTCAACTTTATTTATTTATTTATTTTTTTAACTTTTTATTTTTACTTTATTTTACTTTATAATACTGTATTGGTTTTGCCATACATTGACATGAATCCACCACGGGTATACATGTTTTTAGTAGTTTTTAAGTGGTTATTATTCTTTCCATCTGAAAGGATATTTCCTAAGGTGACTTTTTCTGTACCAGTCTTCTAAAGTGCTCTTCTTAATTTCCATTTAATTAAAATCTCTACATTTATGGGTTTGTATTTTCTTTGGATTTAAGTTAATCCTTCAAGGAGAGTGTTAACTCTCTCAGGCTACTGGAACTTCACTTTTTGGAACTGTTATGTTTACTGTTAGGGAGTAACTTTGGCACCAAGGAGAACTTGGCTCAATAAATATTTTCAGCAAAATTACTAATATAATAAATTTTAATCAGAATACTTGGAATAAAAATCTAGACTTAAAATGATCTAATCTTAATGTTTAATGGCAGAACAACTAGGTTTGTGATTTATGCTTTATTTTTTAGTGTTTCTCTGAGAAGTCCCGGTGCTTCGCTGAACTTATTTAGAGTCACTGGTTCCATGAAATCCAGTATTGTTTAAAATAAAAAACTAGTATACTGATGAAACTATCTGGTTGATAAGTTAAATATCTGGATCCAGAAAGAAAAAAAAAAACTGAGTGGGAAAGGCAAAAACAACAAACAGACAAAATAAACAAAATTCACACTATGGATTTTTCCCGTGCCTTTTCATTTCCTTCTTTTTGGATAAAAGAAGTGTTGAAAGGCAGGAACTTTTTTTTAGAAACAGTATCATTTACAATGAATACATAGTTATTAAATGCTCATTTACCTGAATTATTACTATTTTGCAAAGAGTAATTTATGAAGTGAAATTGATTATCTAAACTTTGAAATTAGCTCTCCAAAATCAATACAAGTTTATTCAAAAATTTTATTGGAAACTTTGATGTGTCTCACATTTTACCAATTTCATTCCATTTGTGTGTGTGTCTCTAGAATTGCATAACAGGTTTTCCTTACTTTGTAAACTTTGACATACACATGGATAGAAAAAAATATATATATATTTATAGTATTTCCAAAAATATTTTTTATTATTTTGCCTTGAAATTTCAGTTATGGATCTGGAAAGAGATAAGTAGGTAATAATTTGGATTTTGAACCAGTGCTGTTTTTCAGAAAAATATGAGCTCTTGCTATCCGCTAATCATATTGATGGGCTTCCCTGGTGGCTCAGTGGTAAAGGATCCGCCTGCCAATGCAGGAGACACGGATTCTATCCCAGGTTCAGGAAGGTCCCCTGGAGGAGAAAATGGCTACCCACTCTAGTATTCTTGTCTGGTAAATACCACAGACAGAGGAGCCTGTGGTGTTGGAGAAGACTCTTGAGAGTCCCTTGGACTGCAAGGAGATCTAACCCCTCCATCCTAAAGGAGATCAGTCTTGGGTGTTCATTGGAAGAACTGATGCTGAGCTGAAACTCCAATACTTTGGCCACCTGATGCAAAGAGCTGATTCATTTGAAAAGACCCTGATGCTGGGAAAGATTGAGAGCAGGAGGAGAAGGGGATGACAGAGAATGAGATGGTTGGATGGCATCACCGACTCAATGGACATGGGTTTGGGTGGACTCTGGGAGTTGGTAATGGAGAGGGAGGACTTGCGTGATACAGTTCATGGGCTCGCAAAGAGTCGGACAAGACTGAGTGACTGAACTGAACTGAACTGAGCCAGGATGGAACATAGAGTGTGTTTTCATGAATGTATAGTACATAATAACTCTCTCCCTCTCCAGTATCCTCTTTTCCTTTTGTCCCTGGGTAGAAAATTACCCAGCAGCCACTAGTTGACTGTGTAGATATTTTGAGAAAGATTTATGCCCATTGACTTCAAAAGAGTTGGAAGTATAACCTTCCTCTGAGGAGAGAATAGTCAAACATGCAAAAGGAATGAATTCTCTCCGAAAGGATTTGTTGGCTCAGTCAACAAATTAAACTTACATACTCAGTTTAGTATTTACCATGCATTCAACTCTCTGCATTGCATGTAAGAATGATAAGCGTATTTATTGCCCATATACTTGCATTTGGACAGTGAATAGGATAAGATTATGTACAAATAACTGATATATTCCTATTCTGCCTCCACTTTCATCTGTCTACTTTAGATCTGTGATGCAACCCTGCTGTGGCCAGCTAGACATTGTTCAAAAGAAGGCTTTCACTGAATAACTATAAGACAGGAAGAAAATTGAGAAAATAAATGATAAGGCAGAAGCAGCTACCTATGCCATCACCATATAAGCTAAGAATGCTAAACTGTGGAGGGGAAGAGAGAGCTAGAGGGCCAGAGAAATTTTAGAAGACATTTGAAAGGGAGAATATTGCAGTATGTCTTTTTAAAAATTTAATTAATTTATTTTAATTGGAGGTTAATTACTTTACAACAGTGTAGTGGTTTTTGCCATACGTTGACATGAATCAGCCATGGGTGTACATGTGGTCCCCATCCTGAACCCCCCTCTCACATCCCTCTGCATTCCATCCCTCAGGGTCACCCCAGTGCATCAGCCCCGAGCACCCTGACTTGTGCATTGAACCTGGGCTGGTGATCTGTTTCACATATGATAATGTGCATGTTTCAGTGCTATTCTCTCAAATCATCCCACCCTCACCTTCTCCCGCAGAGTCCAAAAGACTGTTCTTTACATGTGTCTCTATTGCTGTCTCTCATACAGGGTCATTGTTGCCATCTTTCTAAATTCCATATATATGTGTTAGTATACTGTATTGGTGTTTTTCTTTTTGACTTACTTCCCTCTGTATAATAGCCTCCATCCACCTCATTAGAACTGATTCCAATGCATTCTTTTTAATGGCTGAGTAATATTCCATTGTGTATATGTACCACAGCTTTCTTATCCATTCATCTGCCGATGGACATCTAGGTTGCTTCCATGTCCTGGCTATTGTAAACAGTGTGCAGCATGTCTTATTCAGTTTACAAATGTAAGGCTGAGAAGAGAGAGATTGAGTGCCTCTTCATATGGAATGTTGGGAAGTAGTAACCTCACAGATGTATCCTTGCCATATAAATGCTGATAGGTAGTAAATCACTGCAGATGATGATTGCAACCATGAAATTAAAAGACACTTACTCCTTGGAAGGAAAGTTATGACCAACCTAGACAGCATATTAAAAACCAGAGACATTACTTTGTCAACAAAGGTCCGTCTAGTCAAGGCTATGGTTTTCCCAGTAGTCATGTATGGATGTGAGAGTTGGACTATAAAGAAAGCTGAGCACCGAAGAATTGATGCTTTCGAACTGTGGTGTTGGAGAAGACTCTTGAGAGTCCCTTGGACTGAAAGGAGGTCCAACCAGTCCATCCTAAAGGAGATTAGTCCTGAGTGTTCATTGGAAGAATTGTTGTTGAAGCTGAAACTCCAATACTTTGGTCACCTGAAGAGAAGAGCTGACTCATTTGAAAAGACCCTGATACTGGGAAAGATTGAAGGTGGGAGGAGAGGGGGACGACAAAGGATGAGATGGTTGGATGCCATCACTGACTCAATGGACATGAGTTTGGGTAAATTCCGGGAGCTGTTGATGGGCAGGGAGGCCTGGCGTTCTGTAATTCATGGGGTCGCAAAGAGTCGGATACGAATGAGTGACTGAACTGAACTGAGGTAGTAAAGAGGGCTCTTTTGAGATTATCAGTAGCAGAGATGGTAATTGATAGCTTGTAGAAGTTGGGCACTTTTGCTGGTCTCTGGGCTTACTCATACTGCAACAGTCATGGCAGCAGGGGTGGGTGTCTAAAGTGACCTTACTCACATTCCTGGTGTCTGAAACTACCCTGTTGCCTGTGATCAATGATCTAGAAAACCTCATCTTTCAGTAGTTGGCTCCCAGCCTTCTTAAATAGCAGGGGTATTTTCCAAGACTGTAAAAGAAGAGCTACACATCTTGAGAATTAGGTTCTGGAACTCATACAAAACCACTTCATTGGTCAGAGCCAGTCAAAAGCTGAACCTAACTTCAAGGAATGGTGAAAGAGATTCCACTATCTAATGGAAAGAGCTGCAAAATATTTGTGATCATATTTAATCTGTTTCATAATTATAATGCAATTTCATATTTAGTTACAGAATGCTACAATTATACACATAATTCCATATGCAAAATCTACTTATCTCTTGCACAAAAGTCTCATCTTGTGGAATGTTTAGACCATGCAAGACATTGGCCATAAATGTCTGGTGAATAATTGAAATGTAGCTGGTTCTAAGTGAGATATGCTGTTGTTTAAAATATACATAGGTTTGAAAAACATGTAAAATATACATAGTTGACTCATTGGAAAAGACTCTGATGCTGGGAGGGATTGGGGGCAGGAGAAGAAGGGGACAACAGAGGATGAGATGGCTGGATGGCATCACTGACTTGATGGACGTGAATCTGAGTGAACTCTGGGAGTTGGTGATGGACAAGGAGGCCTGGCGTGCTGCGATACATGGGGTTGCAGAGTCGGACACGACTGAGCGGCTGAACTGATCTGAACTGAGCTTTGAAAAGGCTTAGTAAAAAGAATGTAAAGCATCTCTTTAATACTTTTTTATATTAAGTGTTTTTCTTTTAGCTTTATGGAGATATAATTGACATATAACATTGTGTAAGTTAAAGGTCTACAATGTGGTGATTTCATATATGTAAATAATGCATTATGATTTAAAAAAATAAGGTTAGTTAACACATCCATCAGTTATTATTTGTGTGTGTGGTGAGAATTTTAAGATCTCCTCCCTTAGCAACTTTCGAATATACAATACAGTAGTGTAAGCTATAGTTACTACGCTGTGCATTACATAACCAGAACTTTTCATCTTATAACTTGAAATTTGCACCCCCTGATCATTATCACTCCTCTCCTTCCCCCTCCCTCTCTTGCCCCTTGTTTCTTCTCTTTGTTTCTAAGCATTTGGCTTCTTTTTTTTTTTTATTCCACCAGTAAGTGAGATTATAAAGTATTTGTCTTTCTCTATCTGACATTTTATCTAGTGTTATTTTCTTAAGCTTCACCTATGGTGTCAGAAATGGCAGGATTTGTTTCTTATATTCTGAATATTATTCCATTGTATTTTTCCTTTATCCATTCATCTGCTGAAGGACGCTTAGATTGTTTCCATGTCTTGGCTATTGAAAATAAGGTTTCAATGAGTATGGGAGTGCAGATATCTCTTTGAGATAGTGATTTCATTTCCTTCATATATTTACCCAGAAGTAAACTGTTGGCTGTATATTGTCACCCTCCTTATGTCACCTCTATGCAGAGTACATCATGAGAAATGCTGGGCTGGAAGAAGCACAAGCTGGAATCAAGATTGCTGGGAGAAATATCAATAACTTCATATATGCAGATGACACCACCCTTATGGCAGAAAACGAAGGACTAAAGAGCTTCTTGATGAAAGTGAAATGTGAGAGTGAAAAAGTTGACTTAAAACTCAGCATTCAGAAAACTAAGATCATAGCATCCAGTCCCATCACTTCACAGCAAATAGATGGGGAAATAATGGAAACAATGAGACACTTTATTTTCTTGGGCTCCAAAATCACTGCAGATGGTGACTGCAGTCATGAAATTAAAAGACACTTGCTCCTAGGAGGAAAGTTATGACCAACCTAGACAGCATATCAAAAACCAGAGACATTACTTTGCCGACTAAGGTCCATCTAGTCAAGGCTATGGTTTTTCCAGTGGTTGTGTATGGATGTGAGGGTTGGACTGTCTAGAAAGCTGAGCGACTCTTTGGAAAAGACCCTGATGCTGGGAAAGATTGAAGGCAAAGGACAAGGGGATGACAGAGGATGAGATGGTTGAATGGCATCACCGACTCTATGGACATGAGTTTGAGGAAGCTCTAGGAGTTGGTAATGGACACCAAAGCCTGGCATGCTGCAGTCTATGGGGTCATAACGAGTCGGACACAACTGAGGAATTGAACTGAACTGAAAACCGTTGAATCATATGTTAGTTTTTTTCAATTTGTTGATTATTTCTTTTGCCATACAGAAACTTTGTAGTTTGATGTTGTTCCACTTATTTATTTTTTGCTTTTGTTGCTTGTGCATTTGGTGTCATATTCAAAATTATTGCTAAAACTAATGCTGAGGGGATTTTTCCCTATGCTTTTTTCTAGGAGTTTTATGTTGTCAGATAGCACATGTTTAATTTTCTAACCAACTGTGAGTTAACTTTTGTAAGCAGTGTAAGATAGGGGCACAGTTTCATTTTTTTTTAAATGTAAATATTGTTTTCCACCACCACTTATTGAAAAGACTGTATTTTCTCCATTGACTGTGTTTGGCTCTTCTGTCAAATATTAGTTGACTGTGTATTTATGACTTTACTTTTAAACTCTTTATTCCATTGTTTTATGTATCTATGACAGTATAATGAGGTTAATCATTCTAGGTTATAACACATTAAGAGTTTATCAGGAAGTGTGGTGGCTCCAGCTTTTTTTTTGCCTCCAACTTTGTTTTTTCTCAGGATTGCTTTATCTATTTGGAGTCTTATGTGACTCCAAATGAATTTGAGGATGCTTTTCTCTTTCTTAAAAAAATGCTATTGGAATCTTAATGGGGATTGCATTTAATCTATAGATCATTTTGGATACAATGAACATTTTAACAATATTAATTCTTCCAACGCACGAGCATAGGGTGCTTTTCTACTTATTTGTGTCTGCTTCAATTTGATTGATGTCTAATAGTTTTCAGTGTAGATATCACTTTCTTGGTTAAATTTATTCCTCAGTGTTTCATTGCTCTTGTGCTACTGCAAATGGGATCATTTTCTTTATTTTCTTTTCAGATAATTTACTGTTAGTGAATCAGTAAATGTACTGGTTTTTGTATGCTACTTTCATGTCCTGCAACTTCATTGAAGTTGCTGATTACATCTGCGTGTGTGTGTGTGTGTGTGTGTGTGTGTGTGTGTGTGTGTGTGTAGTCTTTGGGATTTTATTTTTTACATGTAAAATTATTAATCAAATAGAGACAACTTTCCTTTTTCCTTTTCAACTCTGATGTCTTTTATTTTTATGTTTCCTAGTTACTTGGCTGGGGCTTCCAGTAATATGCTGAATATGAGTGGTGAGAGGAGGTACCCTCATCTTCATCCTGATCTTGGAGGGTGAAGCTTTTACTATAGAGTGAAATTTTACTATTGAGTTTGAGGTTAGGATATGATAGGATACTGAAAGGGGAACTCCCTGGGTCAGTAGATGCCCAATATGCTATTGGAGATCAGTGGAGAAATAACTCCAGAAAGAATGAAGGGATGGAGGCAAAACAAAAACAAGACCCAGCTGTGGATGTGACTGGTGATAGAAGCAAGGTCCGATGCTGTAAAGAGCAATATTGCATAGGAACCTGGAATGTTAGGTCCATGAATCAAGGCAAACGGAAAAGGTCAAACAGGAGATGGCAAGAGTGAACGTCAAAATTCTAGGAATCAGTGAACTAAAATGGACTGGAATGGGTTAATTTAACTCAGATGACCATTATATCTACTACTGCAGGCAGGAATCCCTTAGAAGAAATGGAGTAGCCATCATGGATGGATGTGAGTTGGAGTGAACTCCGGGAGTTGGTGATGGACAAGGAGGCCTGGCGTGCTATGATTCATGAGGTCAGAAAGAGTCGGACAGGACTGAGCAACTGAACTGATGAGGTTAGCATTTGGCTTGTCATACATGACCTTTATTATGTTGATGTACATTCCTTCCATACCTAATTTTTTAAGACTTTACCGTGAATACATGTTGAAATTTCTCAAATACTTTTTCTGTGTTTATTGAGGTGATCATATAATTGTTTTTCTTTTATTCTACTAATCTGGAGAAGGAAATGGCAACCCACTGCAGCATTCTTGCCTGGAGAATCCCATGGACAGAGGAGCCTGATGGGCCTCTGGGGTACCTGGGCTTGCACAGAGTTGGGCATGACTGAATAACTAACAGTAATACTACTAATCACGTATAGCATATTTATTGATTTACAAATATTAAGCTATCCTTGCATCCCAGGGCTAAATCTCACTTGATCATGGTGAATGATCCTTCTAATGTGCTCAGAATTTGGTTTGCTGGTATTTTATTGAGAAATTTTTTGTATCCATGTTTATTAAGGATATTGGGTTATAGTTTTCTTTTCTCATAGTGTCCATTACTGGCTTTGGTATCAGGATAATGCTATACTCATGATATGAGTGTGAAAATAATCCATTCTTTTCAACTTTTCAGAGAAGTTTGATAATTGGTATTCATTCTTTAAATGTTTGGTAAAATTCACCAGCAAAAGATTCTGGTCCTGTGTTTAACTTTGTTGAGAAATTTTTGATTAATGATTAAATCTCCTTACTAGTAATTAGTTTGTTGAGATTTTCTATTTCTTTCTCATTCAGGCTTGGTGGGTTTTATATTGATATTTCTAATATTTTTCTATTTCTTCTAGTTTGTCCAGTTTGTTGGTATAGAGTTATTTATAGTATTCTGTTATGATCCTTTGTATTTCTGTGATATCTGTTGTTATGTTTCCTGTTTCATTTATGATTTTACTGATTTGGGTCTTCTCTTTTTTTCCTTGGTTAGTGTAGTTAAAACTTTGTCAATTTTATTTATCTTTTCAAAGAACCAACTCTTAGGTTTGTTTTCTATTATTCTCCTCTTCTCAGTTTCATTTATTTCTGCTCTAATCTTTATTATTTCTTTACCTCTTCTAACTTTGGGCTCAGTTTGTTTTCTTTTTTCTAGTTTCTTAAGGCATAGATTTGTGTATTTAAATCTTTCTTTTTTCTGTTTATTGCAATAAACTTTCCTCTTAGAACTGCTTTTCCTGCATCTCATAAGATGTGGTATGATGTGTTTCCATTTGTTTGACTCAAGATACTTTTAAATTTCCTCTTTAATTTCTTCTTTGATCTACTGGTTGTTCAGGAGAATGTTGCTTAATTTCCATGTATTCACAAGATTTCCAGTTTTACTTCTGTACTGATTTCTAACTTCATACCGTTGTGGTTAGAGAAGATAGTTGTATAATTTCATTTTATTGAATTTACTAAAAATCGTTTTATGGACTAACACATGTTTTAACCTGGAAAATGTTCTGTCTATGCTTGAGAGAAATGTGTACACTGCTGTTGTCAGATAGAATGTCCTGTTTATGTTTGTTAGGTCTATTTGGTTGATAGTGTTGTTCAAATCTGCTGTTTTGTTATTGATTCTCTGCCTGGATGATCTATCCATTGTTGAAACTGATGTATTAAATTGTCCAACTATTCCTGAATTCATGTTTATTTCTCCTTTTACCTCTATTAGGTTTTGCTTATATATTAGTGTTCTGATATTGGATAGAACTTTATATCTTCTTGATGAATTAATCCCCTCTTTACTATAGGATATGCTTTTTCATCCCTTTTTACCATTTTTTAGTTTAAAGTCTAGTCGCTCGGATATAAGTCTATCAGTTCAGTTCAGTTCAGTTGCTCAGTTGTGTCCGACTCTTTGAGACCCCATGAATCGCAGCACGCCAGGCCTCCCTGTCCATCACCAACTCCTGGAGTTCACTCAGACTCACATCCATCGAGTCAGTAATGCCATCCAGCCATCTCATCCTCTGTCGTCTCCTTTTCCTCCTGCCCCCAATCCCTCCCAGCATCAGAGTCTTTTCCAATGAGTCAACTCTTCGCATCAGGTGGCCAAAGTATTGGAGTTTCAGCTTTAGCATCAGTCCTTCCAAAGAAATCCCAGGACTGATCTCCTTCACAATGGACTGGTTGGATCTCCTTGCAGTCCAAGGGACTCTCAAGAGTCTTCTCCAACACCACAGTTCAAAAGCATCAATTCTTCAGCGCTCAGCTTTCTTCACAGTTCAACTCTCGCATCTATACATGTCCACTGGAAAAACCATAGCCTTGACTAGATGGACCCTTGTTGGCAAAGTAATGTCTCTGCTTTTGAATATGCTATCTAGGTTGGTTATAACTTTCCTTCCAAGGAGTAAGCGTCTTTTAATTTCATGGCTGCAGTCACCATCTGCAGTGATTCCGGAGCCCCCCAGAATAAAGTCTGATACTGTTTCCACTGTTTTGCCATCTATTTCCCATGGAGTGATGGGACCAGATGCCATGATCTTCATTTTCTGAATGTTGAGCTTTAAGCCAACTTTTTCACTCTCCTCTTTCACTTTCATCAAGAGGCTTTTTAGTTCCTCTTCACTTTCTGCCATAAGGGTGGTGTCATATGCATATCTGAGGTTATTGATATTTCTCCCGGCAATCTTGATTTCGGCTTGTGCTTCTTCCAGCCCAGTGTTTCTCATAGCTACCCCTAATTGATCTTGATTACCATTCGCTTGAAACATCTTTTATGTACTCCTTCACTGTCAGTCAATATGTATATTTATTGTGAATGTTTCGTAGTTAGCATATTATAAAATCTTGTTTTTGAGTCATTCAGTAATTCCATGCTTTTAATTATTAATACATAGCTTAATCCTTTTATGTTTAAAGTAATTATTCATAGGTAAGGACTCCCTATTGGTGTTTTATTGTTTTCTGGCTGTTCTGTAGACTCATTATTCTTGTTTCTTAGCCTGCTGTCTTTTAGGGGGATGTTTGGATGCCTTTGGCATTAACATGGTTTGACTCTTTTATCATGCTCTCTTATGTAATTATTTCAGGTTTTCCCTTTATAGTTACTATGAGGCTTATATAAAATTTATGAAAATTATAACACTTTATTTTAAACCAGTAGCAACTTATATTTGATAATGTTCCTAAACTTTATACTTTTACTTCTCCTCTCCTTCAAATTTTAGGTTATTATGTTATAGTTTACATATTTTTATATTATATATCCAATAACAGATGATTGTAGTTATGGTTATTTTTACTGCACTTGTTTTCAACTTTTAAAATAGATTTGTAAGTGGATTGTATGCTACTATTACCATATTACTGAATCTAATTTTGACTATATGTTTACCATAACCAGTGAGTTTCATGCTACCTTCTTATGTTTTTATGTTGGTAATTTCCATCCTTTTGCTTCCACTCAAAGAATTCCCTGTAGCATTTCTTGTATGTCAGATCTACTGGTGATGAACGCCCTCAGCTTTTGTTTGTTTATTTGTTTGCTAGAAGTTTTATCTACCTTCATTTCTGAAGAATAATTTTGCTAGATGTAGAATTTTTTTAACAGTTTTTTCTTTCAATATTTTGGATACATCATCCCATTATATCCCAGCCTGAAAAGTTTCTGTCAGTAATATTATGGAGTTTATTTTGTATATAACATGTCTCTTTACACTTGCAGTCTTAAAAATGCTTTGACTTAAGACAATTTAATTATAATGTGACTTTGTGCAGCCCTGTTTAAGTTCATCCTGTTTTCACCTTATTGATTTGGATGTCCATTTTTCCTATAATTGAGTGTGTGTGTGTATATATATATATATATATATATATATATTTATTTATTTATTTATTTATTCTTTCCTTCTCTGATTTGGATAATTTCAAATATCCTATCATCTGGGTCATTCATCTTTCTTCTATGGTTAAGTTTTTTTGAAGTTCTCTATTGAATTCCTTGGACTGCAAGGAGATCCAACCAGTCTGTTCTAAAGGAGATCAGTCCTGTGTGTTCACTGGAAGGACTGATGCTGAAACTGAAATTCCAATACTTGGGCCACCTCATGTGAAGAGTTGACTCATTGGAAAAGACCCTGATGCTGGGAGGGATTGGGGGAAGGAGAAGAAGGGGACAACAGAGGATGAGATGATTGGATGGCATCACCGACTCAAACGACATGAGTTTGAGTGAACTCTGGGAGTTGATGATGAACAGGGAGGCCTGGCGAGCTGTAATTCATGGGGTCGCAAAGAGTCGGACACGACTAAGTGACTGAACTGAACTGATTGAATTATTCAGTTCAGTCATTGCTCTTTCTAGCTCTAGGGTTTCTGGTTTCTGTTTGACCTTTTGTTTTTTTATGATCTTTGTTTCTTTGTTGAACTTCTTGTTTTGTTCATTCATTGTGCTCCTAATTTTGCTTAGTTGTCTGCTTGTGTTCCTGTAGTCACTAAACTTCTTTAGGAGGATTATTCTGAATTCTTTGACAGTTCATAGATTTCCCTCTCTTTATCCCCTGGAGGAGGGCATGGCAACCCACCCCAATATTCTTGCCAGGATAATCCCCATGGACGGAGGAGTCCAAGGGGTCACAAAGAGTTGGACACAACTGAGGGACTAAGCACACCTCATATAGCATGTTGGATCTTTGTGAGTTCTTTTTGATACTGTGCTTACCTGATTTGTTGTGAACCTTGGTTCCTTACATAGATAACGGCACATTTGAATAAGTGATTTCCTCTTCCAGACTTTTAGTTCAGTTCAGTTGCTCAGTTGTGTCCGACTCTTTGCAACCCCATGAATTACAGCACACCAGGCCTCCCTGTCTATCGCCAGCTCCCGGAGTTCACCGAAACTTATGTCCATTGAATTGGTGATGCCATCTAGCCATCTCATCCTCTGTCGTCCCCTTCTCTTCCTGCCTCCAATCCCTCCAAGCATCAGAGTCTTTTCCAATGAGTCAACTCTTCGCATCAGGTGGCCAAAATATTGGAGTTTCAGCTTTAGCATCAGTCCTTCCAAAGAACACCCAGGACTGATCTCCTTTAGAATGGACTGGATGAATCTCCTTGCAGTCCAAGGGACTCTCAAGAGTCTTCTCCAACACCACAGTTCAAAAGCATCAGTTCTTCAGTGCTCAGCTTTCTTCACAGTCCAACTTTCACATCCATACATGACCACTGGAAAAACCATAGCCTTGACTAGATGGACCCTTGTTGGCGGCAAAGTAATGTCTCTGCTTTTGAATATGCTGTCTAGGTTGGTCATAACTTTCCTTCCAAGGACTAAGCGTCTTTTAATTTCATGGCTGCAGTCACCATCTGCCGTGATTTTGGAGCCCAAAAACTAAAGTCTGGCACTGTTTCCACTGTTTCCCCATCTATTTCCCATGAATTGATGTGACCAGATGCCATGATCTTCGTTTTCTGAATGTTGAGCTTTAAGCCAACTTTTTCACTCTCCTCTTTCACTTTCATCAAGAGGCTTTTTAGTTCCTCTTCACTTTCTGCCATAGGGTGGTGTCATCTGTGTATCTCAGGTTATTGATATTTCTCCCGGCAATCTTGATTCCAGTTTGTGCTTCTTCTAGCCCAGCGTTTCTCATGATGTACTCTGCATATAAGTTAAATAAGCAGGGTGACAATATACAGCCTTGATGTACTCCTTTTCTTATTTGGAACCAGTCTGTTGTTCCATGTCCAGTTCTAACTGTTGCTTCCTGACCTGCATATAGGTTTCTCAAGAGGCAGGTCAGGTGGTCTGGTATTCCCATCTCTTTCAGAATTTTCCACAGTTTATTGTGATCCACCCAGTCAAAGGCTTTGGCCTAGTCAATAAAGCAGAAATAGATGTTTTTGTGGAACTCTCTTGCTTTTTCCATGATCCAGCAGATATTGGCAATTTGATCCAGACTTTACAAGTTTGATTTGGCAGAGACAGTTCTTCTCCAATCAGTTCAGGTTTAATTTCTAGATTTATCTGCTGGCATTGTCCTTTGGCAGGTGGTACTTGTTATCAGGGTCTATTTTGAGGCAAGGTCACTGTCTGAGCCCTTGGGTGGTGGGGGTTGCTTCTGGCTGAGAAACACTTGGATAAACTACTGGCTTGCTTCCTTGCCTAAGTCAGGCTGTAGAACGGACTCAGAAGTTACCTAGACTTTCTGGTCAGGCTTTCTAGACAACTGGGCCTCAGTTCTATACAGAAGTAGGCAAAGCTGTGAATTAGCTTCCTTTTCGTTGTCTTTGACAGAAACAGGAACATGACCTGCATGGCTTATTGTTTGGGGACCCAAATCAGGGAAACCTTTACAGTGACTTGGCAGAGCCCCTGGTTATGCTCTGTAGATGGAGAAAGTCACAGACTATGCTGTCTGTTCAAGTGTCACTGTAAGCAGGGTGGTTGGATGGGTTATGCAGCTTGCTGTGAGCTTTGGTTAGGTTCCCTGGTCTGACAGGCTGAAGGCTATCTTCAGCAATGGGTGGGGCTATAAATTAGTTTCCTGAGAAGAGCAGGAAAACCACTTCGAAGACCAGAAAGGCTTTGTTTGTGGTCCTCTCTCAAGCCAACCTGTAACCCAAGTTCTCTGGCCAAACAGGGCCACTGGCTTTGCTCTACAGAGAATCAGTTCTGCCTGCCTGGACTCTGTGCTCAAACATTGCTAGGCTACACAGCTTCTAGGCTTTATGGCCACATTTTCTGGTTGGATGACACCCCACTCCAGTACTCTTGCCTGGCAAATCCCATGGATGGAGAAGCCTGGTGGGCTGCCATCCATGGGGTCACGAAGAGTCAGACATGACTGAGCGGCTTCAATTTCACGTTTCACTTTCATGCATTGGAGAAGGAAATGGCAACCCATTCCAGTGTTCTTGCCTGGAGAACCCCAGGGGCGGTGGAGCCTGGTGGGCTGCCGTCTATGGGGTTACACAGAGTCAGACACCACTGAAGTGACTCAGCAGCAGCAGCAGAAGTTTATAACTACAGCCAATAGTGGGTGGGGCTATGCATTAGCTCTTCTGCCTGAGGCAGAGCATGGGAATTCTCAAACCCAGGAAAGTGAAAATGAAAGTCGCTCAGCCCTGTCTGACTCTTTGCGACCCCATGGACTATACAGTCCATGGAATTCTCCAGTCCAGAATACTGGAGTGGGTAGCCTTTCCCTTCTCCAGGGAACTTAACCAGGGATCGAACCTAGGTCTCATGCATTGCAAGTGAATTCTTTACCAGCTGAGCCACAAAGGAAGCTCCAAACACAGGAAGGTTCTTTATCTATTGTGTCTGCTGGTTTTCACTCATGATTTCACTTTTCCTTGTGTACCTAATTTTATTTGACTTTGAATAATATTATATTAAAAATCATTTGAAAAAAAATTGATAACTTTCATATGATATCATCCTTCATAGCAGATTTTTATTTGCTTTTTCAGGCTGCATCAGGGTTCTACAAGTTTAGAAGTACTTAAAGTCAAGAATTAAACTTCCCTGTCCCAAAAGATGATAGGTTGCATGTTCAGGGGAGGGTTTACTTATTCTAACTTACTTAATGGGTATCACTGGAGTGGGTGCATTATCAATGCTCCTAATTTTGACCTTTATTTCTGCAGTCCCACAAGGCCACCAAAAGCACTGCTCATTTTTCAGCTATTCCCACAGGAGTGGTCAATATTCTTAGGGCGTGTGTGCTTTGAGTACCTGAGCTTATATCACTGTCTTTGATTTGCTGTCTTCTTCCAGATGTTGGTCTAGCAAATCCTGGGGGTATCTTTAAGCTCACTGATGTCTCTGAGAAGAATTTAGCCTATAGTCTTATATTTATTATTTGATCCTCATGTTTAAATGTGACATCATGTAGCTATTTTTTCCTTCATCTTCAAGTTAAGAATTACATTTATTACTCTAAACATATGATAAAATTCAGAGTGTTCAGGAAATATGTTCACAGCGACATCAACACCCAAGTTCACAAGATTACTTTAATTAGGGAGCTTCACAAACATTTTAATCATGCATATCTTTTTTTCCATCTGAATTATAAGATTTCCTCCAGGAATTATTGAAAATGTCAAACATCATCTAAAATTTATACAAGAAACTTGAGATACTGAGATATGCAGCTTCTTTAGGAAACCAATGAATAAAAATGTGTGGTAAGCTATCATATAATAAAATGAATATCTAAATTTAAAATTTGGGGCATTCTTATTAGCTCTTCATAAAAGTTTCTAGATCATTGCATGGTATTCTTTTAGATATTTCAGTTAAATTTCTTTCCCTTATTGAATTAAACCTATCTCATTTGAAAAGAGCTTAAATATAAGGTTTCATCCTGTTTTTTAAAATCTTTCATTTCAATTCTATTACAGTAGCTACAGATCAAGCAAATGGAATTTTGAGAGGAATGTTCACTATCTGCTTCTAATGGGCAAAATCGTGCAGGGTTTGCTGGGCAAGGCCTAGAACCAGGAAGCTACTTACCATAATAGCAAGTGAGGATTAAGATAGGAAATTGGACTTGCCATTACTTCTGAATAGCATATGTAGTCAACTCCAAAGTTTCTCTTTTAGCAATGCTGTAGCGCAAGATTGTCTTGCATGGGAGTATATTGTAAATGTTCCATGATTCCCAATATAGCATCAAGCTGCAGTCTTGGAAAAGCTTCTATTTATATATCTTAGAAACAGCTTTTATCAGGAAATGGTATGCCTTCCTGACCAGCCTTCTCATAACCTTCTTAGCCATAGCACAGGAGGTACCTAGGGCTTCCTTGTTAAAATGTGTAATAGAATGATTTTAAAATATAATTAGGATATAAAAAGGGGAAAGTAGAATTACTACCAACTGATGTAGAACCCCACACTCGGAGATTTGAACCACATTCTTTTAAAACAAATCTTTTAAAACAAGATTTAAAAGAAGATTTCTGCAGTAGGATCTTGAGAGCATTCAGCCTCATGTTTTTCTTACTTGGTCTTGTTTGGTTCCTTTATTAATAAATTTTGCCTGACTTGATTCTCTTAAATAAAGCTGAAGTCAGCTGCTGAGGTATAAGGATAGGTTTGTTCCAAATAAGTCATGTTTTGACTTAACCACAGTAAGAAAAAAGTACACTTTTGTGACACTTTGTTGGCTGTATTAGATTTAAATAGAGTAGAAGCTATCAGTCAAAATATGTTGTTTCCTATAACTATCATTTTACAAGAAATACAATCAGAACTTCTTTCATATGAACATTTGCACCAGTATTTGCTTCCAACTCTTTTTCCCAACACTGATCTGTTTTTCTTTCTTTTGGAATGAATGGTTTAAGAGTCACAAGTCTCTATGATTTGAAGTTATTTGAATGTGTGAACAAATAACTAAAAAATTAGAATTTGTATTTCATCAAAACTATTTGAAATGAAACCTTTAAAATATGTTAAAAGGTAAGAATGAAAAACAATGGAAATATCCCTTTAGGTTTTTACATGTAAGTCATCATGATTAAAAACTAAGCAAGAGAAAATGTGTAGATGATAGAAAGTTCTAGGGGAGAATGTGTACCTTATATGAACAACAGTGGGGAAGAGAGGGTAAACAAAAGAAATCACTTGGGTGAATGTAAATCGGTATAGCCACTATGGACAACAGTATGGAAGGTTCCGTAAAAAACTTAAAATAGAGTTTCTATATGATCTAGCAGTCCCACCCCTGGGCATATATCCAGACAAAACTATAATTCAAAAAGATACATGCACTCTTATGCGCATAGCAGCACTATTTATAATAGCCAAGAAATGGATGAAACCTAAATGTCTACTAACAGATGAATGAGTAAAGATGTGGTGTGTGTGTGTGTGTGTGTGTGTATATATATATATGTATATATGTGTATATATATATATGTATATATGTGTATATATATGTATATATGTATATATATGTGTATATATATGTATATATATGTGTGTATATATATGTGTGTATATATATGTGTATATCTATGTGTGTATATATATATATATACAATGAAAAATTACTCAACCATTAAAAATAATGAAAGACTGCCATTTTCAGCAACATGGATGGAACTAGACATTCCCATGCTAAGTGAACAAGAAAGAAAAAGACTAGTATATGATATCAGTTACATGTGGAATCTAAAATATGTCACAAACGGACCGTCTATGAAACAGAAACAAACTCACAGCCACAGAGACTTGTGGTTGACAAGTTAAGGGGTGGTGCCAGTGGAGGAGGAATGAATTTGAAGTTTGGGATTAACAGAATCAAACTATTATATATAGAACAGATAAACAACAAGGTCCTACTGTAAAGTGCAGGGAACGATGTTAGATATTCTGTCAAAAGCCATAATGGAAAAGAATCTGTATATGGAAAAGAATATGTGTATGAAAAAGAATATACACCTATAAGTTAATCACTTTGCTGTACAGTAAAAATTAACATAACATTGTAAATCAAAAATTCACAAAACATTGTACCTCAATAAAATAAATTTCTAAAAATGTGAAACCACTTGGGAGGAAAGGTTATGTGATATATGCACCGATTTTAGCACGTGGAAAGCATGTGGAAGTGAAGTCGCTCAGTCGTGCCCGGCTCTGCAGCCTACCAGGCTCCTCCTTCTATGGGAGAGGGGAGGCAAGAGTACTGGAGTGGGTTGCCATTTCCTTCTCCAGGTTTCTTCCTGACCCAGGGATCAAACCCGGGTCTCCCGCACTCCACGCAGACGCTTTAACCTCTGAGCCACCAGGGGAGCCCAGGAAAGCATGCAGTCATTCTTAATAATCACATAAAATAAAAGATTGGTGCTCAGGTCTGGGTAAATAAACTGTCAGGTCTACAGAGTTGCTCAGTAAGACATCTTTATTTTTCTGCTTCCCTGTTCATCTTCGGCCATATGCTTTATGTATCAACTCTAAGCCTTCTTAATAAACCTACGAAGCAAAAACTATTTCAGAGATGAGGAAACTAGAGTACATGAGAGGTGAAGATCTTTGCCCAACAAAGAGCCGTAAGTGGTGGCCTAACTCCAGAGACAGTTTCTTCAGCTCTTACATCTGATTCTGGCTACATACCATATTTAGCCTCACTGACTGCAGGGCCACGCAAGAGGCTCTTGCTGCGTCTTTTGTAATTGCTTCGTATTGCTTAAGATTCAGGGAATCTTTCGGTCTTACTGAGAGAAACTCATTTACCTTTGTGTTTTCTGACTTTTGCACAAAATAATTCAAGACTTCCCTTATGTTATTTTAAGGAAAAGACATTTCATAGACAACTATAAAACATTTCCTATATTGCTATGTTTGATACATTCTGTCATTTAATCCTTGAAGAGACTTGAAGTTTTCCATGATAATAATTTTCAGCACAAACTGGAGATTTAAACCCAGTTCTTTCATATTTCAAAGCAAGTTTTCTCTTGTGGTGGTGGTGGGTGCGTGCTCAGTCACATCCAACTCTTTGTGATCCCTAGATGGTAGCCCACCAGACTCCTCTGTCCATGGAATTTTCCAGGCAAGACTGGTGTGGGTGTCCATTTCCTTCTCCAAGGGATCTTCCTGACTCAGGGATCAAACTTCCATCTCCTGCATTGGTAGGTGGATTCTTTACCACTGTGCCACTTGAGGGTTGAGGGGTAGATTCTCCTTATTACAAAGAAAAATAAAGCATATATTGATTATAAAAGATGAGAGGTTTGTAATATTGCATACCTCCATGGGAAGCTACCCAGCTAAGACTGTATGTAGTGGAGGAGTCTGATGCTGGGCAGTTTGAATAAATCCCCTCTGCTAGCAGCCGGTGGGGGGTGGGGGCATGTGGGGGGCTTCCTTGGTGCCTCAGATGGTAAAGAATCCACCTGTAATATGGGAGGCCTGGGTTTGATTCCTCAGTTGGAAAGCTCCCCTGGAGAAGGGAATGGCAACCTACTCCAGTATTCTTGCCTGGGGAATCCCCATGGGCAGAGGAGCCTGGTGAGCTACAGACCATGGGGTCACAAAGAGTTGGACATGCCTGAGCAACTAAGGACAGCACACACAGCAGGCAGAGAAACCATTTGTTTAGAGATGTTGGAAGAACTAGCATGCAAATCCTGTAGAAATATTATGCTTACACTTTCTTTTCTCCTAAGAAGAAAATAAAACAGCAGGCCAGCCTATGGTTAAACTCAGTTGATGTATATCTTCTATACTCTGGTTTTGATGGTATTTCTGGTATCACAGTTCTCTGAGTGAGACACACTCACAGGAGACACTAGCATAGCAGTGGTCTTGACTATGCTCAGAAATGTACTGGCCCCCCACATACGTACACACACAGGGAAGCAGTAAGGTGGGAAGAAATGAAAAACTCAAGGTAACTTTCAGAAGAAGGGGGTTTTAAAACAAAGAAGAGTCACTGTACTTGCCTTCCAAAGAATATAATTTCTTAGGAAGCTATTGGATGAAAATGGGGAATGACTGACTGATGAGAAAAGTGGTATGAATTACATCAGGTTGATTTGGTGGCAGCAGCTCAATTCTTATGCAGATGAAACAAAAATGGGAGTAAAAATAGAGTTCTAGAGCCCTGAAGGCAAAACTGATTGTGAGGTAAAACTGATAGCTTTCTCATAGAATATGTTGCCAAGATCATAGTTATAGACTTTCTGGATAGGCAACTGTTCAACTCTGTCGACAAATTTCTAGCATTGCATTGCATCACAGGCTGAGTTGTGATAAAGGGACTGTGCTCTTGTCTTTTAGCAGATGATGAGGTACAAATCCTATCAGGAGACTTTATAATTAACTACATTCTGTCATTTCAAAATATATGCTGTCCTCAGAAGAAAAGGACTGTAGCGGTTACTAAGCAAGGCTATTTACCTTGGAAGTTTCCCCTAAGCTCCTAGGTCTGGCATGAGGTAGATATTTTAATGTATGTGAAAATGACGGTTTCATAATGGTATGAAACATGTTTCATAATGATATTGCTAGTTATAAACTAAGTTTTCCTTTTATGTTCTGTTAACCATAATCCATGGACTCAAAACCAGCAAGAAGTTATAATTTTAACCTATTCCATGTCAGTTTTATTATATATATATAAAATATTACATATATAATAATATATATATTATATGCAATGCAATGCAATACTAGGAATTTGTCAATAGAGTTGAACAGTTACCTATCAAGAAAGTCTCTCTCTCTCTCTCTCTCTCTCTCTCTCTCTCTATATATATATATATATATATATATATATATATATATATATAATAAAAGTATGTATGGTTGTTGTTTAGCCACTAAGTCATGTCTGACTCCTCGTGACCCCATGGACTATAGCCCACCAGACTTCTCTGTCTGTGGGGTTTCCCAGGCAAAATGCTGTAGTGGGTTGCCATTTCTTTCTCTAGGGGATCTTTCTGACCCAGGAATTGAAGCGATGTCTCCCACTTGACAGGCAGATTCTTTACCACTGAGTTACCAGGTAAGCCCCATTCTGAGATGGATGAAACTGGAGCCAATTATACAGAGTGAAGTAAGCCAGAAAGAAAAACGTCAATACAGTATACTAACACATATATATGGAATTTAGAAAGATGGCAATGACGACCCTGTATGCAAGACAGCAAAAAAGACACAGATGTGTATAACGGACTTTTGGACTCAGAGGGAGAGGGAGAGGGTGGGATGGTTTGGGAGAATGGCATTCTAACATGTATACTATCATGTAAGAATTAATTGCCAGTCTATGTCTGACGCAGGATACAGCATGCTTGGGGCTGGTGCATGGGGATGACCCAGAGAGATGTTATGGGGAGGGAGGTGGGAGGGGGGTTCATGTTTGGGAACGCATGTAAGAATTAAAGATTTTAAAATTTAAAAAATAAAAAACTAAAAAAAAAAAAGAATAAATGTATTTAAGGATCCATCATAAAAAAAAGTAATTGTTGAAAATCTGTACTTGTTTCCATTTTGTCAATTTTTTTCTATTTTTAGAGTTCTTTTCTGTTCTTTTGTTCTCTTGCTCTCTTCCTTTGTGGTTTGAAGTCTTTTTTCAGTGGTAAAGGTGTATTTCTTCTCCTTTGCTTTTGTATATTTACTATAGTTCTTTTTGGTTCCCCTGAGCCTTAGATATAAAAATTTTTACCTATTACAGTCTAATCTGATAATAGTTTAAGTTTAATGCCCTTAACATTTTTACTTTCCCATACCACATTTTATGTTTTATGTTCAGTTAGGTCACTCAGCCATCTCCAACTCTTTGCGACCCCATGAATTGCAGCATGCCAGGCCTCCCTGTCCAGCACCAACTCCCAGAGTTTACCCAAACTCATGTCCTTTGAGTCAGTGATGCCATCCAACCATCTCATCCTCTATCATCCCCTTCTCCCCTCAATCTTTCCCAGCATCAGGGTCTTTTCAAATGAATCAGCTCTTTGCATCAGGTGGCCAAAGTATTGGAGTTTCAGCTTCAACCTCAGTCCTTCCAATGAACACCCAGGACTGATCTTCTTTGGGATGGACTGGTTGGATCTCAAGAGTCTTGTCCAACACAACAGTTCAAAACCATCAATTCTTCAGTGCTCAGCTTTCTTTATAGTCCAACTCTCACATCCATACATGACTACTGAGAAAACCATAGCCTTGACTAGAAGGACCTTTGTTGACAAAGTAATGTCTCTTTCTACTTTTTTAATATGCTGTCTAGGTTGGTCATAACTTTCCTTCCAAGGAGTAAGCGTCTTTTAATTTCATAGCTGCAATCAACAGCTGCAGTGATTTTGGAGTCCAAAAAAGTAAAGTCAACCACTGTTTCCACTGTTTCCCCATCTATTTCCCATGAAGTGATGGGACTGGATGCCATGATCTTAGTTTTCTTAATGTTGAGCTTTAAGCCAACTTTTTCACTCTCCTCTTTCACTTTCATCAAGAGGCTATTTAGTTCTTCTTCACTTTCTGCCGTAAAGGTGGTATCATCTGCATATCTGAGGTTATTGATATTTCTCCTGGCAATCTTGATCCCAGCTTGTGCTTCATCCTAGTGTTTCTCATGATGTACTCTTCATATAAGTTAAGTAAGCAGGGTGACAATACACAGCCTTGATGTACTCCTTTTCTTATTTGGAACCAGTCTGTTGTTCTATGTCCAGTTCTAACTGTTGCGTCCTGACCTGCATATGGGTTTCTCAAGAGGCAAGTCAGGTGGTCTGGTATTCCCACCTCTTTCAGAATGTTAGCTATTATCAAAAAGACAAGAAATAGTAAGTGTTGATGAGGATGTGGAAAAGAGGAAATATTTATTGCTGTTGCTGGGCATGAAAGTTAGTGCAGCCACAACTGAAAACAGTAGAGAGTTTCCTCAATAATTTAAAAACAGAATCACCATACGATCCAGAAATTCAGCTTCTGGGTATTTATCTGAAGGAAACAAAACAACTAACTAAATATACATACATATACATATATATATACACACATATATATACATATACATATTTATGTATATGTATATATATATGTGTATATATATATATATATATTCCCCATATTCATGGCAGCATTATTTACAATAGCCAGGCTATGGAAACAATCTAAATTGTTCATCAATATATGAATGGATAAATAAGATATATTTCATATATATCAGTTCAGTTGCTCAGTTGTGCCCAACTTTGCAGCCCCATGGACTGCAGCATGCCAGACTTGCCTATCCTTCACCAACTCCTAGAGCTTGCTCAAACTCATGTCATTTGAGTCAGTGATGCCATCCAACCATCTCATCCTCTGTCATCCCCTTCTCCTCCCACCTTCAATCTTGCCCCAAATCAGGGTCTTTTCCAATGAATCAGTTCTTTGCATCAGGTGGCCAAAGTATTGGAGTTTCAGCTTCAACATCAGTCCTTCCAATGAACACCCAGGACTGATCTCTTTAGGATGGACTGGTTGGATCTCCTTGCAGTCCAAGGGACTCTCAAGAGTCTTCTCCAACACCACACTTCAAAAGCATCAATTCTTGCTTTTATTTCCATTACTCTGGGAGGTGGGTCATAGAGGATCTTGCTGTGATTTATGTCAGAGAGTGTTTTGCCTCTGTTTTCCTCTAGGAGTTTGATAGTTTCTGGTCTCACATTTAATCTTTAATCCATTTTGAGTTTATTTTGTGTATGGTGTTAGAAAGTGTTATAGTTTCATTCTTTCACAGGTGGATGACCAGTGTTCCCAGCACCACTTGTTAAAGAGATTATCTTTTCTCCATTGTATATTTTTGCCTCCTGTGTTAAAGATAAGGTGTCCAAAGGTGCAAATGGGACCTAATTAAACGTAAAAGCTTTTGTACAATGAAGGAAACTATAAGCAAGGTGAGAAGACAGCCTTCAGGATGGGAGAAAATAATAGCAAACAAAGAAACTGACAAAGAATTAATTTCAAAAATATACAAGCAGCTCATGTAGCTCAATACCAGAAAAATAAACGACCCAACCAAAAAAACGGGCCAAAGAACTAAACAGACATTTCTCCAAAGAAGACATACAGATGGCTAACAAACACATGAAAAGATGCTCAACGTCACTCATTATCAGAGAAATGCAAATCAAAACCACAATTAGGTACCATCTCATGCCTGTCAGAATGGGTGCTATCAAAAAGTCTACAAACAATAAATGCTATAGAGGGTGCAAAGAAAAGGGAACCTTCTTACACGTTGGTGGGAATGCAAACTAGTACAGCCACTATGGAAAACAGTGTGGACATTCCTTAAAAAACTGGAAATAGAACTGCCATATGACCTAGCAATCCCACTTCTGGGCATACACACCAAGGAAATCAGAATTTAAAGAGATATGTGGACCCAGTGTTCATCACACCATTGTTTACAATAACTAGGACATGGAAGCAACCTAGATGTCCATTGGCAGATGAATGAATGGATAAGAAAGTTGTGGTACAGATACACAATGGAATATTACTCAGCTATTAAAAACAATGCATTTGAATCAGTACTAATGAGGTGGATGAAACTGGAGCCTATTATACAGAGTGAAGTAAGTCAGAAAGAAAAACATCAATACATTATATTAATGCATATATATGAAATTTAGAAAGATAGTAACAACAACCCTATATGCGAGACAGCAGAAGAGACACAGATATAAAGAACAGTCTTTTGGGCTCTGTGGGAGAAGGCGATGGTGGGATGATTTGAGAGAACAGCATTGAAACATGTGTATCACCATATGTGGAATAGATGACCAGTCCAGTTTGATGCATGAAACAGGGCACTCAAAGCCAGTGCACTGGGACAATTCAGAGGGATGGGATGGGGAGGGATGTGGAAGAGGGTTCTGGATGGGGGATTCATATACACCCATGGCTGATTCATGTCAATGTATGGCAAAAACCACCACAATATTGTAAAGTAATTAGCTTCAATTAAATAAATAACAACAACAACAACAAAAAAACCATCAATTGTTTGGAGCTCAGCTTTCTTTATAGTCCAAATCTCACATCCATACATGACTACTGGAAATACCATAGCTTTGACTAGACAGACCTTTGTTGCTAAAGTAATGTCTCTGCTTTTTAATATGTTATCTAGGTGGGTCATAGCTTTTCTTCCAAGGAGCAAGGATCTTTTAATTTAATGACTGCAGTTATCATCTGCAGTGATTTTGGAGTCCCCCAAAATAAAGTCAGCCACTGTTTGCATTGTTTCCCCATCTATTTGACTTGAAGTGATGGGATCAGATGCCAATATCTTCATTTTCTCAATGTTGAATTTTAAGCCAGGGTTTTCACTCTCCTCTTTCCATTTCATCGAGAAGCTCTTTAGTTCTTCTTCACTTTCTGCCACAAGGGTGGTGTCATCTGCATATCTGAGGTTATTGATATTTCTTCTGGCATTTTTGATTCCAGCTTGGGCTTTATCCAGCCCAGTATTTCTCATGAGGTACTTTGCATAGAAGTTAAGTAAGTAGGGTGACAATATACAGCCTTGATGTACTCCTTTCCCTATTTGAAACCAGAGGACCTAAAAAGCCTCTTGATGAAAGTGAAAGAGGAGAGTGAAAAGGTTGGCTTAAAGCTCAACATTCAGAAAACAAAGATTATGGCATCTGGTCCCATCACTTCATGGGAAATAGATGGCAAAACAGTGGAAACAGTGTCAGACTTTATTTTTTGGGCTCCAAAATCACTGCAGATGGTGACTGCAGCCATTAGATTAAAAGATGCTTACTCCTTGGAAGGAAAGTTATGACCAATATGGATAGCATATTCAAAAGCAGAGACATTACTTTGCCAAAAAGGGCCATGTAGTCAAGGCTATGGTTTTTCCAGTGGTCATGTATGGATGTGAGAGTTGGACTGTGAAGAAAGCTGAGCGCTGAAGAATTGATGCTTTTGAACTGTGGTGTTGGAGAAGACTCTTGAGAGTCCCTTGGACTGCAAGGAGATCCAACCATTCTATTCTAAAGGAGATCAGCCTGGAATGTTCTTTGGAAGGACTGATGCTAAAGCTGAAACTCCAGTACTTTGGCCACCTCATACGAAGAGTTGACTCATTGGAAAAGACTCTGATGCTGGGAAGGATTGGGGGCAGGAGGAGAAGGGGACGACAGAGGATGAGATGGCTGGATGGCATCACCGACTCGATGGACATAAGTTTGAGTTAACTCCGGGAATTAGTGATGGACAGGAAGGCCTGGCGTGCTGCGATTCATGGGGTCACAAAGAGTCAGACACGACTGAGTGACTGAACTGAACTGAACTTGTTGCTCCATGTCCAGTTATAACTGTTGCTTCTTGACCTGCATACAGATTTTTCAGGAGGCAGGTAAGGTGGTTTGGTATCTCCATCTCTTTAAGGATTTTCCACAGTTTGTTGTGATCCATGTAGTCAAAGGCTTTGGTGCAGTCAATAATGCAGAAGTAGATGTTTTCCTGGAACTTTCTTGCTTTTTCGATGATCCAGCGGATGTTGGCAGTTTGATGTCTGGTTCCTCTGCCTTTTCTAAATGCAGCTTGAACATCTGGAAGTTCATGGTTTACGTGCTGTTCAAGGCTGGTTTGGAGAATTTTGAGCATCACTTTGCTTGCATGTGAGATGAGTGCAATTGTGCGATAGTTTGAACATTCTTTGGCGTTACCCTTCTTTGGGATTGGAATGAAAACTGACCTTTTCCAGTCCTGTGGCCACTGATGTTTTCCAGATTTGCTGGCATATGAGTGCAGCACCTTCACAGCATCATCTTTTAGGATTTGAAACATTTCAACTGAAATTCCATCACCTCTACTAGCTTGTTTGTAGTGATGCTTCCTAAGGCCCCCTTGACTTCACATTCCAAGTTGTCTGGCTCTAGGTGGGTATAATGGAATATTATTCTGCCATAAAAATAATGACAGCTTACCATCTGTGACACCATGGATGGATGTTGAGAGAATTATGCTAGGTGAAATATGTCCGACAGAGACAAATACCATGTGACTTTTTCACATGTGTAATCTAAAAGAGAAACGCCAACAAGCTCATAGTTACAGAGAACAGATTGGTTGTCATCAGTGGCAGAAGATGGAGGGTGGGTAAAATGGGTGAATTGTGGTTTCTTTTTTAATTGTTAAAAAAAAGCATAGTCAAAGTTACAGAGGAAAAAAAAAAATAGAATGTTGGTTGGAGATGGGCAGAGAGGAAATAAGGAGTTGTTACTCCATGAGTATAAAGTTACAAATTGCACAAGATGAATATGGTTGAGAGAGCTGCTGTTTGACATAGTACTTGTAGTTTGCCAGAGTCCAGCTCCAGCAGCCAGGGATTCAACCTGAAGAGATGGACAGTGTCAGCGATGATGATGTAGCCTCTGACTCATAGTACAGGACTGCATGTTTATTTCAAGCTTCAGGTTCCCTTTTATACTTTGACAAAAGCATTAGGTCAGAGGTTTGACGTTTTTAGTTTCCCCCAACCAGATTTACTGTACTTGTGATTACATTGTAACTCATACTACATTCCTGTTTATTTCTTATCTTTCTAAATCCTGTTTGACCCTAGCATCTTAAGATCATTATCTCCTGAAAAGGCTTCTCAGTTCAGTTCAGTCGCTAAGTCGTGTCCGACTCTTTGCGACCCTTTGAGTTGCAGCACGCCAGGCCTCCCTGTCCATCACGAACTCCCGGAGTTCACTCAGACTCATGTCCATCGAGTCAGTGATGCCATCCAGCCATCTCATCCTCTGTAGTCCCCTTTTCCTCCTGCCCCCAATCCCTCCCAGCGTCAGTCTTTTCCAATGAGTCAACTCTTTGCATGGGATGGCCAAAGTACTGGAGTGTCAGCTTTAGCATCATTCCTTCCAAAGAAATCCCAGGGCTGATCTCCTTTAGGATGGACTGGTTGGATCTCCTTGCAGTCCAAGGGACTCTCAAGAGTCTTCTCCAACACCACAGTTCAAAAGCATCAATTCTTCAGCGCTCAGCTTTCTTCACAGTCCAACTCTCGCATCCATACATGACCACTGGAAAAACCATAGCCTTGACTAGATGGACACTTTTTGGCAAAGTAATGTCTCTGCTTTTGAATATACTATCTAGGTTGGTCATAACTTTCCTTCCAAGGAGTAAGTGTCTTTTAATTTCAGGCTGCAGTCACCATCTGCCGTGATTTTGGAGCCCCCCCAAAATAAAGTCTGACACTGTTTCCACTGTTTCCCCATCTTTCCCATGAAGTGATGGGATCAGAGGCCATGATCTTCGTTTTCTGAATGTTGAGCTTTAGGCCAACTTTTCCACTCTTTTCTTTCACTTTCATCAAGAGGCTTTTTAGTTCCTCTTCACTTTCTGCCATAAGGGTGGTGTCATCTGCATATCTGAGGTTATTGATATTTCTCCAAGCAATCTTGATTCCAGCTTGTGATTCTTCCAGTCCAGCGTTTCTCATGATGTACTCTGCATATAAGTTAAATAAGCAGGGTGACAATAAGCCTTGATGTATTCCTTTTCCTATTTGGAACCAATCTATTGTACCATGTCCAGTTCTAACTGTTGCTTCCTGACCTGCATATAGGTTTCTCAAGAGACAGGTCAGGTGGCCTGATATTCCCATCTCTTTCAGAATTTTCCACAGTTTATTGTGATCCACACAGTAAAAGGCTTTGGCCTAGTCAATAAAGCAGAAATAGATGTTTTTGTGGAACTCTCTTGCTTTTTCCATTATCGAGTGGATGTTGGCAATTTGATCCCTGGTTCCTCTGCCTTTTCTAAAACCAGCTTCAACATCTGGAAGTTCACGGTTCATGTATTACTGAAGCCTGGCTTGGAGAATCTTGAGCATTACTTTACTGTTGTGTGAGATGAGTGCAATTGTGTGGTAGTTTGAGCATTCTTTGGCATTGCCTTTCTTTGGGATTGGAATGAAAACTGACCTTTTCCAGTCTGGTGGCCCCTGCTGAGTTTTCCAAATTTGTTGGCATATTGAGTGCAGCACTTTCACAACATCATCTTTCAGGATTTGAAGTAGCTCAACTGGATTCCATTACCTCCACTGGGTTTGTTTGTAGTGATGCTTTCTAGGGCCCACTTGACTTCACATTTCAGGATGTCTGGCTCTAGGTGAGTGATCACACCATTGTGATTATCTTGGTCGTGAATATCTTTTTTGTACCATTCTTCTGTGTATTCTTGCCACCACTTCTTAATATCTTCTGCTGCTGTTAGGTCCATAGCATTTTTTTGCTTCTAGCTATTCTTAATTAATCCTAAACCTTAAACTCAGCAAACTTCTTTTGCCATAAACATTCCCCTCACAAACAGGTCTCACATAATAATCCTTCCCTTGGCCTCAAGCTGTGGCCTACGTGCTCACCCTGGGACATTCTTTGTAAAGATCCTTGCACAAATGTCAGTGGTTATTTTATAGATTATTTTCTGGGCACAACTGTAGAAGGCTTTGTGCTTTCTCATGCTTCTCTCAAGCACCTTAACACTCTTTCCAGCCAACTCAGCAGAAGAAAGGAAAGAACAATTGAGAATCACAAGGCCTAACTTCTTCATCCCGGGACCGTGCCTGCGAGATGAGGAGAGGGGGTTGGGGCCATGCCTCCATTTTGTCAGTAATGCCTGATGTGGCTCCCGACAGTAGTTAACAACACAATACTGTTCAGTCAAAGTTTGTTTAGAGTACCGTCATGTTCAGATCTCACCTTATGTTCTTACTTCCATGAAAACAAAGACACAAGGAACTTTGGGAGGTGATAGACGTGTTTATTAACTTGATCATGGTGCTGATATCATGATTGTATACTTATTTGTAAAATCATCAAACTGTATATATAAAATATGTGTCATTTTCAATATATCAACTTTACTCCAGTAAAGCTATCAAGAACACATTGAAGCAAACATGATGCAATCTGATTTAGTAATATAATTTCATGAAAGCAGAAAATAGTATGAGGTGGGTGGAGATCTTTTTAAGGACAGAGCCATCTGAAAAATGATAAATTTACCATAAACAATCTTAAGAATCTGAAAACACTGGATAAAGTCACTAAAAGGAAGCACTATGATAGGAACATGGTGAAATTTCATTATGTTGAAAAATGTTTAATTCACCACTTTGAATAAGTTATCATGTAAGTACTGCTATTCAAATACAGATTTACTATAAGAACATTTAAGTGCCTGTTCTATGACAATTGAACTATGACTGAGTCTTCTACATGACAGTCTACTATATGTCAAAGACAAATATGATTCTAGTTACTAAATGACAGTGTCTATTATAGAAATAATGTCATACCTACCACAGAGTTACATATATTACCACTACAAAAATGAATGTCAGAGATTTTTTGCCATTCAAGAAAGTAAAGCCTTGTAAAAGATGCTAGTCTTGTAAAATAACAGGGAAATTAACTTTTGCTGGCTTTGTGAAATACATTATCCTGAAGCCATATAAAATAAAGCAATGAGATTATCCTAATTTAAGCCAACAAATTTTGGGTGAGATTAATGTTCCACAGTCTTCCCAAAAGGGAGACTCACAGAAGGCCTCACAGAAGAAGCACTACTTGACCTGAAGAGGTTGGGGGAAGCAAAGCATATTCAGATAATTAGAGCTGCTGAACACAGTTGCAGAAACATAAAAACCTTTGACATATTCAGGGGAAATGCGTGATTTAATACAATTGAGGAATAAAATAAAAGGCGTGATATGTCAGCAAAACCCAGAGGGAGTCAGGCAGTGATTGATTCATAGAGAGTACTACTTGGCATACCAAGGAAATGGAATTTTATCTTGAATTTTATGGTGATGATGGTGTGTATGTGTGTTGGTGTGTGTGTGTTCATGCATACGTGTGTGTATGGGAAGTTAATTTTGCCACGTAGATAATTTGTTGATAAGCGGATTCAATAGAGGGGAGTACGTGAGAGAAAGAGGAGAATGTTAATTTAAATAAGGAATTTATCTAAGACAGTAGAAGTAGAAAAAAAGAGTCAAAGTACCAGGAATATTAAACAAGTCAACTCTCCTGATCTTTGGGACTAATTATAAATGGTCTCTGAGGAAGACAGAGCAACCTCAAAGGGCTTCCTGATTTATGACATCGGTGAGTTGATAGATTATGCTGCTGTTCACTTATGTTTAAAATACAGAAAAACCGGTCATAGGTGGAGGTGGGAGAACAAAATGTAATTCTGCCCAATGTGAAAAGCACAAGCTGTCTAGACATACAAACTCAGGTCCACTTCTAGGTTATCCTGGGCTGTGTGACTTTGGAAAAGTTGTTGTAGAAATCAAGTCAGCTGAGAGAGATCAAATAGCCTCTTCAGGAGTAGATACAGTAATCAAGTTACTTAATGTAACATTGAATAACTGAATTAGCATTAACATTAACAAGGTTCTTCTGTTGAGCCTTTGACACTAGTTAGTATATATCCAGAATATTATATGTATATATATATATACACACATATTCACCAACAAACTGTGTAGACTCAAATTTAGAGGATTCCAATTCTGATTGTCAGTCTTTGGAAGCCTTAATTAAATAACTATTTGGCACATGACAAAATCGTTAATGTCCATGTTCATATCAGCAGATGGGTGTGATATAAACATATTTAAATAAATCTATATAATCTCCAGAGGACTAGTAAACAAAATGAGTTATTGGTTTTAAAAGATATTTTAGTTACAGGGCTATATAGGACTATAAATTTGACTTGTCCTCAAGTGAGGACAAGGCAGATGAACAAAACATAGATACCCACAGAGAACAATACAAAGAAACCAGAAAATTACATTCCTAAAATAATTTTTCTTTTTTCCAATAACTATAGTAGAACAGGTAAAAGAAATAAGACTATTGTTTAAAAATATTTGTACAAAAAGTCATTACAAAGTCAACATTTAAGGCAGCTAACATGGAAGGATTTGTCCTGAATGCCTGTTTGATGAGGCTGGAGCAGGTAGTGGAGTTCTCATTAAGTTGGTGGTGGCTGGATAAAGAGAACTTTACAGGAGAGTAGATTCAATTTAATTAGAAGAGACCCCTGGGGAAAAAGACATAGGACACTGAAGCTCCCTAGATTATCCATGGCTTTGAGGCTAGGCTCCTAGGTGAAGCAATCATTTTATTTCATTAATTCTCCTTAAAAATAAACTTAGCCTGTATTCTCTGGAAACAAAAGCTCAAACTGTGTTTTCCAGAGGAAGTGAATGTGTATGCTATGAATTCATCTACCTGGAAGTCTGGAAAATGTTACTGAATGTGGTAAACATTTATCAATTTCAAAAACAACAGAAAAGAGCACAAAGTCAGCAGTGAGTGAAATAAAATCTAGGGAAGATATTACTTTTTAGCACCTATTGATGACCCTGAATTTGTTACAAACAGAATAATGATTCCAGCATGCAAAAGGGCTTCCCAGGTGGCACAGTGGTAAAGAATCCTCCTCCCAATACAGGAGATGCAAGAGACATGGGTTCAATCCATGGGTTGAGAAGATTCCCTGGAGCAGGAAATGACAACCAGCTCCAGTGTTCTTGCTTGGAAAATCCCACGGACAGAGGACCCTGGCAGGCTATAGTCCAGGGAGTAGCAGAGTCGCACATGACTGAGCGTGCGTGTGCCTGTGCACACACACACACACACAAATAGGATCTTCACATATTCATTGAATTAATGCAATATTTTGGAAAATAAGTGACATAAAACATTAACTTAAATATGTGATGTTTAACTGTTATTTATCCATAGGAGTCTGTTCTTTGGCTTTCATCCTGTGTATTCAGTCATGATTTTTATCCAGACGTTAGTCATTGGTTGATCTCATGTTTCAGAATTTACAGCTTATTTGGTATGATGCATTAGAAAGATACCTTGCATTTATAATCGTGTTTATGTCAGAAATCTATGGTTAGCTTATCAAATACCAAAAATGACTTGGCATTTTCTTTTTGTTTCCATATGTAAAGGCTTTTCCTTCTTTTTCCTTGTTCCAAATGGTAAAGGCTATAAGTCAGGCGTGACATGGGTATATATATATATATATATATATATATATATATATATATGTAAGTGGAGTGTGTGTTTGCATGTGTATACATGTTCTCTAGGTTGAATAAGTCCATGTAGCTCTTTATACTTATAGATGTCTTTGGATACTTAAGGAATGTTCTAAGCAATCATTTTCTAATAAGGTAACTCAATTTCTAGAAGAGGAAAGGAAATTTTGGTTTGACCCATACAGAGTTGATAAATTATATTTTGTTGAATAGTTTATTTAAACTACACCAACACTACCTCTGGATTTAGGGCTTTAAAATATTATATCATCCTCATACTGAATGTTCTCAATATTAAAAATGAAATTTTTAATGAAATGAAATGAAAATAATCTGTAAGTTTCTAGTTTGTGAACAGCATAGCAGTAATTCTTACTATTTCTGAGAGAGCAGTTTTATTCCCCATGTGACTCGTATAGTCACACTTCACCCATTCATTTAAGTGTATATTCCTTTTAGGGTATATTATTCTTTCCTGTAAAACAAGCTAGGCAACAGGAGAATAAACAGTGGCTAATTTCATTTTAGTATGATTCTAATATCAGGAAGCATGAGAGATATTGAAATGAGGAGGAAAAAAATAACCCTGTTTGACAGTTGTTTGACGAAGTAGGAAAGTGAACTTGAAATCACAGGGGGCTGTGAAAACAGTCACATATTTTTGTTCCCAGCTTCTTCTCAAAATCTTACTTCTCAGAACCAGGAATTGAAGATAAATTTGTCAAAGCAAGTGGCCCTTGCTCTCTAGCCTATTGGTCTCATAAAATAACAGATAGAGCTTAAATTGCAGAGTGTCCCAAATAATTAGGTCTTGTAACAAATTTTCCTACCCTGAAATTCTGTGACTCCACAATAGAACCCCTTGAAATTGTTTTGAAAAGGGCATATTCATATTCATGTTTAGATATTATGTCTTAAGTTAATAGTAAGTAGTTGACAAAAAGAAGTGTTTGACCATAACTATGTCTAGAGCTGTCTTTGTACAACCAAGGTTATGCTGGGATTTCAATATAAATGTTACTACAGATATATAAATTTGCAGTTATTATAGATTTAAATCATAGCTCCTCTTCCTAATGTACAACCTGGGGAGGAAAATAGCTAACCAACCATACCCTGTGATACTGTGGGATAATATGAACCTATTTGGTTTCCCCCCTGGTTCCTGGTACAGAGTTCTTTTGTGATTCTTCAGTCACTCAGTCATGTCCGACTCTTAAAACTCTTGAAATTTACTGAAAGGGGTGAGAGGGACATCTTTGTTATTCATAATAAGCTCCTTTTTTCCATATCTGAGTTTAAGCTGGCTCAGTAACTCTTAGTGGGCCACTGGATAGCATCAGGAATGGGGCTGGTTGCTGGGGGAACCAACCACATGACCAGGGTATTGGAACTTTCAGCATCCATATTTCTTCTCCAACCTCTGGAAAGGGATAAGATTTAGAGATCAAATTAATTACCTACCACCAATGATTTAATCCATTTTTCCTACATGATAGAACTTCCATTAGTTCAGTTCTCAGTTCAGTCGCTCAGTCGTGTCCGACTCTTTGCGACCCCATGAATCGCAGCATGCCAGGCCCCCCTGTCCATCAACAACTCCCTGAGTTCACTCTGGGATGCCATCCAGCCATCTCATCCTCTGTTGTCCCCTTTTCTTTCTGCCCCCAACCCCTCCCAGCATCAGAGTCTTTTCCAATGAGTCAGCTCTTCGCATGAGGTGGCCAAAGTACTGGAGTTTCAGCTTTAGCATCATTCCTTCCAAAGAACACCCAGGTCTGATCTCCTTTAGAATAGACTGGTTGCATCTCCTTGCAGTCCAAGGGACTCTCAAGAGTCTTCTCCAACACCACAGGTCAAAAACATCTCTTTGGCACTCAGCTTTCTTCACAGTCCAACTTTCACATCCATACATGACCACTGGAAAAACCATAGCCTTGACTAGACAGACCTTTGTTGGCAAAGTAATGTCTCTGCTTTTGAATATGCTATCTAGGTTGGTCATAACTTTCCTTCCAAGGAGTAAGCATCTTTTAATTTCATGGCTGCAATCACCATCTGCAGTGATTTTGGAGCACAAAAAAATTAAAGTCTGACACTGTTTCCACTGTTTTGCATCTATGAAGTGATGGGACCAGATGCCATGATAAAAGCCCTGAATAACTGGATTCAGAGCATTTTCAGTTTGGTGAACATATCTTGGTGCTGAGAGGGTGGAGTGTACCCAGAGAACCTGAAAGCTCTGTGAACTTGCCCCTATACCTTGCCTGTTCCTGAATTGTATCCTTTATAATCAACATGTAATAGTAAGTAAACTCTGAAATTCTGTGAGCAAATCATCAAATGTTTGGAGGGTGTTGTGGGAACCCCTGATTGATAATTTGTTGGTTAGAAGAAGGGGAGGGTTTGTAACAGGTGTCTGTAGTGGGGTGACAGTCTTCTGGGACTGAGCCTTTAACCTGTGTGGTTTGCACCAACTCCAGGTTAAGTTACAGGACACCCCATTGGTGTTCAGAGAGTTGAAGAGTTGAATGGTGATGGGGAAAACCTCCCACACTAACAGTGTCAGAAGTGTTGTGAGTAATACTGCATGCCTCCTCCCACCACTGCACACATCCAAGTAATAAAATCCTGTCAGTTTCTTCCTTAAACATTTAATAAATCAGGCTATTCCTTTTTTTTTTCTATTTCTATAGTCACTGTCCTGCTTCAATCCCTTACCACCTTTGCCCTAGACAAGAATTTACACAGTCAATATAAATTCTCCCTTCTCATATGTTACCTCTTTTGCTTAGAACATTTTCTTCCCCTATCATTTCATGGCAAATAGATGGAGAAAAAGTGGAAACAATGACAGGTAATATTTTCTTGTGATCCAAAATCACCGTGGATGGTGACTGCAGTCATAATAAATTAAAAGACACTTATTCCTTGGAAGGAAAGCTATGACAAACCTAGACAGCATATTAAAAAGCAGAGACATCACTTTGCCAACAAAGGTCTGTATAGTCTAAGCTATGGTTTTTCCAGTAGTTATGTACAAATGTGAAAGTAGGACTGTAAAGAAGGCTGAGAGTGAAAGAATTGATGCTTTCAAATTGTGGTGATGGAGAAGACTCTTGAGAGTCCGTTGGACAGCAAGGAGATCAAACCAGTCAATCCTAGAGGAAATCAACCCTGAATATTCATTGGAAGGACTAGTGCTGAAGCTGAAGCTCCAATACTTCAGCCACTTGATGTGAAGAGCCACCTCATTGTAAAAGACTCTGCTTCTGGGAAAGATTGAAGGCAGGAGGAGAAGGGAATGATAGAGGATATCATTGGATGGCATCATGGACTCAATGGACATAAATCTGAGCAAACTCCAAGAGACAGTGAAGGACAGGGAAGCCTGGTGTGCTGCAGTCCATGGGCTCTCAAAGAAATGGACATGACTAAGTGACTGAACGGCAGCAACAACAATAACTTGTTGGAGATCACTTGCCCATTTAAAACGTTCAACATTGAGCCTCTCTGGTGGCCCATTGGTTAAGAATCCACCTTGCAATGCAAGGGACCAAGGGACACCAGTTTGATCCCTGGTCTGGGAAGACCCCACATGCAGTGGAGCAGCCAGGCCCATGCACCACAGCTAGTGAAGCCCATGAGTCTCAGAGTCCATGCTCACAAGAGAAGCCATTGTAATGAGAAGCCTGTGTACAGCAGCTAGAGCATAGCCCCGGTTCACCACAGCTAGAGAAAGCCTGCACATGGTGACAAACACCCAGTGCAGCCATAAACAAATAACAAATAAAATATATTATTAAAAAAAAAAAAAACTAGTGTTCAGCACCCTTACCACCTCACCTTCCTTTTATTCCCTCAGAGGAAGCACACTGAGGGTGGAAGGGGTGATAGCTGTTTCTTTAGGTGGAAGGTCACACGCTGGCAGACATATGGGTCTTACCTGGGCTTTGTGATCTGGTAAAAGCATGACCCAGTGTATGCTAAGGCAAGATGCATCTTTATCTCTCCAGAGCTAGGATCATAAAGTGAGCCAAGAGGAGTCATTGCTCTAAGAACAATACTTAACAAGCTGTCATGTGCATCTGAAAAGGGAGGCTAAAGACTTATGCTCTCTAGGAAGCTTGAAGACAGTATTAGCAATCCTTATAAGACTTGTCTTGCTCAAACACTAAATATTCTTGCATGCATGCTTAATCACTTCACTTGTGTCTGACTCTGTGACCCTATGGACTATAGCCTTCCAGGCTCCTTTGTCCATGGGATTCTCCAGGCAAGAACACTGAAATGGGTCTCCATGCCCTCTTTCAGGGGATCTTCCCAACCCAGGAATCGAACCTGTGTCTCCTGAGTCTCCTGCATTGGCAGCCAGAATCTTTACTGCTGAGCCACCAGAGAGGGCAGGTGGGTTCTTTACTACTAGGGCCATTCTAGTGTTATATTAAAAGTGCCCCACGGGCAAAATAAACATTTTACTGTGACATAATATAATCCTTTAAAACTTTGATTTCACAATTTAAATTTTAAAATACATTTTAAGATGTATGTGCCTCTACCTTTAAATATGAGCATTAATATTTAGAACAGCAGGGTAGAGATTAATGCTATGTGTATAAGAGAAGACACATGGAAGCCAAAAATTAGCTTCTTGAAGGGTGTTAACTGCTGATTAACTGTGTTAACTGACAAAATTAATATTTTTCATGATTTCATGGTTTAATTAATTGAAAACAAACTAATTGGTTTTTTGAAGTTTAAACATGTGATTAGAGATTGAAATTTTCTAAATTGAATTTATACATCTTTGATAATCCCTGAACAGAATCAGAAAATATTGGTACAAATGCGTCTCCTATCAATCCTACCGGGCCATCCGAGGCTCAATCAGTGTGGCTGCTGTTTTTAGTTGCATGTTACGTCTCTGTAAATGGTGGTAAAACTCATAGTAACACAGAACTTGAGCTGTGCTGCGCTCAGTGGCTCAGTCGTGTCCGACTCTTTGCGACCCCATGGACTGTAGCACAGCAGTCTCTTCTCTCCATGGGATTTTCCAGGCGAGAATGCTGGAGTGGGTTGCCATTTCCTCCTCCAGGGAATCTTCCTGACCGAGAGATGAAACCTGCATCTTCTGTATCTCCTGCAGTGACAGGAGTTAATTTTTTAAAATAAAATCATACAGCCTACATGGAGATACCTTTCCAATGTATCGGGAGGAAACTGACAAATTACAGGAGATTACTCATGGGCACATCCCTGGGAGCCTCTCTAATTGTTAAATAGCTTCTCCTTATAGATTTTTCATTGTGACTGTAGGAGTAGATGTAGCTAAACTCTAAAGCTCGGTGGGCAGCTGAGACTGACAAATCTAATAAGGGACTGATTCACCATGTCTGTGTCTGTCAAGGTCTGCTTGGCTTTGTATCCTGATAATACCATTTCCTCTCCATTGTTTGACTGGTATTCTTTCAGAAGCGTAGCCATGTTATCTCCTGTCCTTCCAGCTCAATCCCGCTGCTCTTCCTTTTTCACTGTAATGATGGAGATAATACTTTGGAAAATTCAAATTTGCATTCTTTTCTAGCTTTTCAAGTCCATGACATTTATTCTAGTTGGCCCAAGAATTCATCCCACCTGGAGAAGATTAAGACATGTTGCAAGTAGGATGATGTCATAACTTTTGACATGGAAAACAGGATTTTTCCAATTCCTTAAATTTCCTTTCAGTGTATCAAGAACACTGATGGATAAAGAGAAGGAAGACGTTAACAGTTCATCCAGAAATGTGTGTCTGTAGTTTTTTTCCTTGGACTGCTAATCAAAGACGTAAAAGAAAGTAAGCAATGAGGGTAAATGAGGCCAGAAAGACTTTTTGTGTCCTCTTCTCTTTTAAGACTCTGAGCCTTACATGCTCCTCCTCACATGACTTTATAGAGAAAACATTATTTTTCTCATTTTAAAAATTGAGGCAAGTGGAAGTGAGCAATTTGCTTGAAATTATACAGATGGCAAAGACCTGGGCTTGAACCCAGGACAATCTGACTAATCACTCTTCACAATACCATACTATCAATAAGCACTTCTGTGCTGTCTCTGTAAACATTGTGCACAATAAAAAAATTAAAGTAGTAAAAACTAAAAGTCAATAAAATTTTAATACTTTGCGCTTATGGAATAAACGAGTTTCTGTCTGCATTGTTAATGTGGTATCAGAGTATGACACTTGCTATGCTGGCTTAGCAGTCTATTAAAACCTCCTAAACTTTTGAGTGCAAGGAGATCCAACCAGTCCATCCTGAAGGAGATCGGCCCTGGGATTTCTTTGGAGGGAATGATGCTAAAGCTGAAGCTCCAGTACTTTGGCCACCTCATGCGAAGAGTTGACTCATTGGAAAAGACTGATGCTGGGAGGGATTGTGGGCAGGAGGAGAAGGGGACAACAGAGGATGAGATGGCTGGATGGCATTACTGACTTGATGGACATGAGTCAGAGTGTATTCCTGGAGTTGGTGATGGACAGGGAGGCCTGGTGTGCTGCGATTCATGGGGTCGCAAAGAGTCGGACACGACTGAGCGACTGAACTGAACTGAACTGAACTGAAACTTTTGAGTGGAAATAAAGATTTAATATGTAACTTGAACTTCTATGTTGTCTTGTTAAAAAACAAGTTTGAGTTGTACTTTTGTCCAGTTGCATCCAAACTAAAAGCATTTTGTTTTTCTCTTGTATGAATCTCTTGAACTCTTTTGTTATTATTGATAATCACAAATGTTAATATAATTTCTCGTCTATAATTTCAGCCTGTCAGGAAGTAAATTAATTGCAACAATAGGTATGCTCTTTGAAACTCGTTTAAACAGGGTACTTTGTTCATATTCCAGCCATTTCCTTAGAGATGGTATAAATATTTAAAAATTATTTTGGGAACCAAACTCTTTATATGTAGGTGTATTTAGAGTCTTCGTGTTATTTAATCCCACCATCCAAAAGAATATAAACTATCTCTCTCAACTAGATGTTATCATCACTTTTAGATGCTTAGCTCTTCATTTACATGTTTTAAAGGATTATTTCATAGTAGTTTATTTGAATTAAATAAGACACTTTTCACATCAGCTTTTAAAATTTGAGGTTTCATTCTCTTTTATTTATGTTTTTGCCGACTTGATGTCTCTGGTGTAAGGCTTGCTTTTGCTTGTAAACCTACAGTGTTACCAGTTAAATAATGTCACTGTTCAAGTCATTTTAACCACTCTGGATTAAAAACGCTCTTGAGCAATTCAGCAGTGGTTGTGAATCATTGAAATTTGGAAAAATAATCAGCACCACGTGACAGTTGCATAAAATATGGTGGATCTGGTATTTAATGTACAAGATCTTGGTTAGAAAATGAAGGTGGTTTGGTGGAGAATAGACATGTGTCTGTGTGGCTGAGTCCTTTCACTGTTCCCCTGAAAAGATCACAATATTGTTAATTGGCTATATCTCAATACAAAATAAAACATTTTTTAAAAAAGAAAAAGAAAATGAAGGTGAACCCCTTGTACAATTTCATGCATGAGATAGCATCAAGCAGAGGGAGGAAAAAGGGAAGAGTGGGGAATATGCAAATCCTAATTTCCCAGAAAAATGGGGGCAGGCAAAATTTAAATCTAAGGAAAGTGATAAAATAGAAACAATTACATTAAATCAGTTATAGAAAACAAGTCACACCTTTTACTGTAATTTTATAGAGTGGATTTTTTTCAATATCCTATTTGATTAAAAAAAAATTTATGGTCAACTTAATGCATCTTTCTTAATCAAACACTCAAGTAGTGCCTTTTTTTCTGCCTGGTTGGTGTTAGCTGCCTGAGCTAACATATTTGTCTGTTGTATCACTTTCAAAATATTATTATTCCCTTTGGTAGGAATCTACTTATAATTCATAAATTGAAATAAGATAAATTTCTTATCTTTCATTCTAATGTAATCAATTATTTGATAACTCAGAAAGCATGTACTTTTATTATCACCAGTCACTTGCTATTTTGGACATGGTTCATTTGTTTTTTTTTTTCCCTAGGTATCTGTGATTATGTGAAAATGATGTCAGAAAAAGATTGTGCTTTCATTTTTCCGAAAAAATGTCCAAGCGTTGGACTGGGGAATCATGCTATTGTCAGTAACAGTCATAGCTGAAAGTTTCATCATTTCCAATAAATAATCTGGGTGACCATAATTATATAGGATCTAGAAAAGATTGTTAAATTTATGAAAATAAGTTATGGACTATGCATCACGTAGGATTAGATTTGTCTGAAACTGATAGAAATCTACAAATGACAATGTCATAAGCAACATGGGGGTTTTCTGTCTCAGGCAAACAGAATCTTAGTGTTACCTGTCCAGGGCTGGCATGATGCCTGCATAATCATTGGGGATCGAAATGCCTTTTCTCTTGTTGCTGGGCCATAGTCACTATGTGGCTTCCATGTTATGGTCACATGTGACTGATTAAGCTCCAGTCTCTTATTTATTGAAGAAGGAAATGGCAACCTACTCGAGTATTCTTGCCTGGGAGATCCCATGGACAGAGGAGCTTTGCGGACTATAGTCCATGGGGGTCTCAAGAGTGGGACGTGACTTAGTAACTAAACCTCCACCACCAGCCCTTATTTATGGCCCAGCCAGTGAAAAAGAATTCCAAAAGCACAAACTTCAACCATGAAGGAGGGGGAGGAATGTATGTCAGGGACAATTTCCAATCTCAGTCACAAAATTATTAACCTAAATTATCTCAAACCTAAAGGTACAATACTGAGTTTTAAAAAACACTGATATTCATATTTTTGATGGTAAAACTATGGCACATATAGCTATTTACACCAATTATTTTACCAAATAATTTAGATATAAGAAAAGACATAAGACAAGGTGTTGTAGGGAAAAAGTTAGAGAGCCTTAGAAACATAAAATACAAGAAAGATATGAAATATACTTTAAATTATTGTGATTTTAAAGTATATTTTGTAGGAAAACTGTGCTCTTAACGTACCAAAACTACTCAGGAGAGGTTGAATAAAAAAGAGTAACCAAGTTTTGTCTTTAAAAGAATATGAAAGTGTTAGTTGCTCAGTCTTGTCCAACCACATGGACTAGAGCCTGCCAGGCTCCTCTCTCCATGGAATTCTACAGGCAAGAATACTGGAATGAGTAGCTATTCCATTTTCCAGGGGATCTCCCAAGCCCAGGGATTGAACCTGTGTCTCCCACATTGCAGGCAGGTTATTTACCATCTGAGCCACCAGGGAAGTGGAATATATTTCTTTTAAAAAAGTTGTTTAATATTAGGAGGATGTGATATCTCTATGAGGGCAGGAATTTATATTTTGTTCACAGTTATAATCTTGGCACCTGGAAAACTGCCTCCTACAAAGTAGTGTTAAATACACATTTGTTGAGTTATCAAATGATTGATTAATTACATTAGCCTGAAAAACAAGAAATATAAATTGCAAGTAGATTCCTAAAAAAGGGAATACATTTGATGCTAATTAACAATAACAAAATAAAACAAAAATAACACAGTACATGAGATCACTTCCTCAACTTATTCAACAATATATTATGAGAAACCTCTAAGAAAAGAGCAACTTAAGTATATATGAGACTCACTGGAAATGTCAATATATCCTAATTTCAAAGCTCCCAAATTTCATCAAAGTAGAAAAAATGATGGGCATCAACTTACATAGAGTGTAAAAACTTTTCAGCAGCAAATCACAAGAAAAGATATGAGCTGACCAGCAACAGAGTCATGAAATGGTGGGAAATGTAATGAAGTAGGTGCTGAATTTAAGGAAGAAAAGCAAAGAAGTGTATGCACTTATCATTATGCATGTTGTTTGAATTTATAAGTTGTAATGTTTTCTGAATAAGTGAAAATGTGAAAAGCTCTCAATTCTGCCATGTCTTTATATGACACTACTCAGGAATATGCAAAAGGATGAATAATTCTCCAAATATGTAAGCAGAACAAAAGCATTAGGAGTGGGCTAAGAAAGGTATAAAACATGGCTTGATGTGTTCTTATTCTTTGTGTAATTGAGACACATCTAGAGATTACTGAATTTTCTAATATGCAGGTGACTGGTAAATCAAGTATGTGGCTGACAGATTCCAAATTTAAAATTATAATTTTTAAATACTGTGTTTTTAAAAAAATTCTATTATTAGAATTCTTTCTCATGAGAAATAAGCAAATTTTGTTACAGAATCCTTTTTCATTGCCTTCAAAAAAGAAACATTATTTTACATTTTGTCAGAGAAAGATGATAAATATTTTAAATGGATTTGGGAAAAAGAGACAAAATATATCCCAGACTCATCTTCAAAGCTTTCAAAGAACACATACCTCTTCAAAATGTCTTGTGTCATGAATTTTTATTTCAGAAATGAATACTTAGAGAAAGCAACTCTGTGATAATCATTGAGAATATAGTTGTTTCTTTTTTGTTCCTGCTACTCCCTGTGCCTGGAAGAGGACCTAGTACATAGTAGATGCTCAATAAATACTTAATGTATGATTGATTGAACAACTGACTAAAAAGTTAATTAGATGCTTATATAATCCTGGAACTTCAATTTACTGAAATTCTGCCAAGTTTAACTTCATTTATGAGTGTATCCACATAATCAGCTTTGGAAGCTGATGTATTTAATGTGATATTCATAATAACACTCAGAACTGGCACTTGAATATTTCAAATTGGCCAATTGTTCCAGCAAGAGCAGATGACTCATTTCCATTCCACTCTATCCTTAAGATTATTTTTAAAATACCACAGAGAAACATATTAGTGACTGGCATTGATAGATATTGGGAAATGATTGGTAACCAAATTGATGGAAGTGGAAGGGCTCAGTGGCACTGGGAAGAAATTTCCTAATCTGTGGAGAGAAAGTGACATTTCCCTAATCATATCCCCTACAAGGTCTTTGCTGCAATTTCCTACATTCCTATGATTCACATTTTAGATTGAAGCCTCTCACTTTTAACATATACTGCTTTGGTTATAAGTTGATGTGATGTTACTATTACTGCTGGGAATGATGTTCAGGAAATTAATATTATTTTATTAAAAGCTTCCAACATTATTCAAATTAATGATTGACTTGCAGGATTACTCTGAAGCTTCCCATAAAACTTTAATCTTGTTTTTTTTTTTTAAGTCCTTATGTAACTACTGCTCTGTGATCCCAGAGAATCACAACATGATTGCTAAGCTTTCACATTCAGCCTACGTAGGTATCTTGGGAATGGGAGTGTAATAGGTGTTTTTAATTGACTGGAGAATTAAAATTTCATAATAGGACTGAATGATGAGTTTCTAAGAAATAGTTTGCCAGTTGACCTTAAAGGAAACCCAATAGAATTGTGGTGCAACTCTACTGAAATTACTCTCCTTAAGGTTACAATGGAGGCTTTGCCAATTTTCCTCAGTTCTGATAATTTATAACATCTCTGTCAATTTTTTGTTATTTCATCTCTACTGTCCTCTGAGTTTTGTGTCTTTCCTTTGTACCCTTCTCTCTGGCTGCTTTTACTTTTTTTCCTTCACTTTTGGATCTTCTGTTCTCTACTGAGCCAGTATTTGTTAGTATTGACTTCCTGGCTCCCTGCACGTAATTTTAGGTTTTCAGTGTTCATTTCCTTGCTTGACTTCATCTCGAGTCTATGTCTGTGCTCGCACAGACGCATAGACATCTATGCTGGCGTCTGTGTCGCGTCTATGCTTTACTACGATTCATGAGCCCCTCTGCTCCTAGCGTGGCATGGATCTCTCACCCAAGAGAGGACAGCCTGCCACACTCCCTGTCCTACCACATTTCTAAAATGTCACACCTCTACTTTCATCCCTTCTCAGGATGAAGTTAAAATTCCTTAACATTTCCTAGAGGTTTTCCAGGATAGGGTCCAGGCTTACCTATCCATGACCACATCTTATCATTTGCTCTCTAACAATATTGTTTTGGGGGCTTCCCAGGTGGCTCAGTGGTAAACAATCTGCCTGCCAATGCAGGAGATGCAAGTTCGATCCCTGGGTCAAGAAGATCACCTAGAGATGGAAATGGTAACCCCCTTTAGTATTCTTGCCTGGGAAATCCCATGGACAGAGGAACCCAGCGGGCTACATTTCCATGAGATTGCAGGAGATTCAGACATGACTTAGCAGTTGAACAACAGCAATACTGTATTCAGTCCTTCAAATGCACTCCGTTCTTTCTCCTTCCATATGCTTCCCTGGATGTGCACCACAGCCCCTCCCTAATGGATAATGCCTTTTACCCTCAAGACTTGCTTTGCGTATCCTTCCTTCAAAAGGCCTTCACTGTCACCTTATGGCTTACCGATGGTACAGCTACCTGCCTTTTGGCCTCTTGTACTTACTATCAGAATCCCTGATATCCCCTATATTTTAATTAATCTATTGACTTAATTCCCTACTGACTTCATTCCCTATTTCTGGAGGATAACACCTGTGACTTGTTCTTTTTTTTTTTTTGGTACAGAAAAATGCCAAGCATGAATTAAGCACCCAATTTTAAAAATTGTTTTTATTTTTTAATTTACTTTTGCTGGTCTTCGTTGCTGTGGGGGCTTTTCTGTAGTTGCAGCGTACGGACTTCTCATTGCAGCGGCTTCTCTTGTTATGGTGCACGGGCACTATAGGCATGTGGGCTTCAGCAGCTGCAGCATGTGGGCTCAATAGTTGCAGCACATGGGCTCTTGAGCACAGTCAATAGCTGTGGCACTCAGGCTAAGTTGCCCTGTGGCATATGGGATCTTTCTGGATCAGGGATCGAACCCATGTCTCCTGCAGTGGCAGGTGGATTCTTTACCACTAAGCGACCAGGGAAGCCCCAATTTTGTTTTTTTCTTAATAAATAAAAAATTGGTATTTTTTCTTTCAGCATCAAAGTCCAAAGATTCAAAGCTATTAATATTTTCTTTCTGACTTGCCTCAATTTCTATGGATTTTCTCCAAATACTTGAATTTAGGATAACATAATAAAAAATAATTCATTATAAGCTAATTGAAATTTTATTTTTAAAATATAAAATTACCTTTGAGCATTGCCTTGACCATCCCCAACAAATTATACATATAATTCATCACCATTACTTCCTAAAAAGTTCATAATTACACATATTTTTTTGCCCAATGTATTATGAGGCTGTTTTTCAATTATTAACTAATCAGATCCTTTTTAAAAAATATTTCTTTCGGAAATACTAGTTTTATTTGTTTGCAAAGAAAGACTAGAAGTAGCATATTTTTGGTACTTTGAAATTTAAGTTTTTTGCAAGGTATATATTGTTTTTAAAGGGTCATGTGCATTAGTTAATTTTCTATTGAAAATTTCACAAAATTTGATATATATAAAATTCTGAGTTCATTTGTTCTAATTTTTATGTGTTGTGCTTAATCACTCAGTTGTGTCTTACTCTTTGCGACCCCAAGGACTGTAGCCCTCCAGGCTCCTCTGTCCATGGGATTCTCTAGGCAAGAATACTGGAGTGGGTTGCCATGCCCTCCTCCAGGGGATCTTCCCAACCCAGGGACTGAACCCTGGTCTCCCGCGTCACAGGTGGATTCTTTACCATTTGAGCCACCAGGGAAGCCTAAATATAATCAGATATTTTCTATATAATTGATTAGGGGCTGAGAAATGTGTATAGAATTGGGCCTATGTCAAATTATCACTCAATTCCAAGAATTTGTCTTTCTGTATTTTGATACATTTTAGGATTTTCATCTCTTATTACTTTATGATTCTCTTTTATCCATGTTAAAAACAATCTTTCGATTCTACTTTGTTCAAATTAACATAGCTTTTTGTCTCATTTTTCTCGATGCTTCCAAATGCACTGTCACCCACCGTTTGGTTTTACCTTTCCATGCTGTTTTGTTTTGATTGTCTATCTTTTAAGTAGAGATTATTTGATTTGGAGTGCTATGAAATGTCTTTTCCATTTCTCCACAAGCCAAGTGAGAGAGGATTCAAGGGGGCCCTTTAAAGAGATTGCCTTGTGTATTTCGGTCTGAGGCACAGATATTGCTGCTAGAAAAACCTGAGGTCTGGCTATCTTAGGAACAGCTTGCTAATGCTGAAAGTCTTTGGAAGGAAGAATTCATTCAGGCTTCCTGGGGATGCCAGAGGGGCCACATGGAAGAGAAAGAATACCTGGAGCTATCTTGGAGGGGCTCTAGGCTCTTGAGAGAGTGGAATGGGCCTCAGAAAGTCAGGGTGAGGTCATCAATGTCCAGGCAGAGGAGACCACACACATTTAAAGAGAGCAGAAGTGGGGGATTCCATTGCCAGTGATGGGACTCCATAGAAAGTCCAACCACTGTCCAGGAGAAGAATCAGCCTTATAATTCCTGCCAAGCCAGGGTATACCAGTGCCAGATTCTACTGATGGCTATTAAAGGAGAACCTTCTTGGCCTTCCCTCTTTCTAATATGCTTTCCTGAAATCTAGATGCTCTAGAACCAGCCAACCGATGGGAAGAAGGGCAGTGAGTGAGAACAAGGGAGCTAGAAACCTTCCTATGTGAGCTTCCTCTCTAAGGAAGGGAGGAGGGGAGGAGCTTTAAGTTTGGAGTCTTGAGTGTTTCTTGGGAATGATCATTTAAGCACCCAAATTAAACATTTTGTGACTAAAGATGGCTAGAGGAACTTTTTTTCTGAGAGTGATCAAAAATGTCATGGCATCTGCTTTGAATTAACCTGACAGAACAGATTTGAATGGGCAGAGGGAAAAGAATAGCTTTCTGTTACTCTTTTGGGAGCCTAATCAATAGCTGCCAGGGACATTACAGTTTTCCCTGTGTGGATTTTCCCCACATCCCCCTGGTTTTCTCACACGCTGGTGTGTATCGGAACACCTGGAGAACTCAGGACAAACACAGTAGAGCAGGCTCATTGAAGAGGACAGGCCTTTGAGTGGATGCCCAATTCTCAGGTGATTCTGATTCCAATCAAAGTTTCAGAACTGCTGTCTTGGATATACTATAGTGGAATAGTAGATGAGGCTGTCATAAGCTGCTTGCTTAATGCAAATTAAATCAGAATTCCCTCTGGATGCTACCTGTCACTCCTATGTTTCTCAAATTGCTGGTTCTTCCTATCTATATCTTAACAAACTTATTCCTGTGTCTCTTTCCTTTACATCCCCAAGAGCTAGTGTTCTTATCACCATTCCATCATTTCATATCTAATTATAATTAGGAAGCCTCGTATTTTGTTATAATCCTATGGATCACTGGTGGCTCAGACAGTAAAGTCTGCCTGCAATGCAGGAGACCCAGGGTTGATCCCTGGCTAGAGAAGATACCCTGGAGAAGACAATGGCAACCCACTTCAGTGTTCTTGCCTGGAGAATTCTGGGGACAGAGAAGCCTGGTGGATTATAGTCTGTGGTGTTGCAAAGAGTCAGACAACTCGACCGAGTGACTAAGCATGCACTATGGATAGTCAGACAGTATGATCCGTGTCCCAGAAAAGGACATTGTCCTTGATACAGTGATCTCTTAATTAAAGAAGATTTCACCATTATTTTTTAGATTTATTCTTTTCATTTTTTTCCCTATAGCCTTCCATGTTAATATAAATTATGTTATAAAACCTAGTATAGTTTTCATTTAGGCTTTTAATTTTCGTTCTCTGTTTCAGCTATTTTTTTTTTCATTCTTTTGCATTTATTGTTAACATCCTGCTGCTGCTGCTGCTAAGTCGCTTCAGTTGTGTCCGATTCTCTGTGACCCCATAGATGGCAGCCCACCAGGCTCCGCCGTCCCTGGGATTCTCCAGGCAAGAACACTGGAGTGGGTTGCCATTTCCTTTTCCAATGCATGAAAGTGAAAAGTGAAAGTGAAGTCGCTCAGTCACGACCCCATGGACTGCAGCCCACCAGGCCCCCATGGGATTTTCCAGGCAAGCGTACTGGAGTGGGGTGCCATTGGCTTCTCCTTGTTAACATCCTAATATTCATTACAAATATGGAGTGCTTCATGAATTTACATGTCATCTTTTGGCAGGGCCATGCTGATCTTCTCTGTATTGTTCCAGTTTTAGTACATGCACTGAGCAATCTCTCAGCCAACATTTTAGAAAATATACTTGCTGTATTATGGATGTCATTGGATTGTATGTTAGTTTTCTGTGGCTGCTGTAACAAATTACCATAAATGTGGTGGCTAAAAGCAACAGAAATTTATCCTCTCCCAGTTCAGGAGGCCAGAAATCTAAAATTTGTTCCACTGGGACCTAAATCAAGGTGCTACACAGGGCTGTTCACCTTTCAGAGGCTCAAGAGGAATACTCTGTTCCTTGCCTCTTTAGGCTTCTGTGCTGCTAGCATGCCTTTGCTTTTCACCACATTGTCAACAGTTTTCAAATCTCTACAGCTATTTACTTAGCATTTATATTACAACTATATACCTAGCTTTTATATTGTATTAGCTATTATAAGTAGTCTCAAAATGATTTAAAGGATGTACATAGGTTATATGCAAATAGTACACCATTTTATATGAGGGTCTGGAGCATCCTCGGATTTTGATGTCTGGTGGGTTTTGTTTCCTCTTTTTATGGATGTCTGTCTCAGAATTCCCTCTCCTCTCTCTTATAAGGATATACATGATATCATTTAGGGCCCATAAGAAAGATAAGAATAAGTTCTTCCTCTCAGTAGCTTTAACTTGATTGTATCTTTTGCCATATAAGGTAATACATTTGTCCCTTGGTGTCTGTTGTTGTTGTCACCAAGTCATGTCTGACTCTTTGCGACCCCATAGAATGCAGCATGCCAGGCTCCCCTTTGCCCTTTACCATTGCCCAGAGTTTGTTCAAACTCATGTCCACTGAGTCAGTGATGCCATCCAACCATCTCATCTTCTGTCGACCCCTTCCCCTCCTGCCTTTGATCTTTCCCAGCATCATGGTTTTTTCCAATGAGTCAGTTCTTCACATCAGTTGGCCAAAGTATTGGAACTTCAGCTTCAGCTTAAGTCCTTCCAATGACTATTCAGGACTGATTTCCTTTAGGATTGACTGGTTTGATCTCTTTGCAGTCCAAGGGACTCTCAAGAGTCTTCTCCAGCACCACAATTTGAAAACATCGCTTCTTTGGTGCTTTATGGTCCAACTCTCACATCCATGCATGACTGCTGGAAAAACCATAGCTTAGACCAGACAGAACTTTGTTTGAAAAGTGATGTCTCTGCTTTTCAATAAGCTGTCTAGGTTTGTCATAGCTTTTCTTGCATGGCTGTAGTCACCATCTACAGTGATTTTGGAGCCAAGAAATATAAAGTCTGTCACTGTTTCCATTTTTTCCCCCACCTATTTCCATGAAGGGATAGGACTGGATGTCATGATCTTAGTTTTTTGAATATTGAGCTTTAAGCTAGTCTTTTATCCTTGGGGTCTGTGGGGTATTAATCTCAGGACCCATCCCCACCAGGGGGATGCTCCAGACCTTTATATAAAATGGTGTAGTATTTGCATATAACCTATGTACATCCCTTAAATAATCTTGAGATTACTTATAATAGCTAATACAATATAAATGCTGGGTATATAATTGTAATATAAATGCTAAGTAAATAGAAGGTGATGGCACCCCACTCCAGTACTCTTGCCTGGAAACTCCCATGGACAGAGGAGCCTGGTGGGCTGCAGTCCATGGGGTCGCTAAGAGTCGGGCACGACTGAGCGACTTCATTTTCACACATTGGAGAAGGAAATGGCAGCCCGCTCCAGTGTTCTTGCCTGGAGAATCCCAGGGACGGCAGAGCCTGGCGGGCTTCTGTCTATGGGGTCGCAGAGTCGGACACAACTAAGGCGACTTAGCAGCAGCAGCAGCAGTGAGCAGTAAATTCAAATTTTGCTTAGTGGAACATTTAGGATTTAAAAAACTGTATTTTCAGTCCATGAAAACGGAAAACCCATATCTATGCACAACCCAAGGATATGGAACCCATAGACAGACAGGATGTGAGGGCTTACTATATTCATAGATTCTGGGAACTGGGGTTTGAGTGTATTGTCAGGGGCCATTTTTCAGTCTACCACAATGGGAAATAGATGTGGAAACAGTGGAAATAGTGTCAGACTTTATTTTTTTGGGCTCCAAAATCACTGCAGATGGTGACTGCAGCCATGAAATTAAAAGATGCTTACTCCTTGGAAGAAAAGTTATGACCAACCTAGATAGCATATTCAAAAGCAGAGACATTACTTTGCCGACTAAGGTCCATCTAGTCAAAGCTATGGTTTTTCCAGTGGTCATGTATGGATGTGAGAGTTGGACTGTGAAGAAGGCTGAGCGCCGTAGAATTGATATTTTTGAACTGTGGTGTTGGAGAAGACTCTTGAGAGTCCCTTGGACTGCAAGGTAATCCAACCAGTCCATTCTGAAGGAGATCAACCCTGGGATTTCTTTGGAAGGACTGATGCTAAAGCTGAAACTCCAGTACTTTGGCCACCTCATGTGAAGAGTTGGCTCATTGGAAAAGACTCTGATGCTGGGAGGGATTGGGGGCAGGAGGAAAAGGGGACAACAGAGGATGAGATGGCTGGATGGCATCACTGACTCGATGGATGTGAGTCTGAGTGAACTCTGGAAGTTGGTGATGGACAGGGAGGCCTGGTGTGCTGCGATTCATGGGGTCACAAAGAGTCAGACACTACTGAGCGACTGAACTGAACTGAATAGTAAAATGCTGCCTGTGTAATATTCCATTGTGTAAATATACCAGCTTATTCAAGTTGATGGGCATTTAGCTTTCTGCTGTTGAAAGTAATGATGTTATAAGATTTCTATCCATGTCTCCTATTGTACACATCTATGAATTTTTCTAGCATATATGCCTGTGAATTAAGTTGCTGGTCATAAGGTTTATTAATGTTTGGATTTTAGAGGTAATATAAAACTGTTTTCCAGAGTGATTTTGTTCAGATACCTTTACAACAGGAATGTATATGAGACCTTGGAATTCCATGTGCTTTCTGACACTTGACATTTCCAGATTTTTTAAGTTGTGCAAAGTTAATGGTCATAACATGGTATCTCATTTGGGTCTTGATTTACCTTTCACTAATTATTAACAACATTGAGTATCATGTATTTCTTATTTGTATGCATTTTATCTTTAGCTAAATGTTGTGTCTTTTATTCTTATAGTTTCTATATTGATCTTCTTATTGTTTTCTTAAGAGTTGTAAAATATATGTTCTTTTATTTATTAGCTTATTTTTAATTCTTGAATGTGATGGGTTTTTTTTCTGTGCATGGCTTTCTCTACTTGTGGCAAGTGAGGGCTACTCTCTAGTTGTGCAAAGGCTTCTCACTGCAGTGGCTTCCCTTGTTGCAAAGCACGGGCTCTAGGCATGCGGGCTTCAGTAGTTGCAGCTTTCTGACCCTAGAATTCGGGCTCAGGAGCTGTGTTACATGGGTTTAGTTGTTCTGCTGCATGGCATGTGAGCTATTTCCTGACCAGGGATTGAACCTGTGACCCCTGCATTGCAGGAAAATTCTTATCCACTGTGCCACCAGGGAAGTCTAAGATATATTCTTTTTTTTTTTTTTTTTTTGGTTTCATGGCTTATGTTTTTTATTTTTATTTTTATTTTTTTTGTTTTTTTAAATTTTTTATTTTTTTTTACTTTTTAAAGTTTAAAATCTTTAATTCTTACATGCGTTCCCAAACATGAACCCCCCTCCCACCTCCCTCCCCAATATTCTTTATAGAAATTTTTCTTGTTACAAATGTCCATATGTCTTGTCCTGCATTAAAACCCTCCCCTATCCACACCCCGTTCCCTAAGGTGTTTTTGAACAAAATTTCCTAATTTAGATACAGCAAAATTTATTTTTATATATTCTGTTGTTTTTTTAAAGTAAGAAATCTTTTCTTACAGCAGGGTCTTAAATAGTTACCTGTATTTTCTTCTAGACGTTTTGTTTTTTATATTTTCAATACCTATTCTATTTAGAATTGATTTTTTAAAAAATTATGGCCTGTGGTAGGGATCAAATTTGATCTTTTTAATAATGGAAATTTTTTCAGCTTCATTTATTAAATAGTTTCTCTCTTCCTCACCTCTTTGTATACACAACATTTTTTTCCACACTGGGCTAGCTCTGACTCTAGGCTTCTATACTCTCTCTATTCAGTTGGTCAATTTCTCTATTACTAGGTCAACGACCACCTTAATTATCAGAATTTCATCATTAAGTCCTGATTGTCTAAATTCCTTAAAATAATTTTTTAAGTTAAAAAAAGATTTTTCATTGTATGATTTGTGAAGTGAATGGGAAAGTGTTAGTTACTCAGTCGTGTCTGACTCTTTTTGACCCCATGGACTGGAGTTCACCAGACTCCTCCCTCCATGGAATTCTCCAGGCAAGAATACTTGAGTGGGTTGCCATTCCCTTCTCCAGGGGATGTTCCTGACCCAGAGATCGAACCCACGTCTCTTGCATTGCAGGCAGATTCTTTACCATCTGAGCAACCAGGGAAGCAGTATTTGAGGATAAAGTCTATTTTGTATGTGGTATTATCCATTTAAAATAATTTCCTTTTAAAATACATATTTTTAAATGGAACAAAATTAATTCTGAAGCCAGACATTAGTTAAATATTGTAATATACAAATTAACATGTCTTATTAGTATTGGTACCTTTGAAATTGTATCTCTAGAGTCAGTGTGTTTTATTTTATTTTGTACTTTTTTTTTTTTAAATTAGAGTATAGCCAACTGACAATGTTGTGATAGTTTCAGGTAAACCATGAAGGGACTCAGCCATGAGTCAATATATTTTAAATTAAAGAACCACAATGTCAAATTCTAGGTTAATATTTTTTAAGAACACTTGTTGTTTCTGTTTTTCATCTTTAAAGTGAGTCTGATGTGGCTTATCCCTCAAAGTGACTTCTTGGTAATAAGAATGACAAATTTAATATTTTCTAATTAAGTGGTAACTCATTTAGTATTTGCATATGCTTGCGATTTTAATCTATTCTAGACAATTAAGCTTCAGCACATTAGGAACATTTACTTTTCCTTAGAGAATTGTGAAAGTAGTTTCTGATGAGTTGATTTGCCTGCTGAAGATTCTTATGGTGAGAGGGACATTTCAGATGCTGTGCTTTTGTGGGTCCAGTGTCACCTGAGGGGAGGCTAACCAGCATGTTCAGTTCAGTTCAGTTCAGCTGCTCAGTCGTGTCCGACTCTGCAACCCCATGAACCACAGCACACCAGGCCTCCCAGTCCATCACCAACTCCCAGAGTCCACCCAAACCCATGTCCATTGAGTTGGTGATGCCATCCAACCATCTCATCCTCTGTCGCCCCTTCTCCTCCTGCCCCCAATCTTTCCCAGCATCAGAGTCTTTTCCAATGAGTCAGCTCTTTGCATCAGGTGGCCAAAGTACTGGAGTTTCAGCTTCAACATCAGTCCTTCCAATGAGCACCCAGGAGTGATCTCCTTTAGGATGGACTGGTTGGATCTCCTTGCAGTCCAAGGGACTCTCAAGAGTCTTCTCCAACACCACAGTTCAAAAGCATCAATTCTTCTGTGCTCAGCTATCTTTATAGTCCAACTCTCACATCCATACATGACCACTGGAAAAGCCATAGCCTTGACTAGATGGACCTTTGTTGGCAAAGTAATGTCTCTGCTTTTAAAAATGCTGTCTAGGTTGGTCATAACTTTCCTTCCAAGGAGTAAGCGTCTTTTAATTTCATGGCTGCAGTCACCATCTGCAGTGATTTGGAGCCCCCAAAAATAAAGTCAGCCACTGTTTCCACTGTTTCCCCATCTACCAGCATGGGAACGGACAAGACAGAGTAGCTGCAAGTCCTCGTGTAAGTGTGTCCTCTAGCCTCCCAAGTGTACTGACAGCTTAAAAAACCCACAGATCTCTTTGGAATTAATCATACCAGCTCTGAGCTAAAACTAATTGCTGGGAACTTACCACTGAGTCCATTTGTTTGAATGAATGTTTCAGAAGTGTCACATGATAAATGGGATTCTGATATGAAATATCATGCCCCAAGTTCATCCTCTGGCTTCTCCCAGTTTCTCAGTATAAAGTCAGGATAGATATCATGACCATCCATCTGAATCGCCATTTCAGCCTCCTGACTAATAACAGTAGCACTGCTTAGTAGGAACAGCTCAATGGAAATGCCCAGAGCACCATCCCTACCATTGCCATTCCAACTGGCAAAATGAACTGTACTCTGTTTCATTCAAGAACTTCAAGTGGAATAATCTGATACTTGGAGAAGCCTAGGTTCTGTGCCAATACCCTAGGTGCTAGGAGTGAAGAGTGTAGAGGATAGAGAAGTAGGTTTTTGGTCTTTTCAACTTCTATAGTAGGAGAGAGTTCAACAGAAATGTATATGATGAGGAATTCTCCAGGGATACAAAAGTAGTTCAGATTCTAGGCAGCCAAAGAAACACATATGTCATTTGTTGAAGATCACAGCAAACTAAACAAACAAAACTAAACGAAAGAACTGAATTCATTATCCAACTCCAGATCTTTTTACCCTTCAACAAGTACTTGTCACCCTTAGTAACTAAAAGGCCCTTGGTAGATATTGTATATGATTAGGTAAATAATGATAATATTTTAAAGTTATATTATTTCTCAACAAACAAGTAAATCTTGAGCTACTTTAACATGTTTGCTCTTTAAAACTTAATAGTGTGAACAAATTTACTACCTTATTTAGCGGATAATTAAAGTGAAATAGGGAGCGACCAAATGACCTCCCCATAGTCAGTCAGTAATATATTCACAGTTATTATTTTTTTCTAACTCTATTTCAACCCACTAGTGTCCATTGTCTGCTTTCTAAAAAGAAAAAAAAAATGTGGCTATGGCCTAAGCACATTGGACGTGAATGATGTTTTCCTCCTTGAAACTTTTTGTGTGAGGCAGGGGTTGGTAACAGCAAAACTGAAATTCAGGTGATATAGAAAATAGTGGATTTGGTCAGACTAGATATAAGAGGATTAGAGCTGAGTTGAATTATCATAGCTTTAAATAATGTAAAGTCCAACTTAAATGGAAATATACTCTAAAAACTTCTTGGCATATTTCCACTTTAATAATCCAACACCACCTGTGAAAACTAAACAAGTATTATAGGCCTCCACTAAATGGATTATATGTTTCTTAGCAGACACCTGTTCAGAGCACTTAGGTATTAGGTGATTCGGGGATCTCAAATGCATTCATATCTATTGATTGAGCCTAGAAATTGAATTTAAATGTCAGGAAATACAGTGGCAATTTTAGAGAGGAACTATAATGAAAAAATATTATATATTTAATTTTAAGGTCTTTGAATTTGAGGTTATCAAGGGCAAAGTATTAATTCATCTGTATAGACCACTGGTTTAAAAGTGCTTTCACAAGTGAATTTTGTTAGGAAATATGTTAGAGCACTCATTTCCTGCATACTCTCACCTGCTCTTTTTTAAAAAAATTTAATTATTATTTTCAGTAGCTTTTTTGGAGTAGTTTTAGGTCCACAGCAAAATTGAAAGGAAGGAACAGAGGTTTCCTGCATTATCCCTTGCCCTCATGATTGCTAAGCTTCTCCTATTGTCATCTCCTTCATCAAAGAGATATATTTTTTATAATTGCTGAACTTCTATTGACACATCATAATTATCCATGGTCCATAGTTTACACTGGATTTCATTCACTCTTTGTGTTATACTTTCTATGAGTTTGGCCAGATGTATAATGATATCTGTCATTGTAAGATGGTGCAGAGTATTCTCATTGCCTTAAATCTCTGTGCTCAGCCTCTTCTTCCCTCCCTTGTGTCCCTATCCCAGGCAACCACTGATCCTTTCATTGTTTCCATAATTTTGCCCTTTCCAGATTAACACATACTTGGATTCATAGAGCATGTAGTCTTTTCATTGGCTTCTTTTACTTCAGTTCAGTTCAGTCGCTCAGTCATGTCTGACTCTTTGCAACCCCATGGACTGCAGCATGCCAGGCTTCCCTGTCCATCACCAACTTGCTCAAACTCATGTCCATCAAGTTGGTGATTCCATCCAACCATCTCATCCTCTGTCATCCCCTTCTCCTTCTGCCTTCAATCTTCCCCAGCATCAGGGTCTTTTCCAATGAATCAGTTCATCGCATCAGGTGGCCAAAGTATTGGAGTTTCAGCTTCAGCATCATCTTTTACTTACTAATATGTATTTGAGTTTATGCTTTTTTAATGCTTGATAGCTCACTTATTTTTCATGCTGATAATGAGCTTTAGTGCATATGTATGGGCTTCCCTGGTGGCTCAGATGGTAAGGAATCCACCTGCAATGCAGGAGACCTGGGTTCAATCCCTGAGTTGGGAAGATCCCCTGGAGGAGGGCATGGCAACCCACTCTAGTATTCTTACCTGGAGAATCCCCATGGACAGAGGAGCCTGGTGGGCTACAATCCACGAGGTCACAAAGAGTCCGACACAACTGAGTGAATAAGCACAGTGCATATATATATACAAATTTCCTTGTCTAAATGTACCACAGTTTATCCTTTCACCTACTGAAGGATATCTTGGTTGTCTCTATGTTTTGGCAATTATGAACACAGCTGTTATAAATATCCATGTGCAGGTCTTTGTGTGGACATGCTTTCAACTACTTAGGGTAAATGGTAGAAAGCAAACTTGTTAGATCATGTGTTACGAGTATGTTGGATTTGGTAAGAAACTGCCAAATTGTCTTTCAATGTGGCTGTATCATTTGTAGTTCCGCCAGCAGTGAATGACCATTCCCAGTGCTTCAGTTCCTACTGGCCTTTGGTATTGTCAGTGTTTGAGTTTTGGCTATTCGTACAGATATGTAGTGATATCTCATAGTTGTTTTAATTTGCATTTCTCCGATGACATATGATGTAGAGCATCTTTTCATGTGCTTATTTGCCAACCATATATCTTTGGTGAAATGTCTGTTAAGGTCTTTGGCCCATTTTTAAATTGGGTTGTCTGCTTTCTTTTGTTGTGTTTTAAAAGTTCTTTGCATAACTTGAATAACATTTCTTTACCAGATGTTTCTTTTGCAAATGTTTCTTTCGCAGATGTTTCTTTTTCCTAGTCTGTGGCTTATCTTCTCATTCCCTTGACATTGTCTTTCACAGAGAAGATATTTTTAAATTTGATGAAACACAATTTATCAATTATTTCTTCCATGAATTGTATCTTTAGTGTGGTATCTTTAAAAGTTATTGCTATATTCAAGGTCATCTAGGTTATCTGGTACAAGTTCTATAGTTTTGCATTTTACATTTACTAGTAAAACTTTTAAAATAATTTATTTTATCCCTTGCCATGCCCAAATAATGACATGCTGCTCTTCTCATATATGATAAAAGGGACACTTGAGTTAAATTTATGCTCATTTCTCCTCTTTTTACAGTGTTTCTTGCTGTGACTCATGTCACTAGGGGATTTAAAGATATTCTAACTCATTAAAGAGAACAAGTTTAGGATGTGTCAAATATGTTGCATATTGGAAAACCAGCATAATGTTGCAGTGTACAAAGATGCATAGTATAAATAGTTCACAAAGCACAGTATTCCTGGTTTGTTCAGCAGTAGCTAGACTCTCTATTTTTCTCTTTATTTTTAATTTTTTCAATTACAAAAGTATGATAACACATTTACAAGAGACTTGGAAAATGCAAAACAAAGTTGAATATAGTTCTACTATATAGTTCAATTATTGTTAGGTAGATATATTAAGGTTTTAGTTGAAATTTCAATATCAAACTCTCAAAAATTAATGGAATGAACAGACAGAAAATTAGAAGGATATAGGAGACCTGAAAAGCACCATGAATCAACTCAACATCATTAAGATTTATACAGTTTTCACACCACAGTAATACAAATTCTATTCAAATTCCCATAGACTATAAACTAGGAGACACTGAAACATACCCGTGGACATAAAACAAGGTGCAAAAATTTCATAATCTGGAGGTATTGAAATCACACAGAGTATGGTCTCATCACTGTGGAATTATGTTAGAAATCAGTATCAAAAGGTATTTGAAAATAACTACCTATTTTCAACTGTAATGTGACATTTACCAAGAGAGATCTTTGACTTACCCACTGAAAGCTTCAATAAAGTTATAAGACTGAGAAAACTTCTAATCCAATTCTGAGACTATAAAGGAATACTGTGTTGTAAAAAGTGTGTTCTCCATGGTGCTGGAATCTAAAATGTAAGAAGGAGGTGAGAACTTGAAAAGAATTGCAAGCTACTGAATACAAATAAATGGCTGCCCACATTGTGAAGGTTGACAGAAATGACCCCTTTCAGTTTTCCTCCACCTCAGATCTCTCATTAACACATGGACAATTTGGGGTCATACTTAGCCATTGTCATCTCAAGTGCAATTGTCTTCTAAAATGGCTGTGCCTATTTGGCATTTGAGAAAACATGATGATTTCCAGTTCAGTCTGATCATGCTATCTGTACACACAGTTCAGACAAGAGATTATGGCATTCAGTCTCTGCTTAAGGTCAAAGGGAAACTGGGTGTCTGAAGTAACAGAGACAAAGGAGAAGGCATGGACACAGTATCTTTGATATATACATATATCCAAGGTTTTGGAATTCATTAAAATATAACTCTATATGTAATCCTGAGGGTGCTGGAAAAGACTCTTGAGAGTCCTTTGGACAGCAAGGAGATCAAACCAGTCAATTCTGAAGAAAATCAACTCTGAATATTCATTGGAAGGACTGTTGCTGAAGCTGAAGCTCCAATACTTCGGCTACCTGATGCGAAGAGCTGAATCATTGGAAAAGACCCTGGTGCTGGGAAAGATTAAGGGCAAAAGGAGAAGAAGGCAGCAGAAGATAATATGGTTAGATAGCATAACTGGCTCAATGGACATGAAGTTGCACAAACTCCAGGAGATAGTGGAGGACAGAGAGCCGGCATGCTGTAGTCCATGGGGTTGCAAAGAGCTGGACACAACTTAGCAACTGAAAAGCAACAATGTGATCCTGAAGATAGTATAAACTGAATATTTCCTTTTATATTCATGTGTATGTGTTTTACCCAGATTATAAATCCTAAGAACATTTTCCTGGCTTCAAAGTTTATAAAATTAAGTGTCCTAAATGCTTCGAGTGTAAGTTATCCTCTAATGGAATCTAGAAGCTCAATTTAAATGCTCAGAATTCTGTTTTGGGTTCCAGTAAGATAAAATATAAAGTTTCCAATAAATTTCAAAGATTGATATTTGTGTACTGGAGATATAAGAGCCATTGTTTTTTATGCACGTTTCACTTTTATTAGTTTTATCTCATCTCTAGAACTTTGGAAAGAATGATTTCATAGAGATGCTGCTTAGCTTGTAAAGTTTGACCAATTGAGGAAAACAACATTATGTAAGATAAGTGGGGGAGGTGGTACTGCATGGAAACCAGAGAAATGAGAACAGCAGGTGGAGAAACTTTCCTGTATGGTTAGAAATTACTTCTCTAATTGTTCTACTTACAGGTATACAGACTTCATATATAGGAGCATACATATAAGAAGGTTTCACTCAAAGTGACAGTTTAAGCCATATGTACCTACATTTTCAGTGAGACTGTGTACCCAAAATCAAGCCGTGAGTGCTCAAATGAACCAAAAATTCAAAAACAAAGTCTTGTCTTTAAAAAGTGTTCGACCATCTCCAGGTGACTTGGACACCATGTACCCAGGACACCATGAGCGCTGTATGAAGGGTAGCTACAGAGCATGTTTTGTTATCAAGCCCATGATGACCTGATTCAGGTAGAAACAGAGCCCTCAGCTCGGTTTTCCACTGCCTATTCACCATTCTCTGAACAAAATTCTTTAATGATGCTAAATTCCAATCCTGAAAACCATTTATTTCAGCGGCAGCCCTAGGGACAGACTTCACGATACAGGTTACTCCAGCCTATTCCCCTGCATTTTTTTTTTCCTGTGCCGCAATACCTTTTTTAAAAGTCGTTTTCCTTTTTTCAATTAAACAAAGTGCTGGTTTTATTTTTGGCTGTGCTGGGTCTTTCCTGCTGTGTGAGCTTTTCTTCAGTTGAGTCAAGTAGGGGCTACTCTCCGGAAGCAGTGCTTGGGCTGCTCCTGGCAGTGACTGCTCTTGTTGCTGAGCACGGGCTCTAGGTGAGCAGGCGTTAGTAGTTGTGGCTATTGGACTCCAGAGCACAGGCTCAGGAGTTGTCGTGCATGGACTGAGTAGCTCTGTGGCATGTGAGTCCTTCCAGGATCAAGGATTGAACTTTTGTCTCCTGCCTTGGCAGGTGGATATTTTACCGCTGAGCTACCAGGAAAGCCCCTGCCTCGGTATCTTTAATGCTGGACCATTGATAATGTCCAAGTTGATAATGATAATGATAACTGATAATGTCTCAGTTTTGAAGGTGGGAGAGTTAACAATAGGAACCAGAGGAGACATCATCAAAGTCTAGAGAAGTATCAGGAAAAAATAAGGAAAAGACAAGATTTTAAGGAGGGAAGATGGAAACAAACAGTCAGCATTTGAATGTTGTCTCCTCCTTCAGATGTGATAGAATGGTACACAGTCTAGAGAGAGATGAACAACCAACCAAGGAATCAACAGACATGATGATGCTACTACTATAGCACATTTATTTCGTGCAGTCAGATTCACTGGATACTTGCAGACTTCATCCTCTGGACCATTTCTTACATTTGAATCTTTTTTTAAGAACCAAAAGCTTTCTGGATGATACTTTGCATACCTTAATTTTTTTTTTTTTTAAATTCTGAAGAAGACTATGCTGGCTTTGGTTTTTATCCCCACTTTCTAAGTCAAAGAGACTGAGGCTCAGAGAAGTAAAACAACTCTGCATATGTCATAGACCCAGGTTTTTCTGACTGTAGAATACTAGATCTTAGCTCACGTATTTGGCTGTCTCTGTTATACTGGCTTGAGAAGGAAGTGAAGGGATGTAAGAGGTGCAAGTTCAATATGAGGGTAATGAGACTAATTTTCTCAATGAAATATATAGCATTAGGTTTAAAATAATAGTTGACCAGGAAATCTAGAATTGGAAAAATCTTGAGGTCAGATAGAAGTGTTGATGATGACTAGAGAAAAGAGACAGTGACTCATATGAAAGGGGGAACATTAAAGAAATGAAACAGCATCTTATTGGGTGCTTACTTCTTTTAGATATATGTTGATGTTTCCTGGGAAGGTTGTTTTCAAAATATGTGTTGTAAGAGGAGCCACTGAAATATAGAGAAAATGTAAGAATTGTAATTGAATACTAATTATATTTATTATAAAAAGAATAGTTTTTTTCTTTTTAATTAATTTATTTATTATTTTTATTTATTTTTAATTTTTATTTTTACTTTATTTTACTTTACAATACTGTATTGGTTTTGCCATACATTGACATGAATCCACCACGGGTGTACATGCATTCCCAAACATGAACCCCCCTCCCACCTCCCTCCCCATAACATCTCTCTGGGTCATCCCTGTGCACCAATTTGGGTTAGTATATGATGTACATTTCCCAACACATACTGGGAGAACCACAGACTTTTCACAGCACAGAAGGAGTTGACAATATATCACACTTTACCTGTGCCTGATGAAGTAGATTTATGGATTATAGTATCTTATCTTGATTATACTAACCCAAACTGACAAGTGTTTCTAAAAGATTCCTACTAAGAAACAATGGATTGAGAAAAATTAATGATGCAAAACTAGCAAAGAAGACCAAGGGCAGAAGTCTCCTTTCTCTTTGGAGCTGTGCAGGGCTTGGTCAGTCTCATTATCAAGGAAAATAAGATCATTAATCCTACTAACAGATTCATACCACATTCCTCTTACTTAGAGCATTACAAATTTTGTACACTAAAAAACAAAATAATATAAACTTTTTCCATTTAATATTCTCTTTTTGTTGGAATGAAACTGTGGCCTTGGAAGAGGTCTGCCTGTTGTGGAGGGGAGGAAGCTTCTCATCTTGGGAGACCTGAGTTCAATCCCTGGGTCAGGAAGATCCCGTGGAGGAGGGCATGGTAACCTCCTCCAGCATTCTTGCCTGGAGAATCCCATGGACAGAGGAACCTGGTGGCCTACAGACCATGGTGTTGCAAATAGTGAGACATGACTGAAGCAACTTAGCACGTGTGAGCAGTGGCAGACTTGGAGGCAGATTCCAGGAATCCATTTCCTTGGTCCAGCAGGAAACACAGCATTTCTGTGGTGGGCTGAGGTGACCTTGTTTGGAAATAGAGTCTTTGTGGATTTAATCAGAGTAAGATGAGGTCATCCTGGACTAGGATGGGCCCTAATCAATGACTAGATTCCTTACAAGAGGAAAATTGGGGCTTTTTGGAGGTTTCTCAGCTTTGAAAAGTGAAGGTGTTAGTCGCTCAGTCGTGTCTGACTCTTTGTGACTCCCTGTGCTTCAGCCCACCAGGCTCCTCTGTCCGTGGGATTCTCCAGGCAAGAACACTGGAGTGGGTTGCCATTCCTTCTCCAGGGGATCTTCCCTGCTCACCTCCTTCCAATACTTCCTCTCTCACCTACTTTGAGTTGATGACCTCGGTCCTATTTCACTGAGAGAAATAGAAGCCATTAGAAGAGAGCCACTGCACACTCTTAGAATCACATTTAACAATCTATCTATGTCTGTGCTCCTCACTCCCCTTCTGTCAGTGTGAAAGGATCATTCACACCCCTATCAAAGGCCAGTATTTCTACTTGTGCACTTGATCTCAGCCCTCTTGATCAAGAACTTCACTGCAGATAAGTTTACCCTCTTTATTTATAAGCACTATGGTCACTTCTTTCCAACCAACATAAGCAACAGATTTCAACACCTCTTGTCTTGATTCTTAAAAATATGTTATATCCCTTGGCCTTGCTGTGAATTACTCATTTACTGTGTTTATGAAGAAATACTCAGACTTCAGCAAAATTTATAGTATTGCTTTACTTCTCACTTTTCAGAATAATAATGCTAAGCAGGGTTTAGGCAATAAAATTCTCTTTCAGTGTTAACTTTAAAAAATAAAATTAATCATATTTATATAAGGATCACAGAGACTTTTAAGGAATAACACTCATTTTTCCATTAAAACTGTACTCAGGATTCTCATCAAAACATTTCTGGTTATTAATCTAAAAGGACATTCTTAGGCTACTTGAAATCTCATCACTGCTCTCTCCTCTGGAATGCTTTTGTCTGAGTTTCCTCATCCTTATTTCTCTTTACTGTGCAGTGCTGGATCTTCAGCCTTTCCAGGGCACTTAACTGCTGGGGTTGTTTATTTCTATTCTAAGCAATCTCCTCTCCAGATTCTCCTCATGTTAAGTTGTTGCACTCAAGTCTCCATGCACTGTCCTTATGCAGGGCCAAGTCTCAAATGGGTATCTCTGGCTCAGAGCAAGAAACTTATGTGTCTACGTGCATATTGAACATGTACAAAACAGAAGTCATCACAGTCGTCATCTAGCTTAGTGAATTCTATAACCATCTGGTTCCTTGTATGCTGTGTGTGTGCTTAGTTGCTCAGTCATGTCTGACTCTTTGCGACCCCATGGACTGAAGTCTACCAGGCTCCTCTGTCCATGGGCATTCTCCAGTCAAGAATACTGGAGTGGGTTGCCATGCCCTCCTCCAGGGGATCTTCCCAACCCAGGGATCGAACCCAGGTCTCACACATTGCAGGCAGATTCTTTACCGTCTAAGCCACTAGGGAAGCCCTGTTAACATAAAACCCCAGGGTTCAAGATTTTGGGAAAGGATGCATGTTTCATTGGAGAAAACCAGAAGCTGAATTTCAGAAGGCAAACTAGCAAAGGAAGGATTTCCAAAGAGAAGTTCCATGGTTTACTTCCAATCTAACTTGAGCCCTAACTACAGCTGAAGCCAGAAAAACCTAAGTGTCAACCTTGATACTATCTTTTCTGTCAGTTACCCTGGGCTATCAAATCATTCTCTTGTCTCCACTGCTAATGGAACTGCCTCATTTCTTGTCACCATCATCTTTCACCTGATATAAAGCTATACACTCCTATCTGTTCTTCATGGACAAAACATCCCTTATAAAATTCAAAATTTGGCATGCAGCTTCCTTGCTAGTGGTTTCCCACCAGTCTTTGGATAAAATCCAGACTCTATCCTGTGACCAATTTTCCTGTCTGACAACTCCTGTTCATTCCTCCCAACTGTACCACCACCCCAATGCATTTTCTTTGCTTTAAATCATACTTACTTGTTTCCTTTGTCTGAACTGTATCTCCTTTAGCTCTAAGTCTCCTTTGCCTCTCGATTCCTTTTTCTTCCTTATAATTCCTTGTGTTCATGCAAAATATTATAATCAATTTGAATTAATACAGTTCTTTCCAGTCCTTACTTCAAAACTCAGCCCCTAACTCATTTTACTAATTCCGGATGAGCGAAATGGCCAGCCGATGAAAAGGCTTTTCTTAGTGATCATAAGTTTCTTTGGAAAGCAGATGTGTGTTAGTATTTTTTCCCACTTAAATTATCAAGCAGAGTGCCTCAGGCTTGGTGGGTAAGCAATAGTTATTTCTCCCTTCCTCTTCTTTTTAAGAGCAGCTACTGTTCTTTCTACAGGATAACTTTAAGCTTCAATATAATGCTGTTACCTTTTTCTGCATTTGCCTGTTACTTATTGTGTCTTAAAACATTCCTTCTAGAATAAAAGGCTTCCTTGACAGCTCGGTTGGTAAAGAATCCGCCTGCAATGCAGGAGACCCTGGTTTGATTCCTGGGTCGGGAAGATCCACTGGAAAAGGGATAGACTACCCACTACAGTATTCTGGCCTAGAGAATTCCATGAACTATACAGTCCATGGGGTTGAAAAGAGTCAGACACAGTGACTGAGCGACTTTCACTTTCTAGAATGAAAGATATTCCAGATGTGGTATGACCAGTGAGGGGACTGTTACTGCCATATATTTGACTGCTTTATAAAATGTTGTAAATTCAGTCTAAGGTGATCTCGTATTTCCAAGTGGCCTTACATCCAGAATGGCGGGGTTCACTCTGGTGACATCCACTTCTGATTGACAGTGTTCCTTTTCCTTTTCCCCTCTTGCTTAAGCAAAGGAAGCTATTAGAGGAGAGTCTGAGCCCTTAATCCTACATAGGTGCTCACTTAAAGTAAAATGAGGGCTTCTCTGGTGGCTCAGCTGGTAAAGAATCCACCTGTAATGCAGGAGACCTGGGTTCGATCCCTGGATTGGGAAGATCCCATGGAGAAGGGAATGGCTACCCACTCCAGTATTTTGGCCTGGAAGTCCATGGGTTCACAAAGAGTCATACATGACAGAGCGACTTTCACACTTTCACTAAAGTGATCTCATATTTTTAGCAATCATATTGTATTGTTTCCATATAGGAATTCATTTGTCCAGCTCTATCACATGAAGTCCCATTATAGTGACTTTTCTTGACAGTGGTGCTAAGTAGTAACAAGAGTGAGTTGACTGTGTTAAGCAAATACATATCTTTATACCTGGAATATAAGATCTTCTTTATGTTATTAGTTCAAAAATGTAGGTTAAGTAATTGGATTTTTTAAAATGACTTGGCATCAGTCTGTTTAATTTCCTATGTATCATTTAACTTTATAGTCTGTATGAAAGGGGTCACTTCAAGATGAAACAAGAAAATAATATAAACTTTGGAATTTATGTTTTTATTTTGGGTCTTTGGGTTGATGGACCTTTGTTGCTGCTCAGGCTTTGTCTAGATGTGGCGGTGGGGGTGGACTACCCTCTAGCTGCAGTGTGCTGGCTTCTCATTACAGCGGCTTCTCCTGTTGCAGAGCACAGACTTTAGGATTCGAGGTAGGGGGCTCAGTAGCTGATGTTCCAGAGCTCAGGCTCAATAGTCGGGGTTTGGGGTTCAGTTGCTCCACCACGGGTGGGATCTTCCCACACCAGGGACTGAAGGTGTCTCCAGCACTGGCAAGCAGATTTCCAACCTCTGGACTACCAGGGAAGTCCCTGAATTTTATGTTTTTGTTCTTAATATATTTGCATCCCAACCACAGGTGGGAAAGTAAAGCTGGAGGATTCTCCTTGATGGTTTGTTACATAATAGTGAGAATGAGGTGCCCAATATAAGACGAGTATGTCACTTTCTGAGAGAAGTGTCTTTATTTTTTTAAAAAAATATAAATTTATTTATTTTAGTTGGAGGTTAATTTACAAACCACTGAGTGTACATGTGGACAAGAATGTACTTTTAAGCATTCTGCTAAGCAATATCTTTAGACTTATTTCCAACAGAATTTTTCTGCTTCTGCTAATAAACTATTTGCTTAAAATCACTCATCTCTTTTGGCTCTCATCTGCTTTTCAGCGTCTCCTTGATTCCTTCAATAACTTAAAAAAGGATTAACATGATTTAAGTTTTGTTCTTCGTGACTGTAATTAGAGGATTAGTTTATTCCCTGTTTCTTACAGATGGGATCATGCATATCACTGATGTTTTGGACTTCTCAGATATACTCTGCTGTCTGTGGAGTGGGAACTCTTCTGACAAATTATCTTTGGGAATAGAAGTCTGTTTTATTGAGTTGGTTATCTTGATAAATCATACTGTATTTGCGTTTTGCCGTTTTATGGATAAATATTTTTACTTGGAATCACGTTTTTGCTCAGAGTCCTAATGATAACGCTCATGGTTCAAGCAGGACTTGATGTCCTCATTAGTTTTATATGTAGAGAAGAACACACTAGAAGTGTTTTAAATGACCTTTCAAAACAGCTTCTTTGATACAGTATTTCATATCCTTCATACAATTCTAACTTTTAAAAAAATATTTAAAGTAAAAGAGCAAAAAACAGGGATTCCATGTGAGAAATAGTAATAAGAATATTACTTAACTAGAGTCTAGAGATGATCTTTATGTCTTGTTTTTTCAAGCTTACTGGTAACATCTTCTATTACAAAAATTTACTTATTTGACAATGAGATGAGAAAATTCCAAATGTGAACTCAGGTGCCAAACAATGTTAGTAGCATAAAGGAGCGACATGAACTGGCAAAGTAATATTGCTAAAGAAAGAGGGAAATTAAATTAGATAGCATTTGCAATGTAAAATAAACAAAGTTGTCTTACTAATAGAGGTACTGATACTTTTGTTGTTTTTACTGTTTAATTCTTGTTGCTTACTTTTCTTCCAATTTTATTGAGATAGAAATGACATATAACCTTGTATAAGGTTATATGCATAGCATATATGCATAGCATATAACCTGTGCACAGCATAATGGTTTGAATCACATATATCATGAAATGATTACAATAAATTTAGTGAATTCCCATCGTCTTACATAGATACAAAATAAGAGGGAAACAAAAAAAATATTTTTTTCTCATGATGAGACCTCTTTAGGATTTGCTCTCTTAATAGCTTTCATATATAACACATAGCAGTGCTTATTATCTTAATAATGTACATTACACCCTTAGTACTTATTTTTTCTTATAACTGAATGTCTGTACCTTTTGACCACTTTCATCCAATTTCCCCTTCCCTCACTTCCTTCCTCTAGTAACCACAAGTCTGACCTCTGTTTTTGTGAGTTTGTTTGTTAAAGTATAATTGACCTACAGCACTATGTTTTTTCCTGGTATGTAAAATAGTGATTCGATATTTCTGTACATTACAGTGATCACCATAAGTATAGAAACCATCTGTCAGCATACAAAGATGTTGTGTAATTATTGACTAAATTCTCCACTCTGTATATTTCATATCCATAACTCATTTTTTTGCAACAGGAAGTTTGTATCTCTCTGTAGCTGTACTTCTGCTTTATTTGCTTATGTTTGTTCACTTGTTTTGTTTTTCAGATTCTACATATAAGTGAAATCATATGGTATTCGTCTTTCTCTGTTTGTTGCTATTTTTAAGTCTCACTTGTGGTTCCTTACTATCTAGCTCTATTGTAATTACATGTTGTATCCCCCTCACCCTCCCCATACCTGGGGGATGACTCTTGAAGAGAAGATAAACATTTCAAAGGATCAAGTAATTTATGCTTTATTTGATAAAGTGGATACCGAAAGTGGATCCTCAGGCTTTTTTTTCTTTAACTTTGGAATTTCACCAATATTTTGTCTATAGGCAAATATCTGTGGTTTTCAACTTTTGTTGACCATTCAGCACCTATTGCAGACCATACAACTTTGAACCTTGAGAGAGACCTGAATGAAGAAATAATTTAAATTATTTTATAGCTGAGGAAAAAGAACTTCAGAGATTAATGGCTTGCGCAACAGATGGTAAAGAATCTGTCTGTGATGTGGGACACCTGGGTTTAATCTCTGGGAATATCCCTTGGAGAAAGGAAGGGCAACCCACTCCAGTATTCTTGCCTGGAGAATTTCATGGACACAGGCGCCTGACAGGCTATAGTCGATGGGATTGCAGAGAGTCAGACACAACTGAGTGACTAACATACACATGCACACACACACACACACACACACACACACATACACACACACACATCACACATCACACAGCACTTGTTTGCAGACAGATTTGTAATCCAGGTGTCTGAATATCCAGCCCAACACTCTCCTTGCCATGTTTCTCCAGTAGGCATCACACATTATCAGGTCTTGTTTTATATTATCTAGATTTTATTCAGCGTAATTCTGGAGCTTAGTAGAGACCCAGTAAATATTTATTGGATATAGAAATGAAAAATGACCCTGAGGAACCATATACCAGTATTCCATTTTATTGTCATAGCTTTTATTAAATCCTGTAATTATTTCTGGAATCTATTGCACACCACAAATCCAATGTGTATAGTAAATAGCATTTCTTTTGCACCTTTCTCAGTCAAATTGATATTGAAATTTCCTGTGCTTGCTCAACCATGCTGGTGCAGAATTTAAAAAAATTCTATGGTATATTTTGCCATTACAGTCTTCAACTCAGGATGGAGAAAGGAGAGAAGAGTAATCTGTATAGACTTCAGGGATGTGTAATTCTGGGAGCTCAGAAGTAAATCACAGTTCTTGTTCTCAGAAGTTCTGCAAGCAAAGATGCCAAATACATGGCAGATTGCTTTTGCACCCCAGAAGGAACGCATAATGATGACCTGTTGATTGGTTGTGTGTGTGTTAGTTGCTTAGTCATATCCAACTCTTTGCGACCCCATGGACTATAGCCCTCCAGGCTCTTCTCTCCATGGGATTCTCCAGGCAAGAATACTGGAGTGGGTTGTCATTTCCTTCTCAAGTTGATTGGTTACTTAATGAAATTATTTCCTTATTGGTGGAGTTAGAAGACCAAGTTAGCTGTGATCTGCAGGTGAGATTAACCCAAGAGTGGAATGTTAGGTCACAATGGATAAGGGTTAGGGAAAAAAAATAGAATAAAAGCAATACCTAGGAAAATTGATGGTACTGTGAAAGAACATGAATTCTGAAAAAATAAGGTCTAAAGATGACAGGCATCTTTGCCGTCCAACTTGGATAACTCACCCTGCCCAGCCTCATGGGTAACCGGAAGGGAATATAACTGGGTAACCGAAAGGGATGGGACCTGCCCTGGAGGGTTACTGTGAGGCACTGGCAGCATATTGGGGAAGTACAAGGCTGTATAAGCATTACCTGTGTCCTTGCTGTGTGTCTCAGAAACAGGTTTTGTTTTATGTATGTGTGTGTGTGTGTGTGTGTGTGTGTGTGTGTTCATTACTATACTGATCAGCTTGACCTTAAGTGGTGACAGATGATATTTTTGAGGTACTGCAAAAATACTAGTGGAGTTTGATCCTCTAGATGCTAGCATAAAACTTTTATAGTGGTTCTATTCATCTTGAATGGAAATTGTTGAAGGAGAAAAATCATCAGGGAATTAGAACTATACTACTTTGAAATGATGAAGGAAAGAAAGTAGCTTGAACAAGTCATATCATGAGGCAGGTCATCACCGAGAGAGAAAAAGAAAAAAACAAAAACAACCACAGTTGCCATGGACCATCCTGGACAGAATAGTGAAGTAAGACAGAGAAAGACAAATATTGCATGATATTATTTATACGTGGAATCTCGAGGAAAAAAAAGAAAGAATACAAATGAACTTAAAATAGACCCACCGACATAGAATACAAACTATGGTGAAAATGGTGGGGGTGGGGAGATCAGGAGTTTGGGATTAACAGATACAAACTATGATATATAAACTAGGTAAACAAAAAAGATTGAAGGCAAGAAGAGAAGGGGATGAGAGAGGATGAGATGGTTGGATGGCATCACCGATGCTATAGACATGAGTTTGAGTAGGCTCTGGGAGTTGGTGATGGACAGGGAAGCCTGGCGTGCTGCAGTCCATGAGGTTGAAAAGAGTCGCACATGACTAAGTGACTGAACTGAACTGAAACAATAAAGATTGCTGTATAGCACAGGGAACTGGACTCAATATCTTGTAATAACCTATAATGGAAAAGAATCTGAAAAAGAATATGTATGTGTGTATATATAGAGAGAGTGGGAGCTTATATATATAGATATAGATGAATCTGAAAAAGAATATGTATGTGTGTATATATAGAGAGAGTGGGAGCTTATATATATAGATATAGATATATATAAACTGAATTGTGCTTCTGAGTAGCTCAGCTGTTAAAGAATCCTCCTGCAATTCAGGAGACCCTGGTTCTATTGCTGGGTTGGGAAGTTCCCCTGGAGAAGGGATAGGCTACCCACTCCAGTATTCTTTGGCTTCCCTGGTGGCTCAGATGGTAAAGCATCAGCTTACAATGTAGGAGACCTGGGTTCAATCCCTGGGTTGGGAAGATCCCCTGGAGAAGTGGCAACCCACTCCAGTACTCTTGCCTAGAGAAACCCCATGAACAGAGGAGCCTGGTAGGCTACAGTCCATGGGGTTGCAAAGAGTCAGATACGACTGAGTGACCAAGCACACCACATAAGTGAATCACTTTGCTGTACAACTGAAATTAACTCAACATTATATATTAAGTATACTTCAATTAAAAAGTAAGAGAGCACATCAAACATCCAGTAAGTCATTCCCCTCTCTCCTGCCATTTTCTCTCTCATCTCCCCCTTCTCCTTTTCCTGCTTTTTCTCTACTTTCCTCCCTCCTCTGTTTTTCTTGCTCATCTTCTCTGACCCCTTCTCATTCCCTCTCTCTTCTCTTATCCCATCTTTTCTTTCTCCCTAGCCATCTCCCCTCTTTATCATGCACTGTCTCACTTACAGATTTGAAAAAAAAATTCGGAATTACTTGACAAAGATGGGCTTCCCAGGTGATTTGGTGGTAAAGAATCCACCTGCCAAAGCAGGAGACTCCAGAAATGTGGGTTCAATCCCTAGATCCAGATAGCCCCCTGAAGGTGGAAGTAGCAGCCCACTCCAGTATTCGTGCCTGGAGAATCCCATGGGACAGAGGAGCCTGGTGGGCTACAGTCCATGGTGTAGCTTAGAGTCAGATGCAACTGGGCGACTGAGCACACACACAGCTACCCAGCTACAGCCTTGACCACAGAGAGCAGGCTCATGGTAGCCTGCCTTGATGGCGCTCCTTGAGGTCCACAGGAATCTCTGATGTGGGGGAATGCCATGCCTGGGAAGCTTCCAGGTGTAATGTAGGGTCTCACTAGCTCTGTGTGTGCTTAGTTACTCAGTCATGTCCCACTCTTTGTGACCTCATGGACTGTAGCCTGTCAGGCTCCTCTGTCCATATAAGAATACTGGATTCTTACCTGGCTCCAGGTAAGAATTCTGGACTGGGTTGCCATGCCCTCCTCCAGGGGATCTTCCCAACCCAGGGATCGAACCCATGTCTCCTGAATTGCAGGTGGATTCTTTACTGTCTGAGCCACCAGGGAAGCCCCTCAGTGGGTCTGAAAAACTTAAATAACAGTATTAATTAACTTAATTAACATGGTTCTTTTTCTCTCAGGGTTTACTGGGTACTTCAAGATGCTATGTAGATTTAATATGTCTATGAAAGGTGGTATTTGCAGGCAATGGGAGCCTCTTGGTTTTCAATTCACCCCCAACATAAATACCATGTTCTTACCCTGTAAAGAGCAAAGTTAATGACCAGGTAGATAATCATGATGGTGTGATCACTCACCTAGAGCCAGACATCCTGGAATGTGAACTCAAGTGGGCCTTAGAAAGCATCACTACGAACAAAGCTAGTGGAGGTGATGGACTTCCAGTTGAGCTATTTCAAATCCTAAAACATGATGCTGTTAAAGTGCTGCACTCAATATGCCAGCAAATTTGGAAAACTCACCAGTGGCCACAGGACAGAAAAAGGTCAGTTTTCATTCCAGTCCCTAAGAAAGACAATGCCAAAGAATGCTCAAACTACCACACAATTGTACTCATCTCACATGCTAGTAAAGTAATGCTCTAAATTCCCCAAGCCAGGCTTCAGCAATACGTGAACTGTGAACTTCCAGATGTTCAAGCTGGTTTTAGATAAGGCAGAGGAACCAGAGATCAAATTGCCAACATCCTGTGGATCAGGAAAAAAGCAAGAGAGTTCCAGAAAAACATGTATTTCTACTTTGTTGACTATGCCAAAGCCTTTGACTGTGTGGATCACAATAAACTGAGGAAAATTCTGAAAGAGATGGGAATACCAGACCACCTGACCTGCCTCTTGAGAAACCCATATGCAGGTCAGGAAGCAACAGTTAGAACTGGACATGGAACAACAGACTGGTTCCAAATAGGCAAAGGAGTACATCAAGGCTGTATATTGTCACCCTGCTTATTTAACTTATATGCAGAGTACATCATGAGAAATGCTGGACTGGAAGAAACACAAGCTGGAATCAAGATTGCCGGGAGAAATATCAAAAACCTCAGATATGCAGATAATACCACCCTTATGGCAGAGAGTGAAGAGGAGCTAAAAAGCCTCTTGATGAAAGTGAAAGAGGAGAGTGAAAAAGTGGGCGTAAAGGTCAACATTCAGAAAACTAAGATCATGGCATCTGGTCCCATCACTTCATGGGCAATAGATGGGGAAACAGTGGAAACAGTGTCAGACTTTATTTTTTTGGGCTCCAAAATCACTGCAGATGGTGACTGCAGCCATGAAATTAAAAGACGCTTACTCCTTGGAAGAAAAGTTATGACCAACTAGCATATTCAACTAGTTATGACCAACTAGTTATGACCAAGATAGCATATTCAAAAGCAGAGGCATTACTTTGCCAATAAAGGTTTTTCCAGTGGTCATGTATGGATGTGAGAGTTGGACTATGAAGAAAGCTGAGTACTGAAGAATTGATGCTTTTGAACTGTGGTGTTGGAGAAGACTCTTGAGAATCCCTTGGACTGCAAGGAGATCAACCAGTTCATCCTAAAGGAGATCAGTTCTGGGTGTTCATTGGAAGGACTGATGCTGAAGCTGAAACTCTAGTACTTTGGCCACCTCATGTGAACTGTTGACTCATTGGAAAAGACCCTGTTGCTGGTAGGGATTGGGGGCAGGAGGAGATGGGGACGACAGAGGATGAGATGGCTGGATGGCATTACGGACTGAATGGACATGAGTTTGAGTGAACTCCAGGAGTTGGTGATGGACAGGGAGTCCTGGCGTGGTGTGATTCACAGGGTTGCAATGAGTTGGACAGGACTGAGCAACTGAACTGACTGACTGATCTCTGATTAGTCTCTCTTTTTATGTCCAGATGCATCCTGCATGATCTGTTGCCCACACTGACTGTCTGGTGCTGATATTGTAGTGTATAGTATTATGGGATGCTAAGTATGATGATGGACTAGGTCTCAGGACCTGAATCTTTAATCCATTCCTGGCTTTCACACAGGTGCTTTTAGAATCTTTTCTGTCTTTGAAAATAGTCACTTTTGTGCTTACCAGTTTGTGGAAGAACAAGACTGAAGAATCAGCTACCATAATTTGCATTGGTCAAGATACAATGTATTAAAAAATGTGTGTGTGTGTTTGTCTGCATGTGCCTGTACCTGTGTGTGTGTAGCACACACAGGTGCTTCAGAGGTAAATAATTGCAAGTGTCTCCACTTGCAGTGCAGGAGACATAGGAGATGCAGGTTCGGTCCTGGATTGGGAAGATCCCCTAGAGGAGGAAATGGCAACCACTCCAATGTTCTTACCAGGAAAATCCCATGGACAGAGGAGCATGTAGTGGGCTACAGTCCATGGGATCACAGAGAGTCACACACGACTAAAGCAACTGAGTAGGAGCATGAACAGATGTGTGTGTGTCTGTATTGCTCTTCTAGCAAACTTTCTGCTGCATCATTCTTTTCTAAAATTTATTTTATTGAAGTACAGTTTATTTGCAATGTTGTATTAATTTCTGCTGTACAACAGAGCAAATTAGTCATATATAATATTTTCATATTCGTCTCCATTATAGTTTATTGCAAGATATTGAATATAGTTCCCAGTAGATCCTTGTTCTTTGCTCTCCTTTTCAATATCATCAACTTGTTCCCCTTTGTGATGCCTAAATAATCACAGATTATTTCCAGCAGCTGTCTTTTCATGCTAAATTTTTTCCCTGTCCTTTTTTCCTCCCTGTCTCCTGACACCACACTTCTGGCAGAAAGCAAAGAAGAACTGAGGAGCCTCTTGATGATAGTGAAAGAGGAGAGTGAAAAAGCTGGGTTAAAACAACATTCAGAAAACTAAGATCATGGCATCTGGTCCCATCATTTCATGGCAAATAGATGGGAAAACCATGGAAACAGTGACAGACTATTTTTGGGGGCTCTGCAAAATCACTGCAGATATTGACCGCAGCCATGAAATTAAAAGACGCTTGCTCCTAGGAAGAAAAGTTATGACCAACCTAGACAGCATATTAAAAAGCAGAGACATTAGTTCCCAACAAAGGTCCATCTAGTCAAAGCCTTGGTGTTTCCAGTAGTCATGGATGGATGTGAGAGGTGGACTATAAAGAAAGCTGAGCACCAAAGAATTGATGCTTCTGAACTGTGGTGTTGGAGAAGACTCTTGATTGTCCCTTGGACTGCAAGGACATCCAACCAATCCATCCTAAAGGAAATCAGTCCTGAATATTCATTGAAAGGACTGATGGTGAAACTGAAACTCCAGTACTTTGGCCACCTGATGCCAAGAACTGACTCATTTGAAAAGACCCTGATGCTGGGAAAGATTGAAGGTGGGAGGAGAAGGGGACAACAGAGGATGAGATGGTTGGATGGCATCACTGACTCAATGGACATGAGTTTGAGTAAGCTCTGGAGTTGGTGATGGACAGAGAAGCCTAGCGTGCTGCAGTCCATGGGGTCACAAAAAGTCAGACACGACTGAGTGACTGAATTGAACTGTACTGAAGTCTCCTGAATTATCCTTCTTCCCTTCTTCCCTTCTCCTTGTCTCTCTGCCTGCTCTTTTTTCTTGCTTATTTTGCATGATTCAAATATCAAAACTAAAAAAAAATGTATCCAATAAAAGTTGCCTTCACATAAGTCCTCTTATTATCTCAGGAAATATCTTAACCCTCCCAGGTGCCAGGAAATCACTCTTACTTGCTTTCCTGTTTATTCTTACAAAGAATTTTTATGTAAACACAAACCAATAAAACTGTAGATTTTCTCTCCTTTTTTAAAAAAACACATGGTAGCATAGTACACGTGTTTTCATTTAACCACAGATTGTTTTCAATCTCTTGCTAGTAAAAAAAGGTTACAGTGAATAACCACATACATGCATCATTTTCCACACATGCAATTATATCTTAGGATAAATTCCTAGAAATAATTTTGAGATTACCAAATTCTCTCGAAAGGGCTGTACCAGTTTATACTATTCAGAATAGATGAAATTCCCTATTTCCCCATATTCTTACTTATTGAATGTATCATGAATTTTTGGATTTTTGCTAGTCTCAGAGATGTGGGAAGACAATATATTCCCAGTTAAATACATTTTAAAATATTTAAGGACCATTTGCACTTGCTTTCCTGTGAATTATCTTTTCATATTTTTGCCATTTTAAAAATTTTTTCTGCCATTTTCTTACTAGTTGGTAGCTTTTTATGTGCGAAGGAGATTAATTCTTTGTGAAAAAATTGGGAGTATACACTTTGTTTGCCATTTGATTTTTTGACTATGCTTGTAATATTTGTTTTACTTTTTGCCAAGTAAAAGATTTAATTTTTATGTGGTTAAATGAATTCATTTTCTTTTAGTTGTTAAATATAATTAGAATAATTTTCTCCCAGTCTGAACTTATAAATTAATTCTTCCATGTTTTTTATGTTTTTGTATTTCTCACTCAAATATTTAATTCACTTAGAATATTTTATTATGTGTATTATAATTAGTGAACTTCCCAGGTGGTACAGAATCCACCTGCCAATGAAAGAGACTTAGGTTCAATCCCTCGGTTGGGTTGGGAAGATCCAGTGGAGAAGGAAATGGCACCCTACTCCTGTATTCTTCTTGGGAAAATCCATGGATTGTAGCCTGCCAGATTCCTCTGTCCATAGATTTGCAAATAGTCGGCCACAACTAAGCACACATACACACACAAGTGGATATTCATCCAACTTTATTTTTCTATTTGACTACCTTGTACTACTCCTTGATATTAAAAAATTCATCTTTTGGAGACTTCTACTCCTGGGTAGATGAAACAGATTTACTTTTCCTTATTCCCCCTTCAAAGAACATCTAGAAATCTTGGGCATTTATAAGACAAACATGAGAAGACTCTGAAAAGTAAAGAGAAGACAACTGCAGAACTTGGGGCCCAAAGAACAACTTAGTGCTAAATTCCTTGGGTTTTATTTTTGGCTCATATAAATCAGGCATGGAACTGGAAAAGTAGAAAACTCAAATGCCAATAGGCATAGACAAAAAGCAAGCCCCAACAAAAGCCTACTCTCTCTAGCCAGATAACCAGGAAGGGGACAAAACAGAAAATGTTTAGACAATAACCCTTTTACACTAGCCAAACAGCACAGAAAAATCTGTGACTGTACCTCTACCTATTCCTGCAAAAGCTGATGATCCTCAACCCACCTCTTCTCCATGACCCATGGAGTCAGAGTAGGCCCAATGAAGAACCAGGAGTCTCCCCCTCACCCAGCAGTAAATAGTCTACCCCTCCCATCTAGATGGTATCAGCAAAGGCTTAATGTGGAAACAGAACTCCCACTAATACCTCCCTTAACAAAGAGCCTCTTCTCCCTCAGGTGTCAACAGAGACTGAATGAGAACCTAGACTTTACCTACACCAGTAGAGGTGTCTTTTCCCCTTCCTCTGCTTGAGTTCTGTAAAAGAAAGCTAACTAAAATAGAAATTTTAGATGCTATGTAGAGCCTCATAACATAATACCCAAATGTGCAGGTTTCAGTAGAAAATCACATCATACCAGGAACCAGAAAAATCCCAACTTGAATGAAAAAACAATTAGTGGATAACACTGAAATGACAGAGGTATTAGAATTATCTGATGAATGTTTTAAAGTAGTCATTCAAAAATGTTGCAAAAAGTAATTATGAACATGTTCAAATTAAAAACAAAAAAATAGACTGTCTTAGCAGACAAATAAAATATTTCAGCACAGAAACTGGAGTTAGAAAGAAGAGCTAAGTGAAAAGTTTAGAGTTGAAAAAACATTCAGTTCAATCACTCAGTCCTTTCTGACTCTTTGTGACCCCCATGGACTGCAGCATGCCAGGCTTCCCTTTTCTTCACCATCTCCTGGAACTTGCTCAAACTCATGTCCATTGAGTCAGTGATGCCATCCAACCATCTTATCCTCTGTCATCCCCTTTTCTTCCTGCCTTCAATCTTGCCCAGGATCAGGGTCTTTTCTAGTGAGTCAGTTCTTGACATCAGGTGGCCAAAGTATTGGAGCTTCAGCTTCAGAATCCGTGCTTCTAATGAATATTCAGGACTGATTTCCTCTAGGATGGATTGTCCTTGCAGTCCAAGGGACTCTCAAGAGTCTTCTCCAACACCACAGTTCAGAAGCATCAATTCTTTGCCGCTCAGCTTTCTTTATAGTCCAACTCTCTCACATCCATACATGACTACTGGAAAAACCATGGCTTTGCCTAGACAGATGTTGGCAAAGTAATGTCCTTGCTTTTTAATATGCTGCCTAGGTTGCTCATAGCTTTTCTCCTAGGAGCAAGCATCTTTTAATTTCATGGCTGCAATCACCATCTGCAGTGATTTTGGAGCCCCCCAAAAATAAAATCTGTCACTGTTTGCCTTGTTTCCCCATCTATTTGCCATGAAGTGATGGGACCACATGCCATGATCTTAGTTTTCTGAATGTTCAGTTTTAAGCCAACTTTATCACTTTCCTCTTTCACTTTCATCAAGAGGCTCCTCAGTTCCTCTTTACTTTCTGCCATAAGGGAGGTGTCATCTGCATATCTGAGGTTATTGATATTTCTCCTAGCTTTCTTGATTCCAGTTTGTGCTTCATCCAGCCTGGAATTTCACATGATATGCTCTGCATATAAGCTAAATAAACAGGGTGACAAATGAGCTCAATAGCAGAAAGACAGTGGGAGGAAAGAACATGTGAAATTGACTAGAGAACAACAGAAATTACTAAGTCTCAAAAATTACAGAGAGAAAACAGACTGAAAAGAATTTGACAGAGCCTCAGGAACCTGTTAGACTATAGTAACATTCATGTCATTGGAGTCCGGCAATAAGAGGGGGAAGAAGACAGGGCTGAAAAGTACTTCAAGATATAATAGCTGAAAACTTCCCAAATTTGGCAAAAGAATCAGGAAGCGGCATAACTTCTAAATATGAGAAGCTCAAGAAAGTCCACATCAAGACACATGATCCAACTTTTGGAAACTAAAGACAAAGAAAAAATTCTTGAAAACAGCAGAATAATACTTTGCCTATAAGGGAATAATGATTTCAATGAGGATGAATTTCTTATTAGAAAACATGAAAGTCATAAAAGGTAGTACAATTTTTCCTAGATTTCTATGTCCAACAGATGTATAATGCAAGGTTTCAAATGTATTTAAGAAATATTTACTAATATTAAGGGGCTTCCTGGTGGCTCCAATGATACAGAATCTGCTTGCAATGCATGACACAGTGAGTCCATTTAATCCTACATTTTAAAGGATTATTTCCAAGGTAGGCTTTTAAATTGTCAAGCTATATAACATACTTTAATTCTCTAACATTTTTATCTCAGGATTTGTTTTTTGATCTTAAGAAGTACTGAGAATCCCGAAGAGTCCATGTTTATATGAGCTATTATTCCTACCCATGTTTCCTATATTAGATATTAGAGCTGAGATATTTAAAAAATATTCATCTTATTTCAAAGTAACAGTAATAAACTCATTATGTTAACATAAATATAACAGCATAATATAAATACATAAGCATTTATAAATATAATTTTTCAAAACAAATCACTCATGAGAAGGTTGGCATTTTACACATTTTGCAAATAATGTCAATGCCTGGCTTAAGAAAACACAACTAAAAATCCTCCTGATGAAAGTAAAAGAGGAGAGTGAAAAAGCTGGCTTAAAGCTCAACATTCAGAAAATGAAGATCATGGCATCTGGTCCCATCACTTCATGGGAAATAGATGGGGAAACAGTGGAAACAGTATCTGACTTTATTTTTTGGGGCTCCAAAATCACTGCAGATGGTGACTGCAGACATGAAATTAAAAGACACATACTCCCTGGAAGGAAAGTTATGACCAAACTAGACAGCATATTAAAAGGCAGAGATATTACTTTGCCGACTAAGGTCCATCTAGTCAAGGCTATGGTTTTTCCAGTGATCATGTATGGATGTGAGAACTGGACTGTGAAGAAAGCTAAGCACCGAAGAATTGATGCTTTTGAACTGTGGTGTTGGAGAAGACTCTTGAGAGTCCCTTGGACTGCACAGAGATGCAACCAGTCCATTCTGAAGGAGATCTGTCCTGGATGTTCTTTGGAAGGACTGATACTAAAGCTGAAACTCCAGTACTTTGGCCACCTCATGCAAAGAGTTGACTCACTGGAAAAGACTCTGATGCTGGGAGGGATTGGGGGCAGGAGGAGAAGAGGACGACAGATGATGAGATGGCTGGATGGCATCACCGACTTGATGGATGTGAGTTTGAGTGAACTCCGGGAGTTGATGATGGACAGGGAGGCCTGGCATGCTGCTATTCATGGGGTAGCAAAGAGTCAGACACGTCTGAACGACTGAACTGAACTGAACTGAAAATTTCATATATGCTTCTGTATTCCATCTGTTATGATATATTGTTTTGGTTGAAGTGTATGTAGAAAATCTGGTTTCATACAGATTTGCAGCTGGAAAATACTTTTTAGCTTTTTAGCATATTTTTCAAAATATTGTCAATATCTTTCTTTGACATCTCACTAAAACTCAGCAACTAGTAGTTTTTAAGGTATTATACCACAAGGTGGAACATAAACCATATCAATAAAGTTTTGGTATTCTGTTGCATTAAAATTTATTTTGTACTTCAAATGGACCATTTGCCTATGCACCTTTCTACAAAATGATGCATTAATCATTTGGAAAATGTTGGTTCACTAACTAACACAGATCTTCCAAATACTGAAACATTTTAACAACTATTACAAAAGATTTATTAGCATCATCACTGTTCTCATTAGCCAAAAAAAAAAATAATAATAATAATTCAAGTATTAGAAAACTGTCAGGCTTGAAATTGCAGAGATAATTATTTCCAAGATTCTGACTTTTGCTTTTCACTGATTTTTTGTGAGCTGATAAGCTTGCTTTGTTCATTTTCTAAGTCACGTCTGCTAAATACTGAAATCAGGTTAACCACAGGCTGTCAATTATTCTTTCAACTAAAAATGATGTTTCATGAAAAAAACAGCTGGTTTCACTCACAGCTGAAACAATTGAAAAGTGAAAGTTGCTCAGTCATCTCTGACTCTTTGTGATCCCTTGGACTATACAGTCCATGGAATTCTCCAGGCCAGAATACTCGGTATTGGGTAGCCTTTTCCTTCTCTGGGAGTTCTTCCCTACCCAGGGATCAAATCCAGGTCTCCCACATTACAAGTGGATTCTTTACCAGCTGAGCCACAAGGAAAGTCCAAGAACACTGGAGTGGGTAGCCTATCCCTTCTCTAGTCAAACTTCCTGACCCAGGAATTGAACATGGGTCTCCTGCATAGCAGGCAGATTCTTTACCAACTGAGCTATCAGGGAAGAAGTGCTTTTTCTTGAGACAATCATTAAAGTTAGGTGAGCAGCCGAAGTGGTCTGCGTACTCTTTATTTTATTATTCAAGATTTTTCAAAGACATGTCTTCCAGGGTTGAGGTGTAATAAAATTAAGAATTTTTACCTCTTCAAAGAGGACATACTTCTATAAAGCAAGAAGCAGTTTTTTAAGTGTTATGACAGTGAAAAATGCAGTGACTACTATTACAAGTGTGTCATTGATTTGATTTCTTCTAAAATGAAAACAATTTTACTATTATTATTTGGCAGCATTAGTACAATTCTCTGCACAGTGAAAGGGACAAATCACATCTTAACATCATTATGCAAATATTTTTGATCTCATTGTTGTTGTTCTGACTCTTTGTGATCCCATGGACTGCAGCATGCCAGGCTTTCCTGTCCTTCACTGTCTCCTGGAGTTTGCTCAAAGTCACGTCCATTGAGTCAGTGATGCCATCCAACCATCTCATCCTCTGCCATCCCCTTCTCCTCCTCTTTTCAATCTTGCCCAGCATCAAGGTCTTTTCCAATGAGTTGACTCTTCATATCAGGTGGCTTAAGTATTGGAGCTTCTGCATCAGCCCGTCCAATGTATATTCAGGTTGATTTCCTTTAGGATTGACTGGTTTGAGCTCCTTGCTGTCCAAGGGACTCTCAAGAGTCTTTTCCAGCATCAAAGTTTGAAAGCATCTCTTCTTTAGTGCTCAGCCTTCCTCATGGTTCAATTCGCACATCCGTACATGACTACAAAGTGCTGTCTCTGCTTTTTAATATGCTGTCTAGGTTTATCACAGCTTTTCTTCCAAGGAGTGTGTCTTTTAATTTTGTGACTGCAGTCACCATCTTCAGTGATTTTGGTTTATGATCTCATAAACTTCTTTAAACTGTTGCCAGGACCCCATTATGTCCACAGGTAGCATTCTGAGATCACTGGTTTAGTGTGTCTTTTTTTTTTAATTTAATTGTAGTGTATGTGATTTACAATTATATTAGTTTCAGGTGTACAATATAGTGATTCACTATTTTTATAGATTCAGTTCAGTTCAGTCGCTCAGTCGTGTCCAACTCTTTGCGACCCCATGAATCGCAGCACATCAGGCCTCCCTATCCATCACCAACTCCCAGAGTTCACTCAGACTCATGTCCATCGAGTCAGTGATGCCATCCAGCCATCTCATCCTCTGTCATCCCCTTCTCCTTCTGCCCCCAGTCCCTCCCAGCATCAGAGTCTTTTCCAATGAGTCAAGTCTTTGCATGAGGTGGCCAAAGTACTGGAGTTTCAGCTTTACCATCATTCCTTCCAAAGAAATCCCAGGGCTGATCTCCTTTAGAATGGACTGGTTGGATCTCCTTGCAGTTCAAGGGACTCTCAAGAGTCTTCACCCATCTAATGTCATTACAAAACAATGGCTGTATTTCCCTGTGCTGTATAATATATCCTTGTTGCTTATCTGTTTTATATGTAGCAGTTTATATCTCTTAATCCCATGCCTGTCCCCACTTCTGCCTCCCAAATGGTAACCACTACTTTGTTTTCATCTGTGAGTCTGTTTCTATTTTGATGTACACATTTTGGGTCTAAATGTTTTCTTAGCCAGTTTCTATTAATGCTCTACTATAAGCAAGGCTAAAATCACATATTTCCACTTCTCTCTCTCTTTCTCCATGGACTGACTATAGTCAACAGTGCTATCTTTCTTCATATTTATTTTTGTACTGTTAAATATAATAAAATATGTATTAATTGATCAGCTAGCATTAAATGATATCCTTTGACTCCAGAGATTGCAGATGAGGTCATCAGTAAACTTACTTTACCTTCAACCTTCCCCTCCTCTTTGCCCACCAATTTTCCTTAGTTCCATCATTTCTAAATTTTTACAACAAAAGGTTATATATATATATTTTTTCCTTTCACTCCACTCCCTATATCTACTTTAACCTTGGTTCTCACAGCCAGTTTCTCCCCTAGGATTTCTCTGTTTGTCTCTTGACTGACGGAAGTTTGACTGTAGTAGTTTTCTCAAGAAGTACTTATTCATGGAAATAATATTTCCCAAGTTTTTGCTAGAGTCTTTTATAAGATTCAGTTCAGTTCAGTTCAGTCACTAACTCATGTCTGAGTCATTGCGACCCCATGAACTGCTGCACGCCAGGCCTCCCTGTCCATCACAAAGTCCCAGAGTTCACCCAAACCCATGTCCATTGTATTGGTGATGACATCCAACCATCTCCTCCTCTGTCATCCCCTGCTCTTCCTGCCCTAATTCTTTCCCAGCATCAGGGTCTTTTCCAATGAGTCAGCTCTTCACATCAGGTGGTCAAAGTACTGGAGCTTCAGCTTCAACATCAGTCCTTCCAATGAACACCCAGGACTGATCTTTAGGATGGACTGCTTAGATCTCCTTGCAGTCCAAGGGATTCTCAAGAGTCTTCTCCAACACCACAGTTAAAAGCATCAATTCTTCAGTGCTCAGCTTTCTTTATAGTCCAAATCTCACATCCATACATGACCACTGGAAAAACCATAGCCTTGACTAGATGGACCTTTGTTGACAAAGTAATGTCTCTGCCTTTTAATATGCTGTCTAGGTTGGTTATAACATTCTTTCCAAGGAGTAAGTGTCTTTCAATTTCATGGCTGCAATCACCATCTGCAGTGATTTTGGAGCCCAGAAAAATAAAGTTAGCCACTGTTTCCACTGTTTCCCCATCTATTTCCCATGAAGTGATGGGACCAGATGCCATGATCTTAGTTTTCTGAATGTTGAACTTTAAGCCAATTTTTTCACTCTCCTCTTTCACTTTCATCAAGAGGCTCTTTAGTTCTTCTTCACTTTCTGCCATAAGGGTGGTGTCATGTGCATATCTGAGGTTATTGATATTTCTCCCAGCAATCTTGATTCCAGCTTGTGCTTCTTCCAGCCCAGCGTTTCTCATGGATATACTCTGCATATAAGTTAAATAAGCAGGGTGACAATATACAGCCTTGATGTACTCCTTTTCCTGTTTGGAACCAGTCTGTTGTTCCATGTCCAGTTCTCACTATTGCTTCCTGACCTGCATACAGGTTTCTCAAGAGGCAGGTCAGGTGGTCTGGTATTCCCATCTCTTTCAGAATTTTCCACAGTTTATTGTGATCCATACAGTCAAAAGCTTTGGCATAGTCAATAAAGCAGAAATAGATGCTTTTTTGGAACTCTCTTGCTTTTTCCATGATCCAGCGGATGTTGGCAATTTGATCTCTGGTTCCTCTACCTTTTCTAAAACCAGCCTAAACATCTAGAGGTTCACAGTTCACCTTTGGCTATATATTAAAAACCTTAGCATTGCCTCATGAGAAATCTGTGTGCAAGTCAAGAAGCAACAATCAGAACTGTACATGGAACAACAGACTGGCTTCAAATCAGGAAAGGAGTATGTCAAGGCTGTATATTATAACCTGCCTTATTTAACTTATATGCAGAGTACATCCTGAGAAATGCTGGACTGGAAGAAGCACAAGCTGGAATCAAGAGTGCCAGGAGTAATACTAATAACCTCAGATATGCAGATGATACCACCGTTATAGTAGAAAGTAAAGAGGAACTGAGGAGCCTCTTGATGAAAGTGAAAAAGGAGAGTGAAAAAGTTGGCTTAAAGCTCAACATTCAGAAAACTAAGATCATGGCATCTGGTCCCATCACTTCATGGGAAATGGATGGGGAAACAGTGGAAACAATGGCAGACTTTATTTTTGGGGGCTCCAAAATCACTGCAGATGGTGACTGCAGACATGAAATTAAAAGACATTTCCTCCTAAGAAGAAAAGTTATGACCAACCTTGACAGCATATTAAAAAGGAAAGACATTATTTTGCCAACAAAGTTCTGTCTAGTCAAAGCTATGGTTTTTCCAATAGTCATGTATGGTGTGAGAGTTAGGCTATAAAGAATGCTGATCACCAAAGAATTGATGCTTTTGAACTGTGGTGTTGGAGAAGACTCTTGAGAGTCCCTTGGACTGCAAGGACATCCAACAAGGCAGTCCTAGAGGAAATCAGTCCTTAGTGTTCATTGGAAGCACTGATGTTGAAGCTGAAATTCCAATATTTGGCCACCTGCTGTAAAGAACTGGCACCATGGAAAAGACCCTGATGCTGGGAAAGATTGAAGGTGGGAGGAGAAAGGGACCACAGAGGATGAGATGGTTGGATGGCATCACTGACTCAGTGGACATGAGTTTGAGTAAATTCCAGGAGTTACTGATGGACAAGGAAGCCTGGTGTGCTGCAGTCCATATGGTCGCAAAGAGTCCAACACGACTGGGTGACTGAACTGAACTAAACTGAATCTTTCTTGAGTGTCTTGTACTCTTTTATACTTGAAATATTTTTATTTAAATATAAGTATTTATGAATTTAATCTCCAATTCCCTCTGAAGAGTTGTCAGTGATCTCTGCTAAATGATGCTAAAGGACTCTTTTATGGCAAAGCTGTGATTCATTTAAACTCTCAGTGACAAATATGAAAAAAAATTCAGTAATGTATTTACTTGGTATAGAATGTTTTATAAGAATAAAGGGGAAGAAATACAGTGAAAAAGAAGAGAAATTCATAGATTGGTGTAAGCTGCAAAGCCTCGTACTCACTGGCATGGTTTGTTCAGATTTCCTTGCCTATCTAGGTTCTATTATGAACCCCCAGGGCAGGGGCTGTATCTGCCCACTACAAGATAATTATTATTCTTTAACCTTCTACTGTTGAACGTTGCAGTGGAGAAAAACAAAAGGCCAGTCTGCTTTCCCCCCCACGAATGATTTTATATTTTTCTCTGGCTTCCTTAAGTTTTCTTTCTTCATTTTTGAAGTATCTTTGAAAGAATGTCATCTTCGTTTATGTAATGAATTTTTTATTATAAACTTAATTTATTCTAGTCCATCCCTTTATGTGTGTCTAGTGAATTTCTCTAGTATGTCTCCTTTAGACCTCAATTGTGAATATATTAGAACTACTTTATTTTCTATCATTTGTCTCTAAAACTTTTACACTTTTATTTTTTTAATTCAACTTTTGAAAATTTTCATAATATACTTCATATAACATGATACAATCCATCACATAATCAATATAAAACATATTGAGATATATTAGATTGTTTTCTTCTTACTAAGTGTACTTTATACTTACTGCTGCTGCTAAGTTGCTTCAGTCATGTCCCTCTCTGTGCGACCCCAGAGACGGCAGCCCACCAGGCTCCCCCGTCCCTGGGATTCTCCAGACAAGAACACTGAAGTGGGTTGCCATTTCCTTCTCCAATGCATGAAAGTGAAAAGTGAAAGTGAAGTTGCTCAGTCGTGTCTGACTCTTAGCGACCCCATGGACAGCAGCCCACCAGGCTCCTCCGTCCATGGGATTTGCCAAGCAAGAGTACTGGAGTGGGTTGCCATTGCCTTCTCTGCTTTATACTTACAGTACACCATATTTGGATGCTCAGTTTTTCTGAGGAATAGATGAGGGGATTTTATGTAATTCGCAGTTGGAAAAGTATATTCACATACTTAAGTGTCCCAAAAGTATTATTTGATACATAAATAATTATGGAAAAACGTATTTCCCATAATTGAAAAATCATTCTCCTTTAATACTTGCATCCACATTGACAAGACTGGTTTATCTATGGCATTGTGATTTACATTTTCACACTGCATATGAACGAGCTATTTGAAGTTCTAATCAGGTGAGGGAAAGCTTGTCTGTGACCTAGTTAGAGAGTTACAAGATTTTAAGTTGAAATTGAAACTTGTGATTATATGATAATGAACAATGATTTTACAGTTTTCTCATATGAACAAATATGAAGACAATTTTAATTGTAATTGATAGCACTTAGGAACTCACTGTAGAAGAACGTGAAGAACTCAATACTGCTTAAGAGTTGTTTGCAATCTGTCAATAATGTTTTGAGTTCATTGTTAATAATACTGAGCTAACACAAGAGTTAATGAATTAACTTAGACATGAATTTGAAATGGATATCTTTGGCTTTGAAGTCAAAGCAAGTATGTTTTTAAAAAATCCAGTTTTGATTGTCTATTTCCTGGACTGTATTTTTTTTTTTTCATAAAAAACTTCAAAGAGAACTCTGTGAACTGTATTTTCTGGTAAAATATGTAGTGTCATCCTTTTCCTTCAGTCAAGCTCAACAAAATCATAATACATATACTGTCCTAGGAAAAATCCCTCCATGCTCAGTAGTGTCTGATAGCCCAGAAAGCTTAGTTCCTTACTGATGTTATGGGAGGTCTCATTTTCTGAAACTTAGAAAAGGTCTGGAAGCTTATCTTTGTTCCCCAAATTGATGGCAATGGTGGGGGCATTCGATGTGTTTGAAGCAGCGGTTCTGGTAGTTTCCTCGGCTTTGCAGATCTGACTCTATTTGTGTATAAAATCCAAAGTTTCAACCTTATAGCCATGGAGTTCTGTTTAGGTCTGTCTGGCTCTTGCATTTATATCTTGATTGTTCCTGAATTCAAGGCAAAAATCACACCTCTAAACTTCAAAACTTTTGCCCAGTGTAGCTTTCTCCACCCAAGCCTCAGAACTGTCTATTGCAAATGGGATTTAATATATTCAATGAGTTAATTTATCTATACATATGCATCTCCCATCCTAATACCTAGCATGTGATATTTGCTTAACAGATATTATTACCTCCCTCTTCCTTACCCCAAATACACACCATACTCCTTCTAAAAGAAAAAAGGCAGCTTCTACAGGGCCAGCTATGGTTTCAGGAATTAACCTGTAGAACTTCTTAAACAGATGTTTGCTGAATATTACATTTAGATGCTGTGCTAGATTCTAAGAATTCAAAGAGAAAAATGCCATCCTTTTCCTCAAAGGGCTTAAAATGAGTGTGCTGTGCTTAGTTGTGTCTGACTCTTTGAGACCCTATGGACTGTAGCCTGCCAGGCTCCTCTGTCCATGGGATTCTCCAGGCAAGAATACTGGAGTGGGTTGCAATGCCCTTCTTCAGGGGATCTTCCCAACCCAGGGATCAAACCTAGATCTCCTGCATTGTAGATGGACTCTTTACCATCTGAGCCACCAGGAAAGTCCAAGAATACTGGAGTGGGTAGCCTATCCCTTTTCCAGGGGAACTTCCTGACCCAGGAATTGAAGTGGGGTTTCTTGAATTGCAGGTGGGTTCTTTACCAGTTGAGCTACCAGGGAAGCCCCCAACGTGAGTGTATGTGAGTTCAACAAATGACATAAAATTACTATGCAATACTGTTTTCACTGAAGTGCACCCAGAAAACTAGGGGAAAAAAGAATATCTAACAGCCTGGAAGAAGCGGAGGAGGCTTCCCAGAAAATAAAGCATTTCAGCTATAGAAGGAAAACTTAGTAGAGTGATATGAGAGTGTTAAACCATTTCAATAACTACAAGCCCTTCAATATGATGGAGAAGAGGATTGGCATGAATCAATATAGAGATGATGCTGAAAAAGTAGGCAAAGGTTGTCACCGAAGGCCTGCTATGATGTGATTATGCTGTTAGGGTTCCATGATGGAGACACAGGGGTATCAGTAAGAATTTTAAACACTAAAGAAAAATAATCATTTTGGTTTAACTGAAATTTCATTAGTTATAGCATGACATAATGAACTAAAGTGGGACAAAAAAGAAACTGGAACATTAAATATAAATCTCTTGAGGTGCTTGGTGAAAAATACTGGACTAAGGCAGTGGGAATGAAGTAGAAACTAATTTGTAAATTACAAAGGAAGAATAATTGACCAAATTCAGTGATTATTTAAATGAGCAGATGAAGGAAGGAAAGAATCAAGAAAATATCTAGTTTTCTGACATAAATGACTCAGTTGATAGTGAGAACATGACTTTTGACCAAAGATGATAAGGTTTTAATGTTAGACATGATGCTTTTTTATTTTAAATAGACCATTTTACATATATATTATACAGCATATATTTAAATTTGTAGAAACTTTGCAGAGTACAAAGAATTCCCAAATACCCCACATGCAGCTTTTCTTATTATTTACATCTTATAGTAATGTGACACATTTGTCACAAATAATAAACCAATATCAATACATTATCATTGGGCTTCCCTGATAGCTCAGCTGGTAAAGAATCACCCTGCAATGTGGGAGACCTAGGTTCAATCCCTGGGTTGGGATGATCCCCTGGAGAAGGGAATGGCTACCCACTCCAGTATTTTGGCCTGGAGAATTCCAAAGAGTCAGACACGAAGGAGCAATTTTCACATATGTTATCATTAAGTCCATACGTTTTCAGGTTTTCTTAGTTTTTACTTAATGTCCTTCTTCTGTTTCGGAATTCTATCCAGGGTATCACATTACATTTAGTCATTATGTCTCTTTAGGCAATTCTTGACTGTGACAGTTTTTCAGGCTTTTATTGTTTTTGATGACCCTGAGAGTTTTGACCTTGAGAGTTATTCTAGTCAGGTACTTTGTAAGATGTCCCTTTTTATTTTTCCGCTTCTATGATTTGACTAAAGTGAAGAGTTTTGAGGAAGAGCACACAGATAAACGGCCGTTTTCACCATATCATATCAAGAGACGTGCTTGACGTGAGTTAGCACTGTTGACGTTAACTGACGACATCGGGAGAGGTAGCGTTTGTCGGGCTTCTTCTCTGTAAAGCTGCTCTCACACCACCTGACCCTCTTTTACCCTATACTCCTTGCGAGAGAAGTATGGATGTGCATGCTCAGTCATATCCAACTCTTTGTGACCCCATGGACTGTAGCCCACCAGGCTCCTCTGCTCATGGAATTCTCCAGGCAAGGATACTGGAGTGTGTTGCCATCTCTTGCTGCAGGGGTTCTTCCCAACCTAGAGACTGAACCCACATCTCCGGCATCTCCTGCATTGGCAGGTAGATTCTTTACTCCTGAGCCACCTGGGAAGCCTTCACTATGCATATCCCACACTTAATGAACCAAGAAGTTATATTCCTTCTCTTAAGGACAAAGCATCTATATAAATTATGTGGAGAAAAAATTATGTGGAATTCTTCTGCAACACCTATTTTTTTCCTTTCCTCTACTTATTTAATAATTCAATCACTTATTTATATCAGTATGGCTTCCTGAATATTTATTTTTAAAGTTGTTTTATAAGCCAGTACTGCTTGATTTTTTTTTTTTTGCTCAAATTATTCTTGCTTTGGCCATTGGGAGCTCTTTCAGTTGTCCCACATATCCCATTGGTAAACCCACACCATTGCTTATTTAAAACATTTTAGTAATACTTTACTTTCTGGCACTACGACATGCTTGAGGCTCATATTTATTCCCTAAGCCAGTCCTAGAATCAGTAATTTCTCCAAGGAGCCTGGTTTCTTTTTATAAGCAAGGAAGGAAATATCTATACATATTAATCTTTGAGTATACACATATCTATAAATATTTTTACATGTATCATATTCATCGGTATCATATTAGGCTAACATGAGTAATCATCTAATACCATATGGATCATTCTAACCTTCTCCCTCTTGCTTACCTGTAACCTCTCACTCCCACACTGAGAAACTAGGTTCCCATCCCTTGCCATCCACTTATGAAATTGTTTATTCCAGTATATATATATAGTGGTTTCAGAACTGTTCACCTGTGCCCCTTTGAAAAATAACTTCATTAACTAGAAAGTGCTTATGTGAAGTTCCTTTTACCTTTAGCCTTAGAAAATCATCAATCATTTCTAAAGTAGGAAATGGCAACCCACTCCAGTGTTCTTGCCTGGAGAATCCCCATGGACAGAGGAGCCTGGTGGGCTAGACTTCATGGGGTTGCAAAGACTCGGACAGGACTGAGTGACTGAGCACATTTCTAAAGTTATTTAGGTAAGTATCTTTTAATTCTTATCCACTTCAATTAGATTGATTCCTACATTTGTAACATAGATTCTTTTGTCACAGTCTACATTGAATCCAGAATCCTCAACCTCCTAAGTGATTTTTTGAACTTACATTAATGTTCACTTTTTCTGCTGTAAATTTTTATGCATTCTAACAAATGTATAATGTCTGTATCCATCATTACAGTATCATTTACCATACTATAAAGTCCCCTATACTTCCCCTATTCATCTCTCCCCATAACCCTGAGCCCTTAGCAACCACTGATTTATTTACCATCTCTACAGTTTCACCTTTCCCAGAATGTCACATGATTGGAGTCATACAGTGTGTAGCCTTTTCAGGCTTCTTTCATTCAGTTTAGTCTCTTTCACTCACCAATATGTATTTAAGGTTCTTCCATGTCTTTTCATGACTTGATAGTTCATTTCTTTTTATCACTGAATAATATTCCATTGCATGTATGTACCACAGTTTTTCTGGCCACCTATTACAAGTCATCTTGGTTACTTCTAGTTTTGATAAAGTCCTATAAAACTCCTATAAAAAATTACATGCAGAGTTTTGTGTGGAATAAAGTTTTCAAACCAGCCAGGTGGGTTGTAGAAGATTATGTTTAGCTTTGAAAGAATTTTCCATACTATTTTTTAAAGTGGCTGTACCATTTTGCATTTCCACCAGGTATGAGTAAGAACTTCTGTGGGTCCTCACCACCAGTTGATATTGTCAGGTTTAAAAAAACTTAATCCATTCAAACAAGTCTAAAATAGTCATATCTCACTGTTGTTTTCATTAGCATTTTTCTAATGACAAATGTGGGACATCTTTTCATATGCTTATTTACTACCTGCATATCCTGGTGAGGTGTCTGAGCTGAGATTTCCCATTTTAATAGGATGTTTGGTTTTCTGTTGTTGAATTTTACAAATGGATGGTATATTTTGACTAGATGTGTTGCACAAATATTTTCTCCTGGTTTACAGCTTGTCTTTTCATTCTTTAACAGTGTCTTTTGCAGAAAGGAAGTTTTTAACTTTAACAAAGTACAATTTAGTAATTTTTACTCCATGAGTCATACTTTTAGTGTTTTATCTAAAAAAACATCACCAAACCCAAGATCAAAGGGAGATTTTTCTCTTGTTTTCTCTCAGAAGTTTTATAGTTTTGCATTTCATAGTTATGTAATACTTAGAGTTCATTTGATAAAAGTCTTATAGTCTATGTCTAAAGTCATTTGTTCCAGCAATATCTGTTAGAAAGGCTATCTTATTTCCATTGAATTATCTTTACACCTTTGTCAAAGATCAGTTGACTATATTTTTGTAAATCTACGTCTAGGCTCTGTGTTCTCTTCTTTGATGTATGTGTCTTTTCTTTTATCTGTACTATGCAATCTTGATCTTCCCGGCCACCGCCCCTGGCCTCGGACACGGGGTGGCTCCTCCAGACCGTTGCCCCTGACCTCGGACGCGGGGAGGCTCCTCTCCGCCATTCCTGCGCTGTCGTAGCCTGGCACTCTCGGCAGCTGCCCCTGACCTCGGATGTGGGGTAACTCTGCTCGGCCACGCTGAGTGCACCGGCCCTCGCAGCCGCTTGCACTGAGTGTGCCGGCCGTTTGCCGATTAAGGTCCGTCTAGTCCAGGCTATGGTTTTTCCAGTGGTCATGTATGGAAACTCGAGTACTTTGGCCAGTTCAGTTCAGTTCAGTCGCTCAGTCATGTCCCAGTCTTTGCGACCCCATGAATCACAGCACGCCAGGCCTCCCTGTCCATCACCATCTCCCGGAGTTCACTCAGACTCACGTCCATCGAGTCCGTGATGCCATCCAGCCATCTCATCCTCTGTCGTCCCCTTCTCCTCCTGCCCCCAATCCCTCCCAGCATCAGAGTCTTTTCCAATGAGTCAACTCTTCCCATGAGGTGGCCAAAGTACTGGAGCTGCAGCTTTAGCAACATTTCTTCCAAAGAAACCCCAGGATTGATCTCCTTTAGAATGGACTGGTTGGATCTCCTTGTAGTCCAAGGGACTCTCAACAGTCTTCTCCAACACCACAGCTCAAAAGCATCAATTCTTCGGTGCTCAGCCTTCTTCACAGTCCAAATCTCACATCCATACATGACCGCAGGAAAAACCATAGCCTTGACTAGACGGACCTTAGTCGGCAAAATAATGTCACTGCTTTTGAATATACTATCTAGGTTGGTCATAACTTTTCTTCCAAGGAGTAAGCGTCTTTTAATTTCATGGCTGCAGTCACCATCTGCAGTGATTTTGGAGACCCCCCAAAAAATAAAGTCAGCCACTGTTTCCACTGTTTCCCCATCTATTTTCCATGAAGTGATGGGACCGGATGCCATGATCTTCATTTTCTGAATGTTGAGCTTTAAGCCAACTTTTTCGCTCTCCTCTTTCACTTTCATCAAGAGGCTTTTTAGCTCCTCTTCACTTTCTGCCTTAAGGGTGGTGTCATCTGCATATCTGAGGTTATTGATATTTCTCCTGGCAATCTTGATTCCAGCTGTGTTTCTTCCAGTCCAGCATTTCTCATGATATGCTCTGCATATAAGCACTTTGGCTACCTCATGCAAAAAGTTGACTCATTGGTAGAGACTCTGATGCTGGGAGGGATTGGGGGCAGGAGGAGAAGGGGACGACAGAGGATGAGATGGCTGGATGACATCACTGACTCAATGGACGTGAGTCTGAGTGAACTCCAGGAGTTGGTGATGGATAGGGAGGCCTGGCATGCTGCAATTCATGGGATTGCAAAGAGTCGGACATGACTGAGTGAGTGAACTGAACTGATGCAGTCTTGATTGTGTCAACATGACTACCTTGATCAGATAGTATGAGCTCTCTTTCTTCTTCAGTGAAAGAAAGAGAAAGTATGAAGTTGCTCAGTGGTGTCTGACTGTTTGCAGCCCCATGGACTGCAGCCTACCAGGCTCCTCTGTCCATGGAATTTTCCAGGCAAGAGTACTGGAGTGGGTTGCCATTTCCTTCTCCAGGGGATCTTCCGACCCAATGATTGAATTAGGGTCTCTTGCATTGCAGGCAGATTCTGTACTCTCTGAGCCGCCAGGGAAGCCCATCTTCTTCAGTGTTAAATGCCTATTCTAGGTGTTTTGCTTTTCTGTATAAATTTTAGAGTCAGCTTGTTGATATCTCCAACACGTTTTCTAGGATTATTATTAATAACATATCAGTCCCAATTATATTCATTTGTCTTCCTCCTACCTTGGGATCCTTGACTTTCCAATTCAACTCTATTCTTACTTGTACTGCTATTTTGATCACATCTGTTGCCCTCTGAGTCATCAGCCTAGGAAATATCAAACCATCTCCTTTCTATTTCCAAGACGCTGATGGTTGCTGGCAAATATCATCTAAGGAGGAACATTGTTCCCATCTCAAATCCCCTAGGGCTGCACAACACAACAATTCTTTTCCTCATTTTTGTTTATTTGTTTGTTGGTTGGTTGGGGGTGTTTTTTTGGCTGCACTGGGTCTTCCTTGCTTTTCTCTAGTTGCGATACAGAGGTTTCTCTACTGCAGCTCACAGGCTTCTCTTCTTGTGGAGCATGGGCTCAAGGTGTCTAGTCTTGGTAGTTTCAGCATATTCACTTAGTTGCTTCATAGCATACATCTCCACAGCAGATTCAATCCTTGACCAGGGATTGACCTCACATCCCCTGCATTGGAAGGCAGATTCACAATAACTGGACCACCAGGTAAATTCCAATCTTTTTCCTTTTTTTCCCATCCAGTTCCATCTTTCCACCTCTGTCCCATTTTCCATGCAGACATTACATATACATAATAAAGGTATTATGTATACCTTTATTCAGGTCCCTGAGCATGACATTTTTATTGTCAGTTTTCATTCCAATTGAAAAGAAAGGCAATGCAAAAGAATGCTCAAACTACCACACAATTGCCCTCATCTCACATGCTAGTAAAGTAATGCTCAAAATTCTCCAAGCCAGGCTACAGCAATACGTGAACCATGAACTCCCTGATGTTCAAGCTGGTTTTAGAAAAGGCAGAGGAACCAGAGATCAAATTGCCAACATCCGCTGGATCATCAAAAATCAAGAGAGTTCCAGAAAAACATCTATTTCTGCTTTATTGACTATGCCAAAGCCTTTGACTGTGTGGATCACAATCAACTGTGGAAAATTCTGAAAGAGATGGGAATACCAGACCACCTGACCTGCCTCTTGATAAATCTGTATGCAGGTCAGGAAGCAACAGTTAGAACTGGACATGGAAAAACAGACTGGTTCCAAATAGGAAAAGGAGTACGTCAAGGCTATATATTGTCACCTTGCTTATTTAACTGATATGCAGAGTACATCATGAGAAATGCTGGACTGGGAGAAACACAAGCTGGAATCAAGATTGCTGGGAGAAATACCAATAACCTCAGATATGTAGATGACACCACCCTTATGGCAGAAAGTGAAGAGGAACTCAAAAGCCTCTTGATGAAAGTGAAAGAGGAGAGCGAAAAAGTTGGCTTAAAGCTCAACATTCAGAAAATGAAGATCATGGCATCCGGTCCCATCACTTCATGGAAAATAGATGGGGAAACAGTGGAAACAGTGGCTGACTTTATTTGTGGGGGCTCCAAAATCACTGCAGATGGTGATTGCAGCCATGAAATTAAAAGACGCTTACTCCTTGGAAGAAAAGTTATGACCAACCTAGATAGTATATTCAAAAGCAGTGACATTACTTTGCCGACTAAGTTCCGTCTAGTCAAGGCTATGGTTTTTCCTGTGGTCATGTATGGATGTGAGAGTTGGACTGTGAAGAAGGCTGAGCACTGAAGAATTGATGCTTTTGAACTGTGGTGTTGGAGAAGACTGTTGAGAGTCCCTTGGACTGCAAGGAGATCCAACCAGTCCATTCTGAAGGAGATCAACCCTGGGATTTCTATGGAAGGAATGATGCTGAAGCTGAAACTCCAGTACTTTGGCCACCTCATGCGAAAAGTTGACTCATTGGAAAAGACTCTGATGCTGGGAGGGATTGGGGGCAGGAGGAAAAGGGGACAACCGAGGATGAGATGGCTGAATGGCATCACGGACTCGATGGACGTGAGTCTGAGTGAACTCCGGGAGATGGTGATGAACAGGGAGGCCTGGCGTGCTGCGATTCATGGGGTCACAAAGAGTTGGACACCGCTGAGCGACTGAACTGAACTGAGAATGACATTTTTATTCCCAGCTGATGTCTTCTTGATTTCCTGGAGATAATGACTACAGTGCATTAAGTGGCTCTGCGTTTACTCACATCTTCTCCTTCTTCCATCTTTTTTCCAGAATGAATCACTTCTTCTTCTGATTTCCATCCCTTCAAATATTACCTCAGTTATTTTAATTAAATAATAATAATGAAAATTATTATTAACTTTTTTTAAAAATTTTGTAAAAAATTTTTTAGCCAAGTTGTGTGGCATGTTTCCTGACCAGGGATCAAACTCATGCCCTCAGTAGTGAAAGCAGAGTCTTAACCCCTGGACCACAGGGTGGTGGTGGTGTTTTGTCGTTGAGTCATGTCCAACTCTCTTGTGACTCCATGGACTATAGCCTACAAGGCTCCTCTGTTAATGGAATTCTCCAGGCAAGAATACTGGAGTCGGTTGACAATTCCTTTTCCAGGGCATCTTCCTGACCCAGGGATCAAACCTGAGTTTCCTTCATTGCAGGTATATCCTCTACCACTGAGCCACCAGGGAAGCCATATATATATATACATATACACATACATACACACATATGTGTGTGTATATGACTTACTTTAGAAATAGGATCATATGATGATGGAGGCTGAGAAGTTCCGTAATCTGCCTTCTGCAAACTCAGGAGAGGCTCATAGTGTAAGTTCCATTCCAAGTGCAAAAGACCAATATCCCAGCTGAAAAACAGAACAAATTCTTTCTTATTCCGTCTTTTGTTCTGTTCAGGCTTCAAACAGATTGGATGAGACCCACTCACACTGGGGAGGGCAATCTGATTCACTCAGCCTCTCAGATAAATGTTATTCTGTATAACATTCATCCAGAAGTACCCTTGCAGACCCACCCAGAATAATGTTTAATTAAATGATGTGGCCATCTTCATATTGACACATAAAATTAACCATCAGGATATAAGACATGGTCTTATATATGGTCAAGTTCCCATCTCTGTCACTCACAACTCTTGATTTCAGCAAGCTGCTCTTAGCTTCAGTTTTCTCATCTGCAAAATGTTCATAGCATCCTTTCCCAGAGTGGCTATGAATATTAAAGAAGTGTGTTAAAACGATTTTTTTTCCCCCATAGAGTGGGCACTGAACAGCAGTTGTTTCATTTTTAATCTTTTAAATCTCTTACTTCTCTCTTCAAACTGAATTTGCTTCCCATGATATATCTTATCATATTTTGTTCACTCTAATTTTTAAGTAAACAGTGAGTGGCCAGTGAAAGTGACTCTACCATTTTCCCTGAGATAATGTTTCACAGATTAAGAGATCTCATTGCCATGGAATGTTTCTTGATCTTTGGCTGAAAGTAAATAGCCTCTCTAGTACCATATATAGAAAATTATGATGAGCATGATTTGTGACTTGACACTACATCAACCATGGAAAAAGAAAAATTAGGTTTTGTCTTAAATCACTTTCTCAAATCATAGTAGTCCAACTTTTTTGGTATTTACATTATTTTAATTTTTCCTATCATGAGAATTATCTTGTGTTTCCCTTGATAAATTTTATTTTTTAAAACATTTTATTGGAGTATAGTTGATTTACAGTATTATGTTACTTTCTACTGTATAGAAATTTAAATCAGTTTTACATATATCCAACTCTTTTTTAGATTCTTTTCCTATGTGAGTTATTAAAGAATACTGAGTAGAATTCCCTGTGCTATACAACAGGTCTTTATTTGTTATCTACTTTATAGATAGTAGATATATATAGGGCTTCCCTGGTGGCCCAGCTGGTAAAGAATCTGCCTGCAATGTGGGAGACCTGTGTTTGATCCCTGAGTTGGGAAGATCCCCTGGAGAAAGGAATGGCTATCCACTCCAATATTCTTGCCTGGAAAATTCCATGGACTGTACAGTCCCTGGGGCCACAGAATTGGACACGTCTGAGGCACTTTCACTTTATATATATAGTTTATGTCATGCCCAGTCTCCCAATTTATCACTCACCCTCCTTTCCTCCTGGTAACCATAAGTCTGTTTTCTGCATTTGTGACTCCATTTCTGTTTTATAAATAAGCTCATTTGTTCCATTTTTTTAAGCTCCCACATGTAAGTGATATCATATGTGATATCAAATATGATATCAAATACATATCATATTTATCTTTATTTGAGTAACTTCACTATGATAATCTCTGAGTCCATCCATGTTGCTGCAAATGACATAATTTCATTCCCTTTATGGCTGAGTAATATTTCACTGTATATATGTGCCACATCTTCTCTACCCATTATCCTGTCAATGGATATTTAGGTGGCTTCCGTGTCTTGGCTATTGTACGCAGTGCAGTGAACATTGAAGTGCATGCACCTGTTACTATTATAGTTTTCTCAGGATATATGCCAAGGAGTAGGATTGCTGGATCATATCGTGGTCCTCTTTTTTAGCTTCTTAAGCAACCTTCATGTGGTTCTTCATAATAGCTATACCAGTTTACATTCCCACCAGTGTAGAAGGGTTCCTTTTTCTCCTCATCTTCTCCAGCATTCATTGTTTGTGGACTTTTTGATGATGGCTGTTCTGACCAGTGTGAGATAGAACCTCACTGTTGTTTTGATTTGCATTTTTATGATAATTAGTGATGGAGAGCATCTTTCATGTACTTTTTGGCCATCTGTTTGTCTTTTTTTTGGAGAAATGTCTATTTAGATCTTCTGCCCATTTTTTAATTGGGTTGTTTGTTTTTTAACATAGAGCTGCATGCACTGTTTGTGTATTTTGGAGATTACAATTGCTTACTTTGTCAATATTTTCTCCCATTATGTGGGTTGTCTTTTTGTTTTGTTTACATTCAGTAGTTTCCTTTGCTGTGTGGAAGCTTTTAATTTTAATTAGGTTTCATTTGTTTATTTTTGTTTTTATTTTCACTAGTCTAGGTGGTGGATCAAAAAATGATATTGCTGCAGTTGATGTCAGAGTGTTCTGCCTATGTTTTCCTCTAACAGTGTTATAATGTCCAGTCTTACATATAGGTCTTTGATCCATTTCAAGGTTATTTTTGTATATGGTTTGAGAGAGAGTTCTAATTTCATTATTTTACATGTAGCTGCCCAGGTTTCCCAGTACCACTAATTGAAGAGACTGTATTTTCTCCATTGTATATTCTTGCCTCCTTTGTCATAGATAGTCAACCATAAGTGCATGAGTTTATTTCTGGACCTTCTATTCTTTTCCATTGTGTTCTATTTTTGTTTTTGTGCCAGGGCCATACTGTTTTGATGACTGTAGCCTTGTAGTATAGTCTGAAGTCAGGGAAGCTGATTCCTCCAGCTGTGTTTTTCTTTCTCAGGATTGCCTTGACTATTAAGAGTCTTTGTGTTCCCATTCCCTTGGTAAATTTCATTAATAAATTAATGGGTAAGTTTTTTTTTAATTTTAAAATCTTTAATTCTTACATGCGTTCCCAAACATGAACCCCCCTCCCACCTCCCTCCCCACAACATCTCTGTGGGTCTTCCCCATGCACCAGCCCCAAGCCTGCTGTATCCTGCGTCAGACATAGACTGGCGATTCAATTCTTACATGATAGTATACATGTTAGAATGCCATTCTCCCAAATCATCCCACCCTCTCCCTCTCCCTCTGAGTCCAAAAGTCCATTATACACATCTATGTCTTTTTTCCTGTCTTGCATACAAATCAAAACCACAATGGGGTACCACTTCACACCAGTCAGAATGTCTGCGATCCAAAAATCTGCAAGCAATAAATGGTGGAGAGGGTGTGGAGAAAAGGGAACCCTCCTACACTGTTGGTGGGAATGCAAACTAGTACAGCCACTATGGAGAACAGTGTGGAGATTCCTTAAAAAATTGCAAATAGAACTACCTTATGACCCAGCAATCCCACTGCTGGGCATACACACCGAGGAAACCAGAATTGAAAGAGACACATGTACCCCAATGTACATCGCAGCACTGTTTATAATAGCCAGGACATGGAAACAACCTAGATGTCCATCAGCAGATGAATGGATAAGAAAGCTGTAGTACATATACACAATGGAGTATTACTCAGCCGTTAAAAAGAATTCATTTGAATCAGTTCTGATGAGATGGATGATACTGGAGCCAATTACACAGAGTGAAGTAAGCCAGAAAGAAAAACACCAATACAGTATACTAACACATATATATGGAATTTAGAAAGATGGCAAGGACAACCCTGTATGCAAGACAGGAAATGGGTAAGTTTTCAGTCATTCTAAACAACGTTTCAAAATGTCTCTTTCACTTGACCCTGGTAGAAAGGGTAATTCATATATTATTTACCTCTTGTTTTGTCATCTTCTGTGAAACTCAGCATCGTGGCTGTGATTCTGACTAAGGGCTAACAAAAGCAATATTATTATTTTATGGTACAAAGTTAGTATTCTTTTGATGGTCATTTCTTGGTCACTAATCACTGAATAAGTTTTTGTAGCCTCAGTAATCTAACTTACACTTTAAAAATTCTGAGTTTTTGGAAGTGCTTTTTCACTTTAAATAAGGGACCCTTATGGATCCTTATTTAAAAACTAACGTAGTAGATGTCAGTTTTTACAGCATTTTACTGTTTCCCTTTCAGTCTGTCCTAAGATAAAAACTGTCAGGAACTTATGACTAATCTGGCAGGGTAAAATGAAATAATTATTTTATGACACCCTGGATAACTCAAGCTCATTTCTCACTTTTTCTTTAATAACACTGACTGAAAAGTTACAGTGGATTTTAGGTAATTGTCTCAATTTTCTTTCATGTGGCTGCGTAAGCACAGCTAATGGGTCTGTTTTCCATAATGAAATGTTATGGGAAATTCAAAACACAACCTGGCACGGATTTTCAGGTGTCATCTGGAGCATCTCACTTCCTCTAGGGAGACTTCTTGTAAATCTTCCTTTGGAAGAGAATGTCTTTGTTTAGGTTAAGATCTAGACACAAGACTGGGTGATCTCATAAATATGCTGCTGCTGCTAAGTCACTTCAGTCATGTCTGACTCTGTGTGACCCCACAGACGGCAGCTTACCAGGCTTCCCCGTCCCTGGGATTCTCCAGGCAAGAACACTGGAGTGGGTTGCCATTTCCCTCTCCAATGCATGAAAGGGAAAAGTGGAAGGGAATTTGCTCAGTCGTGTCCAACTCTTCGCGACCCAGTGGACCGCAGCCTACCAGGCTCCTCTGTCCATGGGATTTTCCAGGCAAGAGTACTGGAGTGGGGTGCCATTGCATGAGTAAGTCTCAAAATATTCTAGAAAGATGAAGATGCTTTATCTGTACGAGAAAGATGATGTTGACAGGAATAAATAAACTGTATATTTTACTTCAAATCTCAATTGCACCTGTAGAAGCTGTGGAACAGGAGTGGAGGGAAATAGCAAGATAAAATGAAGAAAGATGGTGACTAGATCAAACCTCATACTGCAGCCATCTTCAGAGTATTAACTGATGTGCAGGTTCCTACCTGATGGAAGCAGTCACTTGTACTCTCAGTCTGAGAGGGAAATGGATGATGGTCCACAGCTTCAGAGACAGGCAGCTCCCCTGGGAGAACAAAAGTGCCATAAATTTAGCTTATATGTTCAAATGACACTATCTAATGGAGCATGCCAAAGCCTTTGACTGTGTGGATCACAATCAACTGTGGAAAATTCTGAAAGAGATGGGAATACCAGACCACCTGACCTGCCTCTTGAGAAACCTATATGCAGGTCAGGAAGCAACAGTTAGAGCTGGACGTGGAACAACAGACTGGTTCCAAATAGGATAAAAGGAGTACGTTAAGGCTGTATATTGTCACCCTGCTTATTTAACTTCTATGCAGAGTACATCATGAGAAATGCTGGACTGGAAGAAACACAATATGGAATCAAGATTGCCGGGAGAAATATCAATAACCTCAGATATGCACATGACACCACTCTTATGGCAGAAAGTGAAGAGGAGCTAAAAAGCCTCTTGATGAAAGTGAAAGAGGAGAGTGAAAAAGTTGGCTTAAAGTTCAACATTCAGAAAACTAAAATCATGGCATCTGGTCCCATCACTTCATGGGAAATGGATGGGGAAACAGTGGAAACAGTGTCAGACTTTGTGTTTTTGGGCTCCAAAATCACTGCAGATGGTGACTGCAGCCATGAAATTAAAAGACGCTTACTCCTTGGAAGGAAAGTTGTGACCAGCCTAGAAAGCATATTAAAAAACAGAGACATTACTTTGTCAACAAAGGTCCATCTAGTCAAGGCTATGGTTTCTCCAGTAGTCATGTATGGATGTGAGAGTTGGACTGTGAAGAAAACTGAGTTCCGAAGAATTGATGCTTTTGAACTGTGGTGTTGGAGAAGACTCTTGAGAGTCCCTTCGACTGCAAGGAGATCCAACCAGTCCATTCTAAAGGAGATCAGTCCTGGATGTTCTTTGGAAGGAATGATGCTAAATCTGAAACTCCAGTACTTTGGCCACCTCATAAGAAGAGTTGACTCATTGGAAAAGATGCTGATGCTGGGAGGGATTGGGGGCAGGAGGAGGAGGGACGACAGAGGATGAGATGGCTAGATGGCATCACTGCCAACGGACATGAGTTTGGGTAAATTCCAGGAGTTGGTGATGGACAGGGAGGCCTGGTGTGCTGCGATTCATGGGGTCACAAAGAGTCTGACACGACTGAGCTACTGAAGTGAACTGAACTGAATGGAACATGAACTGGAGAACTGGTCTTTTTTTTTTTTTAATGTTTTCTCTCCCTCTATAAAAGATTATCTCAGCTACAGAGAAGCAGAAGAGTTCAGAAAAAAAAAAAAATTGGGGCCAGTAGCAATGTGCAGACATATGAATGCAAGATTCTTCATGAATCCAGAGCATGATTTTTTTTTTAAATGGTATATTGTCTGTCCCTCTGGAAATTGAATATAATTGAGATTCATTATTCTTGGGCTTCCCTGGTGGCTCAGATGGTAAAGAACCTGCCTGCAATGCAAAAGGCCCAGATTTGATCCCTTGGTCAGGAAGATCCACTGGAGAAAGAAATGGCTCCAGTATTCCTTTCCTGGAGAGTTCCATGGACAGACGAGCCTGGGAAGTCCATGGGGCCACAAAGACTCTCGTGAATGAGAGAATCTCCATGAAATCCAGTAAAGTGAAAGTTGCTCAGTTGTGTCCAACTCTTTGACATCCAGAGGATGATTTTTTAAAAAGTGGTACCTTGTATGTCCCTTTGGAAATTAAGCAGAGTTGAGATTGTTTATTCTGATATTCTTACTGCTTATAAATTATAAACCAAGTGGTATTATACTCCTCCTTCACCTAACATTTAGGAAGAATTTGGGAGATAGTCTAAATTCACCTTTGACTACAATTCCTCTAACTTACGTGTTCTATCTACCCTACTTTCACTCTGGTGGGGCCAGATCACTGTTGATTTTAGTTCTGATCTTGTCCTAAATTAATGAATTCTGGGCCTCCTGGATTTCTATGCTGCTGTCTGCATGAGGGCATCTGTGGAACAGAAGTTATCATGTGGCATGATTTCTTTCTGTTCTTTTAACCTTCCCTTCTTTTAAGCTTCCCTTCACTTCTTTCCCTGCCTTTTACGTCTCTTTACAGCAACTCTAGATGAAGTTGTATGGTTATATTAGACTTAACTGATGGCTGGGTTAATGAAAATAGGATGTTTTACATCTGGTTTTGCATCCCTCCAGATTTGCTTTCACCCATTATCCTCTGAGTCCTAGTTGCCTGCCTGATAGAGAGCTCCAACTGCCTTCCTATTTGCCTCCTCCACTAACACTGCCACATGTTTCAGCCTTTCCAAATGAGTTCTGGGCTTTGACACAGCCTCCATCAAGCCCACCAGAGTGTAAGTCATAGTGTTTTTGATACTTGAATATGACTTCACTAGACCCAAATGACTCTGCTTCATCTGCCACTCTGCTGTGCTTAGTCACTCAATCATGTCCAACTCTTTGTGACCCTGTGGGCTGTAGCCCACTGGGCTCCTCTGTCCATGGGGATTCTCCAGGCAAGAATACTGGTGTGGGTTACCATGCTCTCCTTCAGGGTATCTTCCTAGCCCAGGGAACCCAGGTCTCCTACTTTGCAAGTAGATTTTTTACCATCTGAGCCACCAGGGAAGCCCAAGAATACTGGAGTCGGCAGCCTATCCCTTCTCCAGAGGATCTTCCTGACCCAGAAATCAACCCAGGGTCTCTTGCATTGCAGGCAGATTCTTTACCAGCTGAGCTATCAGGGAAGCCCCACTTTCCAAATCGAATGAAACACATCAGTGCTGAAAGTGGGATCTGGCTTCCCAGAGTGGCCATGTCCACAAGTAAGAAATTCACAGGAGTGATGCTCATAGAATGAATAGAACTTGGACCAGCACTGGACACAAAATTTTAAGGATTATATAGAAGCTTTACACTTCCCTCAAATACATTACCCTCTTTTCACCCCCATCCTGTTCCACAGATGAATTTTTACCTCTCACTTCAGAGAGAAAATACGTTCATTGTTTTTCAATTTTTCAGATGTTTGAGTACTCACCATTCACACTTACAGTTTAGTATGTGATGAATGGGAGCTCTGTCATTTGAGAACTCCTTCAGTTTTCTGCTATAAAATCTATAAACCTGGCTACATCTGTTTACCTCCTCCCATATGTCCCTTACGTCTCACTGATGCTAACTGAGACTCATGGCCACCTCGGCTGCAAGGCAAGTTGGGAAACTGGGCATTTGGAAAAGTAAATGGGATTGCCATGATTGTCAGAGACTGTAATACACTGTTTCTCTGTGTCGAACCAGGGATTTGTTACCAAGGTAGTTTGTTTAGCTCTGTCTGTAGGTAGTAACCAAGAGAGAACTTGTGGCTGAGGACTTGTATCCTTATTCCATTTTAACAGCATGCTCTAATCATAGTCATTATTCTACCCACCCTGGCATAGTACCTCCAGCAGTAAAAAAAGAAAATCCAGCATATTTTGACTTTCTGTTGAGAAAGATAAATTTCTCAGCACATCTGCCATCAATCTCTTCTCTCCTTATAGATGACAAAACAGTTTCTTAGGAATTTCCGAGGTTGTTGCAGTTATACTGTACAGCAATTTTTAGATAATGATGTAATGAGGAAAATTTTAACACTTCCTCAATTTAGTCAATCCCTAAAATGCTATCTGTCTAGTATTTCCTCTGTAACAACCAGTTCAGAACTAAGAATTATGAAATTGTAATTCAGACTGTGGTAAGACCTCCATAATGATTTTCTATGTATTCCAGGAACCAAGATGGCTTGGGTCTGTTGACCACAGTTATTTACACCATTTTTCTTCAGTTTGATAATCAGACTTAAAATTTACTCCTGGATCCAATGTAGCTTGTATATTTCAATCTGAGATATAACTGAATACTTAACTGCAGGTCTAAAATCTTGAATGAGAATTCCTCAGGAATAACCTGAATAAAGGTAGACTCTCTTAATTCCAGTTTACAAAAGGTGTCACATTAAAAGGAAGCACAAATTATTTCCAGAATCCTTAAAGAATAAGGTCAGTCTTCAAAGCAGATTTCTTTGAGGGAGTAACATAGCACACAAAATCATTCTCTTTAGACACCAACACACCCCATCTTTCATTTTCACGCTTTTTTAAAATTACTTTTTAAATTAATTATTTGAATTGGAAGATAATTACTTTACAATATTTTGATGGTTTTTGCCATACATCAACAAATGGCTACAGGTATACATGTGTCCCCCCGATTCTGAACCCTCCTCCCCACCCTATCCCACTGGGTGTTGACCTAGAACACCAGCTTTGGGTGCCCTGCTTCATGCATCAGCCTTGCACTGGTCATCTATTCTACATAAGTGATGTGCATGTTTCAATGCTATTCTCCCAAATCACCCCACCCTCGCCTTCTCCCACTGAGCCCAAAAGTCTGTTCTTTATATCTGTGTCTCCTTTGTTGCATGAACCAGGAAAAAAAATCTCTTTCTCCTCGCCTGTCAAGCAGATGTTCCTATTCATTTCTGCATTTTGCACATGAACTTAACCACAGGATTGTAGTCCAGCTTCCACTGTACTGGACTTCCCTTGTGGCTCAGCTGGTAAAGAATCACTCTGCAATGTGGGAGACCTGGGTTGGAAAGATCTCCTAGAGAAAGGAAAGGCTACCCACTCCAGTATTCTGGCCTGGAGAATTCCATGGACTATATATTCCATGGGGTTGCAAAGAGTTGGACATGACTGAGCGATTTTCATTTTCCACTGTTCTGAAGTTTTATTATCCTCGTGATAGTACCCTTGACCTTGCAAACACGTAGTTTTCCTCTCATTCTGAGTGAAATTATGTGAATAGACAACTCTCTGGCATTACCATCAATGAAATTTTCTACCTTGCTGTAAAAACCGCCAAGATACTGGTACTTGTGCACAGATACAGTGGCACTCAGAGGGAGTAGACAGCCTCCATGTGAATGTCCAAAGGTGGAACTGGAGATGTAGGTTTGGAGATGGACAAGACACTGAGGTGGAGTTCGAGATGCTGCCAGTGAGTGAGCATTCATTCATTCATTCATTCCCAGATTCACTATCCCTTCCACTGTTACAGCTTTCCAATTTACAACTAATGACACTTTTAACAATTAGGAGGGCACTTTATCCCAGGAGCTGTGTGTTCCATCTGCCATCAGGACTTCTCATCATTAGCCAGGTAAATGATCAGATCCCACATCCCATCTTATTGATCTTCAGTTCATTTCAGTTGCTCAGTTGTGTCCAGCTCTTTGCGACCCCATGGACTGCAGCACACCAGGCTTCAGCATTTCTTGCAGATTGCTCAAACTCATGTCCATCAAGTCGGTCATGCCATCCAACCATCCCATCCTCTATAGTCCCCTTCTCCTCTTGCTTTCAATCTTTCCCAACATCAGGGTCTCTTCTAAGAAGTCAGTTCTTTGCATCAGGTGGCCAAAGTATTAGAGTTTCAGCTTCAGCATCAGTCCTTCCAATAAATATTCAGGATTGATTTTCTTTAGGATTGACTGGTTGTATCTCCTTGCAGTCCAAGGGACTCTCAAGAGTCTTCTCCAACACCACATTTCAAAAGCATCAATTCTTTGGTGCTCAGCTCTCTTTATAGTCCAACTCTCACATCCATACATGACTACTGGAAAAACCATAGCTTTGACTATATGGGCCTTTCTTTGGCAAAGTAGTTCTCTGCTTTTTAATATGCTATCTAGGTCGGTCAGAGCTTTTCTTCCAAGGAGGAAGAGTCTTTTAAATTCATGAGTGCAATCACCATCTGCAGTGATTTTGGAGCCCCCCAAAAAAGTCTGTCACTGTTTCCACAGTTTCCCCATCTATTTGCCATGAAGTGATGGGATCAGATGCCATGATCTTAGTTTTTTGAATGTTGAGTTTCTTACTGATCTTATTGATTGCTTGTTGGATCACTACTAATACCAATGATCACATGTTGAGGTCTCTGGAAGCACACACTGAGATGGAGGTGAAAAGGCAATTTTTAAAAATTAGGAATTAGCCCCTGTGAAGGGGAAAAGGAAGAAGCTGAATTTGGCAGAGGAAGAAATTGCAAGGCAGAGCTGACACAATCTTATTAACACTGCAGGGAGTGCTTGAGTGAGGCTAGCCCCTCAGAGTATCCTAGATTAGGATCAAATTAGCTGGCATTTGTACTCCTACCTCATTTAGCAACCAGATGCAACCTGTCCTCAAGAAAGGATTTATTGTTTGTAGATTTTTTGATGATGTCATTCTGAGCAGTGTGCAGGCCAAGTGACTCTCAAGTTTTCTCTAGCAGTAATCCCACTACTGGGCAAATACCTGAGGAAACCATAATTAGAAAAGACACACGTACCCCGTGTTCATTGCAGCACTGTTTATAATAGCTAGAACATGGAAGCAACCATGTCCATCATATCCATCAACAGATGAATGGATAAAGAAGTTTCGGTACCTACATACAACAGAATATTGCTCAGCCAAAAAAAAGAAAAGCACATGACTCAATTCTAATAAGGTGTTGAACCTAGAGCCTATTATATAGATTGAAGTAAGTCAGAAAGAGAAAAAACAAACATCATATTTTCATGCATATATAATATAGAAATATGGTACTGAGGAACCTATATGCAGGGCCTCAACGGAGACCCAGACATAGTGAATAGAAGTGTGGGAAGTCTATTCAGTAGTCTATTCAATAGTAGGGGAAGGAGAGGGTGGGGTGAATGAAGGAGTAGCATGGAAACATATACATTACCATATGTAAAACAGACAGCCAATGGGAATTTGCTGTATGATGCAGGGAGCTCAAACCCAGTGCTGTGATAACCTAGAGGGGTGGGAGATGGAAGGGAGGTTCAAGAGGGAGGGGGCATATGGACATATTATACTTATGGCTGATTCATGTTGATATATGTCAGAAACCAACACAATATTGTAAATCAATTATCCTGCAATTAAAAAAAATTAAATTATATGAAAAAGAAAGGGATGACTTTAGATGAGCAGGCTCTCTTTAGCTATTGCTAATGAGGAGAGTACTGGCAGGTTGTAGGGGGTAGTTCACCATACTCCCAACAACTGGTCAGTAAGTTCTTTTTTGAAAGGTTCTGAAGGTGTATGCCTGCCTCTCCTGCTGCTGTGCTGGGCAGAGAGAGGATTCTGTCGAGGAAAGAAAGAAAGGGAAATTTTGATGAAGCTTGTGAAGATAGAACTTTTTTTTTCACAAGTTCAAAGTTCCAGAGAATAAAACCAAGGGTCTAGGAGAATGAACGGAGTGGAAATCTGAATTGGCAAAAGGGAAGTCCAACCCATGAGGGGTGTTAAAACAGAAGAGAGGATAGATAAACAGAGAGTTTACAGCTTGGAAGATGATGCAAAAAAGAGAAATAAGAAGTGCTGTCTGTCCCCACAGTCTTTATTTTATTTTTTATTAATTTAATTAATTAATTTATTTTACTTTACAATATTGTATTGGCTTTGCCATACATTGACTTGAATCTGCCATGAGTGTACATGTGTTCCCCATCCTGAACCCCCCTCCCACCTCTCTCCCCATCCCATCCCTCTGGGTCATTGCAGTGCACCAGCCCTGAGCACCCTATATCATGTATCAAACCTGGACTGGTGATTTATTTCACATATGATATTTTACATGTTTCAATGCCATTCTCCCATATCATCCTGCCCTTGCCCTCTCCCACAGAGTCCAAAAGACTATTCAATACATATGTGTCTCTTTTGTTGTCTTGTATACAGGGTTATCATTACCATCTTTCTAAATTCTGTATATATGTGTTAGTATACTCTATTGGTGTTTTTCTTTCTGGCTTATTTCACTTTGTATAATAGGCCCCAGTTTTATCCACCTTATTAGAACTGATTCAAATGTATTCTTTTTAATGGCTGAGTAATATTCCATTGTGTATATGTACCATAGCTTTCTTATCCATTCGTCTGCTGATGGACATCTAGGTTGTTTCCATGTCCTGGCTATTATAAACAGTGCTGCGATGAACATTGGGGTACATGTGTCTCTTTCGATTCTGGTTTCCTCAGTGTGTATGCCCAGCAGTGAGATTGCTGGGTCATATGGCAGTCCTATTTCCAGTTTTTTAAGGAATCTCCACACTGTTCTCCACAGTGGCTGTACTAGCTTGCATTCCCACCAACAGTGTAAGAAGGTTCCCTTTTCTCCACACCTATTCATTGTAGACTTTTGGATCATAGCCATTCTGACTGGCATGAAATGGTACCTCACTGTGGTTTTGATTTGCATTTCTCTGATAATGAGTGATGTTGAGCATCTTTTCATGTGTTTGTTAGCCATCTGTATGTCTTCTTTGGAGAAATGTCTGTTTAGTTCTTTGGCCCACTTTTTGATTGGGTCTTTTATTTTTCTGGAATTGTCCCCACAGTCTTTAAGCTGTCTGGCTTCACTGATTTTAACTGTGTCTTAAAGGAGAGTGTGGCAGCTATTCATGGAGTTGCACCTTTAATTTCCTTCTGATCTGAAAAAGTAAATGGTCCCATTGAGCAACTGCAAATGAGCCATGATTCTTAGTCATGATATTATTTTTTATTTTTAGAATTTTAAAATTTATTAATTTTTGGCTGCACCAAATCTTCATTGCTGTACACAGGCTTTCTCTGTGTGGCAAGCAGGGGCTCTTCTCTAGTTGCCTTTCTCATTGCAGCGGCTTCTCTTGTTGCAGAGCACGGGTGCTTCAGTAGTTGCAGTACACAGGATTTGTTGCCCCATAGCATGTATAATCTTCCAGAATCAGGAATGGAACCCATTTCCCCTGCATTGGCAGGTAGATTCTTAACCACTGGACCACCAAGGAAGTCTTGGTCCTGATCTTTAAACTCAGTACTAGATGCTAATGTTTCTGTGTCCATATTTTAATATTCTTAGCTGACTTGGAAAGACTTAAGTCTGAGACCTAATAGAGCCTGTCAGAGCTGATGGGATAATGTAGAAAAGGTTTGCATTCTCACATCCAAGATCTGCCAGTTCTCTAGAGTCTTCATTTTAACACAGGGCTTAACATCTTTCAGGTCCACAGCTTAGTCATCAGAATTAAGAGGAATGAACAGGTGCGCTTTTCTTTGTAGTAAAAAAGTTAATAATAAAACTGTTAGTACGTACTGTAAGCAGACCCTGAGACAGCTTGAATATTTGCTACACATCTTATAGCCTGAAAAAGTATTTTCCTTGCTTCTTTTAATTCTTAGGTTATCAAATATTATAAGTATGTATGCATGCACTTTTAAAAGAGAGATAGTATACCACTCTACAAATTTCAATTTTCAGTTAACAATATAGTGTTTAGTGAAATACTTTAGTAAAGGAAATGCAAGCTGTGGATGGCTTTATTTTCTCTTATACATGTTGGTATTGAGTTTGCTGTTTGACAAGTGAATCTGCACAAGTGGTTTAAATGTTTACATTACATGCTTAGCATTAATCCTAAAAGAATGTTTTTTTGAACTGTGTGGATTTGGTTTGAAACCCAGTAACTTTATGAGAGTTGGCAGCCATGACCTGGCCACATGGATTAGGTACCTAGGTTCTACCCATGTTGGGGAAAACACACCACTAAGGAATATAGAGGGAGGGAGTAGAGCAGTAGTCCTTTTAATATTTCATTTTGTTAGTAGTAGTATTATATGACATAAGAAGAAAATTCAGTTTTGTTTAAATTAACCCAAAGGGGGACTTCCTGGTGGTCTAGAGGCTATGACTCTAAGCTTCCAATGCAGGGGACCCAGTTCTATCCCCGATCAGGAATCTAGAAACTACAAGCCAAAACTAAGAATTCACAGGTCATAACTAAAGATCTCACATGCTGCAACTAAGAGCCAGTGCAGCCAAATAAATAAAATAAATATTAATAACTAGATTAATTAACCGAAAGAGTGAGCTTTAATCATGACTTCCATTTTTAACGCCCATTCCATGATTCTTTTACCCTCAGGAAGTACTTCCAAGTAGCTGTCATAGCATTCATTCATAGTCAAGTTTACCTTTTTCTTTTTTCTTAAATGTACAAATTCACTTCCTAATATGTTTGCTTCTTTAAGTTCAGGACTTTATTATTTATCTTTAAGGGCTTAGAAGCAAAATAACGTATTTAAACATATGTTGGAACTCCATGAATGTTTTTTATAAATAATTCAAAAATAAGTTTTTATAGATGACTTGTTATTTTTTATAAATAACTTAAAAATATAGATAGTACAGAAATACTAGAAATTACAGTGGACTAGAAACGAAGTGACTCATTTTTATATGTTTAAATATTTTGCAGATATTATATTTTAGGCTTCTACATCTTTATTATAGTTCTACCATTTATTCACCTTCTAGGCACATTATGGATGTTATAACTCATACCCTCTTTTCCAATTAAACAGCCATTTTTTCCGTCCCTCGGGTAGTTTTATTGACTTGGAAAACTAAATATTATGTATTAATCAATAGATGTTCTATACCATTTCCTCCTCCAGAGGGTCTTCCTGACCCAGGGATCAAACCCAGGCCTACCTCCACTGCAGGCAGACGCTTTACCCTCTGAGCCACTAGAGAAGCTCACAGGATATTATTTTATAATGGAAGCAAAGTTCACTAAAGCATAATATATGATATTGTCAACTTGACTCTAAATCAAACTAGTCAAGTTTAAGCATCTAAAATCTTTTGGAGATCTTATATGCTTTGTGAAAACAAATGCCCTCAACATTAACAGTCAGTGGATTTGGAATTTATATCCAGCTCCTAGACTGAAAATAATCAAAAATATTATTTTATTGATTCATTTTAATAAATTCATTTACTAAAATGAATTGATAATTCATTTAATTTAATAATTCATTTTACTGAAGTAGAGTTGATATACAATAAATATAAACTGCATATACATACAATTTGGTGAGTTTTGATGTGCATATATTGATCTGGCCAAAAAGTTCATTCAGGTTTTTTCCATACCATCTTATGGAAAACTCCAAACAAAATTTTTGGCCAACCCAGTATATATGAAACCATCAGTCATACCCAGAGTTTCCTCCTGCCCCTTGGAAAGCCATCCTATCTGTCGCTCCCATGCCTTCTTCTCAGGCAGACACTTGTTTGCTTTCTGTCACTGTTGATTAGTTTTATTTTCTACAGTTCTGTTTAATAGAATCTTGCAGTATGTACTTTCTTTTTGGTCTGTCACTCAGAATGATTTTGAGATGCTTCTATTTTTCTTCGTGTTTAATTTGTACATTTCTTCTTACTGCTGAGTTTCATTCCATTCTATGGATAGACTTATTTTATGTATTTATTTTTAATCCATTTACCTTTTTATGGGCCATTTCCAGTCTGGGGATATTACAAATAATGTTGCTATGAACATTCACATGAAGTCTATGTATGGAAGCTTACTTTTTTTTCTCTTGAGTAAATACCTGGGATTTGGATGATCGCATCATATGGTGTGTGTTTATGAACTTTTACAGAAACCACTAAACTATTTTCCAAAGTGGTTGTACCATTTTACATTCCCCCATCTGTGTGTGAGGCCTAGTCCCTTCATATTTTCATCAACACTTGATATGCTTGGTTTATTAATTATTTCCCTCATGACTAATGATGATGAGCATCGTTTCATGTGCTTTTATACATTGTGTTATATTTCTATGGCTGCTATAATAAATTATCACAAGCTTGTTGGCTTGAAACAACAGAAAGTTCTTCTCTCACAGTTCTGGAGGCTAAATATCTGAAATCAGTTTTACAAAATTAAAATCAAGGTTTTAGCAGAAATTCTGGGGGAGAATACAGTTTCTTGCCCTTTCCAGCATCTAGAGCTGAATTCCATGAATTCATTGGCTCATGGTCCCCTCCTGCATCGTCAAAGCCATGGCACAGCATCTTCTCTCTCTGACTCTGCTTCCCTCCGCTTCTGTCACATGGCCTTCTTCTCTTCTGTGGTCAAAGCTATCAGCTTTCCTCTTGTATGGCACACCTGATTGAATTTAAGGCCCACCCAGATAATCCAGGATAATCTCCCCATCTCAAGAATCTTAATTGACTCACATTTACAAAGTCCTTTTTTCTCCCCAACTAAGGTAACACTCACATGGTTCCCTGGTGGCTCAGTGGTAATGAATCCACCTGCCAATGCAGGAGACAGGGGTTCAACACCGAGTCTGAAAGATCTCTGGAGAAGGTAGTGGCAACCTGCTTCAGTATTCTTGCCTGGGAAACCTCATGGACAGAGAAGCCTGGTGGGCTACAGTCCATAGCATCGTACAGGGTTGGACATGACTGAATGACTGAGCACGCATAAGGTAACACTCACAGATTCCAGAGATTAGGACAGGGATAAATTTGTGGAAGCTATTATTCAGTGTACCATGCCATTCTTTAGTTCTTCTTTGCTGTCTTAAATGTTCAGATTTTTAGCCTACTTTTTAAAATTTGAAAATATTTTCTCCCAATGTGGCTATGTGGCTTGTGATTTTATTTATCTTAAAAGTGTCTTTTGAAGAATAGAGGTACCTAATTGTAAGTCTAGTTTATATATATATGGATCATAATTTTGGTATCCTAAGAAACTTTTGAAAATCCAAGGACACGTAGATTTTCTTCTATGCTTTCTTCCATAAATTTTATAGTATTGGATTTTGCATTGAAGTCTATGATCCAGTTGTGTTAACTTTCTTATATGGCATCCCATTCAGTTTAGTTCAGTTGATCAGTCATCTCCAACTCTTTGCGATCCCATGGACTGCAGCACACCAGGCCACCCTGTCTATCATCAACTCCCCGAGCTTACTCAAACTCATGTCCATTGAGTCAGTGATGCCATCCAACCATCTCATCCTCTGTCATCCCCTTCTCCTCCTACCTTCAATCTTTCCCAGCATCAGGGTCTTTTCAAATGTGTCAGCTCTTCACATCAGGTGGCCAAAGTATTAGATTTTCAGCTTCAGCATCAGTCCTTCCAATGAATACTCAGGACTGATTTCCTTTAGGATGGACTGGTTGAATCTCCTTGCAGTCCAAGGGACTCTCAAGAGTCTTCTCCAATACCACAGTTCAAAAGCATCAATTCTTTGGCACTCAGCTTTCTTTATAGTCCAACTCTCACATCCGTACATGACTACTGGAAAAACCATAGCCTTGACTAGATGGATCTTTGTTGCCAAAGTCATGTCTCTGCTTTTTAATATGCTGTATATGGCACTAGACAGGATCTAAGTTCATCTTCTTGCATGTGGATTTCTAAATGTTTAATCACCATTTGTTGAAAAGCCTATCCTTTCTGCGTTGAATTGCCTTTGCGTCTTTGTCAAAACACATTTATGTAAGTGTGGGTCTATTTCTGGACCATCTGTCCTACTTCATTCATATACTTGTCTTTCTTGATGCCAGTGCCACACTTCCTTAGATAACCATAACTTTATAATAAGTTTTGAAATCAAGTAGTTTAAGTCCTTCAGGTTTGTTGTTTTTGAAATTGTTTTGGCTATTTAATGTCCTTTGTATTTCCATGTGAGTTTTATAGTGTCTAGCAAAAAACATAACAAAAGGAAAATCCTGTTGAGATTTTGACATGATTGCATGGAATTACCTGGGCAAAATATACTAGGGCTTCTTTACATTAACTCAGAAATATTACTTTAGTTTTCAGAGTCCAGACATTCATTTATTCCTATGTATTCTTTATCTGTACCAAATACCAATAAGGAAAATAAGATCATGGGAATGAATACCCATCCTAGTATTCTTGCCTAGAGAATTCCATGGACAGAATAGCCTGGCAAGCTATATAGTCCATAGGGTCACAAGGAGTCAGACATGATGAGTGAATAACATTTTCACCAATATAAAACTCTTAAACATTTAAAATATTTCTCTGAAAATATGTTGTATTTTGTTGAAAGGCATTGGTTTTCTTTTTTGGAGGTTATTTCTATGGTCTAAAAAAATATATAGCAATATTGCCTTTTCCTAGGAGGAACCATTTTCATATCCTTGGTTTCTACAACATTTTACACAGTCCATTTCTTATGAGAATCTCAATACAAAAATACGTATTTCTAATTTATCTTTCCATCATGTATATGATAAATTTAAAGAACCTGGCAGTTATATAGTTTAACAGCTGTTCCAGTCCATCAACAAAGTACAGAAGTATGATCCTTATTTCTTTGAATTACAAGGACCCCGATTATATTCCAGCAAATTTGCTTTCATTTTTTCCCCATTTTTAAGAGCCATGAAATAGGGCTTTAATTGATTTTCTATATACATATAGTCATTATTATATAAAATACAACCTGGATTTCTAAATAATGTATCAATATTAAGTTTAAAGTATAATTGACAAAGGCATGGGAGCTAGGGCTTCCCAGGTGCTACTAGCGGTAAGGAATCTACCTGCCAATGTAGTAGACACAAGTTCCACCCCTGGGCCAAGAAGGGATGCCCCTGGAGTAGCAAATGGACCCCACTCCAGAATTCTTGCCTGGGAAATTCCAGGGGCAGAGGAGTCTGGCAGGCTACTGTCCGTGGGACCACAAAGAGTCAGACAGACTTAGAGACTGAGCGCACACACATACAAATGGGAGCTAAAGACGAATGTCTTTGTGGTCCAAAGTGTTCAAGCAGCATAAAGTAAAATTTTTCTTCTTATTGATACTCAGAGGTTAATACACAAAAAGCCTATAAAAATCACTATGTTACTTATCAAAGAGCAAAGCTCAAGATTATAGCCCTGTGAACTAGTAGGTGGTTTTAAAGCGAATGATATAAGTTGTATAACCACTCTTCTAATTGTTTTATTACAATGTTAGTTTTTTTCCAGAGAAATAAGATAAGTGAAATGGATACTGTCTAGTGGCTAATTGTGTAAACTAGTTAAATGGGTTACATTTCAACAAATATTTGTATCTTTAGCTATTTTAGAAATACAGTTTTAGCAGTTAAACAGTTGTATGTTTCAATATGCCTATAGTTTCAAATATTCGGCCATAATGCATTTGAAAAGGATTAAATTCTTCTCACTAGATATGCTATTTTATAGATTTTTGCTTATAAAGTTCAAGGTAAATAGACTTTTAGGCTGTAGCACCTTCTGATGATTTTTAAGGTAATGTCAATTTCATCTTTAATGCAGAAAACGACTGTCACTGTGAGTTGACTGAGCTTTTTGTTGTCAAAAATTATTACTATTTTTATACCACCCTGGTATGCCAGTAAATGTTTTTGACTTCACTATCATGCCCAGGGCTTTATAATATCTCTTAATACGGATGAAAATATTTGTCCACTTTTGGTTTGGATGTTTGTGAACATGAATGATTGTGGGGAATCAAATGTAGTTGTTAAAAAGGGTTTTCACTAACAAATAATAAAATCCCTCAGAGGTATGGGTACATGTATTTTTAATAGGTACATTTATTTGATTACCATCAGCCATTTGTAGTACGTTCCAATCGGTCCCCATTAACTAACTTAGAAAAATAGTTATTAAGCCAAGACTTCTCAGATCTTCTGAGCAAGACTGACTTCTGTTTAAATAGAAATTCAAATTTATAAAGTATTTTAAAAATACTAAATTATATTTTCAGCATGCAGCTTATTTTGGAGCTAAGGGCTGACTAACTTGGATGGATTTTAGGTTGCTTTTTACCAAGTTAGAAATAAGTATTTTAAATATATGGCAGAAAACCTACCTCTAAAGGACCTAAATGACCTATTATAAAAGGAGCTTGTTTTTAATAATTAGACACTGCATTTGTTTACATGTATACTCCAGAGTACCTCTGAAAAATTCAATCCCCACATTTTTACTTTCCTAGAAACAGTGATGGACTTGTTCTAACTAGCTTTACTTGAGTTTCTTTCTCAGTTGCTTTCAGGGCAAATGACTTGAATCACCGTGTTGTTCGAGTTGATAGTATATGATGATTTAACCCTCAGAATGCTAGTGCTGTGTATTTTGGCATTAGTCCAAGTCACCATGAGATACACATAGAGCAGACTTTGTCTTTGCTGAAATCATGAAAACACTGCAATTTCAGAGTACGTGCTACCTGCTCCCAAATTATAAACTCATATCTACCGCTTTCATTCACGAGTCCATAAAGAGTTCCCCGTGGTTCCCTTAAAACTAAATCAGGAATATGTTTTTTTCAGTGGATATTCATTTCAGTGGGTATCATATTAATGAGTGGATTTGGGGTGCTGTTGTTATTCATTTTAGAAGTAGATTTTCACAGGAAACTAGCTGCATTTCAAAATTTAGTTCTAGTTTCTCATAGATAATTCTTCCTGATTCTATATTTTCTTTGAGTAGGTAAAAACTGAACACACAATTATTTGTACTCAAAGTTGCTAACTAGAGTTTCAAGCCAAGAGTTTCTAGAGTAAGGCAGCCTCTTTTGTTAGCATTTGCAGCCAAATTACATGAAAAGTTAATTTTAACATCAACTATGTTTAGAAGTACCTTGAAAAGAAATCTCACAGCTACATTTCCAACTATCAGGCTTAAATCAAAGGACTTGCTTTGCTGGAGGAGTCCTGAGAGATAAGAACGCATGACGTCTCAGTGGTAAATCAGTTTAACATAAATAAGGTTTCAAAATGTTTAAATTCAATGTGACTGACTTTTTCAGTCTACAGAACACCGAATAGTCTGCTTAACAAGTGATTTCATGTTTTTTTCTCCAGTGTTTCAGTATCAAGACAACCAGAGAATCAGAATCATTACTTCTGAAATTTAGAAAATTGAATAGATATTAGAAATTGGAACAAAAAAGAGATAAGTATTTCTTATTTTCCTAAAGCTTTAAGAATTTATTTAAGCAAAAATTGATTCAAACCAGACAGCACCAAACCAGAGTGATTAGAAGAGCTAGTGAGATAAGTATTTCCAATTCTATTTTGAATTATTTATACATACTCAAGAATATCTTTAATTCTGGTAATATCTGATATACTTTGGATGTTACATTTTAGCAGTAATCTATCGTAAGTTCATTTTGGCATACGTAGGTATTTGTGTATGTGTGACATGTATATGTATATTGTGTGTGCCTATATATATGTGTATATATAAAATTTAACGTTAACATAACATGTCTCTTCGTTGATCATGCTGAAAATCAATTCAGAAAGCTTAGTATCCTAGAAATTTAATTAAATTTATTTTCTATTTTTATTGTGGTGTAGTTGACATATAATACTATGTATTTCAAACATAGTGATTTGACATTTATATATATTATTAATTAATCATTATGATCAGTCTAGTATTCGTCACCATACAAAGTTATTACAATATTATTGACTATATTTCCTCTGCTGTACATTACATGCCTAGGACTTATCTATTTTTTAACAAAGTTTCTCTTCTTAATCTCCTTCACCTATTTTGCCCATACCTCTCCTCCGTCAACTCCCTGTTTGTTCTCTGTATCTGTACGTCTGTTTCTGTTTTGCTTCATTTGTTCATTAATTTTGTTTTTTAGAGTCCTTTTATAAGTGAAATTATATGTATTTGTCTTTCTCTGTCTCACTTATTTCACTTACCATAATACTTTATAGATCCATCCATGTTGTCATTAATGACATAATTTTATTCTTTTTTATGGCTAAGTAAGAAGAAAGCTTGGAGAAGGCAATGGCACCCCACTCCAGTACTCTTGCCTGAGAAATTCCATAGATGGAGGAGCCTGGTAGGCTGCGGTATATGGGGTCGCTAAGAGTCGGACACGACTGAGCAACTTCACTTTCACTTTTCACTTTCATGCATTGGAGAAGGAAATGGCAGCCCACTCCAGTGTTCTTGCCTGGAGAATCCCAGGGACGGGGGAGTCTGGTGGGCTGCCGTCTATGGGGTCGCACAGAGTTGGACACGACTGAAGCGACTTAGCAGCAGCAGCATCAAGAAGAAAGCTGAGCACCGAAGAATTGATGCTTTTGAACTGTGGTGTTGAAGAAGACTCTTGTGAGTCCCTTGGACTGCAAGGAGATCCAACAAGTCCATCCTAAAGGAAACCAGTCCTGGGTGTTCATTGGAAGGACTGATGCTGAGGCTGAAACTCCAGTACTTTGGCCACCTCATGTGAAGTGTTGACTCATTGGAAAAGACCCTGATGCTGGGAGGGATTGGGGGCAGGAGGAGAAGGGGACAACAGAGGATGAGATGGCTGGATGGCATCACCGACTCGAAGCACATGAGTTTGGGTGCACTCCGGGAGATGGTGATGGACAGGGAGGCCTGGCGTGCTGTGATTCATGAGGTTGCAAAGAGTCGAACACGACTGAGCAACCGAACTGAACTGAATATTTCATTATGAATCTTAATCTGTTCCTCTGTCAGTAGACACTTAGGCTGCTTCCATGTTTTGGCTATTATAAATAATGCTGCATTATCACTGGGGTACATGTATCTTTTTGAATTAGTGTTTTCATTTTGTTTTGGGAGTTTTTTCTGGAGTAAATATCCTGAAGTAAATTTACTGGATCATACTGGTAGTTCTATTTTTAATTTTTTGAGAAATCTCCATACTGTTTTTCATAGTGGCTCCATGAGTTTACATTCCCGCTAACAGTGTACACAGGATCCCTTTCTTCCATATCCTCACCAACATGACTTTGTCCTTTTGATAACAGCTAAAGGTGTTTTTCACTGGGTTTTGACTTGTAGTTCTCTACTAATGCTCAACATTAGTGATGTTAAGCATCTTTTCATGGGCCCATTGGCCATCTGTATGTCTTCCCTGGATTCCTCTCTGATTCCTGGACCTGAAATTTGCTTTGTTTATTTCCTTCCCCATGTTATGGAAGTTTTCCATTATTTTCATTTTTTTCAAATAAGTACTCTGCCCCCTCCTCTTTCTCTTCTCTTTCTGAGACTCTGTCATTTGAATATTGCTTGATGTTATCTCTGAAATCCTTTAAACTATTCTTTTTAAAAAATTCTTTTTTCTTTTTGTTATTTCTGTTGGGTGATTTCTACTACCCTGTCCCCCAGATTGCTGATTCGTTCTTCTGCATCCTCTGGTCTGCTGGTGATCCCTCTAGTTTATTTTTCATTTCAGTTTTCCTGTTCTTCACTTGTGATTGCTTCATTTTAAAACTTTCTGTCTCTTCCTTGAAGTTCTCACAGAGTTAATCCATTCTTCTCCCAGTTTTGCTTAGTGTCCTAAACACTCTTTGAGCTCTTAATTTCATAAACATGTATCTTTAAATTTATTTCTGAGGTTTTGTCTTGTTCTTTTGTTTGAAAGGTTTTCTTTCATCTCCTTATTTGCTTAATTCTCTGTGTTTGTATCTGTGTGCTGGATATATTGGGCTTCCCTGGTTACTCAGATGATAAAGAATCCTCCTGCCAATGCATGAGACCCAGGTTCAATCCCTGGATCAGGAAGATCCCCTGGAGAAGGGAATGGCAACCCACTCCAGTATTCTTGTCTGGAAAATCCCATGAACAGAGTATTCTGATGGGATACAGTCCGTGGGGTCACAAAGTGTCAGATACTATTGAGTGACTAACACTTTCACTTTTCACTAGATGTATCAGCTACATCTTCCAAACTTAAAAGAGTGTCCTTATGTAGAAGATGTCCTGTGAGTCCCAGGGCTAAAATCTCCTGGCAATAGAACAAGGTGCTCTGGGCATATCCCCTGTGTGGTCTGATGTACCCTTCTGTTGTGGTTGGGCCATAATTGCTGCAGGAATGCTGGTGTGTGAGACTAGCATCTTGGAGTGGAAGCTGCTTTAAAAGGGTGCTCCTGCTGCTAGCTGAGGCTGTCTACCATGTGGGGCAGAGCAGGAACCACTTTGGGAGGGCTGACCAGGACAGGCTGGTTGGGTGGGCTCATAGTGTTAGCTAGGTTGATGGAGAGCAACAGAAATGGTACCTGCCAACACTGGGCCAGCTCTGTGAAAGGAGAGAAAAAATAAAAAAGGCATTTTCTAGAGAAATTTTCCAGAGAAAGTTCCACCAGATCCCTGCCCTTCCAGTACATACCCTAAAATTAGTCACTGAATTTCTTCCACCTGTGACTTGGGCACTTTTAAAGCTGCTGCCTCTGCATTGGTACTTGGAGTTAGTGAGTTCATTCATGAGCCCTTCAAGAGCAGAGTCTTGGTTGCCCACAGCTCTGTGGTTCTGTTATATGATTTACTTCTTTCCCATTAAGAATCAAGTCCCTTTTATAGCTGAGTAATATGACATTGTATATAAGTACCAGATATAAAGTAAAATAAGTCAGAAAGAGAAAAACAAATGGTACAGATGAACCTAATTCCAGGGCAGGAATAGAGAAGCTGATGTAGAGGATGGATGTGTGGACATGGGGGGTGAGGAAGGGAAGTGTGAGATGAATTTGGAGACTAGGTTTCACATAAATACACTACTATGTGTATGATAGATAGCCAGTGGGAACCAGCTGTATAGCGCAGGGAGCTCAGCTCAGTGCTCTCCATCAGTGGATGGGTGGGATGAGTGGGGTGGGAGGTGGGGGGAGTGATGGAAGAGAGGTTCAAGAGGGAGGGGATATACATATAGCTGATTTCACTTTGCTGTACAGCAGAAACTAACACAACATTGTAAAGCAATTATTCTCCAATGGGGGTAGGTGGGAAGAATTGCATCAAATATTGGGGGAAGAAATACATATATAACAAAAATAATTGAATTATTTAACTTCATTTTTTTGTTAGGAAGCAGGATAGGAATATAAACTTCTTGAATTTTATTCCCCAGAAATTATCACTGAGTTTTTAAACCAGCTAAAGAAAGACTATTCCTGGAAAATTAAAATATTGCAAGCAAAAACTGAAGACCAAATAATCCATGGATATATATATATTTGACTCTGTTGCAACAAATACTATTATTGGAAAAAAGGCTGATATAAACAAGACCCTTCTCTCCTTTACTCTTTCATAGATTTTTCTCTCTGCGGTATGTACGTCAGAGGCCTGAAACAAAAGTGAAAGCAAACTTACTTCTTTCTGTATTTCTATCTCTTCTCTCTTCCTTCTTTTCAGCCCAAGCACCAAATATTTATGTTCTGAGCATTTGGCTAGGTGCCAGGGAACAAGAGCTGAGTAAGACACAGTCCCTGACATCAACTGCTTTCCCATCTAGTGGTAAAGATAGAATACATAAATGCAAGGATTAAAGTGTTGTAGGCTGTCTCATAAAAATATATATCTCTTGGGAAAAGGAAAGAAGCATCTATGTAGGAGGACTTGACAAGTATACAGATAAAATGATGGTTGTGATGATTGTGAGCTTGTGCTTGCCAAGTGGACAAAGTGAGAGGAGTGTTCCAGACAAAAGCAATAGCACACACACACAAAAGTAAAGAGAATCAAAATGCTTGGGGAATGCAGGAAGGCTTAAATAGTTTTGGTATGGCTGGAGTATAAGAGGTTAATGTAGGGATAATAAAGAGAAAGGCATCAAAGAGACTAAAACAGTTTTGAATAGCTTTGATACTTTAGAAGTCTGGAGTTTGTGCTAACAAGAAAAGAAACCTATAGAAGGATTTCTTGTTTATTTTAGTAATATCCATCTTGCGGCTAAGTGGAAGACAGTTTGCAGAGAGGCCCATGCAGAAGGAAGGGGGAGGAAGGAGACTCTTTCAATAATTCAAGCAAAGATGAAGATTTAGACTAAGGCAGTAGCTAAAGCAATAGAGATAGAGGGGTGAGCATAGAATGAAGGTTATTTAAGGAAACTCTATCAGGGACTTCCCTGTTGGTCCAGTGGGTGAGAAAGACTTTGCCTTCCAGTGCGTGCAGGGAGTACAGTTTAACCCCTGGTCCGGGAGCTAGGATCCCACACATATTGGGGCCAAAAAACCAAAATGTAAAACAGAAGCAATATTGTAACAAATTCAGTAAAGGCTTTTTAAAAAATGGTCCACATTAAAAAAAAAAAGAAAAAGAAAGAAAGAAAGCTTTCTCAGTATCAACTGGGCAGAAAGCAAAGGGGCTCTCGGAAATTATTTTTTCCTATGTCCACCAAGGAACAAAAAGGCAAGTAGCCTGAATTCTCTACTTTTTAATTAATAGTTGGTTTTAGATCAATGATCATTTATTTATATAAAAGATAAGAAATATTTTCTGTGCAATTTTTCTATATGGCTTTATGTGGATTTTCTTTTTTTTTTCCCCTCTCTCACGTTATGTTACTTTTTCTTATTGCTGCTTGTATTTTAAAGAGTTCATGATGAGAAACGGACTTTGTACCAACTTGGGAAAAGAATTGTTTTCTTTATATGTAAATTCATTCACTCAACAAACATTTACATAGCATCTGCACTGTGTCTCCAGGGATGTGAAAATAAAGTGATCTGATCCATGGCCTTAACTTAAAGACTTCACACACAATGGAAAGAACATGTAGAAATCACTACTTTATAATGTTAATAAATTCCAGAATGGAGGTATATATAATATATGAACTGCAGAGGAACACAGGAGAAAGTAAAAGCTGGAGGCCAAACTTGAAAAATGAATAGTTTGCCATGGGGAGGGGGCGGGAGACAGGATGAAGACATTTTATATTCAAAATCTCAGACAAGTAAGTGAAGCAGAAACAAATGTTTCAGAATGACCTGGGAGAAAATGGTAAGAGATGAAGCCACTTAAAATCGGTAGGCAGGGACCAGGTTATAGAGTGTCCTTCAAGACAGAATATTCAAATTATGACAGGATCAGCATTGTATATGCAGAGAAAAGGAAAAGAACTAGCCTGAGCTAAGTATGTGGTAGCGTTGTGATGAATGCCTTCGGTAAGGTATCTCAGCCTGATTGGTGGGAAGAGTACAGTTTTGAAACTAAATAAACCTGAGTTCAGACCCTAAATTTTCTTTATTAATTTTAAGAGTTGGGCCAGTTACTCAAGTTCTTCAACTATCTATTGCCTACAAAATGTTTAACATGGAATTTGTACAGTTGTTACAAAGAACAGATGTTAGTTGTAAAATGTGTAACATATAGATGTAATTATATTGTTACCACTAATAAACACTCTCACAGCTGAAATTCAAAGCCATGCTTAAAGCCAAAGGATACATATGACACAAGCCTTAATCAATCAGAATGTTGCAGCCCTTTGGACTGTTTGATTTAGCAGTGGGTGTGTAACTCATTCTGAGTCCACCAGTTAACCTTGAGAATTATATGGGAGATAAGCTCTATTTTTCTGATAGATTTAAACCATTGAGAACGTGAACCTAGAAATCCTTGTCATCTTTTGCCACTATGAAGCATGAACTACCAAGAAGTCAAGCCAAAATCAAGGGAGACAAAGTCAAAAAACGACAGTCTTGGTTCAGTTGGACTTGAATGAAATTAGCTCCAACTATGAATTTTATTTTTTAGGTAAAGGAGCTAAGTGGGCTTCCCAGGAGGTTCAGTGGTAAAGAATCCACCTGCCAATGCAGGAGACATAAGTTAAATCTCTGGGTCAGGAAGATCACCTGGAGAAGGAAATGGCAACCACTCCAATATTTTTGTCTGGGAATTCCATGGACAGAGGAGCCTGGTAGGCTACAGTCCATGAGGGTCACAAAAGAGTCAGACATGACTTAGTGACTAAAACAGGAGCAACAGAGGAGCTAAGTAATAATAATAACCACAATAATAAAAACACCTTTTCTCTTGGCATAACTCAGCTTGAATTGAGTTTTCAGTCACTTGCATCCAAGAATACTGAATAATAAAATTGAAATCAGCAACACAGGACTGCCTTTGGAATAGAAATAATGTAGCAATGGGAAGGATTATAATCAGTAAGGTAAAGGACTAAATATTAGGACTTGGCCTGGAGAATTCCAGGGACGGCAGAGCCTGGTGGGCTGCCGTCTATGGGGTCTCACAGAGTCAGACATGACTGAAGCAACTTAGCAGCAGCAGCAGCAGCAGAGAGAGTTCATGTAGATCACTTGTTCTAGAAGCTGAGCTATTAAAAAATAATTTTAAAGGAGAAGGTGCAGTAGCTTGATTGGAGGCAGAGTTGAGGAAGTATTTGTTCCTAAGATGGGAGAGACTTGAGCATGTTTATAGACTTAGGGAAAGAAGCCAGTGGAAAGGAAAAGGTTGACAGTACTGAGAAGAGAAGGGATAATTAATGGAGGAAAGGCCAGGCAGAGACAGGATATGATGAATATTTCTGTTGCCGTGAAATCTCTAGTAAGGTCTAGTGTCTGCTCAGATGGTAAATTCTACAAAATATGTTCAAATTGTTTATTAAAAAATTGTTTTTACTTCTAACTATATATTTTTATGGCTTCTCTAATCTCTTCTGCTTTCCTAAATCCTACGAAGCCTTACAACAGCCCCCACTCTCTCACCAAAAACAAACATACAAATAAACAGAATTAAAAATCCCTGTTCAAACTGATGGAGATTTTCATGCCCTGAGCATAGCCCAAGATAACTGAAGGAAACTCAGTAGAGTCATTTTGTAGGTTTTTAGGTTCTGCTCTACTTTTTTTGCCCACAATTTTGCACAAGCTGGTGCACAAACACAATGGGAAAGAGGATTACGTCAAATGTATGAAAGACATGGCAGGAATCCAATGGGAAAGACATGCCCTCCGCATTTGGCAGGAGGAATGTGGGGAGGCAGTGGCTTTGTAAAGTGATGAGTCACACTTGAACAGACGCTCTGGAAGGAATTAGTTCAAGAGAAGGCTGGAGAGCTCCCGGACATGTATGAGTGCCTCGGGCCATTAGCAGTATGTGTGTGATCACAGAGAGACCAGGAAACCCTGGGAGCCTTAGCTCTTCTTTCTGGAAACAGCAGAGGAAAGAATTCCTGCTTCTCATGCCTCTGTGCTGGGTGGAAAACCACAGCACTTCTGTTACAATGAGAAAATATTTCATGAGCACTACTTTTTAGAAAACTTTATCTTGACCCAAAGTGTGTTAGTCATTCAGTTGTGTCAGACTCTTTGGGACCCCATCACTGTAGCCCACCCGGCTCCTCTGTCCATGGAATTCTCCAGGCAAGCATACTGGAGTGGGTAGCCATTCCCTTCTGCAGGGGATCTTCCCAGCCCAGGGACCAAACCCAGATCTCCCACATTACAGGCCAATTCTTTACTGTCTCAGCCACCAGGGGAGCCCAAGTATATCATAAGGATGTTAAGTATGGTCACTAGATAAAGAAAACCATGACTCTGAAGGAAAGATTAATCTAAGTTCACCTAGGCCACAAAATTAATGAGCTTGAGAAAGACTGGGTAAGAGACGGATGAGAGAGAAGGAACTTGCTTAACTTGGAATCAATCATCAAAAAACAAGGAAGCATCTCATCAGCAGCAAATGATGAGCATGTAGACAAACCCTGAAATAATAACCAGGCAAAGAACAAAACCAAATTTAAATATCAAACTTACATACTGAACAATGTTATAAATATCAAATATCATGGATCAGGAATCACAAGTTCCCATTTCTTATGGCAGTAGACTGTTCAATATTTAATGCCTTGAGCAGAGACGGGCTATCTTTTTGCAATAATATTAAAAATAAACAAATATATCTGCCTATCTACATAAATAACAGCTATTCTCCTGATTCTATTTATGGCACTGTTTAATGTTAATCATATACCTTTCAACAGCAGTTGTAAAATTCCAATCTTACAACAATCAATTACATCCTGAGCTTATGATGTAAAACAATATAATTTGTTGTGATATTCTTGAATGTTCAGATTTGACCAGGGAATTGAAAAAAAAAATGGTCACACTTTCATAGGCTGAATTATTAAAGGGTCACCTAAATCCCCACAGATTAATTTTTTACGAGCAGTGCCATGAAACCAATATAATTTGGGTACTAGATAATGCATCTGAATTTGCCCATTTGTTTATAAAATATTTTGTTTCTAAAGCATTAAGTGGTCAATCAGGACATAGAAACCTTTGGTTTCAGGCCATCTAAAATGGATGACAAGCTGCTAGGATGGAGGCAGTTGAACAAAGGACATCAGAAGAGAGTTTCAGAGTGTGCCAAAGCAGCAGCTCACTTTGAGCTTTTATAATATAAAGCTTACTTTTTTTTTTTTTTTAATTTCAAAAGACCAAAAGTACTTGAACTAGGAAACTCCTAGTTCTGGGAAATTTTGGTGGAGACACAAAGCCTGTACAACCCAACTATGATCAGATGACTTGCCCATTTCCTTATTCCACTTTCATTTGTTTAGTAGAATAACCTTGACACTAGGTTACTGAGGAATTGAATTGAAGTTTCCACAAACTGTCAACATCTCCACCATGTAACTGCTTCCCTGGTAGCTCAGCTGGTAAAGAATCTACCTGCAATGCAGGAGACCCTGGTTCAATTCCTGGATTGGGAAGATCCCCTGGAGAAGGGTTAGGTTTCCCACTCCAGTACTCTTGGGCTTCCCTTGTGACCCAGATGGTAAAGAATTTGCCTGCAATGCAGGAGACCTCGGTTCCGTCTCTGGGTTGAGAAGACCCCTTGAAGGAGGGCATGGCAACCCACTCCAATATTCTTGCCTGGAGAATTCCCATGGACAGAGGAGCCTGGTGAGCTACAGTCCATGGAGTCACAGAGTTGGACACGACTGAGCGTCTGAGCACAGCACAGTGCTGCCATTTGACTAGAGAGAAGTCAGGAAAGCCAGTGGTCTGAGGCCAATCATGAACAGGGAAGGGATGTCCTCTAACCTCAGTGGAAGTGAAGGGGCTTGTTTGGCTTTGACTTTTCTAAATTGGCAGGGAAGAGTGTTCTTTGCCTCCTGCTGTTTGAAAGGAGCTAGAAGCTGTAGGTATGTGAGACCTGATTCTCTCCAGTCTCCCTCTGCATGAAAATTCTTGGCTCTTCGCCCGGTTTCCTTTACAATTTGTACAACCTCATTATTCTTCTTTTCCTCTGGTGTCCTTCCCTGAAGAGCTTTTCTTGAATGTGTTTTTTGTCTGTCTGGGTCTTCAGAGTTGACTGTGCAGAAATTTAATAAAGGATGTCAAAGTGCTGCCCTTGAGGAAGTGACAATAATGACTTTTGCTTGGAGAGCACCATCTATTATTATCTATGATGGATTATTATCATCCCTTAGGACTTCTCAGGAGGCCTTTGGAAAAAGTCCATTACAATATATTTCCCCATTCTATAGATCTGAAAACTGAGGTATATTAAACAATGGAAGAAAATTGGCAATTCTAATGGTCATGTGCCAAAATATTACAGTAAAGAAAAGGAGCTGACAATGGCAGCTACTCTGTGCCTTATCCTGTGTTAGGTGCTAGACTTCTTAAATATGTCACTTCTAATGTCCACAATGACTTTGCAAATTAAATGGCATTGTTTCCACTTCCTGCCTAGTCCCAGAGCTAGGACTTGATTCCAAAACTTTGATCTTCATCACATCATGCTTTGACTCCCAACAGAGTTAAAATTTTTATTACATATTTAAGTGGAACATTAAGTTTTCAAAAGCATTTTATTGACTGCTACTCTATCCTCATAAGAATCCCTTTCATTTAGTAGAGATTGCTAACTCTTTCTCAAAGATGAAGAAACTAAAGAAAATAGAGACCCTCTGACCCGCTACAGAAATTAATCACATTATAGGAATTTGACTGACGCTGAAGCTCCAACACTTTGGCCACCTGATGTGAAGAGCCACCTCATTGGAAAAGACCCTGATGTTGGGAAAGATTGAAGTTAGGAAAAGGGCATGACAGAGGATGAGATGATTCGATAACATCACTGATTCAATGGAAATGAATTTGAGCAGACTCTGGGAGGTAGTGAAGGACAGGGGAGCCTGGCATGCTGCAGTCCCTGGTGTCACAAACAGTCAGACACAACTTTGTGACTGAACAACAATACAAGGGATTAGAATCCAGATCTCTGTATTGAAAGGCTGTGCCATTTATGTTAGATCACACCATCTATTTTTGAGTGTTTATTTTGGGTAGACTCAATTTGTTAAGGTCAATGAAGTTTTCCGCAAATAACCATCTAAACTTACATAACGTTACTGAAGCTATAGGTAAGGGGTCTATTGGACATCATGGGGAAAAATGCACTTGTAAGTTTTCTAAGAGCAGAAACCTTATATCCCCAACAACTAGCACATGTCATGGCAAATAGTAGGTACTCAGTAAATAATGCTGAATGAGTAAGGAATAACTTAATTACATTCAGAGATTGAGAGAGCTTGCTAATGTGAGAAAATGCATAAAACCTGAGTAGCCAACATTGGTTTATAGTTAAAAACAACTTTTAAGCTTGTCTGTGAGGCTCACTGATCGTAAAAGTGAAAGACTATATGAAAGTGAAAGGGTCAGTCACTCATCGTGTCCAACTCTTTGTGACCCTGTGGACTGTAGCCCATCAGGTTCCTCTGTCCATGGGATTTCTCAGCAAGAATACTGGAGTGGGCTGTCCATTTCCTTCTCTGGGGAATCTTCCCAACCCAGGCATCAAACCTGGGTCTCTCCTACATTGCATTGCAGACTTTACTGTCTGAGCCACCAGGGAAGCCTATATATCTCTTCTTAAAAGTCTTCCCTGGGAATATATCATCTGAGAAATACTTTTTAATTTGACTATATACATCATGCTAAATTCATCTATACACTGAAAATTCCACCAGACTTATCAGTGGTGTGTCTCTCTTTGGCTATCCTCAAAATGGCCTTATATCCCTAAGAATTTGTTCATTCTTGTGATTGATAATTGGGTAATTTTTCTTGAGTGCCTGCAAGGTGTTAATCATGGATCTGACTACTGGAGGTATAGCAATAAAGAAAATAAGAGAAAATTCTCCCCTTGTATACTGTACATTCTAGTGTAGAAAGACAGAATTATCAAAAAGTTAAATACATGTTGTATCAAATGGGGGTGACAACAATGGAAAAAGATAAAGGCAGCTTATGGAGTTCATGTGTGTGTGTGTTTGCGTGTGTGCATGTGTGCACATGTTCAGCTTCAAGTACTGTGCTTGAAGCCTCATATATAAGATGGTGTCTGACCAAAGATGTGAGGAGGTGAGACAGATGTAGATCCTTAGTGCGGTGGGAAAAGCACTTTTGAATGGAATATTATTTTTTTTAATTTTTAATAGGAGTATAATTGCTATACAATATTGTGTTAGCTTCTACTGTATGACAATGCTGTGAATCAGCTATAAGTATGCATATATCCCCTGCCACTTGAGAGAATAGACTATTATTCAGCATTGAGAAAGGAAGAAATCTTGCCACTTGCAACAACATGAATGAATCTTCAGAGCAGAATGCTGACTAAGCCAGAGAAACACAAACACTGCATGGTATCACTTGTATGTGACATTATTATTATTTTTTTAAGTCAGACTCATAGAAAGTAGAAAGAGCACTGCCAAGGGCTCAGGAAAATAGGGACTGGCAAAAAAGAAAAAAAAAAAGGAAAGGAAAAGCAAAACCAAAGACTGTGAAAGAGTACTCAGTTAAGTAGGAGGAGAAACAGGAGAATTTTCTATTTGAAAGCCAAGTGATAACCATGTTTAAAGACGACTGAGCAAGGGCGCCAAGTGTTTCTTTTCAACCGTGAAACAACTGATACCAAATGTTGCTTAACAATCATGGCAACAGAACTGATTAAAAGTTTTACCAATGGGAGGTTATTCCTGCTTTGACAAAAGCTGCTTCCGTGGAGAGATGAGGCTAAAAAGAAGAGAAGAAATAAAGGCAAAAATAAACGTACGATGTTATATTTCAGAAAAGCAGAGTGATGGGTCAGCAACTGGAGAGGACTGAGGTGACTTGGAATAAGGAGGGGGTTGTGTTGAACACACTGATGGCATGACATTCTAATTTGTGTGGATTTAGGGAAGACAGAGGGAGAAGAGACAGGAAGTGCTAATATGAGGAATACCCACTAGCATTCACAACTAGGGATGGTAGGACATGGAGAGAGAAACTAGCCCGCATGTCAGGGATCTGAATGGAAATGGACCTTCTCTGTTGGAGTAAAAAAAAATAAGTGAAGGGAACTCTCACTGCCATATTAAAAAAAAAAAAATTTAGGAGTAATAGTTGTTTTACGACATTGTGTCAGTTTCTGCTGTACAGCAGGAAAAAGATAATCGGTTGTACATGTTGTAGTCTTACATCTAACCAGTTACACATTTTTAGATTCTTTTCCCATATAGGCCATTACAGAGAACTGAGTAGAGTTCCCTGAGCTATAGAGTAGGTTCTTATTTGTTGTCTATTTTACACATAGTAATGTGTATATGTCAATCCCAATCTCCCAATTTATCCTCCGTTGCCTTCCCCCCTTGTGACCATGTTTGTTCTCTGCATCTGTGACTCCATTTCTGTTCTGAAGCGAGGACATTTGTACCATTTTTTAAAGAATGGACTTGATTTTAAATCGAAGTGTAGTTGATTTACAATATTGTGTCGATTTCTGCCGTTATTCTCTTCCATTATGGTTTATTACAGGATATTGAATATAGCTCCCTGTGCAATACACTAGGATCTTGTTGCTTATCCTTCCTATATATAATTTTTAGGTTCCTCACTGCCTTATTTGAAAACATAGGTTAAAGACGTACTTTAGCCCAGAGGGTCTAGTGGGATGGCTCCAGGAATTGGAGAATGAATGACAAGAGGTAAGGATTGGGTAGGAGATCTACAGGCAGATGTTGGTTTGGGGTCCTGGAGAAGGATAGTGACTTAGGACTTGTTGTGACTGAGATGAATAACAATAATAGAAACAAGATGATTAAACTTGATGATCTTCAAGCAAATTATAGAGACAAGTTTGTTAGTTCTGAAGATGAGGGAGGAGGCGATGGCAGTATTGTTTGGAGTATGAAGAGCATGGGGGTGGGGGTGTTACATGATATCTGCAAATGCTAAAGATTTCTTTTTCTCTAGGTGGTAGATTTTAGGCTTTTTCCTGACTCTGTTCTTATACTGTTCTATAATTACTATTAAATAACTATTTGTCAACGAAAAGAATGGAAAAATTACATTATTCCAGAAGATGCTAAAATGCTAAATGAGACTTCATCCTAAGAGGGATGGTATAACTTGGAGAGAACAGGACTCCTATTAAAAGCAACTAGAAAAGCTAAAAAAAATGATGACCTATTCAAATATATCAGAGGCTAAAGAAAGAACACTGGAGAGACCAAGATAGGGCACTTAGATATAAAGTGTGCTCATCATGTAGTGGATAGTCTCCTTAGGACAACAGCTGGATTTTGGGGATGTGTAGGGCTGAGGCAGTAAACTGACTGGTGTTCAGAGTCCAGTAGTTCTTGAAATGTCTGGTGATTCTCCCTTTTTTGGCAGGATGTAGCGTCACCAAGGTGAATAACCATAAGTCCCCTTGTTGCTCAGTCGCTCAGTCGTGTCTGACTTTTTGAGACACAACTGAGCAAGTCCCTTTAGGAAAAGTCTAAGGGAACTGCCACAGTGTATAGCTTCATGGCCCCACGGATCACAGTGTCCCTAGGACTCAGTCAGTGGGTTCCAAATCCGTATATTGCCTCAGATCTGATAACCAAGCAGGGGATGGTGATATTCTATTAGGGCAACTTCCCTCATCTCTCTACCCTTCCATTCTTGCCCTTCTGTTGTTGTTGCTATTGTCATTGCTTTTGAGCAGAACTTCTGTGGACTGCCTATTTCTCTTGCTCACAAGGACAACAACACTGTTCATCATCTGTGCCTTTCCCTGTGGAAAGTCTTCTTGGCTCCTCCTCAGCACATGCCCTGACCTTTCTGGTCTTTATGGTGATGACAGCCTTGCAGCTGATCGTAGATAACCCTTGCCACCTGGTCTTTACTATCGAGATGTGGGCCCAAATGTTATCCCTATGGCTGCTCATGCACCCTACTCTGTGACCGCCTTTCCTCCTGTCATTCCTAACTCGTAGAAGAGACCCACCCCTGAACTTCACAGGACTGCTTGGGCCCTCATACCAGTGCACAGATGATGACCTTGGCTAATGTGTGCCTCTCTTGGTCTTCTCATGGAACCTGATCTCTGGTCTTACTTACTATTAATATATCCATTCCAGCACATTTATTTCTGTCAGCTTCTTTTTTCCTTCCTATACCAAGTAAAAGAAGTGTTAGTCGTTCAGTCACGTCTGATTTTTTTGTGACCGCATGTACTGTAGCCCACCCAGCTTCTCTGTCCATGGAATTCTCCAGGCAAGAACACTGGAGTGGGTAGCCATTCCCTTCTCCAGGGGATCTTACCAACCTAGGGATTGAACCTAGGTCTCCTACATTACACGTAGATTCTTTATCATCTCAACCACCAGGGAAGTCAAATGTCAGGGCAATTCAGGCATTCCTACTTTGCTGAGAGTATGCCATTTTGTTTTTCCAACTCTAAAGAGCCCAACAATGAGTTGGCCCCATCCTTGAGGATCCTAGCTTAGGCTTTAAACCTTGTGTCTCAAGAAAGTATAGCTGAGTAAATCAATCCTTTCTCATCTAGCCCTACATTCTACCTCCCTTGATCAAGCACCATCAGAATCCAATCCCAGGATAATTGCTTATCCTCCAATTAAAAATAAAAATTAAAATAAATTTTAAAAAGAAAGAAACATAACCTTAAAAAAAGAATCCTAGTAGTACTCCGATGGCTCACTGTTCCATTCTGGCTAATTCTTGCCTTTTTTTTTTTTTTTTTTTTTACATTTATGAGATTTTCCTCCCTTCTGAGGCTTAGCACATTCCCTGCCAGGTGACACTGGGATTTAACCCTAGTTATCAGCTTTACAGCTGTGAGAAGTAAGGACTAGTCCTGAGGGACACACCTTATATTTCAGGCTTCCTTAGCATCTTCTCACATAGCAGAAGTTCTACCTCTTGTAAGGAAAGAACGGGCTACTTCTGCAAGCCCAAAGTGTTCAAGGGGAGTTACAGAGTCCACCCTCTGGGGGGAGGGGGTGGGCAGGAAGCCATGCAGATATTTCCATCTCATGGTTCACGATCTCACATTTTACCCACCAGGCCATGGGCTTCACATAACAGGACTGCTTTGCCTCAGTCTTCCTACTTCTTTGAAATGCTGCAACTCCAACAGATGAGTCTCAACCTGTCAGTCAACTGTGTGGCTCTCCCAACACAGGTGATGGGGACTCAGTGCAAGCTACCCAGCCTGACTGAGGAGGGCTTCTCTGACTCATAAATAGCTACTAACGGCTGGTTGGGAGTTTCCCTGGTGGTATAGTCCAAAGAACCCATTTGCCATTGCAGGATATGCAGGTTCAATTCCTGGGTTGAGAAGATATCTTGGAGGAGGAAATTATAACCCACTCCAGTATTCTTGCCTGAGAAATCCCATGGACAGAGGAGCCTAGTGGGCTAAAGTCCATGAGGTCGCAAAAGGTCAGACACAACTTAGCAACTAAACAACAGCAACAACTCCTTGTTAAGAGTCTTCAGTCTTTCCACCGGATGTCAATGCAACTCAGGAAAACCAGCTGACTCTGCTGCAGTTTTAGGCATTTTTCTCCCTGCCCCCTCCTTGTTTTTCAAATACTCTGCCTCATCACACCTGCTACAACATTCTTTTTCAACAGAACATTTTCCCAGGTCACCACCAGTGAAACCAGGCAACTGAGCTGCAGTATGTTGCCAGGAATTATTTAGGCTTACCATCAGCTAGGAAAATGTTCTCTTTACTTCTGGGTGTGTAGCTGGTGAGCCGTTCTCCACGTTGCCATCTTGGTGCCCCTTTTCTCAGGCTAATCCTGGTACCATTTGTGAAAGTGCAGATACTCCAAGTAGCAGACAGCAAAGCAGGAATAAATACGCAAGAATTTCATCAGGAGAATGCCTGTGAGACAAAGGTTCTGGAGAGGCTAAGAGAGCTGGCAGACTACAACGCAAGTTGAACCCAAGGAAAGGATAGAAGGAAGGAAGGTGAGGTAGAAGATCCTAGACCATCCTACGGTCTAAAGGAGGCTCAGCAAAGCTGTTGGTGAGTACAGTAGCCCTCCTTATCCATGAGGGATATGTTCCAAGAGCCCCAGTGAATGCCTGAAACCATGGACATTATTAAGCCCTACACATACTGTTTTTTCCCATGTGTACATATCTATGGGAAAGTTTAATACATAAATTAGGCACAGTAAGAGGTTAACAACAAAACTAATAATGAAATAGAATGATCATAACAATATCAGGCTTCCCAGTTGGCTCAGTGGTAAAGAATCCATCTGCCAATGCAGGAGATGCAGGTTTGATCCCTGGGTTGGGAAGATCCCCTGGAGGAGGAAATGGCAACCCATCCCAGTATTCTTGCCCGGAACACCATGGACAGAGGAGCCACGCAGGCTATAGTCTATGGGGTCACGTAAAGAGTCGTATACGACGAGCAACCATGCACACATAACAATATACTATAATAAAAGTTATGTGAATGTGGCCTCTCTCTCTCCAATTGTACAAGTTCAATGCCTTTTCCACCTTAACTAAATTTGAACCTCACATTGTGGCCATAACTTTCCCAGTTTAAGGTGCAACAGCCAAAAAGTAATTTATTTTCTTTCTTTATAGTTTTATGGATAGATTTTCTTTTAAAAAATATTTTAATTGGGGGCTAATTACTTTACAATATTATAGTGCTTTTTGCCATACACTGACATGAATCAGCCATGGGTGTACATGTGTTCCCCATCCCAAACCCTCCTCCCACCTCCCTCCCCATCCCATCCCTCATGGTCATCCCAGTGCACCAACCCTGTCTTACCAGAGATTAAGCAATTTCCGCTTACATTTTTTTTTTCTTAATTCGGGAACTTTCACCTTTTCACTTAAAGGAAGCACCATTAGAGCTTCTCTTTGGCCCCTCCAAATTGCCAGCATCCCTGCTCTTGCATTTGGGGGCTATTACTAAGTAAAATTAGGGTTACTTGGAGCACAGGCACTGTGACCCTGGGACAGTAACCCAATAACCAAGATGGCTCATAAGTGAGTAACAGGCAGGACAAGCTGAACAAAGTGATGATTCACATCCCGGGTGGGTCAGAGTAAGACTGTGCGAGATTTCATCCTGCTAACTCAAAAAGACATGTAATTTTAAACTTATGAATTATTTATTTATGGAAATTTTCATGCAATATTTTAGGACTGAAGTTGACCACAGGTACTAAATCTGTGAAAAGTGGAACCGCAGATGATGAGGGATGACTGTATTTGAGCCAAGGTCAGCTGTTAGAGGAGTTCCATATCTGCCAGACATGAGCCCTCCTCAGAATCCTCACAGTGCTCAGTTATCAGCTGGGATGAGGTTAGTAGGGCTTGCCCTGGTGGCTCAGATAGTGAAGAATCTGCCTACAATCCAGGAGATCTGGGTTCAGTCTCAGGGCCACAAAGATCCCCTGGAGAAGGGAAGGCTACACACTCCAGTATTCTTACCTGGGAAATCCCATGCATAGAGGAGCCTGGTGGGCCACAGTGCACACACGCATAAGGGTAGAAAGTATGACCATGCTGTTCTGTAGCATCTGGTCCCTTGGTCAACGAAACTCCCTTTAGATGGAGGTCTATGACATGCAGTCCCATGAGCATGGCATCTTGGTTTCAGTAGTTTTAACTGTTGATTTATTTCTTAAATACTCTAAACTCACAAGGCAAAACTTTCCAGGAGTCTTTAAAAGAAACCTTAGCTTTAGGGTTTGTGTGTGTGTGTGTTTAACCATTCCCTTTCTCTTTGATAGTCTCCAAACTCTAAGGTTCATCTCTCCAGGACTTTGAGACTTCTGATTTCTGCTTAACATTTTAGCCTCTTACCAGCTGCTTTCTACTTGGTGTGTTGGCCCTTTGACTAAAGCATGGGGAACTTAGAAGTCAATGAATACACTCGAGGGGGAATTGCACTCAGAATATTGGGTTCATTTCTCTGTAATTCACTTTCCTTCAAGATATTGGTCTCTCTGGTCCTTGCTGCTTTGGTAGCCCTGAGTACCAACTTTTATCTTCTCAGGTCAGTGACACTACTGCTCCACAACACATTTTCTGTTTGACCTCTCTTCCAGTGTTAGTTTACCAGCAGATACCCTGATAGGCTTCCCTGGTAGCTTGGGTGGTAAAGAATCCACCTTCAATGTAGGAGACCTGGCTTTGATCCCTGGGTTGAGAAGATCCCCTGGAGGAAGGCATGGCAACCCGCTCCAGTATTCTTGCCTGGAGAATCCCCTGGACAGAGGAGCCTGGCAGACTACAGTCCATGGGGTCGCAAACAGTTGGACACAACTGAGCAACTAAGCATAGTACCCTGATGGAAGAAGGTGGTAGTAAAAGCAGGCTCATCTTAATACCTTCCCAGTTACTTAGGAGCCTGGCCCTTTAAATTCTGGCTGCTTTGGTTGTTCTCCAATGCCACCACTTATTTTGAATTCTATCAGGGTTTTTTGTTTGTATTTTATTAAGCTTCTTGAGTTATTCTAGATGGAAAGTTGAATCTGATATCAGTCATTCAGTCATAGTTGAGTCATATAATATTTAGTTTAAAAAATCTGCATTATTACCCTTGGAGACCCACTTCCCCCTTAGTTCTTAACATTCAAATCCACTCAGACAAAAACAATTAACATTTTCTTCCTCAAGAGAAAATATATTCTCTCTATTTTTCTCACCATGTCCCTATTATACTATGCTTCTTTTATCCCAAGATAGACTTGCTGCTGCTACTGCTGCTAAGTCACTTCAGTCGTGTCCAACTCTGTGTGACCCCATAGACAGTAGCCCACCAGGCTCCCTCGTCCATGGGACTCTCCAGGCAAGAACACTGGAGTAGGTTGCCATTTCCTTCTCCAATGCATGAAAGTGAAAAGTGAAAGTGAAGTCGCTTAGTCATGTCCAACTCTTCATGACCCCATGGACTGCAGCCTACCAGGCTCCTCTGCCCATGGGATTTTCCAGGCAAGAGCACTGGAGTGGGTTGCCATTGCCTTCTCTGCAAGATAGACTTAGGCAGTTTTAAAATATGGTTGTTAAAACTTCTACGTAGAAGGCAAGGCATTAAGTATGATATTTTAAATTATATTAAAACTGTATGTTTGCTTGCTGGAAGGAAACTGAGGGGTGGTTTTGTGGGGTGGCACCTGAGGTGTAGTTTTGTGGGGTGGCTTGTTTCTTAGCTACTGTCTTCCTGGGAAAACCTGGTCATAAACTAACATTTTCATTGAAACTGTAATTTTCATTACATCAAATATACTATTTCTCTGATTTCTTTTTTAAAGAAAAAAATGACAGTTTATATTAGTAGTGAATGTATTAGAAAAAAGTGTCGGAGATAGGACGTACTTGAAATCTTTCTGAATGTGTGATTTATAGAGGAAACTATTACAAGTGTACAGGTTAACATTACACTTCTGAAAATCTGAGCTCTATAACAGTTTTCAGAGTTAACAATTATTTGCTGTGAATCTGTGTTTTATGTACTTCAGAAATAGTTGCTCAAGTTCTATATTTTATACGTATGCTTTTTTCAAGCTTTTCCTTTATGGCTTTTCCTTTCTACTTGGTGTGTTGGCCCTTTGACTAAAGCATGGGGAACTTAGAAGTCAATGAATACACTTGAGGGGGAACTGCACTCAGAATATTGGGTTCATTTCTCTGTAATTCACTTTCGGTCAAGATATTTCTATGTATTCATTGATTAATGCTTTATTGCTGTATAATTTCTATTTTTTCCTGTCTTCAATAGGAAAAAGTATCTGAACATTTTTCAGGATGACAATCAATGATAATTAAATTAGTTATTATATGTCAAAATTTCTTAAAACTGTGGATAACAGTGATCTAATTTGTAAGAGGTTTTTAATCCTCACAACAGTTCTATAACACACATCTTGTTCCCATTTCACAGATGGGGAAATTTAAAGAGGTTTTATAACCAGCTTAAGTTTACATGCATATAAATAGAAGAGTCAGGAGTTAAAGCCATGTTATAGCATACAAAGAGCTCCTCCTAGGTAATTCAGTCAAACGCTAAATCTAGATTCTTCTGTGAAGGCATTTTGCAGATACGTTTAAAACACTAATCAGTTAAATTAACTGAACAAGAGATTATCCTGTGCAGACTTGAATTAATCAACTGGAAGTTCTTGCAGACTTGTTCAGGCCCTCTCTGAGTGGGCTTCCCTGGTGGCTCAGAGGGTAAAGTGTCTGCCTGCAACGTGGGAAACCGGGGTTTGATCCCTGGGTCAGGAAGAGCCCCTGGAGAAGTAAATGACAACTCACTCCGGTACTCTTGCCTGGAAAATCCCATGGACGGAGAAGCCTGGTAGGCTTCATGGGATGGCAAAGAGTTGGACACGACTGAGCAACATTACTTTCACTTTCTTTTTTCTGAGTGGAGGCTTTCCTCCTATGGACCAGCTTTGGCTCCGTCCTCTGGGTTCCAACTGGCTGTTGACCCTTTCTGCATGCTCAACAGGCTTCCACAGTTACACACACAAATAGACTTACATTTGCTCATAGACAAAATCTCTTTCTGCTTCTCTGGTTGAACGTTGACTAATATTTCTTCCTTCATTACAGATCTAACATTTGAGTCTCAACGCTGGTCAAATTCAGACTGAAAATATAGGGAGAGAGCAGTGAGTTTAAAACTAGGATGGAGAGAGAGTTGAACCCAGGGGAGAGACTTTTTTTTATTGCATCTTTATGCTTAGGTATGGAACCCAAGTAAGATGGTGGGTGTTGCAAGAGGGCATCAGAGGGCAGACACACTGAAACCATACTCACAGAAAACAGGTTGATCTAATCACACTAGGACCACAGCCTTGTCTAACTCAGTGAAACCAAGCCATGCCTGCAGGGCAACCCAAGATGGGCGGGTCATGGTGGAGAGGTCTGACATGATGTGGTCTACTGGAGAAGGGAATGGCAAAGCACTTCAATATTCTTGCCTTGAGAACCCCATGAACAGTATGAAAAGGCAAAATGATAAGATACTTAAAGAGGAAGTCCCCAGGTCAGTAGGTGCCCAATATGCTACTGGAGATCAGTGGAGAAATAACTCCAGAAAGAATGAAGGGATGGAGCCAAAGCAAAAACAGTACCCAGCTGTGGATGTGACTGGTGATAGAAGCAAGGTCCGATGCTGTAAAGAGCAATACTGCATAGGAACCTGGAATGTCAGGTCCATGAATCAAGGCAAATTGGAAGAGGTCAAACAAGAGATGGCAAGAGTGAACATCGACATTCTAGGAATCAGTGAACTAAAATGGACTGGAATGGGTGAATTTAACTCAGATGACCATTATATCCACTACTGTGGGCAGGAATCCCTTAGAAGAAATGGAGTAGCCATCATGGTCAACAAAAGAGTCTGAAATGCAGTACTTGGATGCAATCTCAAAAACAACAGAATGATCTCTGTTCATCTCCAAGGCAAACCATTCAATATCACAGTTATCCAAGTCTATGCCCCAACCAGTAATGCTGAAGAAGCTGAAGTTGAATGGTTTTATGAAGACCTACAAAACCTTTCAGAACTAACACCCAAAACAGATGTCCTTGTCATTATAGGGGACTGGAATGCAAAAGTAGGAAGTCAAGAAACACCTGGAGTAACAGGCAAATTTGGCCTTGGAATGCAGAATGAAGCAGGGCAAAGACTAATAGAATTTTGCCAAGAAAATGCACTGGTCATAGCAAATACCCTCTTCCAACAACACAAGAGAAGACTCTACACATGGACATCACCAGATGGTCAACACCAAAATCAGACTGATTATATTCTTTGTAGCTGAAGATGGAGAAGCTCTGTGAGGTCAACAAAAATAAGACCAGGAGCTGACTGTGGCTCAGATCATGAACTCCTAATTACCAAATTCAGACTCAAATTGAAGAAAGTAGGGAAAACCAAATTGAAGAAAGTAGGGAATGCTAGACCATTCGGGTATGACCTAAATCAAATCCTTTATGATTATACAGTGGAAGTGAGAAATAGATTTAAGGGCCTAGATCTGATAGACAGAGTGCCTGATGAACTATGGAATGAGGTTTATGACATTGCACAGGAGACAGGGATGAAGACCATCCTCATGGAAAAGAAATGCAAAAAAGCAAAATGGCTGTCTGGGGAGGCCTTACAAATAGCTGTGAAAAGAAGAGAGGTGAAAAGCAAAGGAGAAAAGGAAAGATATAAGCATCTAAATGCAGAGTTCCAGAGAATAGCAAGAAGGGATAAGAAAGCCTTCTTCAGTGATCAATGCAAAGGAATAGAGGAAAAGAACGGAATGGAAAAGACTAGAGATCTCTTCAAGAAAATTAGAGATACCAAGGGAACATTTCATGCAAAGGTGGGTTCGATAAAGGACAGAAATGGTCTGGACCTAACAGAAGCAGAAGATATTAAAAAGAGGTGGCAAGAATACATAGAAGAACTGTACAAAAAAGATCTTCACGACCCAGATTATCATAATGGTGTGATCACTAATCTAGAGCCAGACATCCTGGCATGTGAAGTCAAGTGGGCCTTAGAAAGCATCACTACAAACAAAGCTAGTGGAGGTGATGGAATTCCAGTTGAGCTGTTTCAAATCCTGAAAGATGATGCTGTGAAAGTGCTGCACTCAATGTGCCAGCAAATTTGGAAAACTCAGCAGTGGCCACAGGACTGGAAAAGGTCAGTCTTCATTCCAATTCCAAAGAAAGGCAATGCCATGGAATGCTCAAACTACCGCACAATTGCACTCATCTCACATGCTAGTAAATTAATGCTCAAAATTCTCCAAGCAGTCTTCAGCAATACGTAAACTGTGAACTTCCTGATGTTCAAGCTGGTTTTAGAAAAGGCAGAGGAACCAGAGATCAAATTGCCAACATCCGCCGGATTACGAAAAAAGCAAGAGAGTTCCAGAAAAACATGTATTTCTACTTTATTGACTATGCCAAAGCCTTTGACTATGTGGATAAAAATAAATTGTGGAAAATTCTGAAAGAGATGAGAATACCAGACCGTCTGACCTGCCTCTTGAGAAATCTGTATGCAGGTCAGGAAGCAACAGTTAGAACTGGACATGGAACAACAGACTGGTTCCAAATAGGAAAAGGAGTACATCAAGGTTGTATATTGTCACCCTGCTTATTTAACTTCTATGCAGAGTACATCATGAGAAACGCTGGACTGGAAGAAACACAAGCTGGAATCAAGATTGCTGGGAGAAATATCAATAACCTCAGATATGCAGATGACACCACCCTTATAGCAGAAAGTGAAGAGGAGCTAAAAAGCCTCTTGATAAAAGTGAAAGAGGAGAGTGAAAAAGTTGGCTTAAAGCTCAACATTCAGAAAACGAAGACCATGGCATCCCGTCCCATCACTTCATGGGAAATAGATGGGGAAACAGAGGAAACAGTGTCAAACTCTATTTTGGGGGGCTCCAAAATCACTGCAGATGGTGACTGCAGCCATGAAATTAAAAGATGCTTACTCCTTGGAAGAAAAGTTATGACCAACCTAGATAGTATATTCAAAAGCAGAGACATTACTTTTCCGACTAAGGTCCGTCTAGTCAAGACTATGGTTTTTCCAGTGGTCATGTATGGATGTGAGAGTTGGACTATGAAGAAGGCTGAGCACTGAAGAATTGATGCTTTTGAACTGTGGTGTTGGAGAAGACTGTTGAGAGTCCCTTGGACTGCAAGGAGATCCAACCAGTCCATTCTGAAGGAGATCAGCCCTGGGATTTCTTTGGAAGGACTGATGCTAAAGCTGAAACTCCAGTACTTTGGCCACCTCATGCGAAGAGTTGACTCCTTGGAAAAGACTCTGATGCTGGGAGGGATTGGGGGCAGGAGGAGAAGGGGACGACAGAGGATGAGATGGCTGGATGGCATCAATGACTGGATGGACGTGAGTCTGAGTGAACTGTGGGTGTTGGTGATGGACCTGGAGGCCTGGCGTGCTGCGATTCATGGGGTCGCAAAGAGTCGGACACGACTGAGCGACTGAACTGAACTGAACTGAACGGATGGAACACATTTTTTTTTTTTAAGGAATTATCTTCTTGTCATTTGAATTTCTCATGTTCAATGACTTTTGATGTCTTCTCTAAAATTATATGATATTAGAGAAATATAACTAGGACTATATCAGTATTTGTATGGTTAGGCTTTTCTCTTGCTCTCCGTGCCTCCCTTACTTGACCAGGCCCTGCTCTGCACCCATGACTATCCAGTCCTCTTAATTATAAGGCTTCATTAGCCCCTGGTAACTGGAGCTTTTTTTTTTTTTTTTTTGCGTTTCTGAGTTAGCTGTATTTTTGCTTTGTGTCTCTTAACAGCAGGTATACATGATACGGGAGAAGGCAATGGCACCCCATTCTAGTACCCTTGCCTGAAGAATCCCATGGACGGCAGAGCCTGGTGAGCTGCAGTCCATAGGGTCACAAAGAGTCGGACATGACTGAGCGACTTCACTTTCTCTTTCCACTTTCATGCATTGGAGAAGGGAATGGCAACCCACTCCAGTGTTCTTGCCTGGAGAATCCCAGGGACGGGGGATCCTGGTGGGCTGCCGTCTCTGGGGTCACACAGAGTTGGACACCACTGAAGTGACTTCGCAGCATCAGCAGCAGCACACATGATATGATCTCACCAACAGAATGTAAAAACTGAAGAAAAACAGCCCAAACCATCCCTTTCTTTGTAAGGACCTTGGAAACTCTAATTAAATTCTGGCAAGATGGAGAATCTCAAAATTTTAACTCACTTTTTTTATATTTAGAGAGGAAAGAAAAAAGAGGCGACTTCTAGGGCTGCATATCAAAACCCCAATCCAGGCTAATAATAACTTTGCAAATAGTCTTCCTACTCCAACTTTTATCCTTTTTATATTTGAAAATGTCTCCAACATCCCAAAGTCGTTACAATAGGTTTCTTGTCACACAATAATTTAGAAATTTTTAAGGTTTAATGCATGAATATGTATATTAGAGTGTGAATGGAAAATTGTAGTTGATTAAACAGAATAAACCTGTGAAAATGATTTTAAACTTTTCAGAGCACTTGCTTATTTTTAAAAATTGATGTATAGTTGATATACTATCTTAGTTTCATGCGTACAATACAGTGACAAATTTTTTTATAGATTATATTCAATTTAAAGGTATTAATAAATGTTGGTTATATCCCCTGTGCTGTATAATATATCCTTGTGGTTTATTTTATACATTGTTGTTTGTACCTCTTAATTCCCTATCTCTCTCTTACTCCTCCCCACTTCTCTCTCCCCACTGGTTAGAAACTAGTTTGTTCTCTGTATCTGTGAGTCTGTTTTGTTATGTTCATTTGTTTTATTTTTCAGATTTCATGTATAAGCAATGACATGTAGTATTTGTCTTTCTCTGTTTCTCTTATTTCACTAAGCATAATGAAATGCTTAGTGAATCCATGTTGTGAATGGATTAGTGAATCTAGATCCATCCATGTTGTTACAAATGGCAAAATTTCATTCTTTTTTATGGCTGAGTAGTACTCAATTCTGTGTATGTATAATGTATACCACATCTTCTTTATCTGTTCATCTGTTGATAGACCCTAGGTTGCTTCCATATCTTGGCTATTGTAACTAATGTTGTTATGAACACTGGGGTGCCTGCATCTTTTCATTTTGTTTTCTTAGGCTATACATCCAGCAGTAGAATTGCAAGAGCATAGATAGTTCTATTTTTAGCTTTTTGAGGAACCTTCATACTCTTTTCCTTTATGGTTGCACCAATTTATATTCCCACCAACAGGGAAAAAGTGTTTCCTTTTCTTCATACCCTAACCTTTGTTATTTGTGGTCATTAAGATGATAGATATTCTAACAGGTGTGAGGTGATAGCTCATTGTGGTTTTGATCAATATTTCTCTGATTACTGTTGCACTTTTCTTGTGCTTGTTGGCCATCTATATGTCTTCCTTGAAACAATCTTCAGATTTTCTGCCTGTTTTTTTGCCTTTTATATTGAGTTGTAGGAGCTGTTGATATATTTTGAATACTAAGCCCTCATTGGTTATATCATTTGCAAATATTTCCCCCATTCATTTGGCTGTCTTCATTTTGTGGATGGTTTCCTTTACTGTGCAAAATCTTTTAAGTTTAATTAAGTACCATTTGTTTATATTTGCTTGTCTCCTTTGACTTTGGGGATAGATCAATGAAATACTGCTGTGATTCATATCAGAATGTTCTGCCTATGTTTTCTACTAGGAATTCTGGTCTTGCATTTAGGTCTTTAATCCATGTTGAGTTTATTTTTGTTTGTTGTTTGAGAAAATGGTCTAATTTCATTCTTTTGCCTATAGCTGCCTAGCATTTATAGTAACCAAATAAAAGAGTGGTAAGAGAATACCATGATATCATATACAAAACCATAGAATGTTTTATGTGGCCTTAGAAAGTAGTAAAATACTCTAACCAATAGTTAAGGAAAAAATCCAAACAAAGGTCCAAAATAAGATAACCCTTGGGAGCGCCTATTAGACAATGCTTCATTATGACAGTTGCTACCTGTTATCCTAAAATAAGCTCCAGAGATGGTTCTTGATTACATACCCAATTTTGGGTTGGGTTGAATTTTAAATAACTCTTATTTACTTTTCCATTCTAGGGTAGGAAAAGAAAAAGAATTTTATCTCCTTAGAGATACACTTGCAGTGTTTATCTATGTGTGTGGATTCTACTTTTTCAAGGTTCAGGAAATCTGTTAGAGGGATTTGACCAGCGAAGGATTAATTGATCTATTATATTGTCCATGAGGCTGTGTCCTTGGTACCATAGAAGGTGTAAGACCAGTTTCCTGGAGCACTTTGTGGACATAGATTCCAGACTTGAATTACACCCTTGTTCTTTGGTGAGCTTATTGTTGCTCAGTCATGTCTGACTCTTTGTGACCCCAGGGACTGCAGCACACTAGGTTTCCCTGTCCTTCAACATCTCTTGGAGTTTGCTCAAACTCATGTCCATTGAGTAGGTGATGTCATCCAATCATCTCATCCTCTGTCATCCCCTTTTCTTCCTGTCTTTAATCTTTCCCAGCATCAGGATCTTTTCCAATGAGTTGACTCTTCACTTCAGGTGGCCAAGGTATTGGAACTTCACCTTCAGGATCTCTTCTTCCAATGAATATTCAGGGTTGATTTCCTTTAAGATTGACTGGCTTGATCTTGAAGTCCAAGGGACTCTCAAGAGTCTTCTCCAACACCACATTTCAAAAGCATCAATTCTTTGGTGCTCAGCCTTCTTTATGGTCCAACTCTCACATCCATCCATGACTGCTGGAAAAACCATAGCTTTGACTAGACAGACCTGTGTTGGCAAAGTGATGTCTCTGCTTTTTAATATGTTATCTAGGTTGGTCATGGATTTTCTTCCAACGAGCAGGTGTATTTTAATTTCATGGCTGCAGTCACTGTCCACAATGATTTTGGAGCCCAAGAAAATAACAGTCTGCCACTGTTTCCATTGTTTCCCCATCTAATTGCCATGAAGACGGTGAGCTTATTGCTCTGACTAAATTGAATGCTCAAATAGGAACTCCCATCCCCCTAAATATGATTTTGGCTGCACAACTGATTTGTGTATTGATATCTCAATTTTTGAAAGAGACAGAGTCCTATTAACCTGTAAAGATAACTTTGTCACCATTGAAATGAAAGGTTTAGTATAAAAAAAGAAGTGTGAGAGTCAGCCTTAAAGATTTCTTACAGAAAAAAGATAGCATATAAAGAATGTTTTTTTTAATTCTGCAAAACCAGGCTTAAGTTATTGAGGGTTAGAGAAAGAACAATGTTTCATATGTCCATCGAAAATATCAACAATATTCTAAATGAAACACACATAACTACTCAAGACTCCCACATTAGTTAAATCAGTACTCTTAATTATTGTTCCTCTTGGTCTAAAACCCATTTGCTTTCAAGAGGTTGTCTGCTTCTGGAATAAAAACTCTTGAGTCAGTCCTCTGATGCAATCTTTACAGTCATCCAAGAGATATCCCCTTAAACTCCAAAGCTGCTACTAATGAATCTATTTCTTCAAGTATAAGTAGTTAAAACACATTCTAAGCTTCTTTCCAGGATGTATTGACAGTTTTTTATTTGAAAACCAAATTTCTGACCTGTAGCAGAGCCTTCAGATAAGCAGTAAAGGAGGCAGAAATGCCTATTGTGGTGTGAAAAGCTGTGGTTAGTTTGTTACTGTAACCAGTAGTATCAGAGTGGAGCAGGGTGATATTCTCTCTTGAGATAAATGCATTACCTTGGCATGAGGATTTGATCAGTGGTTCTTCTGAGGGGTGAGTAAGGGTGAGATGATCAAGCTTTCTCTTTTTTAAATTTTTTATTGAAGTATATAAACTTACAATATCATGTTAGTTACAATATGTGTGTGTACAGAACATCAATTCAGTTTATATATGTATGGAGAATGCACATATATACTTTTTCATATTCTTTTCCCTTATTGATTATTACATAATATTGAGTATAGTTCCCTGTGCTATATATTATATCCTTTTGGTTATCTATTCTATATATATAGTGTGTATGTTTAATCCCAGCCCTCTGCTTTATCCCTCCTTCCACCTCCCTTTGGTAATCATCGGTTTGCTTTCTGTGTCTGAGTCCCCTTCTGTTTGGAAAATAAGTTCATTTGTTTCCTTTTTTTTTCGAATTCCACAAATAAACAATAGAATATATTTGTCTCTCTCTGACTTACTTCGCTTAGTGTGGTAATCTCTAGGTCCACCCATGTTGTTGCAAATGGCGTTATTTCTTTTTATGCCTGAGTAATATTCCAAGGTTTCTATTTTTTTTAATAAAGATGAGAGAGGTACCTGCCTCCCCACCTCATGTCCGGAAGATGTCTCCTCAAAACATTATTGGCTTGATAAAAGGCTCAACCTTTTGATTTGACCATGCAAGTCTTAGGGCTTCTGACCTTTGGAACTGAAAACACTTTTCTCCCAGAATTAGGAGAGGATCTCTCTCAGCATATATAGGAGGTAATCACTTGTGCATTGTTTCCTCTCCTAAGAATATATGAGAAGTTTTCATTGTTCTCTCCTTACCTAACTATAACATATGAAAATGTATCCAGTTCTGTCCAGATTTTGCATACACTTTCAGGCTACATTTACGTACCTACAAATCTGAAATGCTCATTTACTAACACAGTTTGTTTTCTTTCTGTCTACAATATCAGTATGGAGAGTGTTTTTGTTGTTTCTCTGATAGTTTTCAGTATTTGTGATGTTACCCTATGAGATATGAGATATTAATCTACTTGCTGGCTAAATAAGATAACCTGCCACAGTTTCAAGAACTCGGGCAGAACAGACAACACCCCTGAGTCAGAGAGCAGGGACTGTTGATTACTTGAATTATAACAAACCAAGCATGATCGTCATGTTCCCATCAGTTGTCTTTGCCAACTGCTTTGTGGAAGGACTGAGATAAAGGAGCCCAGATGGATGCTGGGCTTGCAGTGGGTTTGCATCATAGTTGAGAAGCATGGAGTTTAGGGAACACAAATTTTTCTAATAGGCTACAAGGAAATAAAAAAGAAATTTACTAAAACTAGTAAACAAACCTGTCCCCTGCTCTGGATAGAAACTCTATCTTCCAATCCTGCTTGCTATACAGATATCCTTGGACATATAACCCAGAACAAGGCAGCCAAAGCTTGTCCTTTGCATTTCATACAGACATGCAAGAGATCCATGGAGAATTGTCTTTCAGTGAAGGTGAGAAAATATTCTTCAGTGGAGGCCTTGTAAATTTCCAGGCCCTTCTTGCAGAGTATACACTTTCTAAAATAAGTTTATATTAATAACAATTTATCCACACAAAATTAACAGTATGGTCACCAATGTTTCAGTGTTCTAACTCAGAAATGACCCAAGGCTGTAGATTATTCAAATAGACCTCTGAGTAGATAAATTTTAACACAGTGGTCCCCAACTTCCATAATCTCATGCCTGATGATCTGAGGTGGAGCTGATGTAATAATAATAGAAATAAACTGTATAATAAATGTAATGCACTTGAATCATCTTGAAACCATCCCTAATTCCCTCCCCGTTCTGTGGAAAAACTCTCAGGAAACCGGTCCCTGGTGTCGTAGAGGTTGGGGACTGCTGCTTTAAAAAGATTTTGTGGGAATACTATTAGTTTTTCTTATTAATGAACCACAATAAGATAAGGAAGAAGCTCAGATTAACTAGTCTCTGAGAAAACAAATCCAAATATTATGAAGATACCTTTTTACTTTTAAAAGTTTTACTGTATGCTGATATTCAGGGAAGTTATGTATTGCTGGGGATTTCTTGATCCAAAATTATCAAGCTGGTCTGATTTTTCAAGATTCACTTGTTCACACCAACTTAATTTCTAATAAAAAATTCCTCTGAGATAGCAGTTTTGGTGAGAAAGATTTTTCATTTTCCTCTTAAAGAGATAGCCCATTAAAATATTAGAAATTTTATGTCTTTATTTTCTAGAAATACTCAAATTATGTCTGTGACTTTTAGTTTCTATATCAGAACATACCTCACTTATTTCTAGAGACTTGCATCTAATGTATTCATGCAGTACCCTCTGGGGGAGGAAAACATTTCATACACACAATGAGAATTAAAGGCTTTTTTCAATTAAAGACACAGACACATGTACAGACTCTGCAACTTCAATTCAATGACTTTGGCTGCGGGTCAAATTCAATGTGAAAACACACAAATCACTAGTCCAGGTTCCAGACTGCTGTTCTCCTTTCCAATGAGCATAACATGTCTTCTTAATTGGTTTGAACTCATAAATAGACTCACAAAGAGACCAATAACTCAGGCAATCTATTAGAGAACAAATCTGTCTGTGCCCACTAGAGATCATTAACTGTTCAGACCATACACACATATTTGCATTCTTTGCTGTCTTGTGCAAACCAGAAACAAAATCAAACTTAATCCGCAAATAGAAAATAAAACCATAGAATGAGAAATTGAAACAGAATCAGGAGTAATTTCTATTGCCACTTGGCATTCTCTCAAAGAGGCAAGAAGAGTGTGCTGTGCTTGAAATATGAGGTGCATTTTCTTGGGCAATTCAGTCTAATTGGTTTAGCAAGATGGTTTCCACATGAACATCTCAGGGAAACTTCCCCAAACTCTCTTGGTGTAATTTTTTGAAGTTCAAAATATGACTTACACAGAGTGAGCACATCAAAGGTTTGTTAATGAAATAATGATAAAACTTGAACTTGGGTTCAAAAATATGCAGAACAGACAAAAGTCTTTTGGTGACCCAATGAAAGAATGATGGAATAAGACTGTAAAATTACATGCAAGACTGGTGTGATGGTTAGTTTTATTTGTTACCTTGATTAAGCTAAAGCTTGCCCAGATATTTGGTCAAATATTATTTCTGCATTCATCTGTAAGGAGGTATTTGTGTCTGTTTGCTGTCACTTCTGCAGAGAAAGATTTTGGTAATAAAATAGATAGGATGATTCATTCTGTGGATATCAAGTCATCTTTTCTCAGTTACACTGTCATCCACAGTGGGCTCAAGAATGCTGTACCTCCTCTTCTGGAGAGAAGGTTATTGCATCACTGGTGTGTGTGTGCGCATGCTAAGTCACTCTGTAACCCTATGACTGTAGCCCGCTAGGTTCCTCTGTCCATGAGATTCTCCAGGCAAGAATACTGGATTGGGTTGCCATGCCCTCCTCCAGGGGATATTCCCAACCCAGGAATCGAACCCCCCATCTGTTATGTCTACCTGCCTTGGGAGATGGGTTCTTTACCACTAGTGCCGCCTGGGAAGCCCTCACAGGTTATGTGTGTCCATATTACTCCATCCAGTGGTTCTCCTTCCATGAAGAACGCAGACAAATTCAATAGATAATGGCATACAAGTTAAAATAAATAAAAAGCTAAAACTTTGGGGTCGTAATTTTGTCTATGAACAGAAATAATGCTTCTTGATAGGAGAAAAGCATTTCCATTGTTATTAACCAGGAATAATTTGTCTTGCTATCTGATTTCTACAAGTTAGTTAACAGCCTTTATAGAGCTGTAAAATAGCTCAATCAACAGTAAATAGAAAAATAAAATAGGTTAGATACTCCTACATAATCAGATAAACCTTTAATATAAAAATGAGTTTCACACATAGTTCAGTCCAAGCTGTACGTGATGGGAAAAATCTGCCTAAATTAATTCCTTCCTTAAAATTCAATTATATTACAAATGTACACTTTATCTAAGATGGATATTTCTGGAAGTTTCATGAGCTATGTTACTATGCATCGCAAAAGAATACAAGTTCTGTATGTGATAGCTTAGACTCTGAAAAATGATCTTGAGTATCTCAAAAGTATACAATAAATTAGCATTTTCCTGTCATCTGTCTCCAATACCCTGCTTTACCAAAGGCTGGGCAACTCCAAATTTTACAAATAAAATTAATTTGTGAAAATGTTGGGTGTTTCTTATTTATAACTGAAAAATACAGCATCTCAATCTACACTGAATAATCTCCAGTTCAACAAATACCCACTGATTATGTTCATAAAAATTCAAACAAAATTTTTGTCATTCAATTCTTTTGGTCAGGATGTTCAGATCAGGAGTGGAACATAATTTGGTTTTACTTTTAAATCAGTCTTTTACAATGCAAAGTTTTAGTTTTCTTTCTCTGAAAATAAAGGAGAACAATTTTACATATAGATTTCTAAAAATCATAGAAAAAGGTCTTCAGCTCAGTTCAGTTCAGTCGCTCAGTCATGTCTCTTTGCGACCCCATGAATTGCAGCATGCTAGGCCTCCCTGTCCATCACCAACTTCCAGAGTTCACCCAAACTCATGTCCATCGAGTCGGTGATGCCATCCAGCCATCTCATCCTCTGTCGTCCCCTTCTCCTCCTGCCCCCAATCCGTCCCAGCATCAGAGTCTTTTCCAATGAGTCAACTCTTTGCAGTTTCTAGGAGAAGCGACACAAATAAATGCTCAAATGCTGGGGGTAAAAAGTGTGTATTCCTGATTAAATACAGATAATACTTTTTTTGCTTTTAGTTTTTGACATCATTCTGTGGTCCTTTCAGCTAACAGTCTATAATCCCTTCCTCTCTTTCATTGGATTCATGTAGGGCAGAAATTCTCAATCTTGGCTACACATAAAACCACCTAGAGAGGGTTTTGTGTTTTTTTTACATTAATATTGATGCTTGGAAAACATCCCACACAAATAAAAGTTGCTGGGGTAGCGGTAAAGCCAAGAATCAGTATTTTTCAAAACTTTACTCCACATGATTCAAATGTACAGCTACTATTTGGAGACACTGCATGCGTGCATGCTTAGTTGCTCAGTTGTGTCTGACTCTTTGTGACCACAAAGACTGTAGACTGCCAGGCTCCTATGTCCTTGGGATTCTTCAGGCAAGAATACTGGAGTGGTTTGCCATGCCCACCTCTAGGGGATCTTCCCAACCCAGGAATGGAAACCATGTCTCCTGTATCTCCTGAAACCCCCAACTTCATAAAATAACTATTCATTCTAGTGGTCAACAAGCATTCATTAATTATATTAATACCATATATTTATATTATATAATCACTAATTATATATATAAAATAGGTCAGCTATCAAAATTATTTTCTTTCAAGAAGCATGGTATTAAAAATTACATAGCAGATTCTTTGCCAGGCACTATGCATGCAAAGCTGTAGCAATCATTATCTGCAATGATGATTCTTGAATGGGATAAATCTTTTAAAAATACAGGTTGCCATAACCATTTCTATGTTTTTATTTGCTAAAATCTTTGCTTAATTACTGCTTTTGTATATATTATTTCAATTTTATTTCTGGATGCAATTATGTAAAAGAGATTTGTTTAGGATTTGATCTGCGGTGAATCCCTTTTAGCAAGATGACAGCATAATGAGAGAAGGTTAAGTACTCAAGGCAGTGTGCAGCTGTGGATCACTAAAGATTAGCACAGGAAGGAAACCCAGGATATAGAAGCCATCTGGCCAGAGGGAATTGAGCAAATCCTCCCTAGGAAATAGAGCTTTTGTTAACTTTAGTTACAACTCAGAACAGAAATGTTTGAAACTCTCTTAATAAAATGAGTGATTCAAGATTCCAGAGGAGAATATCCTGCAGTGATGTCTTCAGATGTAATGGGCATGGCCCTCTTCCAGATATCTCTAGCTAAAATAAAAAGGAGCTCTCGTTACATAGCTCAATGCTCTGACACATTTCATCTGATGATGATGCACATGCAGATGATGGGCACATTTTTATCTAGATGAAGACATTTAGAAAAATGAAATTATAACCCAAGCATTTATGGCACAGTTGTCTTTTGTGTTGTTCATCATAAATTTACAATGCTTTAGTGACTGCTTAGACATCCATTTATATTTCTTTTGTTGTTCTTCACTCTGACTTTTCCTCTGAGGTCCCTCTTTGCTTGTACTTTCCCCAGGCTGGTCCAAGTTTGGAACTGCCTTTCTCATTAATACTTGCTGTAAAAAATAGATGGCTATCAGAGAAATGATAACATTCATACTTTCCATTGTATAGATTTTAGCTCAATCTTTTAATTATAGTTAAAAATGTAATCTGATTTGGTTTCTAATATGAAGTCTTAAGGCTTCTTGATTTCCAAGAATACTATACTTTTTCATTCAACAGATAATTCACTGAGTGCCTCCATGAACCAAACTTTGTTCTAGATACTGGGAGATATAATAGTGGACCAAGAAAAGGAATAAAAAACACTGCTGCCATGGATCTTCCACAGTAAATATGTATATCTGTACCTTTATGTGAAAATATTTTTAATAAAAATCTGTTTTTCAATGGAACGGACCAGAATGAAAACACACAAACACACCTTATATGTTAAGGGGAAACCAGTGGTCCCTGAATTGGGAGTTTAGAAAGATACCAGTTTTTAAAAAAGGATGACCAGGGTATGCATCCCTGGGAAATTGATAGTTGAACAAAAACCTGAAGGAGGTGCCCCATGTCACAGAATGTTATCATGTGACAGGGCCAGAGAGGTTGGACCAACAGCTCATTTTAATAGATGTATAGATAGAATCCTGGGAGCAGCACACAGCTTTTTGATGTACTTGCATATGGTCCTTGGAGAAGTGGAAGCTTTACCAGGAGTGGGAGGGTCAAAAATCAGTTGTTTGATCTAAACCATCTATGCTCTCACTTTAAAGTGCAAGATGCTCAGTTGTGTCCACCTCCTTGCAACTCCATCGACTATACGGTCCATGGAATTCTCCAGGTCAGAATACCGGAGTGGGTAGCCATTCCCTTCTCCAGGGGATCTTCCCAACCCAAGGATCAAATCCAGGTCTCCCACATTGCAGGCAGATTCTTTACCAGCTGAGCTACCAGGGAAGCCCAAGAACACTGGAGTGGGTAGCCTATCCCTTCTCCAGAGGATCTTCCCCACCCAGGAATCGAACCTGGGTCTCCCGCATTGCAGGCAGAAGTATATAGACACAATTGTGGTTAGTCATTGAGAATCCTGGGGAAACTGGCAAGTTTTTAAAAGTAGATGTTTAACCATTTTACTTTGGTTCACAATATAATCAGAAATCAATGTTAGAAATTTTAGAAAAGAAGTTAGGCTAAATCTCTCAGTGAATATTAAGTGAAGATGTAGTAAGAAACAATGGAGAGACTTCCCTGGTGGTCCAGTGGTTAAGAGTACGCCTTCCAGCGCAGGGGCTGTGGGATGGATCCCTGGTCAGGGAGCTGAGATCCCACATACCTTGCGGCTAAAAACTGAAACATAAAACAGAAGCAAAAAAAAAACAAAAACAAAAACAAAAACAAAAACCCAGAAGCAATATTGGAACAAATTTAGGGAAAGACTTTTAAAATGGTCCACGTCAGGAAAAAAAAAAAAAAAAAAGGGATAGAAAGGAGATGGACCAAGCATGAGAGGGGAGGTACAGGAAAGAGAGAATTTGGAAACAAGGAAAGGGAATTTTATCAAACGTGGACGTCTTCTATGGTGGCTTTGCGGTAAAGAATCTGCCAGCAATGCAGGAGACGTGGATGTGATTCCTGGGTGGGGAAGACCCCTGGAGTAGCAAATGACACTCCATTCCAGTATTCTTGCCTGGAAGATTCCATGGACAGAAGTGACTGGTGGGATACAGTCCATGGGGTCACGAAGAGTCAGACACAACTTAGTGACTGATCAACGGCAACAACAAATTGAACACGGAAGAGGAAAATGGTGGATCCAAGTCAAAGCCCTCATTTAACTACATATAATATTTAATAATAAATTAAATCAACATTTGAGAATATTCTATGAGGTAGGTTATTTCACTGATGGCAGAAGAGTTTTATATTAAAAAAAATCCTGGTAGACAAAGAGTAGTTTGGAATATGCTTCACATAACACCACAGCAGAAAAATCACCAAGAATGTCATGTTGAAAAGGAAATAAATTCTCAAATGAAGTTTAGGGAGTGGAACATAGTAGTATTCTATCAACATAATCCACACCTTCATTAGACATCACCAATTAAATATACTCTGTTAATGGAATGAGTGCAATATAGTTGACTTCTCTCATACAGAATCTGAGCAAATCTACTCCAACATACTCAGACACACACAATTTTGAGTTGGTAACATATTTGCATAGTTAGAATAGAACATCATAAACATATAAAAATGTACCTGGAATGAAATTTCTATCCCACTCTTGTAGCATATATTATATGCTCTTTTGCACCTTATGGCTCTTGTCATATTAACCCATTTATAAAGTACTTCATCAATTCTTTTTCACTTTTTAGCAACTGAAAAGTATGCCATGGGTGGATATACCATGATTTTTGTAAACAGCCCTCTACTAGTAGAAATTTAGGGTTTTTTCTATATTTTTACTATTACAAATAATGCCATAATGAGGAATCATTACATATGCTCTTTCACATGTGTGACGTTAAACACATGATATCCTTTGTCTAGATTAAAGGCCTAGGAATAGAATTATCTTGCCAGAGTATATCTTGCCAGAGTATATCAGTTTAGTTCAGCCGATTCTTTGAGACACCATGGACTGTAGCATGCCAGGCTTCCCTGTCTATCACCAACTCCTGGAGCTTGCTATATACATTTTAATTATGATAAATGCTGCCAAATAGCATCTCTAGAGGTGAAAAGTTTTCAATATTTATGAGAGTTTCTATTTCCCTATAGCCTTGCCAGCACTGTGTACTTTGTTTAAGCCTACCACGTAGATGCAAATTTTGTTTCACTGTTGTTTGAATGAGTTTCTCTTGATGCAACCCTATTTGGGTATCTTTTCATATTATTGAGAGATATTTGTATTTCATTTTGGGAGAGCCCTGTTTTCATGTCATTTGCCATTTTGCCATAGGGAGAATTGCCTATGGTCTGTGATATGTTATTAATATATTTTTCACATGTGTGTAATTTGACTATTTTTGCTTTGCCTTTGCCACTCGTGAAAGCTTTTTAATTTAATTCTATTTTATGGCTTCTGAACTTTATGTCATAGAGAGAAAGGTCTTCCCACTCTGAGGCAAGTCAGTTCTCCATGTTTTCTTTTCTACTGGCCTTTTTAAAAATTACACACACATACACAGAGTGTCTGTTTCTCTATATCCTGTATTTATTGATTTGCAATCTACCTAGGAATGAACCTTATTTTTTCTTATTCCATGTGTTTCCCAGCTGTTAAAACAGAATTCAGAGAAAAGTTAATCTTTTCTGAGAAGAGATGGCCCCATATTCTTAGGTTAAGCTTCTGGACATTTAGGGGTCTATTTGTACCCTTTTGATTCTGAACTTTTGTTCTTTATGTTACTCATAGGTTAATACTGCTTTCTTTTAACTACTAAGACACTGGAGCATATTTTACCACCTAATTGCCCTCTCAGATGTTATAAAGTCTGCTGTCTATAAATTGCTTCAGCCACTTTGAAAACAACTTTTAAAACACATAATTAATGGTGTGCCTATTCCATGAGATAGTAATACATTTCCTAGGTTTATATCTTAGAGCCATGGTTTGTAAACTGTTATACAACAGAATCTGATAGAGTGCCTGAAGAACTATGGACAGAGATTTGTAACATTGTACAAGAGGCGGTGATCAAAACCATCCCCAAGAAAAAGAAAGGCAAAATGGTTGTCTGAGGAAGCCTTACAAATAGCTGAGAGAATAAGACATGCAAAAGGCAAAGGAGAAAAGTTCTGCACCCATCTGAATGCAGAGTTTCAAAGAATACCAAGGAGAGATAAGAAAGCCTTCTTCAGTGAGCAATGCAAAGAAATAGAGGAAAGCAATAAAATGGGAAAGACCAGAGATCTCTTCAAGAAAATTAGAGATACCAAAGGGACATTGTATGTGAAGATGGGCACAATAAAGGACAGAAATGGTAAGAACCTAACAGTAGCAGAAGATATTAAGAAGAGGTGGCAAGAATACACAGAAGAACTATTTATTTAATGACCCAGGTAACCATGTAGGTGTGATTTCTCACCTAGAGCCAGACATCCTGGAATGTGAAGTCTTAGAAAGCATATCTACAAAGCTAGTGGAGGTGATGGAATTCCAGCTGAGGTTTTTCAAATCCTAAAAGATGATGCTGTGAAAGTGCTGCACTCAATATGCCAGCAAATTTGAAAAATGCAGCAGTGGCCACAGGACTGGAAAAGGTCAGTTTTCATTCCAATCCCAAAGAAAGGCAATGCCAAAGAATGTTCAAACTATGGCACAGTTGCACTCGTCTCACGTGGTAGCAAAGTAATGCTCAAAATTCTCCAACCTAGGCTTCTACAGTATATGAACTGAGAACTTCCAGATGTTCAAGCTGGATTTAGAAAAGGCAGGGGAACCAGAGATTAAATTGCCAACATCTGTCTGATGATAGAAAAGGCAAGAGAATTCCAGAAAAACACCTACTTTTGATTTATTGATTACCCCAAAGCCATTGACTGTGTGGGTCACAACAAACTGTGGGAAATTCTTAAAGAGATGGGAATATCAGGCCACCTGATGTGCCTCCAGAGAAATCTGTATGCAGGTCAAGAAGCAAAAGTTAGAACTGGACAGGGAACAATGGACTAATTCCAAATAGGGAAAAAGGTACGTCAAGGCTGTATATTGTCACCCTGTTTATTTAACATATACAGAGTACATCATGAGTAATGCTGGGCTGGATGAAGCACAAACTGAAATCATTTTGCCAGGAGAAATATCAATAAACCATTTATGCAGATGACACCACCCTTATGGCAGAAAGCAAAGAGGAACTAAAGAACCTCTTGATGAAAATGAAAGAGGAGAGTAAAAAAGCTGGCTTAAAACTCAACATTCAAAAAATGAAGATTATGACATCTGGTCTCATCAGTTTAGTTCAGTCACTCAGTCGTGTCCAACTCTTTGCAACACCATAGACCGCAGCACGCCAGGCTTCCCCATCCTTTACCAACTCCCAGAGCTTACTCAAACTCATGTCCATCGAGTCAGTGATGCCATCCAATCATCTCATCCTCTGTCGTCCCCTCCTTCATTCCCTTCGATCTTTTCTAGGACCAGGGTCTTTTCAAATGAGTCAGCTCCTCACATCAGATGGCCAAAGTATGGGAGTTTCAGCTTCAGTATCAGTCCTTCCAATGAATATTCAGGACTGATTTCCTTTAGGATGGACTGGTTGGATCTCCTTGCAGTCCAAGGGACTCTCAAGAGTCTTCTCCAACACCACAGTTCAAAAGTATCAATTCTTTGGCACTCAGCTTTCATTATGGTCTAACTCTCACATCCATCCATGACTACTGGAAAAACCATAGCTTTGACTAGATGGACTTCTGTTGGCACAGAGTAATGTCTCTGCTTTTTAATATGCTGTTCAGGTTGGTCATAGCTTTTCTTCCTAGGAGCAAGCATCTTTTAATTTCATGGCTTCAGTCACCATCTACAGTGATTTTGGAGCCCAAGAAAATAAAATTTCTCACTGTTTCCATTATTTCCCCATCTATTTGCTATGAATTGATGGGACCGGATGCTATGATCTTAGTTTTCTGAATGTGGAGTTTTAAGCCAACTTTATCACTCTCCTCTTTCACTTTCATCAGGAAGCTCTTTAGTTCCTGTTCACGTTCTGCCATAAGGGTGGTGTCATCTGCATATCTAAGGTTATTGATATTTCTTTCAGCAATCTTGATTCCAGCTTGTGCTTTATCCAGCCCAGCATTTTGTATGATGTACTCTGCATAGAAGTAAAATAAGGAGGGTGACAATATACAGCCTTTCTCCTTTTCCATACAATATACAGTACTCCTTTCCCAATTTGGAACCATTCTGTTGTTCCATGTCCAATTGTAACTGTTGCTTCTTTACTTGCTTACAGATATCTCAAGAGGCAGGTCAGGTGGTCTGGTATTCCCATCTCTTTAAGAATTTTGAATAGTTTGTTGTGATCCACACAGTCAAAGGCTTTGGTGTAGTCAAAAAGTTTGATGACAAATAGATGGGGAAACAATGAAAACAGTGACAGACTTTATTTTCTTGGATTTCATAATCACTGCAGATGGTAACTGCAGCCATGAAATTGAAAGACACTTCCTTGGAAGAAAAGCTGTGACAAACCTAGGCAGCATATTAAAAAGCAAAGACATTACTTTACCAACAAAGGTACAATCTAGCCAAAGCTATGGTTTTTCCAGTAGTCATGTATGGATGCGAGAGTTGGGCCATAAAGAAAGCTGAGCAGTGAAGAATGAATGCTTTTGAACTGTGGTTTTGGAGAAGACTCTTGAGAGTCCCTTGGACTACAAGGAGATCAAACCCAGTTAATTCTAAAGGAAATCAATCCTGGCTATTCATTGGAAGGATGGATTCTGAAGCTAAAGCTCCAATACTTTGGCCACCTGAAATGAAGATCTGACTCATTAAAATTTTACTTCATTAGAAAAGACCTTAATGCTGGAAAAAGATTGAAAGCAGGAGCAGTAGAGGATGAGAGAAAATGAGATGTTGGATGGTATCAGCAACTCAATGGACACGGGTTTGAGCAAGTTCTGAGTTGGTGATATATAGGGAAGCCTGGCTTGTTGCAGTCCATGGGGTCACAGAGTTGGACATGACTGAGGCACTGAACTGAACTGATACAACAGAATCACCTGCAAAGCTTCTTAAAATAGATGGCTACACTCCACCCCTAGAGCATCTAATTCCCTTAAGGTAGGACCTGGGAATTTGCATTCCTGACAAGTTCACATGTAATGCCAGTCTGCTGGTCTAGGAGCATACTAGAGTATCACTACTCTAAAAGCCCTGCCAATGTGAAGAAAAAATCTTGTAAAATAATGTTTCAGCATTGTTTGTAGTTAAGAATTGGTGAAGGAAGTTATGACCAACCTAGATAGCATATTGAAAAGCAGAGACATTGCTTTGCTAACAAAGGTCCATCTAGTCAAGGCTATGGTTTTTCCAGTGGTCATGTATGGATGTGAGAGTTGGACTGTGAAGAAGGCTGAGCACTGAAGAATTGATGCTTTTGAACTGAGGTGTTGGAGAAGACTCTTGAGAGTCCCTTGGACTGCAAGGAGATCCAACCAGTCCATTCTGAAGGAGATCAGCCCTGGGATTTCTTTGGAAGGACTGATGCTAAAGCTGAAACTCCAGTACTTTGGCCACCTCATGCGAAGAGTTGACTCATTGGAAAAACTCTGATGTTGGGAGGGATTGGGGGCAGGAGGAGAAGGGGACGACAGCGGACGAGATGGCTGGATGGCATCATGGACTCGATGGACGTGAGTCTGAGTGAACTCTGGGAGTTGGTGATGAACAGGGAAGCCTGGCATGCTACGATTCATGCGGTCGCACAGAGTTGGACACGACTGAGCGACTGAACTGAAGACCTTAAAGGCACTTCACAGAAGAATGATTAAATACATTGTTTTCTTCCTACAATGGGATTCTCTATAGCTGTTAAAATGGCACATACAACACAGAGAGATGAGAAAAGACCTAGGGTCCTCAGGAAAAACAGTGTGTCTCAGAAGAACTTTTACTATATGACATATTAAATGTTAAAATATGAATAAATAATACTGTATTATTTATGCATGTGTGCATAGCTCAGTCTCTAAGTCATGTCTGACTCCTTGTGGCCCCATAGACTAGCCCACCAGGTTCCTCTGTCCATGAAGTTTCCCAGGCAAGAGTCCTGGAGTTGATTGCCATTTTCTTCTCCAGGGGATCTTTGCGACCCGGTGATCAGACCCACATCTCCTGCATTGGCAGGCAAATTCTTTACCACTGAGCCACCGGGGAAGCCCTTGTTATTTATTCATGAATACATATCAAAAATATAAAAGCATCATCTGAGAATCATAAGCACTAAGTTCAGAATGGTAATTACTGAGGGCAGAGGCAGTGCTTTGGGTAACTGCATGTTACTAAGAAGAGGAGCACAGAGAAATTGTAACAAAGCATAGAAATGTTAATTTTCAGAATAGGGATTGTACCAATTCACTCGTTGTTTAATGTTTTATACTGGGTAATGGGTATGATCATTCATTACATTGTTTTCTCTGATTTAGTTGAATGTCTGACTATTTCATAAATAGAAATTAATAAATTAAAAAAATACATGACTGTAACAAACTGCCTTTTTTGAGGTCTAACTGTCCTTAAAATGTCCAACTTTGAAAGAAGATAAAAAAGATGAAGGAAGATCAGACGATCTGAACCCATATGTTGACAATTGATTCCTTGGTGGTGAAACTTAGCTGCAGCCTGAGAAATTATGAAGCTCTTTAGAAAACTGTTCTTTCTCCCTAAATTTAGATGCAGATATAGGTTTATAACCTAAAGTATACATGACCCCAATATGGGTTGTATACTCTGTATGTGCCTGCAAAGTCTTCAGTCATGTCTGACTCTTTACAACCCTATGGGCTGTAGCCTACCAGATTCCTCTGTCCATGGGGATTCTCCAGGCAAGAGTACTGGAATGAGTTGCTATTCCCTTGTCCAGGGGATCTTCCCAATGCAGGGGTCAAACCTGAGTCTACTGTGTCTCCTGCACTGCAGGCAGATCCTTTACCACTGAGCCACCGGGGAAGCCCATGTTATTTATTTATGAATACTACACCCAGTATTATTTTAAACATTAAGTAAGGAAAGGTCACACAAAATCAGGATTTCTAGTTCCTCTAAAAATATCAGAAGGTCTGGCATTGCAGGGCTAGCATTCCCTCATAGGAATAGTTGTCTGGAGCCCAGCACCAGCTACCCCTTTTCAATATAAAATGTGTTCTCCGGGTTTCCATAGATCTCACCTGATTCACTGATCCTTGACTATTTAAGAGACCCATCTAGCTCCTATTAGCATTGGAACGTGCAGTCTATGATTACAACATGGTCTGTAGAAAGCAAAATTCACTTTCTGGAGCTGTTTTTAGAATTTATCTATGTGTGAGGTTGGGCTTCCCCAGTTCAGTTCAGTCACACAGTCGTGTCCAACTCCTTGCGACCCTATGAACCGCAGCATGCCAGACCTCCCTGTCCATCACCAACTCCCAGAGTCCACCCAAACCCATGTCCGTTGAGTCAGTGATGCCATCCAACCATCTCATCCTCTGTCCTCCCCTTCTCCTCCTGCCCTAAATCTTTCCCAGCATCAGGGGCTTTTCCAATGAGTCAGGTCTTCACATCAGGTGGCCAAAGTATTGGAGTTTTAGCTTCAACATCAGTCCTGCCAATGAACACTGAGGACTGATTTGCTTTAAGATGGACTGGTTGCATCTCCTTGCAGTCCAAGGGACTCTCAAGAGTCTTCTCCAAAACCTCAGTTTAAAAGGATCAATTCTTCTGCGCTCAGCTTTCTTTATAGTCCAACTCTCACATCAATACATGACCACTGGAAAATCCATAGCCTTGACTAAACGGACCTTTGTTGGCAAAGTAATGTCTCTGCTTTTTATTTATTTATTTATTTTTATTTTTTAATTTTTATTTTTACTTTATGTTACTTTACAATATTGTATTGGTTTTGCCATACATTGACATGAATCCACCACGGGTGTATATGCGTTCCCAAACATGAACCCCCCTCCCACCTGCCTCCCCATAACATCTCTCTGGGTCATCCCCGTGCACCAGCCCCAAGCATGCTGTATCCTGCATTGGACATAGAATATCTCTGCTTTTTAATATGCTGTCTAGGTTGGTATAACTTTCCTTCCAAGGAGTAAGCATCTTTTAATTTCATGGCTGCGATCACCATCTGCAGTGATTTTGGAGCCCAGAAAAATAAGGTCAGCCACTGTTGCCACTGTTTCCTCATGGATTTGCCATGAAGTGATGGGACTGGATGCTATGATCTTAGTTTTCTGAATGTTGAGCTTTGAGTCAACTTTTTCACTCTCCTTTTTCACCTTCATCAAGATGATCTTTAGTTCCTCTTCACTTTCTGCCATAAGGGTGGTATCATCTGCATATCTGAGGTTATTTATATTTCTCCCGGCAATCTTGATTCCAGATTGTGCTTCTTCCAGCCCAATGTTTCTCATGATGTACTCTGTATGTAAGTTAAATAAGCGAGGTGACAATATTCAGCCTTGATGTACTCCTTTTACTGTTTGGAACCAGTCTGTTTTTTCATGTCCAGTTCTAACTGTTGCTTCCTGACCTGCATACAGGTTTCTCAAGAGGCAGGTTAGGTGGTCTGGTATCATCTCTTTTAGAATTTTCCACAGTTAATTGTGATCCACACAGTCAAAGGCTTTCAATAAAGCAGAAATAGATGTTTTTATGGAACTCTTTTGCTTTTTCCATGATCCATCAGATGTTGGCAATTTGATCTCTGGTTCCTTTGCCTTTTCTAAAACCAGGTTGAACATCTGGAAGTTCACAGTTCATGTGTTGCTGAAGCCTGGCTTGCAGAATTTTGAACACTACTTTACTAGCGTGTGAGATGAGTGCAATTGTGCAGTAGTTTGAGCATTCTTTGGCATTGCCTTTCTTTGGGATTTGAATGAAAACTGACCTTTTCCAGTCCTGTGGCCACTGCTGAGTTTTCCAAATTTGCTGACATATTGAGTGCAGCACTTTCACAGCATCATCTTTCAGGATTTGAAATAGCTCAACTGGAATTCCATCACCTCCACTAGCTTTGTTCATAGTGATGCTTTCTAAGGCCCATTTGACTTCACATTCCATGATGCCTGGCTCTAGGTGAATGATCACACCATCGTGATCATCTGGGCCTAAAGATCTTTTTTGTATAGTTCTGTGTATTCTTGCCACCTCTTCTTAATATCTTCTGCTTCTGTTAGGTCCAGACCATTTCTGTCCTTTATCGAGCCGATCTTTGCATGAAATGTTCTCTTGGTATCTCTAATTTTCTTGAAGAGATCTCTAGTCTTTCCCATTCTATTGTTTTCCTCTATTTCTTTGCATTGATTGCTGAGGAAGGCTTTCTTATCTCTCCTTGCTATGCTTTGGAACTCTGCATTCAAATGGGTATATGTTTCCTTTTCTCCTTTGCTTTTTGCTTCCCTTCTTTTCACAGCTATTTGTAAGGCCTTCTCAGACAGCCATTTTGCTTTTTTGTGTTTCTTCTTCTTGGGGAATGGTCTTGATCCCTGTCTTCTGTACAGTGTCATGAACCTCTGTCCATAGTTCATCAGGCACTCTGTCTATCAGATCTAATCTCTTAAATCTATTTCTCACTTTTACTGCATAGTCAAGAGGGATTTGATTTAGATCATACCTGAATGTTCTAGTGGTTTTTTCTACTTTCTTCAATTTAAATCTGAATTTGGCAATAAGGAGTTCATGATCTGAGCCACAGTTAGCTCCTGGTCTTGTTTTTGCTGACTGTATAGAGTTTCTCCATTTATTTTTATTTTTAAACTTTATTTATTTTTTATTTTACAATACTGTATTGGTTTTGCCATACATTGACATGAATCTGCGGGAGTTTCTCCATCTTTTGCTGCAAAGAATAAAATCGATCTGATTTCAGTGTCATCCATCTGGTGATGTCCATGTGTAGAGTCTTCTCTTGTGTTGTTGGAAGAGGGTATTTGCTATGACCAATGTGTTCTCTTGGGAAAACTCTATTAGCCTTTGCCTTACTTCATTCTGTACTCCAAGGCCAAATTAGTCTGTTACCCCTGGTGTTTCTTGACTTCCTACTTTTGCATTCCAGTCCCCTATAATGAAAAGGACATCTTTTTTGGGTGTTAGTTCTTCAAGGTATTGTAGGTCTTTGTAGAACTGTTCAACTTCAGCTTCTTCAGCGTTGCTGGTAGGGGCATAGACTTGGATTACCGTGATACTGAATGGTTTGCCTTGGAAATTAACAGAGATTATTCTGTTGTTTTTGAGAATGCATCTAAGTACTGCATTTTGGACTCTTATGTTCACTATGATGGCTACTCCATTTCTTCTAAGGGATTCCTGCCTGCAGTAGTAGATATCATGGTCATCTGAGTTAAATTCACCCATTCCAGTCCATTTTAGTTCACTGATTCCTAGAATGTCGATGTTCACTCTTGTTATCTCCTGTTTGACCACTTCCAATTTACCTTGATTCATGGACCTAACATTCCAGGTTCCTATGCAATAATGCCCTTTACAGCATTGGACCTTGCTTCTATTACCAGTCCCATCCACAACTGGGTGTTGTTTTTGCTTTGGCTCCATCCCTTCATTCTTTCTGGAGTTATTTCTCCACTGATCTCCAGTAACATACTGGGCACCTACCGACCTGAGGAGTTCATCTTTCAGTGTCCTATGTTTTTGCCTTTTCATTCTGTTCATGGAGTTCTGAAGGCAAGGATATATATATAGTCTATTTATATATATATCATTTCTCAGTACTTGAATAGACACAAAGGCTCAGGACTTTCCTGAAGCAGAAAGGCACGCAGGGCAAAATGATAAGGTGGAAGGGAGAAAACCATCCATACTAGAGCATACCTGGTATTCCCTGGTAGCTCAAACAAGAAAGAGTCTGCCTGCAATGGGGGAGACCCGAGTTTAACCCCTAGGTCAGGAAGATCCCCTGGAGGAGGAAATGGCAACCCACTTCAGTATTCTTGCTTGGAAAATCCCATGGACAGAGGAGCCTAGCAGACTACAGTCCAAGGGGTTGCAAAGAGTCGGACTCGACTAAGTGACTTTACTCACTCAGCTAGAGCATACCACAGTGATAAGGAAGGCAATACAATAAAAGACTTACTCAGGAAGGTCAATAGGACACACGGGGAAGGCCTTTGTCTGCCAGTAGTCTGGCCCTTAGGGTTTTTCAAAACATCTGACTGAGGGGGTAGGGAGTCCTCTATCAAAGTGACTTGAGTTTTATTTGGAACAATTCTTAATTTTGCCTCACTTCTGTTTGTTCTGTTGACAGCGTCCTACACTTCTTACCATGTTCATTCTGCCTGTTTCTTCGCCATCTTTGATTTTTATTCTTTTCAAAAGTGTTGCATATGTTAAGCCCAAACTCCTAATTTATCCCTCTCCCCCTTCCCCTTTGGTAACCATAAGTTTGTTTTCTGTATATAGAAACATACCCACACTCAGGTTCTTCATTGTGTCATACAGGATTTGTTGACATTTACTGGGTCATATGCCATCTGTTGTAGTGAACATACTTAGTAGCTGGGGTGTATGTGGGCTTAGTTGCACCCTGGCATGTGGGACCTTAGTTCCCAGACCCGGGACCAACCCCTCATCCCCTGTACTGGAAGGCAGATTCTTAACCACTAGACCACCAGGGAAGTCATATACATACTACTCTATGAAAATATGGCTTCCCTGGTGGCTCAGATGGTAAAGCGCCTGCCTGCAATACAGGAGACCCTAGTTCGATCCCTGGGTTGGGAAGATCCTCTGGAGAAGGAAATGGCAACACACTCCAGTACTCTTGCCTGGAAAATCCCATAGACGGAGGGGCATTGTAGTCTACAGTCCACAGGGTCACAGAGTCAGACATGACTGAGCTTCTTCACTTCACTTCATATATAAAATAGATAACCAACATTTTATAATAATCTAAATGGAAAAAGAATCTGAATAGCAATTATATATACATATATTCATGTGTATGGATAACTGAATCATTGTGCTATACACCTGAAACTAATACAAAATTGCAAATCAACTATACTTCAATTAAAAAAAAAATCTCACAGCAAAAAATAAAAAAGTTTTGCAGCTTGGTTTTCTCTCTCTCTCTCTCTTTTTGCAGCCTTCTGACAAACATCAGGATGAAGAAGGTCATGTGGGATCAGTTTGGTGGCTGGCCATGACTGCCATCAATGACAATCACAATTTCCAGCATACCATAGCATCATATAGGCCAATGACAGTATTGTTTTATTTCTAGATTTGGCCAGTTTTCAGCTTCATGTCTTTGCTAGACGTTTTTCACCTATGTAAAATGTCCTCCTTTCTCTTCTGCTGCTGCTGCTGCTGCTGCTGCTAAGTTGCTTCAGTCGTGTCCGACTCTGGGCAACCCCATAGACGGCAGCCCACCAGGCTCCCCGTCCCTGGGATTTCTCCAGGCAAAAACACTGGAGTGGGTTGCCATTTCCTTCTCCAGTGTATCAAAGTGAAAAATGAAAGTGAAGCAGTTCAGTCGTGTCCGACCCTTAGTGACCCCATGGACTGCTGCCTACCAGGCTCCTCTGTCCATGGGATTTTCCAGGCAAGCGTACTAGAGTGGGTTGCCATTGCCTTCTAACACAATCCAAATTCTACTCAACTTTCAAGGCCTAATTCCACTCTGAATTCACTTGTGATAGTGCATATGCATTGACTAAAAATGCATTAATTGCTACTCATTTCTCCCATAGTTATTTAAATGCCCTGTAAATTTGGAAGTATCCTGTGCTCTCTTATATTGTAAGCTGTTTGCCTTCTTTCTCCTTTGGTAACCATAGGTTTGTTATCTATGTCTGTGGGTCTATTTCTATTTTGCATGTAAGTTCTTATGTGCATGTGTGTATATATATATATGTGTGTGTGTGTATATATATATATGATGCCACATGTAATCAATATCATATGATATTTGTCTTTCTCTATCTGGCTTGCTTTACTTAGTATAATAATTTCTAGGTCCATCTGTGTTGCTACAGTACAACCCAGTCCTGTCTACTTTTCAGCTCTCCTAATCTTCAACTTCGCATCTCCCTTTAAACTCTAGCCTTGTTGAACTTCTAAGCCCATATCTGTGCCTGTGCATTTGCTATGTACCTGATCCCACACTACCTACCCCCTCTTTCTACAGCAAATAGACCAGCTAGCTTCCTCTAGATGGTGAGATTCCCAGGAATCTGTCTTATTCATATTTGTATACTCACAGAGCAGCAGTCTGGGAATGAGAGGAAGATGTATCTGTTTAGGAATTATCGCCAGAATAGTTAAGAGCAGTAGAATGGGCAACTGGTGATATCTCACGTATTTGAAATCTGGAGATAGAGAAGCTTTCAAGAAAAATGAAGTGGTCAATAGAGGTAAGAGCTCAACAACTGTCAAAAAATAAGAGAGAAAAGACCTTTGAGTTTGACATGAAAGATACCACTGAAATCTTTCTTGAGATTGGTTCTTAAAGAAATAGAAACAGGTACATGGGAAATAATAAAGTATTGATGCTGAAGAATATAGTTCACTTATTAGAAAAATGTGACAGAAGAAACAGAAAAATATAATGGAAAGTAAAGATAGCCTTGGCAAAGGGAAAAAAATTTCCAAGGTGGAGATCAATTTGTTAATTTTAGCACCTTCACCAACTTTCATGAATATTCCTAGCATGATTATTTTTCCATTCTTTTAAAGAAGTAAGGAAAAAAATATGATTACATTGGAATAAGTTATATAAGAAAGAGAATTCTTAGGACAGACATTTCCTGCTCTGACCCCTTTTTCTCTCAATAGAGCACAACACAATACAGTCTAAATGACGGTCATTGTACGCAGAGTTCTGCTTACAAATTGTTACCTGATAAAATATATCTTGTTTGCTTTAGTTGTTATTGAATTTAGCTCATTTTTCAATAATTAAATCTCACTAAAAAGTCTTAATATGCACCTCTAGTTTGAATCCTTCTGGAATTCACCAAGACTCTCATACCATTTATCCATATTTCTTAGAGCACGAATAATATAATTATCTGTATTATTGTTTTGTTTGTTTAGGTCTTCTTTAATTTTTCAGTCATGTTTTATAGTTTTCAACATAAGTATTTTATATGCCTTTTTATTACATTTATCTCTGGGTATTTTATTTATTTTTGACACTATTATAAATGCATTAAATTTTTTGTCAATAATTTGCTGCTAGTAAATAGAAATGCAATTGGTTTTATGTGGTGACTTTGTTATCTTCAGAACTTGCTCAACTGTTTTAGGTCTATCAGTTTTTAAATTTTGAATCCTTAGGACTTTTCACATAAACAGCCTTGGTATCTGCAAATAGAGAATGTTTTACCTCTTTTCCAGTGTACTTGTGTCATTTTTATTTCTGTTTTATTTTCTGTCTTTTTCAGTTCAGTCGCTCAGTCATGTTCAACTCTTTGCAACCCAATAGACAGCAGCACACCAGGCTTCCTGTCTACCACCAACTCCTGGAACTTGCTCAAACTCTTATTCATTGAGCCTTCTCCTCCTGCCTTCAATCTTTCCCAGCATCAGGGTCTTTTCAAATGAGTCAGTTGTTCGCATCAGGTGGCCAAAGGATTGGAGTTTCAGCTACAGCATCAGTCCTTCCAATAAATATTCAGGACTGATTTTCTTTAGGATTGACTGGTTGGCTCTCCTTGCTGTCCAAGGGACTCTCAAGAGTCTTCTCCAACACCACAGCTCAAAAGTATCAATTCTTCGGCCCTCAGCTTTCTTTATAGTCCAACTCTCACATCCATCCATGACTACTGGAAAAACCATAGCTTTGACTAGACAGACCTTTGTGGGCCAAGTAATGTCTCTGCTTTTTAATATGCTGTCTAGGTTGGTCATAGCTTTTCTTCCAAGGGGAAAGCATCTTTTAATTTCATGGATGTAGTCACCATCTGCAGTGATTTTAGTAATTCACTATCTGTAGTAATTCACAGTGTGTATAGTTTAATCCCAAACTCCTAAATTTTACTCCTCCCTCATTCCATTTTGATAAGCTTGTTTTCTAAATAGACTCTGTGAGTCTAATTCTGTTTTGTAAATAAATTCATTTCTGTCTTTCTTTTTAGATTCTACATATAAGTGACATCATATGATATTTGTCTTTTCTGGTTTTTGTTGCTTAGTATGATAATCTCTAGGTCCATTCATCTTTCTGCAAATGACATTATTTCATTCTTTTCTATGCCTGAGTAATATTCCATAGTGTAGACAGATAGATACAGAGTTGTGGAATAGATAAGGTCATAATGACTTCTAATGATTTATTTTACCTGGTAATACCTTCATCTGAAGGTTCTGTGAATGTCCAATTCAACATGATCATTTTTCCCTGTCCCCCAAATCTATCATAACTCTTAACCTGATTAGCGACTTTAAAATGTATCCTGTTTCCCAGAGTAGAATGTAACCATCTTCTGGTCTCTTTCCTACTCCCTTCCTCCTGCCAACTCCCCCTTTATCCTCTACATTACCTTCTAGACTGTAAATCTGATCCCAATCCCAAACCCCCAAATTTTGCCTAATGTACAATGACCTACCTATGATGAAATGTAAGCTTTTTAAATAATTTTATTTATTTATATTTTTATTTTTGGCTGTGGTGGGTCTTCACTGCTGCTCAGGCTTTTCTCTAGTTTCAGCAAGTGGGGGCTGCCCTCTAGTTGCAGTGTGCGAGCTTCTCTTGCTGTAGAGCACAAGCTTTCAGGCAAACGGACTGCAGTAGTTGCAGAATGTGGGCTCAGTAGTTGCAGTTCCAGACTGTAGAGCACAGGCTCAGTGGTTGTGTTGTATGGGCTTAGTTACTCCAGAGCATGTGGGATCTTCCTGGATCAGGTATCATACCGGTGTCTCCTGCATTGGCAGGTGAATTTTTTACCACTGAGTCACCAAGGAAGCCCTACAATTTTTTTTAATACAAAATAAAGCCTTTTATTAGTCAACTTTGATACATTTTTCCAACTTAATTTTCATCTATACCCCAATATACACTCAACACTGATGACACTGAACTCTAATAATTCCCTAACACTACTTTTTTGCTTTTATGCTTGCTGTCCTCCTGGTCCTTTCTCTCCAACTAAACTATTTCTTTTCCTATGAAGAGTTTTAAGAATCTTTGTGACAGAATTCAGCTTTTCCTCCTCTGTAGCCCCACATCATCTTATTCCATTATTCTAGAATTACTTGTGTGTCTTTCCACCCAAACCATCAGTTCCTTGAGAATGAGAACCAGCCCTTCTAATTTTGTGTGTTCCATCACCTTACAGAATACCTGGCACAAAGTTTGCAGCTGACAAAGGTTGAACAAGTGAAGGATTGATTTGCTAAAACTTTGTTTCTAATCCCTAGAGAAGGGAATGGCTACCCACTCCACTATTCTTGCCGGCAGAATTTCATGGACAGAGGAGCCTGGCAGGCTATAGTCCATGGGGTCACAAAGAATTGGACACAACCAATGTAAAAAAAATTTTCTGCCTAAATAGAGAAGACATAGGATGAGTTACATTTTCCCTGCATACTCCATATTTTTTAAATTAAAAAACACTCCTATAATTGAATATAAGGTACTTTATTGTTTCAAAATTAGCAAAGATGTTTGAGAGATAAACCACTCTCAGTGGGCGTACAGGGAGTCTGGTGGACAGATCTGGAAATAATGACTCAGGCAGGAAGTAGTAGGGACTGTGGGAGAAGTTTACAGTTCTGGAAGTTGAAAGGAGGGTCAAATTACTTTCTGCTTCATAAAAACACATAACATTTGCTTTAATTATTAAACTGTCAATGCAGCTTAGACAAGCAGAGATGCAAAGAAAAGACATTTTAAAAAAAGAAAAAAAGAAAGCAGCAGAAATAAAGGCCTATGGAAGTTCTGATTGGCTGGAGATAGAAATGGTAAGGTACATTTGGACATGATCAGATTGTGAATGACTTCAAATGGCAAGATAGGGGGTATGAAATTTGATTCATAAATCACAGGGAGCTTTTGAGGTTTCTGGATAGAAGTGTGACATAAACAAGACTGTCCTGTAGAACAATTAACCTGTGAGCAGTAAGTAGAATGGACGGGAGAAGGAAAAGACTAGCAGTGGTGGGAATACAGTAATAGCAAGGTATGAAACATTTTTTTTGCAACAGTTTGCTACTTTGAAGTAATAGATATATGTTGCTTTTGCCAGTTAGGTTTTTGTTGCTCCAAGAATGGAGGCTAATGTTACATCTTCCCTTTTAGCTCCAGGGATGGTGCATTGACCTAGGTTTAGCCGATAATTAGGACATTCTGTCCCTTCCCCTGGCTGTAGTTATTGGTTTTGGGAGGCACAGTGACCAAAGGCAAGGGAAATAGCCAATTAAACTCAATTCTGGACTTAGTTTTAAATCAGCCAGAAAGCAGATTATCTTCTGATGCACTGGGTATTGCAATGATGGGAGCCTGAAAAAGCTCACCCTCTCACAGCAGCCTGAAAATAGAGGCTGTCCAAGCCCATAAAACAAAGTGATGGATCTCAGTGATACCTTGTATGTTCTGAATCGAGCTTTGCCTCTCCTACCTTGGATGCATGTTGGTTGAAGTCACTTTGGGCTGGTTTTTCTGCAAGTGGAAGAAGTTTTGCATGGCCATTTGTTTTACTACCCCTCTAGATTATTGGATGGTATCAGATTTTTATCAACAAAGCATTTTCAGAGGTTTCTTTCCATCCTTCCATTCCAAGAAAGAACTCAAAATAACCACAGTTCAAGGTTCAGCCACAGGCAACAGTGAGATTAAGTTGAGTCTATTTCATGAGAAATAATGGCTAGTAGATAATTAATGATCAATAAAAGCAAAGAGTTCGTTTATAAACTATGAAGCATACTACAAAAGTTAACTGTTAATATTCTGTACCATTTTAATATTGGCCTAATGTTACTCATTGGAAAAGACTCTGACACTGGGAGGGATTAGGGGCAGGAGGAGAAGGGGACAACGGAGGATGAGATGGCTGGATGGCATCACCGACTTGATGGACATGAACTTGGGTAGACTCCGGGAGTTGGTGATGGACAGGGAGGCCTGGTGTACTGTGATTCATGGGGTCACAAAGAGTCGGGCACGACTGAGTGACTGAACTGAACTGAATGTTTACTGCCTCATTCATTGGCTCCTGGATTTCAAAAAGTTTTTCTGTACTCTTCCTGAGCACATTTGCCATTCTCCACGGTCACTACACTTTTCTTGTTTGTCTACCTGTTGCTTGGAAAAAATGAAATGGATCAGGTGAGACTCATTTCTTGAAAGAATCAGGGTGAATTCATCTTTTCTTAGAGACCTTAAGAGAACATCAACCTAACAATGGAGTCCTTTATGATTGGGGTGTTTTACTGATGATTTATCCTCTTTAGACTTTGGTTTTCTACTTGATTGGCACTTTTAACACAATCTCCACCTTTACTTACTAGTGCCCTGTATTTCAGAAGTGATTTCACTAACAAGTGAAACAACTTTTATGCCGATGAAGAAAATTAAATTTGAATTTGTACCTCACAAAAACACGGTTGCTGCGTGATACCAACAGCGAAAGCAGAAGGTACACAACAAAAAGGAAATAGTCTCAAAACAAGAATACTGGCCATTTATAAAGCCTTATATAAATATTCCTTTTGGATTAGTCAAAGTTCAGAGTGTTCATTCTTTGAAGTCTGAAATCAGCCAGATTTTAAAATATATTTTTCAACTTGGGAAATGTATTTTTATTACACAGCTGAAATATTTTCTTTAAGCACAACTTGTCACATCTATTATTTAAGCTCTTTGAAATTAGCACTTCCTTTCTCTAATGGAATATTCCATTTCCTCATTTCTTGTCATCTCATTTATTTAAATAAAAAATTCCTTCCCTTGAGTCCCCTGAAACTCTTTATAATGTTATTTTTCTAAAACCACTTGAAATAATCTGACTTTTGTCATGTTTACGTATGTTCCTGTTGTATCTCATCATTGCAGTTTCTAAGGTATTTGAGAGTAACTCTTATATTCTTCACAGTGCTGTGTACTTTATTTCTTTCACTGCTTGGACATTCCTATCCTATTCATGTGGACTAGAAAGGGAGTGAACTGCCAGTTTAGTTTAATGGAAATCTCTAACAAAATACTCTACAGCTTTTTTATTTAAATGTGATTTGCTTTTTATTTTTTTATTTGAAGTGTAGGTGACTTACAGTACTGGTCAGTTTCAGATGTACAACAAAGTGATTCAAATATACATACATATTTAAATATATATGTATATATATATGTTGTTTTATAGGTTCTAATCCATTATAGACTATTACAAGATATTGAAAATAGCTCCCTGTGCTAGACAGCAGGTCTTTGTTGTTTATCTGCTTTATGTATAAATTTGTATCTGTTAGTCCCAAGCCCCTAATATAACCCTCCCTTGTCTTTTTCCCTTTGGTAACCATAGTTCGTTTTCTTTGGCTGTGAGTCTGTTTCTATTTTATAAAATAGCTCCTTTGTATAATATTTTTACATTTCACATATAAGTTATATCATGTGGTGTTCATCTTTCTTTGTCCAACTGACTTGACTTAGTATGACAATCTAGCAATCTCTACAATTATTTATTTATTTATTTTGTTTATGGGTTATTTTTGTCTCCCTCTCCCCTCCCATTAGAACCCAAGCTCAAGGGTGGAGTTGGGGGTGAGGGGCAGGGAATCATCTTTGCTTGAATCACTGATGTCTTCTGAGCACCTGGAATAGTCCCTGGAGCATAGTTTACTCAACAGATTTACTGAATAAATGATTGTATAACCAAACGAATAAGCAGTGAATAATAACATTTGGCATTTTAAAAGCTAAAAGTCACTATATTCTTTCAATAAACAAAAGCAATAATGCAATCTCTTTTTCTTAGATTTGTAACCACAAAGCTACCATCCAGAATAAAAGTGCTTTCATAAAACTTATGAGATGGTATAGCAACATTTTCTGCCTGCAATGCACCCCTGCCTGCCTGCAACCCAGGGAGACCTGGGTTCGATCCCTAGGTCCGGAAGATTCCCTGGAGAAGGAAATGGCAACCCACTCCAATATTCTTGCCTGGAGAATCCCATGGACGGAGAAGCTTGGTGAGCTACAGTCCACAGGGTCACAAAGAGTCGGACAAGACTGAGCGACTTCACTTTCACTTTCATAGCAACATGAAAAAAGAGAAAGATGTATTTCTAAGCAACTTTGTGCATCTGAGTTTGTTCACAATATGTAACTATTTTTACATTTCCCATGTAACACTTCTTGCCCCATTCTTGCTCTTTTATTTTTTTTTAAATCTCATTACCATATCTCTCCTCTGCAATTATTCTCAATGTTTTTCTTAAGCTTTTGAAATAGTAAAGTGCAAATGGGCAAACCCTTTCTCACAGGATTTCCTACTCTCAGGGCTGTTACCTGAAGAGGGTACTGTCAACTGTTGCAAAAGAAAGAAGAGGAAGAGTAATAAAAACAAGTTAATGATTCAGGTTCTAACTCAGCCCAAATGAAAAAAAAATGTAGTTGACAAAATCCCGTTTCATTCTGGCATACCAGGGCCATATCTGAGCAATGAAAATGGAGCTTTTCATTTTTGAGGGTGCTTTCTAAACACAGAGTTTACTTCTAGAAACTCTTTTCATCAAATCAGAGGATTAGGTCCTTTTTATTGGACAGAACAAAACTAGTTTCCATATCAGTTCAGTCACTCAGCCATGTTCGACTCTTTGTGACCCCATGGACTGCATAACGCCAGGATTCCCTGTCCATCACCAACTCCTGAAGCTTGCTCAAACTCATGTCCACCAAGTCGGTGATGCCATCCAACCATCTCATCCTCTGTCATCCCTTGCCCCTCCTGCCCTCAATCTTTCCCAGCATCAGGGTCTTTTCAAATGAGTCAGTTTGCATCAGGTAGCAAAGGTATTGGAGTTTCAGCTTCAGCATCAGTCCTTCCAGTGAATATTCAGAACTGATTTCCTTTACGATAGACTGGTTTGATCTCCTTGCAGCCCAAGGGACTCTCAAGAATCTTCTCCAACACCACAGTTCAAAAGCATTGATACTTCTATGCTCAGCATTCTTTATAGTCCAACTCTCACATCCACCCATGACTACTGGAAAAACTATAGCTTTGACTAGACAGACCTTTGTCAGCAAAGTAGTCTCTGCTTTTTAATATACTATCTAGGTTGGTTATAGCTTTTCTTCCAAAAGGAGAAAGCATCTTTTAATTTCATGGCTGCAGTCAGCATCTGCAGTGATTTTGGAGCCCAAGAAAATAAAGTCTGTCACTGTTTGTCTTGTTTCCCCATCTATTTGCCATGAACTGATGGGACTGGATGCTATGATTTTAATTTTTTTTAATGTTTTAAACCAACTTTTCCACTCTCCTCTTTCACTTTAATCAAGAGGCTGTTTTGTTCTTCTGTGCTTTCTGCTGTAAGGGTGGTGTTATCTGTGTATCTGAGATTATTGATATTTTTTTTTTTGGCAACCTTGATTCCAGGTTGTGCTTCATCCAGCCCGGCATTTTACATGATGTACTCTGCATAGAAATTAAATGAGCAGGGTTACAATATACAGCCTTGCTGTATTCCTTTTCCATTTTGGAAGCAGTCTGTTGTTCCATGTCCAGTTCTCATGTTGCTTCTTGAGCTGCATACAAATTTCTTAGGAGACACGTTTGGTGTCCTGATATTCCCATCTCTTTAAGAATTTTCCACAGTATGTTGTGATCCACACAGTCAAAGATTTTGGAGTCAATAAAGCATAAGTAGATATTTTTCTGAGACTCTCTTGCTGCTTCGATGATTCAGCAGATGTTGGCAATTTGATCTCTGATTTCTCAGCCTTTTCTAAATCCAGCTTGAACATCTGGAAGTTCATGTACTGTTGAAGCCTGGGTTAGAGAATTTTGAGCATTACTTTGTTACCGTGTGGGATGAGTACAATTGTGTGGTAGTATGAACATCGTTTGGCATTGCGCTTCTTTGGGATTGGAATGAAACCTGACCATTTCCAGTCCTGTGGCCACTACTGAGTTTTCAAAATTTGCTGACCTATTGAGTGCAACACTTTCACAGCATCATCTTTTAGGCTTTGAAATAGCTCAACTGGAATTCCATCACCTCCACTAGCTTTGTTCATAATGATGTTTCCTAAGGCCCACTTTTGTAGATATAATGGTTATCTTGGGTTAAATTTGCCCATTCCAGTCCATTTTAGTTCGCTGATTCTTAAAATGTCAATATTCACTCTTGCCATCTCCTGTTTGACCACTTCTAATTTACCTTGATTCATGGACCTAACATTCCAGGTTCCTATGCAATAGTGTTCTTTACAGCACCAGACTTTATTTCCACCACCAGCCACATCCATAACTGGGTGTTGTTTTCACTTGGCTCCATCTCTTCATTCTTTCTGAGGTTATTTCTCCACTCTTCTGCAGTGGCTTATTGGGCACCTACTGACCTGGGAAGTTCATCTTTCAGTGTCCTATCTTTTTGCCTTTCCATACTGTTCATATATGTTCAGTTTCCATATATAAAGATATTAATATGTTGGAAATTTGAAAAATATATATATATACAAACGAGCTTACATTTGCTTTAACTATCGATGGGGGGGGGAGGTATTCTTACTTTGATAATGGTCTTGGGTTAAATTAATTTCCTATGAGGTAGAAGCCATTCATTGGCATTCTAGGCATTCAAAAGAGCTTTCTATAACTTCCCAAACTTCAATAGGCATAGAAATTGTTAACAAGGGTCTATTGTAGAGCACAAGGAACTATATTCAATATTCTATGATAAACTGTAATAGAAAACAATGTGAAAAGGGATATAAATGTATGTGTGTATATATGTGTATGTATGTGTATATATATAAAACTGAATCACTCTGCTCCACAGAAGAAATTAACACATTATAAACCATCTATACTTCAATAAAATTTTTTAAAAAGAGAATTCTTTAGCAATCTCATTAAAATGTAAATTTGAATTCATCATCTCAATTGAGGCCTGAGATCCTTCTTTTCTAATAAGCTTCCAAGTGATTCCAATGACACTGTTCAAAGACCATACTTTGAGTTTACAAGGTTGTAGATATTTCTTTTTTTTAAGTGATTTAATTTGCATCCCCAATTGCTTTAACTTTTGTTTTTTTCTACTTTTTTTTTGAATTTTTTAAAAAGAAATACCTTCATTTATTTATTATGCTCCTTATAGCAAATATGTTTCACCTAATTAAATGTTAGATGTTTATTCTTTTGGATTTGTTTTGTTTTGTTTTTGCCTGCTAAACTGAAATGAAACAGTGAAGAGTATGATATTCTAGAGTTAGATGAAAAGAAAGAAAAGCTTAACCCTTTGTATTATAGGCACCTTAGGTAAAGGCAGGAAATTGAAGTGAAAATGTCATAGATTTTTCCTTGCCTGACTCCTAACTTAGAGCGTTTTTAGTGATATACGTGACATATATCAGGGGCTTCCCAGGTGGCTCAGTGGTAAAGAATCTGCCTGCCATTAGAGAAGATGGAGGAGAAACAGGTTTGATCCCTGGGTCAAGAGGATCTTCTGGAGGAGAAAATGGCACCCACTCCAGTATTCTTGACTGGGAAATCCCATGGACAGAGGAGCCTGGTGGGCTACAGCCCATCGGGTCACAAAGAGTTGGACAGGACTGAAGAAACTTAGCAGCAGGCAGGCCAGAACCGTCACAGCACTGGTAGGTGTGTCATTTAGAAGCGAATGTATTGCAGTGAGGGTCAAGGTCTACTGGAAGTTGACTCTCCTGCCATCTTGGTTCTAACCAGGTTTTGCCATAGTCATGCTGTTCTTTTAAAGGTTGTACCCTGACCCCTTCCCTCCTGTTTCAAAACTTCCCCACCCACTGGACAGTACATTTCAAAATACAGATTCACTGATTTCTTTAAGGCTGTTAATTCTGTAAAATCTTTTCATCTTAGAAATCAGGGCTCATATATTTTATATCTCTCTTACTTCCCTCGTCCAGGGCCCGTAACTTTTGTGATTCAGGAATCTGACTCTCTCATCTTAGAGCAGAAATTGGAAGCAGCATATGTGGCTCTGGGACACTTCTTTTGTCCCCTGGTCCCTGGCTCCAGCTCTTACCCCAGTCTGCTGGGGAGGGAGGAGGAGAATAAAGTAGTGTCTCTTCCTTATCAGACACTTTGGTAGCTTGCTGTTGGTGGTGGCTGCTTCCCTGATTATCAGTGACAGGCCATCAGGGCCCCTCTATTGTTGAAATCCAAATGCTTGAGCCCTTCAGCAGTTCTCCTGGGACTCTTCTAACTTGACAATTCCCAGCTGTGAGCCAGCTAGCTCCACCTGGGCCTCTTCTACCCTTGTCTTTCAGGACACCACTCGCCCCTTACTGCTCCACACCACCCCTCCCAATCATTTTACTCTGTTGGTCTGACATGGGACAGATGGCCCAAACTGTCTTTCTGTGTCTCATTTGTCCAGAAGCATTTCACACATAGTTATGAGGCCCAGAGATTGGCTCAGAAGATGCTCCAGGCTGTCCACCTCCTCTCCCCCATGCCCTATTATCTTCCCCCCAAATCTCTCATTCTCATGTTCAGTGAGGCACAAGTAGGAAAATCAACAAGTCCATGGCTGACACTCAAGTCCAAGCAGGTAGTGAGACACTGTACTCTTTTTTCCCAGACTCCTGGGAGGCCCTTTTCAATGAAATTTTCTTCTGTTGGAGGATGAGAGATAGCATCCTTTCCTTCTTCAAAAGGGAAGGAAAGGAAAATCTTTACCTAGGAACACTGCCTTCCCAACCTCTGTTTCACCTTCTTCTTTTTAATGCAATGCCTCATTGTCCACATGGGTCTTATTGGCTGATTCCAGAGTCTGGGAAAATCCCCACCCAACATCAGATTACATGGTTAAGTGAGTCTGCGTGTCCTGGAAAGAGTTATCCTGATTTAGGTTTCACTTCTAATCACTCTGCCTCCATCTTCCCTTTTACAGTTAGGTCTTAAAACATTTACCCTATGTATCACCTTCTCAATGAACATCTCTTGATTCTGGTACAATATGTGGCATCTTTTCTATGTACCAATGACACAGTGAATATTTCTATGAGCACTCGTCTAACTATGACAATCTTTTATTTACTTGGCTTTCTCCCAGAGAACTATAAGCTCCTTGAGAAAAGGGCTTATTTATTTTCCCCCCAATATATTGTGGAATTTAATTTTTTACATTTATGTTGGTGTATAGTTGATTTACAATGTTGTACTGGTTTCAGGTGTACAGCAAAGTGAATCAGTTATACATATATACATATAAGCACCTTCTTTTAGATTCTTTTCCCATATAGAGAGAAGGGTTTATTTCTTAATGGACTTTATATCCCCAGCATTTAATACAGAAATAATTGCGTAGATTGTGAGAAACGTTTGAGTGTTACAGGAATAAATGTGTGAAATTGTAATATTACATTTAAATGTATTGTTTTGCTACATACTCAATAGCTTGGGCTGCAATTAGATAAGGAGATACAAATAAAATAATTTTCATGATTTTTAAAAACATCACAGAAAAATGAATTAATAATGTGTTGATTATATACTGCTGAGCAATAAGAACACCAAAAACTATTAAGTATAAATTATCACATTTTGTGGCTATCTTTTTAAAAACTATTAGTGGCTAATGAGAAAGTGTGTTCATAAAATTAGGAATGCAAACTGATAAATGAGAACTAGCATGGTTTTGAAATCCAAAGCCCTAGAATCAAATAAGTTTTGTTGTTATTATCTGGATAAACAGTCCCAATGCCTCTCTGAGCAGAGATTAATAAGAATTTTACCTGAATGAGATCATTTCAAGAGTAAAGTGAGATGATGTATGTTAAGTCTTTTAAAAGCTCTAATAGATTATAGAAATAAAACATTATTTAATATTTTCAGCATTTCTTATATTTCACCATTTCTGATATTTCACCATCTCAAAGCTTGGGAGTATTTTATCTTTATTTTGTGATATTGGATTTTTATTGAGCATAATTCTAAATGTATATAATGGGAAATAACCTGGAGAAAAATTACTTAATGTTCTTGATTAATGTCAGTGGGAAGAAATATCTAAAACTTATTTCTAAAATTATGCTCTTCTGTCTCTTGTCAAAATAATTAATGTTCTTTCTTATTTTCATCAGTCATATTCACAAGGTTTATTATAATTGGAGTTCTGCCCTTATAGTTTACCTAATTTGAAGATGAATTAATGAATTACATTTTCTCCTTCTCACATTGGGAATAAAAGACACTATCTCTCTGAATAATTTTTGAATACTCACTCACTACTGCTAAATCTTTGCTACTGATAATTTTAGGTAATCTTTAAAGGTGCTTTATTTGCTATAAAATATACTAAATTAATCTTAAAGGTAACTTCTAATTCAGTGAGAAACAGCAACTGCAAGTGTTCTAGATGAAAATTCAGTAAAGGTCTCTTTATAGGTATTCTCTATAAGGAAAAATGAAAAATTGGGTTGAAAATAATTAAATCTGAGAAATATTTATGACTTTCCCTCCCTTCATATAGCCTTCTCTGATATTCCTTTCATCTAAAGAAGTGGAATGGGATATAAGTCCTTTGAAAGATGTTATTTTTTTCTTTTATAATGATGAATCTTAGATTTGTCTTTCAATTGAAACTGTTGTAAGTGGAAATAAGATGAGTAGAATTACTAAGATTTACGTGTGTTACTGCCATTTGGTTTTCTCTATACTATATTCTGTGCACTTAAAAATGTTCCTACAGTGATTTCTAAACCAGAAAGGAAGTAACATGAACAAGATGGTCATATCTCTTCATGTACATAAGAAAGAAAAGCAAACGGTTATTTTCTATTTTAAGTGGATAGTCTATTTTAAAGATAACCTATACTACTAAGGTTTGGGGCTTCCCAGGTAGCTCAGTCAATAAAGAATCTGCCTTCAATGCAGGAGACCCGGGTTCAATCCCTGGCTGGGGAACGTCCTCTGGAGAAGAGAATGGCAACCCACTCCAGTATTCTTGCCTTGAGAATTCCATGGATAGAGGAGCCTGGCAGGCTACAGCCCATAGAGTCACACAGACTTGGACACAACTAAAGAGATTTAGTACGCAGGATGCAGACTATTGTAAGTTTTCTTGACAAAGTGTGAAACTGAGATGAAAGAATACAAAGAAGAGAATTAGAGAAAACTGTAGTGAATTTCTAAAGCTAAAAGAAATATCTTAAGGCAGGCCTTCACAGTGCAGCAGAAGATTGACAACTGAGCTAAAATAAACCCAGTTTTAATGCCAACAGTGATTCAAAACGTTTTTAAGTATACCTAATGTTTTCCTGGAAGAGAACAGCTATCTAATATCCAATCTATTTATTTACCTTTATAAAAATTGAAATTGCAAACTAAGGGCAGGATATGTGTGTGTGTGTGTGTGTGTATTTGTGTGTCTGTATGTATGTACCTGGAATTTACTAAAACAAGGTAATTCAAAGTAGACATTTTTTGAAATATTATTTGCAGAGTATTGATTATATAGGGCTTCATTGGTGGCTCAGCAGTAAGAATCCACCTGCAATGCAGGAGACCACCTGCAATCCAGGAGATGTGGGTTCTTTCCCTGAGTCAAGAAGATCCCCTGGAGAAGGAAATGGCAACCAGTTCCAGCGTTCTTGCCAGGGAAATCCCATGGACAGAGAAGCCTAGCAGGCGACAATCCATGAAGCCACATAGAGTCGGACACAACTTAGCGACTAAGCCATTACTTTGATTATATAAAATAACCCAGGATGAAACTGACTTTTCCAAACTACTAGAAACTGGTCAATAAGAGGAAAGGGATATTTTAAGTGTGATCAGTTCAGTTCAGTTGCTCAGTCGTGTCCAACTCTTTGCAACCACATGCATGGCAGCACGCCAGGCTTCCCTGTCTATCTCCAACTCCTGGAGCTTACTCAAACTTAGGTCCATTGATTCGGCAATGCCATTCAACTGTCTCATCCTCTGTCATCCCATTCTCCAGCCTTCAATCTTGCCCAGCATCAGGGACTTTTCCTTTCTTTTTTTAATTAAATTTTATTTTTTACTTTATTTTACTTTATAATACTGTATTGGTTTTGCCATACATTGACATGAATCCACCACGGGTGTACATGAGTTACCAAACATGAACCCCCTTCCCACCTCCCACCCCATATCATCTCTCTGGATCATCCCCGTGCACCAGCCCCAAGCATCCTGTATCCTGCATTGAACATAGACCGGTGATTCATTTCTTACATGATAGTATACATGTTTCAATGCCATTCTCCCAAATCATCCCACCCTCTCCCTCTCCCTCAGAGTTCAAAAGTCTGCTCTACACATCTGTGTCTCTTTTGCTGTCTCGCATACAGGGTCATCGTTACCATCTTTCTAAATTGCATATATATGTGTTAGTATACAGTATTGGTGTTTTTCTTTCTAGCTTATTTGACTCTGTATAATCGGCTCTAGTTTCATCCATCTCATTAGAACTGATTCAAATGTATTCTTTTTAACGGCTGAGTAATACTCCATTGTGTCTATGTACCACAGCTTTCTTTTCCAAAAGTCAGTTCTTCACATCTGGTGGACAAAGTATTGGAGTTTCAGCTTCCACATCAGTCCTTCCAATGAATATTCAGGACTGATTTCCTTTAGGATTGACTGGTTGGTTCTCCTTGTGGTCCAAGGGACTCTCAAGGGTCTTCTCCAACACCACAGTTCAAAAATATCAATTCTTCAGCACTCAGCTTTCTTTATAGTCCAACGCTCACATCCTACAGTTCAGTTCAGTTCATTTCAGTTCAGTCGCTCAGTCGTGTCCGACTCTTTGGGACCCCATGAATTGCAGCACGCCAGGCCTCCGTGTCCATCACCATCTCCTGGAGTGCACTCAGAGTCACAACCATCGAGTCCATGATGCCATCCAGCCTTCATAAAATTTGGAAGTGGGAGTTCAATACAAGGTTTTTGAAATGTCTAATCGTCTAGGTCCATCCACATCTCTGCAAATGGCACAGTTTCATTCCTTTCTCTTGCTGAGTAATATTCCATTGTACATATTGCCACATCTTCTTTATCCATCCCTCTCTCAATGGAATTTAGGTTATACAGAGTGATATAGCTCAGAGAGAGAAAAATATTGTATATTAACACATATATGTGGAATATAGAAAAATGGTATGGATGATCCTGTTTACAAACCAGAGACACAGCTGTACAGAACAAAGATATGGGCACCAAGGGAGAAAAAGGGAGTGGGATGAATTGGGAGATTGGAATTGACATATATACAGTAATATGTCTAAAACATATAACTAATGAGAAACTACTGTATAGCACAGGGAATCTCTACTCAGTGCTCTCAGGTGACCTAAATGGGAAAGGAATCCCAAAATGAGAGAATTTGTGTGTATGTGTGGATGAATCACTTTGCCATATAGCAGAAAGTAACACAAACTTGTGCAGCAACCATACTCCACTAAAATTATTTTTAAAAATCAAATTCTCTTCTTTTGATAATTGGCACATAATATCATTTATTTTCCCATTCCTTCTATTTTTTCTTTTTGAAGATGGAAGTTTTAAAAAACAAGATTACTTGAACAATCCAACCTACCTAAGCATCCCTTAATTAACATATGTTTCTTATCACTCTGCCCTCTTCATTTCTAGCATTGATTGGGACTCCTGCTTCCAACCACTGGCCTTCAGTTCAGTTCAGTTACTCAGTCGTGTCCGACTCTTTGCAACCCCATGAATCGCAGCACGCCAGGCCTCCCTGTCCATCACCAACTCCCGGAGTTCACTCAGACTCACGTCCATTGAGTCCGTGATACCATCCAGCCATCTCATCCTCCGTCATCCCCTTCTCCTCCTGCCCCCAATCCCTCCCAGCATCAGAGTCTTTTCCAAGGAGTCAACTCTTCGCATGAGGTGGCCAAAGTACTGGAGTTTCAGCTTTAGCATCATTTCCTCCAAAGAAATCCCAGGGCTGATCTCCTTCAGAATGGACTGGTTGGATCTCCTTGCAGTCCAAGGGACTCTCAAGAGTCTTCTCCAACACCACAGTTCAAAAGCATCAATTCTTTGGCACTCTGCCTTCTTCACAGTCCAACTCTCACATCCATACATGACAACAGGAAAAACTATAGCCTTGACTAGATGGACCTTTGTTGGCAAAGTAACGTCTCTGCTTTTGAATATGCTATCTAGGTTGCTCATAACTTTTCTTCCAAGGAGTAAGCGTCTTTTAATTTCATGGCTGCAGTCACCATCTGCAGTGATTTTGGAGCCCAGAAAAATAAAGTCTGACACTGTTTCCACTGTTTCCCCATCTATTTCCCATGAAGTGATGGAACCAGATGCCATGATCTTCGTTTTCTGAATGTTGAGCTTTAAGCCAACTTTTTCACTCTCCTCTTTCACTTTCATCAAGAGGCTTTTTAGCTCCTCTTCACTTTCTGCCTTAAGGGTGGTGTCATCTGCATATCTGAGGTTATTGATATTTCTCCCAGCAATCTTGATTCCAGCTTGTGTTTCTTCCAGTCCAGCATTTCTCATGATATACTCTGCATAGAAGTTAAATAAGCAGGGTGACAATATACAGCCTTGACGTACTCCTTTTCCTATTTGGAACCAGTCTGATGTTCCATATCCAGTTCTAACTGCCAATTCCTGACCTGCATACAGATTTCTCAGAAGGCAAGTCAGGTGCTCTGGTATTCCCATCTCTTTCAGAATTTTCCACAGTTTATTGTGATCCACACAATCAAAGGCTTTGGCATAGTCAATAAAGCAGAAATACATGTTTTTCTGGAACTCTCTTGCTTTTTCTATGATCCAGCGGATGTTGGCAATTTGATCTCTGGTTCCTCTGCCTTTTCTAAAACCAGCTTGAACATCAGGAAGTTCACGGTTCACACACTGCTGAAGCCTGGCTTGGAGAATTTTGAGCATTACTTTACTAGCATGTGAGATGAGTGCAATTGTGCGGTAGTTTGAGCATTCTTTGGTATTGCCTTTCTTTGGGATTGGAATGAAAACTGACCTTTTCCAATCCTGGGGCCACTGCTGAGTTTTCCAAATTTGCTGGCATATTGAGTGCAGCACTTTCACAGCATCATACTTCAGGATTTGAAACAGCTCAACTGGAATTCCATTACCTCCACTAGCTTTGTTCGTAGTGATGCTTTCTAAGGCCCATTTGACTTCACATTCCAGGATGTCTGGCTCTAGATTAGCGATCACACCATCATGATTATCTGGGTCGTGAAGATCTTTTTTGTACAATTCTTCTGTGTATTCTTGCCACCTCTTAATATCTTCTGCTTCTGTGAGGTCCAGACCATTTCTGTCCTTTTTCGAGCTCATCTTTGCATGAAATGTTCTCTTGGTATCTCTAATTTTCTTGAAGAGGTCTCTAGTCTTTTCCATTCTGTTTTTTTCCTCTATTTCTTTGCATTGATCTTGCTATTCTCTGGAACTCTGCATTCAGATGCTTATATCTTTCATTTTCTCCTTGGCTTTTTGGCTCTCTTCTTTTCACAGCTATTTGTAAGGCCTCCCAGACAGCCATTTTGGTTTTTTGCATTTCTTTTCCTTGGGGATGGTCTTGATCCCTGTCTCCTGTACAATGTCATGAACCTCATTCCATAGTTCATCAGGCACTCTATCTATCAGATCTAGGCCCTTAAATTTATTTCCTACTTCCACTTTATAATCATAAGGGATTTGATTTAGGTCATACCTGAATGGTCTAGCGGTTTTCCCTACTTTCTTCAATTAATTCACTCTTTTCTTCCCAAACACCCATTCCCCGCCCCCACTATCTTTTATTTTTCTCAATGGCAACTCTCTCATATTAGAAAACTCCTTGTCATCCTTGTGTGTGCTCATGTGCTCAGTTTTGTCTGACTCTTTGCCACCCCATGGGCCATAGCCTGTCAGGCTTCTCTGCCTATGGGATTTTCCCAGCAAGAATACTAGAGTGAGTTGCTATTTCCTACCCCAGAGGATCTTCCCGACCCAGGAGTCCAACCCTCATCTCTTGCCCTTACTCATCTTTCTGGTTAACTTAACATGTTAACTTGTCCTCCCAAGCAGCCTCTGTTGTCTACTAACATCAGGCTTGGAATAGACATTAGCACTTCTATCTGCTCTCTTCAAGATTTGGGGACAAATCATCAGAACATCACAGAGAAGATGTAATCCATAAAGCCTTCTTAGTGGGTGAGGGAAACGAGAGGGGAAAGTCATACCTTTTGCTGGAAAACAAAACTAATTAAAAACTTTTGTTATATGTCTTTCTCTGTCTCAAAATTAGGCATCACATGCTTTCACTTGTCCCCCTTGAGCCTCTGCCATCCCCGTTGGGAAAAAATGCTCTGCAGCTGTTGCTGATTAGTTTGTGTGTGTGTGCTCAATCGTGTCTGACTCTTTGCAACCCCATGGACTGTAGCCTGCCAGGCTTCTCTCCCCATGGGATTCTCCAGGAAAGAATATTGGAGTGGGCTGCCATTCTCTTCTCCAGTGGATCTTCCTGACCCAGGGATCGAACCCAAGTCTCCTGCACTGGCAGGCAGAATCTTTACATCTGTGCTACCTGGTCTAGCACTAAGTGAAATGCCAAGAGTGCTTGACCCAGCGGTAGCCTGAGATAGTCGAGATCAGCCAATCTGCAGACCCTTGACCCTGAAGTAGACGTTGTAGGTAACAGGACACTGAAATACTGGGTTGTTTTTGGCAACATCTGGCTAAGACAATACCCTGTGGACTTAAAAACTGGTCTGGTTACGAACAAGCATCAGATTAAGCAAAACAAGTAAAATTAGAAAGAAAGGGAAAAGAAATACAAAACTTCCCAGCCATCTAGGCGTTTTACACAGCTGTCTCCTTTTATTCTCCAACACTATAATATATACTTATTTTCATCTTTAGTTTATTGATGAAGAAATGAAAGGATATGCCCAGCTAAGCAATAGCCACCTCCTGGAAATATGTCAGGTATGTGTATTTGTGGATCTTGCTGGACTTTATTTCTTATTTGATTCATTTATGTACTTTTAAAATTTATTAATTTAAATTGGAGTCATTTATATACTTTTAAAAATAATTAGGATGTATTTATTTTAAAATCTTTATTTTCAAATTTAAAAAAATTAAGATGGGAAGCCTCAGGCTGTGTGGTGTTGTGACTTTCCTAAGGTTGTGTTGTGTGTGTCAGTCATACAGTCATGTCCAATTCTTTGTGACTCCATGGACTGTAGCCTGCCAGGCTTCTCCGTTCATGGAATTCTCCAGACAAGAATATTGGCATGGGTTGCTGTTCCCTTATCCAGGGGGTCTTCCCAACCCAGGGATCGAAGCCCAGTCTCCCACATTGCAGGCAGATTTTTTACCATCTGAGCTACCAGGGAAACCCTTCCTAAGGTTACACAGACAGTAAACTGCAGAACTGGGACCTAATCCCACAAAGTCAATCTCATTTATTTGTGCATATGAAGTTCCATTCCTCCCTTAAGTCACATCTATTGACTGGACAGTGTGATGGGGAAGCAACTGTTGATCACTTTCCTGTCCCTGATGCTGGCTGACCTCTTTCCATGTATGTCTTATCTCCATCTCCTCTTCCTCTCACAGAAAATCTTATTTTGCAGTCAAAGGTGTAGTCCATCTTCTCCAGCTTGTGAAGGTGGAGAATAGGACTCGTGCTTCACATGTATGAGAGAGTTAGAATCCCAGGAATAGTTGTTCTCTGAGAAGGTAAGTGCTCCAGCATCTGGGGTGCAGATGACCATGTGAGAAGGTGCTGTCTGTACTGGAAGACTCCAGAGTTGAATAAACACGGCTTAGGGAGCTTTGTTCCAGTTATTCTCTTGCTATTAAAGACCTTGACCCTGTTTTTGTTAGCAGTTCTGCCGTGGCATTTAAGTTCCACATCTTGCTTGTTAACAGCTAAGAATAGAATCAGAGTATTAGCAAACTGAGAGTGTTTTCTCATTCCATTTCCCAGGAATATATAGGGTGTGAAGATGGTGAGCAGAATGTTTTTTCCCATAATATTCTGCTCTGGTAAACAAACCTAGAGATTAAAACCATTCTTGCAGGCTTTCATCTCCTAACTTCAGAAAGAATTTCTGACATCCTTGCCATTAGAACAGCAAACATAGGCTTCATCTAATACATGAATTAAATCAGAAGCATCTGTAAAAGGGAAAAGTATCTGTTAGAATATGTCCCATGGTCCAATATGAGATATTTGACTCCTCCTTCCAGTGAACAAGATCTAGACCCTAAAATGTCACACATCTGGTAACAATCTCCCATCGGCTTTAAGTGACCAAAGGTACAGGGACATTCAGACACAAAATATCTGCTCTTGCTATACCACAGAAGGCGTGAAAACAAACTTATTGAAGTCTGTGGTACTCCAAGCGGTATAAGTAGGAACTAGGACTTTTGCATTTTAAATAAGTGTATCTCTGAGAAAGACTTTAAGCTGTCTATAAGGCTTTTAACAGCCTTAAAGGCTTTGGTGATTAATTATTTTAATATGGTGGTGATTGCAATATTAGCTTAAAAGGTGTGATAGGAAAGCACATCCAAATATTTATACACATTGAGCCAAAATTTTAATTTAGAAAAATGTGTGACTTTCCCCTGGGGAGCATGATCACATAGTCAAATTTATTTGCAGCATCTTTTTGTGCATATACTCATTCACCAACAATCTTAACAAATAATACCAAATAACTACAGAATAGAATTCATATTTTGGAAACTGAGTCCAAAATATTTTGCCTTCTCACTTTTACAACATAGAATATGTCTTTTAATGAAAAAATATTTTAAGAAGTAAAATAGTACAATTGCAACTTCTTTTATAACACAGTCCTCATTTTCTAATTGATCCATGTATGGAGGGTTTTTCTCCCTAAGTAGTTCTAATGTGTTGCTAAGTTCTACTAAGCTGCAGAAGGAATGAGACTGAAAAAGGAATTGGCATAAACCCACTGAGTGTGACTTGTGTTAACAACTGATTGTTCCTGTTGATAATAAAATCCAATGACAATGCATACTTCCCTCCTATGGCAGCATCTTGTTCAGTGAAACCCCTCTCACACTCGCAAAATGTTAAATGCATTAGGCTAACAAAAATAAAAGTATGTAATAATCATAAACATTGTTTTGGTATAATTATTCAGAAGTATAATATGTGATATTTCTCTCAGCAATCATAAAAAGCACAGATGTAAAGAATTTTAAAGATAAAAGGGACAAAAATTTCCAGTGATGGAATTTGAGAAAGTTTCTTAAAATAGCTAAGAAAAACAAAAACTTCTGTCTCTCTATTAGGGGTGTATGCTAATCACTAATTCACAGAGAAGTAAAGTTTCCAATACATGCTTTTACCATTGACTGTCTATCTAAGCCATGAATTTTATAGGCAAGTAACATAAGAATCTGTTATCATTTTAGTCCTTTGATTATAGTGGCCCAATAAATGACACCAAAATATTCATGCCTGTACATGGAATTGATATACAGAACTGATTTGTAGTTTAAATTGTCATAACTTCAGGGCCTTAGATAAGAACTTGTTGATTTTTTTTTCTTTTTTTTTTTTTTGCCTAACCATTTAAATAATTGAAATGCCTCATCTTAAGGACTTATGTATTTGTTTAATTCGTAAGATTTAATGGAATATTCTCCCAAGCCAGTATTTTTTAAATTACCTATTACTTTTAATATCTATTGAAAGAAGAGAAGTTTGGAGGAAAGACTGGGTGGATGGGTATATTCAAGTTTTTCAATACCAGAAACCATTTCAAGTTGATTTACAATTAGACTTGTCATGCATGTACCCCATGGAATAGGTCAAGAATCAGTATTGTTGTTTAGTCGCTAAGTCTTGTATAGATAGACACAATTAGTGGACAGATAATGGCATAGTTTGAGGGAAAGAAGACCCTAAGAGAACATTTAGAAGATGGAACTGTCTGCTTCTAAATGCAATATTTTCCATGAATGGAACAGTTACAGCAGCTCGGCAACCAGTCAGCAGAGATGATGCAGGAAGTTCTAATATTTCCCCCTTGTGGGGCTGTTGACGTGGAGAGGGAGGAAGATTTGTCAAGGCATGGGAAGCTAGCAGCCTCAAGCAGACTCCAAAATTTAGGGACATGATATCCTTTCGAAGCTGAAGTCCGTATCATACTTAGGCTGTCTGAGAAGTGATCCACAGTATTAAATTATGTTAGAAACGTCTTATTGATTCTGGCCTCTCCTAAAGGGCTCAGTGAAGGGTATAAATCTCTTTAAAGCATCAGTGTAGAATGGGACTCAGCTAAAACAAGTTGTCATCTATCTGCAACCTATTAAAATTAATGAGCTTCTGGGATGACTGAAATGTTTTATAATTGATAAGGAGTACTGAATAAAAAGGAGCTGAATTAGAGCAGATCTATCAGGGTTTATTCAACACTATATAAATAAGAGAAAGAGCATATCAAGCATTTCTACATTTCATGCTCGTTTAAGGGTTAGGCCACATAACTGATTTATATCTAAACCCAAGCATAGGACTTCAGGACACAGACCTCTGAGCAGGAAGAATTTAAAAGGGCCTCCCCTCAGGGCAGATCAATTGGACAAATTTGTCCCGATCAGGGGTCGCAGTCCCACAAGGAACAGCTTGGTGAACAAGGCACAGGCCAGATTTCATGCCCTCATTGTCCCTGTCCCAGTACCTTTGGGAATTATAAAAATGACATGTCAATATATGGGGCTTGTATGGAATAAATGAATGAATAGAAGGAAAAAATAGAACATCCAATTATATTGTAATTTCTAGAAAAAGCAATACTCTGATAAGTTTTAGTCATGATAAATGGCCTCAGAAGACTCTGGAGATCCAAGAAACATCAGAAAACTTTCTCATCAATTGTTTGGTTTTCAGCTGCCCTGATCATGGAAATCTTGTAAAGTAAGTGAAAGTCATTCAGTCCTGTCCAACTCTTTGCGACCCCATGGACTATACACTACATGGAATTCTCCAGGCCAGTAATACTGGAGTGGATAGCCGTTCCCTTCTCCAGGGGATCTTCCCAACCCAGGAATCAAACTGAGATCTCCTGCATTGCAGGTGGATTTTTTACCAACTGAGCTATCAGAGCAGCATGAACATACTGATTGCTATAAGATGCTATAAGAGTTGTATTCCATAAATATATAAATGAATGTCTTTATCCTTTTCTTTACTGTGGATTTCAAGAGTCCATTGCATCCCCTATACCTATCATATTGTCTTGTGTGTTGCAGTATTCTGTAAAGTGTCTTAAATAAATATAAGAAGTAATGAAATTTGTTTGAGAATTTGGTTAATGCCGGTCAATCCCCCATAGACTAAATACTTGCTTCGCTACCTTGTGAGGCTTTACCTGAAAACATCAACCAAGCAATGCTACATAACTAGGAGCAAAGCTCATCTTATCTGAAGTCTTGCCTATCAAAAACTGCATAGAGAATTCTGGAAAAGATGGCAGAAAGCCCCTGAGCAGACAACATAAATGATACAAAAAAACTGTATTAAAATTAAGACTCATGGGGACTTCCCTAGTGGTCCAGTGGCTAAGACACCACACTTTTAAGGCAGGGGGCCCAAGTTCAATTCCTGGTCAGGAAACTAAAGCCCATATGCTGCAACTAATAATTCACATTCTGCAGCTAAAGATCCCATGTGCTGCAATTAATACCTGGTGCAGCCAAATAATTTTTTTTTTGAAAAAAAAAAAAAAAAAGGCCCATGACTCAAAATCTTAACAGGTTAGGTTTGCTCTCTCAGTCCCCAGTTGAGGAAGGACTTAACAAAAAACCAAATAGTATCATGGCTGAGAAGGCAACAATCTGAAAATGTGTGAGATATTGAAAAATTATTTTTTTGAAACCAGGCATAATAACTCAGAAGGCATCAGGACCGTTTACTATATAAGCAACAAGCCTAGAATCTCTCAATGGCCTCTGAGGGTATCCCTGCCTTATTGGAGAATTCTGCCACATTCTGATCATAATGATGATGGATGAAAATATGATGTTCTGTTTACTTTGTTCACAAAAGCAGTCACCAGGGAATCCCATAAAAAATGTATAATTTTTACCAAGTGGTTAAAACATGAAGTAATTTACTATTTCTCATTGGTAGAGTAGTGTTTTCTTACCATAAGAAGAATATGTATGTATTTCTGCAGTCAGTTGCAGAAATCATCTCCCTATGCCTTGGCACCTCTGTCTTGTTTCATTGAGAGAAGTAGTAAGTTTTGAATAATAAAGCTGCCATGTGATAAGCACTTGCTCCAAGGAGAATGTCACTCATAACAAGCCTTTAAGGGATCAGGGTTAATATGATGCTGGTGTGGACTTCTTTGTAGTTCCAACTGAACTTGACTGGGTTCATTCTAATACACTAAAGTCTACTTCCTGCCAGTTGCTAACATGTTGAATCTTCATCCCTTCCACAGACCCCAATTCCTCCTGTTCAGCTGCCCTGATGCAGCAACCCCCATGTCAGTAGTAAGAGTGCTTCCATCCAGGACTTTGCACAAACTTCCCAACAGCATTCCACACCTGGCCCAAAGTTAACAAGAGCACAAATAGCACCTTGTATGTCAGGTTGTGCTAAAGAGAGGCTTTCCATTCTGCTACTTTCCAGCTGTGGAAACTTGGGCAGCTAATTAGCCTCACTCTTCCTGAATTTCCTTATTTTTAAACCAGTTTTATTGAGATAGAGTCACATACCATAAGTATTAGGTTTCTCCAGAGAAAAGAAAAACCAGGATAGTGATGGGGTCAGGGAGAGAGAAGGAGAAAGGGAGAGGGAGGGAGAGAGAGAGAGAAGTAGAGAGTGATTTTAAGGAATTGGCTCATGTGGAGTAATGTGGAGGCTTAGCAAGTCCAAAATATGCAGGGCCCAAGACCCAGGAAAGAGCTGCAGTGCCAGTCCAAAGGTGCCAGACTTCCTTCTTGCTTTCCAAGGTCAGTCTTTTTCTATGAAGACCTTCAACTGATTGGATGAAGCATAATCACCTTATGGGGAGTAAACTGCTTTCCTTAAGATCTATTGATTTTGATGCTAATTTCTTTTACAAAATGCCTTTATTACAGAAATATCTAGAATGTCTGGGTACCATGGTCTATCAAAGTTGACCTGTAAAATTAACCATCACACAATGCAATTCATCCATTAAAAGTACATAATCCAGTGGGTTTAATATATTCACGGATCACAACTATCATCATATACAATTTCAGAACATTTCCTCAGTCTCAAAAAAGAAACCTTGTACCCTTTAGATATTATCCACCTCTTTCCCCATTTACCTCAGTTCCAAGCAACCTCTGATCTACACTGTGTCTCTATAGATTTGCCCATTCTGAATATGTCATATGAAGGGAATTGTATAATATGTGGCTTTTTGTGACTGACTTCTTTCACTTAGCATACTATTTTTAAGATTCATCTGTGCTGTAACATGTCTCAGTATCCCGTTCCTCTTTATGGCTGAGTAATATTCTCCCACATGGATATAGCACTTTTCATTTATCCATCACTGGGAGAAATATCAATAACCTCGGATATACAGATGACACCACCCTTATGGCAGAAAGTGAAGAAGAACTAAAGAGCATCTTGATGAAAGTGAAAGAGGAGAGTGAAAAAGTTGGCTTACAACATTCAGAAAACTAAGATCATGGTATCCGGACCCATCACTTCATGGCAAATAGATGGGGAGACAGTGGAAACGTGGCTGACTTTATTTTTCTGGGCTCCAAAATCACCGCAGATGGTGATTGCAGCCATGAAATTAAAAGACACTTACTCCTTGGAAGGAAAGTTATGACCAACCTAGATAGCATATTAAAAAGCAGAGACATTACTTTGTCCACAAAGGTCTGTTTAGTCAAGGCTATGATTTTGCAAGTGGTCATGTATGGATGTGAGAGTTGGACTATAAAGAAAGCTTCAGTTCAGTTCAGTTCAGTTCAGTTGCTCAGTCGTGTCCAACTCTGCAACCCCATGAATCACAGCACGCCAGGCCCCCCTGTCCATCACCAACTCCCAGAGCTCACTCAGACTCATGTCTATCAAGTCGGTGATGCCAAGCTTAGTACCAAAGAATTGATGCTTTTGAACTGTGGTGTTGGAGAAGACTCTTGAGAGTCCCTTTGACTGCAAGGAGATCCAACCAGTCCTTCCTAAAGGAAATCGGTCCTGGGTGTTCATTGGAAGGACTGATGTTAAAGCTGAAACTCCAGTATTTTGGCCACCTGATGGGAAGAGCTGACTCATTTGAAAAGACCCTGATGCTGGGAAAGACTGAAGGCAGGAGGAGAAGGGGACGACAGAGGATGAGATGGCTGGATGGCATCACCAACTCAGTGGACATGAGTTTGGGTAAACTCCTAGAGTTGGTGATGGACAGGGAGGCCTGGTGTGCTGTGGTTCATGGGGTCACAAAGAGTTGGACACTACTGAGTGACTGAACTGAACTGTTGATGAATGTCTGGGTTATTTCTGTTTTATAGCTATCATGAATACTGCTGCTATAAACATTATTATCAGTAATGCTGCTATAAAAAGTTTTGGGGGGCATATGTTTTCTCTTGCGTGTATAGTAGGAGTGGAATGGCTGGATCATATAATAACTCTATGTTTACTCATTCAAGGGACTGCCAGACTATTTCCCAAAGTGGCTCTACCATTATATATTCGTATGAGCACTGTATAAAGGTTCTGATTCCTCTATGTCCTTACTAACTCTTGTTATTATGTGATTTTTTTTTTCATTCTACACATTCTACTGGTGTTAAGTTGTATCTTTCATCACGGTTTTGACTTGCATTTCCCTAATGAATAATGAGGTTGAGCATATTTTCATGTGCTTATTGATCGTTTGTATATTTGCCTTGGAGATGTGTCTATTTAGATCCTTTGCCCAGTTTTCAGTTGAGTATTTGTCTTTTTATTATTGAGTTACAAGAGTTCTCTATATGTTCTGGATACAGATCTCATATTAAATGTATGATTTGCTAACATTTTCAATCTGCCATTTTGTGGTTGTCTTTCCACTTTCTTGATGGTGTCCTTTGAAGCACAAAAGTTTAAAATTTTGATGAAGTCCAAATTATCTATTTTTTCCCTTGGCCAATCAGACTTTTGGTATTAAAGCTATGAATTCTTTGCCAAATCTGAGATCGTGAATATTTACCCCTATGTTTTCTTCTGAGTTTTATAGCTTTAGGTCTTAGATCTAATACTATAATATATTTTGAGTTAGTTCTTGCAGATGATATAAGATAAGGATCCAGCTTCACTTGTTTGCATACAGCTATCTAGTTGTTCCCAGCACAGTTAGTTGGAAAAACTATTCTTTTTGTTTTGTATGGTCTCAGCACTCTTGTCAAAAGGAAATTGACCATTAGTACATGTTGTTGTTGTTGTTGTTGTTGTTTTTTTCTGGAATATCCTGTTCCATTGATCTATATGTCTGCCCTATGTAAGTGTCATACTGTCTAGATTACTGTTGTTCTTTAGCAAGTTTTATGATAGGGACGAGAAAGTCCTCCTACTTTCTTCTTTTTCAGGATCGTTTTGCTATTCTGCAGCCCCTGCAATTTCATATAAATTTTACAGTCAGCTTGTCAGTTTCTCCAAAAAAAGTCATGTAGGTTTGTGCCAAAAATGCATTGAGTCTGTCGATTAATTTGGGAAATATTTCCATCTTAGAAATAGTGAACCTTCCAATGAATGAACATGAAATGTGTTTACCATTTATTTAGATATTATTAATTTTCCAATAATTTTGGTTTTTCATTTTCAGAGTATAAAATTTGCATTTCTCTTGTTAAGTATTGTATTCCTTATGATGGAAACATAAAATATAAAGGACTTAAAAAATTTTTTTATTTTCAGATTGTTGCAAATGAAGTCAGTTCCTTTGGGAAGAAATTAAGCTATCTGTTTTATGCCCCAGTTCTCTCCCAGACAAAGTACTTGAGCTGGGGCTCTGGGGGTGGGGCCAGTGGCACAGTTCTCTTTGACATTCTGGTGTTGGTTTCTCAGTGCTAGGTGGAGAGGAAGCAGTGCCCTGGGTGTTCTTAGCTTGTCTCTCCTGACATGGAACCACCACCTCATGAAGCCATGTAAGGTGATCAGGCAGGCCTCAGCATTCTCAGTAGCAGACTCTGCATTCCAGTAGTGGGGGCTGGGCAAAAGCCACCTCAGGACAACACTCACCTGGAACTTAGCCTCAGGGACAGATAGCTGGGGGCAGGATGAGAAATGCTGACATCCTGCTCCTTCCTGAGAGAAAGCCCTCCAGCCAGAGACAGTACTGAGCAGGAGCCCTGTGCTGTTGGCTGCCCCATTCTGAAGTGGTGTCTTTGCCTTGCTGAGATGGGAGGGAGGTGTTGGGGAGTGATCTTGGTTCAGACACCACAGACTCTAACTTTTCTTCCATAATTTTATAGATTTAAATGTTTATCCATTTGCTGTATTTTCATAGTCATTTCCAGAAGTTTTAATTGGTTATGTTTAGTTTGAAGAATTTATCAGTTTCAAAAAATGTGTGAGGAGAAAAGGAAGCAATTGAAAGCAGCTGCTATCAATGATCAGGCTTCCCTGGTGGCTCAGAATGTAAACTCTGCCTGCAGTGCAGGAGACCGGAGTTCAAACCCTGGGTTGGGAAAATCCCCTGGAGAAGGAAATGGCAACCTGCTCCAGTATTCTTGCCTGGGAAATCCCATGGACAGAGGAGCCTGGTGGGCTATAGTCCATGGGGGTCACAAAGAGTCAGGCATGACTGAGGGACTAATACTTCAATACTTCCATTCTTTAAAAAATAGTCATCTTTGAAATTTGTGACACTGGTTAATTGCTTGCAAATTTCTTAACTTATGCACATTTCCCATAGTTTACTTATCTTCAAAGGATGACAAAAATATTTTAAAGATTTAACAATATATTAGTCGAGGAAAATTGTCTTAGACTATTTCAGTGTTTCTAACATTTTAGATACATGCATTTGGTACAATATTCACTCCAGACAGGTAAATGTTCTTGTTGATTAGAGCAAACTACCTTTGATGTCTTCCTTTCTAATCCAGTTTTATATTCTCTATTCACTATGCCTAATTATTATACCAAGGCTCACTTAAAAACAGTTGTTCTTTTTTAAAAAATTTTGATTTGTATTGGAGTATGGTGGTGGTGGTGGTGTAGTTGCTCAGTCATGTCTGACTCTGCAATTCCATGGACTGTAACTCACCAAGCTTCTCTATCCATGGGATTTTCTAGGCAAGAATACTGGAGTGGGTTTCCATTTCCTTCTCCACATTAGAGTATTGTTGCTTTACAATGTTGTGTTAGTTTCTGCTGTACAGCAAAATGAATCAGCCATATGAATAAATATATCCTCTATCTTTTAAATTTCCTTCCTATTTAGGTCACCACAGAGAACTGAGTAGTTTCCTGTGCTATACAGTGGGTTCTCATTAGTTATTTATGTTATACATAGCAGGCTATATATGCAGAGAAGGCAATGGCACCCTACTCCAGTACTCTTACCTGGAAAATCCCATGGACGGAGGAGCCTGGAAGGCTGCAGTCCATGGGATCGCTGAGGGCTGAACATGACTGAGCGACTTCACTTCACTTTTCACTTTCATGCACTGGAGAAGGAAATGGCAACCCACTCCAGTGTTCTTGCCTGGAGAATCCCAGGGACGGGGGAGCCTGGTGGGCTGCCGTCTATGGGGTCGCACAGAGTTGGACATGACTGAAGCAACTTAGCAGCAGCAGCAGCAGGCTATATATGTTGATCTCAGGCTCCCATTTCATCCCACTCTTCCTAACCCCCTTGGTATTATAAGTTTGTTCTCTACATCTGTATCTGTTTCTGCTTTGCAAATGGCTACATTTTTATATCATTTTCACTGGGGAGTGGTTCTGTGAAACTCTTCACTCTGTCATGTCAGTTTCCTCATTTCTGAAATGAGGATAATGGTTTCTATTTCATGGGATTATTGTGAGAATTAAATTAGCTAATATATGTAATGTGCTTGGAACAGTGCCTATTGCAGAGTAAGGTGTCAAGTAGTATTACCTATTAATGATTGTTACTAGTAATTTTTTTATTCTCGTTATGATTACCATCAATAGGTTAGTGTGGTAGGTTAAAAATGCAGGGCCTGAGGTCAGGATGCTCCTAATGTTCTTTCTAAGTTAATGTGTATATTTTTTTAATGGAATGAGCATCGAAGAATATACCCTGCTTATCTCCCCCTGAAAAACAGCTAGCATCTTGACTGTTATGTATCTAGATGATTCTTCCTATCAATCCTTTGACTCAGGTAAATATTGAATCCTACTCATGTTTGTTAATAAACCATTTTTAATTACATTTATACATGTTTTAATGTTTATTTTGAAGATTTGGTTCAGGGGTTGCAAGCTTATGACCCTTATGTATGTCTGTACATGATAATAGCAAATATTTTGGAGCATTTACTATGTTCCAGATAGAATTCTTTGCTTTTTAATTCATTTATTTCTTATAATACCCTGTGAAGTGGGAATTCTGCAAAGCCCATACTTTTAACCCCTAGGCTAAATCCCATTTATGTAAAATTACATGCATATTTCAGCATTTACTTATATCCTTACAGGACATTTGGTCCAATCCAAAGTGTCTTTTAAACATCTAGTTCATGTGTCAAAAGGTTTTTGATGATTGGTCTTGTCCACAACCATCTGTGGTGGACCAAATCGGCTTATGGATCTTCTGAATAGAACCAAATATCTGCTAACCACATATATGCATGGAGAGACTTTTTCTAGTATCTGAATACAGGTTACCTCTACATAGTGGGATTTTCTTTTTCTTTTTTTTTACTTTTTTCTTCCCACTTTTGAACTGTTGGCTTTTTTAAAAAAAATAATGAAAATCTATGTTAACTAAACAGAACAAAATAAAAATCCCAGTGTAAATCTGCAGGCAACAACAAAGAGTTAAGCTCTTTCTGGGGATACGTAGTAGCAAACGTAATTAACTCGAACCTTTGTATTATACTCTTTGAACCTTGCCCTGACTTCCATAGCGTGTTTCAGTTCACTTCAGTTCAGTTGCTCAGTTGTGTCCAACTCTTTGCAACCCCATGAATCACAGCACGCCAGGCCTCCCTGTCCATCACCAACTCCTGGAATTTACCCAAACTCATGTCCGTTGAGTCAGTGATGCCATCCAACCATCTCATCCTCTGTCATCCCCTTCTCCTCCTGCCCCTAATCCCTCCCAGCATCAGGGTCTTTCCCAATGAGTCAACTCTTCACATGAGGTGGCCAAGCTATTGGAGTTTCCGCTTCAGCATCAGTCCTTCCAATGAACACTCATGACTGATTTCCTTTAGAATGGACTGGTTGGATCTCCTTGCAGTCCAAGGGACTCTCAAGAGTCTTCTCCAAAACCACAGTTCAAAAACATCAATTCTTTGGCACTCAGCTTTCTTAACAGTTCAGCTCTCACATAGCATGTTTAGTTCTGTAGAAATTAGAAATCAATCAAAATAGATTCTATTAATGTAGTAGTTATATTTTAGGCAAAATGTACTGGGGACAATTCTGTGCTCTGCACTTGTTTCTTCCATTTTTTTCAAACCTGATCAAAACTTTGGTTCCAAGTTGATGAGCACCTTCCTTTGTGTCTAGATGGTAAAGATTCTCCCTGCAATGCGGGAGACCTGGGTTTGATCCCTGTGTTGGGAAGATTCCCTGGAGAAGGTAACAGCTACCCACTCCATATTCTGGCCTGGAGAATTCCACGTACAGAGGAGCCTGACAGGACTACAATCCATGGGTTGCAAGAGTCAGACATGAATGAGCAACTAACACTTTCACTTTTCATGAGCACCTACCACATTTACCTTGCAATATCTAATATTCAAACAATTTCTGGAAGGAAGCAGTCAGCCTCCATAGGAATTTCCTTGTTCTCAATGTGACTCAAATGCCACTGTCTTCCTGAAAAGGTGGAAAAGATGAGCCTTTTATTATTGCTTTTATTTCTTTCAAGTAAGACTGTAAAAGTGAGTTCTATTAATCAAGAAAAATATATGAAATGCATTTATATATGTAAATTCCAGTTTAATTCCTTGTTTATAGACACCAGCTCTTCTAAGTAGTGTGCTGGTAGTAGGATAGTAGAATTTGCATCAATTTTATTTGTAGTGAGTGAATAGCATAAGCACATTCAAGTTGCCCCATTTTATAGTAGTATAGGTTAAATTTTATATTGCTAATTTTAATTAAAAGCCCTTATTTTATCATCTAAAAAGAAAATAGTAGAAAAAATTCATATTTATATATATATATAACCAAATATAATACTGATTTTTTTCCCTTTTTCCTAATTACTATAAGCATAGCTAAAGGAGTAATTTTGCTCTAAGAGAATGAGTTTTGTTGTTGTTTAGTTGGTAAGTTGTGTCTGACTCTTTGGCAATCCCACTGAATATAGCCCACCAGACTCCTCTGTCCATGGGATTTCCCAGGAGGCAAGAATACTGGAATAGGTTGCCATTTTCTTCTCCAGGGAAACTTCCCAACCCAGAAATGGAGCCCACATCTCCTGCTTTGGCAGGCAAATTCTTTACCACTGAGTCACTGATTTTAAGTAATCTCCAAATCTGAACTAAAATAAAATGAAAAAAAAAATCAATTTTATAATAGTAGCTAAAGCTACTTAAGAAAGTGAAGACAAGTTTGATATAAGCACATCACTGAGTATTCAAATATTTGTAATTATTCTTCATTTCTCATTCTATCCTTTATTAACCAGTTTCCTTTTTACTAATATGAAAATGAATTTGATCATATTTAATTTATGTTAGAGTATTATAGATGCCTTGATCCAAGTCTAAATTTCAAGGTTGAGTTGTATGACCATTCACTTACTATTAGAACACTGGATCTGAGGAAAACATTTAAATTAAGCCTCCACTGAAAAATGGAATTAATAATTTATCTATTGCCTGTTTTAAATTTTTGTGTGATGAACACTCTGAGATAAAAAGTAGGATAATAATCCTGAAATAATGTGCAAGCAATCAGGCTTTGGCAAAGAATATCATCTATATGACCCAGATGCATGATATGGTGCTAAAGATTTGAATCAGCCAAAAAAGAAAATATTTTGAAGAGGAAAACACTAAACTCAATTATGGAATTTGGTTCATATATTTCAGAACTGATGGTTCCACTTTTTAATGAAGTTGTTTTTCCCCAAATTTATTGCTAATTAAATTATTTAAATCCACATAGTCATAAAGTTGTAGCACTGGATTTTCAACCAAGGACTGTTTATATAAGAGTAAAGTATTAAAAACAACCTAAATGTCCAATACCAAAGGCTTGACTAGATAAAAAAATAAAAGCGTGCAATGAAATATTATCCAGCTATTAAAGGTATTGTACAGATAGAAATAGTGGCAATACATGTTATAAATTATATTGAGTAAAATTACTTTTTATTGTTGTTGTTGGGCCATTTTAAATTTTTATTTTTACTTTATTTTACTTTACAATACTGTATTGGTTTTGCCATACATTGACATGAATCCACCACGGGTGTACATGCGATCCCAAACATGAACCCCCCCCCCCACCTCCCTCCCCACAACATCCCTCTGGGTCATCCCCGTGCACCAGCCCCAAGCATGCTGTATCCTGCATTGGACATAGACTGGCGATTCGATTCTTACATGATAGTATACATGTTTCAATGCCATTCTCCCAAATCATCCCACCCTCTCCCTCTCCCTCTGAGTCCAGAAGTCCGCTATACACATCTGTGTCTTTTTTGCTGTCTTGCATACAGGGTCATCATTGCCATCTTTCTAAATTCCATATATATGTGTTAGTATACTGTATTGGTGTTTTTCTTTCTGGCTTACTTCACTCTGTATAATCGGCTCCAGTTTCATCCATCTCATCAGAACTGATTCAAATGAATTCTTTTTAACGGCTGAGTAATACTCCATTGTGTATATGTACCACAGCTTTCTTATCCATTCATCTGCTGATGGACATCTAGGTTGTTTCCATGTCCTGGCTATTATAAACAGTGCTGCGATGAACATTGGGGTACATGTGTCTCTGTCAATTCTGGTTTCTTTGGTGTGTATGCCCAGAAGTGGGATTGCTGGGTCATATGGCAGTTCTATTTGCAATTTTTTAAGGAATCTCCACACTGTTCTCCATAGTGGCTGTACTAGTTTGCATTCCCACCAACAGTGTAGGAGGGTTCCCTTTTCTCCACACCCTCTCCAGCATTTATTGCTTGCAGATTTTTGGATCGCAGCCATTCTGACTGGTGTGAAGTGGTACCTCATTGTGGTTTTGATTTGCATTTCTCTAATAATGAGTGATGTTGAGCATCTTTTCATGTGTTTATTAGCCATCCGTATGTCTTCTTTGGAGAAATGTCTATTTACTTCTTTGGCCCATTTTTTGATTGGGTCGTTTATTTTTCTGGAATTGAGTTGCATAAGTTGCTTGTATATTTTTGAGATTAGTTGTTTGTCAGTTGCTTCATTTGCTATTATTTTCTCCCATTCAAAAGGCTGTCTTTTCACCTTGCTTATATTTTCCTTTGTTGTGCAGAAGCTTTTAATTTTAATTAGATCCCATTTGTTAATTTTTGTTTTTATTTCCAGAATTCTGGGAGGTGGATCATAGAGGATCCTGCTGTGATTTATGTCGGAGAATGTTTTGCCTATGTTCTCCTCTAGGAGTTTTATAGTTTCTGGTCTTATACTTAGATCTTTAATCCATTTTAAGTTTATTTTCGTGTGTCGTGTTAGAAAGTGATCTAGTTTCATTCTTTTACAAGTGGTTGACCAGTTTTCCCAGCACCAGTTGTTAAAGAGATTGTCTTTACTCCATTGTATATTCTTGCCCCCTTTGTCAAAGATAAGGTGTCCATATGTGTGTGGATTTATCTCTGGGCTTTCTATTTTGTTCCATTGATCTATATTTCTAACAATTCCATTCACCATTGCAACGAAAAGAATAAAATACTTAGGAATATATCTACCTAAAGAAACTAAAGACCTATATATAGAAAACTATAAAACACTGATGAAAGAAATCAAAGAGGACACTAATAGATGGAGAAATATACCATGTTCATGGGTTGGAAGAATCAATATAGTGAAAACGAGTATACTACCCAAAGCAATTTACAAATTCAATGCAATCCCTATCAAGCTACCAGCGATATTTTTCACAGAACTAGAACAAATAGTTTCAAAATTTGTATGGAAATACAAAAAACCTCGAATAGCCAAAGCAATCTTGAGAAAGAAGAATGGAATTGGAGGAATCAACTTGCCTGACTTCAGGCTCTACTACAAAGCCACAGTCATCAAGACAGTATGCTACTGGCACAAAGACAGAAATATAGATCAATAAAATTACATATTTAAAAAAACAGTCATATATATACCAGAGAGTATATAAAAGGATATGTTCAATGCTGTTACCATAGCTTTTGGGGAATTATTATGTATTAACTTCATCAATTTCTTTTTTTAAGTTTCTGATTTTTTTCCTTACAGTTGAATTTGTTTGCTAGGGCTGCCATAACAAAATATCATGAATAGGGTGGCTTAAACAATAGAAATTTATTTGCTCTCAGTTCTGGAAGCCAGCTGTTTGATCAAGTTCTCAGCAAAACTGGCTTTTCTGAGGTCTCACTCCTTGGCTCATTGTTATCCATTGTTTAGTCTCTCAGTTGTCTCTGACTCTGTAAAGCCCTATGGACTGCAGCATGCTAGGCTTCCCTGTCCTTCACTATCTCCCACAGTTTGCTCAAACTCATGTCCATTGAATCCATGATGGCATCCAACCATCTCATCCTCTGTCATCCCCTTTTCCTCCTGCTTTCAACCTTGCCCAGCATCAGGGTCTTTTCCAATGACTCAACTCTTCGTATCAGATGGCCAAAGTATTGGAGCTTCAACTTCAGCATCAGTCCTTCCAATGAATACTCAGGGTTGATTTCCTTTAGGATTGGCTGGTGGATTTCCTTGCTGTCCAAGGGACTCTCAAGAGTTTTCTCCAGCACCACAATTTAAAAGTATCAATTTTTCGGTGCTCAGCTTTCTTTATGGTCCAACTATTATATCTGCACATGTTTACTGGTAAAACCATAGCTTTGACTGTATGGACCTTGACTCATAGATGGGTGTTTCTTCCCTGTGTCTTCACGTGGTCTTCCCATGTGTGGGCCTGTGTCCAAATTTTCCCTTCTTATAAGGATATCAGTCATGTTGGATTAGGGTTCACTGAAATTACCTCATTTTAACTTAATTACCTCTTACAGACTCTACCTCTAAATACAGTCACATCCTGAGGTAGTGGGGTTGAGACTTGAACATATGAATTTGGGGAAGAGACACAATTCAGCCCACTAAAACAACGTTCATATATTACTTTTATAAAGAGAGATACAGGAACTTCATTTTGACAAGATAAGCAAGGTGGGGAGATACCCCTTTTTCTTGATAGATCTACTCTTAATTAACTAGTTAATTAATTGTTTTTTTTTTGTTTCTAATTAGCCTCTTTGGGGTTTGGTTATTATGAGTCCATTCTTCCAGATATTCATCAACTATAACTATTAAAGCTTCAGTCCAGATCTTGTGCAGTAACAATCATTGAGAACTGTACAATTTTGAGGCATCTCCTGAGCTAGTTAGTCCATTTTGGGTTTGTTTTTGAGCTGTGATAGCTTCCTGAGCCTCTTTTCAGCCTCTTGTTTTCTCACCTTTCCCATTTCAGTTTTCAGCTTCTTGTTTCCTTAGCCTGACATGTAGAAAGATTTTTAATGTCAGGGAGAGCAACAATTGAAATCTGAAACTTACAGAGAAACAAGAGTCCTGTTTTCCAGATCCCAGTCAGTTAAAGGAAAAATAAATTCAATGAAATATTTTCTGAAGCTAGTCAAGAAATATTCTTTCTCTTCCCTGGTGCTATGTGGACACAACCAACCATGGAACCCTGAGAGAAAGATGAGAAGATTCCTGTAATCAGAGAAATCTGGATACTTCCTGATCATAAATCTCTCCTGGAAGATGTTGCTACTATTTGTTAAGTTAAAAAAAAAAAGAAGTGGGAGAGAGGGAGGGATTTTCACAGGAGACTGAAAGAATAGCAATAAATACAGAAAAAAACAAAGAACAAGGCAACCCCAAAGGGAGGAGAGTTCAGATGTACTTTCTACAATCAAAGATTTATTTGGATATTCTCTAAAATATGAAAGGTCTGATAAAGATCACCAAACCATATATGTTTATATAAATTTATTTTATTGTATATCTTTCAAAAGAATACAGTAGTTATAGCAAAATAAATGAAAAAAATATTTTTATAACACTCCATTGAAACCTATTGTCTCTTCTTTTGATGCACATACTGAATTGTATAGAATTCCCAAGGACATTTTTTTCTTCAGTTCAGCTAACTTGTCTAAATTCTAAATGAAGAGGTTTTGGGGGTTGGGAAAAGTAAGTATATCAAAGTTGACCATAATTTTTCATTAACTTCATCTGTGCTTATAAAATATAAAGTTTTCTTATTCTCACAATAAAATAGTTTATAAAAATATATACACATTACCAACTGGTTTTATATCCATCCGGATGCATGCTTATAATGTGTAATATAAATTGAATTTAAATGGACTTGAGATACCTAATATGCGTTTGACAAAAAAATATTGAAGTATGATTTCAATAAAGTCCTCAATATAGAAAGTGATTATCTTGAATATAGATCTGCCTTAATAGGGAAATAGCCACATACAGCAAAATCAACTTCTCTTTTGATATTTCCAGTGCTGCAGATCTTTCCTTTGTAAATAGACTTTTTTTTAAATTTAAATTTATTTATTTTAATTGGAGACTAATTACTTTACAATATTGTATTGGAAGGAAATGGCAACCCACTCCAGTGTTCTTGCCTGGAGAACGCCAGGGACGGGGGTGCCTGGCGGGCTGCTGTCTCTGGGGTCACACAGAGTCGGACACGACTGAAGTGACTTAGCAGCAGCAGCAGCAGCAGCTGCCACACATCAACTTAATCTCATCCTCTGTTTTTATTCCTCATGTATTCACTGCAAGCATTTTGATCATTGTTCTATAGTGAGTACTCCTTAAAGTGTTTGGATTGATATATACACACTGCTGCTGCTCCTGCTGCTGCTAAGTCGCTTCAGTCGTGTCTGACTCTGTGCGACCCCATAGACGGCAGCCCACTAGGCTCCCCCGCCCCTGGGATTCTCCAGGCAAGAACAGTGGAGTGGGTTGCCATTTCCTTTTCCAATGCATGAAAGTGAAAAGTGAAAGTGAAGTCACTTAGTCGTGTCCGACTCATAGCAACCCTATGGACCACAGCCTACCAGGCTCCTCCGCCCATGGGATTTTCCAGGCAAGAGTATTGGAGTGGGTATACACACTACTATACATAAAAGAGATAACCAACAGGGATCTATTGTATAGCACAGGGAATTCTGCTCAATATTCTGTAATAACCTAAGTGGGAAAAGAATTTGAAAAAGAATAGATACATGTGTATGTATAACTGAATCACTTTGCTGTGTACCTGGAACTAACACAACATTCTAAATCAACTATTTGTTGTTTCTGTTGTTTAGTCATTCAGTCCTGTCCAACTCTGCAACTCCATGGACTGTAGACCACCAGCTCCTCTGTCCATGGGATTTCCCAGGCAATACTGGAGTGGGTTGCCATTTCCTTCTCCAGGGGATCTTCTTGACCCAGGGATTGAAACTGCATCTCCTGCAATGGCAGATGGATTCTTTACCACTGGGCCACTCTATTATTGTTCTGTCGATAAGTCATGTCTGACTCTTTGCCACCCCATGGACTGCAGCACACCAGGCTTCCCTGTCCTCCACTACCTCCCGGACTTTGCTCAAGTTTATGTCTGTTAAGTCGGTGATGCTATATGACCATCTCATCCTCCGTTGCCCTCTTCTCCTTTCGCCTTCCCTATAGTCCAATATAAAATTAAAAAAAAAAAAAAGTTCTCTTCTCCATATTGTTACATTCAATCCTTTGAATGGTTGGAAACAAAGAAACACCAATGGTTGTCTCCACACTGACCTCCCCAGTGCCTAAGGCAGCATTTGTCATCCAAAATAGGACACTATCTTGGAAAAACTTGTAAGCTCCATCAAAGCCTTATTAACAAACCAGTGGGTGGGTGGCAGCTCAAATTCTTTTCTAATTTAAAAAGGAACTGGATAGCTTTGGTACTTCTGATGTCCCAAAATATTACTTGGCAAGGATTATTAATAAAGAAACAAATCACTTAAGGGTAATTACAGCCTCACGAGGGTCCCCGTTAGCTGCGTAGGTTGGACCTTGCAGGATTTAGAAACCACCTTCCAGGATTTAGAAACCACCTTCCAGAAAAGACCTGGGAAATTTGCAAATGAATAAGAAAATAGGCCCCCTGGCAGGATCAAAATGCTTTTCCTCATCTGGTGTGAAACTCTTTCTATGGTTGCAGTTAATTATTAAACCACAATAGAATCCTAATTTATGACATATTTCTGGACTATTATAATGAGATAATTTCAGAATGTGCTGAGGTGGTTGAAACTGAGAACAGCTTAGTGAGGCAACGGGGTAGCCATAAGAATTAGTGAACTAAAAAACGGGAGGGGGTCACTGGCTGGGGAAAACATGGATTGCTCAGAAGCTAAGTTATTGCATATGAAAATAGTGCTGGAGGAAGTTAGGAAACCTGAGAAAGTGTGAGGCTGCATAAGAAAACAGGCTCTGAATTCTTCTGGAAAGAAAATTATTACATTAATCTCTGTTTTATTTCTTGAAAAGGTAGGCAATAGAAGCACTTTTAGCCAAGGATAAAAAGAAGAACTTTCTTCATTTCCTTTTGGAGTCTGTTATTCAGTTCAGTTCAGTTCAGTTATGCAGTAGTGTCCGACTACAGCAGGCCTCCCTGTCCATCACCAAATCCCAGAGTTTACCCAAACTCATCTCCATTGAGTTGGTGATGCCATCCAACCATCTCATCCTCTGTTGTCCCCTTCTTCTCCTGCCCTCAATTTTTCCCAGCATTAGGGGCTTTTCAAATGAGTCAGCCCTTCGCATCAGGTGGCCAAAGTATTGGAGTTTCAGCTTCAGCATCAGTCCTTCCAATGAACACCAGGACGGATCTCTTTTAGGATGGACTAGTTGGATGTCCTTGCAGTCCAAGGGACTCACAAGAGTCTTCTTCAACACCACAGTTCAAAACCATCAATTCTTTGGCACTCAGCTTTCTTTATAGTCCAACTCTCACATCCACACATGACCACTGGAAAAACCATAGCCTTGACTAGTCGGACCTTTGTTGACAAAGTAATGTCTGCTTTTTAATATGCTGTCTAGATTGGTCATAACTTTCCTTCCAAGGAGTAAGCGTCTTTTAATTTCATGGCTGCAGTGACCATCTGCAGTGATTTTGGAGCCCCCCAAAATAAAGTCAGCCACTGTTTTCATTGTTTCCCCATCTATTTGCCTTGAAGTGCCTGTTATAGCAAGCCCTCAAACAGTTTTGAACATTTAGTAGAGGCACAGAACTTTACTGAGTAAGAATATCTTGGTTTTAAATGTAAAGAAAGACAACTAAACCTGTTCCATTTATTCTGGCAAGCATATCTCTGGTGATCTGTGCATTTATGGCTTACCAGTGTTTGGCTGTACATTGGCTAATCAGAATCCGATTCTTGTATTCATTCCTTTTGTATACGAGCAGTGTACAAGTTCTATGAAAGTTAAGTTTTGTTTAGATTACTTGCTGCTGTTTACCCAGCACTTAGAACAGTGCCTGACGTGGAGCCACATACCCATTTATAAAATGACAATACACAGTAGGAGCAAAATACCTATGTTCAGTATAAATGGAAAATTTCTAAAGTTAGCCAAAAAATGATTATTATTATGCCCTCACTTTACTAATTCCGCAGATAATTTTTTATTTTTTTATTGTAGTATAACCAATTAACAACGTTGTGACAATTTTAGGTGGACAGGAGAGGGATTGAGTCATACATCTACATGTATCCATTCGCCCCCAGACTGCACTCCCATCCAGGCTGCCACATAACATTGAGCAGAGTTCCATGGGCTCTATAGTATGACCTTGTTAGTTATCCATTGTAAATATAGCAGTGTGTACGTGTTGATCTCAAACTCCCTAACTATTCCTTCCTCCTTGGCAACCCTAAGTTCATTCTCTAAGTCTGTGAGTCTGTTTCTGTTTTGTAAATAAGTTTATTTGTATCATTTCTTTTTAGATATTGCATATAAGGGATGTCAGATCATTTTGATTGATCTGTTCCTATAAATGGCAACCCACTCCATCATTCTTGCCTGGAGAATCCCAGGGACAGGGGAGCCTAGTGGGCTGCCATCTCTGGGGTTGCATAGAGTCGGACACGACTGAAGTGACTTATCAGCAGTAGCAGCAGTACCTATAATGGGTTACAGTCTACTAGAAGAGACAAAGTGCATATGTACAAAGTACATCAGTACAACTGATATGATCTGATATCAGTTGAAGGAATCATCCATCTATAGTGTTGATATCATAGTGTTCTACAAGACAAGGGGAATGAAAATGTCAAGAAATTTTGGGCTGTCAACAGAACAAATACTGCAGAAAGGCCAAAGAAAATAAGGTGAAGAGGAGACATTTGGTCTAGCTTTTAGGACATCAATGGGAGGCTTTCTATTAGACATAATGACTAGGACCATTTTCTCTGAAATCAAGTCCCAACTCTGCCACTCACTAACTCTGTGCTCTCTCTCACCATTAGTTTCTTGAAAGATGTAGACTGTAACCTTTCAGGATCCTCTGTCCATGGGATTTCCCAGGCAAGAATACTGGAATGTGTTGCCATTTCCTTTCCTGATAATAATGCTGTATAAGAGTAAATGAGCTAAAATACTCATGAGAATTTCTTAACACTGCCTGCCATGTTGTAGATACTAGTACTTGTTAAGAAATGATCGCTGTCCAAGCTGTGAGGAAAGGACTCATTTTTCAAGAGTTTTAAAAGGAGAGAATAGTGAAGCTTCTCTACGTCAGCCTTCTGCAAGAGAAAGAAACTCCTCCCATACCACTCCTTAAGTTTAGTTGCTGCTGCTGCTGCTAAGTCACTTCAGTCATGTCCGAAGCTGTGTGACCCCAGAGACGGCAGCCCACCAGGCTCCCCTGTCCCTGGGATTCTCCAGGCAAGAACACTGGAGTGGGTTACCATTTCCTTCTCCAATGCATGAAAGTGAAAAGTGAAAGTGAAGTCGCTCAGTCGTGTCCGACTACTAAGGACCCCATGGACTGCAGCCCACCAGGCTCCTCCGCCCATGGGATTTTCCAGCCAAGAGTACTGGAGTGGGGTGCCATTGCCTTCTCCATAAGTTTAGTTATGCAAGTTTAAAAGAAGTAAGGCAATATACATCAGCTGATGAATATTTAGATTGTTTCTACATTTCATCTTTTGTGAGTGGAGATGTTATGAATATTAGAATGAATGAATAAATAAAAGAAATAAGGCATGCATCAGCTTGGTGCAAAAGTAGTTGAAGTTTTGTATTGTTGAACTTTGCTGTTTGATATTGGAAAACCAATATTCATCCATTTTCATTCCAACCCCAAAGAAAGGCAATGACAAAGAGTGTTCAGACTACCACACAATTACACTCTTCACATGCTAGCAAGTGAATTAGCTAGCATGCTGATGCTCAAAATCCTTCAATCTAAGCTTCAACCTAGACAGCATGTTAAAATGCACAGATGTCACTTTGCCAACAAAGTTCTGTCTAGTCAAAGCTATGGTTTTTCCAGTAATCATGTACAGATGTGAGAGTTGGACAATAAAGAAGATTGCACACAGAATAATTGATGCTTTCAAATTATGGTCTTGGAGAAGACTCTTGAGAGTCCCCTGGACTGCAAGGAGATCAAACAAGCCAATCCTAAAGGAAATCAACCCTGAATATTCATTGGAAGGACTAATGCTGAAGCTGACGCTCCAATACTTTGGCCACCAGATGCAAAGAACAGCTGAGTCATTGGAAAAGACCCTGATGCTGGGAAAAATTGAGGGAAGGAGGAGGAGACAACAGAGGATGAGAGGGTTGGACAGCATCATGGACTCAATGGACATGAGTTTGAGAAAATTCCAGGAGATAGTGAATGACAGGAATGCCTGGCATGCTGCAGTCCATGGGGTTGCAAAGAGTGGGACACAATTGCATGACTGATGAACAATAATTGGAATACATTCTTAAATAATTGTGGCTATATTATACATAATTCTAATGCACATTTTCTCACCTTTTTTGCTAATGACTTATTAATTGCTGTGTATTTTATATTTATTTTAGACTATAGAAATGATGTTAGACAAAAAGCAAATTGGAGTGATTTTTTTATTTGAGTTCAAAATGGGTTGTAAATCAGGAGAAACAACTTGCAACATCAACAATGCATTTGGCCCAGGAACTATTAATGAACATACAGTGCAGTGGTCCTTCAAGCACTTTTCCAAAGGAGATGAGAACCTTGAACATAAGGAGCACAGGTGCCAGCCATTGCAAGGTGACAACAACCAATTGAGAGCATTATCAAAGTTGATCCTCTCACAACTACAAGAGACTTGCTGAAGAGCTCAATGTCAACCATTCTATGGTTGTTCAATATTTGAAGCAAATTGGAAAGTTAGAAAAGGTTGATAAATGGGTGCCTTGTGAGCTGACTGCAAAGAAGAAAATTGTCATTTTGTTTTGTTTTGTTTTTTAATTTTTATTTTTACTTTATTTTACTTTACAATACTGTATTGGTTTTGCCATACATTGACATGAATCCACCATGGGTGTACATGCGTTCCCAAACATGAACCCCCCTCCCACCTCCCTCCCCACAACATCCCTCTGGGTCATCCCCGTGCACCAGCCCCAAGCGTGCTGTATCCTGCATCGGACATAGACTGAAGTGTTGTCCTCTTATTCTACACAGCAACAATCCACCATTTCTCGATCAGATTGTGACTTACAGTGAAAAGTGGATTTTATAAGGCAACCAATGATGACTAGCTCAGTGGTTGGACTGAGAAGATGTTCCAAAGCACTTCCCAAAGCCAAAGTTGCACCAAAAAAGGTCATAATCACTGGTGATCTATTGCTACAGCCTTATAAACCAGCAAAACTATTACATCTGAGAAGTGTGCTCAGCAAATCAATGAGATGCACCAAAAACTGCAATGCCTACAGCCCCTATTAGTCAACAGAATGGGGCCAATTCTTCTCCAGACAATTCTCAGTCACACATCACACAACCAACACTTCAAAAGTTGAACAAATTGGGCTACAAAGTTCTGCCTCATTGGCCACATTCATCTGACCTCTCGTCAACTTCTTCAAGCATCTCAACCACTTTTGCTGGGAAGACATTTCCAAAACCAGGAGGAGGAAGAAAATTGTTTCCAAGAGTTCACTGATTTCTGAAGCACAGATTTTTACAGTATAGGAATAAAAAAGCTTATTTCTCATTGGCAAAAATATATTGATTGTAATGGTTCCATCTTTTGATTAATAAAGATGTGTTTGAGCCTACTTATAATGATTTAAAATTCATGGTCCAAAACTGCCATTACTTCTGTACCAACCTAATAATTCTTACTGGATGAGGGCATGGCAACCCACTCAAATATTCTTGCCAGGAAAATCTCATGGATGGTGGAGCCTGGTGGGCTATGGTCCACGGGGTCGCAAAAAGTCAGACATGACTGAAGCTACTGAACAATAATTCTTAATACCTACAGTTTGCTCATGTTGGGCAGCTTTTGGCATGACTTCCATTGATACCTACTTCCTGGAATTCATGCCTGTGAGGAATATCTCCTCAGAGTGTTGGCTGAACCTAGTAACTGGGTTTTAGCACGTACACTATGGCAGAAGTAGGAGGAGGTCACTTCTGTGATTAAGTGGCAGAAGACTATTCCTTCCATCTTGTTAACCTTCTTTTTGTGCAGACACCCAAGGACTTCCCTGGTGGCTCAGATGGTAAAGCATCTGTCTACAACACGGGAGACCCAGGTTTGATCCCCGGGTCGGGAAGATCTCCTAGAGATGGGAATGGCAATCCACTCCAGTACTCTTGCCTGGAGAATCCCATGGAGTCCTCTGTCAATGGGGTCGCAAAGAGTCAGACACGACTGAGCGACTTTACTTACTTACTTACCCCTTGGACCTCCTGCTCTCTCACTTGCTCTGTGAAACCAGATGCCATGTCATCACATGATTACAGAAAGGCCATATGGGGAAAACCTGAAGGAAGTTGCCAGTCCATAGCATCTGAGGAACTGAGTCTTGGTCCAACGGCCTAGAGGAAATTGAATCCTGCCATCCACCAAGCAACTGAATTGGAAAGTGAATACCCTTAGTCAATTGTTGAGAAAACCATAGCTATATGAGAGACCCAGAGTCAGGAAACCCAGCCAAGTCATGCCCAGATTCCTGAGTCACATAAACTATGAGATAATATGTTGCTCTTTTAACCTACTAAGGTTTAGGGTTATTTGTTATTCAGCAGTTGATAACTAATACACATATAAGAAATATATTTTGTATTGTGGCTTAATACAGACATCTGTATATAAACTTCTGTAGCTAGAGTTTATTAAAACAGTATTCATCCTTACCCAGATATTTTCTATTCTAGTAATTTGCAAGAATGATATTAGAGACATTAATTGATTTCATGATTCACCAATTGGTTGTAACAAAGATTTTGGAAAACACTGGTAAAGAATACAGTCCCTGTAGTGAAATTCCCTGGGTTCATAATTTAGCTCTGCCATTTAGTAGTTAGGTAATCCTGGCGAAGTTGGTTTCCTTTTCTGTGAAATGGGAAAAACAATACTTACTGTGTGTTGATTTCCTATTTTGTAAAGTGAGAAAAACAATATAGGGAGGTCTTGAGGATTAGATTAGATGATGGGTACAAATCATTTAGTATAGAATGTACCATGTAGAAAAATCTATTCTTAGCTAATATATATATATATATATTTTAATTATAATGAAGCTTTCCTAGACGTTCCCTTATTCCTGGGACAGAATTGGTAATTCCAGCCATTCCTATGGCTTGATGAGTACTGTGTGTGTGTGTTAGTTGCTTAGTTGTGTCCAGCTGTTTGCAAGCCTGTAGACTGTAGTCCACCAGGCCCCTCTGTTCATGGGATTCTCCAGGCAAGAACACTGGAGTGGGTTGCCATTTCCTTCTCCTGATGAGTACTAGAGCTTGTGTATTACTATAACACCTTTCATATTCTGATTACTTATTTTTCTATTTATCACATTTCTCCCACTCCATTCCTTCTAAGTTATGATCTCCTAGTGAGCAGGTCCTGTTTCTAATTATACTTTGTCTCTTCAATACATAACATAATGCTTGACACAGGCTAGGCATTTAGTTGGAGAAGGAAATGGCAACCCACTGCAGGCATTCAGTAGCTATCAAATGAGTAAATGAATTAAAAATGGATAAATTCATGTTCTCCATAACAAGATAGCCCATTTAGCTTTCGACATCTATACTTAGGGAGAAGTGGCACCTTCCAGCAAATTAAGACTATGCTTTATATACAATCATTTTCCTGTCCAAATAAGTCTATTTCCTCCCTCTTAACAGTTCTTCTATATTCTCTCCTTAATTTTCATGGATAAGAACTGCCTGATGGGAAAATAGTATTTATAATTCCAAGTAAGTTGAATCCAAATTTTCAACAATTCCTGACCACCCTGTAAGTCATCTTTCTCTAGAAGTATCACACTTTGCTAGTATTTCAATTAAAATCTGATATCCACATTAAAACATGAAGATAAGCAAATATGACACATAACTCTCATTGTCCTGCTCTTATGTTACAGTTCTGCCAATGTTTTTCAAAGTATTTGAGACTTTTGTAATAAAAATGAAATGTCCATTTTATACATATTCAATTACTTTTTAAAAATACAGGTTCACATTTTTACTTATATTTATTCTTATTAATTTATAGATATGAAAATGTTTATAATATAGGATAGTTGTTACATTACAAGGTATAGAGCTATGAAAAGACCCTAATGCTGGGAAATATTGAAGGCAGGAGGAGACGGGAATGACAGAGGATGAGATGATTGGATGGCATTACTGACTCAATGGACATAGGTTGAGCAAGCTCTGGGAGTTGGTGATGGACAGGGAAGCCTGGAGTTGGATAAGACTGAGCGACTGAACTGATTCTTATTAATTATTTGGTCCTTACAGTCTATATTGGGCTTCCCTGGTGGCTCAGAGATTAAAGCGTCTGCTTCTAAAACGGGAGACCTGGGTTCGATCCCTGGGTCAGGAAGATCTCCTGGAGAAGGGAATGGCAACCCACTCCAGTACTCTTGCCTGGAGAATCCTATGGACAGAGGAGCCTGGTGGGCTACAGTCCATGGGGTTGCAAAGAGTCGGACACGACTGAGAGACTTAACTACCGTCTGTATTATTTTTTATTTTTGTATACTATTTATTTAGCTGTACTGGATCTTCATTGCTATGCAGGGTTTTCTCTAGTTGTGGCAAGCTGGGGCTACTCTTTGTCGTGGTGCGCAGGCTTCTCATTGCAGTGGCTTCTCTTGTGGAGCACAGGCTCTAGGGCGTGCAGGCTTCAGTAGTCGTGGCTCCTGGACTCTAGAGGACAGGTTCAATCGTTGTGACACACGGGCTTAGTTTGCTCCATGGCGTGTGGGATCTTCCTGGGTTGGGGTCGAACCTGTGTCTTCTGCACTGGCAGGCAAATTCTTCATCACTGAGCCGTCAGGGAAGCCCTACAGTCTATATTTCTTAGAAGACTTAGAATCCTGCTTTTCTCAAACCAAATTAAGATTTCTCAGCTTTATACGACTAAAAAATGTAATAAGTACAACTTCTAAGCTGTTAAAATAACTGACAAACTTGTTGAACAGGATAGATCAGAGTAATGTCTCTAAACACTACATTGTAAGTGAATGTTCAGCTCTATTAATCAATACTCTGGCTAGAATTTGATCAGGACAAATTATTTTATACTCAATTATATCATGCATGTCCAAACAGTCATTATAAGAGTCTACCCAAATTATTTTTATTGAACATAGATTTTTGACACTATAGTATTAGCAGAGAGCTTCTATTTTCTACCTGTGTGGTCAGGCTATTAAAAAGCAAATGAGTTCTCTGTGGCATGACCTACTCTAAGTGAATCCATGCTGGATTCGAGGCATTACCTTTATGAGAGCTGGAAAACAATTTATAATCCATATTAATATTTTAAAGAGGATCAAAATTAAAGCTTAATGGCCTGTATTTAGGGAAATTATTTTTATGCTCTTTTTGAACACTGGGAGAATACTTTCTTTTCTGTACTGTAATAATTGCTACTTCTTATCTATAATTCTGCAGAGGTCTGATAGTATAAGAAAGTAACATGAGTAAATTATTTCCAGTAATTTCATGTAAGAATGTCACTTGGGCCAAATTATTTTTGTTTACTCACTTCATATATTGACATCGAATATCATTCTAATAATGACTTTTAGCTATGGTGAAGTTATTTTGTGATAGAATCATACTCTTGCCAAGAATAGCTCAAGACACAGATATATATGTAAATATATATAAATAAATATAATGATACATATACAATATGACATATATGATTATGTGCATATATACGTGTATGTGTTAGTTGCTCAGTCATGTCCGACTCTTTGCAACCCTCCTTTGTCCATGAAACTCTCCAAGCAATAATACCGGAGTGGGTGACCATTCTCTTCTCCAGGGGATCTTTCCAACCCAGGAATCGAACCCAGGTCTCCTGCATTCCAGGCAGATTCTTTACCATCTGAGCCATCAGGGAAGCCCATGCACATATATATATATGTGTGTGTGTGTGTGTGTGTGTGTGTGTGTGTGTGTGTGTGTGTGCGTGCACCCATGTGCACACGTATGTACGTGTCTGGTGAACACATATATTCCCAGAAAGGGGAGCACTTCCCTGGTGACTCTGTGGTAAAGAATCTGCCCGCTAAAGCAGGAGATGTGGGTTCAGTCTCTGGGTGGGGAAGATCTCCTGGAGAAGGAAATGGCAAATCCCACGAACAGAGGAGCCTGGTGGTATACAGTCCATGGGGATGCAAAAGAGTCAGACATGACTTAATGACTAAACAGTAAAAACAACAGAGAGAGGAAACCACTATTTCCTTATTTACATTCAGTTTTAAATCTTGATGACGACCAAGATGGATTTGCTCTTTTAAAAAATATTGTTGTCCTTCATGGGCAGGGAATACAAGCTGAGTTACTCTGCTTTGGTGCTCTGTTATTCAGATGCCATCTCTTCCAAGAAGTGTGTCAACTCTCTGTCTGCCCATTCTTCGTATTCTTCACAGCTGCTGTTCCAATATGCTTGCAACTCCTGGGAAGGCCATCTCCATGGCTTTACACGTACTTTCTTCATGTCTAGAAATTTCGCATCCTTACTTACTCATTTGAATAATAGCTACTTATCCTCTACGACCTACTTGAGGATTTGAAGTGAAGTGAAGTGAAGTCGCTCAGTCGTGTCTGACTCTTTGCGACCCCGTGGACTGTAGCCTACCAGGCTCCTCTGTCCATGGGATTTTCCAGGCAATAGTCCTGGAGTGGATTGCCATTTCCTTCTCCAGAGGATTTTCTCCACCCAGGGATCGAACCCGGGTCTCCCGCATTGTAGACAGATGCTTTACCGTCTGAGCCACCAGGGAAGTCCATGTTTCCAGGCCCTCCTCCGCCCCTATCTAAGCTGGGTACACAGTCATATATGTGATATGATACAATTCTAAACGTTTTTCCTACCAGTGCATGAATCAAATTTTTTATCTTCTTCAATAGGTGAGTCTTTTAGGGAAATACCATGTTTCATTTGTCTTTGAAACTCTGATATCCAGATAATGAATGAAAAAATAAATGAATATGAATAGGGATAAGTTAATTGGACTTAAAGTCTGTTTAAGACCTGGTTCTAGTTGCACCTGTGCAAGATTAGACTAAATGGATTAACTACTCTGAGCCTCAGTTTCCTTCTTGCATGAAGATAATAGCTGTTCTTCTTTCCTTACTTGTCATTGTAAGGATCAAATGAAATACCATAGTTAAAACTCCATGTCATCAGTAAGGTCTTACAGAAATTTACTGATAATTTACTGAGCTGCGTATAAATAATACAAAGAATAACATAGTATATTCTTGCCATTAAGAAACTTAGATCTGTCATGAATGTCAAGGAAACAGGAAAAGGAATTGTTTCCTTCTGGTGTGAATAGGGAGAAAGCCAGAGAGATACAAGAGTAGCATTTGAGCTGGGCCATAAGGACAGATTAAGTATTTGCTTAGTTTGGAATTTTGAAATGATGGAATTAATATCAATTAGAAGAAGCAAAAAGTTCTATGAGAGTACAGAGAGATAACTACTTGATTTCATCCAGGGGAGTGAGATAAAGAAAAGCTTCACAGAAGAGATGACATATAGGAAATATATAGAAGAATAGACAGTATCTTCCCACCCTACAAAACCCTAATAGGTGGATGGAAATACAGGCAGACACCAGACTACATGGTTAGTCTAGTTTGGTATAGCATATAGTATAGGGTAAGGACTAGCTGCAAACTCCCAGGGGAGGGTCTTTCCAAGTCCTATCTGAGGGCAATGCTCATGCTAGGTTGCTTCAGTCATGTCCAACTCTTTGCAATCCTGTGGACTATAGCCTGTCAAGCTCCTCTGTCCATGGGGTTCTCCAGTCAAGAATACTGGAGTGGGTTTCCATGCCCTTTTCCAGGGCATGTTCCCCACCCAGGGATCAAACCCGGTTTCCTGCATCTCCTACATTGCAGGTGGATTCTTTACCACTGAGCCCCACCTGAGGAACCTGGGTTAATAGATCCAGAAGCCAAGAAGGACGGGAAGGATGACTGAATGACTGACCGGGCCAAGTTGCATGAAGAGCTGCCAGGATCGGCTGAAGCTTGAGAACTCCACAATTGCTGAAAGAAATCTGAGAGCAAAGACCAGGAGTTAGAAATGGATAGATGCCATGGTGTCAACACAGGGGCAGGGCAAGTTTCCAAAGGCAGGAGCCCAGTAGCCCAGCTCAGTTGAATAGTGCAGGGTGAGCACCATCAGGAACAAGATTTAAAGCAAAGACTTTATTTATCAGAAAAGGGACCTACTGAGGGTCAAATTGCTTTGACAGTGTAAGACAGGGGGTACTGTTATTTCTAAGGGTCCAATAGGGATCTGTAGCCTAAAAATCTTCCTTTTTATTGTCCTGGTAGTTGAAATTGCTCTCTACTCTGTGACAGAAGGCATCACCCATTTTGGTGGCAGTTCTGTGCAATTATGCTAGAAGCAAACAATAAAGTTGAAAAAATTAGAGGAAGGTGGGCTTCCCTGGTGGCTCAGAGGTTAAAGCGTCTGACTCCAATGCAGGAGACCCAGGTTCGATCCCTGGGTCGGGAAGATCCCCTGGAGAAGGAAATGGCAACCCACTCCAGTATTCTTGCCTGGAGAATCTCATGGACAGAGGAGCCTGGTAGGCTACAGTCCACAGGGTCGCAAAGAGTCGGACATGACTGAGCGACTTCACTTTCACTTTCACCATGGAGGAAAGCCTAGAATTCCAGAGTAAGGAGTTTGTCTGTGGTTTGGAGGGTAATGGGGAGTCATGGAAAGATTATGAGTAAGGAGGGCGCATGATTGAAGTTCAGTGTTAAGAAAATAAGCAGAAAAGGTAAGAGGTACAGCTATTGATATTTTCAACAAGAGGCTTTTAAGTTATAGAAAGTGTAAATTGGAGGCAGTTTCATTGTTCATTAATGAAGAATAGGTAATCAGTGGCAAGCATTCATTTCTTAAATCTGTATTATTTGACTTGAAATAAGGCTCGATAGTACCATTTTGTGGACCAGTTTTTTTTTTTAATTAGTGGAAAATTGCCTTACAAATTTGTGTTGATTTCTGTCATATGACAACACAAATCAGTCATAATTTCCCTTTCCACCTGAGCCTCCCACATCCTACCCCTATAGGTCATCACAGAGCACCAGGCCGGTGTGTGTTATTTAGCAGCTTCCCACTAATTATTTTACATACGATAGTGCATATATGTCAATGCCACTTTCTCAACTTGTCCCAACCTCACCTTCCCTTGCTGTCTCCACAAGTCCATTCTCTGTTAGGTTCATCAGTATCATGTTTCTAGATTCCTGTCCATTGACAGATGAATGTGTAAAGAAGTTGTGGTTCATTTATATAATGGCATATTAGTCAGCTGTAAAAAGGAACAAACCTGAGTCAGTTTTAGTGAGGTGGATGAATCCAGAGTCTCATATACAGTAAAGTAAGTCAGAAAGAAGAAAACAAGCATCATACACGGACCACCTTTTATAATCCCCATACACACCATTTTATTGCTCTGTGTGTGTGGCAGGTGGTGGTACCATTGATTAAACAGAGGGATCAGAATTAGCATCTGTAAGTTTCTACAAGTGCACTCTGAATGTGGTGGAGGGAAGTTTGTAGACAAAATGTAGACATGCATGCTGCTTATACTTGTTATAATGGTTTAGAATCAGTTATAAACCCATTGGAAATTTTTCTAACCTGGATCAGTTCAGTTCAGTCACTCAGTTGTGTCCAATTCTTTGTGACCTCGTGGACGGCAGCACACCAGGCCTCCCTGTCCATCACCAACTTCCAGAGTTTACCCAAACTCATGTCCATTGAGTTGGTGATGCCATCCAACCATGTTATCCTCTGCTGTCCCCTTCTCCTACCGCCTTCAATCTTTCCCAGCATCAAGGTTTATTCATCTTCCTTATATTTTGCCAGAGATGCTGCTGCTGCTGCTAAGTCACTTCAGTTGTGTCCGACTATGTGCAACACCACAGACAGCAGCCCACCAGGCTCCCTTGTCCCCGGGATTGTGCAGGCAAGAACACTGGAGTGGGTTGCCATTGCCTTCCCCATTTGCCATAGATAGACAATGGCAATTAAGAATAGCACTGACATTCTGTTCTCCAGCTTCTCCTTTCCAAGCTCATCCTATACCTTGTCAACCTTCAAAGCTATTTCAGTTGAGCGTATCATGGACTACTGTCCTTCCACCCTGAAATGTTACTTTCTTCACTATCAGCCTCCTAGTCAGTGCCACATATTACAGCTTATTTGGTATTTATCATCCCATTTCTACGTACTAAGTCCAGTAGCACTGGGGATAAGCTAGGGGATATGCTTTAGTAACTAATGTTGCAATTGTAGTGACATATGATAACAAAGGCTTATTTTGAAAAATGAGTTAGAAAACTCATCACTATTGAGTACATAATATGTCCGAGGCACGCTGTCATGAACTTTACATATACTATCGCATTTTAATCTTCACAACATGTTCAGCATTGCCTCCATTTTCTATACAAGAAAAATGAAGTATAGAGAGACTAATCATTATTCCAGCATGCACACTATACAGTGGTACTTGGATTCAAATCTGGGTCTATCAGACTCCAAAATTTTTGCTCTTTTTTTGACAACCTGAGGGAAGTTAAAAGTGTCTTTGGCCACAGAATAAAATTAGGCTGGTCTCATTTGTATTGGCCACAGCTACTGCATGTAAGATATTCTAAAAATCTGATAAATGCTGATTAAATTTCTGCTTTCTTTGTTCTTTTATCTTGTGGTAACCAAAGGCATGACTCAACATCCACTTTTGAATACCATATTAAAATACCCTTTAAAGTCCTCTGTTAAAAAATTAAGGGACTCATGAAAGCTACTTTGTAACTTTGTTTTTTCCCCCATCTAAGTGTATGCCTACAAAATGGAAGGAAAATATAGACTGGCTTTTCATAACATGAAAAGAATCTGAAAAGTGGTAGTGGAATAGTAAAATAAAACTGCTATTTGGGAAGGTATGGTAGTTGCACAGAAAAAAAATTGATTTAAAAATTAAAATATAAAAATGATATATAAAAGTCTAAATGAGATTGGCAACTGAATTGCAGGAAAAATGAAAATGAAATAACCATATCAGTTCTAATTTAGATATTTCAATCAAGAACTTTACAAAGCAGAAAACTTAAATAGAACTTTTTGTGTAAGGGAAATGAGCTGATTGGATGACAGGAAATTAAATGACCAATCAGATGCATTCCATGCACTCAAGATTGTGACTCAAAGTGGTTAATATCTGATGGCTGTTCTTGGGCTCAGATCCAATCAGCTGCTGGTCACACTCTGTCTCTCTGCTGATCACGTGTCAGCACCACACTTCCTGCTGAAATTAGCAAAGATACGTCTGTGGAAGAAAATATATTTTAGGTGAGGCTGAATTTCAAATGATGTTTTCCAATCTAGACATGGTTTCAGTTAGCACAAATGTAAAGAAGAGGAAAAAACAACGCTGCATTGTTAAATTGGTCATGAAGAGACTTTCTTCATTTAAAAGTATAATCAAGCAGTGCTTTTCCATAATTTGCCTAACTTTATTTTAAGTTTAAATGAACCTTTCAATATACTTTATTGGAAACATATCCTGCCACTACCAGCTGTTTGCCTCCTCTCTGAACTGCTGTATCACTTACTGTATAAACTGTGTTTGTGGTCCTAGCATACACTGTCTTTAAATAAAATGTGCTGTTTGCACATATCTGTGAATTACACAATTTACAAAATGCTGTCACAACCAAAAACACTTTTTTTTAGTCCATTCAAATCGTATAAATATATCAATAACCTCATTTTACAGTTGCGAAAGTAGATACTGTGATATTGAGCAATCTATCCAAGTTCTTAAAATCAGAAGAGGTGGGACCCTTCTGAAGCAAAATTTGGTCTTTTATTGAAATGACTCTTACTGGTATTGATGGTTAACTGAATATCAACCAGGGTTAGTAGCTTCTTGGGCAAACTATGTTTGGTATAATTTTTTGTAAGCAACCCTTTTAAGGATTTTTCTATGCAAATTGGCCACTCAAAAAATCTTTGGTAAATGATGATGACCAATTCCAAGAGTCTTCTTCCAAAGTAGGCTTAGAAAATCTTAGCTAGCTTTGAGATGCATTTCAGTTGTGTTTTAAAATATGGTGAGCTTATTCTCCTGTATAATTTCTTGATATTAAGAGCCCGAATAGTTTGCTTGCTTAATCAATCTTCAAACTTCATAAGACAAAAAATAAACAACAGCAACAAAAAACACCCACTCACCTCAATAACTTTCAAGCAAAAAAAAAAAACTTTAAAAAATATACTCCTTTTTAAAAAACCTCACTAAGAAAAGTAACTATTTACTGCATAGAAACAAAGAGAAGGTTTCAAAACCAAATTTAAATACTCCATTGGACAATTTAATATAAAAAGTGCTCTTTTGTTTCCATGTACCAAAGAATTATGAGGAACTCAGTAATTAACACTGTTGACAACATGGTTTTATTGGAGGTAATTGATTTACAGTTGAAGGGGGATACATCTCTATAACAAAGGAAATATAGTTTGAAATCTTTTAGCATAATTTAAAAAGCAATTTCTGCATTCAGAAGGCCTCAAAACTACTCATCTCCTGAAAAAACTCCACAGCCTCTGTAGAAATAAGACAAAATGTGTTTTCTCTGGGGATGTTCATTTATGTTCAAAGAATTGCCACAACATGAGGCTTAAAGATACAGACTCCTTTGTCATCCACAAGTCTACTATATTTTGAAATAAAATTCACTAAAAGGCAATGAATCGATAGTGCACTATCAAAAATTTGCATTTGTAAACTTGTAAAGGTAAATGATGTTTTTCCTCAGAAAATGTCATTTTAAAGGAATATATTTACTTTCCTTTTTTTTTTTAAATTTTACTTTATTTTACTAGAGACTCTAGTTTGTGCTGACATTAGCATTGGACCAACTCCTGAGAAGAACCTTCTGGGCATGGGACAAATGTAGACACAGAGAGAAGAGTAACTTCCCAGAATGACTCCCAGATGGCCACGGTGGCAGTGAAAGCGATAGGCCTTTTGGCTAAGTAGCTGAATACAATCTCTACATGGCTTGGTTTTTATTAATATTTTGTCCTCACAAAAACACTGAAAGGGAACTACGACAAGTATTTACCCCCATTTTATGGAGAGAAAACTAAGGCCTGCCTGGAGAAGTTAATTACGCCACTCAGGTAGTCAGCAGAGTCTAGGCTTGCCTGCTAATCCAGTAAACTTCCCATGGTATAGATTTGTGTCTCATTTCAGGATTAAGCTTGAGAAAATGGATTCAGGAATTCAGACTTGTGGGAACAGTGTATAGCCCCTATTCCTTTTAGAACGCAGATCCCTCTTTGTTTGTGCATTTAACACAATTTTAAAGATCACCCAACTTCCCTGGCAGTCTGGTGGTTAAGACTCCATGCTTCCACTGCTGGAGGCATGGGTTCCATCCCTGGTCAGTGAAATAAGATCTTGTGTGCTTCACAGTGCTGCCAAAATAATAATAATAATAATAATAATAATAATAATAATAATAATAATAATAATAATAATAATAATAAAAAAATACATACAAAGTAGCTATTATACATAGGGCACTGCAGTTATAATGATATTGAAACAAACATGGACTCCAAACTCACGGAGCTGACAATCTAGCAGGAAAGAGAAACAGCAAAGAAATGTTTTCACACACACTTGATGACATTTGTTTTATATGTGTTGGTAAGGCTGGAGAAGAACAAGCCTAGTATTTTCATCACAGAGTGACTCAGTGTTAGCAAGCATGAGTCACAATGCACAGAAGAGTGGATTCAGAAATAAAATTCATTTTCCTAATTTCTGTGTCTCCATTTAGTCACTGAAAGTTATATACTTCATTTATAATCTCTCTAGCCTTTGTTGATGCTCTTTTCCAAGACCAGGACTGTAGTGTTATTATTGAGCAGTGTTCTTGGGCTTCCTTAACCAATAGAAATTGATAAGGAACTAGACAAGAAATGTGGTTCAGAGGGAAAGAATCTGCCTGCAATGCAGGAGACCCAGGTTCGATCCCTGGGTCAGGAAGTTCCCTTTGAGAAGTGAATGGCTATCCGCTCCAGTATTCTTGCCTAGAGAATTCCATGGACAAAGGAACCTGGTGGGCTACAGTCCAAGGGGTTGTGGACATGACTGAGCGACTAACACTTTCACTTCACTTTCAGACAAGAAATCCAGGCAAAGTTTTATTGTGGCCCTCCAGCAGCAGTGGGGAGTGAAAACAAGTAACAGGTTCCCTTATTGGCTCCTAGAGGTGAAGCGAACTGGTTTCTTTATATGGGGTGAGGGTAGTGTGTATGTCGAGGATCAGGTCAGAGAGGTGGCTTAGGTGATTTGCCCACCCATTTGGCAGTGTTGAGTGCAGGGGTCATGCACAGTACCCGTTTTTGCTCCTGCTCTTCAGAAGTGTCAGTTGGGTTTTGGTCTTCTTGTATCTTCTTGTCCATCATTTGTCCCAACTGTGTAGCATATGCAGAGCTATTTTTAGTCCCTTATAGTTTCTTTGTATTTTGCTTCTTGAAGAAACTTTTGGTCAGGTGCAAGCACTGTAGTAAAGGATCCCAGGTCTCAGCCTGTCTCAGTGTGTCTTTCCTTTTCAGGATTGTTCTATATGGATGTGCAAAGAAAATATGCATGCGTATATATAGGTGTGTGTGTGTTCATTTATGTCACCAAAGGGACAATAATTTCAATGATTATTTTCAATTCAATTCGAGAGGAAACACTTCATTTCCCTAGAGAAATAGCAATTGGAAGATTACACAACTGATCATTATTGCCAGTGCTCAGGGTGAGAGTTTTATCCTCCTGTATGTTAGCAATACTAAAGAAATGAGACCAGGAGGAACATCATTGAACTGGGAGGCTATGAACATGGGAGAAAGTTCTGGTTCTTGTCACCTCATGAACTACAGGGCCAAGGGGAAGTTACTGTTCTTCACTGACCTAAGTTTCCCTCATCTGTGAAATGTGGTAGGACAAGATCTTTAAATGGGGGCTTCCTAGGTGGCTCAGTGGTAAAGAATCCGCCTGCTGATGCAGGAGACGCTGGAGATGCCTGTTGGGTCCCTGGATGGGGAAGATCCCCTGGAGAAGGAAATGTTAACCCACTCCAGTTTTCTTGCCTGAAAAATCTATGGACAGAGGAGCCTGGAAGGCTTCATGGGGTCACAAAGAGTCAGTCAGACACTACTGAGCATGCATACAGTACAGATCTTTAAATACTTTTATGTCACTTACACTTTGTGAAACAAATTCACTAAGTGCTAACAAACCAGAATTTGTTTAAAGCTAAGAATGTGACCCATGTATTTAATGGACAGATTATGGGTTTCTGTAGTTATTTTGAATATGTCTTGTATAAATGGAATATCCATTAGAGAAGAGAGATTTATTTTACATTTGAGTCACCTTATATACAACTGAAAGCAGCTAAGCATTTTTAGAACACTTACATATTTTAGGAACAAAATCATCTGATACCTTTTATCCCAGTCAACAAAAAGCCATAGTGTAGTTGGCCATTGGATGTTCAAAAGCAATGATGAGGTTTCTTTTCAAAGCTAAAGAGATCTGAAGGTCATCTAGTGAGTGACCGTGATGGGGAGACCATTTTCTGGCTATGTTTCCCAAGGTTTTCATGCAAAACTCTGAAAATTAGCTTGCACAGATACTTTGTGACATTTCTGTAGACTAATAGCAATTTGGGTTAAAGTATGTGGGGTAAGCTAGAAGAAGCATATTAGCATGCAGTATTTTTTTTTTTAATTTTAAAATCTTTAATTCTTACATGCGTTCCCAAACATGAACCCCCCTCCCACCTCCCTCCCCACAACATCTCTCTGGGTCATCCCCATGCACCAGCCCCAAGCATGCTGCACCCTACGTCAGACATGGACTGGCGATTCAATTCTTACATGACAGTATACATGTTAGAATTCCCATTCTCCCAAATCATCCCACCCTCTCCCTCTCCCTCTGAGTCCAAAAGTCCGTTATACACATCTGTGTCTTTTTTCCTGTCTTGCATACAGGGTCGTCATTGCCATCTTCCTAAATTCCATATATATGTGTTAGTATACTGTATTGGTGTTTTTCTTTCTGGCTTACTTCACTCTGTATAATTGGCTCCAGTTTCATCCATCTCATCAGAACTGATTCAAATGAATTCTTTTTAACGGCTGAGTAATACTCCATTGTGTATATGTACCACAGCTTTCTTATCCATTCATCTGCTGATGGACATCTAGGTTGTTTCCATGTCCTGGCTATTATAAACAGTGCTGCGATGAACATTGGGGTACATGTGTCTCTTTCAATTCTGGTTTCCTCGGTGTGTATGCCCAGCAGTGGGATTGCTGGGTCATAAGGTAGTTCTATTTGCAATTTTTTAAGGAATCTCCATACTGTTCTCCATAGTGGCTGTACTAGTTTGCATTCCCACCAACAGTGTAGGAGGGTTCCCTTTTCTCCACACCCTCTCCAGCATTTATAGCTTGCAGATTTTTGGATCGCAGCCATTCTGACTGGTGTGAAGTGGTACCTCATTGTGGTTTTGATTTGCATTTCTCTAATAATGAGTGATGTTGAGCATCTTTTCATGTGTTTGTTAGCCATCCGTATGTCTTCTTTGGAGAAATGTCTATTTAGTTCTTTGGCCCATTTTTTGATTGGGTCGTTTATTTTTCTGGAATTGAGCTGCATAAGTTGCTTGTATATTTTTGAGATTAGTTGTTTGTCAGTTGCTTCATTTGCTATTATTTTCTCCCATTCAGAAGGCTGTCTTTTCACCTTGCTTATATTTTCCTTTGTTGTGCAGAAGCTTTTAATTTTAATTAGATCCCATTTGTTTATTTTTGCTTTTATTTCCAGAATTTTGGGAGGTGGAAGCATGCAGTATTAATATGAGCTCCCCTTTCCCTTTGGTGACATAAATGAACAATTTGCAGGCAGATTATTACCTATCCAGGTTAAGAATTTTCCATTCTTCTTTTTCTTTAACTCCTTTTTGAAAAATTGATGTCTAGCTGGGAACAATTAAACGAAATTAGCACATATGGCATAGTGGCATAAGTCAAGAAGTTTTAGCATTTTTATTTAATTTAATAAGCATATTTAATGCCTTATAGTTGTGAAAGTTTAGCCAGAGCTTAAATTAGGTCAGATTTTATTCTTTTCTTTTATGCTTTCCTTCTCTCTTTCTTAGTGTGTGTGAGATTTTTCTTAAAAAAAGGAACATTTATTTTTATAAAGCCCCATAAAAGCTTTTATGGAAATTCCTCTCATTAAAAACAAGAAAAACACATCATCATAAAAAGTAAATACCAGCAAATAAATTATATATGATAGACATATAAGATCAAAAAACAGAAAAAAAAAACCTGATAGCCACATCATCTTAAATAGTGGTTGTAGCACCCACTGAAAATTTCTGAATCAAATGAACTTTGGTAATGACTTCACAATATACAACAAATTCTGAGAAACTTTTCATAACCAAACGTTCTATTTCATTTCAGCTTAAGATAAATATAGCGTTTGCTTTCCCAATTAAATTTTGTGTATTGGAGCTATTGGATTTCTTATAAAATGTGGAAATAACTCAAGTAAGCTAATCAAATTTAAAGATTTTTATTGGTTATAGTGTTACCATCTATTCTGATTAGAAAACTAGGCATGTTTTAATGTGGCTGAATCTTTCATTTATTTATTTTTCAATATATCGCATTGAAATACATATTTCAATGTTATATTTCATTTCATATTATTTATTAAGTGCATATATAATAAATGTGTGTATTATATATGTGTTTACTGTTTTTAGAACCAAAAGGATTTTTTAACCCTAATTTTATTTTGCACTTTTCCTCTTAATTTCCTGCTTCGTATTTTCATTAGATTTTATTTCAGGACTACAATATGAACTTGTTTAACTACGAGGACACCACCTGAATGTCCCATAGGTACTTAGATTCAGCCCGCCCAAACCAAACGCACTCCCTTTCCCATCAAGTTGCCTTCGAGAGCTTTTACTTGCTATTAGTTATTGATGACACGACATCAGAAGCCTCCACTTACCCCTGGTTGCTCCCTGTCTCTCAGTCCCACATCCACTGATAACTGAATCCTGTCAATTTTTGCAGAGAAATCTCTTTGAAGTTTAAGCCTCTTGCTCTTCATTTCCATGGTCACAGCTGTAGTACAGGTGAATCAGAAGTAGCTTTGATTTCACCATTTATGAGCCATGTGACAAGTTAACCTCAGTAAGCTTTAGTTTTCTCAAATTAAGTAGAGAATGAACTTACTTCTGAGTGTGGATGAGAGACCAACTGAGGTAATGCATATAAAGCATCTCACAGACTTCTGACATGCAGTCAGTTGAATCTTAGTTAGGTGAAGGATGAAGAGGTTTTGTCCCAACAGAGAGTTTTGAAAAAGCCCTGGAAATTTGAAGCAGTGGAGCCTATCTAGGAGCCAGTATCAAAGAGTTTTCTATATCCCTTACTATTAGATGGAACTTCCCTGGTGGCTCAGATGGTAAAGCATCTGCCTACAATGTGGGAGACCCGGGTTCAATCCCTGGGTTGGGAAGATCTCCTGGAGAAGGAAATGGCAGCCCACTCCAGTATTCTTGCCTGGAAAATCCCGTGGACAGAGGAGCCTGGCACGTTACAGTCCATGGGGTCGCAAAGAGTCGGACATGACTGAGCAACTTCACTTCACTATTAGATAAAGAAGCAGGTGGAGGACTTAACAGCATAATGTTCATAGCTAAATACTCAGGTTTTCTTTTTAAATGCAAAGTAGAAAAGTTAAGCCCACCAGCACAAAAGGCAACTAACTACCACCCACAGACAGATATACATGTGTTTGTGCACTAAGAGGACACAGGAAAATCTGCCCAGCACCTGATCGATTGATCTGGCATCTTATAGTAGCTACTTCTGCAACGTCTTAGTTTTGAAATTGTTTCCCTACAGTATTAAAAATTAAACTTTCATGGTAGCCCTATCCTCTCGCTTTAAATACAAAAAGTTATAAACTTCACTCTGAGACAACCAGGCTTTACTTATTTGCCATGCTTTTCTTTCTTCTGGCCCATTTCCATAAGTGGTTCCTTTTATCTTCAATGGATTCAGTTTAATTGTATCTGCTCTTGTTCAGAGGGAAGGACCAGTGCTTAGGAACCAGTGCTGTAGGGCAGCGATCAAGACTTATCTGAGAAGGACTGTGTCCAGTGGTTATAAGAAGACAGCATATTAGAATTAGATCTTTCTGATATTTCTATCTACTGCTTGGAGAGAGACAACAGTATATCAGTAATCCTGTCTCCTTGCAGGTCAGCTTTCCTGTGATCAACATGAAAAAAGAAAAAAAAAATTTCATTAACTGAAACTATATGTGTTTTCATGTAACACTGAGATGTCCCTTTCTTTGTCTAACCTAAATGAATTATCCCTAGACTTTCCTTTCACTGTTTAAAATAAGTCAGTTTCTAGCCATAGTTGGGTATGCCTGTTTTCAAAATGCAACGTCAAGGAGACATAGCTGCTATAGTAATTGTGGATTACAATTTATTCAAGGTGTCAGAACAAATCCATTAGGATAGAAATTTATAAGGGCTATTAAAATTGTCAACTGTGTTTAATAGTCTTTCACTTTTGCAGATGGTTATCTAAAATTGTTTATGATTTTTTAATTTCCTTGTTTCTACGAGGGCCTTTTTGAAGTTCATACCATTTTTTAAATTTCTTTTAAGTCCTTGGAAGATAGTATATGTATTGTCTTTTCAAAATATGTAATAGTTATTTTTCTTTGATATCTTTATAAGCTTGGCAAACCAGCAATTTTTTTGATGGCATTTTTATTTTATTTTTTTAATATAAATTTATTTATTTTAATTGGAGGTTAATTACTTTAAAATATTGTATTGGTTTTGCCATACATCAACATGAATCCGCCACAGGTATACACGTGTTCCCCACCATGAACCCCCCTCCCTCCTCCCTCCCCGTACCATCCCTCTGGGTCATCCTAGTGCACCAGCCCCAAGCACCCAGTATCATGTATTGAACTTGGACTGGCGATTTGTTTCATATATGACATTATATATGTTTCAATGCCATTTTCCCGAATTATCCCACCCTTTCCCTCTCCCACAGGATGTTTAAGTATGAAAAATTATGTCAGGTTAGTTAGAACCCCGAGTGCTATGGGAGTTGATATTTAGGAATAGGTTTCAAACAAAGCTTCAGGAAATTTCAGGGATTTGGGTTGGTTAAGTCTAAGATCAGAGAAGGCAATGGCACCCCGCTCAAGACACAGTCTCATAAATGTTCTAGAACTTCAGCCCCTAGCATGCAGTGGTGAAATATTTGCAGTGACTACCTCAAAGAAAAGCAAAATGGCTACTATTCCTAAAGTAGTGCTGAAATTTTTTAGGATAAACTTGTTTGATTAGTGAAGAACAGCTGAGGAGGGTGACTATTTTTAGAACATAATATAGATAAAATCAAGCTCAAATTCTTTTATTCTTTACTTAGACATAAAATTAGAGTACTTAAATGATCTTACTGTGAAATATACATTAAAATGAACTATTTGACAGATATGTACAATTTTACAAAGAACAATAAGACAAATCAGTATGTACAACCCACCTATCTTAAAAACTGGAAAATTAGACACAGGTCAAGTCCATTTCCATTTCTGCCCATCTTTTTTGGGAGTCAACATTCTAAGATTTTCATTACATTTCCCTTTATATTCTTTTTGGTTTTACCACATATGTATGTCCTAAAAATACTGGTTAGCTTTGTCTCCTCTTTACTTTTATATGCTGATAATAACTTACTCTTTCATATGCCCTTTAGTGACTTTCCTCTAAATGTTATACTTTGAATTTCATTCATGTTGATAGCCTGCATCATTTATTTTCAATAATGTGTGATTTACAACTATAATTGACCCTTGAACAACTCAGGTGTTAGGGGGGTCTGACTCTCCCCTGCAGTTGAAAATTCATGTATAATTTTTGACTCCCCACAAACCTAACTACTAATAGCCTGCTGTTGATCAGAAGGCTTACTAATAACATAAAGTCAATTAAGATGTATTTTGTAAGATATGTATATATGTAATATATTCTTGCAATAAAGTAGGCTAGAGAAAATGTTATTAAGAAACTCAAAAGAAGGAGAAAATACATTTAAATAAATACAGTATTCTACTATATTTATTGATACTGACATCATCTGTTTGCAAGATGAATCACCAGTCAGTAGTTACATCAATACTGACTTACACAGTACATTGTAGATGTTTTATGTATTACCAACACTGGACATCAGAAATGAAAAAAAAATATGAAAAATAAATCTGTATTTATTTACAGGTATAACAGTTCCTTCACTGATAACAAAGAATCAATGTGATTGTTTTGTGGTAGCCTGGAGTAATTGAGATGATTGCTTCATGGTACCATAGCCTATACACTAATGAATGAATCAGTGTAAAATTTTTATGGCATATGGTATTACAGTCATTTTCATAATACACTATTGGAAGTATTGTTGCATTAAAAAAACACTTACCTGTGCTGATAGGCTGATAATAGCTTCTCCAGTTATAAGCGAGACAAACTGTACAGTCATGTAGTTTTTTTTTTTTAGTTATTAAACAGTAAGAAAGCTAAAACATTATTAATTTTACATTTAATATCACTCACCTTATATCTATGTAAGGACAGGGTATCTACTTCAATACAAGTCTTGTACACAATGAATACTTAAGCAATAATGACATAAAATTTTCATACAGTTCTTGCTGCATAGTAGTTAGATTTCCACAGAAAGACACAAATGTACACACAACAGACAAGCGTATTAACTGTACAGCATACTGATTATTTTCTGTTAATTAAGTGGAAGTGAATCATCATGAAGGTCTTCATCCTTGTCATCTTCACATTGAGCAGTCTGAGCAGAAGGAAGAGGAGGGGTTGGTCCTGCTGACTTAGAGTTGGCAGATGTGGAGGAGGGGGAGAGGGTCAGGAGAGCTAGGCACACTCAGTGTAAATTTACAGAAATATATTGTAATTTTTCATTTCTCTAAAAGTGTTTCTATATGGTACCAATCCTTCTTCCACCATTTGCTTTTGTTTCAGTGCCTATATCATAGCAAAATCCTTTTCTTAAGAGAAGTCAAAAGTGGTCTTCAATAAATTCTTCTGCCAAATTATATAATGTCAGTATGTTTTCTAGTACTGATTCTTCTACATCTTCTTCCTCCTTGTCTGACACTGGTTGGGAAGAACTTATTCCTATGAAACTGTCTTCTGTTCATTCTTCTAATGTGGTGTCTATTGGCTCTTGAATTTCTTCAAGATCCATATCTTGAAACTCTTCACTTCCTCTCCACCTTTTTTTTGGCCACATTCACAGGCTTTTCATAATTTCCTTGATCGACTCTGTAGCAATCCTGTGAAGTCATGCACAACGTCTGGACATAGTTTTCTCCAGCAGGAATTTATTGTCTCTGGCTGCCGATCTGCTCAGACTTTTTTGTAACACCACGATGACATTTTCAATGGTATAATCCTTCCAGACTTTCAAGTTGTTCTCTCTATCAAGGTTTTGTTCCATAGTATTGACAGTCCCTCCCACAGAATACTGTGAGTAATGAGCCTTAAAAGTCCTCATGACGCCCTGATCTAAAAGTTGAATTAGGGATGTTGTGTTGGGAGGCAAGTAGAAAACATCAGTGTTGAACTCACAGGGTTCAGTGTGGCTGAGGGCATTGTCCAGTATGAAAAGAATCTTTGAAGGCAGTCCTTTGCTATCAAGGTACTTCCTGACTTTAGGGACAAAGTATAGATGGAACCAGTGAAAGGATCTCATTGACTAGAACTTCTTCTTGTACCACAAACAAACTGGCAGCTAGTGTTTATCTTTTCCCTTTAAGGCTTGGAGTTAGCAACTTTACAGATACAGGCAGTGCTGATCATAAACCCAATTGCATTTGCATGAAACAGTAGAGTTAGTCTATCCCTTCCTGATTAAATACTGGTGCTGACTTCTCTGCATTACTAATAAATGTCTTCTGTGGCTTCCCCCACCCCCTGCCTCTAGAATAGGGCATTTTTATCTGCATGAAAAATCTAGTCAGGCAGATATAATTTCTCCTTAACGAGAATGAGGTTTCTTAATGGCATAGAAACTCTGCTGCTGCCTGTTGGTAGAAGACGCTGCTTCTCCTAATATCTTGACATAATTTGGAAGATTATCTCCAGATTTAGATCCTTCACCTTCCTTTTGCTTTAAGTTGTTATAAGTAACTTTGCTTTTTCTCAAATCATATTGAGTCTATAGGTATGCCTTTTGTATAGCAATCATGCACCCACATAAAAGCTTCATTTTCAATATGAGGTTTTCACTTTCAAAATAAAATAAAAAGGTATTTCACAAAAAAGACAAAGTTCTCATGCCTGTTGGCATATTTGCAGTTATGGCTTCATGAATTTCCGTTTTTACTGACAATGGTCCTTAGGCTGGATTCATTTATCTTGAAATGGTGGGCAACCACAGCTGCAGACCTCAATCTATGGTACACAACAAGCAGTTTAACTTTTTCTTGTAATGTCATGACTTTTCTCTGCTTTTGGGGAGTGCTTCCAGCATCACTAGTGGTAATTTGTATGGGTCCCATGGTGTTATTCAGAGTTTACGCTTTTGCACTAAGTGTAATGAAAAATACTCAGGAACCTCAAGAGATCACTTCTTTGCTGCAATTCACAATCTACTGGAGAGACAAACTGCTCACGTGGACGTGATTAGCCTCACACAGCCTTTTAAGCAGATACTCCCAACACTTGAGCTCACTGCAAAAGCAACAGGAAATACTACAAAATTATTATAGTGTTAGTGTTCATTACAGTCAATTTTATGCAGTCATGATTTAATATTGCATCTTTATATTTGTTTCTGTTTCTCTCTGCTTGGAATTGTACCATGTAAGACCTGTAAGTACATAGGTTATGATAAATTTTAACCTTTTACAATATATTTGTATGTATTTTATAATAGTAAATAATAGAATAGACTAGTATTTACATATATTTTATTCATTCTTCACATACCTAACTTTTTCTTATTTTTGATATTTCTAGACTATGTGACTCATCTGTGAGTTTCTTTGAAATTGTCACAAATGTCAAAAAATATTCTAATATCAGTTCAGTTCAATTGCTTAGTTGTGTCCAACTCTTTGCTCATGGACTGCAGCATGCTAGGCTTCCCTGTCCATCACCAACTCCCCAAATTTGCTCAAATTCATGTCCATTGAGCCGGTGATGCCATCCAACTATCTCATCCTCTGTCATCCCCTTCTCCTCCCACCTTCAATCTTTCCCAGCATCAGGGTCTTTTCCAGTGAGTTGGCTCTTTGCATGAGGTAGCCAAACTATTGGAGTTTTAGCTTCAACATCAATCCTTCCAGTGAACATTCAGGACTGATTTCCTTTACGATGGACTGGTTAGATCTCCTTGCAGTCCAAGGGACTCTCAAGAGTCTTCTGCAACACCACAGTTCAAAAGCATCAATTCTTTGGCACTCAGCTTTCTTTATAGTCCAACTCTTACATACATACATGACTACTGGAAAAACCATAGCCTTGACTAGAAGCACCTTTGTTGGTAAAGCAATGTCTCTGCTTTTTAATATGCTGTCTAGGTAGTCACAGCTTTTCTTCCAAGGAGCAAGCATCTTTTAATTTCATGGCTGCAGCCTCCATCTGCAATGATTTTGGAGCCCCCCAAAATAAAGTCTCTGTTTCCATTGTTTTCCCATCTATTTAATATGGGTATAAGTGGACCAGGCAACTCAAACTAGTGTTGTTTGGGGTCAACTATATGAATTTAAGATGATTTACTTGTCTACTCTCTCATTAATGTACATTTGCATTATTTCCTACCTGTTCCAAACTCTCCCTCTATTGACATTTTTGTATATATCACCTGATAAGCATCTGGAAATAGTTCTCTATGTTATGTTCCTTGGAATAGAATTACTGAGTTTTGAATAAGCATAACCTCAACTTCACTAGGTAATGCCTAACTGCTTTCCCTTGTTGAACTCATTTATATCCTCATCAGCACTTTATAAAGTTCCTGTTCCACTATATGCTTTCCAGTATTTGGAATTGTCAGTCTTTTAAACTTTTATCTATATCATAGATATTAATTAACTTAATTTGTTTTATTTTGTAATTCTTTACCTATTAATAAGGTAGGGCTTCCCTGGTGGCTCAGATGGTAAACAGTCTGCCTGCAATGTGGGAGACCTGGGTTCAATCCTTGGATTGGGAAGATCCCCTGGAGGAGGGCATGGCAACCCAGTCTGATATTCTTTCCTAGAGAATCCCCATGGAACGAGAGCCATGGGGGGCTACAGTCCATGGGCTCGCAAAGAGTCAGACTTGACTGAGCAACTAAGAACAACACATATATTAATAAGGTTGGCTACCTATATTTCTTTTATCAAATGCCTCTTTTATACTTCCCCACGTTTATATTACTTGCTTTTACATGTTTTGAGGGGTAATTCTTACATATTCTGGATATAAGTTTTTCTTGGTCATGTATTTTGACAAATATTTTATTTATTTTTTTTTGTGCAGACATATGTGATTTCTTTTTTTTTTTAATATATATATATTTTTTACTTTATTTTACTTTACAATACTGTATTGGTTTTGCCATACATTGACATGAATCCACCATGGGTGTACATGCGTTCCCGTAAAGAAGTTCTTTAATTTAATGTATTTGAATCTGAGTGAACTCCGGGAGTTGATGATGGACAGGGAGGCCTGGCGTGCTGCGATTCATGAGGCTGCAAAGAGTCGGACACGACTGAGCGACTGAGCTGAACTGAACTGAATCCTATCTTTTGGACTTGAACTTTGGATCCTCCCCTAATCTGATGTGTTCTACTATACTTTCATGAAAGTTCTGTCTTTAACAAGTAAGTTTGTCTGCGTAGAAATGATTTCTTTTGTACTCGTGAAAAGCAGAATTCAAAATTTATTTTATATTATATATAAAGTTGTCCTAGCACTGTTTGTGCTAGTTATTCTTTCCCAGCTGACTGGGTATTTTATCTCCGCCATTCATCAGATAGTCATGTACATAATGACTGGGCCTCCCCTCCACCTGGCACAAATGGTTTGTTGTTCTATACCCAGACTACACAGTTAAATCCTCTTTCTAAATTTATTATATGCAATAGTCTCTTCAAAGAACTATCTTTTGATTCTTTTTTTTCTGTCTCCTTGACTTTTGTTTTTATGTTAAAGATTATCATTATAGTTTCTATGGACATATTTCTGGTCAAATTTCCTATATTGTAATATACATACTTAATTATTAACATTTTCTTGCAATATTAAGTTAAGTTCAGTCACTCAGTGGTGTCCGAATCTTTGTGATCCCATGGATTGCAGCACAGCAGGCTTCCCTGTCCATCACCAACTCCCAGAGCTTGCTCAAACTCATGTCCATTGAATTGATGATGCCACCCAACTATCTCATCCTCTGTCATCCCCTTCTCCTCCTGCCTTCAAACTTGCCCAGCATCAGGGTCTTTTCCAATTAGTCAGTTCTTCACATCAGGTGGCCAAAGTATTGGAGTTTCAGCTTTAGCATCAGTCCTTCCAATGAATATTCAGGACTAGTTTCCTTTATGATAGATTGGTTTGATCTCCTTGAAGATTACCTTAGATCTATACCTCAAACTATGATAGGACTATTTTTTATTTAAGACTTTAAAATTATAGTGTTGTAAAGTTCACAGAAATGGTATGGAGCTAACAGAAGCAGAAGATATTAAGAAGAGGTGGCAAGAATATGCGGAAGAACTGCACAAAAAAAGATCTATATGACCCAGATAATCATGATGATGTGATTACTAATCTAGAGCCAGACATCTTGGAAAGTGAAGTCAAGTGGGCCTTAGAAAGCATCACTACGAACAAAGCTAGTGGAGGTGATGGAATTCCAGTTGAGCTCTCTCAAATCCTGAAAGATGATGCTGTGAAAGTTCTGCATTCAATATGCTAGCAAATTTGGAAAACTCAGCAGTGGCCACAGGACTGGAAAAGGTCAATTTTCATTCCAATTCCAAAGAAAGGAAATGCGAAAGAATGCTCAAACTACCGCACAATTGCACTCATCTCACATGCTAGTAAAGTAATGCTCAAAATTCTTCAAGCCAGGCTTCAGCAATACGTGAACCGTGAACTTCCTGATGTTCAAGCTGGTTTTAGAAAAGGCAGAGGAACCAGAGATCAAATTGCCAACATCCGCTGGATCATGGAAAAAGCGAGAGTTCCAGAAAAACATGTATTTCTGCTTTATTGACTATGCCAAAGCCTTTGACTGTGTGGATCACAATAAACTGTGGAAAATTCTGAAAGAGATGAGAATACCAGAGTGTCTGACCTGCCTCTTGAGAAATCTGTATGCAGGGCAGGAAGCAACAGTTAGAACTGGACATGGAACAACAGACTGGTTCCAAATAGGAAAAGGAGTACGTCAAGGCTATATATTGTCACCCTGCTTATTTAACTTCTATGCAGAGTACATCATGAGAAACGCTGGACTGGAAGAAACACAAGCTGGAATCAAGATTGCTGGGAGAAATATCAATAACCTCAGACATGCAGATGACACCACCCTTATGGCAGAAAGTGAAGAGGAGCTAAAAAGCCTTTTGATGAAAGTGAAAGAGGAGAGCGAAAAAGTTGGCTTAAAGCTCAACATTCAGAAAACGGAGATCATGGCATCCGGTCCCATCACTTCATGGGAAATAGATGGGGAAACAGTGGAAACAGTGTCAGACTTTATTTGTGGGGGCTCCAAAATCACTGAAGATGGTGACTGCAGCCATGAAATTAAAAGATGCTTACTCCTTGGAAGAAAAGTTATGACCAACGTAGATAGTATATTCAAAAGCAGTGACATTACTTTGCTGACTAAGGTCTGTCTAGTCAAGGCTATGGTTTTTCCAGGCGTCATGTATGGATGTGAGAGTTGGACTGTGAAGAAGGCTGAGCACTGAAGAATTGATGGTTTTGAACTGTGTTGTTGGAGAAGACTCTTGAGAGTCCCTTGGACTGCAAGGAGATCCAACCAGTCCATTCTGAAGGAGATCAACCCTGGGATTTCTTTGGAAGGAATGATGGTAAAGCTGAAACTCCAGTACACTGGCCACCTCATGCGAAGAGTTGACTCACTGGAAAAGACTCTGATGCTGGGAGGGATTGGGGGCAGGACGAGAACGGGACAACAGAGGATGAGATGGCCAGATGGCATTACGGACTCGAACGTGAGTCTGAGTGAACTCCGGGAGTTGGTGATGGACAGGGAGGCCTGGCGTGCTGCAATTCATGAGGTCGCAAAGAGTCGGACACGACTGAGCGACTGAACTGAACTGAAAGTTTATAGCAAAATTGAGGGAAAGATACAGACACTTCCTATATTACCTCTTGCCCTCACACATACATAACTTCCTCATCATCTGTATCTTCCACCTAAATGGCTCGTTTGTTACAGCTGATGAACCTACATTGACATATCACATTCATCTGAAGGCCACAGTTTACAGTAAGATTCACCCTTGGTATTGTACATTCTGTGGATTTGGATAAATATAAAATGATATGAATCTATCATAATAGTATCATAGAGAGTATTTTCACTGCCTGAAAAGCCCTCTATGCTCCACTTACTCATTCCCTCATCAAAGCCCTGGCAACCACTGACATTTTACGCTCTATGCAGTTTTGCCTTCTGCAAAGTAACCACATATTATGTAGAATTTTCACATCGGCTTCTTTCACTTGGTAATACCCATGTCTTTTCATAGCTTTATAGCTTGTTTTTTTTTTCATTTTTCATTAAATGTTTATTTTATACTGGGATATATTTGATTTACAATATTGTGTTAGTTTCTGCTGTACAGAAAAGTGATTCAGTTATTCATATGGATATATCCATCCCTTCTCAGGTTCTTTTCCTATGCGGGTCATTGGAGAATATTGAGTAGAGCTCACTATGCTATACAATTGGTTCTTATAGATTATCTATGTTATATTTAGTAGTGTATATATGTTGACCCCAAACTCCTAATTTGTCCCTCCCAGCACCTTTCCCCTTTGGTAACCATAAGTATTTTTTCCAAAGTCAGTTAAGTCTGTCTCGTTTTCTAAATAAGTTCATTTGGATCATTTTTTAGTTTCCACGAATGTAAGTGAGTGAAGTCGCTGAGTCATGTCTGACTCTTTGTGACCCCATGGACTGTAGCCTACCAGGCTCCTCCATCCATGGGATTCCCCAGGCAAGAGTACTGGCATGGGTTGCCATTTTCTTCTCCAACATATAAGTGTTATCATATATTTGTCTTTTCCCAAATTACTTTACTTAGTATAATCATCTCTAGGTCCATTCATGTTGCTGCAAAGGGCATTATTTCATTTGTTTTTAATGGCAGCATAATATTTCATTGAACAGTATATCATTTGTCTGATTTTGGTATCAGGGTGATGATGTTCTCATAGAACGAGTTTGAGAATATTCCTTCCTCTGCACTTTTTGGAATAGTTTCAGAAGGATAGTTGTTAACTCTTCTCTAAATGTTTGATAGAATTCCCCTATGAAGTCACCTGGGCCTGAAGTTTTGTTGTGGCAAGTTTTTTCAATCACAGTTTCAAATTTCATTACTTGTAGTTGGTCTTATGGCTTTATACTTTATCCTAGTTCAGTCTTCAAAGATTGTATCTTTCTAAGAACTTGTCCATTTCTTCTAGGTTGTTCATTTTATTGGCATATAGTTGCTTGTAATAGTCTCTTATGATCCTATGTATTTCTTAGTGTCAGTTGTAACTTCTCCTTTTTCATTTCTAATTTTATGATTTGAGTCCTCTCCCTTTTTTCTTGATGGATCTGGCTAAAGCTTTATCAATTTCTTTTCGAAGAACCAGCTTTTAGTTTCATTTATTTTTTTTGTTTGTTTGTTTTCTTTATCTCTATTCTATTTATTTCTGCTCTGATCTTTATGGTTTCTTTTCTTCAACTAACTTTGGGTTTTGTTTGTTCTTCTTTGTTTAGTTGCTTTAGGTATAAGATGAGGTTGTTTATTTGAGATAGCTTACTTCTTTTTAGCAGTAAATGATATTCCATTGTCTGGATGGACTACAGTTTAGTTATTCATTCAGCTACTGAAGGGCGTGTAGATGGCTTTCAAGTTTGGGCAATTATGAATAAAGTTGCTATAAACATTTGTGTTCAGGTTTTTGTGTAAATACTAAGGAGTACAAGTGCTGGATCACGTGGTAAGAGTATGTTTAGTTTTGTAAGAAACCACCAAACTGTCTTCCAAAGTAAGTATACAATTTTATATTACCACCAGCAATGAATGAGATTTCTGTTACTCCACATCCCTGCCAGGATATGATTTTGCCAATGTTTGAGATTTTGTTCATTCTAGGAGGTTTATATTGTTATTCCATTGTTATTGATTTTTTTCTTAATCTTTATTTTTATTTATTTGGGTGCACTGAGTCTTAGTTGCAACACCTGGGATCTTCGATCTTCTTTGCAGGCATGTGGGATCTTTTAGTTTCAGCATGTGGGATCTTTATTTTTTTTGTTACACATGCAGAATTTTTAGCTGTAGCATGCAGAGCCTCAGTTACAGCATGTGGGATCTAGTTCCCCAATCAGGGATTGAATCCAGACCTTCTGTACTGGGAGTGCAAAATCTTAGCCACTGGACCACCAGGGAAGTCCCATCTCATTGTTGTTTTAATTTGCATTCCCAAGACAACATGGTGCATCTTTTCATACACTTGTTTTTCATCTGCATGTCTTCTTTGCTGAGGCCTTTTAAGATCTTTGGTCCATTTTTTAATTGGGTTGTTTTCTTATTGTTGAGTTTTAATAATTTTTATATAATTTGAGTAACAGTCCTTTGTTGGATGTATATTTTGAAAATATTTTCTTACACTCCATGACTTGCCTTCTCATTCTCTTCACAGCATCTTTCACAGAGCACAAACTTTTAACTTTAAAATTACTCATTATTTCTTACATTGATTTTATCTTGGCATTATCTCTAAAAAGTCATTGACAAATCCGAAGTCATCTAGTTTCTCTTCTATATTATCTTCTCTTTTAGGAGTTTTATCATTGTGTGTTTCCTGTTTATATCTATGATCCATTTTGATTTGAAGGAAAGTAAAGGAGTAAGGTTTATGTCTAGATTCAATTTTTTGTGTGTGAATGTCTGATTTCTCCCGCAGCATTTATTGAATAGACTATCTTTGCTGCATGGTATTGCTTTTGCCTCTTTGACAAAGTTAAGTTGACTATATTTATGATTGTCTATTTTTCAGCTTTCTATTGTGTTCTATTGATGTGTTTGTCTCTTCTTTTGACAGTACCACTTTATCTTGATTACTATTGCTTTGTAGTAAGTCTTAAAGTCAGGCAGTAGCAGTCTCTGAACCTTGTTGTTCTTCTTTAATATTGTGTTAGCTATTCTGGGTCTTCTGCCTGTCTATAATAAACTTTGAATCAGTTTGTTGGACCCATAAATCACTTGCCAGGATATTGATTGGGATCACACTGAATAGGTAGATCAAGTTGGGAAGGACTGGCATCTGCACAATATTGAGTATTCCTATCTGTGAACAAGGGTGCCTTTGCTTTTATTCAGTTCTTTTTAATTTTATCAGATTTTTATAGTGTTCTATATACATATCTCATACATATTCTGTTAGATTTATACCCAAATATTTCACTTGAGGGGGTAAAATTGTGAATGGCATTGCTTTTATTTTCAAATTCATTTTGTTTGTTGTTGATATATAAGAAAGCAACTGAGTTCCCAATCCTGAACTGTACACCTATGGCTGATTCATGTCAATGTATGGCAAAACCAATACAGTATTGTAAAGCAAAATAAAGTAAAAATAAAAATTAAAAAGAAAGTAACTGACATCTGTATATTAACTTTGTATCCTGCAATCTTGCTATAACTGCTTATTATTTCAAGGATTTTATCAACTCTTTCAGATTTTCTCCATAGATGATCATGTTGTCTGTGAACAAAGATAGTTTTATGTTTTCTTCTTGATCTGTATACCTATTATTTCCTTTTCTTGCCCTCATAGCATTAGCAAAGATTTCCAGTAGATTGTTGAAAAGGAGTGCTTAAAATGGATATTCTTACTTTGTACCTGGTTTTCATGGGATAGTTTTTCATTTCTCACCATTAACTTTGATGTTATGGTTGTTTCTTAAATACACACAAAAGGATTGTACATCACATTAATAAATATAACTGGTGGTGGAAAGCATTCCAAATCCTTCAGAATAAATTAAAACTATTTCAAAGCAAAGAGACTGGTGTGACTAATTCATGAGTTATAGAAAACTTTCAACACAGAGGATTAACATTAAAACACAGTGTCATGGTTTAAAAGGTAGTGTTTGACTTTTCTTTCTTAGTAGGCTATGAAATAATAATGCCTCTCTAATCCAGTTTATTAGTTCAGTGAAATAAAGTATCTGGATATTTAAACTCATCCTGCCCATCTTTTCCTTTTTTCTGGAAACTTTACTCTGTTTTCATTTGTTTAAAGTAGATTGATTTGTAGTTGTTATTTGGTCCATTTGTCCCATATTTTCAGCCCTCCGGTATTTTAGTTATATTTTGTTTGTTTAGCCCCCAAATTAGATATTATTATTCTCTCTAGTCATTATTTGGTGTGTTTTAACTGCATGTTTCTATTTTCTTTGATCACCAGGCTTGTATCTTATATATTCCTTTTAAAATCATTTTCCATAGCTCTAATGTACATTGTTTAGAAGTTCCCTTAAAGCAATGTATGTTGGTATACAAATCCTCAGCTTTTGTTTGTATAATATAAAATTTGTCTTCATATCACTCTCAATCTTGAAAAAGTGAGAAAATAATTCTAAGTGATAGTTACTTTCTTTTAACATACAGACATTATTTCCCTATCTTTTGGCTTATTTGGAGAGCCTAGTCATTGACTAATTCTTATTGCTTTTTAGGTTATCAGTAATTTCTTTCCAGATTCCTTTAAGTTCTTTCTTTTTTCCCTTGGTATTTTACAATTTTACAATACAATAACAAAATTTTTGTTTATTGGGCTTCACTGGGTTTCCTAAGACTCAGTTCTGATGTCACTCATGAATATTGGAAATTCTCAGCCTCTGTGTTCTTGAATATGGCACTTCTACCATTTTGTCCTTGGAAGAATAGCAATGACAAACCTAAACAGCATATTAAGAAGCAGAGATATCACTTTGCTGACAAAGGTCCATATAGCCAAAGCTATGGATTTTCTGGTAGTCATGTACGAATGTGAGAGTTGGACCATAAAGAAGGCTGAGTACCAAAGAATTGATGGTTTTTAACTGTGATGATGGGGAAGATTCTTCAGAGTCCCTTGGACAGCAAGGAAATCAAACCAGTCAGTCCTAAAGAAAATCAACCCTGAATGTTCACTGGAAGGACTGATGCTGAAGCTGAAGCTCCAATACATGGGGCACCTGATCAGAAAAGTTGACTCACTAGAAAAGACCCTGATGCTGAGAAAGAATGAGGGCAGGAGGAGAAGGAAGCAACAGAGTATATGATGATTGGATGACATCACTGACTCAAAGGACATGAATTTGAGCAAACTCCAGGAGATGAATATGAAAGCCTGGTGTGCTGCAAAGAGCTGGACACAGCTTAGCGACTTAACAACCATTTTATCCAGCTTCTCATCATGAAATTCCAATAAGATATATACAAATTAACTTAATATAATCCCCATCAAAATTAACCTCACTTTCATATTTTCTATCTCTTTTATTCTCTGTAGTATATTCTGTGTAATCTTTGGTTCTATCTCACTGATTATCAATTCCATTTTTACTTGTGCTTAATCTACCATTTAACATATTCATTGTATAATTTCATTCATTTAACACATTCTGAATTCCTAATATGTTATAATACTTTCTGTTTCTAGAAATATTATGCAGTTTTTTAAAAAATGTACCTTGTCGTTTTTTATTATCCTTGTTCTTTTGTCAGAGTTTGATAATGTTTTTGGAACATACTAAACGCAGTTATCCTATATTTCCATATGATAATTTTACAAACTTCTTGCATGCTTAATTCTGAAATTTTCTCTTCCACTGACTTTTTTTCTCAGCAGCTTGCTTTTTGGTTTATTTTGTGATTTTTTAAAATTAGTTTTATGTTTCTTGAACGTTTATCTATTGGAATCCTTTGAGGTTGAAATTAATGCACTTGTTCCTTTTAATTTTTAGGCAGTTGAGGGTACCAGCAGGATGGCTTTAAATATTCAGTTTAAGACTTTTTGAATCCATCAGATATTCTGTTCTAAATCATGTAAAGGCTCCCTTACCATTAGGAACCACCCACTCCTCCCCACCTTCCTCCACCACCACCATCCAGAGTGAAGGCTCAGGCAGGCAAAATACTATTCTTCAGTAAGATTTTTAGTTAACCTGTTGACGGGATTACTTTGGGGGCACTGATTCGTACAATGGCATCTCTGTTTTAACCTCAGACACTGAGGGTGCCCTGGTTTTTGTCTCTTGCCTATAACATAGGATGTTAAAATTCAAACTCTACCCAAACACCTGTGCAGTTTGCATCTAAGAATTCACCTTACTTTCCAACTAGCTTATGCATGCCTATAGAAAGGTGATTGTGTGTGTATGTGTGTGTGTGTGTTTAGTTGATTCACTCTTTTTTCCTATTCTGTACTTGGACTGTTACTTTAGTCTGTTAAACCACATGTCACTAGAAATGGAAGGTAGATTTCTAGGAGAATTTATACTATTAGAGTGAAAGAATCTAAGACTTAAGACTTATGGATAAAGAGCTGTTGGGTAGGTCAATAAACAAAGAAGCTCAAAACCAAGGTCAGAGATTACCTGGAGAGATTTCTTATGTAAAAGGGGATTGATCTGGAACAAATGAGGCCTTGAGAATTAAAATGAGGATGTAGAAGAAAATCAAAAGACTAGAAAACTTAAGTTCACCACCTTCTGAGTCTTCTCTACCCAAAAAAGCAGCCACTCCTCCTTCCCTCCCACTCTCCCCTCCCTCCCTCTCCCCCCCAACTTTGCCTCCCTAGCCAATGCCTCTTCTAGCTTCAAGACACTATCATTTCCTTACCTGAGATAATTACCTTCCAAAAGGAAGCCAGTTCTACCTCTTATTTAATCAAAATCAGATACATTTATATTTCAACATGCCCTCAGGAGTCAAATCCAAACCTGGAGGGACAATGCCCACACAGAGGAATTACAGAGTTCTTCTAATACATATTAGAAACAAGCTCAGGAATATGTATGAAATGAAGTTTTAGAGTGTCCAAAGTGTAAAAAAAAAAAAAAAAAAAGCATAACTTTAGATCAGTGTGCCAATAATGATATATGTACTAGAAAACCCAGATTCTGACAGTTTGCTGGGTAAACTAATACAGACTTCATCCAGTGTTGATCAACAGATAAAAATGAGCTACAAGAAATGAATAAAAACATAAGATGATAAAGATAATTGAAATAGGCCAATGGATACAAATACATAAATTAGCCTTTTAAAGGAAAGCAATTATCAGATGCTTAAAATTACTAGGTAGTTAGCATTCTATCTATATATTGTTTACAGGAGACATGCTTAAAACACAAGGACAGAGGAAAACTGGAAAATGAAAACTTTATCAGCAAGGCCCTTTAGAATCTGGAGGTAATTTCTGCCACATTTGGTGTCCTGAGTTGACCCTTTTACCAGGTGGCCAGAGAAGCTGCCAGCTTTCAGTGGTGCTCAGAACAAGAGAAGACTCTCCACTAGCCAGCCTGTGATACAAATGTCTCTACAGCAGTTAGGTACCTCGGATCCAGCAGGTACAGAGCCTCCCCTGATCAAGATGCTGTGTACATCATACCAAGCTCCATTAGAGGTTAATGCCTCTTACAGTTTTCAAGCAAAGCCAGCTTCTTTATGGCAAGTAGCTTTGCTACTTTTGAGAAATAATTTCTGGCTTGCTACTGGGTTTGGATCTTAACTGAATGATTGAACTCAGTGTATTAGGGATATGGGACTCAAACTGAGCATCATGAGTTAAACACTAGCTGATCTTGTATTTATTCGGTCACTCACTCAGACATGTTCAATGCCATTTAGTTATTAAGAAGAGTACATTTCAAACTGTTTTAATGAAGATACACAGTAAGAAATATTATTATCATCTGTGCCACTCCTCCGTTAACATTCATACAGTCCTCAATATCCTTGGGGTATTGGTTCCAGGAGCCACACTACTCCTGTGGATATCAAAATTCTCAGATGCTGAAATCCCTTATATAAACTGGCATAGTACAATGAGTATAGTTGCCCTCCTCTGTATCTATGGGTTTTGCACCTGCAGATAAAAAGGCCAACTGTATTTGGAAAGAAAAAAAAAATGCTCTGCAAAACTAAAGATGCATGTACATACCCATTCAGTATACTGTGATTTTTTTTAGTTCTCTTCTATTTAATTTCCAAATTCTGGTTTCAACCTACTACATTTATTTCATGAGCCAGTAAAGGTGGCAACATGCCATTTGGAATGTTATCTCCAAGCAAGTTGTTTAGGAACCTCAGTGAGCCTACCTGTTTGTCACTGCCAAGGTCTCATTCATTCTATGCCTGAGGTTCCCAGGGAGTTCCCTGTTACCAGCTGATGAAGAAGAAAAAAGAAACTGAACTGAAAGTAATAATGCTATTTGTGATGTTAATAAGCAAGAATAGTAGGTGAGACTTTTGTAGTTATCATAATACTTGTCCTATTCACTATTTTAAGTGGTGAAAGATCTATATCTTGATAAAAAAACTATCAGCATTTGCCATCATTTAATGGATGTGAGAGTTGGACTGTGAAGAAGGCTGAGCACCGAAGAATTGATGCTTTTGAACTGTGGTGTTGGAGAAGACTCTTGAGAGTCCCTTGGACTGCAAGGAGATCCAACCAGTCCATTCTGAAGGAGATCAGCCCTGGGATTTCTTTGGAATGAATGATGCTGAAGCTGAAACTTCAGTACTTTGGCCCCCTCATGTGAAGAGTTGACTCATTGGAAGAGACTCTGATGCTGGGAGGGATTGGGGGCAGGAGGAGAAGGGGACGACAGAGGATGAGATGGCTGGATGGTATCACTGACTCGATGGACGTGAGTCTGAGTGAACTCCGGGAGTTGGTGATGGACAGGGAGGCCTGGCGTGCTGCGATTCATGGGGTTGCAAAGAGTCGGACACGACTGTGCAACTGAACTGAACTGAAAAATGTTTTTATTGTAGAAAAAACGCAACATAATAACTACTCTCTTAACAGTTTTTAAGTGTATTTACTATAGATACAGTGTTGTACATCAGATTTTTAAAACATTCATCTCCCATGACACTTATCATTTTTTAGATAGCTTTGTCCTTTTAAGTCAGATTTGCAAACAGGAACATGAACTTTTTTTAAAGGCTCTCATCTCATTTGTTAACAAGATAAATATTTCACTTTAGAATAGACATATTTTTCAAATCACATGAAGCACAGGGAAGAAATACAGTCCCTTTGGAAATTGTGAACAAGTGTAGGAGAGTCATGTTCAAAGCAACAGGGATGGGGTAAGAAGCACTGATCCCAACTGATCTTGACCCAGATATTCCTCCTTTCACCAGGTGGAGTGACATATCAATTGGACATGAAAAAAAGACACACACACACATTTTTGAAGTCTGAGAGGCACGTGAAGTGGACCATAGGGTGTATGGCACATTTTTTTTTCCAAGTTTTAAGAAGCCCAGCTTACATTCTTTTACAATCATTGTTACATACTTGCTGTATACTGAAAGTAACTGATGAAATATGTTAAAAATAATTGATGCTTCTGTGTGTGTGCTATGTTCAGTCACTTTAGTCATGTCTAACTCTTTGCCACCCTATGGATTGTGGCCTGCCAGGCTCCTCTCTCTGTGGAATTTTCCAGGCAAGAATACTGGAGTGGATTGCCAAGCCCTCCTTCAGGGGATATTCTCAACCCAGGGATCAAACCCTCATCTCCTGCATCACAGGAGGATTCTTTACTGCTGAGCCATTGGGGAAGCCCCAGTTGATGCCTACTTAGAATCAACAATTTTAGCACTGGGAGGGTCTTTATAAATCACTTATTTTGAAATCCTCATTTAATTGATGAGGAAACTAAGGTCTGCGGAGATAAAGTGACTTACTAAGGTCACACAGTATTGACTACTAAAGCCAAGGCGACAATTCAGAATTTTGATACATCAACTAGTATTCTTGTATGGTATTTTTCTGTTTCATATGTCTAATACGGAGATTTCTCATTTACAATCCATGTTCAGCCCTGGGTAAAAATAAGCACATAGCTTCATCAAAATTTCTCTAAGGGTAAGTAAATTAATCATGAAGTGATTCTAAGGATCTTTATACTCTGCTCAAGTACTATTGAAATCCAGAAAGAGGGAGACATACTTGAAATAATATGTTCTTTCATCATTGCCTACAAGCCAGATAATTATATTGCTAAAATATTAAACTTTAATATGTTGCTGACTAAAATTAAAATATATCTTTTTCTAAACACAGCAGTGTGGGAAAATGAGTAAATTCTAAGACATTCATTATTATGACTTTTGTTTTATAAAATTCCATTTGGAAGCCAAATGCAGCTTCTCTACCCAAAGACTTCCATTCATGATGTGATTTAAAACACTTTTAAAGGTCTTTAAGAAAGGTTCTTTAATAATATCACTATTTAGCATAATCCCTGAATCTGATAAACTGCTAGTCTCAAAAAAGTATGAGGGAGAAGGCAATGGCAACCCACTCCAGAACTCTTGCCTGGAAAATCCCATGGACAGAGGAGCCTTGTAGGCTGCAGTCCATGGGGTTGCAAAGAGTCAGACGTGACTGAGCGACTTCACTTTCACTTTTTACTTTCATGCTTTGGAGAAGGAAATGGCAACCCACTCCAGTGTTCCTGTCTGGAGAATCCCAGAGACGGCAAAGCCTGGTGGGCTGCCGTCTATGGGCTCGCACAGAGTCGGACACGACTGAAGCTACTTAGCAGCAGCAGCAGCAGCAGCAGCAGAGTAGGGAGAAAAAAATTGGGAGAATGGGATTAACATCCACACTACTATATATAAAATATATATCTAATGAGAATCTACTGTATAGCACAGAGAACTCTACTGAACACTCTGTAATGACCTATATGGGAAGAGAATTTATAAAAGACTAAATATATGTATACCTGTTTCACTTTGCTGTACAGAAAAAACTAACAGAACACTGTAAATCAATTATACTTCAATAATTTTTTTAAAAGTAAGACTAAAGCTGAAAAGTCATGTTCCCTGTATCAGAATGGAACTCGTGTTTATGCTCATGACTTCAAATACTCAAGGTATTTCTCCATCTTCTCTATGTTCCTGCTCACTTCCACTGTTTCTCCCTCATTTCTTATTATATAATGTATTTGTGTCTAGAAAACCATTCAAAATATGATTATTATTAATAGTTCTGATATTTGTTATCATTTCATTGAAATGTCCTAGCCATTTACTGAATATCCATGAGGATGGCTGGCAGTTTTGTTCTCACCATCACCTTTCTTCTCACAAAAGTAAAATGGAGAGTAATTTGGCTGTCTATATAGTTTGGTCTCAGTTATGCAAAATAGTATTGCCAACATCTGCTGGATCATCAAAAAAGCAAGAGTTCCAGAAAAACATCTATTTCTGCTTTATTGACTGTGCCAAACCCTTTGACTGTGTGGATCACAATAAACTGTGGAAAATTCTGAAAGAGATGGGAATACCAGACCACCTGACCTGCCTCTTGAGAAATCTGTATGCAGGTCAGGAAGCAACAGTTAGAACTGGACATGAAAAAACAGACTGGTTCCAAACAGGAAAAGGAGTACATCAAGGCTGTATATCATCACCCTGCTTATTTAACTTATATGCAGAGTACATCATGAGAAACACTGGGCTGGATGAAGCAAAAGCTGGAATCAAGATTGCTGGGAGAAATATCAATAACCTTAGATATGCAGATGACACCACACTTATGGCAGAAAGTGAAGAACTAAACAGCCTCTTGATAAAAGTGAAAGAGGAGAGTAAAAGTGTTGGCTTAAAGCTCAACATTCAGAAAACTAAGATCATGGCATCTGGTCCCATCACTTCATGGCAAATAGATGGGGAAACCGTGGTTGACTTTTTTTTTTTAGGCTCCAAAATCACTGCAGATGGTTACTGCAGCCATGAAATTAAAAAGCTTACTTCTTGGAAGGAAAGTTATGACCAACCTAGACAGCATATTAAAAAGCAGAGACATTACTTTACCAACAAAGTTCTGTCTAGTCAAAGCTGTGTTTTTTTCCAGTAGTCATGTATGGATGTAAGAGTTGGACTATAAGGAAAGCTGAACACTGAAGAATTGATGCTTTTGAACTGTGGCATTAGAGAAGATGCTTGAGAGTCCCTTAGACTGAAAGGAGATCCAACCAGTCCATCCTAAAGGAGATCAGTCCTGAGTGTTCATTGGAAGAACTGATGTTGAAGCTGAAACTCACATTCGGCCACCTAATGTGAAGAGCTGACTCATTTGAAAAGACCCTGATGCTGGGAAAGATTGAAGGTGGAAGAAGAAGGGAACAAAAGAGGCAGAGATGGTTGGATGGCATCAACCACTCAATGGACATGAGTTTGGATAAACTCCAGGAGTTGGTGATGGACAGGGAGACCTGGCTTGCTGCAGTTGATTGGGTCACCAAGAGTCAGACATGACTGAGTGACTAAGCACACAGCACACATGCAATACCAGAGTTCCCTATTATTGGGATGATTCACTTAAGTGTTTAATTTGCTTGTAGCAAACCAAAACCATAGAAATTACCTTACACATAACTAATTCAAAAATATTTCGGAATATTATATTATCAGAAAAATGCACATTTTCTAACATATCCAAAGTCAAAAGAATAGAGTTTAAACAGCATGGCCTATATCAGAATCCCCAATTTCACAGTTACTATGAGGTACATGGCAACCTACTCCAGTACTCTTGCCTGGAAAATCCCAAGGACGGAGGAGCCTGATGGGCTGCAGTCCATGGGGTCGCTAAGAGTCAGACATTACTGAGTGACTTCACTCTCACTTTCACTCTCACCCAGCCTTCAGCTAGGAGCTCTATGGACATCAGCTCTACTAACCCTCCTCAAGTCATACCATTAACATTGCATCCTCTCTCCTATGGGTAAGAAAGCTGAGATGTAGACAAATGGAGTTTGTCATTCAAGGCACAGTTACTAGTACAAGGAAGATCAGGGACACAAGTCCCAGTGTTTTGGCAACTAGAGCCTGGCACATACAGTTTTACATGAATGGAAGATAAGCCAGGATATATAAAAGAAAATCAATAGGGTATTTTTATTCTTTTAAATAACTTTTTAAAAATAAAAATTCTTTAAAAAATACAACAACAACAAAGGTTACATTTTTATTTTGGCTGTGCTGCATAACTTGTGAAATCTTATTTCTCCAACCAGGGATTGAACTTGGGCCCTTGGCAGTGAAAGTATGGAGTCCTAATCACTGGACCACCAGGGGATTCCCAACAAAGGTTACTTTATGCCATATGCTCAAATAAGACCAAATATTTAGTGGGTCCCCTTATGACCCACTAAATATGACGGAAGGGCTTTTCCCAAATGAGGAATACTGTCTGTTTATTAGAAAAATGACTGCAAGTAAGATTTGAAGCAGGAAGCACAAACTTAGTAGCCAGCTAGATTACACTAGTAAGTGACTTGGAAAGGTTAAGAGTAGTGATGACTACCATGAGAATATGGCCTAAGTGGTTCTCAAAGTGTGGTCCCCTGACCTGCACCATCACTTGGGAACCTGTTAGAGATATAAATTTGGTCCTCCCACCCCAGTCCTAGAGAATCAGAAACTCTGAAGTTAAGGTCCAGTACCTAGAATCTACCTAGAATTGGAATTCTGAGTGATTCTGGTGAATGCATAAGTTAAATATCACCACCACAACCAAACCAATGGGTTTGATTTTATGGGTTCCAGTCACTTGTTGCCAGGGGGGAGCCTATAGACAATGTTAACAAAGATTTCTGAGTTTGTAAGATATGCCAGAAATATGGAATTTTATGTGATTGTTAAAATGTTAGTGATATTTCAGTTAAAAAAATAAGCAAAATCTATCTTAAATAAATTAAATATTTTCACAGACCAAACCTTCCATGGGATGCATGATTTGATTTCTGGTTTAGAACATTTGTTGAAAGAAAAAATGCTGATAGCATACTTAGCTTTTAGCAGTATTTCTTATACTAGAAATTACACAAAAACCAGTTGGTTCTTCTTGAGAAAATGAATTGCTGGTTAAACAGTCTGTTTTTCCTTGAGAATTATTACAAAAGGACTAGAAATTGTTAATTCAAATAGTTAAACTTTTTAAATAGCTAAATATATTTTAAACTATTGAATTCACATAATAACATTACAGACAAATACTACTGAGGGTAATACCCTCATGCTGCCCTACTTGCAGAATTATTTTACCAGAATTGAGAATTATCTTTATTTTTCTGGTCTAATTTTATAACTTTTCATCCCTTTTAGAAAATTTTAAAATATTTTCTTGAAATCAGTTCTGATGTTTTTATTTTTTATTATGTTTTTAAATTTAAATTTATTTATTTTAATTGGAGGCTGATTACTTTACAATATTGTATTGGTTCTGCCACACATCAACATGAATCTGCCACAGGCATACACGTGTTCCCCATCCTGAACCCCCCTCCCACCTCCCTCCCTGTACCATCCCTCCGGGTCATCCCAGTGCACCAGCCCCAAGGATCCTGTATCAAACCTGGACTGGCAATTCATTTCTTATATGATATTATACATGTTTCCATGACATTCCCCCAAATCATCCCACCCTCTTCCTCTCCCACCGTCCAAAAGACTGCTCTATACATCTGTGTCACTTTTGCTGTCTCGCATACAAGGTTATTGTTACCATCTTTCTAAATTCCATATATATGCGTTAATATACTGTATTGGTGTTTTTCTTTCTGGCTTACTTCACTCTGTATAATAGGCTCCAGTTTCATCCACCTCATTAGAACTGATTCAAATGCATTTTTTTAATGGCTGAGTAATACTCCATTGTGTATATGTACCACAGCTTTCTTATCCATTCATCTGCTGATGGACATCTAGGTTGCTTTGATGTCCTGGCTATTATAACAATGCTGCGATGAACATTGGGGTACACGTGTCTCTTTCAATTCTGGTTTCCTTGGTGTGTATGCCCAGCAGTGGGATTGCTGGGTCATAAGGCAGTTCAATTTCCAGTTTTTTAAGGAATCTCCACACTGTTCTCCATAGTGGCTGTACTAGTTTGCATTCCCACCAACAGTATAAGAGGGTTCTCTTTTCTCCACACCCTCTCCAGCATTTATTGCTTGTAGACTTTTGGATCACAGCCATTCTGACTGGCATGAAATCATACCACACTGTGGTTTTGATTTGCATTTCTCTGATAATGAGTGATGTTGAGCACTTTTTCATGTGTTTGTTAGCCATCTGTATGTTTTCTTTGGGGAAATGTCTGTTTAGTTCTTTGGCCCATTTTTTGATTGGGTCGTTTATTTTTCTGGAATTGAGCTGCAGGAGTTGCTTGTATATTTTTGAGATTCGTTCTTTGTCAGTTGCTTCATTTGCTATTGTTTTCTCCCATTCTGAAGGCTGTCTTTTCATCTTGCTTATAGTTTCCCTTGTTGTGCAGAAGCTTTTAATTTTAATTAGGTCCCATTTGTTTATTTTTGCTTTTATTTCCAATATTCTGGGAGATGGGTCATACAGGATCCTGCTGTGATTTATGTCGGAGAGTGTTTTGCCTATGTTCTCCTCTACGAGTTTTATAGTTTCTGGTCTAATGTTTAGATCTTTAATCCATATTGAGTTTATTTTTGTGTATGGTGTTAGAAAGTGTTCCAGTTTCATTCTTTTACAAGTGGATGACCAGTTTTCCCAGCACCACTTGTTAAAGAGATTGTCTTTAATCCATTGTATATTCTTGCCTCCTTTGTCAAAGATAAGGTGTCCATAGGTGTGTGGATTTATCTCTGGGCTATCTATTTTGTTCCATTGATATATATTTCTGTCTTTGTGCCAGTACCATACTGTCTTGATGACTGTGGCTTTGTAGTAGAACCTGAAGTCGGGCAGGTTGATTCCTCCAGTTCCATTCTTCTTTCTCAAGATTGCTTTGGCTATTTGAGGCTTTTTGTATTTCCATACAAATTGTGAAATTTTTGTTCTAGCTCTGTGAAAAATACTGTTGTAGCTAGATAGGGATTGCATGGAATCTATAGATTGCTTTGGATAGTATACTAATTTTCACTATATTGATTCTTCCAATCCATGAACACGGTATATTTCTCCATCTATTAGTGTCCTCTTTGATTTCTTTCACCAGTGTTTTATAGGTTTCTATATATAGGTCTTTAGTTTCTTTAGGTAGATATATTCCTAAGTATTTTATTCTTTTCGTTGAAGTGGTGAATGGAATTTTTTCCTTAATTTCTCTTTCTATTTTCTCATTATTAGTGTATAGGAATGCAAGGGATTTCTGTGTGTTGATTTTATATCCTGCAACTTTACTATATTCATTGATTAGCTCTAGTAATTTTCTGGTGGAGTCTTTAGGGTTTTCTATGTAGAGGATCATGTCATCTGCAAACAGTGAGAGTTTTACTTCTTCTTTTCCAATTTGGATTCCTTTTATTTCTTTTTCTGTCTGATTGCTGTGGCCAAAACTTCCAAAACTATGATGAATAGTAATGGTGAAAGTTGGCACCCTTGTCTTATTTCTGACTTTAGGGGAAATGCTTTCAGTTTTTCACCATTGAGGATAATGTTTGCTGAGGGTTTGTCATATATAGCTTTTATTATGTTGAGGTATGTTCCTTCTATTCCTGCTTTCTGGAGAGTTTTTATCATAAATGGATGTTGAATTTTGTCAAAGGCTTTCTCTGCATCTATTGAGATAATCATATGGCTTTTATTTTTCAATTTGTTAATGTGGTGTATTACATTGATTGATTTGTGGATATTGAAGAATCCTTGCATCCCTGGGATAAAGCCCACTTGGTCATGGTGTATGATCTTTTTAATGTGTTGTTGGATTCTGTTTGGTAGAATTTTGTTAAGGATTTTTGCATCTATGTTCATCAGTGAACATAGTTTTGTTTTTTTGTGGCATCTTTGTCAGGTTTTGGTATTAGGGTGATGGTGGCCTCATAGAATGAGTTTGGAAGTTTACCTTCCTCTGCAATTTTCTGGAAGAGTTTGAGTAGGATAGGTGTTAGCTCTTCTCTAAATTTTTGGTAGAATTCAGCTGTGAAGCCGTGTGGACCTGGGCTTTTGTTTGCTGGAAGATTTCTGATTACAGTTTCAATTTCTGTGCTTGTGATGGGTCTGTTAAGATTTTCTACTTCTTCCTGGTTCAGTTTTGGAAAGTTGTACTTTTCTAAGAATTTGTCCATTTCTTCCAAGTTGTCCATTTTATTGGCATATAATTCCTGATAGTAGTCTTTTATGATCCTTTGTATTTCTGTGTTGTCTGTTGTGATCTCTCCATTTCCATTTCTAATTTTATTGACTTGATTTTTCTCTCTTTGTTTCTTGATGAGTCTGGCTAATGGTTTGTCAATTGTATTTAATCCTTTCAAAGAACCAGATTTTGGCTTTGTTGGTTTTGGCCGTGGTCTCTTTTGTTTCTTTTGCATTTATTTCTGCCCTAATTTTTAAGATTTCTTTCCTTCTGCTAACCTTGGGGTTCTTCATTTCTTCCTTTTATAGTTGCTTTAAGTGTTCAGTTCAGTAGCTCAGTCGTGTCCGACTCTTTGTGACCCCATGAATCACAGTGCACCAGGCCTCCCTGTCCATCACCAACTCCCAGAGTTCACTCAAACTCATGTCCAAAAAAAAACTCATGTCCATCGAGTCGGTGATGCCATCCAGCCATCTCATCCTCTGTCGTCCCCTTTTCCTCCCAGCATCAGAGTCTTTTCCAATGAGTTAGGTTATTTATTTGACTTTTTTCTTGTTTCTTGAAGTATGCCTGTATTGCTATGAACTTTCCCCTTAGCACTGCTTTTACAGTATCCCACAGGTTTGGGGTTGTTGTGTTTTCATTTTCATTCGTTTCTATGCATATTTTGATTTCATTTTTTATTTCTTCTGTGATTTGTTATTCAGCCTCCATAAGTTGAACTTTTTAATAGTTTTTCTAATCTTACTGTATTGTGGTCAGAAAAGATGCTTGGATGATTTCAATTTTTTTGACTTTACCAAGGCTAGATTTATGGCCCAGGATGTGATCTATCCTGGAGAAAGTTCCATGTGCATTTGAGAAAAAGGTGAAATTCATTGTTTTGGGGTGAAATGTCCTATAGATATCAATTAGGTTTGGCTAGTCTATTGTATCATTTAAAGTTTGTGTTTCCTTGTTAATTTTCTGTTTAGTTGATCTATCCATAGGTGTGAGTGGGGTATTAAAGTCTCCCACTATTACTGTGTTATTGTTAATTTCCCTTTTCATTCTTGTTAGCATTTGTCTTACATATTGTGGTGCTCCTGTGTTGGGTGCATATATATTTATAATTGCTATATCTTCTTCTTGAATTGATCCTTTGATCATTATGTACTGTCCTTCTTTGTCTCTTTTCACAGCCTTTGTTTTAAAGTCTATTTTATCTGATATGAGTATTGCTACTCCTGCTTTCTTTTGGTCTCTATTTGCATGGAATATCTTTTTCCAGCCCTTCACTTTCAGTCTGTATGTGTCCCCTGTTTTGAGGTGGGTCTCTTTCAGACAACATATATAGGGGTCTTGTTTTTGTATCCGTTCAGCCAGTCTTTGCCTTTTGGTTGGGACATTCAACCCATTTATGTTTAAGGTGATTGTTGATAAGTATGATCCCATTGCCATTTACTTTATTGTTTTGGGTTTGAGTTTATACACCCTTTTTGTGTTTCCTGTCTAGAGAAGATCCTTTAGCATTTGTTGGAGAGCTGGTTTGGTGGTGCTAAATTCTCTCATCTTTTGCTTATCTGTAAAGCTTTTGATTTCTCCTTCATATTTGAATGAGATCCTTGCTGGGTACAGTAATCTGGGCTGTAGGTTATTTTCTTTCATCACTTTAAGTATGTCCTGCCATTCCCTCCTGGCCTGAAGAGTTTCTATTGAAAGATCTGCAGTTATCCTTATGGGAATCCCCTTGTGTGTTATTTGTTGTTTTTCCCTTGCTGCTTTTAATATTTGTTCTTTGTGTTTGACCTTTGTTAATTTGACTAATATGTGCCTTGGAGTGTTTCACCTTGGGTTTATCCTGTTTGGGACTCTCTGTGTTTCTTGGACTTGGGTGATTATTTCCTTCCCTATTTTGGGGAAGTTTTCAACTATTATTTCCTCAAGTATTTTCTCATGGTCTTTCTTTTTGTCTTCTTCTTCTGTGACTCCTATGATTCGAATGTTGGGGCGTTTAATAGTCCTGGAGGTCTCTGAGATTGTCCTCACTTCTTTTAATTTGTTTTTCTTTTTTCCTCTCTGATTCATTTATTTCTACCATTCTATCTTCTACTTCACTAATCCTATCTTCTGCCTCCATTATTCTACTTTTTGTTGCCTCCAGAGTGTTTTTGGTCTCATTTATTGCATTATTCATTATATATTAACTCTTTTTTATTTCGTCTACGTCCTTGTTAAACCTTTCTTGCATCTTCTCAATTCTTGTCTCCAGGCTATTTATCTGTGATTACATTTTGATTGCAAGATTTTGGATCATTTTCACTATCATTATTTGGAATTCTTTATCAGGTAGATTCCCTATCTCTTCCTCTTTTGTTTGGTTTGGTGGGCATTTATTCTGTTCCTTTACTTGCTGGGTATTCCTCTGTCTCTTCATCTTGTTTATATTGCTATGTTTGGGGTGGCCTTTCTGTATTCTGGCAGTTTATGGAGTTCTCTTTATTGTGGAGTTTCCTCGCTGTGGGTGGGGTTGTACAGGTGGCTTGTCAAGCTTTCCTGGTTAGGGAAGCTTGTGTCCGTGTTCTAGTGGGTGGAGCTGGATTTCTTCTCTCTGGAGTGCAAAGAAGTTTTTATTTGAAGTCTTCTTACCAGCAAAAGATAAGGAAATTCTTCTGTTTCCCCTATTTGACATGTCTTTCACCTGCTGATACTTATTAGCTTACTATTGTATGATAAAAATTTATATGCTTGCATTTAGTTTAGTAATTATGAATTGTTCTCCTAGATTTTCTAGGAAAAGTTGATGATAAGTCAATAAGTACCATTTATAGTATCATGATTACAAGCATAGTAGTGAAGTTGCTCAGTTGTGTCTGACTCTTTGTGACCCCATGGACTATAGTCTACCAGGCTCCTCTGTCCATGGGATTTTCCAGGCAATAGTCCTGGAGTGGGTTGCCATTTCCTTCTCCAGGGGATCTTCCCAACCCAGGGCTCGAACCCGGGTCTCCCGCATTGTAGGCAGACGCTTTACCATCTGAGCCACCAGGTAAGCCGATTACAAGCATACTTTGTTTTATTGCTCTTTGCTTTAATGAGCTTTGCAGATACTATGTTTTTACAAATTGAAGATTTGTGGCAACCCTGCATCTATCAGCACCATTTTTTCCCCAACAGGATTTGGTATTTCTCACAATGTTTCAACGTTTCTCATTATTATTATATTCGTTATGATGACATGCGATCAGTGATATTTTTATATTACTTTTGCAAAAAGACTACAATTCTAAAGGCTCAGATCATGGACAGCCTATTTTTTTTTTTTAGCAATAAAGTATTTTAAGATTATGTATTCTTGTTCAGGCACTAAGTTGTATCTGACTCTTTGCGACCCCATGACCTGCAGCACGTCAGGCTTTTCTGTCCTTCACTATCTCTCAGAGTTTGCTCAAACTCATGTCCATTAAGTCAGTGATGCCATCGAACTATCTCATCCTCTGTCATCCCCTTCTCCTCCTGCCCTCAGTCTTTCCCAGCATCAGGTTCTTTTCCAGTGAGTCAGCTCTTCCCATCAAGTGGCCAATGTATTGAGACTTCAGCTTCAGTATCAGTCCTTTCAGTGAATATTCAGGGTTGATTTCCTTTAAGATTAACTGGTTTGATCTCCCTGCTGTCCAAGATTATGTGTGTGTGTGTTAGACTTGCTGCTTTGCAGATGTTAAGACTACAGTACAGTGTGAACATAACTTTTTATGTGCATTGGTAAAGCAATAAATTCATGTGACTTGCTTTATTGCGATATTTGATTTATTTCCATGATCCAGGTCCACAATGTCTCTGAAGTATCCTTGTATGCAGATTCAGAGCAAAATTTATTACTTCAATTGGACTCAGAGTAAAGAAAATAAAATACCATATATTTAAATATGGGCCCCTTGAAAATGAATATTCATCAAAGCCAGGAGATCTCTTTTTTTCTCCTACCATCTTATCTTTTTCTGGACTTGTCACTTGTTAATCATTTTGTAACCCACATCATCTTCTGTCCTAAGGTTCCTTATTATTCTGCTTGGATAGGTCTTTTCTTGCTTTTCTTTTTCCTATAGGGAAATAAGTGAAGAGTTTTTTCAGTCCTTGAATATAAACAAAAGGACTTTATTTTGCATTAATCATTAATTGACAGCTTGGTTGGAAATGTAAAAGTAGACTCTCAATAATTTTTTCATTACAGTTTTGAAGATACCATTTCATTATCTTCTAGCAGAAAGGATTGCTGAAGAGAGGTCTGATGTTAATGTAATTCACTTTCCTTATTGACTTCTATTCCTTGAAATATTTTAGCATTTCTGTGTCCTTTAACCTCTGTCCATCATTCCTCAAAGTTATGGATAGGAGACTGACTGAGTGCTTTGTATAAAGAGATGATATGTATCAAAAATCAAGATACCATTAAGGAGGGCAGGGAGGAGGCCAGTTGGCTAGTTATCTCTACAATGTTCTTTATGAGGAGAGCTTTATGTGGGTGGTGGTGGATTTAATGCCTGGGTTTCTTGGTGCATTTTTCTTCCCTTCTCCCTTGTATCTCTTGATGCAGTTCTGATGTACTTTAAATTTCCCTTTGCATCTCTCTCGGATCCAAACTCTAGGAGTTGTAATCCCACTTTATTTTGAGAGCCATTCTTAAAGTTTTAGTCTCAGCCAAAAGCAATCAGTGTCAGCTATGCTGAATACACAGGCGGTCAAAGAGGGTAAGCGATGCAATTCCCTCCAGTGATCTGAGAGCAGCTGCTAAATGAATTTCTATGGTCTACTTCTCTTTCCATTTGTTGATTCTGAGATGGGAGCTCCTTCAGGGCTCCCAAGTGCCTATTTGCTCTTGCTCCAAATGTTTGAACTGTTTGTTTTTTTCTTTTCTGATATCTCTGTCCAGGAGGCCTCATCCTCTTTGACTTTTCATGTTTCTGTATCAATCAGCAGCTATTTGTGTTCTGCTTCCAGGAATTCATCATCATTTTTGGACCACTGATGGTCTCCTTTCTTGTATGTCATACTCACTTGTAAAATCTGAAGCTGGGTTAATCCAGTTCTGCCTGCTATTGGACCAAGATGGACCAGTCCTATTTTATAAGAAACTCCTAAAATTCTTATAATGGCCTCCAAGGCTCTCTCTAGTCTGGCTCCTGGACACCTCGATGACTGTCTGCCTTGGTTTTCCTTCTGTCTTGCTTCTGTCACACTGGTCTTCCTGCTTGTTCCTATTTTCAACATATTCCATGTGCTTATCAAGATGTTCTTAAACAGTAAGTCTTCTACATATGAATGAGTTCTGTTCTGAGAGTGTGTTCATGAGTCCAATTTGTTTGTTAGTCCAACAGATTTAGCGTAGGTACCTGACTAACACAATTGTCTATGTAGTACTGTACCATAATAGGTTTATAGTACTTTTCACATATATAATACATTTAAAAAAACAGAAAAAATAAAGAAAATATTTTTTATCTTACAGTACAGTACCTTGAACAGTATAGTGGTAGAGCTGGCATACAGTGGCTGGAATTGAATGAACAGGCAGGCAGATTTACTAACTGGAGGAGGGAGAAGAGGTGGGAGATGGTAGAATGGAAGGATCATCAGCAGTAGGAGACAGAATGCAAGTTACAGTTTCACTCATGCCTGACATTGATGGAACACATGTTTTCATCTTTGAAAGTTCACAACTTGAAGGTTCACATGTAGGGGGCTTGCTATAGCTCAGTCGCTTAATCCATCCAGCTCTGTTGCATGTTACCTCACCAAAGGGTCCTGCTCAGACCATCCTATCAAAGTAGTTTCTCTATCCCCGAAATTCTGTTTTATCTTTCCTGGTGATTTATACTTCCCGAGAGTAAGTGCCATATTATTTGTCTAGCTTGTTCACCACTCTATATCTGGAACAGTCCTAGGTACATGGAACAGTCCTTGGCATTGGCAGAAAGGTGATAAACATTGCATGAATATATGAAGCAGGAATATCTATTACAAAAGCTGACATGTGGATAGTAAATGTTTGTGTTTTCTACTTTCATCATCTATTTCACACTAAACAACAACAGGAAAAGTAAATATTACAGTTACTATTGCAGGCAAAATTGATTTCTTCATTCAAATAAATGGTACAGGAGTTCAGTTCAGTTCAGTCGCTCAGTCGTGTCCGACTCTTTGAGGCCTCATGAACCGCAGCATGCCAGGCCTCCCTGTGCATCACCAACTCCTGGAGTTTACCCAGACTCATGTCCATTGGGTCCGTGATGCCATCCAGCCATCTCATCCTCTGTCGTCCCCTTCTCTTCCTGCCTTCAATCTTTCCCAGCATCAGGGTCTTTTCAAATGAGTCAGCTCTCCACATTAGGTGGCCAAAGTACTGGAGTTTCAGCTTCAACATCAGTCCTTCCAGTGAACACCCAGGACTGATTTCCTTTAGGATGGACTGGTTGGATCTCCTTGTAGTCCAAGGGACTATCAAGAGTCTTCTCCAACACCACAGTTCAAAAGCATCAATTCTTTGGAACTCAGCTTTCTTTATAGTCAGACTCTCACATCCATACATGACTACTGGAAAAACCATGACACCACCCTTATGGCAGAAAGTGAAGAGGAACTAAAATGCCTCTTGATGAAAGTGAAAGTGGAGAGTGAAAAAGTTGGCTTAAAGCTCAACATTCAGAAAACTAAGATCATGGCATCTGGTCCCATCTCTTCATGGGAAATAGATGGGGAAACAGTGAAAACAGTGTCAGATTCTATTTTTGGGGGGCTCCAAAATCACTGCAGATGGTGACTGCAGCCATGAAATTAAAAGATGCTTACTCCTTGGAAGAAAAGTTATGACCAACCTAGACAGCATATTCAAAAGCAGACACATTACTTTGCCAGCAAAGGTCCATCTAGTCAAGGCTATGGTTTTTCCAGTGGTCATTTACGGATGTGAGAGTTGGACTGTGAAGAAAGCTGAGCGCCGAAGAATTGATGCGTTTGAACTGTGGTGTTGGAGAAGACTCTTGAGAGTCCCTTGGACTGCAAGGAGATCCACCCAGTCCATTCTGAAGGAGATCAGCCCTGGGATTTCTTTGGAAGGAACGATGCTAAAGCTGAAACTCCAGTACACTGGCCACCTCATGGGAAGAGTTGACTCATTGGAAAAGACTCTGATGCTGGGAGGGATTGGGGACAGGAGGAGAAGGGGACGACAGAGGATGAGATGGCTGGATGGCATCACGGACTCGATGGACGTGGGTCTGAGTGAACTCCAGGAGTTGATGATGGACAGGGAAGCCTGGTGTGCTGCGATTCATGGGGTTGCAAAGAGTCGGACACGACTGAGTGACTAATCTGAACTGAACTGACTAGACGGACCTTTGTTGACAAAGTAATGTCTCTGCTGTTTAATATGCTGTCTAGGTTGGTCATAACTTTCCTTCCAAGGAGTAAGCGTTTTTTAATTTCATGGCTGCAATCACCATCTGCAGTGATTTTGAAGCCCAGAAAAATAAAGTCTGACACTGTTTTCACTGTTTCCCCATCTATTTCCCATGAAGAGATGGGACCAGATGCCATGATTTTAGTTTTCTGAATGTTGAGCTTTAAGCCAACTTTTTCACTCTTCTCTTTCACTTTCATCAAGAGGCTCTTTAGTTCTTCTTCATTTTCTACCATAAGGGTGGTGTCATCTGCATATCTGAGGTTATTGATATTTCTCCCAGCTTGTGCTTCTTCCAGCCCAGTGTTTTTCTGATGTACTCTGCATATAAGTCAAATAAGCAGGGTAACAAATAAGCAGGGTACAGGAGTAGGTATTACAGTAATTTCAATAATCTTAAGGTCTGAAAATGTCTATTGAGAAATGATAGTACAATGGCTTTTGTCATAGTTTCTGTGTCCATGAAGATGCACAGCTTAGTCATCAAACACTAGGAGGTGAAGAGACCATTGCCTTCCTCCCTCTTCTCTGGTCTATTTTATGTCCCACTTATTATTTATATAGTGTTATCACCATAACAATCCATGTTATGGTGGAAAGGGAGGAGTTGAAAAAGTATGTCCTGTGAACTACTCAATGGAAAGGCATCCTGCTCAAGGGAAGGAACTTCAGACTGCCATAAGAACTACCATTTTAAGTGACAAAAGACTGTCACTTGACCTGTGTGAGCATCAGTTTCTCAGTTGTAAAATGACCACCTGGAAAATGAGTGACATTTACGGTCTTCTTTCATGATAACTCTGGAATTCAGTGACCATGGCTAGTTTTAAACACATTTCTGCAATATTTTTCCTTATTCATTTTGTATTATATGATAGCAGTCACTCATAATGAAGAGACATTCTTTAATCAATGATTAACATAAATACAGCATGAATATAAAATATATATAAGAAACAGTACCATTCCCATACAATGCTCTCAGCCTTAGCTATCTAAGATGTAAGATTAAAAATGGAAAATTTTATAAAGTAATAGTTAGCAGCATGTAAATTAAAGCCACACTAGCTAGGTTAAAATCTGGTTCAGCCACTCTTAATGAATGACTTTGGGCAAGTGATTTAATTTCTCTGTGTCTCCATTGCTTTATCTGTCAAATGCAGATACTTTGTAGGTTCTATGAGAATGAAATTATTTAAATGAAGTCCTGAAAATATTTCTTAGCATCTGTTGTTGTTGTTCTGTCACTAAATAGTCATATCCAACTCTTTGTGCCCTGATGGACCATAGCATGCCAGGCTCCTCCGTCTTCCACTATCTCCCAGAGTTTGCTCAAGTTCATATCCACTGAGGCAGTGATGCTATCTAACCATCTCATCCTCTGCCACTCCCTTCTTCTCCTTACTCCCTTCCTAGCATCAGGGTCTTTTCCAGTGAGTCAGCTGCTCCCATCAGGTGGCCAAAGTGTTGGAGCTTCAATATCAATCCTTCCAATGAATATTAAGGGTTGATTTTCTTTAGGATATACTGATTTGATCTCCTTGCAGTCCAAGGGACTCTCAAGAGTCTTCTCTAGCATCACAATTCAAAAACATCACTAAAGCATTTAGGAAGCTTTAATTAAATATATTGTACTACAACTATCTATTTTAAAGGATTAATATGTGAATTAAATGAGAAAACATATTAATATAACAGAATATCTAACAGAAAGAAATGCATTAACCCAACAAATATTTATTGTGGGCCTCCTCTGTGCTGGTCAAGACATTGGGGACACAGCATTGTATGAAAGTCTGCGTTCTCTTGGTGTTTGTACCCTACTGGAGACAGAAAATATACAAATAATTAAGTATTATGTTTAAGGTAGTGAAATTTGCTACAATAAGAATAATTTTGGAGGAGAGAAATTGGGAGTCCTATTTTATCTAAGACTACCAAGAAAGTGTTATCTGACTAGACTCATTTTTTCTCCTAAGGTAATTCATATGATAAATAGAACTTCATAAGTGTCAATGCCATTATTATCCTATTTCATTACAATTTATTATGATAAGCAAGAGTTTGTATTTGGTATGTCATTATTATTATGATAATAAAAATTAGAGTAGTGACATATGTATTTTTGACAGTTCATTACTACAGTTAGAAAACATGCTCTCACTATATTTTTGCTAAATTATATTTGCTATAATTATTTATAGTGAATAAACATATTTATTTATATATTTATAAAATTATAAAAAATAAATATATATTTATAATATATAATAAATATATAAACATGCTCTCACAATTATTTTTGCTAAAAAATATTGTTATCCAATGAAGCATAATTAAAAATATACAGTTTGATATGTTGTTGCTTAATTGCTCAGTCATGTCTGACTCTTTGTGACCCCATGGACAGTAGCCCACTAGGCTGCTCTGCACATGAGATTTTCCAGGCAAGAATCCTGGAGTGGGTGGCTGTTTCCTTCACCAGGGGATCTTCCCCACCCAATGATTGAAGCCATGTCTCTCGTTTAGCAGGTAGATTCTTTACTACTGAGCCATCTGGGATATACATCAAACTAATTTTCACTGTTCATAATAACAATGATAACTTTATTTATTTATTTATTTTGACTGCACTGCAAAGCATGTGGGATCTTAGTACCCTGACTGCGGGTTAAAACCTTACACCCTGCATTGGAAGCATAGAGTATTAACCACTGGACCACCATGGAAGTCCCCATAATGATCACTTTAGAATGTATATTTAATGTGCATAAAATGTATAAAATGTCATAGAACATTGATTGGGAATTGAGGATTACAGTGATGTCCAAAGTCATACAGGCAACACAGCAACACTCAAACCTGGATCCTTGATTCTAAACTCAGAATTCTTTCTCCTAAACTGCCCAAATAATGATGTATTTCATTGACTCTATACTGTAGTTTCTGAATTCTTAAATACATATTACTAGCCTTCCTTCTTGGTTCATTTTCATTTCTGAAGGCCCGACTACACAAGATAATTCTATTTGCTGCATTTGAGGACTTTCATTACTTTTGCCTTCAAATGAGAAAAATATAGAACTCATTCTTTTTTTCTACCATAGAGCATCTTGCTGCTAAGTTGCTTCAGTCGTGCCCGACTCTGTGTGACCCCATAGACGGCACCCCATCAGGCTCCCCCGTCCCTGGGATTCTCCAGGCAAGAACACTGGAGTGGGTTGCCATTTCCTTCTCCAATGCATGAAAGTGAAAAGTCAAAGTGAAGTTGCTCAGTCGTGTCCAACTCTTAGCGACCCCATGGAACACAGCCTAGCAGGTTCCTCCGTCCAAGGGATTTTCCAGGCAAGAGTACTGGAGTGGGGTGCCATGGCCTTCTCCAATAGAGCATCTAACTCCATGGTAAACAGTTTACCTAATATGCCAGGTTAACTTCAATGAGTAGTTCATCAGGATAACATGAAACCCAGCAATTCTAGAACAATATGTTCTCCTGAAGCACTGAAAGCTATTTATTCCATGGTATGGACTGAAAACCATAAAGAACTACAGATTCACATACCAGTACTCTTCTATGGCCCAGGGGTTGGGAACAGCTGCTGTAGAGGGAGGTATTATTTTAGAAGCATTTAAGTATGCAGTCCCATTAAATCATTTTTTAAAAAGTAATAGATAACACTTTGTTATTATCTCTTCAAGTTTTTTTTTTAACTTTTTATTTTTACTTTATTTTACTTTATAATACTGTATTGGTTTTACCATACATTGACATGAATCCACCACAGGTGTACATGCGATCCCAAACATGAACCCCCCTCCCACCTCCCTCCCCACAACACCCTCTGGGTCATCCCCGTGCACCAGCCCCAAGCATGCTGTATCCTGCATTGGACATAGACTGGTGATTCGATTCTTACATGATAGTATGCATGTTTCAATGCCATTCTCCCAAATCATCCCACCCTCTCCCTCTCCCTCTCCCTCAGAGTCCAAAAGTCCGCTATACACATCTGTGTCTTTTTTCCTGTCTTGCATGCAGGGTCATCATTGCCATCTTTCTAAATTCCATATATATGTGTTAGTATACTGTATTGGTGTCTTTCTTTCTGGCTTACTTCACTCTGTATAATCGGCTCCAGTTTCATCCATCTCATCAGAACTGATTCAAATGTATTCTTTTTAATGGCTGAGTAATACTCCATTGTGTATATGTACCACAGCTTTCTTATCCATTCATCTGCTGATGGACATCTAGGTTGTTTCCATGTGCTGGCTATTATAAACAGTGCTGCGATGAACATTGGGGTACATGTGTCTCTTTCAATTCTGGTTTCCTCGGTGTGTATGCCCAGCAGTGGGATTGCTGGGTCATAAGGCAGTTCAATTTCCAGTTTTTTAAGGAATCTCCACACTGTTCTCCATAGTGGCTGTACTAGTTTGCATTCCCACCAACAGTATAAGAGGGTTCTCTTTTCTCCACACCCTCTCCAGCATTTATTGCTTGCAGATTTTTGGATCACAGCCATTCTGACTGGTGTGAAGTGGTACCTCATTGTGGTTTTGATTTGCATTTCTCTAATAATGAGTAATGTTGAGCATCTTTTCATGTGTTTGTTAGCCATCCGTATGTCTTCTTTGGAGAAATGTCCATTTAGTTCTTTGGCTCATTTTTTGATTGGGTCGTTTATTTTTCTGGAATTGAGTTGCAGGAGTTGCTTGTATATTTTTGAGATTCGTTCTTTGTCAGTTGTTTCATTTGCTATTATTTTCTCGCATTGAGAAGGCTGTCTTTTCACCTTGCTTATATTTTCCTTTGTTGTGCAGAAGCTTTTAATTTTAATTAGGTCCCATTTGTTTATTTTTGCTTTTATTTCCAGAATTCTGGGAGTTGGATCATAGAGGATCCTGCTGTGATTTATGTCGGAGAATGTTTTGCCTATGTTCTCCTCTAGGAGTTTTATAGTTTCTGGTCTTACAGTTAGATCTTTAATCCATTTTGAGTTTATTTTCCTGTGTGGTGTTAGAAAGTGATCTAGTTTCATTCTTTTACAAGTGGTTGACCAGTTTTCCCAGCACCACTTGTTAAAGAGATTGCCTTTACTCCATTGTATATTCTTGCCTCCTTTGTCAAAGATAAGGTGTCCATATGTGTGTGGATTTATCTCTGGGCTTTCTATTTTGTTCCATTGATCTATATGTCTGTCTTTGTGCCAGTACTATACTGTTTTTATGACTGTGGCTTTGTAGTAGAGCCTGAAGTCAGGCATGTTGATTCCTCCAGTTCCATTCTTCTTTCTCAAGATTGCTTTGGCTATTCGAGGTTTTTTGTATTTCCATACAAATCTTGAAATTATTTGTTCTAGCTCTGTGAAAAATACCGCTGGTAGCTTGATAGGGATTGCATTGAATCTGTAGATTGCTTTGGGTAGTATACTCATTTTCACTATATTGATTCTTCCGATCCATGAACATGGTATATTTCTCCATCTATTAGTGTCCTCTTTGATTTCTTTCACCAGTGTTTTATAGTTTTCTATATATAGGTCTTTAGTTTCTTTAGGTGGATATATTCCTAAGTATTTTATTCTTTTCGTTGCAATGGTGAATGGAATTGTTTCCTTAATTTCTTTTTCTACTTTCTCATTATTAGCGTATAGGAATGCAAGAGATTTCTGTGTGTTGATTTTATATCCTGCAACTTTACTATATTCATTGATTAGCTCTAGTAATTTTCTGGTGGAGTCTTTACAGTGTAATTTTATTGGTTTAGGGAAAAGAAGAAAAATGAAAAAAAAAAATCCAAGAGCCTTACTCTCCTAACTGTGGTAAAAATAGAAAAGAAGGTACAAATGCTAATCTGCACAATAATGTTGCACTTTATGCTTTCCCCAAAAATGTTTATACACATCATCTCATTTGAAGTTTATGATGACATGTAAAACACTGAAAAGGGAGCCCAGCACAGAGCAAGAGTTAATAATGTTTTGTTGTCTCAAGTTCAATGTATCTGAGCAATATTCCTTACTCCCTCACCCATAACTCCAGTCTCTTTCTGTTTTCTCACCGGACTTGGCAAATGGTATCATCTAGATCCTCTGGTCTGAAACCTGGGAGACATCAGTGATTCTGTCTAAGCTTTCACCTTAATCACCATCCTCGCCTCTAAGTTTTCCATGAAAGTTCATTGATTTGAGTGCTCATGATTTCTTTCACCAAAATTACCGCAGTTACCTTTCTCTTAACCTAAAACAATTTCCATTCCCCAACCCCCTTATAATTCCATTGCTACACAGCTGGGGGAAGTGATCCAGTCATGTTGGCTGCCTGCCTGCTTGCATGCTAAGTCGAGTTGGACACTTTGCAACTTCATGGACTGTAGCCCACCAGGCTCACAGTCCATGGGATTCTCCAGGCAAGAATACTGAAGTGGATTGTCATTCCTTTCTCCAGGGGATCTTCTCAACCCAGGGACTGAACCCATATCTCCTGCACTGCAGGCGGGCTCTTCACCACTGAGTCACCAGGGAAGCCTGCCTGGTTAACCTCACATATTCCCCCCAGTGATGGCAGCCGAAGACTCAAACTCTTTCAGCCTCAGCATCTTCTTTGTTGCTTCTCTCAAGTCGAGCACATCCTCTACTATTTACTCCCTCCACTTCAAATCACGTGTGATTCTCAGAATACACTGCTCTCTCAAGCCTTCCCTCCCTTGCATAGCCAACTTCATCTGAAAAGAACACTTTTTCCTCTTTCTTACACTGGGAACCCCCTCCTTATCTTTCAAGACTTGGGCCAAGCATCAGTTTTGCCCTGTTGAGTGCCACTATGTAGTTGTTCCTTATAGCTTCTGTGCCCATCTTACCTGGCTTATTTCCCCCATGGCCTTTGTCTATTTACACCATGATTCATTTGTTAAGTATTTATGAAATGCTGGATTTCAAAGATAAAAGACACAAGCCATGCTCTTAGTTTGCCTACCATTCAATGTCGGGGGAAACTAAGCAGCTACCATACTGTTATATGAGATGTGGGCCTTTTTGGTGGGGATTCCATGCTGTTCTCTCATCCTGTCCAACTTCTCAATAATGCCTTTTTTACCCCAATGCCGTCTTTCAAAAATTTATTTTTCTCTTTTCCTTTGAGGCCAAAAAATGCTTCATGAAGTCATCCCCACTCTGAACAGGATGAGCCAAGCTCCATATAGGGAGTTGAATAAATGAATTCATGCCTTCTCAAATTTGCTTGCTGTGTAGCTGGATTATGACTCTAAACTTGAGAGATACTCTGACTACTTATGTCTCATTTTTAGTTTTTACATATGCACCAATGCATCACTATTTCTTATCTGGGATCAACTAGTGACTGAACCTTTTTTTTTTCTTCCTTCTTTCCACTCTTATTTCTTCCTTTCCCTCCATCTGTCAATAAATATTGAGTACATATGCACCATATATGCTATTAGTTGCTCTGATGCAGAAAAAGACAGACATTGTTCTGGTTTTTATGGAGCTTTAAGAATCTAGCAAGGGAAGAGATTGAATTTGTGTTTACCAGAGGCAGGGTGTGGGAGAAGGGGAATTAGGTAAAGGCAATCAACAGGTACAAACTTGCAATTATAAGATGAGTAAATACTAGTGATATATGGTAAACATAATTAACATTGCCATATGTCATATATCCCATGGATGGAGGAGCCTGGTGGACTGCAGTCCATGGAGTCGCTAGGAGTCAGACACAACTGAGTGACTTCACTTTCACTTTTCACTTTCATCCATTGGAGAAGGAAATGGCAGCCCACTCCAGTGTTCTTGCCTGGAAAATCCCAGGGACAGGGGAGCCTGGTGGGCTGCCATCTATGGGGTCACTAGGAGTCAGACACGACTGAAGCGACTTAGCAGCAGCAGCAGCAACATGTCATATATGAAAGTTGTTAAGAGAACAAATTCTAAGAGTTCTCATCACAATGCAAAAATTATTTTCTATATCTTTAATTTTGTATCTCTGTGAGCTATTGGATGTTCAGTTAACTTATGATAGTCATTTTATGATGTAAGCCAAATCATTATGCTGTATACCTTAAATATATACAGTGTTATTAACATATATATCAATTACATCTCAATAAAACTAGGAGAGAAAATATCCACCAATGAAAAAATATGAAATAAAAATATTTATTTATTTAAATTATTTAAATATAATAATGGGAAAATGAAAAAAGGAAGAAATGATTTTTGCTAATGACGTTCTTAGGAATTTAAAGCTTTTAAGCAGTTTTGGATGAGAAGTGGCTTGTGGTCTTTTCTCTAAGAGGGCCATTTCCCTCGGGTGCATCCTGATAAAGCGAAATCTTATCTTTACTACCTCTAAAGGGCTCTACTCAACCTGTAGTGTTGGGGATAAAGGCAATTTGACTGACTAACTGATATTCAGGTATGGATATCCTACCAACACAACCATGAATAAATGTAAAAGTAGCTTCGAGAGTCTTTGGTTTTCATAGATTAATGCTCTAAACGAAGAGAGTTAGTTTAATAACGTTAACATATGATATGCTGTCTCAGTTGCAAACAGACACCATCAGCCTTCTAAGGAGGTGCTTCACTAGTTTGAATGTGCCCACATCTTACTTGGCATAGTTAATGCATTATGCAGCAGACCTGGGTTCGATCTCTGGGTTGGGAAGATCCCCTGAAGGAGGGAATAGCATCCCACTTCGGTATTCTTGCCTGAAAAAAACCTATGGGCAGAGGAGCTTGGTGGATTACAGTCCAAAGTGTTGCAAAGAGTCAGATAGGCCTGAGCAACTGAGCACACACAAAATGCATTGTATGCATACTTTTAATTTGCATATGAGAATCCTCCTTGGTAATTTCTGAAGAGAGCTGGAATAAAGTTGGGGTTAGGAGTAGAAACTCTGGAGTCATACTGGCCCTGACATACCAAGTCATCACTTGCTACATTTAGAATCTTGAACAAGGAATTGAACACTCTGTCCTACAGTTTCATCATGTGTACAGTGAGCTAAATTTAATAGTATACGTTTGTTGTAAGGATTAAATATGTAGATATAAGGCACTTGGCCTAGTACCTGGTAGATGGAATGTCTTCAGTAACTGCTAGATGAACATTCTTATAGACTAATTTAAATGTTTGTGTGGTGAGGAAGAGAAACAAATTTGATATTAATACCTTAAAATAAGCTTCTAACACTGAGTTGTAGACAAAATACTAACCCCCTCGAAAAGACGCCCAGGTCTTAATTCTCAGAACTGTTAACATTTAATATATTGCCTTACATGGCAAAAAGAACTTTGCAGATGTGATTAAGAACCTTGAAAGGGGAAGATTATTCTGGATTATACAGCGGGGGTGGGAGGGGGGCATTATAATCACAAGGATCATTATAAGAATGCTCAGCGATGAGAAGATATGGTGATGGAAAAAGTCAAGTTTGGAGAAAAGTGCTTCTTGGGAGGAGGCCATTAGCCAAGGGAAGCAGGCAGCCTTTAGCAGCTGGGAAAAAGTAGAAAGAGATTCTCTCCTAGAGACTTCAGAGGGAACCAGTCTACTGACATCTTGACTTTAACCCCATGCAGATGGTTTTGGAGTTCTGACCTCCAGAACTGTAAGATGATACATTTGTGTTGCTTTATGCCACTGAATTGGTGGTAATGTGTTAGAGTAGCAATTGTTGTTGTTATTGTTCAGTTGATAAATCGTGTCTGACTCTTTGCAACCCCATGGACTGGAGCATACCATGCTTCCCTGTCGTTCACTATCTCCCAGAGTTTGCTCAAACTCTTGTCCATTGAATTGGCAATGCCATCCAACCATCTCATCCTTGTTTCCCCCTTCCCCTCCTGCCCTCAATCTTTCCTAGCATCAGGGTCTTTTCCAATGAATTGGCTTTTCAGATCAGGTGGCCAAAATATCAGAGCTATAGCTTCAGCATCAGTCCTTCCAGTAAATATTCAGGGTTGACTTCCTTTAGGATTTACTCATTTGATCTTCTTGCTGTCCAAGGGACTCTCAGGAATCTTTTCCAGCATCACAATTCAAAAGCATCAAGTCTTTGGTGCTAAGCCTTCTTCATGGTCCAACTCACATCCATACATGACTATTGGAAAAACCATAACTTTGACTATATGGACCTTTGTTGGCAAAGTAATGTCTCTACTTTTTAATATGTTGGCTAGGTTTGTCAATAGCATTTCTTCCAAGGAGCAAGTATCTTTTAATTTCATGGTTGCAGTCACTGTCCACAGTGATTTTGGAGCCCAAGAAAATAAAATCTGTCATTGCTTCCACTATTTCCCTATCTGTTTGCCATGAAGTGATGGGACCAGATGTCATGATCTTAGCTTTTTGAATATTGAGTTTAAAGCTAACTTTTTCCCTCTCCTCTTTCACCCATAACAAGAGGCTCTTTAGTTCCTCGTCACTTTCTGCCACTAGAGTGGTATCATCTGCATATCTGAGGTAGCAATAGGTAACTAGTATACACATCTGGGCTGAATATTTTTTTCTTTTTAGGCATAGCAAATTTCTAAAATGAAAAATCATAGTTCAGTATACAAATATGTATTGCATATGCTTTTCAAAAAAGCATAGAGTTAATTTTGGCCTTCATCACATGAGCAATGTAGAAAATTTTCTGCTTTACTTCTCTAGTTAGACCTAGATGAACACACTATACCCTCTTCCTTACTTACCTTTCAACTCAGCATAATTACAACTGGTGAGAACTTGTGTATTCTGCTAAGAATTCCAAATTTTAAGTTAGACATTGTTGAATGGAAGGATAGATCAGCTGTTGTTGTTCATTGCTGTTCAGTCATTCAGTCGTGTCTGACTCTTTGTGACCCCATGGTCACAGGCTTCCCTGTTCTCCACCATCTCCCAGAACTTGCTTAAACTCATGTCCATTGAGTAGGTGATGCCATCCAACCATCTCATCCTCTGTTGTCAGTTAAAAAAATTATATTTATATTTATATATATATATATATATATATATATATAGAGAGAGAGAGAGAGAGAGAGAGAAACACGTATATATATATATTTCCTTCAGTCAGTTAAGAAAAATATATCTTTGAGAAAAGAGAAAAAATAATTACACTGCTAACATTTATTGAGTATATTTTTTTACTAAACACTACTTTAAAAAAATAGCTAAAACTTCTTTCTGCTTTCAAAGTCCTAGTTCTTACATTTGATTTTGCCTCTCTCTACTGATATAATACTTATGTCAGACACAGTACTTTCAAAAGGGATAATTTCTGGGCAAGATTATTTTTTGTTATAAAATGAATCAATACAAGGATTCTTAAAGTAGAAACCCCCAAAGAGTTTCTAAATAATTAATTTTTTTAAATATGCGATTTATATACATAGCTTCCCTTGAGCACAGTTGCTGCACAAAGTGAGGAATATCTGTGTGTATATAGTGTCTGTAACTGGGCATGTTTCCATACATCAACCATAGTGCGTGCATGACATTTAAAAACATGTCATTTAAAAAGTAGAGCAATTTCTAGATTAATTTTGTTTCAAAAGCCTTAAACTGCTGTGTTGAAACACCAACTAATTACTGATAATTATTTCCATCTCATGCACCTTGCCTTATATTCATGGAGGAAGTTGAATGTGATGTTTCCAGACCTTAATAAATAAGAAAAATAAAAGACCTGAGAGAAACTTTAATCAGTTATTAAAATGAATTTGCCTTTATTTAAATTCTGTTTGAAAGAAAAATAAACATGTAATATTCTTTCAAACATGCTGCAAGATGGCCTTGACATATTGCAGTATGATACCAGAGATTTGGTGGCGCTTGTGATAAAGAATCCACCTGTCAATACAGGAGACTTCAGACACACGGGTTCAGTCCCTGAACTGGGAAGATCCCTGGAGAAGGAAATGGCAACCCACTTCAGTCTTCTTGCCTGGAGAATTCCATGGATAGAGGAGCCTGGCGGGCTATAGTCCATGGGGTTGCAAAGAGTTGGGCACAACTGAGCTCTCCCTCTCTCAAACACACATACAACAGAGATTTAAAAATGAACTTAAATATCCACCTAATTTTTAAAAACATATATTATGTGACAGCTTCAGGAGTCAAATCAGAATGAGACACCTTGATTTCTAAGAAGGTGTATATGTGTTTTTGTAAATTTTTCATCTTTTCTTTATTCTTTCATGCACACAGCATGGTTATTTGGCCAATAGTTACAAACTGCACAACTTCTACAGGTTTCCAACAGCAGGGACTTGTCAGTGCTGGATAAAATTGTACAGTACATGCCAGCTCAAACATGGACATTTCCTCTTCTGTTTTCCTGCTCCCAGAGGCCAGCCAATCCAGGGTGAAAGCCCTGAAATCTGGCGCATATGATTCAGAATCTCAATACAAATGATTATGCTTTCGTTCCAGTGCCTCTGCAGGTGATAGAAAGTAAGCTGCCTTCTCCCCAGGAGAGGACGGCAGTCAATATGTTCACAAGTGCTTTTCTTTCAGAAAGAAAGAATGTATTAATGCAGTATAGTGTTTAGAAAAACAGCTACTCTCAAAGACAGTGCTTATTAAATTTTAAACCATGGCCAGAGAGAGTAAAGAGGAATGTGAAATCTGAGTATGGCTTGCTTTATGGATTACATAAACAGTTTTTGTTGTTTGTTGTTTAGTTGCTAAGTCATGTCTGACTTTTTTGCGACCCCGTGGACTATAGCCTGCTAGGCTCCTTTGTCCATGAAATTTCCCAGGCAAGAATACTGGACTGGGTTGCTGTTTCCTACTCCAGGGTATCTTCCTGACCCAGAGATCAAAAAACCCTGTCTCCTTCATTGGCAGGTGGATTCTTTACCACTGAGCCATGTGGAAAGCCCTCTGAATACAGTGAAAGTGAAATGAAGTGAAGTCGCTCAGTCGTGTCCCACTCTTTGTGACCCCATGGACTATAGCCCACTAGGCTCCTCCGACCATGGGATTCTCCAGGCAAGAATACTGGAGTGGGTTGTACATATGATTAAATGAGAAACTTGTCCATTTTCAACTTATCTCTCAAGTATAACTTTGTATCTCCAAAATTTTAAAGCTTTCAATAGAAAAATCTATTAATAATACCTATTTCTTTGGGAGGAATGATGCTAAAGCTGAAACTCCAGTACTATGGCCACCTCATGCGAAGAGCTGACTTATTGATGAAAAGACTCTGATGTTGGGAGGGATTAGGGGCAGGAGCAGAAGGGGACGAGAGAGGATGAGATGGCTGGATGGCATCACTGACTCGATGGACGTGAGTTTGCGAGAACACCAGGAGTTAGTGATGGACATGGAGGCCTGGCGTGCTGCAATTCATAGGGTCGCAAAGAGTCGGACATGACTGAGTAACTGAACTGAACTGAACTTCAATGGGAAAATTTGCAAGGCATGGATAGTTATTTTCTTTTTATAGACTTAAACAATACTTATCACTACTATGGTAAGTATCTGTGTAACAGACAAAGACAATTCGTGTATATTAGTTTTCTATGGCTACATAATAAATTATCACAAACTTAACAGCTTAAGAGAGCATTTATTTATCATGTCAATTTTGTAGATTCAAAGTCCAACATGATTTAACTAGGTTCTCAGCGTAGGGTATCAAAGGCTAAAATCGTGTGTCAAGTAGGATAAGTATTCATCTGAAAGCTCTGGAGAAATATTTTATTCCTAGCTTATTTGGGTTATTGACAGAATAGTTTCTTATAGTTACATGGTTGAGTTTCCTATTTTATTTCTGACTATTGGCTGGAGATCACTTTCAGCAACTAGAGATCACACTCAAATCATTTCCACGTGGCCACAACCATCTTTAGGTCAGCAATGGCTTGTCAAGTCCTTCTTATATGTCAAATCTCTGACTTCCCCTTTTGCTACTGGCTAGAGAAACACTTCTGTTAAAGGGTTTATGTGATTAGTTAGGCTCATCTAGATAATCTTCCTGTCCTAGTCAACTTATTGGTATCTTTAATTACATCTGCAAAAACTCTATTGCCAGGTAACAATCATAGGAAAAACTCAGAGGTGGCAATTAAGAGGGCCATGTTAGAATTCAGGGCTTCCCTTGTGACTCAGATGGTAAAGCGTCTGCCTACAGTGAGGGAGACCCAGGTTCAATCCCTGGGTCGGAAAGTTCCCCTGGAGAAGGAAATGGCAACGCACTCCAGTATTCCTGCCTGGAAAATCCCATGGACAGAGAAACCTGATAGGCTACAGTCCATGGGGGTCACAAAGAGTCGGACACGACTGAGCGACTTCACTTCACTTCACTTCACTTCACTTCACTTCACTTCACTTCACTTCATGTCAGAATTCTTCCTGCAATAGTGGGTATCTATTTAGCTTATGTTTCTTGGTTACCTCCATATTTTATTGTCTTTGACCTATTTCATAACTCTGTAAATTTTATAATACTGCTAATAGTTCAAGTGATTCTTATCCATAGAAATGCAAGTGAAATGTGTCTGGTAGAATGCAACTGATTGTTGCCCTATGGATAGGTTACTTTTGCATCTATTTGTAATTTCACTTTAGCAATCTCTTTTGCTTATATATAGGATGGTTCTTTAAACTCTCCTTTGACTTAGTTACTTCCTGATAGCTCAATTGGTAAAGAATCCTCCTGCAATGCAAGAGACCCCAGTTTGTTTCCTGGGTTGAGAAGATCTGCTGGAGAAGGGATAGGCTACCAACTCCAGCATTCTTGGGCTTTCCTTGTGGCTCAGCTGGTAAAGAATCTGCCTGCAATGTGGGAGACCTGGGTTCAATCCCTTGGTTGGAATGATCCCCTGGAGAAGTGAAAGGTTACCCACTCCAGTATTCTGGCCTGGAGAATTCCACGGACTGTATAGTCCATGGGTTCACAAAGAGTCATACATGACTGAGCAACTTTCACTTTGACTTAGTTGCAACATCTTACTGGTTCCCTCACTAAATATTAAATTAAATAATACATTTGACTTGTGTTTATTTAATGTTTCTATGAATTATACTTGCACATTTAAAAAATAGTCCTAAATTGGTCCTTTGTTGTAATAATACGCAAGTGGTTCCTTAGTATACAGACTCAATCTTAAATAAGGTCATAAGAAGCTTGGTTAAGAAAATTTAAGTGTCCTAAAAATGAAGGGTATAGTAGTGGAAAAGGCATTACTATTTCAAGAGGAGTTTTTTGCTCATACCTTAAAGATGTTATATTTGAACAATTGTCTCAATTTCAAGAACTTCATATTGACTTTTTTCATAAGGGGAGAATACTGAATTCATATGCTTAGTAACAGAAGTACAACAATGACTTCTTTGAGCTTTCTCTAAATGAAGGAAAGCCTCAAACAAACAAACAAAAATGATCACAATAATTGGCTATACCATAATGCAAAATAAAAAGTTTTTAAAAATGCAAAAACAAAAACAAATAACTGAACTCATAGATACAGAGAACAGTCTGGTGGTTATCACAGATCGGGGGTGGCAGGGTAGGCAGATTGGGTTAAAGCAGTCATCAGAACATATAAATTTCCAGTTATAAAGTAAATAAGTCCTGGGGATATAATGTAGAACATGGTGACTATAGTGGATAATACTTCATTATATATTTGAAAGCTACTGAGAGTAAATTTAAAAGTATTTATCACAAGAAAAAGAGACTATGTGTGGTGATGGATGTTAACTAGACTTATGGTGATCATTACACATACAAACCTTAAATCATTATGTTGTATACCTGAAGCTTATACAATGTTGTATGTCAGTTACATCTCAATTAAATAAAAGAAATTTTACAAATTATGGGTCATAAATTAACTTGACTGGTTTAGCTTTACGTACCCTAAGATATCTCTCTGGAGGAGGAAATGGCAACCCACTCCAGTGTTCTTGCCTGGAGAATGCCATGGACAGAGGAGCCTGGCGGGTTACAGTCCAAGGGGTTGAAAAGAGTTGGAAACAACTGAAGTGACTTAGCCTACAAGATATCTTTAAAAGGTCTATTGTACAATTGATTATACTTACCAAGAATGATAGGCCCAGCATTATAAACAATGTTTTACACAAATATTTTCTCCAACTGTTTTCAAATGTCATATTTTAATGATCTATGATGATAAAACATTAAAAAGTTTTTATGTTTGAATGCTAGTCAATACCCTGGAACACTATTTCACTTTGCTAAAAATAATCTCTGTGCACATAATATTCTTAGACGATATTCTAGATAATTCTTAGATAATATTCTCTTTGTACATAAGAGTGATGCTATGGAAGGACAAAAAAGAAAGTTAAACTTGCTTTACCTTGTTTCTAACTTTAGATTCCACTAGTAGATACAGGCTGTAATATACCAGATGTTTTCTGGAAAATATGTTTTAAAAAAAAACAAGTGTCTTAAATTAGAGTCAATGAAAAGGAACTTATTCAGCAAGAAGATCTTAGTTGAAAGCCTGTTAACTTTAGAAGGAAAGCATAAGGCTTTCCTTGGAATTCCTTCTTACTGAGAAAAAAATAGTTCTCATAGAAAGCATCCTTTCCTGACTCATTTACATTTCTGCATCCGTGAGAAAGAAGCAGGAGGCTGATGCCGAAAGCAGCACTGAATCAGTAAAATAAACTTACACTATAGACTTGTGGGAGATTCCCTTCAGTACGGTGAATTAGTCATTTCTAGAATCAATGAGTAGCAAGTTCACCTTCAACCCTTCTTGCAATGCTGTTTTTTCAAGACACTGGACCAAGTAAAATTGGGCTGTTGTGTTAAAATCTTAAAGTACTACTTTTAGACTTCCTTGGTGGCTCAAATGGTAAAGCGTCTGTCTACAATGTGAGAGACCTGGGTTCAATCCCTGGGTTGGGAAGATTCCCTGGAGAAGGAAATGGCAACCCACTCCAGTACTCTTGCCTTGAAAATCCCATGGACAGAGGAGCTTGGTGCAGGCTACTATCCGTGGGGTCGCAAAGAGTCAGGCACGACTGAGCGACTTCACTTTCTTTCTTTCTTTAGACTTTACAAGTAGACTACTTCTTTTTAAGTAAATTGTTTAAATCATGCCTGTTTCATTGCACTACTCTATAAAACAAACCCTTGAGATAGTCTCACTTTTAAAAGTGACCTAGTATGATGCAGAAAATATTTATAAGTTCAAGGAACAAATAAAGTGAATGAACACATTCCAAAAAATCAACGGCAAATGGCTTGGATGTTTTATTTCTAATACGATCTAAAGTAATCAAATGGACTTGGCACAGGAATATTACACCTTTCCAGGATCATTTTCCAATGCCTTTGAACAGTGGAGTTTTCTCATGGACACATTGAGTTCAACTTTGAATCTCTTGCTTTGAAGCATTCCTGATTTTATTGGTGCTTAAAGGCAAATTTTGGATTTTATTTATTTAAAATGCGTTAGAGAATTATTAGCAGAATGTCTGGGTTTATGATAAAGGCATCTTACCAACAGATGGATAAACCCCGAAAACTGCACCTGTATGGATTCACTTAGAAAACTGATAGAATTGCTTAAATGCTGATTTTTGAAACTGTTAAAGAGCTTTAGTGATTTTTCACACAAGGACAATCAAATTTAAAATCTGCTCTGTCAGATTTCAGCAAACATGACCACAGAAACTTTTAAAAGTATGCAGAGAGCTGACTCATTTGAAATGACCCTAATGCTAGGAAAGATTGAGGCCAGGAGGAGAAGGGGATGACAGAGGATGAGATGGTTGGATGGCATCACCAACACAGTGGACACGGGTTTGGGTGGACCCTGGAAGTTGGTGATGGACAGGGAGGCCTGGCGTACTGTGGTTCATGGGGGCGCAAAGAGTCAGACACGACTGAGTGACTGAAATGAACTGTTTGCCAAATGAAAGCCCAAAATATATAGGCTGGATTTTTACAGGGCCAAAATAAGCCATTCCAAGGGGAAGAATTTGGTGTATACACATGTGGCCCACTTCATGGCAAGCCATTGTGGAGCCAGGTGTTTTAACTAGATTGTTTGTACTTCTCAACTTTAGAGTCCAGCCTTTGGCCGTTCAGGCTTCACATAACGATTTAAGCCCTCCTTGGCGCCTGAAGCGCAGTTCAAGTTTGGCTTTATCCATGAAGTCTTTCCAACTAATTAAAATTACCTTGATTTCTTCTCAGCAACTGGCGATCACCAGCTGACCTTGTATGCTGTGCTGTATGCATTTCAAGATGTGTGCATGTACGTGTGCACTCATACACGTGTGTTACTGTGTACATAACAAACCTCTCCTCCCAGGCTGGAGTTTGCACTTCTCCGTGCAGAGAGTAAGGCCGCCTGCCTTTGTTTTTCCCACGGTTCTGCCTAGTACAGCACATGCTATTAAGCATGGAATGGTCCCACTGTGAAACTCCAGGCTGCTGTGGCCAAAGGGGTTTTTAATGGGGTACACAGGAAGTATCCTAGAGCCCATGTTTTTGCCGAGTGGGGGATTCATTTTCAACTTGGACCTAAGCTGGAATTTATTTTCCCAGCCAAAAGCAGTAGCATATACACCCTGTCCTCGCGACGGCTGCAGAGCTGGCAGAACACAGAGGCAGCAGACAGAGAGTACTCAGAGAAGACAGAAAGCTGCCGGGCTGCTCAAATAGACAGAAGCCAGTCCCGGTATAATAAATACTTACAGTAGCCAGTTAGCTGACAGGGAGGAGCGAAACTGCTTTCACCATGAATTATATACGGTTTAAGAAGACTCTGTATTAAAACCTGAAAAGCAATCAAAGATAGGAACAAAGAGTTTCCTACTCTAAACAATAAGGAATTTGATACAAAGAAGTGATTTTCTCAGTACAGCAGTTGTTGTTTATAGTCACTAAGTCTTGTCTGACGCTGCAACCCCATAGACTGTAGCCTGTCAGGCTCTTCTGTCCATGGGATTTTCTGACAAGAATACTGGAGTGGGTTGCCATTCCCTTCTCCCAGAGATCTTCCCTACCCAAGGATCAAACTCGTGTCTCCTGTATTGCAGGCAACTGGTTTTCGTTTTGTTTTGTTTACCACTGAACCACCTGGGAAGCCCCTTCTATAACAGCCGGGTTGTAAAAAGAATGTGAACGACAAATTGACAACAGATGAAAATTCCTCTCTGCTGGACCTTAATAGAGATACTTTACTAGTTTCACTGAGCTAATAATACAGGATTAGAAAAGAATTTTCTGACTCTACTCAATATTATTGCTATTTGTTACATACACTTATCCTAAAATGTTAGTAAAATCTAAATGTCACCCTTATATTTTTCTTCATAGAACCCTGAGATCAAGAAACCTTCTAGATATTGTTCATGATAGAATCTGAACCCAGCAGCTTGCAAGCATGATTCTGGCCCCAATGTTGGACATATCAGGGTAGCATCCTTTATTGGAGAATTTTATAAGAAAAGTTATTCTTATTAGGATACAATGCACTAATACCAGACTGGGCAAATGTGACTGTTCATTAAGTACCTGTTAGTTTAACCCCAAATATCATGAATATAAGGATTTCTTCTTTTGAGTTTATCTTTAAAATAAACCAGGATAAATCTCCCCAGTACTCTGTACACAGTGAAAAGACAAAAGCAAGATGAGATTGGATGCCTGATAACCTTTAATTAAAAGAGAAAAACAGTGGGCTGTTAGTAAGCCTCAGAAGTGACATTTACCTTGGTCAGTTTACCTAGGCTCAGAGTTTGACATCCCAGCCAAAATAATCTTGTCAGTCACCCAGAGTCTCCGAATGTCAAGGAGGCTGACTTGCATTTTCCAAACTCATAAGAGGCTGAAAAATGCCAACTTTGTTAATATAGTGTGTTATAACTTAGAACTCTGGAGCTTGAGTGACAAAAATCCCAATGTCAAGCTGAGCATGAAAGGAATTTATCAGTTTAAATAACCACAAAAGTTTGGAGATTTGAGGTTTGGGTGACTTGATGTTGAGGCTCAAACAATCTCACAGTTAACCTGGTTCTCTGTTTTAGATTGATTTCCCTCCATGTGTTGGGTTCATTTGCAGACATAGCACTATCTTTTTTAAAATTAGAGGATAATTGCTTTACAATGTTGTATTGGTTTCTGCCATACAACAACATGAATCAGCTATAACTGTGTGTATGTGTATGTATTAATGTATATGTATATATATCCATGGGCTTCCCTTGTAGCTCAGATGGTAAGGAATCTGCCTGCAATGGTCTGACCAACCTGGGTTCAATCCCTGGGTCAGAAAGATCCCCTGGAGGAGGGCAAGACAACCCGCTCCAGTGTTCTTGCCTGGAGAATCCCATGGACAGAGGAGTGTGGTGGGCTACAGTCCATTGGGTCAGAGAGTCAGATACGCCTGAAGAGACTTAGTACACACACATGGAAGAGCAACCTCTTGCTCAGTAAATGTCAGCATAAGGATAGAGGGGAGAATCCTGATAGAACCCATGGCCTTGAGTAGATCCCTTCAGCTTACGTTCTGTTGGCCAAAGCAAGTCACATGACCAAGTCAAGCATCAGTCTGGTAGAAAGTGAGCTGGTCTCACTGAGAAGGGCAAGCACAAGGCAAGGGGCTGGAATATGTAATCCTCTCACAGGAAAGGGTAGGGAGGACTTGGAAAGAGACAATCCCACCTATCAAAGTACTCACTGCCCAAGTATATCAATAATTTATTTTTTCATATATTATGTTGCCTTATTTCTTAGGTGAAATAATAAGACATTGAAAAAAAATACATTCTAGCATTTCTTAGTCCTACATTTATAGTAAATCCTGTGGACTAACTAAGAAAATGGGGTCACTCTGAGAAAAAAGAATGTCAGCTAGAACCAAATCTTATCAATGCAAGCTAGTGATTAGTTGTGGTTTTGTCCAATTCAGTAGATTTTGGGGTGGTAATAAAGCCCATGGGGAGAGAAAACAGTAAGTATGAGTTTTGGGTCTGTGATTTACTCTTTATTCTGACTTTTCCCAATTACCTTTTAAATTCTGAACTTGGGTGATACACATGATTACCCATGAACCAACTGAATATCAGCTATTCACCAAGTAAGGGACTGCTGCAAGACTGGAGTGGATTTAGCACAAGTAACCATGACAGGAAATTGCAGTATTGATGGGATTAAGTTTCCTTTTCTTTTGAAGGGTTCCTGTGGTGTCCCAGTCAGTCTAATGCAAGATTTCTCAAAGTGTGTTCCAGGAGCTGGCAGAATCAGTAGGACTTGGGAATTTGCTAGAAATAGGAATCTGGGGACACATCTTTTGACCTAATGAATCAGAATCTAGGGTTAAGACCCATCCACATCTTCCAGTTGATCCTGAAATGCACTAAACTTTGGAAACCACTGATTAGAGGCTGTTCTTAAACCTTTAGGACTTCAAGTCTGACCAGGTGGGAGCTGGGTTTCTGAGTGGCTCAGGGCACGTCAGCACCTTTTCCTTCCATCCTACAGAATCTAGTGCCATTTATAATCCCCACCTGAAAAAACGTATCTTATACTGCCTAGCATTTGAAACTTTCAAGTGATCGTTGACATGGATTAGTGTGAGAACTATTTCTATATCACCACATATTTGCTTTAAAAATATGTTTTAACTGTTTGCCTCACTATGCCACTTTGACCAATGTTATGTGATCTCGAAATAAAAAACCTTGTCTTATTTTAGGGTCTGCTTTGCCAAAAATATTTATGGCTTTCCTAGCTCTGCCAGGATAGGAGAGCTGCAGGGGTTTGGTTTATAGCAAGCTGACTTGTGTAGGTCAAGAAGCCCTGTGGAAAAATCTGAACTGTGCCTCTTTCCCAAACCAAATTCAGGCCACGGTCCAGGAAGAGAGAAATAAACATTCAGGTGAAGAATTGTTCAGTTCTTCTGGAATATGTAAAAGATCTTTCCTAAGAAGACTTGATTTGGGATCAGAGAAGTAGGATGCAAAAGAAAGCTTTAGTGGGAATTGGTGATTTCACAACTGAGGATTGAATCATCATAGAATGTTCCCTTTCCAGCCTGTTTGCAATCTTCAGGTTATTTTGAGAGTAATCCCTCTTTTATAATCCATAGTTCTTTAGCACAGATATATAGGGTGGCTCAGATAGTAAAGAAATCACCTGCAATTTGGGACACCTGGGCTGGACCCCTGGGTTGGGAAGATCCCCTGGAGGAGGGCATGGCAACCCACTCCAATATTCTTGCCTAGAGAATCCATGGACAGAAGAGCCTGGCGGGCCACAGGCCATGGGGTTATAAAGAGTCAGAGACGACTGAGCAACTGACTAAGCACAGCACACAACGTACTGACTGAATCTACCATTGTTGCTTTTTTGATGAATGTCTCTTAATATAACTGAGGTATTTTTGTTAATTCTTATGGGAAATATTTATCTGTTTTAAACCATGTCATTTTTCCAAGTAAAAGGATGACTCCTAGAACAGAAATTTCAGGCTACATTTTAAGCTTTCTTCTTTGAAGTGTTCACAGTATATGTGTTTAGATGTTTGCCTGCGGTTTTTGTTGAGCTACTGTAACATTTTACACAATTTCTTTCTTTAGAGGAAGGTACTAAGGTGGGGGGCAGGATATAATGACATGATACATTGATAGTTAACATGACAGTTAAAAATGGGCGAAGGACACCTACTAAAATTTATATTTATAACCTGATTTTTCCAGGATGTATCAGTCTGGGGGCGTAGATAGGATGTTGTAATTAAAGAATATGGGACAAAATAATGATAAATTTTTATTTTATAGAAACTATCATGTTAGAGTCACAGCTCTTGGCATTTCTTTCCATCTTCCTCCTTTATCCCCTGTGCTTGTCATGTGTCTCTTGGTTCACATCTCTAATGATGAATTTCCCCTTGTGACATCACTCATGTTACAACGTAGCCTCGATTTTACTTCATTTCCATGGTATTTGTGGTAAAGTAAAGAGAAATACCTTCCCACGATAAGATTAAGCCCTACAGACTTGTTCCTTTTCTTCCCACAGTAGCACATTTTTTTCTTTTCTATTTGATTTGTGGATTTAGTCTCTGACAGCCTCCTTTTCCAAAAGAATCTGGTATATGTTTCCAAAGGACTTTTCCAGAAGACACTTTTTATGATGTGTTACTTTGCTGCTTTCTTTATTCTCTAATTTCCATTGTGTCCAAACCCAAGTTCAAAAGCAGTTCTATCTATCAAGTATGAACTTCTTTTAAATCTTCCATAGTGCCTGAGAGGTAAAGAGGTCACCATTTTTGCCTAAATGTTTGAAAATTTTGATAATGTGATGTATTCTGCCATGGCCATTCTCATGAGCATAATTATGAGTTTCAAAAGTATAATCCTAGCCAACTCTCTAAAATGTAGCTAGAGATGACCAACTCTGTAATAAATGGAAGCCCTTCCTGTGTAACTCTGAGAGCATATAGAAATAAAATCTTTTATTTAGAAAATATATTTTCAATAGTTATCTGGATCAGTCTTTCTGGAATCAGAAAAATATGAATTGGCTTTGTGAGTAAAAGAATCCTCAGGCTGTACCATGGTGACCTTTTAGTTGATTTTTGGTGTGTATTATGAACTAAATATTTGTGTTCCCCCCAAAATTCATAAAAGACACTCATACTAGAAAAGCTTGAGGGCAAGGGGAGAAGGCGCAACACAGGAAGAGATGGATGGCATCACTGACTCAGTGGACACAATTTGAGCAAACTCAGGGAGATAGTGAAGGACAGGGAAGACTGGTGTGCTGTAGTCCATGGGGTAACAAAGAGTCAGACATGGCTTAGCAATTGAACAACATCAAAAATTCATAGGTTCAAATCCTAACTCCAAGGTGATAGTATCAAGAAGTGAGACCTAATGATTTATGTCATGAGGGTCGAACATTCATGAATAGGACCACAGATAGATTCCAGAGCACTTTCTCTGGTCCCCTGTGAGGACACAGCAAGGAGTTGGTCATCTACAACCAGAGAGTGGCCTCCCACCAGATACTGAATCAACTGGTGCCTTGATCTTAGTCTTCCAGCCCCTAGAACTGCAAGAAATAAATGCTGTGTAAGTCATCCAGTCTATGATATTTTTGTTATAGCAGCTCAAAGTGACTAAGATGGCTCCCAAAAATGCTGTGCCAGGGAGGAATAAAGCAACTAAAGTGTAAAAACTTAAATAAGAGGGTTAGTTAAAAAAATTCTTTTTAATTTAAAATGTTTTAAAAATAAACAAAAAATTTTATAAAAGGGACTTCCATAGTGATCCGGAAGATTCCATGCTTCCACTTGTAGGGTGCACAGGTTGGATCCCTGGTTGGGGAAATAAGATCCTGCATGCTGCAGCCAAAATAATAATAATAAAGAAGGTCAAGATCTAAGATATTTTATTGAAGGGAGCACCGCAATGGGAAAGGGACAAAGCACATCATTTGGAGAATGGGCTCAGTAGACATTAAAGAGTCCAGTGGGTCAGAGGGAGGTTCAGAAACACACAGAGGACCACAAACTCAGTCTGCAACACTGATCTTCTTATGAACAAGATGAGAAGTGTGCCTTTACAGTTAAAAGATACACCAGATCTGCATAAGCAGTGTTTTGCTTTCCTTTCCATTATTATGTAGAGATTGGGAAATGGCAAACCACTTCAGTGTTCTTGCCTGGAGAATCCCAGGGACGGGGGAGCCTGGTGGGCTGCCATCTATGGGGTCGCACAGAGTTGGACATGACTGAAGCGACTTAGCAGCAGCAGCAGGGAGCTTCCTTAGATTTTATTTTGGGTGTTAGGGCTCTATGTCCATTGAATTCAGCTTTGATCAACATGAATGGTCCCTTCACTTTTTATATTAACCTTCTTTCTTTCATCTACTGGATGCTTCTCTCTTGGTTGCATTTGACTACAAACTTCACCCCCAGTCTCCACGTTTCCTATGCTTGATGGTTGACTCTGGTAAATCTTACTAAATGATTGTCTGTCCTTGGCTTAAACTCCCTTGGCAAAGAAACATCACCAACTCTCAAAGTTGTTGATCTTTTCATTTTCAAATGGCTTTCATTGTTAGCAAGTTCTTTATTCTCTGGCCAAGTCACAGAAGCATGTACAAAATGATTGTGTAAGCAAGCTGCACCTCCTGTACTGGATCAGTAACTGCACTGATCTTCACACTCACCCATTCTACACACAGGACTGCTGGGAAGCATGGGTGTCAAAATCTTACCAATGGATAATATTTCTGTCTCTTTCAATTCAAAACAGAACATTTATTCTTTCCAAATTTCAAACTCTCTTTGATGGCTGGTCTCAATAAGATGTTTTTGATGACTGCTTTCTTCAGGTAATTGGAGTATGTGTGTGCTTAGTCACTCAACCATGTCCAACTCTTTGTGACCCCATGCAAGGTACGTTGTTTGCGAAATGAATCTGTAGCATTTTCAAGGAACAGGAGTGCTGATGAGTAGGACACTAAAAATATCTGCTGCAGTCCATCCCATGTACTACCCAGACCCACTTATGCCCGGCTTGAAATTAATCTGCTTTGTTAAGGATTCTACAAATGGCCAGACTCACTCTCTTACTCTCTTTATTCACATACACACATAATACAAACAATTTCTGAAACAAATCTCCTTCTTTTACCTCTCATTTAAAGTCTCCTCACTCTCAGGCAGCACTTCCACCGGCCTAAGCTTCTTACCTGATGTATCACAGACATACCTCCATGAGGATTCTCAGCCTTAAATTGACTTGATCTTGTCAGATTATCCCCAGGGACGGAAAGTACCAAGAGGTTCCTCAATGAATCCCCTGAGTTCCAGTCTTATTTCTGTCTGTCCCCTATAGCATCAACCTCTCTTCTCCTGATAAGCAGTAGAGTAACTCCTTTCACTCCTTGCTGACCTACTAGCATGAGGCATACAATGTATCTAGACAGCAACCAAAGTTTTAGGTGTAATGAATCCTCAGTTGTATCCCAGGGTGGAAGCCTGTGCTGCAACCATCCTCCCCTCCCCATTTGTCTCCACCTTATGAGTTCATTTTACCATTCTATCAGGCTTGCATCTTCTGGCTTGCATGACATCTGTGAGATAGCGCTGTCTGCAACCAGAATAATTCCGCAGTTAGAGATCAGAAGTAAGTTGCTGGTATGTGCAACCATGGAGTATGTGATGGGAGCCGACAGTGTCTGCTGCATTGATAATAAAGGGGTCTGTGATGCTGTGACTTTTAAAAAGGAATATATATTTGGACTTCACCCCAGTTCCTGGCACAGGGCTCCTAAAACTCTTGGAATTTCTTATGTGATGAGAGCTATAAAGGTGTCTTTTCTTATGTTATTGGGTTGACTCTTGGGCCCCACCTAAGAAAGGGGGCAGGTTGACAAGAGAATCAACCATGTGATTAGAAGACTGAAACTTTCCTTCCTGCTCTTGACCTCCAGGAAATGGACTGGGGTTAGAGGTTGAATCATTTAATTGATCATGTGTATGTAATGATGCCTCCAGAAAAACCCAGGAGAGTGTTTGGAAATCTTCCAGATGGGTGGACACATGGAGATTTGGGGAGAGTGCTGATTCTGTGAGAGCCTGGGAGCTTGGAGACTTTTCTCCACACCTTGCATTTTGCCTCTATCTAGCTTCTCCTTTCATAATGAAGTGGAAATCTAGTAAGTGGCTTGCCTAGTAGCTCAGTGGTAAAGAATTCACCTGCCAATGCAGGAGACACAGGAGACATGGGTTTGATCCCTGGGTTAGAAAAATCCTCTGGAGAAGGAAATGGCAACCCATTCCAGTTTTTTTGTTTTTTGTTTTTTGTTTTTTTTTTGTTTGTTTGTTTGTTTTTGCTTGGGAAATCCCATGGACAGAGGGACCTGATGGGCTGCGATACAGCCCATGGGGTTACAAAAGAGTCAGACATGACCTAGTGACTAAACAACAAAAAATCTAGTAAGCAAATTGTTTCTCTGAGTTCTAGAGCTACTCAAGCAAATAAACTGAACCTGAGGAGAAGGTCATTGGAACCTCTGATCTATAGCCAGTTGGTCATAAGCACAGTAATACTTTTGCCTGGTTCTGAAGAGGTAGCGAAGTGGACTGTGGGGTGGGGGCTATGGGAGGGAGGGCAGTCTTATAGTACTGAGCCCTTAACTTTGGAATTGGATGTTGTCTCTGCCTGGAGAATCCCAGGGATAGAGGAGCCTGGTGGGCTGCTGTCTATGGGGTCACACAGAGTCGGACACGACTGAAACGACTTAGCAGCAGCAGCAGCAGCTATATGGATAGTGTCACAATTGAGCTGAACACTAGAACACCCAGTTGGGGTCCAAGAATTGCTTATTAGCTAATGTTGGGGCAAACCTACCCACTGGAGGGACAATAGATATGATGCAAAGAACTGCAGCGCTAAACTATGAACTATCCATTCCGTCACATGATTTTATCTTGATAGCCAGACTGCATTGATTTTATCACTCAAAGTATTCTGTCTTTTATTTTGTCCTTTATTTTATACTGTCATTTGGACACACAAAAAAATTGTGTAAGGTAAATCTGAGGACAGAGAAAAGGAAATAAAGCAAGTCAAATATAATCTGTGTCCCCCTAATTTTTCAGGATCTCTTCAATGAGGAAAGAGAAAGGCAAGTGTGAGCAGGACTTGAAGTCCTCAGTTACTGAGCGTAACGTGTAAGTTTTCCGCAATCAAGTGGTAACAGAGAGTCATCTGTTCAGATCCTACTTGGTCCTACTGCTTGGGTGCAAGAGGAAACTTATTTTAGCCTTCAGCCAGATATATTGGTTAAATTATTACCATTTTAATTTAGAGGCAGCTGAGAAAATATACTCCAATTACTCCTAGTGACCACTGAATTCAAGATGTCTTTTCATTCATTAATTATTGAGGATTGGGCTGGTGTGAGAGGAGGTAATGGTGACCTCTCTCTCTCTTTCTCATTTAACACCTCCTTCATAGAGGTGTTGTAAGGATTTCTCCCTGTGTGGTAATGAAGTTCAGTAGCCTGTTTTGAATATCTCCATGGAAAAAAGTGTTATAAAATTTTAAAGCAAAAAGTATACTTCTACTAATAAAGATGTTGATCTTGAAATGCAATATGAAAACCAGGGAATGGAAATTTAAAATTTGTAATGAAATGCTATAAAGCTGGGATCTCCTCTGACCTTGGGAGTTCGGCAGGGGTGGGCCCAGGGAAGACTTGGATGGGAGATGTTGCAGGATGTGGTGGCGGTGATTCAGTAGGTGGCCTTCGTCCATCCCAAGGTGGTCCAGAGCCAGCTCTGGGCCGTGAGTTATGGAGCCCTGTGCTGCAGGAGAACCATCTATTGGATGCAATATAAGACTGAGGTTCTGACCACTTCTGCTCATTAAAAATTCCAGGGCATTTTTATAAGGTTAAGGATGGATCCTTGTGTCCTGCAATCTGGTTCCAGTTGGGTAGCTATGTTGGCTTCTTCGTAAATTCTAGATATAAAATATGTGTGGAAATTTTGGGAGGATGATTAACATTTCTATGGGAGAATATTCAGATGGATTGATTCAGAATTGTATCCAGAATTATTCTTTCAGGGAGTAGCAAAACAAAATACACCTATTTGAGTGACCTTCTTATTGGGGCATAAATGTATTAAAGATGAGAGATAATTCCCTTTTGTTAATAAGCTCATTTTATAAGGATTAATTTAAAGACTCTCTCCAGGATTTATATGTGGTGATGAAATGACTTGTATTTTGAGGATTTTTCCCTGGGTTTTTCTTCAGTCTCCAGAATAACTGATATTTAGAAGAGGAAATGGAATAAATTGCATAGGGAATGATAATACTGTTTTAATTTAGAGTAATCTGAAAGTTTTTCCTGATCTCGCTTAGCTATGTGTCACCCATAATTTTACATTGTAATTACAAAAATCATAGCAAGACCATACAATTTATTCCTAATAGTAAGTAGACCAAGATCCTTTGAAAAGAAAAACAGAAAATCAATAAAAAGATTTGGTCAGAGAGAAGAGAGTGATTATCACAGAAAAGTTACACATTCCTAGGTTTATCTAGAATCACCCTTTTCTGGGATGGAAGAAGAACCACATTACTTTCTTCTACAATCACTTACTATTCTTACTGAACTCAAAATGCCCCATTTCTAGATTTTGGTTAAAGGGAATCATTGAGCCTAAGCTCTGTAGGTAATTTGCCATTTCTGTGGAAAGTTACCATAGCTTTGTGGTTCCAGCAGGATTGGAAAAAAAAAAAAAGGCTCACAGTTTCAAGCAGAGAACAACTCAGATTAATTAACAGGATACTTCCCTCCTGGTATGTGAATGTGAGATATTGATTACATTGAGAAGTCCAGATGGTGCCTTCTTTTCTGAACTCCATATTAGTGGGAGAAATAATAGACTTTAGCATTTTCCTCTTTGTATCTGAGTTTAGGTTTTAAGAGTAAATAATAATTTGTAGATACTGATTACTCTTTTTCTGCAGTTTCTACAGGTGATTATTTTTTAAATGCTGAATTTTGACTCTTTGGCTATACTCTTTATATCTATTATATATACTCTTTATTATCCAGGCAAATAGTATAAAGTATATTCTTTATACTCTATTATCCAGGCAAATAGACATGCCAGAGTCATAAATGAGATTGCCCTTTGTGGGGTGGGCTGGGGCAGGGCACAAGAATTTAACAGGCAGTATAACAAATAGCCCTAGATTCTATAAGATCCAATACAGCTATGAGTTAGAAGAATACTGTAAATGTAAGTGAAAGTAAAAGCCTCTCAGTCGTGTCCGACTCTTTGCAACCCCATGGACTATACAGTCCATGGAATTCTCCAGGCCAGAATACTGGAGTGGGTAGTCTTTCCCTTCTCCAGGGGATCTTCCCAACACAGAGATTGAACCCAGGTCTCCCACAATGCAGGTGAATTCTTTACCAGCTGTGCCACAAAGGAAGCCCAAGAATATCAGAGTAGGTAGCCTATCATTTCCCTAGCGAAATTTTCTGGCCCAGTAGGGAGTGTAGAATAACTAATCAAGTTCCAGTATTATTCAACTACATTGACTTCAAGATGAAAAATACTAATTGCTGGATCATAGCATCACCAGACCTAGAATCCAGACTGAATTGTGCAGTATCTTAAGTGAGGCATCAGTGCTTATTTCTATATTTATCCAATTAGGATGCTATTATCTGCTCCATCCATTTTGTATATTTCATGACAAACAATGCTAATTATCCTTGGAAGCAAAGAATAAAAATACCAAATACTTGTAAGCATTTCTTTTTAGAACATACTGTTTTATAATTATCAAAATAGTAAAGTGTTATATATTTTTTTGTTTATAGTTTTATTTTACTTTATAATATATAACCAGGGCTTCCTGGATGGCTCAGTGGTAAAGAAATCTACCTGTAATGTTGCAGACACAGGAGACCTGGCTTCTATCCCTGGGTTAGGAAGATCCCCTGGAGAGGGAAATGGCAACCCATTCCAGTTTTCTTGCCTGGAAAATCCTGTAGACAGAGGGGGCTAGTGGGCTACAGTCCATAGGGTTGTAAAGAGTCAGACACAAATGAGAATGCATGCATTGGATATATTACAATTATTTCAAAATTTAACCAAATATAAAAAGAATTTTAATGTGTGAATGATACAGAGAAAACCAGTAAGAGAATGGGAATTCTAACATGTATACTGTCATGTAAGAATTGAATCGCCAGTCCATGTCTGACGTAGGGTGCAGCTTGCTTGGGGCTGGTGCATGGGGATGACCCAGAGAGATGTTGTGGGGAGGGAGGTGGGAGGGGGGTTCATGTTTGGGAATGCATGTAAGAATTAAAGATTTTAAAATTTAAAAAATTAAAAAAAAAAACAAAAAAAAAAACCCAAAAATCTGCAAGCAATAAATGCTGGAGAGGGTGTGGAGAAAAGGGAACCCTCCTACACTGTTGGTGGGAATGCAAACTAGTACAGCCACTATGGAGAACAGTATGGAGGTTCCTTAAAAAATTGCAAATAGAACTACCTTATGACCCAGCAATCCCATTTCTGGGCATACACACTGAGGAAACCAGAATTGAAAGAGACACATGTACCCCAATGTTCATCGCAGCACTGTTTATAATAGCCAGGACATGGAAACAACCTAGATGTCCATCAGCAGATGAATGGATAAGAAAGCTGTGGTACATATACACAATGGAGTATTACTCAGCCGTTAAAAAGAATTCATTTGAATCAGTTCTGATGAGACGGATGAAACTGGAGCCAATTATACAGAGTGAAGTAAGCCAGAAAGAAAAACACCAATACAGTATACTAACACATATATATGGAATTTAGGAAGATGGCAATGACGACCCTGTATGCAAGACAGGAAAAAAGACACAGATGTGTATACCAGACTTTTGGACTCAGAGGGAGAGGGAGAGGGTGGGATGATTTGGGAGAATGGGAATTCTAACATGTATACTGTCATGTAAGAATTGAATCGCCAGTCCATGTCTGACGTAGGGTGCAGCTTGCTTGGGGCTGGTGCATGGGGATGACCCACAGAGATGTTGTGGGGAGGGAGGTGGGAGGGGGATTCATGTTTGGGAACGCATGTAAGAATTAAAGATTTTAAAATTTAAAAAATAAAAAAAATATATAAATTTATTTATTTTAATTGGAGGCTAATTACTTTACAATATTGTATTGGTTTTACCATACATCAACATGAATCTGCCATGGGTATACACATGTTCCCCATCCTGAATCCCCCTCCCACTTTCCTCCCAATACCAACCTTCTGGGTCATCCCAGTGCACCAGCCCCGAGCATCCTGTATCATGCATCGAACCTGGACTGGTGATTTGTTAAGCACACAAAAAATAATAGTGATTCTCCTTTAACTAGTATCAGAGAAAATGCAACATATACATTTTTCTTTTATTCATATACAGTTGTAGAGATAAAATTTAGAGAGATTTATGTACCCATTACTCAATTCTCCCAATGGTAACATCTTAAAAAAGTATAAGACAAATTCACAAGCAGGATATTGGCCTTGACACAGTTAAGGTATACAGCAGATTCAGCACAGGAAAATCTCCAGTGCTCTTTTGTAGCCACATACACTTTTCCCACTCAGCCCACTCCCTGACCTCTGCCAATCCCTCATCTGTTCTCCATTTTGATAGATTTTTTCATTTCAAAAATGTTACATAAGAGAGATCATATCATGTAACTTTTGGGGATTGACTTCTTTCACTCGGCATAATTCCCTGGGGATTTATCCACATTATTTTATCCAAGCTATTTTACCTAGGTGATCCTTGTTTTCAACTAATACACACAATGAAAGAATCATTATACAGAATGGAAAGGCTGCCTCTTATTGCATTTATTTATTTATTTTTAATACTGAGAGTTTAAGGGACTAGTATTCAGAATATTAAAGAACACTAATTGGTATGTCCATTCAGTGGAATATTATTCAGCCATAAAAAATAAGTACTGCCACTTGCTACAGAATGGAATAACCTTGAAAACATGCTAAGTGAAAGAAGTCAGACAAACAAGATGACATATTATATGATTTCACTTATATAAAACATTCAGAATATATAGAAAATCCATAGAGGTAGAAAGTAAATTAGTAGTTGCTGACGCTGGGGAAGGAGGGAATAAAGAGTTGCAATAAATGGAAATAGAGTTTCTTTGGGGGATTAGATAGCAGTGATGATTGTACAACTCTTTGAATCCACTAAAAACCACGGAACTGTGTATTTTAAATAGGTAAAATTTATGGTGTGTGAATTATATCCCAATTAAAAATCAAACAGTAGTGGGATATTCCCTCTTTGGAAAATTTCAGATTGTTCCAATTTTGATTAGGTAAGAAACAGAAAGTGAAGAGGAACTAAAAAGCCTCTTGATGAAAGTGAAAGAGGAGAGTGAAAAAGTTGGCTTAAAGCTCAACATTCAGAAAATGAAGATCATGGCATCCGGTCCCATCACTTCATGGCAAATAGATGGGGAAACAGTGGAAACAGTGTCAAACTCTATTTTTGGGGGCTCCAAAATCACTGCAGATGGTGACTGCAGCCATGAAATTAAAAGACACTTACTCCTTGGAAGAAAAGTTATGACCAACCTAGATAGCATATTCAAAACCAGAGACATTACTTCGCCAACAAAGGTCCATCTAGTCAAGGTTATGGTTTTTCCAGGGGTCATGTATGGATGTGAAAGTTGGACTGTGAAGAAAGCTGAGTGCCGAAGAATTGATGCTTTTGAACTGTGGTGTTGGAGAAGACTCTTGAGAGTCCCTTGGACTGCAAGGAGATCCAACCAGTCCATTCTGAAGGAGATCAGTCCTGGGATTTCTTTGGAAGGAATGATGCCAAAGCTGAAGCTCCAGTACTTTGGCCACCTCATGGAAGAGTTGACTCATTGGAAAAGACTCTGATGCTGGGAGGGATTGGGGGCAGGAGGAGAAGGGGACAACAGAGGATGAGATGGCTGGATGGCATCACTGACTTGATGGACGTGAGTCTGAGTGAACTCTGGGAGATGGTGATGGACAGGGAGGCCTGGTGTGCTGCAGTTCATGGGGTCACAAAGAGTCGGAGAGGACTGAGCGACTGAACTAAACTGAACTGAACTGAAGAGACAGATGGTGACCTCTAAATTCTTAGATTACATTAGAGCATAAAAAAAAGTGAAAATGTTGAGTCACTCAGTTGTGTCTGACACTTTATGACCCCATGGACTATAGCCTGCCAGGCTCCTCTGTCTGTGGAATTCTCTAGACAAAAATTCTGGAGGAGGGGAGCCATTTCCCTCTTCAGGGGATCATCCTATCCCAGGGATCAAAGCCAGATCTCTTGCATTGCAGACAGATTCTTTACAATCTGAACCACCAGGGAAGCCCTTGTTAGTATTCATTCATAACAAGCCCTGAGATCAACAATCTGGAGATCTGGGTTCTTTGTCTTTGATGTTTTATTAACTGGAGTAAATCTCAGTTTTTCTGGGTCTCAGTTCCCTCTTGTGTAAAATAGGGATGGTAATATAAGCTTTACTGACAACATATATATTGTGAAGATTAATTAAAATAATAAATATAAAATTATTTTTAAAACTGAAGAGCACAGTATAGATATCATATTAGCATATTTCCAGAATTGTATAATCTTTAATGATGGAGTTCTAGATTTACTTTATAACTTTATTCTATCTTTAAATATGCTTTCTCCTTAAGTTGGTTGTAAAGGAAGAGAATTGGCTTGATGGATTTTTCAGGTAAGATTTAGAATTAGTTAATTATCTCTATTCTTGCTCTTTATCCCTCATTCCATCAATCACCTAATTCTAGACATTTGGCTGATTATAATTTCCCCTGATGGCTCAGTGGTAGAGAATCTACCAGTGCAAGAGATGCCAGTTCAATCCCTGGGTCAGGAATACACCCTGGAAAAGGAAATAGCAACCCATTTCAGTATTCCTGCCTGGAGAATGCCATGGATAGAGGAGTCCATGGAGGTGCAAAGAGTCAGGCATGACTTAACGAAGGATTGAGCATGTCAATTTCCCTCCTAAGTGATAAGGAAGCTCAAAACGCTTTATTAACCTTTAAAAACACGGGTTCATTTCAGTTCATTTCACTTACTCAGTCCTCTCTGACTCTTTGTGACACCCATGAATCACAGCACACCAGGCCTCCCTGTCCATCACCAATTCCCGGAGTTCACTCAAACTCATGTCCATCGAGTTGGTGATGCCATCCAGCCATCTCATCCTCTGTTGTCCCCTTCTCCTCCTGCCCCCAATCCCTCCAAGCGTCAGAGTCTTTTCTAATGAGTCAACTCTTCGCATGAGGTGGCCAAAGTACTGGAGTTTCAGCTTTAGCATCTTTCCTTCCAATGAACACCCAGGACTGATCTCCTTCAGAATGGACTGGTTGGATCTCCTTGCAGTCCAGGAACTCTCAACAGTCTTCTCCAACACCACAGTTCAAAAGCATCAATTCTTTGGTGCTCAGCTTTCTTCACAGTCCAACTCTCACATCCATACATGACCACAGGAAAAACCACAGCCTTGACTAGACGGACCTTTGTTGGCAAAGTAATGTCTCTGGTTTTGAATATGCTATCTAGGTTGGTCATAACTTTCCTTCCAATGAGTAAGCATCTTTTAATTTCATGGTTGCAATCACCATCTGCAGTGATTTTGGAGCCCCAAAAATAAAGTTTGACACTGTTTCCACTGTTTCCCCATCTTTTTGCCATGAAGTGGTGGGACCAGATGCCATGATCTTCATTTCCTGAATGTTGAGCTTTAAGCCAACTTTTTCACTCCCCTCTTTCCCTTTCATCAAGAGGTTTTTTAGCTCCTTTTCACTTTCTGCCATAAGGGTGGTGTCATCTGCATATCTGAGGTTATTGATATTTCTCCCAGCAATCTTGATGCCAGTTTGTGTTTCTTCCAGCCCAGCATTTCTTATGATGTACTTTGCATATAAGTTACATAAGCAGGTGACAATATACAGTCTTGATCTACTCCTTTTCTTAATTGGAACCAGTCTGTTGTTCCATGACCTGTTCTAACTCTTGCTTCCTGATCTGTATACAGGTTTCTCAAGAGGCAGGTCAGATGGTCTGTTATTCCCATCTCTTTCAGAATTTTCCACAGTTTATTGTGATCCACACAGTCAAAGGCTTTGGCACAGTCAATAAAGCAGAAGTAGATGTTTTTCTGGAACTCTCTTGCTTTTTCCATGATCCAGCGGATGTTGGCAATTTGATCTCTGGTTCCTCTGCCTTTGCTAAAACCAGCTTGAGCATCTGGAAGTTCACGGTTCACATACTGCTGAAGCCTTGCTTGAAGAATTTTGAGCATTACTTTACTAGCGTTGAGATGAGTGCAATTGTGTGGTAGTTTGAGCATTCTTTGGCATTGCCTTTCTTTGGGATTTGAAAGACCTTTTCCAGTGCTGTGCCCACTGTTGAGTTTTCCAAATTTGCTGGCATATTGAGTGCAGCACTTTCATAGCATCATCTTTTAGGATTTGAAATAGCTCAACTGGAATTCCATCACCTCCACTAGCTTTGTTCATAGTGATGCTTTCTAAGGCCCACTTGACTTCACACTCCAGGATGTCTGGCTCTAGGTGACTGATCACACCATCATGATTATCTTGGTCTTGAAGCTCTCTTTTGTACAGTTCTTCTGTGTATTCTTGCCACCTCTTCTTAACATCTTCTGCTTCTGGTAGGTCCATACCATTTCTGTCCTTTATTGAGCCCATCTTTGCATGAAAAGTTCCCTTGGTATCTCTTGGTCTGACTGTGATGGACCGCACAGAAGCATGGCCAAGAGGAGCTACCCCTCGCCCAAGGTCAGAGGCGGTGACCGAAAGTGCCAGGTTGCATTGGCACAAGAGCGGCCAAGAGGAGCTACCCCCTGTCTGGGGTCAGGGGTGGCGGCCAAGAGGAAGTACCCCATACCCGGGGTCAGGGCAGGCGGGTGAGAAGAGTATCCCCACGTCCAAGGAGCAGTGGGTGCACGGGCGCAGGAGGGCTGAGAGAAGCTCCTCCATGTTTAGTGTCAGGAGGGGTGGCCGTGAGGAGATACCCTTCGGTAAGGAGCAGCAGCTGCGCTTTGCTGGAGCAGCTATGAAGAGCTACCCCACGTCCATGGTAAGAGAAACCCAAGTAAGACGGTAGGTGTTGCAAGAGGGCATCAGAGGGCAGACACACTGAAACCATAATCACAGAAAACTACCCAACCTGATAACACAGACCACAGCCATGTCTAACTCAGTGAAACTACCGCATGCCGTATTGGGCCACGCAAGACGGGAAGGTCATGATGGAGAACGTCTGACAGAATGTGGTCCACCGGAGAAGGAAATGGCAAACCACTTCAGCATTCTTGCCTTGAGAACCCCATGAACAGTATGAAAAGGCAAAATGATAGGATCCTAAAAGGGGAACTCCCCGGGTCTGTAGGTGCCCAATATGCTACTGGAGATCAGTGGAGAAATAACTCCAGAAAGAATGAAGGGATGGAGCCAAAGCAAAAACAGTACCCAGTTGTGGATGTGACTGGTGATAGAAGCAGGGTCTGATGCTGTGGAGAGCAATATTGCATAGGAACCTGGAATGTCAGGGCCATGAATCAAGGCAAATCGGAAGTGGTCAAACAGGAGATGGCAAGAGTGAACGTCAACTTTCTAGGAATTAGTGAACTAAAGTGTACTGGAGTGGGTGAATTTAACTCAGATGACCATTATATCTACTACTGCGGGCAGGAATCCCTTAGAAGAAATGGAGTAGCCATCATGGTCAACAAAGAGTCTGAAATGCAGACCTTGGATGCAATCTCAAAAACAACAGAATGATCTCTGTTCATTTCCAAGGCAAACCATTCAATAGCACAGTAATCCAAGTCTATGCCCCAACCAGTAACACTGAAGAAGCTGAAGTTGAACGGTTTTATGAAGACCTACAAGACCTTTTAGAACTAACACCCAAAAGAGATGTCCTTTTCATTATAGGGGACTAGAATCCAAAAGTAGGAAGTCAAGAAACGCCTGGATTAACAGGCAAATTTGGCCTTGGAGTACAGAATGAAGCAGGGCAAAGGCTAATAGAGTTCTGCCAAGAGAATGCACTGGTCATAACAAACACCCTCTTCCAACAACACAAGAGAAGACTCTACACATGGACATCACCAGATGGTCAACACTGAAATCAGATTGATTATATTCTTTGCAGCCAAAGATGGAGAAGCTCTATACAGTCAGCAAAAACAAGACCAAGAGCTGACTGTGGCTCAGATCATGAACTCGTTATTGCCAAATTCAGACTTAAATTTAAGAAAGTGGAGAAAACCACTAGACCATTCAGGTGTGACCTAAATCAAATCCCTTATGATTATACAGTGGAAGTGAGAAATAGATTTAAGGGATTAGATCTGATAGACAGAGTGCCTGATGAACTATGGATGGAGGTTCATGATATTGTACAGGAGACAGGAATCAAGACCATCCCCATGGAAAAGAAATGCAAAAAAACAAAATAGCTCTCTGAGGAGGTCTTACAAATAGCTGTGAAAAGAAGAGAAGAGAAAAGCACAGGAGAAAAGATATTAATCTCTGAATGCATAATTCCAAAGAATAGCAAGGAGAGATATGAAAACCTTCCTTAGCGATCAATATTAAGAAATAGAGGAAAAGAACAGAATGGGAAAGACTAGAGATCTCTTCAAGAAAATTAGAGATACCAAGGAAACATTTCATGCAAAACACTGGTAGATTTCATATAAAAGAAGATTAAGTTTATAGGCCACAGATGTTTCTGAGCTATATATAAATTTTGTCCTGGTATTTGACTATCACATGAACAAAAATTTGGTGGTTAGTATGACTTTTGTTGTTGTTGTTTAGTCCCTAAGTCATATCCTACTCTTTTGAGACTCCATGGACGGTATTATGCCACGTTCCTCTGCCTGTGAGATTTCCCAGGCAAGAATACTGGAGTGGGTTGCCATTTCCTTCTCCAGGGGATATAACTTCTGAGAGTAAATTAAAAACTAACTTTAAAATTCAGTGATATTGGAACATCAAAAGAAATAGCCTATACTTACATTTTCCTTTCTATCAAGCAACACAAATTTTTCTCTATAAATATTCTCTACTGGAAAGCACAAATCATCCTTAAGTTCTCCATTTTAGAATGGTCTACATATCAGTACCAGCTATAGGACTGAGGTATTTGCTCATGAAGTCAGAGCATGCTACTGCTACTGCTAAGTCACTTCAGTCGTGTCCGACTCTGTGCGACCCCATAGAGGGCAGCCCACCAGGCTCCCCCCTCCCTGGGATTCTCCAAGCAAGAACACTGGAGTGGGCTGCCATTTCCTTCTCGAATGTATGAAAGTGAAAAGTGAAAGTGAAGTCAGAGCATAGTCTTGGACAATTTATTAGTCATTTACTTGGCAGGCACTGTATTTTCTTCCTTCTACCTCTCCCCACAATGAAGTTTATTTTTATTTTTTTCATATTGTTACCCATTCCATTTATATTTTAAGCAAAATTCATTATTCTTCATAAAATACTATTATTCTTAGGCTTTTGCCAACATATTTCTTTATTTTGAAATGAGGGTTATTTTAAAACAATTATTACTGAACAGAAAGCAGTTCACGTTCAGTCCTTTCCTTCCACCACCATTTACTTCCACAGATACAACTGAAAATTACTAGTCATGATAATGGGCCTGAGACACCACAGGATTTTGAATCAGTACAGAGGGCCAATTAAATTTGTTTTGCCTATGATGCTAAAGCAGAGAAGTAAAATAATCTATTTTAATAAATCTCTTTAATAATATAAGCAGTCTTAAAGCTCTAAAACTCATACTGTCCATAATATTTGCTATCTGTAAAAAAAAAAAAAACAAACAGATATACTATAAATGTATTCACACTCTCTTGCTTGACTCAGGTACTCTGTACCCTGTGAGTTCCTTCTTCCTTAATAATCTTGTAGTCTACTAAGACTGAGATATGGAGGGTACAAAGAATTCTGTAAATGAAAGCTCACATTTTCCGCTTTGAAAAGAACATCACCTTTTTATATATATGTATTAAAAGATAAGACTCAATGAGTGAAAAGTATGCTGATTTCACACACACACACACACACACACACACACACACAATTTATTATTATTTCTAAAACTCTGGTCAGGAAGCAACAGTTAGAACTGGATATGGAACAACAGACTGGTTCCAAATAAGAAAAGGAGTACGTCAAGGCTGTATATCATCACCCTGCTTATTTAACTTATATGCAGAGTACATCATGAGAAATGCTGGACTGGAAGAAACACAAGCTGGAATCAAGATTGCTGGGAGAGATATCAATAACCTCAGATATGCAGATGACACCACCCTTATGGCAGAAAGTGAAGAGGAGCTAAAAAGCCTCTTGATGAAAGTGAAAGAGGAGAGTGAAAAAGTTGGCTTAAAGCTCAACATTCAGAAAACTAAGATCATAGCACCCGGTCCCATCACTTAATGGGCAATAGATGGGGAAACAGTGGAAACAGTGTCAGACTTTATTTGTGGGGGCTCCAAAATCACTGCAGATGGTGACTGCAGCCTTGAAATTAAAAGACGCTTACTCCTCGGAAGAAAAGTTATGACCAACCTAGATAGTATATTCAAAAGCAAAGATTTTACTTTGCTGGCTAAGGTCTGGCTAGTCAAGGCTATGGTTTTTCCAGGGGTCATGTATGGATGTGAGAGTTGGATTGTCAAGAAGGCTGAGCGCTGAAGCATTGACGCTTTTGAACTGTGGTGTTGGAGAAGACTCTTGAGAGTCCCTTAGACTGCAAGGAGATCCAACCAGTCCATTCTGAAGGAGATCAACCCTGGGATTTCTTTGGAGGAAATGATGCTAAGGCTGAAGCTCCAGTACTTTGGCCCCCTCATGTGAAGAGTTGACTCGTTGGAAAAGACTCTGATGCTGGAAGGGATTGGGGGCAGGAGGAGAAGGGGATGACAGAGGATGAGATGGCTGGATGGCATCACGAACTCAATGGACGTGAGTCTGAGTGAACTCCGGAAGTTGGTGATGGACAGGGAGGCCTGGCCTGCTGCAATTCATGGGGTCGCAAAGAGTCGGACACGACTGAGCGACTGAACTGAACTGAACCGAACAGAATATATATTTCCATTTTTATATACTAATTCACTTTCCAAAGTGTGATAGCACTTGCGTGTCTAGAACAAAGAGTTACTGATGTTACTGATCAGTTGCTGATGTGAGCAACCAGGGTAACGAATGTGGACCTGATGGATAATGGATACCCATCAATGAATGGTAGGAAAGATTTGGATTCTAGGCCTAATCATGATCGCATCTGTTTTATAAATCAAACATAGTGTGTCTCATTGCCAGATTTTACAACTAGATCAAGGTCATGGATTTGTGTTTCAGACCAACTGAGGGAATTTATGGGGAAGTGATATGAAAGATATCCTAAAACCTGTGACTCTCATAGTTGACAAGCTCCTGAGATCTTGGGATTCACCCTGTGTTTATTTTACAGCCTTCATAAGGAATACAACTGAATTACACATTTTATTAGTGTGTGAAATACTAGATGTCTCATAAATTCCCAGCTAATGTGCCAAAGTTTAGAGGTATGCCTGAGATTTTAGTCTCTCAGGATCCATGCCTGAAATCTTCGTCTGCAAAAAGCTTTGTTCCTTTAATCCAACGTGACAACAAAATGTTATCGTTTCCCGCATGTGCTACCATGTGGACAAGATTGGAAATCCCTGTACTGAGAGCACTCTGATTTCCTTAATGATTTGTTTAGGAAAGGTTGAGCCAACTTTTAACACCCAAAATGTGATGTCAGAAAGCCCAACTCTCCGACACTGGGGAGGCAGAGGACACAGAAGTTGAAGTGAACTGTCCTGGTGGTTTGTGCTGTAGAGAGTCTGGCTCCCTGAGTAAGTGTTGTGGAGGAAAACTGTTCTTACCTCTTGCTTTCACTCTTTAAAGAGGGTTTTTACACCAGTTCACTATTGTATATCCAAAGGTGCTACTTAAAATCTTTGGGAATGAAAGAGAGGGGCAAAATTCCACAGAGCAGAATGGAAAATGTTGACTATTACTTTTTTATCTTCTAAATAAGTAATTTATCAAACAGTTTTTTAAAAAGTAACTTTCTGTGAAAAGCATTGCTTACATGATTTTGTCTATGGGTCTCATTGGGACTTCTAATGGGGCTTCCCTGATAGTTCAATTGGTAAAGAATCCGCCTGCAATGCAGGAGACCCTGATTTGATTCCTGGGTAGGGAAGAGCTGCTGAAGAAGGGATAGGCTACCCACTCCAGTATTCTTGAGTTTCCCTTAGTGATGCAGCTGATAAAGAATCCACCTGCAATGCAGGAAACCTGGGTTCGAGCCCTGGGTTGGGAAGATCCCCTGGAGAAGAGAAAGGCTACCCACTCCAATATTCTGGCCTGGAGAATTCCATGGACTGTATAGAGTTGGACATGACTGAGCAAATTTAACTTTCTCATTGGGACAACCAAACTTCAATGTAGATTTTGAAGCATCTGCCCACTTGAGCATTTATATGTAATTGCATCTCCAAAATGCAATTTTATACATTTTTCCCTAACTGGATGTGGAATAATGTGTTAATAAGGCCTATATTTCCAAATTGTTTTAATTTTTAAACTTAAATTCAGCCACTCAAGAAGTGTTAATTGGAGTAGCTAGGTTATAATGTGAGCTATGACTCTTTAGGCAGTCATTTATATTCAGAAAACTCTTGGTTCTGGATTTCTCATCTGACATGCAACCAAAAGCATGTATTTAAATACCTTTTCCCCATGCCTGCTAGAAACCTGCTGTAGATGATGGGCATGTCATCTGAGAAGCAGTACAAAGTTTTCAGAACGTTGGCTATTACATGTTGCTCTTCTAAATGAGTCATTTATTGAGCAGTTTTGAAAAGCGAAACTTACTGTTGAAAGCACTTACTTGCATGATTTTGCCTATGGGTCCAATCATAGGCAATCATAGGTTGCCTATGGGCAACCAAATCTTCAGTGGAGATCTTGAGGCATCTACGCATTTGAGCGTTTATATGTAAAAGTATATGGAGATCGTCTTTAACAATAACAATGAACAACAACAACAAAAAAAAGAATGAACAAGAACCTTCTGGGTAGCGATAAGTCCTACAAATAAAATGAGACAGGTCAATGTGAGAGTGACTAAAAAATGCACGCGTGCAAACGGAGTCCCAAGACTTTGTAAGATTGCTGGGGAAAAGCCTTCCAAGCAGGCAATACTTGATGTGAGAACTGATAGGGCAGAAGAAGCCAGTTCTGTGAACATCTGTAGATACAAAGGTCCTGATTTGACATGACACAGAACTGCAAGATAGCTTGAGGAGCAAGAGATGTACTCTCCCTCAGAAGCCACTAGCCACATGAGGCTATTAAAATTAAATACAAGAATTCAGTTCCTCAGTGGACAATTAAATACAAAAAGTCATAGTTCAGTCGGGAAAGAATCTGCCTGAAGTGCAGGAGACCTGGGTTTCATCCCTGGGTCAGGAAGATCCGCTGGAGAAGGAAATGGCCACCGGCTCCAATATTCTTGCCTAGAAAATGGACAGAGGAGTCTGGTGGGGTACAGTCCATGGGGTTGTAAGAGTCAGACATGACTTAGTGACTAAATCACCACCACAGTGGCACTAACCATGTTTCAAGGGCTCAACAGCTACCCATGGTTAGTGGTTACCATATTTGAAGTGCAGAGTATTTTTTATCATAGAAGAAATTACTAATGGATAGTGTTGCACAGTGAAGTAAAGCTGGAATAGGACAAGAGGTCACAGAGAGTGTCTTGGAAAGATCATAAAGGTCCTTGTGGGCTGCTGGGGAATTCTGGATTCTGCAAGGTCAGTGGAAGCCTTTAGGTGGTTTTAAGGAGGGAGTGACATCACTGAATTTAAAAGTGACATCATTGGATCACTCTGGCTATTGTGTAGAAAATGAATCACCAACTTTTTTTTTGTGTAGAAGAGCATCACCAGCTTATAGCAGCTGTCCAGACCAAGGATGATGGTGGGTCTTGAGCTGGTTATCAAAGAAGGATGGTGAAAAGTTCATGGATTGAAGTTGTATTTTAGAAATAGAATCAAGTGCGCTTGCTAATAGATAAGAAGAGCAAGATAAACAGAGGAAGGAATAGAGGGCAATACCCTCTTAAGAGGTATGAGAACTAGGTAGGTGGTCATGATTTTTTCTTAGGGTAGGGGAGGATTGAGGAGAAATAGGCTGGGTGTCTGGGGACTGGTGATAGAAGGATAGGGTAGGGAGGGGGCTGAAAGTTAAGAATTGTTTTGGATGGTGATGGTTTAGCTGCTAAGTTGTGTCTGACTCTTGCGACCCGATGGACAGTAGCCTGCCAGGCTCCTCTGGCCATAGGATTTCATATTTTAGTTACCGATTAGATATATGTACACAGAGGCCAAGTATGTTGTGGAGAATAAGTGAACCCATACTGCGGGGTGTAAACTGTTAAATTTAAAAGAATTCCTTTAATGATAACTATATCTGGCAAAATGCAAGTGATATGCAATGGGGTTAATTTCTAAATCCTCTTCACAAAGTCCTCATAGAAACATCCCTGACTTTGGTTAAGTGGAGAGCTTTAGTAAGTTTTTTGAATATTTCTTTCCATTTTCCATATTCTCCTTCTACCACATTTTCATGATCCTTTGGCTGTATTGTCACCTTCTTGAATGAGAACTCATCACTAAGGGAACATTTCATGCAAAGATGGGCACAATCAAGGACAGAAATAGTATGGACCAGCAGCAGCAGCAACAGAAGCAGAAGATATTTAGAAGAGGTGGAAAGAATATACAGAACTATACAAAAAAAGATCTTCATGACCTAGATAATCACGATAGTGTGATCAGTCACCTAGAGCCAGACATCCTGGAGTGTGAAGTCAAGTGGGCCTTAGGAAGCATCACTACGAACAAATCTAGTGGAGGTGATGAGATTCCAGTTGAGCTATTTCAAATCCTAAAAGATGATGCTGTGAAAGTGCTGCACTCAATATGCCAGCAAATTTGGAAAACTCAGCAGTGGCCACAGGACTGGAAAAGGTCAGTTTTCATTCCAATCACAAAGAAAGGCAATGCCAAAGAATGCTCAAACTACCACACAATTGTACTCATCTCACACACTAGTAAAGTAATGCTCAAAATTCTCCAAGCCAGGCATCAACAGTACATGAACCGTGAACTTCCAGATGTTCAAGCTGAATTTAGAAAAGGCAGAGGAACCGGAGATCAAATTGTCAGTGTCTGCTGAATCACTGAAAAAGCAAGAGAATTCCAGAAAAACATTTACTTCTGCTTTATTGACTATGCCAAAGCCTTTGACTGTGTGGATCACAATAAACTGTGAAAAATTCTGAAAGAGATGGGAATATCAGACTACCTGACCTGCCTCCTGAGAAATCTCTATGCAAGCCACGATGCAACAGTTAAACTGGACATGGAACAACAGACCGGTTCCAAATAGGGAAAAGAGTACATCAAGGCTGTATATTGTCACCCTGCTATTTAACTTCTATACAGAGTACATCATGAGAAATGCTGGGCTGGAAGAAGCACAAGCTGGAATCAAGATTGCTGGGAGAAATATCAATAACCTCAGATATGCAGATGACACCACCCTTATAGCAGAAAGTGAAGAAGAACTAAAGAGCTCTTGATGAAAGTGAAAGAGGAGAGTGAAAACGTCGGCTTAAAACAACATTCAAAAAACTAAGAGCATGACATCTGGTCCCATCACTTCATGGGAAACAGATGGGGAACCAGTGGAAACAGTGGCTGCCTTCATTTTTTTGGGCTCCAAAATCACTGCAGATGGTGACTGCAGCCTTGAAATTAAAAGACGCTTCCTCCTTGGAAGGAAAGTTATGACCAATCTAGACAGCATATTAAAAAGCAGAGACATTACTTTGCCAACAAAGGTCCATCTAATCAAAGTTATAGTTTTTCCAGTCGTCATGGGCAGATGTGAGAGTTGGACTATAAAGACAGCTGAGAGATGAATAATTGGTGCTTTTGGACTGGGGTGTTGCAGAAGACTCTTGAAAGTCCCTTGGACTGCAAGGAGATCCAACCAGTCCATCCTAAAGGAAATCAGTTCTGAATATTCATTGGAAGGACTGATGCTGATGCTGAAACTCCAATACTTTGGCCACCTGATGCAAAGAACTGACTCACTGGAAAAGACTCTGATGCTGGGAAAGATTGAAGGTGGGAGGAGAAGGGAATGACAGAGGATGAGATGGTTGGATGGCATCACTGGCTCCAAGGACATGAGTCTGAGTAAACTCTGGGAGTTGGTGATGGGCAGGGAGGCCTGGCATCCTTCAGTCCACGGGGTCACAAAGAGTTGGACATGACTGAGTAACTGAACTGTGGAGAAAATGGACAACTTTTATTTCTATGTGGTTGCTCAGTGTCCACTTTACATGTTGGGTTTGATTTCATTTAATATGTTACACACAGTGCTAGACACTTCTTTCTGGTAGTACAGCTCTGCAACTTTCTGCATCTACCTAAGAAGATTTTATTGTTTTCATTTCCCTGCCTCCAGATTCTGGATGGTAATGCCAGGAGAGGTGGAATTTACTTTTCCTTTTGGTAGAAAAAAATAACTTTCTGGTTGTGAGGCTTACTGAGAATTGGGAAAAACCAGGACACTGCTTCTATAATACAATGGAACATTTCAAGAATGTAATTAACATACAGATCTAGTGTTTCTGTTTTGCTGCCATTAACAGATGCCATTCTCATGTTCTTCTGGTCACAATGTTGCTTTAATATCTACATTCCATCTCTTACAAGTTCAGTTTTTATGGTGATTTATTTTTTCCTAAAGAACTGAGATGCTTCAGGCGCTAGGGTACAGGGAAAAATGGAAATACTCTAAAATTCTCACTATTCCTTTCTTGCTAATCTTGATATATGCCCAGATCTTAATAATTTTTCATTTTCATATGCTCTTCTTGATGGCAGTGGATATCATCACAATATTCCAATCAAGGCTTTCACTCAAATGTTTCAGGTAGGCTCTGACATATGAATCATATGTCTAAAAAAGAAAACTCAAAAAAGCAGCAGGCTAGGGGCTCATTTGTCTTTGGCAAAGAGATCGCTGCTCCTGTTTAATTATTAAACAGATGGTGCCCGCTGCCATTGACTAGCTGCCCAACTTGTTTTCCATGTGGTAACATGGTTCTGGACATCTGATGGAGAGAAGCTGTATTATCACAGTTCCTCATATCCACTTACACCCTGATTTAAGTATTAACATCCACCCCAAACTAAAGCAGGCTGTTTCCAACAAAGTTAAGCTTAAATCTTAAGCTATCTCCTCCCTTGTCTCACGAATTTTCTTTTTCAGGTATCTCCTTTGTCTTTTCTTTAGATTGCTTCATCTCTACACATAAAATACAATAGCATAGTGAATCAGTTGGGCTTGCCTGGTGGTTCAGAGGTTGAACAATCTGCTCACAATGCAGGCGATGCAGGTTCCATTCCTGGAGAAAGGAATGGCTATACACTTCAGTATTCTTGCCTGGAGAATTCCACAGACAGAGGAGCCTGGTGGGCTACAGTCCATGAGGTCACAAAGAGTTGGACATGACTGAGAAACTAACACTTTCACTTTTTTTCCACTTTCACTGAACTAATTATCCGAATACCCCAGCTTCCACACATACTTTACCCTGGAATGTTCAGATAATTAAGACAAAATTGGATTATCTTTATTATTATTAGTGAGGGCAAATTACATTTAAGGTAGCCATATTAAAAATGAACAAGAGTTCAGGATTTAAAAAAACCAACTTTTCACACTGACGGACTTTTTAAAAAGATACTGTTTTTTCATAATCTGCCAAAAAAGCTTAAATTTTTTTACTTTTAGTTTCTCAAATTCAACATTACTACAGCGTAGGAAATGTGTAGCCTATAAACATGAATAACTAGGGTCCTGTTTTGTTTTGTTTTTACAAGCTTTTTTCATGGTAGACAATTTCACCATAGGCAGCTTTTAAGATCTTTCCTAGTGTTAACCTACCTGTTTTTATCCCCCCACCCCCATTTTGAGATTTTTTAAAATATTTCTGATTGTTTGAGCTTCCTAACTTTGTACACTTCTCTGAGGCTAGGGCCAGTTAATCTCAATGTAATTTACCATCCCTCATCAACAACTGTTGACTAATGCTCTCATACACTGTATTTTTTAAAGTAACAACAATAACAAGAGAGCTCTCCCCTTTCCCTTTCTCTTTAACAATGTTATTTGAATCTAGGTAACTTGTTGAAATTTTCCATTGTTTGGACCAACAGGAAAGCCTAGGTTCTCTTCCAGCAGGAGCAGTCAAGGCCTTACAATGCCACCTGACATTGGTTTGCTGTTGGACCTGACTTGAGTCTATAAGCATCTTTGAATCACTCAGACAGTAGATGTGGCTGTCATTTTTCAGGACAATGGGAAGTCTGCGGATTCCCCTCTAGAGCTAAGTATCCAAGCACCATCCTTTTTTCACTCCAATGTCCTGGGCAGCCGTGTGTGAGGGCCAGCCTGAGACCCTGGAGCCCCCGGAGGCTGCGAGCCCGGCGGTGGACGGATCTGAGCCACTCCTTCCCCAGGATGCTGGCAGAGCAGCCCGGCTGGACTCCGGGGAAAGAAGCTCGAGCTAAGAAGAGCGCCTCCTCCGGGGAGGGGCGGGAGCAGGGCTGAGAACGCTTTCCTAGGGAGTTGCCTTAAAGAAAGCAAGCGGGATTGCAGATCACTCCAGCTGCCTGCTTTTTTATACAGTTTTAATCAGTCGTCTCCACTCTCCTCCCTTCTGCAAAATTGCAAATCACCACCAACCTCGCACCAAAAAGAAAGAAAGAAAGAAAAAAAAAAACCTGTAAATCTCCTTCTCCTTTCTCGCCCTCACTTCCCTCCCACCCTCCCTTCCTCTCCAGCTCGCTTGCCCTCCCTCCCGTCCCTTGCGGCAGCCGCTCGTCTCTCCGACTGGGTGTCTCTCCGACGGGACTCAGCAACTTCTTGGTTATTTCTCACCCCCTTTTCCGTTTTCACCACCTTTTGCCATGAACTGGACCGACAGACGCAGGGAAGGCTGTGCTTTCTGCCCAAGGGAATGGTGGTTCGCTTCCTGGGGCCGGGTCGGGGAGGATCGGCCGAGGAGAAAGAAAGAGTGATAGAGAAAGAGCTGCATTAAGGAGAGGAAGGGGGACCTCCGTCGGCTGAGGGCCCCTAGCGTGCAGCAGCACCCAGGATGGCCGCGAGCTCTCCCCGCGTCCCCGGCTCCAGCTGCGACCCCCGCACGCCGGACGCCTCGGGCAGTCTTTAAAATCCTGAAGTCCGGAGAGACCCCAGAGGACAGAAGTCGGGGGTGGGGGTGGAGCGGAGAATGCTGCAAAGCTTTTCCAAGAGAGAAAAAGAGGAAGTCTGACCGCTTCTGCCTGTGCTAGCTTTTCACTGGAAGGCGTCTCTTTAGAGCATCTAGCCTTCTCCAGGAGTTATTCGAAAGCTGAAACTTTCAGTGCTCGCCGGCCTGGGAGCAGGAGGGATTCCGAGGGTGGGATTGCGAGAAGAGCGGGCGTGATCGCGCGCGCGCGTGTGTGTGTGTGGCGGGGTGGGGGCGTCGGGGGGGCCCTCGGGGACTCCGCGAAGAGGGCGCACCATGGCCGTGCCGGGCGAGGCCTCCCGAGTCTGGGCCACGCCGGGACACTGGGAGGCGAGGCCGGCTCCAGCGGCGGGCCCCGCATCGCCCCGGGACGTGGGCTGCCGAGGCTGCTGGGGCGCCCGGGTGCTGCGGCCGCTCCGGCGCTCGCGGAAACTTTCCTCGGCGCTGTGCGCGGGCTCCCTGTCCTTTCTGCTGGCGTTGCTGGTGAGGCTGGTCCGCGGGGAGATCGGCTGTGACCTGGAGCGGAGTAAAGAGGAGGCGGCGGAGGAGGAGGAAGCAGCCCCGGCAGCAGAAGGGGGCGTCCTCCCGGGGCCGCGGGGAGGTGCTCCCGGGGGCGGCGCGCCGCTCGGCCCCTGGCTGCAGCCCTCAGCGCTGCTCTTCAGTGTCCTGTGTGCCTTCTTCTGGATGGGCTTGTACCTCCTGCGCGCCGGGGTGCGCCTGCCTCTGGCCGTCGCGCTGCTGGCAGTCTGCTGCGGGGGGGAAGCGCTCGTCCAGATTGGGCTGGGCGTCGGGGAGGATCACTTACTCTCGCTCCCCGCCGCGGGGGTGGTGCTCAGCTGCTTGGCCGCCGCGACATGGCTGGTGCTGAGGCTGAGGCTGGGCGTCCTCATGATCGCCTTGACTAGCGCGGTCAGGACCGTGGCCCTTATTTCCTTAGAGAGGTTCAAGGTTGCCTGGAGACCTTACCTGGCGTACTTGGCCGGCGTGGTGGGGATCCTCCTGGCCAGGTACGTGGAGCAGATCTTGCCGCAGTACTCGGGGGAGGCTCCGAGGGAGCATTTCGGGTCCCAGCTAATCGCTGGGACCAAGGAAGAGATCCCGGTGTTTAAGAGGAGGAGGCGGTCCAGCTCCGTGGTGTCCGCCGAGATGTCCGGCTGCAGCAGCAAGTCCCATCGGAGGACCTCCCTGCCCTGCATCCCCAGGGAACAGGTAAGGACCTGCAGCCCCCCTCTCACTCGCCTCTCGGGAAAACTTGAAAGCTTTTGGGATCTGCCACAAAGTGGAGGGAATTGGAGCGCTGGGAACAGAAGGAAAGACAGCCCAGCAAAGTGCCCTAACTTCAGACTTGGAAACCAGGGAGTTTTTCTCGCCCTCTCGCACAATATTTTATATCCTGAACAACAGGAACATGAATAAGTAATAAAACTAGATGGTCTTTGCAGGGTCTTCCACAGCTGAGCCAACTTTTTAAGATGTGCTACACCTGGCGGATGACTTGTCTGTACTTTTAAGTGCTCTCATGTTTTCCTCCTTTAGCAGAAATGTTCGAATTAAATTTTTTTTTAAGGGTGATTTTGAAAACGAGGATTTTGCTAGATTTCTTTCTGTTCTTTTTTTTAATAGAATTTCTTTCTGTTTCTTTTCATAAAATTTCTTTCTTCTGAGAAGACAGGTAAACATTTATGGAAGTCAGTAAAAATATTCTAGAGTTAAAGCAAGGAATGCTTGACGGTGAGGTGCTGATATACTCTGGTTTTGCAGTAACTTTTACTTAAAGAGGCTGCCTTTGGTGGTGCCCAGTTTGCTTTTTAAAATGTAATTTGGGGACATACATTATTCCGTGCTGATGTGTTTTGTATTAAAACCATAAACTTCAATTTGGGGAACAATATGTTGAACTTCAGAATTTGTCAGAATCGTGGACTGCGCTGTTAGTGTCAACTTGAAAAAATTTCTCTTGAGTATCTACATACTTAGTGGATATTTAGCAATTCAAGTGGATTTATACAGGAAATAATAATTTAGGAAAATATTTCTAAATTGCTGGTAATATAAATCTTTCAGAGAGGAGGATGAGGAATCTAGAGTTATGAGTGAGGTTATCCCAGATAATGTTTAGTGAATTTGGGGGACTTATTTCCTTATTATCATTGTTTTGAGATCGTGGAATACAGTTGCTATAAAGGGTGTAAAAGAACAAACCCCTATTTTAAAAGCAGATTGTATCTGAGGAGAACTTCAGTGTTCACCTCTCTACTTCAAACTGATTTGACACTTGAGGGTGGAGGTGATAGAGAGCTGGTTAAGTATAGCAAGTGGAAATTTACACTTTTATCATTTAAGTTTATGCCTACCTATGGCACTATGAGGACAACTTTAGGGAGTGAGAGAATGCCCTAGGACATAGTAAGCTTTTTCTCTTTAGGTTACTCTGTGGATAATCATTTGGGTATTTCTAAGAAATAGCAGTCACCATATGGTGTGATGACTAGTTTGTTTCTCAAATGGAGTTAATCACACAGAATGTGGTTGTTTGACATTATTTAGCAGAATGGATGACAACATTGCAGTCTCTGTGTTTATTTTAAAGCAAATGTACTTATTTAGCTTTCCCTTTAGATAAAGCAAATATTTCTTGGGTTTAGCTTACTCTAAGGGTGAAGTTAAAAACAGGCCACTGACTGATACTTAGTTTTGGTAGAAATCTGGACATCACCAGAATAAAGTAAGCTCTCTATAAGCCAATTGGAGGAAAACACATTTTAATTTCTTTTTAAAGTCACTGATAGAACATCTTTTAAATAAAAACGCTGCTAGTTTAAATGTATTTCAAGTACACTTTTCTTTAACTTACAGGGAAATGTGACCTGATCATTGCAAAATTGAAACTTAATTTCTAAGGCAAATCTGTGAGTTAAGCATAAAAAACCTGACTCCAAAATCACATCATTTAACCTCTGAAATTCGATTTCTGAAATTTCTTATTAACATTTGAGTTAAGGGTAGATTTAAAATGAGAAGGTGTTTAGGGGAGTTAACCAGCAGTGTTAATTAACCCATAGATTTTTACTGGTTTTCTCTGGTTTGAACTGACAAATGGATGATTTGAATAGCCTGCAGACTTCTAAGATAATTATTGAGCATTGAATTTTCACGTTTTGCAGATGAGTGAGGTCGATCATGTATATTCATAATATATTTTGATCAGTTTCTTTGGTTGCCATTTTTTTTTAAAGGCTATGTTTATGAAGACTCCTCTAAAATGAGAGACTATCTCTTATGGTTGATGGGAAAGCAAGGTGACATTTAGCAGAAATTTATTTACTTGAATTTTTAATGAGGGCATGGGTAAGTGTGTGCGTGTTACTTAAGGCTATTTTTTATATATGACCCTTTAAAGTTGTTGCTGAGCATAATTGTTGGGGGGGGAGTGGGTGGGAACTGACAACATGCTAGGATCTTATAAGACAGGGCAATATCTCATACGTTAGCCTAACTGTGTGAAAAGTTCAGGAGCTATATAGTAAATGGCTTATCTGTTTTATCACAAGGAAACAAACTTCTGATTAAGGGTGCAAAGTGTACCACTGTCATCTGAATGCTTTATGAAATCAAGAATCATAATAATTATAAAACACATATATAATACTGCCCTGAATGCTACCTGATTAGGAGTTCTTTTCTGAAAGAATGTCTACTCTTTAAGATAATCCTCAGGCAACAAGTGGATTTTAAGTAGAGGTGTAAGAACATAAAACACAGAGAAGCTGGCAAAGTCCTCTGGAGAATTTCATTTGGACTTTGCTCATTGTGAGGTTTAAAGGTGAGAGAATTCCAACCTTTTCTTTGTGTGAATGATAGCAGCCACTAGTTTAAGAGCTATCTCTCGGCAATGACTCAATTCTGAAAGGTCAAGGAGAATAGATGATAAAATTGTCATAAGGCAAACCAAATGACAGAGTTCCCTCCCTCCCTGCCTTCCTTCTCCCCTTCCTGAACCATCATGAAGACAATAGATCAGCTATTACATACAGAACTGAGTTTTGCAGCATTGCTCATAATTACAGCTTCAGCCAAAGAGAGGAGATCGATCTAGTCTTCAGTCTCAGAATTAACGGGACACTGGGTGAGATGCTAATGAAGAAGTAGGCTCTCAGGAAAGAACCCAATTGGTAACATTTCATGGTTTTTAACTCACTCCTACCGGCCCAGTAGGTTCAAGATTTTTGTAGATCAGTGAGTCAGACTGTACTTTTTTGGTTAAGAAGGCAGATGATTCCATTAAGGTGTATGTATCTTTCTTAAGTGGATGTTTATATCCCTGAGCAGGTATCACCTTGTCTTCCAAACACTAAGGTCCTTAGAATTTCTTGAATTATTAGAAATTATGCATGATTACTAAATGTTATTTTTCAACATAAAATTTTAATTCAGCACTTGTAACACTTGAATATTGTATTTGAAAGGGTGTCTCTTTTCTTGATACTCTACACAATTGGCTGGCTCTTTCCCTCTAATTACTGGAACCACCTTACACATTGATTTTTGAAAGAATTCAAACCTCACAAACCAATTTTATTTTAGTTACATGTTAAGAAGGATTTAATATCTTTGCCCACGGTTTCACATAAAATAAACACAAGCAGTATGCCTCTCACCTCACCGTTAATACTTTTGTACCAATTCATGACAAAATTCTTTGTGGTGGGTACACTCTCAGTCAGAAATGTACAGCTGTATACTTCATTTTGTGAGATTAAAAATCAAAATATTTTCACACACATAGGGCCTTAAGGCTGTTAATTAAACATATTTAGCAAAAAGATCTTTAGCAGGCTTTTTAGGAATGTAATTTTTTTTTAAGAGTCTAGTGGTTGGTTATCAAAAGTAGAATCAAGTTTTTCATTATTGATATAAGAAAGATATTTTCAAGCAAAGAAAGCCAAAAACGGAAACAGCAAAGCAAAAAGAATATGATACAGTAGTAGGTGTAGTTTTCAATGGTAGGCCTTCTTACATCTTTGGTGAAAAGTACAACTATCTTGCATTTACTGTGTATTTTTTAAATACAAAAGTATTTCTTCTGAAAATATAGAATTAATTGTTCTTTAAACTCCTAAATACATTTCAGGATAACAGAACATATTTCTCAAATTTAATAAATTTCAGAAACAATTATACCTTTTTAATCCAATTGTACCTTCTATCACATTTCAGGAGTCTAACTTGGCATATGGCTATACAAAGAACAATATTGATTATTTATGACCTGCTGACAGAATTAAAATTAATTAAGGCCAACTTCTAAAAACGCTAAAAAGGAAAAACAAGATTTTCTCATCCTTTGGGAAAGGTGAGGGCAGAAAATTTTTTGGTGTGTAGGGACAAAATTGTGATTTTACTTTGTGACTATAGATATTTAAAGCATACTGAAAAAAGTGTTTTAACTGACAGAAATAGTCAGTGAATCTATATAAATTTACAGAGGTTGGAAGGAGGCAAACAGTAATTTCCCTCTTTCTGTATTGAGTCTAAAGTGTAGAAAAGTTAAAACTGTAGAACTGAAAGAAATGCTGTGTATGCTGGGCTGTCATGTTAATTAAATAAACAACCAGAACAGTGACTCTGTGTATGAAATACATTTTGAAAAGTCTAGGGGGGAGGGGTTCAGGCAGGCAAGGGTGAGTGACACTGGCATGAAAAACATTCATTTATCTGTAGTGACATTTGTGTGGATTTGCTGCGCTCTGTTAGGAAATACAGCTCTGAGAAGAATCTCTTCAGGACTCTAGGTGAATAACAGTCTTCACCAAGTTTAATTTCACTTCCTTTTTCAGTAAGTTCTCATTTATTACGTTGAAGTAGGATGTTTGGGAACCTCAAAATTAGAAATCTGCATATACATTATATCTTAAGAGTGTTGATTAATGTGATTTGTGCCAGTAACAGCCCAGTAGTCTATGTACACTTCATTGAAAACTTGGGTTATTTAATCTTAGTAAAAGAGTGAGTTTATTTAGGGTGTAGGGGGCAGAGTTGGATTTTTCAGAAAAGCTTTTTTGCATAGGGCAAGTTTCTTGAGCTTTGTGAAATCAGACACAATCCTACATGTTTCTGGTGAATAGTTTTCATTGGCCGTGTGTGTGTGTGTGTGCGCGTGCGTGCGTGCGTGCTGAGTTGCTTCAGTCGTGTCTGACTCTTTGCGACCCCATGGACTGTAGCCTGACAGGTTCCTCTGTACAAGGGATTCTCCAGGCAAGAATATTGGAGCGGGTTGCCATTGCCTTCTCCAGGGCGTCTTCCTGTCCCGGGGATTGAACCTGTGTTTCTCAAGTCTCTTACGTTGGTAGGCAGGTTCTTTACCACTAGCGCCACCTGGTAAGCCTTTCATTGGCCATGTGTCTTCTATTCCATGGAGTCTCTACCTCTCTTTCCTCTTCTGGGTGTGATATTAAAAAGAAGCTTCAAGTGTATTAAATTGAAAACTCAATTTGTGTTTATTTTCTATTAGTACATTCCTATTTTCAAGGAAGCTCTATCAAATGATTCAGAATAAACCAGGAGATTCAGAGACACCTCCATATTCTTGCACTTAAAGCTGTGCTCTTAATATTCAAATGAACATTAGTTCCTTTACATAGAAATTTAAATGCTTGTAGGAATTACCTCACAGTATATACTTTTACTATTGGTAGTATTTTTTTAAAGAAGTTTTTTGTGTATGTTTTCTGTAAGGCTATCCTAGGGAATTATCTCCGTGTTGCACTTGAGAATGTACACTTGCACAATTGTCAGCATAAAATACACAGGTTTGATTTCTGGGGGAAAGAAGTCTTAAAAAGATGTGCAGAAGTCATAGTTCAGAGAAAAAGTTGTTAGGTACTGATTGCTGAAAATATTAGTTGGCCGTATGTGTTCTCCCAAAATGTCTGCTATTTTAGAAGAAGATGCTATCCTTAGCTAATGTTATTCATCAAAGTGTTTGGTCAGTGAACCTACACAATGTCAAGTCAACATGTTTTGTCTGTGCATTAATAAACCTTGTGCTAAAAAGCATACAAATTCTATACAGGTACAATGTAGCACCTTGGCTCTTCAGAGCTTAGAGCCTAGTTAGGATAATGAGATATCACCATAAGAAAGGGAGAAATCACAGTAAAGTATGGAAATGACCTCTGAGGTAATCACTGAAGCAGTGCATATAATATCTTAGAGCAGATTTTAAATCTAGAGCCAGAACCGTTCATCTCATCTCTGAAATTTTATGCGAAAGTTCATCCTTTCATTTTTTGGGGGAAAAATTTTATGTTTTCATAGATTTTCAGAAGGTCCTCAATGCATAATGGTTAAACATAATTGTTTTAGGTTTTGAGCAGGTTTAGGTTTTGAAGGCAAGGGAGAATTATTTCTTTGAAGTGGAAAGTAATTTAGTATACATTAATAGGACTTCTGAAATAAAGATAATATAAGATTTGGGACACGTTACACACACCTCAAGCTAACACAGTGGTGGCTTTCCTATCCCGAGGTGTAGTCTATGGCTTAAGGAATTTGTTGCAGCGAGATCTTAAAATGCTTAATTCCGTGCAGACTGTAGTTAGGAGACTAGAATAAGTCTGATTTTAGAGAAAAGGAAACGGAGGGAGAATCAGCTAAAAGTATGTAGCAACCTGAGGTAAAATGTTGACTTTTATCCAGTTCTCTGTTGGACTTGAATCTGCTGCTGGGGAACAGTGGAAAAAGAGTTAGGCAGATCATTTTAAACCTACCAATCACTTGTGATTTTACACTGGAATCCAACTCTAAATTCTCATTCAGGATTAGAAGATTGAATAAAACCCATTGAATGTACAGATAACATAACACAAAACTCTAGAGCCCTTACAAAGTTGAGTTTTCTGGTCATCTACCAGGCAGCCTTTAGACTGTATTATTCAAGACTTTGTCCCAGAAATGAATATCAATTGCATTGCAAAGTCCTACTTTGTGGAATCTTTATCTCATCAAAGAAGAGTGCATGATGGTGGTTTAAATATTGATTTCTGTTTTCATTTTAGTTTTTAGTGAATCGATTTAAAAATGATCAGGATTTCAAACTTCAAGGTGAAAAGGAATCTGCACATGGGTAAAGCATTTCTTTGCTAGCAAAAACAGCTGGTGGTTTTTGTTCATTTAAGTTATTTTCATGGCTTCTGTGAGAATCCATTAAAATATAAGTAAATAGGATGTAAGTTTTTTAGAGGCAGTCATGAGAAACATTACCATTTAGAAGATGGAAAGCTGTTTGGGAAAAGTCACAAACTAAACAACTTCTGCTTATTTGATTTGATAAGAGCTGTCATTTATTATTGAGGAATCTGAATGATTATTACAGATTTTAAGTATTTCAAGTCCTGTTAAGATGATAATAAAAGTACTCAGGTGTATTCATGTTTTTTCATCCTAAGAATATGGATAATTGTAAGGAGCACATGATGTCTGTTGTGTGTGTTTATGTGTGTGCATACATGTATGCATGCCTGGGTGTGTGCAAGACTTTTTCCTCTGCCAGGAAATTGCTTTACTTTCATCAATTTAATGGAGAAACAGTGTCACCCAGTGGCTTTGATGAAAACAGTCCTGTAAACATTATAGATAAGTGCTGTCCAATAGAAATATAACAGGAGCAAATTACTGAATTTTATGTTTTCTAATAGCCTCATAAAAAAGTAAAAAATAAATAAAAACTAACTAGGTGAAATCCATGATAATACTGTTTAATTTAATCAATTATATCATGCTAACATAAAATCAACATATAAATCAAGATATTTTGCTTTCTGTTTTTTTTTTTTGTGTGTGTGTGCTAAAGTCTGATTTTGTGGTGTATGTTTTCCACTTACAGCCCATTTCAGTCTGGTGTAGCTACATTTCAAGTACTTGATAGACACATGTGGCTGATGGTTAATCTTTGGAACATTTTTAAAGAGGTGAAGTACTTGAATACTAATGTTACCCCTTCCATTATAATGGAAAATCCATGTAGATTTTATGATAGCACTTAATATACAACTGTTCACATTTGTATGTAATCTTGATAGCTCATTTTTGTATCGCTTGCTGCTCTAATAGTTGGCTTTTCCTGCTTTGACATTACTGCACATATTTTAAAATATGTTGATTTTAATTGGAGGGAGAGTTTAACAGAGTCCTTAATGAGGAAGCATTTTGTTAACTTGATGTATAACACAGAATCAGTGTTACCAACTAATTATGAATTTGCCTTTCAAAGTGTGATTCGTTAACAGGGATGGCTTATGGATATAGTGTCAACACGTGATCAGCCATGGTGATTAGTCTGTTATTGGGTTATCTAATGTCTCTTTAGAAATGAAAGTGCTTATGTTTATAATGCATGTCGTTATCTTGGTAACTTAGGAAACTTAAGTGACAAACCTGCTAGTAGCTTTAATGGATGAAAATTCTAACAGTGTCTATAAAAGGCTGATGACTCCTTGCTATTGCTTATGTAAACACCACTCTCATACATATACAAAAGGAAAAAGCTTCTATTTTGTGTCCAGAAAGGACTAGAAATTTTGATAATATGTAATTTCTAAACTAGGAATTGAGATTAGGTAGCTTTTGAAACCCTGTGTGATTTCAAACTGCATGAACCTAGAAAAATGTGCGGATGAAAAAGGCAAACTTTAAAAGTCCCACCATCCTGGGACTTCCGTGGCAGTCGGGTGGTTAAGACTCTGAGCCTTCACTGAAGGGGTTAGGTCACTGGTCAGGGATCTAATACCCCCACATGGCACCGCCAAAGATTGAAAGAAAAAATTAAATAAGGCCTCTTGCCCCCCTTACACTCTTTACCTCTTTCCATCTCCTTCCCTCAAACTCTGTGAATTCATTAACTCTAGGCATAGTTCCAATATTACATTGAGAATTGATGAGAAGACAACTTTTGATTTGATATATGGTATGATCCTTTACATACATAGATGTATAGAATTATTTTTTAAATAGGCATTTATTTTGTGCATATTGGTTTATAATCTGTATGCGTTATTTATTGTATGTTTTTTAATTTATGAATTTCTCCCTTCTAAAGTAAGACATTATTTATCTTTGCATTAGAGAATAAAAATACAGAGGTATGTAGGTTTTCATGTATAACTTAGGAAATAATCTAAAAAGAACAAAAGGTAATAGAATCAGGATATACAAAGAAGCTCATTTATCCAAAAAGAAATAATGTGGACTCAATCTCACTCCTGGTGAAGTTGGTTTAATTCAGCTTTCTTTGAAGTAACTAGCTGAATAATAAAAAGCTATAGGAATCGTAACTGTTACTTGAGTTTGTATTTAATATAACAAGTCATTCACCCTGGCTAATTCTGAAATTACTTTAAATTAATGTAGAAGTTGGGCTTGTAAATTTTTTTTTTTTTTGGCCAGTCTTTTCTTATAATGTCCTGTGTGTGTGTGTGTGTGTGTGTATGTGTATAAATATTTTTCCAAGTAATGCATTTTATTTCATTTTTTTTTAAACAAAATAGGTTCTTCTCACTCAGAGTGTGTTTAAAAATTTAAGGAATGCTTTTCTATCCCCCACACGCCACTGTACCTTGTCAGAATTTTGAAATAATTTTATGCAAGAAGCTTGTGGTTTAAATTTAATAGAATGTTAATAGAATTTTTCCACCTTCTGAAGTAAGTTGAAATAACTGAATATGCTGTGTCTGTGGCAAGTGTTTCCTCCTCTTCAGATATAATCCACTTAAATAAGCCTAATGGAAGTTTGAAGTCATAGAAATTTGGCAGGGGGAATGGTTTATTTGGGGGCGACCCCTGTGGAGTCAGCCTTCTTTGGACGTTTTTAAGCTAGTTTGAGCACAGAGAAAGGAAATGGTTCTTATTTTTAAACTAAGTATTTCAGAGGATGAAGTTAACAGGTCTGCTTAGGAAATGCTCTTCAGGAGGCGATGGTAGTCCTATACAAAACAACCCCCTTGTTTGGGTGTTAGCAAACACCTAATTCCGCAACAATCTCCCAGGGAGGTGGGAGAGACATCCTGAGCTGCCTGGGCTCCCCGAAAATCTACTTGCTAGGCTCAAGAACTGAACAAGTCACACTCCTATCACAACATTCTCATTATAAAAGGAATCAACCCTTCTTCCCTTCCTTGTGTCAGCCATCAGTGTTTTTTTAGAAAATTCCAGTGTCTTGCTCATTGTATGCACCAGCTAGTGGAATAAAGGGACGGAGAAGAAAGAAATGATTTTACTCTGAATATTTATCCCCCAATCTCCTGAGACTGAGCTAGTGATTAAACCTATTGAAGTAAACTTCTGTAGAAAAAAGTAGCCTATTCACTAGCCTGTGAATTTACATTTTTAAAATATTAATACTTTTATTACTATAAAAAGTTTATCTGTACAGTTCTCCATAGTGGCTATATCAATTTACATTTCCACCAACAGTGCAAGAGGGTTCCCTTTTCTCCACATCCTCTCTAGTATTTACTGTTTTGTATTATTGTTACTATTATTGTAGATTTTTTTTGATGATGTCCATTTTGACTGGTGTGAGGTTTCCTCACTGTAGTTTTGATTTACATTTCTCTAATAATGAGTGATGTTGAGCATCTTTTCATGCGTTTGTTGGCCATCTGTATTCCTCTTAGGAAAAATGTCTGTTTAGGTCTTCTGCTCATTTTTTGATTGGGATGGTTGTTTTTCTGATATTGGACTGTATGAGCTGCTTATGTATTTTGGAGATCTAATTCTTTTTCAGTTGTTTCATTTGCAATTATTTTCTCCCAATCTGAAGGCTGTCTACATAGATACACTGCCATGTGTAAAACAGATAACTGGTGAGAAGCTGTTATATAACACAGGGAGCCCAGCCTGGTGCTCTGTGATGACCTAAAAGGGTGGGTTGGATGAAGGGAGGGAGGCTCTAGAGGGAGGTGATATATGTATAGTTATGTCTGGTTTGCATTGTTGTGTGGCAGAAATTAATACAACATTGTAAAGACGTTTCATCCAATTAAAAATAAATAAAAACTCAAAACATAACTTACAAAGATTCTCTGGCATGTGTCAGATAAGGAGCTGAACTTGCCTATGCCTTTCGTGGTAGGAAACCCCACTCAGCATGAGTCCTAGATATTTATTTTTAGCTCGCTTCCAACTGAAAATAACCAAACCACCCCCAAGACCAATGTGGTATGAACTTCAGAACAGTATCTGAAGTTAGGGTATGTTTTTCAGAAAAATAAAAGTTCAAGTCTTTTTCATGTACAACTAATGCTTTAATTGAGAAAGAATCGACTTTGAGATTTGTTCCCATGGCTTTCTACAAAGTGTTGGTAGGTGTTCAGCTACACCTTTTTACAGTTAGTCTATATTCTTGTTAGAGGTTCTTAGTGAATTGCTGTTTCCTGAAAAGTCTCATGTAAAGTAACTACTGTCTCCTTTTTATCTGTTAATTGTGCTCAGTTACAAAATATAATTTGAGCATATTGCTTCCAGGGATGACTTTGTGAAATTAGCTTTTTTTCAAATGTCATCCAACTGTAGTGCTAGCCCAATTGTGCTGAATAATCTAGAAGTTTGGAAGCATAATTTCAGAGTCCAGAGGAATTTAGAAATGAACAGTTCACAAGACTTCATCGGAATGACAGGTTTCAATTTATCCAATCAATTTTATGGTCTCTCTAGTTTTTAATAGAACCTGTTAAAATAGAAAGGAAGTTTTAAGTTAAATAAGAATATTTTGTTGCTGTGTTTTAACTCTTAATAGAGAGAGATTGTCGTCTCCTCTCACCGAAAGCAGACATTTCTCTTCTGAGTATGTTAAGTAGATTATCATGCCTTTAAAAGAACTAGGAGTACAGTTTAGAAAAAAAAAAAAAAAAAGTTATTTCCCACTTTCTTTTCCAGAAAAAAGTTTCTTTTAGTTTGTGGATGTCAAATGGTCTCATATATCTTTTAGAAAGGCTACCTCTACTGAAAACTTTGAGAGTTTCAGGTATCTTTGAATATATTTAAAATCTGAATGTTGCTTCTCTTTGAAAACATAAATTACAAACTGAGAATTTAGTTACAGATTAATTCATCTTTTGAAATAAACAAGATATATTCTTTAGTAAAGGAGCCATTTCTAAATTTATTTGACATTTTTGTCAAATGCAAAATAGAATAAAAAATTTAGGAGCAAAATCTTACTCCATTTTCATTTTAGTACAGGAAGCTAACCATTTGAATAGTGTCTGTTTTTACTCTTAATGATTTGTTTGTGCTACAATTGAAATTGTTTTTGCTAGATAAGCAGGGCCTAAATTATAGCAGCTATTAAGGTCTCATTTTGTCCACTTCTCATTCTTTTTACTTGAATAATAATGGGATTAGCTCTTCTTCACTCCTTCAAAGAATGACAAGAGCTTTTAAATATATTCAGTGGAATTTCTGTAAGCCACTAACTAGTCCTTATTGAAAAGTGTGAGAATTCGATTGGCATTGTTGGATCAGGATATAACTAAACACTGATTAAGTAAATTATCTAAAAACCAAAGTAGCATTCGGAAGTGGAAACTGTCCATAATAAATGAGGGAAAGAAATGGAAGCTAGTATTTTGCTTGTGCAGAAAGAAGACTAGATTGAAATTGAAAGAATTCCTCTGTTTAAAAAAAATATATATATATGTACAATATATATATGTGTGTGTGTGTATATATACATACACACACACACACATTGATTGAATAGTCTTCTGGGTATGGGCCCCTAAAATCTAGAACTCCTTATGGTTTGGAAAGAGGAGACCCTGGGGGTGTCACTTCCTGCCCAGGCATGCATTGTCAGGATCTGTCCTTAACTTTAGACCTAAAACTCTTTGATCATTTTTCAGAGGTCATAGTGCTATTCATAAACGTTCCAGACATTGATTACTTTCAAAGATGTAGATTCTTACTTTTTAGGTTTTTAGTGCATTTGTCACTTTGACTTTAAATGTAGCGTTATGGCAATCTTGTGTGAACTTTTACCTCTTCTGTGTCAAGACTGATGAAAAAGGTCAGCAGATTAATATATCTTATTTAAGATTGACTCTCTATTTCCTAGGTGGTGATAGTTTAAAGAACCCGCCTGTCAATTCAGGATACTTAAGAGATGCGAGTTCGATCCTGGGATCAGGAAGATCCCCTGGAGGAGGGCATGGCAACCCACTCCAGTATTCTTACCTGGAGAATCCCATGAACAGAGGGGCCTAGTGGGCTATGGTCCATAAGGTCTCAAAGAATTGGACACAACTGAGTGACTTAGCACGTATGCATGCAGTCTATTTCACACTGACTCTTTGTTATCTTCTAAGTATTTTAGTATACCTGAATTCTTACCATCTTTTTCCTTGGTGCTAATCTTATGTAATTATAATGCTATGTTAATCAAGCTCCAATACTTTGGCTACCTGATACAAACAACTGACTCATTAGAAAAGACCTTGATGCTGGGAAAGATTGAAGGCAGGAGGAGAAGGGGATGAAAGAGGATGAGATGATTGGATGGCATCACCAGCTTGATGGACAGGAGTTTGAGCAAGCTCCAGGAGTTGGTGATGGACAGGGAAGCCTGATGTACTGCAATCCATGGGGTAACGCAGAGTTGGACATGACTGAGCAACTGAACTGAACTGATAAATGAAACTGTTGTTTATGAATTCTGATAGTAAAAGGCTCTAATTAATAGATAAATAGACTTCTTCCTTCAGATACTTTCAAAAATTTTGTAGGAGATAGCCTGACCTCACCTACTTAGCATTATACCTTATCTAGCACTTTCTAAGTCAAGCTGCTATATATGTGTCTTCAAATGATATAGTTCTTGAATTTTAATATGAATAATTATTTGGGAAGCTTATTAAAATGATAATTCCTAGGTCCTAAGGCCACATACTCTGATTTAAATATGTGTAGAATGGGGTCCAGAAATCTAGAGTTTTAGAGCATTTAGGTCACCTTAGTGAAGAAACACAGAACTGTAAACTTTTATCTAATAAAACTAGACAAATTTGGGACTTTTGCAATGTGATTAAGCAGTTAAAAAGCACTTGGTTGAGCATCATGAGGAAAACATTTAAACACACACATCTATATATATACACATTGACAGATTATACACACAGACATAACTTCCAGATGTTCAAGCTGGATTTAGAAAAGGCAGGGGAACCAGAGATCAAATTGCCAACATCCGCTGGATCATCGAAAAAGCAAGAGAGTTTCAGAAAAACATCTATTTCTGCTTTATTGACAATGCCAAAGCCTTTGACTGTGTGGATCACAATAGACTGTGGGAAATTCTGAAAGAGATGGGAATACCAAACCACATGACCTGCCTCTTGAGAAACCTGTATACAGGTCAGGAAGCAACAGTTAGAACTGGACATGGAACAACAGACTGGTTCCAAATAGGAAAAGGAGTATGTCAAGGCTGTATATTGTCACCCTGCTTATTTAACTTACATGCAGAGTACATGATGAGAAACGCTGGGCTGGAAGAAGCACAAGCTGGAATCAAGATTGCCAGGAGAAATATCAATAACCTCAGATATGCAGATGACACCACCCTTATAGCAGAAAGTGAAGAGGAACTAAAGAGCCTCTTGATGAAAGTCAAAGAGGAGAGGGAAAAAGTTGACTTAAAGCTCAACATTCAGAAAACTAAGATCATGGCATCCGGTTCCATCACTTCATGGCAGATATTTGGGGAAACAGTGGAAACAGTGGCTGACTGTTTTTCTGGGCTCCAAAATCACTGCGGATGGTGACTGCAGCCATGAAATTAAAAGACGCTTGCTCCTTGGAAGGAAAGCTATGACCAACCTAGACAGCATATTAAAAAGCAGAGACATTACTTTGCCAACAAAGGTCCATCTAATGAAGGCTATGGTTTTTGCAGTAGTCATGTATGGATGTGAGAGTTGGACTATAAAGAAAGCTTAGCACAGAAGAGTTGATGTTTTTGAACTGTGGTATTGGAGAAGACTATTGAGAGTCCTTTGGTTGCAAGATCCAACCAGTCCATCCTAAAGGAGATCAGTCCTGGGTGTTCACTGGAAGGAGTGATATTGAAGCTTAAACTCCAATGCTTTGGCCACCTGATGCAGAAAGCTGACTTATTTGAAAAGACCCTGATGCTGGGAAAGGTTGAAGGCAGGAGGAGAAGGGGACGATAGAGGATGAGATGGTTGGATGTCATCACCGATACAATGAACATGGGTTTGGGTGGACTCCGGGAGCTGGTGATGGACAGGGCTGGCGTGTTGCAGTTCATGGGGTTGCAACGAGTTGGACATGACTGAGCAACTGAATTGAGACAGATTATTACAGTTTATTAACCTATGTGTTTGTGCTCGCTCAGTTGTGTCTGACTCTGCTGCTCCATGGATTGTAGCCTGCCAGGCTCGTCTGTCCATGGAATTTTCCAGGGAAGAACACTGGAGTGGGTTGCCACTTCCTTCTCCATGGGATCTTCCCCACCCAGGGATTTAACCCAGGTCTCTTGCATCTCCTTGTAGGTGGATTCTTTTACCACTGCGCCACCTGGGAAGCCCCATTAACCAATGACATTCATAAAATTTTCACTTTGATTTCCCCATTGAGGATATCTCAGAGATGTTATCTGATACTCTGAAGATCAGTTTTTTCCTTTTTGAGGATGAAGAAAGAATTTCCTCACCTATCTCCTATATGCTGTTACAAAGCTTAAATAAAAATATATCACCCTACAAATGTTAAGTAGAAAGAGTATATGCTCTGGACAGAGACAGGGTGAAGCTTTGTAACGTATACAAGGTCCTTCAACTTTCTGAATATGAATAATCCTATCTAACATAGGAAGACTACAGCCCACTTCTTAAAGTGTGAAGATTAAGTTAATAGAAGTAACAGACATTTGTTCTTGTCAAAAATCCTCCCCTTGCTGAACAAGAATGGTGTGTGTGTGCTAGGTTGATTCAGTTGTATCAGACACTTTGTGACCCTGTGGACTGTAGCCCACCAGGCATCTCTGTCCACGGGATTCTCCAGGCAAGAATACCTGAATGGGTTGCCTGTTCCTTCTCCAGGGGATCTTCCCAACCCAGGGATCGAACTGGCATCTCTTGAGTCTCCTGCATTGGCAGATGGGTTCTTGATCACTAGTACCAACCGGAAAGCCTGAACAGAATAGTATCTACTTATATCCATTAGGGCCATATCATTGAAGGTTTGCATTTGATTAAAAAAAATCAAAACTGAAACAAAAAAGCAATCTTGGAAGTCTAACATAAAAATCAGGCTTTCTGAAGTTAACCGGAATATTAGAGAGTTACTTAAATTTCAGTCAAAGCCACTGGCCAATGAAGAGCCTGGAGAGTCAGACTAGTTAATAGTGGAAGAGAAAAATTTGTCAAAGATGGTGACAGGTGCTTCAGAAGTAAACATGTGAGTGAAAAAGGATGAAGGGAGGATATTTAGGAAAATTGATAGAGTCTTTGAACATGTTTGTAAAAATAACTGATGATTCTTTTGAGTCGGTGGTGCAGTCATGTGTCATATAATGCCATCAGCAACTTGATTTGTGCTTTTGCCACAATTATAAACCATATTTTGTTTTTTAAAACAAACTGGTTGTTTTTTCTTTTTGTTTTTAAGAGTTTTTAGTTTAATTCTGGTGGTATAATTCTAGTCATACCCTTCCTTTTCCTTTTCATTTGCCTATGAGATCATTATTCTCAAATAACAGGGACTTCCTGCTTGTAATCTATGGAAAACAGCTAGTTCAGTACTCATTTAGTAATCACCCTCAGTCATTAAAGCCCTATTGCATTAATTCAGGGAGAATTGGGAATTATATCAGGAGGTAGTGTTAGACGATGGGCTTTCTGGTGGCTTAGCAGTAAAGAATTCACCTGCAGTAAAAAATTCAATGCAGGAGACAAGAGTTCGATCCCTGGGTTGGAAAGATTCCCTGGAGAAGGAAACGGCAACCTACTCCAGTATTCTTGCCTGGGAAATCCCATGGACAGAGTCTGGTGAGCAACAGTCCATGGGGTCTCAAAAGAGTTGGATACAACTTAGTGACTAAAAAGCAAATACTAAGGGAATACACACACACACACACACGCACGCACGCACGCACGCACGCACGCACGCACGCACGCACGCACGCACGCACGCACGCACGCACGCACGCACGCACGCACGCACGCACGCACGCACGCACGCACGCACGCACGCACGCACGCACGCACACACACACACACACACACACACACACACACACACACACACACACACACACACACACACACACACACACACACACACACACCCCTACACCCACCCACCCACCATTTCTTGCTTTTAAAATACTCTGAGTTGACTTTTTCTCTTCTTTTCAATTTTATCTTCTATCTTAGCCTTCCAGAGGACATTCAAATTGTAAGCCTTTTTAGAAAACCATCAGATTTCCTAATGTTGAAACTCTAGTGAAGTATCTTAAACACTTCATAAAGCATTATCAGATTGGCTAAAAACTTTGGGTTTTCCTGTTAATATCATACACAAAACCCCAAATGAACTTTTTGGCTAACCCAGTAGTTTTTTGGGTTTTATAATATTTGGCTGGACAAAAGCTAGTTTTGAAATTTTATTCTTCCATAAACATTTTTAAAATTTTAAAATAAATGTGAATAAAATAAACTTTTAATGCATTTAAGTGTTATTCTTATGTTGTCTCTTTTAAATAGGTATCTTTGTAACACATGCTTTAATATCCTGAGGTATCATATAGCAAAAAAAAGAAAAAAAAAGATACAAGACTTTCTCATTAGTCTTTCAATAGTCTGACAAATCCCATTTTTATCTGAAGGCATCTTGCCAGTAATTTGTAGACCTTCCTATAGAGGAAATATTTCTATTTTGTTTTCATATTAACTCAGACCATTTGTCAACCTACAGAGCACTTCAGTGATAGGTGCTGTATAAATATTTAAATTACGATAGCTTGATTGCCTTGTAACTTTTCAGAGTTTGCTAACCCTACACTATGGTTAGTATCTGGTTATGAAATAGTTTCCATACTGCTTGGGAGACACAAAAGATAAGGAAATTTCAAGCCTGTGAAGTGAAGAGCTTTTCGTCACATTGGAAAATATTCTGATGAATGCAGAGGGAAATCGGGAAATAAAATGGAGGATGCAGCACCTATCAACGCCAACTATCAAACGCAGAGCTGAAAAGAAAGTGGTTGAAATGTTTGTTCTTGTTGGATGAGGGCATCGTGGATGATTTTGGTATATTTTTCTCTTCAATACTGTCTCAGTTTTTAACCCTGGGTACTTATTTTATAGTCAGAAAAACACAACTTTATATAAAGAAACATAGTCATTTGACCTTTTTCCCCAGATATGTTCACAGAGTGCTTCGAGGGTCACTTACCCAGTACTTGTCCGTGGACTTGCAGTAATGAAAATAGGAACTCCAGGTGCTTTTATAAATGGTAATGTGGTCTCTAGTACTGGGTAAAACATGTTCAGAAGTAAAATCCTCTTGCCTTCCCAATTCTTCACCCAAGTGGCTGGAAAGGCATCAGCTTCTTATAAGACTGGAGGTTCAACTGGTATTTTATCCTGCATTATGGGTCCCTAAAGTTATAGATTGGCATACACATAGTGTTTGTAACTTGACCTGATAGTATAGTTTTTTTTTAAAAAAAAAAAACATATAGGTGTGCTGAAATACATACACGTACTGAAACATGCTTCAATTTTATAATGTATGTGGGACCTATTTTCATTTTAAAGGTGGCAGCAAAAGTAATCATGAATGTGATATGTTGAGATCAACACAAAAATGAGTTGGGTATTATAAGGAGGAAAAATTCTTTATAAAACATATATAAGGAGAGTATTGGGCCTACCTTGCTGATTATTAGACCAACAAATGACAATCAACTTTATAATAATTGTTTTTTAAAGTAACATACTTTTTTCAACTTGAAAGATTTCAGTTTACCAAAGTATTTATTAATACATAGTATGACTTTTATAATAGCTTACGCATAGCCCAGTAATAAAATATAAGCACTTTAATTTTAGAATAGTTCGAAATTTTATCCATAACTCATATGCAGACATATAATAGGTTGTTTCTGTATTTTGCTTTTTCTGCATCTGAGTTACTCTGTGTATAATATTGATTAATATCAGTCTTGCTTGTCAGGATTTGTTGATTATTCTTTGCATTTCCTATCTAAGGCTGAGGAACTTTGTGTATTTCCATTTGCTTTTGCTTGTTTAAATAAATGAATAGGAAAAGAAAGCAGTGTGTAACATTTCACAAATTACTTCCACTTCTAGGATTATTATCTGGTTTTCTCATTTGAAGAACTATACATTTCTGTGGAAATAAGTTGGAGAATAGCAAACTAGTTTCTGTAACGACCTAAAAAAATAGACTGTGGTGTCGCTTGACCCCCTCCAAAAAATGTTTCCAGAAATAAATGTGAAAGAATCAGGGAACCAGAGATAAATATGATAGAATTAGTTGAACTGAGCAAAATAACCTTTACTCAGGCATTGCACCTTCTTTTTATTGTTTTGTTAAAGCAGAATTAGCAGATTAGCCCTAACTGCTTCTGTTTGAGATGGTTGAGCTAAGGTGACAGAGATGGGTAGGCATTTCTCTGCTGAGTGTCTGTGGGTTGGTGGACTCTGGCAGGGCAGAGGCGGGTGGGAGTGTGGAAGTGTTGGCACTGAAGTTTGTGGTTGGCTGGAGTCCATATCTCAGCCTTGCAGGTCAGAGATGCACTTTTTCCATAGAACACGAGGTTATCCATTGCCGAAACACACTAATAATAAAACTGTAACTCATCAATCCGAATGTCAGCTGATTAATTTACATTGGGGAATTCAGCTGTAAGGAAGAGCAGAGAGCCAGTAGTAACCGGTGAATGCCTCTTGTTCCTAGTGGGAAAGTCACCTTTAGCATGATTATTCCCTAGAATGGGACTGCACATCTCCGGTTTATGAGAATTCCCCTTGGAAAACTTATACTGTTTGTGCTTTTTATCCTAGGATGTTTGAAGAATGCCTCAACACACTGACGGGGGTTAGGGTGGGGGAGCGGGGTTTGGGGAAAGGTTCACTCTTGCATCCTCTCCCTGAGCTTTTAATAAAGATATTACATTAACAAATGGTTCTAGTGGCAAGTGATAGATGCTTTAAAATACAGAAAGTCCTGGGAACTTTGCCCTCCAGAAAGGTCATAGCTAAATTTATTGCTCAAATGCCATCACCCTCTTCACATGGATTTCTGGTAATATTCTACCTTCCTTTCCTTTCTGACTTCTCCTTTTGATTTACGTTTAACCTTTTTTCACACGTTTATGTTAATAGGAAGCTTATCCTAATGGTGTTTGGTACAATATGAAATATGTATAAATAAGAAGAAAGTAAGAATGGATCTTTAAAAGAATGTTTTGCTCTTTTTCTCCTGTGGGCGTGATGTCCAGAGGGAAGGAGGGAGGAATAGGATAAAGCTTGTTTCGGAGCTGAATGCCAGGTGTGGAGCAATGTTATGTTCTGGAAACAACACGTAGAACAGATAGCCCAGCCTTTGTGTGGGGAGGCGAGGTGAGTGTGGGACCTTTTTAAGAGACGAGACAGATAAGGTTGGGGGTGGGGAAGGAAAAACGAATATCTTCAGAATTAGGCTGGGAAAGATGAACATTATTTTGTCTGCAGTGAAAGTTACTGAAGGGGTTTTAGCTGGAGACTAATCTGACAGATTAAACATAATTTTAAAAACAATGGATCAACTCAGTTCCTCAGTCATGTCAGACTCTTTGCAGCCCCATGGACTGCAGTATGCCAGGCTTCCCTGTCCATCATCAACTCCCGCAGCTTGCTCAGACTCATGTCCATCGAGTCGGTGATGCCATCCAACTGTCTCATCCTCTGTCGTCCCCTTCTCCTTCTGTCTTCAATCTTTCCCAGCATCAGGGTCTTTTCTAATGGGTCAGTTCTTCGCACCAGGTGGCTAAAGTATTGGAGCTTCAGTAGTCGATCAAATGGGTGCAAACTGGACATAGGAGATATTTAAGAGGCTGTTGTAAAAGTCCTGGTTACAGGCATTGTTTTTTTTATTATTTATTTACTTATATATTTTTATTTTTGGAATATTTCTTAGGACAGTGGTGGTAGAAAGGAAAGGTGGTTGAAGAGAAAATGAAGAGCTGTAATTGGCAGTATTAGACAGTGACTGGTGGTGGCAGGTGTGAACAGTGAGCATGAAGAGTCTTTAACGTTGTAAATCTGAGAAACTGGAAAGAATGTGCTGCTGTTCTTCTTTTTTAAATTTTTATTGGAGTATTGTTGATTTATAAAGTTGTCTTTGTATCAGATGTATAGCAAAGTGAATCAGTTATGCATACATATATATACACATATATATATCTCCATTCTTTTTCAATTTCTTTGCTTATATAAGTTATTACAGATTACTGAATGGTGTTCCCTGTGTTATACAGTAGGTCCTTATTAGTTTTTTACTGTATATATAGTAGTGTGTGTATGTCAGTCTCAGTCTCCTAATTTATCTCTTCCCCCCATGTTGCCGCTTTGGTAACCATAAGTGTGATTTTGAGATCTCTGAGTCTATTTCTGTTTTATAAATAAGTTCATTTATATCATTTTTTAATTATATTCCACATATAAGTGATATTATATGATATTTATTTTTGCCTGGCTTAGTATGATAATCTCTAGGTCAATCGATGTTTCTGTAAATGGCTTATTTCAGTTTTTTCAATGGCCAAGTAGTATTCCATTGTATGTATGTTCCACAACTTCTTTTTCATTCTTCTGTCAATCGGCGTTTAGACGTTCACATTGTATCCAGGTCTTGACTGTGGTAAGCAGTGCTGCAATAAATATTGGGTGCATGTATTCTTTCAGATTATGGTTTTCTTGGGATATATGCCCAGAAATGGCATCATATGTTAGCTGTTTTTAAGTTTATTTAAGGAACCTTCATACTGTTCTCCATAGAGACTGTGCTAGTTTACATTCTCACCGACAGTGTAGGAGGGTTCCCTTTTATCCATACAATCCTCAGCATTTATTGTTTGTAGACTTTTTAATGTTGTCCATTCTGACTGGTATGAGGTGACACCTCATTATAGTTTTGGTTTGCATGTCTCTAATAATCAGTGATGTTGAGCATCTCTTCTTGTGCTTTTTGGCCATCTGTATGTCTCCTCTAAAGAAATGTCTATTTAGATATTCTGCCCATTTTATGATTATTTGTTTATTTATTTGTTTTTTGATATTGAGCTGCAGGAAATGTGTGTGTAGTTTGGAGATTAATCCCCTGTCAGTTCTTTGAGACAAAAAGCATCAAAAGAGCAGTTTTTGTTTGTTTTAGGTTCTAAGGAAGGGATGATGAAGTGTGGCTATGATTTGGACACAGTTATGTGTGTTAATTTTGCGTCCTCATGTGGTTTTGTATGCTTGAAGACTCCCAGTTTCATTCATTCACAAAAATGTTAGTATCAGATTTGCTTGACACGTTCTCTTGCTCAGTATGTACATGCTTCTTAGAAACAGAACCCTCTTATGTCCGGGCTACAACTGCAAACACAGAGAGGTTGTAACCTTAGTCATTTTAATCAGCACAATGCTGTCACCCTATTTCCAATTAGACTATAAATAGGGTCTTCAGTCTCAGAGGGCAGACAACTTTGTAGTCTTGGTACTGATCTTACCAAGGAAAGAGACCAACTAAAGTCAGTACAAACTTAAGCTTCAGAGTAACCCTCTGAGAATCTCTGCCGTCATAGTGTGTCATGGGTGAGTGAAGTCACTCAGTCGTGTCTGACTCTTTGCGACCCCGTGGACTGTAGCCCACCAGGCTCCTCTGTCCATGGGGTTCTCCAGGCAAGAATACTGGAGTGGGTTGCCATTTCCTTCTCCAGGGGATTTTCCCGACCCATAACCCTGATCAAATTTTAATACTACAAGACAAGATCCTTATCCTCAAAACAAGTGAATGCTGGATCATATAACTAATTAAATATTATTTTATCAATTGAGACAGTCTAGATGGTCTAGAGCAGTTAATCTTGTAAAATTATCTGGTTGAGTTTCACTTTGATGTTTTTCTTGGGTTATTCTAAATGTTTATAATGGTTTGTCTTTATATATATAATACTTTGTTGTTCAATTGTTAAGTCATGGCTGACTCTTTGCGACCCCATGGACTGAAGCACGCCAGACTAATATTCCTCCAGTACCCCATGGAGTTTGTCAAATTCATGTCCATTGAGTTAGTGATGCTGTCTAACCATCTCATCCTCTGCCACCCCCTTCTCCATTTGCCTTCAATCTTTCCCAGCATCTGGGTCTTTTCCATTGAGTCAGCTCTTTGCATCAGGTGGCCAAAGAATTGGAGCTTCAGCTTCAACATCAGTCCTTCCAATTAATATTCAGGGTTGATTTCCTTTAGGATTGACTGATTTGATCTCCTTGCTGTCCAAGAGATTCTCAAGAGCTTCTCCAGCACAACAATTCAAAATCATCAATTCTTCAGTGCTCAGCCTTCTTTGTGGTCCAACTTTCACATCCATAGATAACTTATGGATAAACCATATTTTTGACTATATGGGCTGTTGTTGGCAAAGTGATGCCCTTGCTTTTTAACACACTGTCTGGGTTTATCATAGCTTTCCTTCTAAGGACCAAGTGTCTATAAATTTCATGGCTATAGTCACTGTCCACAGTGACTTATATATAGTATATATAAGTCTATAAATGGTTTCTCTCTATATATAATATGTAGCATATATTATATATATATATATATATATATATATAAAATTATGGGCTTTGCCAGTAGTTCAGTGGTAAAGAATCTGCTTGCAATGTAGGAGCCGCAAGAGTCGCAGGTTTGATCCCTGGGTTGGGAAGATCACCTGGAGAAGGAAATGGCCACTCACTCCTGTGTCTTGCCTGGAGAATCCCATGGACAGTGGAGCCTGGCAGACTGCAATCCATAGTATCGCAAAGAATCAGACACGGCTGAAGCAACTTAGCACATATGCATATATAATTAATATATATATAATTTAATTATCTAACATACATATAAGTATATATTTATATATAATATAATATATATAATTACACATATATAAATAAGGCTATACACTCTAGGTCAGGTTTCTATAGTGACAATGTGATTTATCTTTTTCTTTTTTGATTGGAGGATAATTGCTTTGCAATGTTGTATTTTGCAGTGTGATTTCTATTCTTTGCCCATTTGGTGGAAGTTTCTACCTGATAAAATCTTCATCACGCTCAGTATTCTTCTAAACTTGTCCTTATATATCATAGTGGATTTTTGGAAGAATTCTTTTGTTTATGTATGTGTTCCTTTTCTTAAAAAGCATTCCTGCTGTTACAAGTTTTGAAGGACATTGATGGTAGAGCCAAATTTATAGAATCCCTAACAAATGGTCCTCCTTATGCTTTTGCTTAGTCACTACCCTGATGGGGAGCTAAGTTCCCTTTCATACTATTTCCCCTCTCCTTCCCCCTCTGTTTTCCTCTCCTTTGGAGAAGTGCCGAACCTGACACAGTAGTTTGGGGGTTGTGAAACTGTTAGTCATTCATTTGTGTCCTACTCTTTGCAACCCCAGCGACTATAGCCTGCCAGGCTCCTCTGTCCGTAAAATCCACCAGGCAAGAATACTGGAGTGGGTAGCCATTCCCTTCTCCAGGGGATCTTCCCCACCCAGGGCTCAAACCTGGATCTCCTGCATTGCAGGCAGATTCTTTAGCATTAGATATGGTCTAACTGGAACAAAGCAGAGTGTGATTGTCACCTTCTTTGTACCAGAATGATTTATGCACTTTTTTTCTTTTTGCAACATATACTTGCCTAAGCACCAATCCTAAACCTTAACCTTATCAAAATGTGGGTGCAGGAGGAGGCCATGTGATTCTTTAGACCTAGTCTATACACAACTCCTCTCAATAAGAAGACCCCTTAACAAATACTAAGACCACCCTTGCTTTTTTTGGTCAGTAAAGTAATCTGTATATTTAATTTTTGATCAGCTGAAACTTTGGTGGCCACCATATGAGTTAATACAAAACTCTATTTGTATAGGAGCATTTTTTTTTTAAGATTTCTTTTTTTTATGTGGACCATTTGTAAAGTCTTTATTAAATTTGTTGTAATACTGTTTATGTTTTGGTTTTTTGGCCACAAAGCATTTGGGATCTTAGGTCCCCAACCACGGATCAGACCTGTACCCCCTACATTGGAAGGCAAAGTCTTAACCACCGGCCACCAGGGAAGTTCCTGCACTGTATGTTTGATACTTTGGACCCTTTGTTTTTGCTGGATTCAGATGAAAACAAGAAAAAAGTCAAGATTTTTGCTGTATTAGAAATCGTCTGTTGATTTATGCATGACTAAGACAGTGGAAAGCAGGAGAAACAAACACTGTATATAAAACTTGGTCAGATATTAGAGAATTAAATAGTTTAGTTTATCAACTTGTTCTTTATTCAAAATAGATCTTTAACACAGTAGAAATCTACAGCAACTTTAATAATATCTAAAGTTCTCCTTGGTGCAAAACCATATCTAGAATCATTTGTCTGTAAACCTGAGACTAACACAGCATTGTAAATCAACTATATTCCAATAGAAAATAAAAATTTTCTGTTAACTTTTTTCTAGCTAAAAATCTATGAAAAGAACTAGTATGGCAATATGATGTTTTGTCCATGATTTTGTACATAATACTTAATATTTGTATGAAAACCATTTGACAAATTTATAACTATCCCCCATGTGAGTCTAAAATGTAGCTGGAAAAGGTTGACTAAGGATAGGCTGCATCAAATTATGGGTACCTTTGGAAATATTATCCACATAAGATGGTACTATCAATGGTGAAACGACTTTTCATCCTAGGCAAGCTCTTTGAGATGGCGGGAACAATGGCCCTTTGTCTTCACAAAGGTGCCACGTGATAGGCTTTTGCAAACTCTAACCTGCCCTTGATTCTGGTATGTTCTCTCTAGGGAGACCTCCCACATCCTGAATCAGTGCTGTAGGGAGCCACAGTTACTGATGTGTGTATCACATCCATCAGGTATGTTGAAGTGAGGAGAAAAAGAGTCTGCAAATCACAGCTCTATAAACTTAATCCAAGAAGGGCATGAACCTCATTTGTGGACCAAGTGAGCATTTACTTTCCTGTGCAAAGTTCCTGTTAGAAGAGATTTAAATAAATATAGCTTGGAGGAAGGGCCTCTTTCAGGAGTTTCATTTGACATCAGTGAAATATTCTTGCGGGAGGCAATGTTTGCCTCGATTTTTACAGGTCATTTGGTTTTACTTTTGACTTTAATTACTGGTTTTCTAACCTTGAACGGCAGACTACTTCATAATTTTTTTCCCCATAGAGTTATGCTTCATTATTTATTTTCTATATTTCTATAAACTATAGAAAATAAATATAATTTGTAACTTACACAAATTATAAAAAATGAGGCAGAGAGTAGCTAGAACACTGAATGTTCTAAAAGAATATCTCTGCCTTAGAGATGATCTGAATTACATTTTCATAAGTTGAGATAAATAATAAACCTCTTTTTGCCACTTTGGCACCTGAAATATTTTTTTATCTAATTTAGTTAAACGTTGATTTGTGTAATATATGAGCTATCAGAAAAACACTGCTATTAAGTAGAACCCTATAATGGTAATCTCTGAGAAAGAAAATATTTTAAAATGTGAATAGCGTATACCGGGACTTGAGTCATTTATTTTGCTTACTCTGGGTTTTCAAAGTTTTAAATAGAGTATTGCATTGGTTATCAATGGGGCTAATTTTTCCCCCCAGGGGACATATGGCCAAGTATGTCTGAAGGTATTCTTAGTTGTTGGGACTTTGCAGGTGGGGGAGGTACATGCAATAGGCAGAAGCCAGGACATCCTATAATACACAGGCTCAGACAAAGAATTATCTAACCTAAAATGTAAATAGTGCCCAGACTGGGGGAAAAAAAACCAAACTTTAGAGTATTGAGCATTTATTTTTATTAATACTCCATATGAGTAAGTGGATGAAATAAATGGAAATTGAATTAAAATTTTTTATTGTGTGAAAGTAGAAGATCTATTGATCTTGGAGGGATTCAAGTAGAGTACAGTGACTAAGACGTCATCTTTGTTATCATATTTGGATTCTAGTATTCACTTCAGCCAGTTGCTAGCTGTCTGACCTTAAATGCTGCTGCTGCTGCTGCTAAGTCACTTCAGTCATGTCTGACTCTGAGCGACCCCATAGACGGCAGCCCACCAGGCTCCCCCGTCTCTGGGATTCTCCATGTATAATTAATCCTAAAATGATTAATCCCTCTGAGACTGAATATATTCATTTATAAAATATGGATGATGAAATCTACCTTACAGACTTGCTCTGGTAAATTTTGTTTGTAACCTGGAAGACTTTACACATCAGTGAATAGTAGCCACTGTTATGTTTAGAATGTAATTTGGGATTGGTAGGATAGTATTGGTATGGTTTTATGGGGAAATAAGAGAGTATCAATAGTGATGATTTTTTTTGGAATGAATCATAAGGATTTCCCAATAATTTAATGAAGCAGTGTAGTCTTTAAACATGTTAATCTCTGTCTATATATCTCTTTGTGTGTCTGAAAAGCTAGGAAGGAATACTTGACCACCTGAAAGATCTGTAATAGTGCAGTCTTCAAGACAAGAAATGGACATTTAAAAATGCCAAATTCTTAACACACGTCACCAGTGGGATTTATTGAAAAGAAGAAAGGATCTTTTCTCTCTTTTTTAAAATTACATTCTTCTATCTTGATTTTTTTCTAAAAGCATATTTTTATAATTAAGAAAATAAGCATTGCAAACATTACAACAAAATTCTCAACTTTCCCAATATAAACGTTGAAAAATATGATAATTGTTAAAAAATGTTCCTCTTCTTGTATGTAGAGTTTCCCTTTCTGCTGATTTATCTACATTAGTTGGTTTTCCTCAGTAGTCACCTTTCTAAAAGTGGTGAAGCTGTAGGACCCATTAAAATTTTACTGGCGTGATAAAGCTGGTCATATTGATGCCTTTATCTTCTGTTTTGGCATGTGGTGCTGTCCGTGAAGCCAGTGAAATTTGGTCTGGGTGGTGAGTAAAAAAGAGGACAAGGGAATTTATAACTTCCATCTCCAAAGCCAGAATGTTTTCCTTGCCTGGGTACTCTTTAGCAGTTTATTAAGGACTTGAGTAAAAACACAGGAAGCATATTTATTAAATTTCCAGTTGTCTGAAACTGGAAGGTATGGATCAAAGTTTAGATGATTGGATATAAATTTCACACTGTGCTTGATTTAGACAGTGGGCAAAAAAAATAAGAATATTAAATTTGACAGGAAAAAGTATTAGTGCCTATAAATTTGACTTTAGAAAAAATTTTAAAATTTTGTAATGAGAGATTTTAGACCATTATCTAATTCCTGTTTGAAGAAAGAAGAAATACTAAGGGTTGGGTGGGTCTCAGTTCAGAGAGTTGTCTGCCTCTTTTGAGCTCTCTTGTAAGATACGTTTTTTTAAGAAAATATATTTATTTTTAATTGGACGATAATTACAGTATTGTGTTGGTCTCTGCCGTATATCAACATGAATCAGCTATAGGTGTACATATGTCCCCTCCCTCTTGAACCTTCCTTTTATTCTAGAATTCTACTTCTCTATTTTTAGAATTTTGACCAATTCTGCTTGCTGTAGTTTAAGAGGAATATTGACCCGCTAGAGAAGGCAGTGGCAACCCACTCCAGTACTCTTGCCTGGAGAATCCCATGGGTGGAGGAGCCTGGTGGGCTGCAGTTCTTGGGGTCACTAATAGTCGGGCATGACTGAGCAACTTCACTTTCACTTTTCACTTCATGCATTGGAGAAGGAAATGGCAACCCACTCCAGCGTTCTTGCCTGGAGAATCCCAGGGACAGAGGAGCCTAGTGGGCTGCCGTCTATGGGGTCTTGCAGAGTCGGACGTGACTGAGGTGACTGAGCAGCAGCAGTGTTAAAGAACACACCTGCTAGTGCAGGAGACATAAAAGACGTGGGTTTGACGACCCCTGGGTCAGGAAGATCCCCTGGAGTAGGGCATGGCAACCCACTCCCATATTCTTGCCTGGAGAATCCCATGGACAGAGGAGCCCAGTGGGCTACAGTCCATGGTGTCTCAGAGTTGGACACTACTGAAATGACTTAGCGTACACACACAGAAAATGTTCAGGAAGCCTAGAATTAGTCGGATCCCTGCTCTGCCATATATTAACTGTCTGGCTTGGGTAAGTTATGTTTAATCTCTAAAGTTTAGGTGTTGTTAGATAAAAATAAAAAAAATAATAAAGCTACCCCATAAAGGTATTTTAGGAATTGGCTGAGACAATGATTGCATCTTCATTATTTATTTTAAAGATGCCCTATAAGCTATATTGATTAATTCAAAATTATTAAAATAGGCAAGTTCATCAAAAGGACAACAGTTAATTATCTTAAATAGCAACAAAACTAATTTTAACAATTGTGAAAAGATGAGGTTGCAAATGAATGATAGTAAAGGAAGGTTGTTCACAAGAGTATTGATTAAATACAGGGAGGTTTAGAACAGGTATAGGACTTGGTGAATACTTATTAAACTTAAATCGATTCTTTAATTCATTCTATTGAAGCTTGCTAATATCCATTTGTCTGTGAGAAGGTCCATTTTTTCAAGAGTGCCAGCCATCTCTATCTAAGAACATTTTCATTTTTTTATTAACCAGAGCAGAAACTCTGACCTTTATTTTTACATGAGTGATTTCTAAGGCTAACTCAACTTAGGAGGAAGTAGGAAAATACCTGTAGCCTATGGTAAAGAAAGAGGAGGGGAGGCCGGGAGGAGATACAAAAGAGGCCCACAGGCTCCTCTGTCCAGGGAACTTTCTAGGCAAGACTGCTGGAGTAGGTTGCCATTTCCTACTCTAGGGAATCCTCCTGACCCAGGGATCGAACCACATCTCTCTCCTGCATTAGTAGACAAATTCTTTACCGCTGTGTCACCTAACCCTGCCAATGCTGTTTTGAAAATCTGTACTGCACGTCAGAGTTCTAAGAAGCCTCATGTTTTTTGTAAAAAGAGAAAGGGGGTTGTTGAAAGAACTGTATTTACTCTAGGTTTCTCTGCATTCCTTAAAATGATGTAGATTCCTAATAAAAGCCTCTTCTTTTAGTAGTCTTCATTCCAGTCTATGTGAGAAGAGTGCTTCTTGAATGCATAAATTAAGGGAATGAATATGCAAATGGGGACAAGTTGGTTCAGCATAAATGATTGAACATATTATTCTGGACCCCAAACTTTTCCTATTCATTCCTAGAACTCCAATATCTCCAAGAAGTTTCAGTACTAGCTGCTGCTGCTGCTGCTAAGTCACTTCAGTCGTGTCTGACTCTGTGCGACCCCAGAGACAGCAGCCCACCAGGCTCCCCTGTCCCTGGGATTCTCCAGGCAAGAACACTGGAGTGGGTTGCCATTTCCTTCTCCAATGCATGAAAGTGAAAAGTGAAAGTGAAGTCGCTCAGTCGTACTAGAGGAAGATTAAAAAAAAAAAAATTGTAGTGGCATAGTCATAACACCAATGTAACAATTCAGCATTTATAACTCTGCAGTTCAGTGGCATTAAGTATATTCACGTTGTTGAGCAAGAATCTCCAGACTGCTTCCATCTTCCCAAACTGAAACTCTATACCCATTCAATAACTCTTCCCTGTTTCTATCTCACTGTAGCCCCTGGCAACTACCATTCTTTCTGTGTCTATGAATTATCTACTCAAGGTATGTCATATGTAAGTGGAATCATAGAGTATAGATGAGGCAGGGGGGTTTGGATTGCCTTATCTCGCTTATCATGTCATCCTCAGTATTCATCTAACATGGTAGCATGTTTCAGAATTTTGTTCTTTATTAAGGCTGAATAATATTGTATGTGTAGATCACATTTTGTTGATCCATTTCTGGATAACTAGATTACTTCCATTTTGGGGCCATTACGAATAATACTGCTATGAACATGGATGTACAAATATAAAGATTTTTATGTTACTTAAAAAATGGCACTCACATGAACCTTTCATGTAAAACCATCAAGCTGACAAAGGATTCATAGCAAATGCGGGTGACTTAACTGCATTTGTTTAACTGAGACACTTTTCCTAAGCTGATCCTAACCCATCACCTCCTCATGGAAAGCTGAAAGATTATAGGAAGAGAATCAAATGCACACATGGGAATTTTAGCACATTAATTAGAAACTGCAACCTTGGGGTTAAAACTGAAATTTTATTGCTTGGCTGGTTGTTATATATAGGATTCAGACATTTTAATAGTTGATTCAAAAAGCTTAAAAATACTATGATTTTAGTTGTTTTCTACTCGAGAAGCAAAGAAACCTATATGTTAACTAATAAAACTATGGGCAGAAATAACACGTGCTTCAAGAGCATTCAGTCCTTCTATCTTCTCTCGTTTTTTTTTTGTTTGTTTGTTTGTTTTCAACAAGGAGGAGATAAATTAAAATTAAAACATTTCATCTGTAAAACCAGGATGCTAGTATTCTGAGTTCATAAGTATTGTAAAGATGGCTTCACCATATTTGGCAGACCTTACAAATATTCTTTGAAGACTACTTTAAACACTCAGTGGTGTATCATCTTAATTTTCAGTCTTATCATTCCAAATGAGGCAAATTTTTTTAAATAATTCAATTAGAGGGAATTGCATATTCATTTTTCTAGTTTAAAAGCTTTGTCAGAATCCTCCATTTGTGTTGTCTGCACAGTTCTCCCTGAGTCCCTTCGTGTTCATGGCTGCTTTGAGACATCCATTAGTAGATGCTTTTTAAAAAAAAAAAAATATTTATTTTGTTTTTGGCTGTGTGGGTTGGGTCTTCACTGCTGAACACCTACTTTATCTAGTGGCAGCAAGAGGGGGCTACTCTGTAGTTGCGGTGCATGGGCTTCTCACTGCAGTGATGGCTGGTCTTGTTGCAGAGCAGGCTCAGTAGTGGTGGTTCAAGGGCTTAGTTGCATCTGTGGCATGTGGGGTCTTCCCAGACTAAGAATCGAACTGGTGTCCCCTGCATTACATGGATTCTTAACTGGGCCACCAGCAAAGCCCTAGTAGATACTTTGAATTCCTCTGTCCCAAACACAAATGAAATCAGGAGCCGGGCTGCAGGTATCATTTTACCTTCTGAAGAGCTGTTTCTGTGTTCTGGCATGTGTCTGCCTGAACTCTGTGATTAAAATAAGTTGGTACCTGGAGCCAGGGCGATACTGGAGAATGTCTCCCGCTATCTGGAGAGGGACAGCCAGATAGATACTGATGAACATGGAGGAGGGTAGCTGAGCTCTGGTGTAAAAGTTCATCGACTCTTTAACATTGTTAATATCTTAATCCACATGTTTGTTTACTTCACTGGTTTGCTCTTTTCCCTGTTGTTAATTCCCTTCCCAACATGCTAAACATTTTACAGATACCACAACTCATTATCCTTACAGCGTTAGAGATAACGTATTGTTGTTCCTGTCTGAAGCTTGTGGAGGTTAAGTAACTTACTCAAGATTTTATTTTTATCAGATGCAGAGCCTGGTCTTGCGTCCAGGTCTGTCTGGCTCGGAAGGCTTCCTGTTTCCATTGCGCTAGCCAGCAAAGGCATCGCCGGAATTTGCAGGATATATAACTTTCTTCAAAGTGATAGTCATTATGTCCAGCCCTTTCTTTCCTTTAATACTCTGGCTATCCTAGTTATAGGCACTTGAGTGGACTATTGTGGGAGCTTCTAAACTGATCTGCCCACCCCTTGCTTTCTGAATATTAATTCACCCCTTGCACTATTGCACTGTCTTCCTGATGGTCAAGTCTAATAAGAACAGTTGTTTTGTTGAATGCTACTATTAATATAAAATCATGTTAACCCTTTGATAAAAAACAGTTTGTAATTCTTAGTTGCCTTTCAAATAAAATGAACGCCTCTTAACTTAAGTTTTATGACCTCCTCTCATCTGCCCTTCCTACCCCTCAGCCTTTTCAAACTGCTTGCTTCCTTTGTCACATCAATTTTCTAACTAATTTGAATTGTTTATTTTATTGTATTTTATTGCTTAGTCGCTAAGTCATGTCTGACTCCTTGTGACCCCATGGAGTGCAGCATGCCAGGCTTCCCTGCCCTTCACTATCTCCTAGAGTGTGCAAAAACTCATGTCCATTGAGTTGGTGATGCCATCCAACCATCTCATTCTCTGTTGCCTGCTTCTTTTTCTGCCCTCAGTCTTTCTCAACATCAGGGTCTTTTGCAGCGAGTTGGCTCTTTGTATCAGATGGCCAAACTACTGGAGATTCAGCTTCAGCATCAGTCCATATCCAGTGAATATTTAGGGTTGATTTCCTTTAAAATTGATTGGTTTGATTTCCTTGCTGTCCAAGGGACTCTCAGGCATCTTTTCCAATACCACAAATTGCTTGTAGTGTGAGCTTATGTGATCTTACACTCCTCTCCCTCTCTTTCTCTCTCCCTCTCTCTCTTCCTGTAGGTAGGTAGATCTCTATTTTTTCTAAGCAAGCAATGATTTCATGGATGGAGGATCTCTACATTTTTATTTCCATTCCTGTTATCACAAAATGTCCATCTCTCTAACCTGATCTCCAATGAATATAAATAAAAAGTTTTCCTATCTTGTATCTGCTTCAGTGATGTATTTTCTCATCATCCTGGTTGGAAGTATTTTTCTCCTTGAATCTCCATAGCACCATACCTTTCTAATGGCACTTATATTTTCCACCTTGGATTGTAAATATTTTTATAAGTGAGATTGGGGTCCTTGGCATGGTGGGGAGGGTCTGGGTATAATTGAGACCACTTGTCCTGTGTGTCACATTGCTTATTATAGATCCATGGAGATGACCAACGAATGAACCAGGATCATAACTTATGTGTATATAGTGCTTGGAAATTTTATAGAAGTATACATTTTTCTTATTTGACAACAGTAGAGTGGACTTTGGTGGTTATCTGCATGTTATGGATAAAACTTAGAAGTTTATAGAGATAGGCTCAGGAAATATCTGTGGCATTTTGTGCCAGTTCTAGTCTTGGGAGTGGCGCAAGATGGGACCCCAAGTTAAGCAGGTTGGAACTAACATGACCTCCAGGGCAACTGAATTCAGGGATTCTGGACACTGTTTATGCCTTGGACTCACCTTCAGAAAATTTAAGATAAGTTATTGACTAAGCAAGCTCCACCCCCAAAGATTCTCATCTGATGGTCTGAGATGGTACCTAGACATTGGTATTTTTATTTTTTAGTGTGGTGATTTTGAAAAAAATGTATCATTCCAAATTTATGGAAGAAATTGATAATAGATATTTATAAGTTCTATTATAAACACACTGGAGAAGGGAATGACAAGCCACTTCAGTATTCTTGCCTTGAGAACCCCATGAACAGCATGAAAAGGCAAAATGATAAGATACCAAAGAGGAACTCCCCAGGTCATTAGGTGCCCAATATGCTACTGGAGATCAGTGGAGAAATAACTCCAGAAAGAATGAAGGGATGGAGCCAAAGCAAAAACAATACCCAGTTGTGGATATGACTGGTGATAGAAGCAAGACCTGACGCTATAAAGAGCAATATTACATAGGAACCTGGAATGTCAGGTCATGAATCAAGGCAAATTGGAAGTGGTCAAACAAGAGATGGCAAGAGTGAATGTCAACATTCTAGGAATCAGTGAACTAAAATGGACTGGAGTGGGTGAATTTAACTCAGATGACCATTATATCTACTACTTCAGGCAGGAATCCCTCAGAAGAAATGGAGTAGCCATCATGGTCAACGAGAGAGTCCGAAATGCAGTACTTGGATGCAGTCTCAAAAACGACAGAATGATCTCTGTTCGTCTCCAAGGAAAATCATTCAATATCACAGTTATCCAAGTCTATGCCCCAACCAGTAACTCTGAAGAAGCTGAAGTTGAACGGTTTTATGAAGACCTACAAGACTTTTTAGAACTAATACCCAAAAAAGATGTCCTTTTCATTATCGGAGACTGGAATGCAATAGTAGGAAGTCAAGAAATACCTGGAGTAAAGGGAAATTTGGCCTTGGAATGTGGAATGAAGCAGGGCAAAGACTAATAGAGTTTTGCCAAGAAATGCACTGGTCATAACAAACATCCTCTTCCAACAACACAAGAGAAGACTCTACACATGAACATCACCAGATGGTCAACACCAAAATCAGACTGATGATATTCTTTGCAGCCAAAAATGGAGAAGCTCTATACAGTCAACAAAAACAAGACCGGGAGCTGACTGTGGCTCAGATCATGAACTCCTTATTACCAAATTCGGACTTATATTGAAGAAAGTAGGGAAAACCACTAGACCATTCAGGTATGACCCAAATCAAATCCCTTATGATTATACAGTGGAAGTGAGAAATAGATTTAAGGGCCTAGATCTGATAGATAGAGTGCCTGATGAACTATGGAATGAGGTTCATGACATTGTACAGGAGACAGAGATCAAGACCATCCTCATGGAAAAGAAATGCAAAAAAGCAAAATGGCTGTCTGGGGAGGTCTTACAAATAGCTGTGAAAAGAAGAGAGGCGAAAAGCAAAGGAGAAAAGGAAAGATATAAGCATCTGAATGCAGAGTTCCAAAGAATAGCAAGAAGAGATAAGAAAGCCTCCTTCAGCGATCAATGCAAAGAAATAGAGGAAAAGAACAGAATGGGAAAGACTAGAGATCTCTTCACGAAAATCAGAGATACCAAGGGAACATTTCATGCAGAGATGGGCTCGATACCATTGCTCCGGACAGCAATGGTATGGACCTAACAGAAGCAGAAGATATTAAGAAGAGGTGGCAAGAATACACGGAAGAACTGTACAAAAAAGATCTTCACGACCCAGATAATCATGATGATGTGATTACTAATCTAGAGCCAGACATCCTGGAAAGTGAAGTCAAGTGGGCCTTAGAAAGCATCACTATGAACAAAGCTAGTGGAGGTGATGGAATTCCAGTTGAGCTGTTTTAAATCCTGAAAGATGATGCTGTGAAAGTGCCACACTCAATATGCCAGCAAATTTGGAAAACTCAGCAGTGGTCACAGGACTGGAAAAGGTCAGTTTTCATTCCAATTCCAAAGAAAGGAAATGCAAAAGAATGCTCAAACTACCGTACAATTGCACTCATCTCACATGCTAGTAAAGTAATGCTCAAAATTCTCCAAGCCAGGCTTCAGCAATACGTGAACCGTGAACTCCCTGATGTTCAAGCTGGTTTAGAAAAGGCAGAAGAACCAGAGTCAAATTGCCAACATCCGCAATGACTGTGGAAACAGTGTCAGACTTTATTTTGGGGGGCTCCAAAATCACTGCAGATGGTGATTGCAGCCATGAAATTAAAAGACGCTTACTCCTTGGAAGAAAAGTTATGACCAACCTAGATAGCATATTCAAAACCAGAGACGTTACTTTGCCGACTAAGGTCCGTCTAGTCAAGGCTATGGTTTTTCCAGTGGTCATGTATGGATGTGAGAGTTGGACTGTGAAGAAGGCTGAGTGGCGAAGAATTGATGTATTTGAACTGTGGTGTTGGAGAAGACTCTTGAGAGTCCCTTGGACTGCAAGGAGATACAACCAGTCCATTCTGAAGGAGATCAGTCCTGGGATTTCTTTGGAAGGAATGATGCCAAAGCTGAAGCTCCAGTACTTTGGCCACCTCATGAGAAGAGTTGACTCATTGGAAAAGACTCTGATGCTGGGAGGGATTGGGGGCAGGAGGAGAAGGGGATGACAGAGGATGAGATGGCTGGATGGCATCATGGACTCAATGGACATGAGTCTGAGTGAACTCTGGGAACTGGTGATGGACAGGGAGGCCTGGCGTGATGCGATTCATGGTATCGCAATGAGCTGGACACGACTGAGCGACTGAACTGATTATAAACACATTAAAATCTTTGGACCCATTCATTCCAAATTAGGCTTTTTTTTTTTTCAACTGTAATGGGCATTCCATTTTTTCTTTATTTCTGCAGTTTTATAAAAATGAAGTAGTTTCTTTTTATTGAAATGTAGTTGATTGACAATATTGTGTTTCAGATGTACAGCATAAAGTGATTCAGTTACATACATATACATATTTAAGATTATATTCTGTTATCAGTTATTACAAGATATTGAATGCAGTTCCCCGTGGTATACAATAAATCCTTGTTGCTTATCTATTTTATGTACAGTGTGTGTATACAGTAGTTTGTATCTATTAATCCCATACTCCTAATCTGTTCCACCTTTATCTCCCCTGTGGTAACCATAAATTTGTTTTCTACATCTGCATGTCCGTTTCTGTTTTGTGTGTAGGCTCATTTGTACTACTTTGAGATTTTACATGTTAGTGATATCTTATCGTATTTGCCTTTCTCTGAATTCACTAAGTACAGTATTCTTTCGGTCCAGCCATGTTGCTGCAAATGGCAATTCATTCTTTTTCATGACTGAGTAGTAGTCCTATGTGTATACATTTGTATATACCACACATTCTTAAATCAATGGTCTGTGATGGACTTTCAGGTTGTTTCCATGTCTTGTCTGTTGTAAATAGTGCTGATATGAACATTGAAGTGTATGAATCCTTTTGAACTAGAGATTTTGCTTTTTTAATTTTATTTTTTGGAAATAAAAGTTAGGTGTTTTCAGATGCTACTTTGAAAAGAATAGATCTATATCCTAGTCTTAAGAGTATAACTCAGAGGCACAGATTTATGTTGATATAATTCTTAACTGAGCTACAAGAGTTAAAGACTTTATCCTGTGATACTCTGGGTTAGCACACATTTTAGAGAAATGCAAGCTTGGGTTCCCATACATATTATATTTAAAACTCCAAAAACAAACAAAAAATGTTTTATAAATGAGCATTATGTATTGGGAGTAGGTTATATAGAAATAGTGAAAGAACATATAACTCCGACTCATTGTACAGTAATGTCTTATTTTTCTCTCTTCTGAAGAATGCCATCTCATAGATTTTTATTGTTGCTGTAAATTGGGAACCAAATTTATTTATTTCATCTTCATAGTGTGTGGGTGTGTACCTAGTGCACACTGACTTTAATTAAAATTTTTCTTGCAAGCTCAAGGTCTTCATTATCCACTTGAATTATTTTAAAATGCAGCAGTACAATAACATCCTCAGAGACCATTAAAATGCTTATAAAGATATTTTCTCAATACTGAATGGCTTAAACTTCCATGGTTCCATATTGTTATATGCGCCTCTTTAAACTTTTATTCCCTCCCTCTGAGGTATTTCTCCTAAGTGCTTAGCAGATATCTGATTCTGCAGCAAGGAAGATTGTAAGTTTGCAGAGAGAGCACTTAACCACTCTTGCTAACTTGATGGCCTTGTTTATCCACTGTTGCATTCAGTGAGCTCTAGATGGTGGCCTGAGGGTGACCATATAGTATTCCCTTGTAGAACAGAGTATAGTATTAGTACCCACAGTTGTATTTACTATTCAGGACCCTTGTCCTCCATTATAGCTAGATTTACAACTGTGTTTTGAGTGAAAGAGTTCGTTGGTGTTGCTTCCTGAAGGAAATGAAGACACTTAAAATCAGAATGCTCAAAATGATAATTCTGTGATAAGGAAATTAGAAGTATGACAACCTAAATTTTGTCTGTTTTTTTAAAATAACATCAAAAAATAATATCGCCTGGTTTGTCTCAAGGCTATTTCACATCTGAGCTTTACATAACAAAAAAAGGTAAGAATGATCAACTCTAATTAATATTTATTTACTTTTTTGGAAAGTCAGGAATTTAATTTCAATTATCTATACATGTGCATGTGGGCTGGTGTCTCAGATAGTAAAGAATCTGCCTGAAATGCAGGAGACCTGGGTTCAATTCCTAGGTTGGAAAGATGCCCGAGAGAAGATATGGCAATCCACTCCAGTATTCTGGCCTGGAGAATTCCATGGAGAGCGGAGCCTGGTGGGGTACAGTTCATGGGGTCACAAAGAGTCACACGTGACTGAGTGACTAGCATATATTTATATGTAACTATTTACGGGTATCTATTAATATTTCAAGAGAGACACTATATATGTGGTTCAGTTCAGTTCAGTCGCTCAGTTGTGTCTGACTCTTTGCAACCCCATGAATCGTAGCACGCCAGGCCTCCCTGTCCATCACCAATTCCCAGAGTTCACTCAGACTCATGTCCATCGAGTCAGTGATGCCATCCAGCCATCTCATCCTCTGTCTTCCCCTTCTCCTCCTGCCCCCAATCCCTCCCAGCATTAGAGTCTTTTCCAATGAGTCAACTCTTCTCATGAGGTGGCCAAAGTACTAGAGTTTCAGCTTCAGCATCGTTCCTTCCAAAGAAATCCCAGGGCTGATCTCCTTCAGAATGGACTGGTTAGATCTCCTTGCAGTCAAAGGGACTCTCAAGAGTCTTCTCCAACACCACAGTTCAAAAGCATCAATTCTTCGCCACTCAGCTTTCTTGACAGTCCAACTCTCACATCCATACATGACCACTGGAAAAACCATAGCCTTGACTAGATGGACCTTAGTCAGCAGAGTAATGTCTCTGGTTTTTAATATGCTGTCTAGGTTGGTCATAACTTTCCTCCTAGGAGCAAGTGTCTTTTAATTTCATGACTGTAGTCACCATCTGCAGTGATTTTGTAGGCCCCCTCCACCCACATAAAATCAGTCGCTGTTTCCACTGTTTCCCCATCTATTTCCCATGAAGTGATGGGGACCAGGTGCCATGATCTTCGTTTTCTGAATGTTGAGCTTTAAGCCAACATTTTAACTCTCCTCTTTCACTTTCATCAAGAGACTCTTTAGTTCCTCTTCACTTTCTGCCATAAGGGTGGTGTGATCTGCATATCTGAGGTCATTGATATTTCTCCCAGCAATCTTGATTCCAGCTTGTGCTTCTTCCAGCCCAGCATTTCTCATGATGTACTCTGCATATAAGTTAAATAAGCAGGGTGACAATATACAGGCTTGACGTACTCCTTTCCCTATTTGGAACCAGTCTGTTTTTCCATGTCCAGTTCTTATTCTTTCTTCCTGACCTGCATACAGATTTCTCAAGAGGCAGGTCAGGTGGTCTGGTATTCCCATCTCTTGAAGAATTCTCCACAGTTTATTGTGATCCACACAGTCAAAGGATTTGGAATAATCAATAAAGCAGAAATAGATGTTTTTCTGGAACTCTCTTGCTTTTTCCATGATCCAGCAGATGTTGGCAATTTGATCTCTGGTTCCTCTGCCTTTTCTAAAACCAGCTTGAACATCAGAGAGTTCACAGTTCACATATTGCTGAAGCCTGGCTTGGAGAATTTTGAGCGTTACTTTACTAGCATGTGAGATGGGTTCAATTGTGCAGTAGTTTGAGCATTCTTTGGCATTTCCTTTCTTTGGGATTGGAATGAAAACTGACCTTTTCCAGTTCTGTGGCCACTGCTGAGTTTTCCAAATTTGCTGGCATATTGAGTGCAGCGCTTTCACAGCATCAGCTTTCAGAATTTGAAATAGCTCAACTGGAATTCCCATCACCTCCACTAGCTTTGTTCGTAGTGATGCTTTCTAAGGCCCACTTGACTTCACATTCCAAGATGTCTGGCTCTAGGTGAGTGATCACAACATCGTGCTTATCTGGGTCGTGAAGATCTTTTTTGTACAGCTCTTCTATGTATTCTTGCCACCTCTTAATATCTTCTGCGTCTGTTAGGTCCATACCATTTCTGTCCTTTATCGAGCCCATCTTTGCATGAAATGTTCCCTTGGTATCTCTAATTTTCTTGAAGAGATCTCTAGTCTTTCTCATTCTATTCTTTTCCTCTATTTCTTTGCTTTGATCGCTGAGGAAGGCTTTTTTATCTCTTCTTGTTATTCTTTGGAACTCTGCATTCAGATGCTTGTATCTTTCCTTTACTCCTTTGCCTTTTGCTTCTCTTCTTTTCACAGCTATTTGTTAAGGCCACCCCAGACAGCCATTTTGCTTTTTTGCATTTCTTTTCCATGAGGATGGTCTTGATCCCTATCTCCTGTACAATGTCACAAACTTCATTCCATAGTTCATCAGGCACTCTATCTATCAGATCTAGGCCCTTAAATCTATTTCTCACTTCCACTGTATAATCATAAGGGATTTGATTTAGGTCATACCTGAATGGTTTAGTGGTTTTCTCTACTTTTTTCAATTTAATTCTGAATTTGTTAATAAGGAGTTCATGATCTGAGCCACAGTCAGCTCCCGGTCTTGTTTTTGTTGACTATATAGCGCTTCTCCATCTTTGGCTGCAAAGAATAGAATCAATCTGATTTCAGTGTTGACCATCTGGTGATGTCCATGTGTAGAGTCTTCTCTTGTGTTATTGGAAGAGGGTGTTTGCTATGACCAGTGCATTTTCTTGGGAAAACTCTATTAGTCTTTGCCCTGCTTCATTCCACATTCCAAGGCCAAATTTTCCTGTTACTCCAGGTGTTTCTTGACTTCCTATTGTTGCATTCCAGTCCCCTATATGAAAAGGACATCTTTTTTTGGTGTTAGTTCTAAAAAAAAAAAAAGGTCTTGTAGGTCTTCATAGAGTGACTTCACTTTCACTTTTCACTGTCATACATTGGAGAAGGAAATGGCAGCCCACTCCAGTGTTCTTGCCTGGAGAATCCCAGGGATGGGGGAGCCTGGTGGGCTGCCATCTGTGGGGTCGCACAGAGTCGGACACGACTGAGGTGATGCAGGAGCAGCAGCAGCAGGTCTTCATAGAACCATTCAACTTCATGTGTATTGTGGTAGGCACTCTAATTTCTTAATTTTCTAACTCTGGAACTTAATAATTTAGTCAAAGTTCAGTATTTGGCTTTCTCCTTGAACTCCCTAATGAATCATTTCCTTTGAAAGACTTTTCCTGGAATTCCTCTTTTTGGCAGGTAGGTTTGCATACCTAACATGACATCATTTGACTGGATTCTTGAAAAAAAATAATTTAAGAGACAAAAAAATGTAGGGTAGCTTTTGAGCATTCTAGTGGTAGAATGTGGGGAGAAAGTAAAATAGAGAAATCATTCCTAGTAGGAATATGTGTTATTTTCTTAAACACCATTGATAATTGAGTAACATTTTTTGTTTCTTTAATAAGTTCATTTGGATTATTACTTTGTTTCAGAAGGGAAATATTTCCCTCTGTCTTTTGCTGCTGCTGCTGCTAAGTTGCTTCAGTCGTGTCCAACTCTGTGCAACCCCATAGATGGCAGCCCACCAGGCTCTGCCGTCCCTGGGATTCCCCAGGCAAGAGCAGTGGAGTGGGTTGCCATTTCCCTCTCCAATGGATGAAAGCGAAAAGTGAAAGTGAAGTCTCAGTCGTGTCCAAGTGTCCACCTCTTCGTGAGCCCATGGACTGCACCATGCCAAGCTCTGCTGTCCATGGGATTTTCCAGGCAAGAGTACTGGAGTGGGTTGCCATTGCCTTCTCCGCCCACTCTCTTTTACTGAGTTACATTCAGCAAAAGTGACTTAATTATAATTCTGGAGCTTCATCCTGCTTAAAACTAGTTGAATTCCGGACTTAATAAAGGAAGCCATATAATTGTAGGTATAGAAAAGGAAGGAAACAACTTGTGTAACTTCCAAGTTAAAAATACAATACTGTAGGTTCCTTGAGGTCCGTCTTTGTTACAGTGTTTTGGATGATTCCATTACATGAGGGCCTACTTCTGGATACTATTTGTGTGTACTGTTATCAATGTCCACCTCATTTCCTGGGAGCCCATCAGCTTCCTTCCCACCTCTATCCTCTGCCAGTCCTCCAGACGACCTAATTTCTCACCTGCACTTACTGAAAGCCCATTCATCCTTCATGCCCTATTTCCAGACCCCTCTTTCACAAAACCTTCTGAACTTATGCAGCTCCTTCTCATTGACTTAAACTCCTCTTCCTAGTCCCTTAGAGTCAAACATTTCCTGACTGTGTTGTGTGGTCTTATTTCTCTGTCCTCGTCATAGACATCCTATCTTAAGCATCTTCTCTGCCTTACTGGGGCTTGGAGTCAATCATCAGGTTTAATTCTGAGCCCTAGATTTTCAGAGCTATTCTTAAAATGCGCTAGTATGTTCTACTTTTTAACATTTTTCTATCTCTGAATTGGGATGGTCTTCCATCTTCTGGAAGCCATACTTGTTTGGCACGACCCTGTTATCTTGACCGTACTGATTGGGCTCAAGCCAGGCAATGAACTTCTGATTCAATGATTTGGTTTGGGGGCCAAAAAATGTGAGTTAAGTCAGTCTTTTTCCAAATTAGAAAAACTCCTTTCCAAAACCCATAAGGACTAAGGATCTCAGAAGAGTCTATTTCCAGAAAGGATGAAACAGACACAGAGAGGGGGCGGGCTGGGGGCGTAAAGAGAGAAATCTGAAGCTCCTTGGGGCTTCCCGGACTCTAGTTCTCCTCCTTCCCTGAGGCTGCATTCTGTTCTTACCCACCCCAGTCTATGAATAACCCTGCCCTAAGCTATATTGAGTTCATTTCTGTTATTGCAACTACTCTTTTTCATCAGAAGACAATGTTCATTGTAAGACCATCCTAATTCAGAGATAGAAAAAGGCTAAAAAGTAGAACATAATAGCACATTTTAAGAATAGCTGTGAAAATCGAGGGCTCAGAATTAAACCTGATGATTGACTCCAAGCCCCTCCCCCATCCCTGGGCAACATGGTGACGCTAAAACCCAGCATATTTCCTGTTCTATCCACAGAGGCTTATCTGTTGTCTCCAGCTGCCTGTGAAGCATTTTTATTTAGAAGTTCCTATCAAACATGTTTGACAATTGATTCCCTTTCTTTCTGTCAGGATAGATCCCCTTATTTTATTTTAGTTTTTTCTCCTTCTTCTAAGTTAGTGATCTAAGAGTCATTCAGAATTCTCTCCCTTCCCTTAATCTGACCCCAAATTTTGGAATTTCCTTTTCTTTTAAGTATTTCTTTAAATTGTATAACACACAAAACATAAAATTTTACTACCTTGACCATTTTTAAATGTATGGCTTAATGATATTAAATGTGTTCACATTGTTGGGCAACCACCACCAGTCCAATCTGCAGAACTTTTTTTTCATTTGAAAAACTGAAACTGTACCCATTAAGCAATAAACTCTTGCCTTCGCCTCCCCTAGTCCCTGTAACCATGATCTTTAATAATTGCTGGGTCTATGAATTTGACTGCCCTAGATATCTCATATAAGTGGAATCATATCGTATTTGTATTTGTCTTTTTGTTACTGGCTTATTTCATTTAGCACGATGTCCTCATAGTTCATCCATGTTGCAGCATGTGTCACAAATTTGGCATTTCTTTTGCTGACATTATATTTTGATTTAATCTTTTTCTTTCTTCTTTCCTCTTTGACAGTCTTTGAAGACAGAGATAAAAAGTCTTTATCACTTTGAGGTCGAGTTCCTGACATGATGCCTTAACAGATCTCTGGTGATCCTCTGCTTACTTACAGCCATTATCTGTGATATCGGAGACATCTTTACAAACATGGCTTTCATCTGGTTTTGACCACAGGATTACCATGAATGGAGTCACATGGATGGTTGCTACAACCCAGATGTCCTAAATAGCCCGTTCTTGCTAAAAGCCTTACACTTTTCTTCCTGATACTCCTCATCCAGTCTAGCCCCTTCTCCTTAATTTTTGAGTCCTCCCTGATCTGGTCAGATTCTGTGCTTTTAATGATCTCATGACCCCATGCTTTAATTTATGTACCACTATTATTCGCCAAGGGCCTTCATTTCCATCAGGGAGTCATTTAACTTTCTCTGCAGAATTCAGTGTTTATATTTGACTCTTCCTTTTTGTCTTTAATTCCTGTCAGGTGAAAATTTCAGTTTTGTTTCTTGACCTGTCCAAATATCATATATTCTGTTATAGCTCCCCCTTCTTCATGAAAACTTCACAACTGCTCTAGCCCTGTTTATAATTGATTTAGTTATAGGCGTATGCTTACACACATTTACTATAGATTATGTTGTACCGGTTAGTAGTTTGCTAACTAGATTTCAGTTTTTTGAAGCTTGATGCTTGTTTTTCCTAGCTTCACATTAGCAACCAGAGTGCAAACATGCATTAAGTGGGCAATAAATATTTGCTGTGTTAGTGGCATTTTCATGTTAATAGTGCAGTAACAGAATACATTATAGGCACTCTATAAAAGCTTTCATTTTCTATTTCACTGTCGTTTCTAAACCACCCACACTTAATTTACTTGCAAGTACTTTTAAGTGTGGAAACATCTAAGACAATAATTAGTGTTCTTTTTTCTCCCCTGAGAAACCCACAAGGGAATCATTTGATTTAATCTATGTTTAGCCCACGTTGTTTCAAAATGAGAAGCGTTTGATATATCTGCAGGTGATTTATCATTAGATACATATCCAAGAAAGGGAAAAACAAACAAAACCCCTCCTGAACTCTGATGTTGGCACTAGGGTATTGACTGTAAATGCTATTAGAGCTTAGACTTTCTTTGTAGATAAATGGGGTGTTGTGTAAAGAATCTTGTTTAGTTCTAGTTTGTTTGTTTATGTTGGACTGCTCAGTCTTCCTGAACTCTTCTAGTCCTTTTCTGAAGCTTAAACTTAAGGGCATTGTTCAGTAAGGAGAAGTGTTGCCCATCTTTTTCCTCCAAAGAGTGAGATTTATCACTTTGGCCTTCATTTCCTTCTTTTTGTTAATGTTAAACAACATCATACTAGCTGTAAAGATCAAATACTGTAATAGAGTTAGGGAGTACATTTTTAAAATCTGTAGGCATATAGCTCTTTCTGTATATGTGGCATCAAGCAGATATGGCACAATTCAGTTCAGTAATAATGCATTGACTCACAGGTTACATCTTGTGCTAGGAATAAAAACGATCAAGTAACACCATGTTGCCCTTATGGATTTTATAGGCTGAAGTGAAGTGAAAGTTGCTCAGTTGTGTCTGACTCTTTGAGACCTCATGGTCTGTAGTCCACCAGGCTCCTCTGTCCATGGGGATTCTCCAGGCAAGAATACTGGAATGGGTCACCATTCCTTTTCCCAGGGGATCTTCCCAACCCAGGGATCGAACATAGGTCTCCGGGCTTGCAGGAGGATTCTTTACTGTCTGAGCCACCAGGGAAGTAATTACAAGTATGTGCATGTGATTAAAGGTATGTAGAATACTGATTGCTGTGGGAGAGAACAGCAAGGGAATTATATCTTGTCTATGGGTTGGTGGAATCTTTGAGAAAGTGTCCTTTAGTATGTATACAGTAAGTTCCCTACATAGGAATCTTCAAGTTCAAACGTGCCCAGATGGTGTACTCTACTACTGTACTTTTCAAGGTACTGTACTGTGAGATTAAAAATGTTTTCTTTATTTTTTGTGTTCGTTTTTTATGTATTATTTGTATGAAAAGCACTATAAACCTATTACAGAACAGTACTATATAGCTGTGTTAGTTGGGTACCTTACCTAACTTTGTTGGCCTTACAAATTGCACTTAACAATGTGCTCTTGGAATGGAACTCATTCCAAGAGTTTCGTTGGGGATTATTTTATGTAGGGTATTCAGTTCAGTCACTCAGTCATGTCCGACTCTTTGCAACCCCATGAACCACAGCATGCCAGGCCTCCCTGTCCATCACCAACTCCTGGAGTCCACCTAAACCCATGTCCATTGAGTCGATGATGCCATTCAACCATCTTATCCTCTGTCATCCCCTTCTTTTCCTGCCCTCAATCTTTCCCAGCATCAGGGTCTTTTCTAATGAGTCAGCTCTTCCTGCCTTTGATTCATTTATCAATTCCTTTGTTTTTTTGAAGTAGGGATCACTGATATTTGACTGCATGGGGACAATACCCCAAGCCCCCTATGCTGAATGGTCAACTATATGCACATAGAACTACATTTCTATGATACTGAGTGAGGGTTCAGAAAATACCTGGGATGTGTGCTGTAGATGAGACACTAAAGTTGGACTGGGGAACAGATTTTGGAATCATCTTTCTAAAGATGGCCAGTAAGGCCATGAAAGTGGACAGTTTCTTGGAATTCTGTAGAAAAGAAGTACTCTGGAAAACACTGATATCTAGAAAGAGAGTAGAGGTGCATTTAGGACAGGTAAGTATAGATTTAAAACCACATAACTGGAAATGATTTGGACATCTTCCGATACAGTCAAAATAAAGATGAGTCAAGAGATCCTATTAACCTTAGTGATATAGTTTCTGTAAGTTGTGGCCTAACCTCTCAAGTTTGCCTTTAGTGTAGGTTTTTATAATCCAATTCAGCCTCATGTTGGTGTTTTGTCTGCACTGAATTATGCATTGTAAGAGTATAACAGTTTCTTCCATATGTTTATACTTAACACCCTTTGTGGCAGAAAAATTTAAGATCTTTCTCAAGTAATCAAATTTGTTTAAGTATATACAGTGTCCCTGCTTACAAAAATAATAATAATAATCGAATAATCCCCTGGACTTTGCTTCTAGATTATTCTTTCTGGTTGCTCAGCCTGATTGTTCCATGAGTTTAGAAGTATATCAGGCACTTGCTTTCATAAGCCTTATTGGTTTGAACTGTAGGTGGATTTTTTATTCACTGAATCCAGAGAAATACAGTGCCTGGCAAAAAATAGGTAATATTTGCTGACTGAATAAACCATGCAGATTTCAGACACTGTATGTTTTTAAAGGATAATGATTCGCTTACTAATCTTTTTTCTTTGGGATGAGTTCAGTTCAGTGGCTCAGTCCTGTCTCTTTATGACCCCGTGGGTGGCAGCACACCAGGCCTCCATGTCCATCACCAACTCCCGGAGTTTACTCAAGTTCATGTCCATTGAGTTGGTATCATCTAACCATCTCATCCTCTGTCATCCCCTTCTCCTCCCACCTTCAATCTTTCCCAGCCTCAGGGTCTTTTCAAACGAGTCAGTTCTTCGCATCAGGTGGCCAAAGTATTGGAGTTTCAACTTCAGAATCAGTCCTTCTAATGAATATTCAGGACTGATTTCCTTTACAATGGACTGGCTGGATCTCCTTGCAGTCCAAGGGACTCTCAAGAGTCTTATCCAACACCATAGTCCAAAAACATCAATTCTTTGGTGCTTGGCTTTCTTTATAGTCCAACTCCTATCCATACATGGCTACTGGAAAAACCATAGCTTTGACTAGACAGACCTTTGTTGGCAAAGTAATGTCTCTGCTTTTTAATATGCTGTCTAGGTAGTCATAACTTTTCTTCCAAGGAGCAAGCATCTTTTAATTTCATGGCTGCAGTCACCATCTGCAGTCATTTTGGAGCCCCCCAAAATGAAGTCTGCCACTGTTTCCACCTATTTGCCATGATGTAATGGGACCAGATGCCATGATGTTAGTTTTTTGAATATTGAGTTTAGGCCAACTTTTTCACTCTCCTCTTTCACTTTCATCAAGAGACTCTTTAGTTCTTTGCTTTCTGCCATAAGGGTGGTGTCATCTGCATATCTGAGGTTACTGGTATTTCTCCCAGCAATCTTGATTTTAGCTTGTGCTTCTTCCAGCCCAGCATTTCTCATGATGTACTCTACATATAAGTTAAATAAGCAGGGTGACAATATACAGCCTTGACGTGCTCATTTTCCTATTTGGAACCAGTCTGCTGTTCCATGTCCAGTTCTAACTGTTGCTTCCTGATGTGCATACAGATTTCTCAAGAGGCAGGTCAAGTGTTCTGTTATTCCCATCTCTTTCAGAATTTTCTACAGTTTATTGTGATCCACACAGTCAAAGGCTTTGGCATAGTCAATAAAACAGAAGGAAATATTTTTCTAGAACTCTCTTGCTTTTTCAATGATCCAACGGATATTGGCAATTTGAGTTCTCTTTCCTCTGCCTTTTCTAAATCCCGCTTGAACATTTGGAAGTTCATGGTTCATGTACTGTTGAAGTTTGGCTTGGAGAATTTTGAGCACTACTTTACTAACATGTGAGTGAGTGCAATTGTGCAGTAGTTTGAGCATTCTTTGGCATTGCCTTTCTTTGTGATTGGAATGAAAACTGACCTTTTCCAGTCCTGTGGCCACTGCTGAGTTTTCCAAATTTGCTGGCATATTGAGTGCAGCACTTTCACAGCATCGTCTTTTAGGATTTGAAATAGCTCAACTGGAATTCCATCACCTCCACTAGCTTTGTTCGTAGTGATGCTTCCTAAGGCCCACTTGACTTCACATTCCAGGATGTCAGGCTCTAGGTGACTGATCACAGCATCGTGATTTTCTTGGTCGTGAAGATCTTTTTTTGTATAATTCTTCTGTGTATTCTTGCCACCTCTTCTTAATATCTTCTGCTCTTGTTAGGTTCATACCATTTCTTTCCTTTATTGTGCCCATCTTTGCATGAAATGTTCCCTTTGTTTCTCTAATTTTCTTGAAGAGCTCTCTAGTCTTTCCCATTCTATTGTTTTCCTCTATTTTCTTTGCATTAATCACTGAGAAAGGCTTTCTTATCTCTCCTTGCTCTTCTTTGAAACTCTGCAATCAAATGGGCATATCTTTCCTTTTCTCCTTTGCCTTCTCTTTGGTTTCTCTTCTTTTCACAGCTGTTTGTAAGGCCTCCTCAGACACCCATTTGGCCTTTTGCGTTTCTTTTTCTTGTGGATGGTCTTGATCCCAAGTATAGAGAATTGTAGGTTGCAGAAACACGATTAAGCTACTCTTCTTTGTTTCCAGTAGGTATCTTTTCTCATGGTTTGAACTCAGGGCAGCAATTGTTCTTTTTAAGAGCAAAAGGCTGATTTAAAAAAGAACGTGTCTCATTAGCAAATATAAACCATATATAAAAGTATGTCAAACATAATGAAATTCTGACTTTTAAAAAAACCCATTACTTTAGAATCCTGAGCATCAAACCTTACAGGATTACTGATAAGGGTAATAGCATATTTTTTTAACCCTCCAAAATATCTTTAAAAAAAAAAAAAGTTCTTTTTAAACCACAGAATGTAAAGATAGTTATGTTCTATTTATTTCTAATTGCTCTCTTGCTATTTTCCCTTTTTTTTGTATCATGCCCACAGCAGTTGTTTCCTTAACCCTTACCCCAACCCACAGACTTTCTCATGCCCCTTTCTTGGCTCTTGTTTGGCTTTGATCCTTATTTTGACATTTGAAACACGTGTTTGAATTGTAGTTATGGCCAAGTTACAATCCATCAGGTTTCCCATAGGAGCGATTATGCTTATTTTACCCCCAAACAAGGTGATCTTTTTATGATGAAGTATTGAATTCACTCTAAATAAGCCTTCATCCTCCTCATCAAATTCCTCGTTCCTCGGAAACATGTTGACAAATGGATGACTCCGAGGTTCTGTAAAATGATTGCGAGTGAAGCTCATGAGATGAGAAGAGAGGTGGGGACACAAAGAGGTAGCAAGTGTTCAGCGTTAGCCAGAGTAGGGTTTAGTCCAGACCCAGATACATACTAGCTGTGGATGTAATATTTACTATCTGTGGGTTTTAACATCCTCTTATATAAACAGAAGCAGTAATTACCTGCCTTGGAAATGCTGATCCAAAGGCAGATTTGGAAGCAGTACACAATGGGCCCCATCACTATTTCATTTAGAATATAGATGAATTCATTTGTATCCTTTCTTGGGATTCTGCATGTAAATGATATCATATGATATTTGTCTTTCTGACTTACTTATTCTGATAATCTCTATTTCTATCCATGTTGCTACAAATGGCAGTCTTTTTTTTTATGGCTGAGTAATATTCTATCATATATATGTACCACATTTTCTTTATCCATTCCTCTGTTATGGACATTTAGGTATCCTCCATGTCCTGGCTATTTAAATAGTTGTGAAATCTACAAAGCAGGAATAGAGTTACAGATATAGAAAACAGACTTATGGTGACCAGGGATTAAGTGTGGCAAGGGATAAATTAGGTGATTGGGATTGACATATATATTCTACTATATGTAAAATAGATAAATAAGAAAAAGATGACTAATATAACTTAGGAACTACTGTATAGCACAGGGAACTCTACTCAGTGCTCTGTAATGGACTTTATGAGAACAGAATCTCATAGGGTGCATATAGGTATCTTTACAACTGATTTACTTTGCTATAAACCTGAAACTAAAACAACATTGTGAATCAAGTATACTCCAATAAAAGAAAAAGAAATACAAAACGACAGTTGCTGATCTAAGGTGTGCATCCATGGCTCAGTGATATCCAAAGTACAGTCTGAGTTTCAGTTGCATAAACATTTCCCAAGTTGACCTTTGAGTGTATGTGAAATTATGGGTGGACCGAGAAAAAATGAGGAACTTAAAACAGATTGATGGTCTATTGTGAACATCAGCTCCCCTGAATTTCAGGATATGACACTAAGTGATCTAAATATACACACACACAATGTATATATATTATTTATAATATATATTATGTATTTACAAACCCTGTCATTAGGTTCATTTTCCTATGGAGAATATTGATAACTAAATTGAGTTCCTTTCTTAGAAGTTGTATCTATTGTCCTTATTTCCAAGAATTACTTAATACATTTTTAAGTATTCAGAGAAGAATCAATAATGGTTCAATCAATGCATAAAATAATGAATGAATTTAAGATAAATTCAGAAACAATAATCAATGCATGCAAGCCACATTTGTATTGAGTGTGTGTGTGTGTGTGTGTGTATATGTGCGTGTGTGTGCGTGCGTGTCTATGGATGGCTGAATGGTCGTGAAGCCCAGGATTAAACATTTGAAAAGCAAAGCAGTCACTATGTACCATAAATAGCAGACTAAATACCATTTTCTGAAGTTCCAGGTTTTCCTCCAAATTTAGGGGGATACATACACATGCTGTTTAAAACAAATTAATTCTCTGTTGGTGTGTGTTTCAGTTGCATCTGAAACTGAAGATTCATTCTAACATGTTCATTCCTTTTTGGTCCTCAAGATTAGGCCTAACAAGGGTTGCTGATAAAGTTAATAGCATGTTTTTTTAACCCTTCAAAATATCTCCTGCACAATGGGGGTGATAATGATGTCAACCCTAGAGGGGCTGGGAGAGTTAAATGTTCTACGAACATTTAGCCTCATTTAAGAATTTAAATTGTGTGTGTAAATTGCTGAGCACCAAGCTTGGCACATAATAGGCAACCACTAAAGGTTAACTGTTCTTACAGTTGCTTTGAGGACTGTGCATTGAGTGACTGATTACATCTGCTGTTAGTGCTCAGCTATGGTTTTGCTGAGCTCTGTGCACTTTTTATTTTTTAACTTTTTATTTTATATTGAGAAATAGCTGATTCCTGGTGGCTAAGTTCGTGAAGAATCCGCCCACAGTGCAGGAGACCTGGGTTTGATCCTTGGATTGGAAAGATCCCCTAGTGAAGGAAAGGGCAATACACTCCAGTATTCTTGCCTAGAATGTTCCATGAACAGAGGAGCCTGGCAGCCTCCAGTCCATGGGATCACAAAGAGTCAGACATGACTTAGTGACTAAACCACCATAGCTGATTTACAGTGTTGTGATAGTTTCAGGTGGACTCAGCCATACATATGCTGCTGCTGCTGCTGCTGCTGCTGCTGCTGCCAAGTTGCTTCAGTCGTGTCCGATTCTGTGCGACCCCATGGACAGCAGCCCACCAGGCTCCTCTGCCCACGGAATTCTCTAGGCAAGAATACTGGAGTGGGTGGCCATTTCCTTCTCAGCCATACATATTTGTATCCTAAACTCCCCTCCCATTCAGGCTGCCACACTGAGCAGAATTCCATGTGCTGAACAGTATGTTCTTGTTCAGTTCAGTCACTCAGTCGTGTCCGACTCTTTGCGACCCCATGAATCGCAGCACGCCAGGCCTCCCTGTCCATCACCAACTCCCAGAGTTCACTCAGACCCACGTCCATCGAGTCAGTGATGCCATCCAGCCATCTCATCCTTGGTCATCCCCTTCTCCTCCAGCCCCTAATCCCTCCCAGCATCAGAGTCTTTTCCAATGAGTCAATTCTTCACATAAGGTGGCCAAAGTACTGGAGTTTCAGCTTCAGCATCATTCCTTCCAAAGAAATCCCAGGGCTGATCTCCTTCAGAATGGACTGGTTGGATCTCCTTGCAGTCCAAGGGACTCTCAAGAGTCTTCTCCAACACCACAGTTCAAATGCATCAGTTCTTCAGCTCTCAGCCTTTTTCACAGTCCAACTCTCACATCCATACCTGACTACAGGAAAAACCATAGCCTTGACTAGACAGACCTTAGTCGGCAAAGTAATGTCAGTGCTTTTGAATATGCTATCTAGGTTGGTCATAACTTTTCTTCCAAGGAGTAAGTGTCTTTTAATTTCATGGCTGCAGTCACCATCTGCAGTGATTTTGGAGCCCCCCAAAATAAAGTCTGACACTGTTTCCTCTGTTTCCCCATCTATTTCCCATGGAGTGATGGGACTGGATGCCATGATCTTCGTTTTCTGAATGTTGAGCTTTAAGCCAGCTTTTTCACTCTCCTCTTTTACTTTCATCAAGAGGCATTTTAGTTCCTCTTCACTTTCTGCCATAAGGGTGGTGTCATCTGCATATCTGAGGTTATTGATATTTTTCCCAGCAATCTTGATTCCAGCTTGTGCTTCTTCCAGCCCAGCGTTTCTCATGTTAGTGATCCATTTTAAGTAGAGAGTTATGCACACATCGGTCTCAAACCCCTTCTCTCTTCCCCCCATTCTTCCCCATATACAAAGGATGTCACCTGGTGTTTCTCCTTGTCTCTCTGAGGCACTTCACTCAGCATGATAATTTCTAGGTCCATCTATGTTGTTGCACATGCCATTGTTTCATTCTCTTTAGCGTCCTGTGAACCAGTCTTGATGGTACTCTTGTGAACCAAACTCACCACCAGCAGCACCTTGGCATTCCTCTTCATCTTTTCTAGTGGTTCATTTTCCTGATTCATTTTGTTTATGTTTTATTAATATTTAACACAGTTACATTTTAAAAAGATTCATTAGCTTAAATCCTTTCTGAAATACAGAACAAAGGAGAAAATATTATCATTAATATTTTATCAATTCCTCCCACTTTTTCAGTGTTTTCATAGCTACATAATTAGGATTACACTGTTTTTATTGATTGGTTTATTGATTGGTTTTCTATATTTTTAAATTAATGATACTTTCTTTTCTACAACATTAAAAGTAAGACTACTTTATCACTTTTATAATTGTATTACTTTGCATCATTCTTATCACTCATATACATTTTAATAGTCGATGTATGAGTGTGTCAGATTTTATTTAAGCATTTCTATCTTGTTGGTCTGGTCAATTATCTCTAGATGTTGTCCGTGTAAGTAATACTAAAGTAAATATTTGTGTAAATCCTAGTTAGCTTTTCTGATTATTTCTTCCAGATACAGTTTTATGTATGGGATTCTGAATTAAAGAAACTAAGTAATCTGCATTTTAAAGTAAGGGTTTATAGTATAACGGTTAAAATTGGAAGAATTTTTCTTTTAAAAATCCTGAGGCAGTGGTTTTTAAAAAACTCTGTGACATCTCCTTTGGGCTTACTATTGAGAGGAAAGAGTTATCCACTGAAGGTGACTTTTTTCACTGTTTTTCTATTAAAAGCAAGTAAAACTTTTTTATTTGGTAACAAGGATGCACTTTCAAAATGTCAGATTTAACAAAAGTTTAAGTCATATGTTCTGTTTCATTTTTATAATAAAATATGAAAAGTTTTTTTTGAATACTCATGATTATATCCTGAATATCATATTTAATTTGTAATTTCTTTGAAATTATATTTCAACCCTCTGGTTAATTTTAATATTAATGAAGGAAGATAGTGGCATGAAAGCAGTTTTAGGAACTTAATTAAAAATCAGGTGAAGAATATTGTGCCAACTTTACTACTGCCACCAACATTTCTCCTTGAAAAAAAGTATGAAAAAATATTTAGATATTGTTGCAGCTATGGAATAAATAGCATTCTTTCCTCATTCTACCATTCCCAAGGGCTTGGGTGTCAGATGGAGCCAAGGCTTCCAAGAAGTGAGGAAATACTTGGTGATAGAGACAGAATATTTTAGAATCTTCTTGGCAACATACCAAAGAGTAAGAGAAGAAGAAAGTAGAGGAACCAGGAGTTGGCAGTAAACCTCAATGCATAAATCCCCCATGTCGCCATCCTACAAACTCAATCAAGTCTCATAAATTCATGCATGACTGCTTGCAAGTTTTACTTTATTTTTAACATGTGAGCATGATCTGAGCTTCATGCTGAAGTTGACATGATGTGGGGCAGAGGCAACTCTGGAATAAACTAACATCTAAGAAGATGGAAAACAACTGATAATTATAAGGAGCTGGAATTTTGGTCAAGAGTTAAGGTCAAGTCAGGAACCCTCACCAACTGGGATTTGGGAGCATCCAAGACAATTTTTCTTGTATCCCCGTGACCAGGCCAGCAAGATCCCAGATGAAGGCTTCCTTACAGGAGATTTCACAAGCACTACCAGGTTCATAGCACAAGTTCCACTTTTCACTGTTGTATGGAGCAGAGTCCCTGAGAATTGGCTGCCCTGGTACTAAATCAAGTCCCCACGCTGGATGTACTTCAGGTTATCTTTAGAAATATAAACTTCTGGATATTTCTGAGTTAAGGTTTAGTCATTGCACATTGCTATCAGATTCCAGATAAGTTATCAGGCAATAAAAGCATGAATGTCTCATCCTTCATTCATATGTCCTCAATCTAACATGCATTTGGAATAGGGGAAGGGCATATATATGAGTGTATCATCCCAAGTAGTAGAATCTAGGGACAAAAATAAATACTCTTCTGATCATGGGAGATGTTTAAGCTGAGTGGAAATTGGATTTGGTTGGGATGAAATAGAGGAGTTTGCCATGAAAAAACCGTAATAGTAATGGTATGTTCAATAGAAAAGTTATATTAGATAAACTTATGGCTGTACTGGTTGAGATTAAATTATGTACCTTAGAATATTATACCATTGATTTTAGGCATATATGTTTGTATATTTTTCTGTTCTTTTCCCCCCAAAATTGACTTTTCTGCCATTTATTTTTGCCTTTGTGTAAATATAACTTTCATATTTGGCTGCTCAGGAAAAACTTTCTGCTAGTAGTAGCTCTAATGTTGATGATCAAATTAATGTTTTTATACATGTCCCTATCAGATATAAATCTGTGTTCACACCAGGTTAACAGCTCAAGACTGTGAGAATATTCTATTGGCTATGAGATTTGTTGATTTAATTGCAACCAAGTTAATCTATAGAATTTAACAGTTATACTGCCATCTGTCTTAAGGGTTTATAACTCAGGTAGAGAATAAGCAAATAGCGTAAAACACTTGTACCTGTGTGTGCTGCTCAGAGTTTTATTGGTAATAAAAAAAAAAAAAAAGAAAGAAAAAAGACATGCTGACTTTTGTGCTTGGGAACAGAATCTGTTTCTAACCTTTGCTATTAACAGGAAGAGGGAGAGGTGAAATGAGGCTTGGTTTTGTGGCTAGGCAGGAAGGAGCACTCTGTGTTCCTAAGTGTGGCATCCAAGTTTCATGTCTGTCTAGCTTCTTGCTCCTTGGAATAGCTGGCCTTTGAAGTCCTAAAAACACAAGTTGGTAATGAGCAACATAAAATCAAGAGTGGGTAAATATTTGGGAAATCCAAGCTCTGAGAATAGCCAGTCTAGGATAATTTGGCTCAGACTGTGTCATACCTGTGTTTTCCTTTACCAGCTAAATTATAAAGTTTTACTAATAAAATAGCATTATGTGTATGCTCAGTCATGTTCAACATTATGTGACCCCGTGAACTGTAGCCCGCCAGGCTCCTCTGTCCATGGGATTTTCCCAGCAAACATATTGGAGTGGGTTGCCGTTCCCTTCCCCAGGGCATCTTCCTGACCCAGGGATCGAACCTGTGTCTCTTGCTTGGCAGGCAGACTCTTTACCACTAACCACCTGGAAAGCCCTATTATAATAGCATGTGTTTCCCAAATAACAATCATTAAAATGTGTCTACTTCACTTGTGTTGCTAGAGCTATTTCTGCATTTACTCTTGAATTTTAGGGCAGCAGTAATTTGCTGGCCAGTATATAACATGACAACTCAGCCCTTGAGTGGCTGCTTTTTGATAACTAGACATAGTATTAGAAGAGAGAATTCTAGTGTAAGTTTTAGGTTATATACTTAATTAATACTTTTGAGTAAAAATTAATATTTTCTCCTACTGCCTATTCATTGAAAAAGCGCCTGATGCTGGGAAAGATTAGAGGTGGGAGGAGAAGAGGCTGACAGGATGAGATGGTTGAATGGCATTACCGACTCAGTTGGCGTGAGTTTGAATGAACTCCGGGAGATGGTAAAGGACAGGGAAGCCTGGTATGCTGCAGTCCACGGGGTTGCAAAGGGTCGAATGCACTTAGTGACTGAACAACAATACAATAATATTAATATGGCTTCCATTATATACAATGTCTTATTTTAGAAAATATTTTTGTCAGGAAAAGACCCACTTAATAAAGTCTTATTTTCACCAAGATCATCTTCTAAAATTATATGTAGAGAAGGACATGACAGTAGCTCTAGTTAGACTTATTTGAATATTTAGGAAATATCCCATTTACCAATACTATTATCACCTCCTCCCTCTAAGAAAATAAAAACCGGCCAGTTTTGCTAAGCTGTCCCAAAGGGAAGACTTATATGAATATTTTTATATATTTAGAAATATATGAATTTTAAAAGGCAGCATGTTTAACTCTTGGAGATAATTCTTAAAACTGTAAATGTGATTCATTTTAAATTACTATGAACTTTTGAAATCTGATTTAATAGTCTAGGGTTTACCTTTTAAAAATTTCCTATCTTTTACAATTATGACTGTCAGGATATAACACATGTTTTCTAGAGATCATAATTTTGCAATCCTGATAGCTTTTCCTAATTTGTTATAATAATTATATAACAATAATAGTTTAAAGAACTTGATGGTGGGAAAGACTGAAGGCAACAAGAGAAGGGGGCAGCAGAGGATGAGATGGTTAGATAGCATCTGTGACTCAATGTACATGAATTTGAGCAAACTCTGGGAGATAGTGAAGGACTGAGAAGCCTGGCATGCTGCAGTCCATGGGGTTGCAAAGAGTAGGACATGACTGAGTGACTGAACAGCAACAAAAACAATTGTTTAAAATTTCCATTGCATGATAGTTAGACCTGGAATTCTAGAAATCATAGGAATATGTAGCCAATGAAAGGAGGGTTGATTTTCGTTATGCACTGATCCATACAGTACCAAATTAAAATGTCCCTGTCTATATTCAGGTTTATAAGAAAACGTGGCCTTTCATTTATCAAAATGTATTTTTACATATTTATCAGATTTTTAATGAAGAATACATGTGTATGAAATATACTCATATTTAACATGGAGCCCTGGGACTTTCCTGGTGGTCCAGTAACTAGGACTCCATGCTTCCACTACAAGGGGCATGTCCCATCCCTGGTTAGGGAACTAAGAGCCCACATGCCACTCAGTGTGGCAAAAGAAAAAAAAAAAGAGCCCTATAAAGTTTTGTATTATCATAGATGTGAAAGTTACAAAAATTAGTGGTGATCAAATATTACATCTCTATCAGGAATTCTACCCCGCCCCCATCAATATCCCTCCTTTCCTCTCCCCATAGACACAATGTACACACTCATAGACTCATATCCTCCTCAACTGACTTCTTTCTTGAGATGTTAATCCTGAAATGTTTCCTAGCACACAGACCGCTGAGATGAAAGTGTTCTTTTTAAGTGCACACTTTTCATAATGCCTTGAACTTGTTTTTCTGTGGCAGAGGGAAACAACCTCATGCACCTGGATAAACAAAGGTGTTCCTTCCAAAACAGGCTTTCAGAATCATTAATTCTGGTTTAGAAATAATTATAAAGGTTAAGTGGACTCTCATGCGTAAGGTTTCAACGCAGGTGAGTGGCTGATCTGTGTTTTGCTTCTCCTTTGCTTTCATCTTCCCTATGACACCTCCATGACTGTGTCCCCTGTTAAGTCTGATGCCATTTGTAGCAAGTGGGCCAAAGACAGCTCTCCGGTTTCTCATAACCTCCTGGACATAGGTTGGGTCCACAGACTGAAATGATAAGCACTTCTGCCCGAATGCGTGCCAAGGTAAGACTCGTACTGGTAAACGTGGAGGTAGCAGGTGGGTGTTTTTATTCCTTTGGGTGCTAAAGATGTGGAAAGAACAGATGGAACATATAATAACCTAGTGAGAAATAACTAGGGTGTGAGTAGAGGCATTGTGTTCATTGCAAGGATGAAGAAGTGGCACTTTCTTTCACTGAAGGGGAATCTGATGAAAGAGGAAACAAACTAGAAGATGTTGGATTTATCTTTTAGCATGATGGTAAATACAGAATTCGGAGACCATAGGTATGACCAAAGTAATGCTTTAACAGGATGAATCATTTTTTTGCTTGAAATTTTAGTGTTAGAGTAACCATGTTATTTCTTGCTATATTATAGAATGACTATAAAAATAAGTGGTCCATCCTTAATCGTTAGGAAGGGCAAGGGTGGAGACCAAAAATGAATGGGTAGTGATCAATGGCAACATGAGTGAAACAAAACATTTTGTCACTTTTGTATTTGAGGGGGGATTAACTTCTATAGACCTTTTGCTTTTTCTCTTTTTTTTCCCCCTTCTTTCCCCTTTTAATTTATTTTTCTGATCACAAGTTTCTATGTCCTCAGGAAAATACTTTGATAGGTACAAATAGATGTGGGGAAATGTATATAAACTGCTGACTTTCTAAACTAAGAATTTGAACCTATACTTAGTTTGTTATCTTTAAGAAATCCATTTGTTGCAAATTATTAACATAAACTCAGGGATGAATTAACAGTGTTAGAGGGATGATGTTCTCCTACCTGTGGCAAAATAAGAATTGTTAGAGGAGTGATGTGGAATAATGTTTACAGCTGCCTTATGGATGATTTACATTGAAACTGCTATGTGTAGACTGTTAATCAGAAGATCATAGAAAAAATAAGCAAGTTTTCATTATTCACACTGTAGAGTCAACCAAACAGCCAGCAACAAACTTTGATAAATTTTAATGATGATTATAATTTAAAGAAACCAGAATATCAACAATAGAACAGCAATATCAAGACAATGGATCACGAGGTGGTTACAGTAGATTTCCATCCTGGACTCTGTCCTTGGCCGCATTCAAGTTCTGTTCTGTCACCTTAAACAGCACAGCAACCACACTCCAAAGCCAAATGAGGACTTTTTGCTTAGGAAATTCTAGTGAAGAGATACTTCAAGTTTTCCTGGTATATAGCCCTTAGTCTTAAGCAAAAAACGAGAGTCTGTGTAAGGAATCCTGGGTTATTTATTTGAAAGTACTATCAAAAGAAAGTGTTTTAGATTACGGTGCAGTAGCAGGAATATATATGAGTTCCCAAAAAATACCAATTTAGGGTACTTAGAGAGGCAAGCTCCTAGATTGGTTTAGGTGACTGGTGTTTGGTGGGTCATGATTTTAGGGTAGTTTTGTCTTTAAACCCCAAGCAAGTTGGTGACACACAGGATGATGGCGGAATTATTTCCAGCAGAAGATGGGTACTAAAGAACTTGAGTGATTTTTATCTTTCCATCATGAGGTGTTTCTGATAGTCCTTGCTAAAAATTGTGTGCTTCAATTTTTACCTTGCTTCTCTTCCATTTTTAGGAGAATATTTCATGTTTTTAAATTGGAGGATAAGTGCTTTACATGTTGTGTTGGTTTCTGCCTGAAGTAAGTAAGTGAAGTCGCTCAGTCGTGTCCAACTCTTTGTGGCCCCAGGCTCCTCCATCCATGGGATTTTCCAGGCAAGAGTCCTGGAGTGGGGTGCCGTTTCCTTCTCCTTTACCGTTTCCTTCTCCTTTACAACGATGCAAACCAGTCATAATTATACTATTCCGTGTTGCTTATTGTAGTTCTATCTATGTGTCTATGTATGTATCTGTCTATCATCCTTTTAATGACGCTAAGACAAACATAAAAATATCATGATATATTATTTTGTTTGCTTCCCACGTATATGACACAATACCTTTTGTTCTAAACATTTATTTAGGGTCAAGAGAGACAGCGTAATATAATGATTATGAGCCCCATCTGTTTCTAGACTACCTGGTTTTGAATCTTGCCTCTTCTTCTTTCTTACTGGTTATGTGATTTGTGGCAAGTTACCTAAATTGTCTGCCCTTCAGTTTCTTCATTTGTAAAATCTGTATAATAACAGTACTAACTTGGAAGAGTTATTATCCAGATAAGATGAGTTAATATTTTCAAAGCTCTGAGAACAGTGATGTTCAATCGCTCAGTGGTGTCTGACTCCTTTTGACCTCCATGGACTGCAGCACCCCAGGTTTCCCTGACCTGCCCTATCTCCTGGAGTTTGCTCAAACTCCTTTCCATTGAGTTGATGATACCATCCAATTATCTCATCCTTTGTCATCCCCTTCTTCTGCCCTCAATCTTTCCCATCATCAGGGTCTTTTCCAATGAGTCAGATCTTGACATCAGGTGACCAAAGTATTGGAACTTCAGCATCAGTCCTTCTAATGAATATTCAGGATTGATTTCTTTTAGGATTGACTGGTTTGATCTCCTCTCAGTCCAAGGAACTCTAAAGAGTCTTCTCTAACACAATAGTTCAAAAGCATCAATTCTTTGGCACTCAGCCTTCTTTATGGTTCAACTCTCGCATCCATACATGACTACTGTAAAAACCATAGCCTTGACTAGATGGGCTTTGTTGCAAAGTAATGTCTCTGCTTTTTAATATGCTGTCTAGGTTTGTCATAGCTTTTCTTCCAAGGAGCAAACATCTTTTAATTTAATAGCTTATGTTGCTGTCTGCAGTGATTTTGGAGTCTAAGAAAATAAGAACAGTGACTTAATATTAGCACATATTAAGTACAACATAAGTAATAAAATATGTAAATATGTACTTGAATGCTCAAGACTTTCCCCCAAAGGGAAAATACTTAATTTAGTTGATAAAACTTGAGCAATGAGAATGGCTACTGGAAGAAGCTTTATAACAAAACATAATGGATTATCCAGATATTTATCCTTCTCTCAGGCAGCTACGCATATGAATTCTCTGCCTGTTAGTGGAGTAAGTGGTTGCTGGCCCAAAGTGAGAGTTGAATATGAAAAGTTTCAGTTTGTGAAAAATATCTAGAGATTTTACTGGACTGAAAATTTAATATGAGCCAACTATATGATACAGCTGCATAAAAGGGGGAAAAAAAGATAAAGGAAAAAAAAGTACCCCTTAAAACTTTCTTAGACAGTATAAATAGAAGTGTCCACATGATGGGCAGTCATATCTTTGATGTACTTAACACTGACTGGATCACAGTTAGAAGACTGTTTTCTGTCCAAGACACCATAATTTTAGGAAAGACATTGACAAGCTGGAGAGCCAGAAGTCTGGAAATCATGTTAAAAACAGAGGAAGTGGGACTGTGTAGCTAGAGAGGACTAAAGGAAAGGAAAACACCTGTCTCCAATTTTTTACAAGGTTGCCATTAAAAAAAAAAAGACACATTTGTATATTGCTCTAGAAAGCAAAAGTAGAATCTATATAATGAAAGTCACATGCATGTTTTAACTCTACCTTAAGGGGGAAAACTTTTTTAACCACTGGAGAGTCCAACGATGGGAGTACAATTGACCCTTGAGCAGCACAGTTTTGAACGATGTGTGTCCAATTATATGCAATTTTTTTTCATAGTAAATATCACAGTATCACTTGATCTGCAGTTGGTTGAATCTACGGAGGGCTGACTCTAAGTTACACAGACTTTCAGCTGTGTGGAGGGTTGGTGCCCCTAACCCATGTGTTCAAGGGTCTAGGATAGTTTGCGCCCCTTAATAATGGGTACTGATGCTGGGTCTTGCAGGAGTGCTGAATGAAAAATTACCATATGTTGTCACAGATTAGATTCTATTACCAATAATAACTAAAATCAAATTGATGCATTTGTATCCTCACAGGGCTTGGGTAGTGATGATCCCTGGAAAATTCACTTACGATTTTTAAGGCTGTAAGATGATTGCATGAATAGAGTAAAAAAAAAAAATCTATGTAATTGGTTAATTTTTATTCAGGCTGGTTTTGAAATCTTATTTAATACTGATCAAGGAACACTGGTGATATGGTGTTTTCCCAAATTTCATAAATTCTTTTAACTTAGGTTTAGTAAGTTATTCAGAATTGTTTATATGGATGCCAACAAAAGTAATTGATAAAGACTGGTTGAGTATTATATGGTTTGAGGATGTGATCAGAGGAAAATAGTTCTTTCTGATCAAAGAAAACCTATAGAGAAAATCTATACAGTTTCCTGATCTCTAGGTAGGTGCAAATATTAAGAAGGGTAGAAATGTTGGATACCTTTGAATTTTATGTATGAACACTACTTGAGGTTCTTACCAGTACAGTAAGGGTTCTCTTTAAAGATTGAGCGAAATGAATATATTACTGGAAAATATAAGATAGTTATGATATATCCTTAGGAACTGACTATATTTTATAGATGTGTTTCTCTTGTGATATTTCATTCTTGTGTCTACAAATACATGCTTTTCTTCTGGTTAGGTATGTCCTAGACATTAGCCTTTCTTTAAACTCATTTTGCCAAAATGTTTGCCTTTGTTGTATTTTTACTACCAAGTTTCAGACATTACATAGTTCAGTTTCAGTGATTTTTATTATAATTTCTTTGGAAAAAGTAGTAAAATAGACTTAATAATTTTGCATTTTTCTCATAGAGGTCAGGTATTTTAAAATTTAGTCAAATAAACTTAACCATGTATTATGTATATTTCCACAGAGGGTAGAATAAATAAAAAGTAAAGACAGATTGTCAATTTTTTTGTTGTTTTTTTTCAAAAAAGATTCTCTAAAGAGAATAGTAAAAGGGCGTGTTCATATATTTTTATTTTGCAGTGTTAGATAGCTTGAGGTTTTTTTTTTAATAATCTAGAATATTCTGTAATCCTCACAAACTATTCAGAGAAAGAATTTCTTCATCTTCTTTGAAACAGAAATGGATATATTGAGGAATTACTTCCACATCCTATCTGTGGTCTCTGTCTCATCTAATATTGATACTTTCATCCTAAATTCTGAATTATTATACTAAGGACCCAGTGATGGACTATGTCCTTCTGTAGAATTTTGGATTTTTGTTGTAATCTGTTAAATTGTGAAGAAACATCACCAATCAAACCATCTTCTTTAATGTTTCAATTTTGATACATATTTTTTTTAATGTGGACAAGAATAGAATTGATATGTAGATTAATTGCAATCCATACATTTTGGAGGCTACTGATTTTTTTTTTTTTTTGATGTTCCAAAGCTGATGCTGGGAAAGACAGAAGAGAAAGGAGAAGAGGGCAGCAGAGGATGAGATGGTTAGACAGCGTCCCTGACTCAATGGACATGAATTTTAGCAAACTCCAGTAGATACTGCACCATTAGTGAGGTTATTGTGCATTTAAGAGTTCAGATTGGAAATTGAAACCTCTATTCCTCTGCTTCAAAATGTGTTAAATGAGTGCCATCAGAGGGGTTTAATTATTGAAATGTTTTCTTTAAAAAATGTAATCTCATCCATAAGACTGTAACTGGGATTTGTAGAATTTCTTGACACTAAATAACATTGATTCTAGAAATCTTTTCTTTCTTCTCCTCTGATTATAATTCTGTCATTTCAAAATCTCCATTAGGACCTTTGAGGAAAATGACTTTAGTTGATAGTAATGAATAAGCATTTCATTAAGTAATGGTTTTGAGTATAATTAAGTTGTATTTCTTAATACTGCCTTTGGTGAATATAGGTCAGAAAAATAGCATATAGGGGTCTGACTTCTGATTTCTTTATTTTTCTTTTAAATGGTTACTTTTGGGGCTATTTTATCTTATTTTCAATCATTGTTTTAAATTATTCTTTGGCAGAGTGCTGCAACTTAGCCTTTAAAAAATGATTAAAATTTGAGAGAAGAGCAGTGTGGGCATTCTGGGATGAAGCGCATTCTGAATGTAAGGCAATTGTACTGGTCACATCTGTGTTTGAGAAGCTATCTTCTAAGCTAGAGTCATTTTTAGCCAGATAACCCTGTGGAGAGGGGACTATCCTGAGTATTGTAATAGGCTCACCTAAAATGAGTAAACCCTTTATTGAGTAGCTACTACATGCAGGACACATTGGAAGAGAAGGATTATAAATGAGGAAGTTGATATGTTTGGCCAGTAGAGTGTGAGAAGCATCTATGTAAGTTCTTTGTATGTTGGTAGGTTTCCCCAGTGAAGCCATCCAGTCTTGGACATTTGTTTGCAGGGAGTTTTTTAAATTTACAAATTCTATTTCACTTGTATTGATCAGTCTATTCAAATGATTGTTTCTCCTTGATTTAGTTTTGGCAGGTTATATGTTTTTAAAAACTTGTCCATTTCTTCTTTGTTGTTTTTTAGTCACTAAGTTGTGTCTGATTCTTTGCAACCCCATGAACTGCAGCATACCAGACTCCCTCATCGTTTACTATCTCCTCAAATTCACGTCCGTTGAGTCAGTGATGCTCTCTAACCATCTCATCGTTTGCTGCCCTCTTCTCCTTTTTTAGTCTTTCCGAGCATCAGGGTCTTTTCCAGTGAGTGACGCCAGGTGACATCAGGTTACATCAGGCTCTTCACATCAGGTGTCCAAAGTATTGGGGCTTCAGCATCAGTCCTTCCAATGAATATTTAGGGTTGATTTCTTTAGAATTGACTGCTTTCCCATTTTGTTGGTATGTAACTGTTCATAATATTTTCTTATAATACTCTTTATTTCTATAGCACAGGCTATTTCTCTTATGTTACTTGTTTCGTGTGTCATTGCTTATGTTTCTGTTTTTGATTTTTTGTCTCTATCACTTCAATTTCTCATTTTGTTTCAAATACTGAAGCATCAAATCTGTGTTTCATATATCCTAGACATGGATTCTCTTATGTTAGTCCCTCATCTGTTCAGCAGCCAAATGCCAACACTGTTCCATCTAGGCTTATGGTTATAGGCTTGAACTCCAAAATGTCCCCAAATGTTTTAAAATTTTATTTGTGTGCATTTTAAAAATAACCTTCCTTTGAGGTCTCAGCTTTATGTGAACTGTAGTTCAACTTTTTTTTTCCCATGACTAGTAGCATATGGTATTTAAGTGTTTGCTAGGGTCACTTTGCTTAGGTAAACATATTTGTACAAAAGCAGTTCAAAAGAGCATTACACGTAAAAGAAACTCCTCTAAGGTGACTTGACTACTTAGACATGGGTTTGAACATTTATGGCTTAGCGCACTGTTTCATTATCTTTCAAAGTTCATTATAGTATCTGACCCTTGGGAAGGAATTTTTCCAATTTTTGCAGCCAAAAATCACCGTTATGACATTTCATCCTGAAGTATTTGCCCCTAATAGAAGAGAATCAAATCAGCTGACATTACGGCCGACCAGTTTTGACCCTGCCCCTGAAAAACAATCTATTCCATGTGCTTTGAAAACAGAATCAAACATAAATCTGGGATTGGAATTTTCTGACCTAATCGACTGAATTGCTTTCCATAAATTGTGCCCCTGGTGTAATTTTCCATTTTTTTTTTTTTTTTAGTAACCTATTGAATTCTAACATCATTTACCTCTCCATATTATCACAAAGAAATGGCCTCTAGCATTTTTCAATTGTTAGCCCTGCAACAACAAATCATAGTAATATTGAAATGCATATTTGCTATTCTAATTGTGGCTTCTAATTAGAAGGGAGGACCTTTGTGTGAAGTGTTAGGCTTGCTATCTGAATCATAAACACAGCTGCAAACATCTCGGGGGTGATTATGGATGTCATTTGTATATCAGAGACAGAATAATTTGGAGACTTGCTGCAAACTTACAGATAATCAATGGGCAGGTCATGATGGTGGCCCAGATTGTCTAATACAGCAGTCTAGTGCTTTTCCTAGGAAATAAGGTGATTGTAGGGCTTCCCTAGTAGTTCAGATGATAAAGTATCCACCTGCAATGCAGGAGACCAGGTTCAATCCCTGGGTTGGGGAGATCCACTGGAGAAGGAAATGGCAACCCACTCCAGTATTCTTGCCCAGAGAAATCCATGGACAGAGGAGCTTGTTGGGCTACAGTCCATGGGGTCACAAAGAGTTGGACACAACTGAGTGACTGACACACAGTATAAGGTGATTGTACCCAGGTGAAGTAATCAAACAGGTGGGCAAACTCTGATCTTGTCAGCCATAAAAAAAATCTATACAGCAAAATTTTAAATCTTGGAGAATGGCATATCATTGTTAGTAGTATCTGTGACTCCAGTTTAGTGACTAAAATGATCAAGAGAGTTGTGCGTTTGGACTTATGTCACGAATAGCAAAATAGTAGTTGGGCTAGAGTGGATTTTCATGTGGCCTTGGGTTGAGATGGACTGAATGTTGGCTCTGCAAGCTGCTAAAATTGTGTCCTTGCCTCAAATCATTTAAATTTCCAAAGCCCTGATTTCTTTGTCTATCGAATGCAAAATGGTTATAATGTCTGTATATCAATGTTTTGGAAAGAATTAGAGATGCTGTATGTAAAGCGTCTAGTGCTGGGCTTGATGCAGGGTCAATTTTTGTTTGTTTGTTTTGTTTTTTAAGTGGAGCTTCCCCAGTGGTCCAGTGGTTAAGAATCCACCTAGCAATGCAGGGGTCACCAGTTGGATGCCTGGTCTGGGAAGATCCCACATGCCTTGGGGAAACTAAGCCCATGTGCCAAAACTATTAAAGGCTGCACTCTAGAGCCCGTGCTCTGCAACAAGAAAAACCAGCACAATGAGAAGCTGTACACAGCAACCAGAGAATAGCCCCATTTGCCACAACTAGAGAAAGCCTGTTACAGCCAAAAATAAATAAATACATACCCTTAAAAAAAAGTGATGTCAACAGTAACTTCTCCTAAAAGGGGAAAGGAAGTAATGATTTATGTCATCTAAATATGTTAAGTCATTTTTCAAAATTTTGCTAAAATCATGAAATAATTTTAGCATATGCATATATGACAATGAGAACTCTATAGATAACTTATTAGCCCTCCAGCCATTTATCTTTAAGTGGGACGACTCTCACCCTCAAGAAAATCAAATAGAAAACTAAAGAATACTAAAGCATTTGGAGAGTGTGAATCATTTTGAAAATTCTTACAATTCCTTAGCTCTTATCAAAAATTGATTTTTTTCCCTAAAGAAAAAGTTCATGGAATGTTTAGGATGATGTCATTTTGCTTCGACTATAAGTTAGCTGTGTTCAATAAAAAGCAGAATCTGATTGCTTTGAAAGAATGTGTGAGCATTTATTTAATCTTTAAGGTCTGATTTCAAGGCTTAGAAAGCAGAACGTGATTAAATAGTTTCAACTATGGGAAACTTAAGGGAAAAGCTACTAGTTTAAGTCATTTGTTTTCTTGATGTTTAAGCATTTCACACAGAATGAGCTGCTTACGAATATAGGAGAACTTCATAATTCTTATGTATGAAGATTTTGATTATTGATGCCACGCATTTCCACATCACTCTGAATTTCTTCTCTGCACACTTGGTAGCATCATTTTTACTGGGCAAAGCTGTCAGGAAGCTGTCAGTGAACATCCAGTTGTTCTAAATCCTGGTAAATTATTTATAGCACTGCTTTCAGAAGAACTGATTCCCCAGTAATCTCCCTACGTCTAAGCTCTGCCACAGATGAACATAAATGGTCTCGGCATGCAGGGGTATGGTGATCTACATGTGTTTTGGAGCCGAGAATCTAGAGGCTTGAGGTATTCAGTACCCTACAGTACTATTCCTGAGTTGCTTGCTTGCATTTTCTGTCAGCGGCTCACCTGAGAACTTAAGTCCTGTAACTAAGATTCCTTGTAGCTCCCTCTAATGGACCTGGCTGATGTTACAGCCCTGGAAATTTCCATGTCTGACTCTCGGAGATAAACAGTAACAGGGCCTGTTAATTGAGAGTGTGGGTAACTGCCAAGCTACTCTTCATATTTGCTGTTATTCCTTCTTTATGAAAAGAGCATATTATATGAAAAGGAATAGAAAACACATATGTATTTTCATTTAAGGGATTATACAGTGTGGAATTTTGGGCCCGTTATTGTGCTGATGCTGGAGAAAAATGGGCTGAAGTTAAACCTTACACTGATTGAATTTAGTTACTCTATTACCTTTGGAAAAGTTTGTGAAAAACTTCTTTAAAAGATATAAGTAGAAGGTGATCTTGTTGAAAATTTAGGAGATGGTATTCATACCAATGATGAGTGAATAAAGAGAACACAATTGAGAACTTTTATTATCAATACTAACATTTAAATGTTATACTGAAACGATCCATTTAGGGTTTGTTTTTGCCGCCTCTCCTATTGCAATTGAGTTCATGCCCACATATACTGAGACCCCTACAAAGATGCCTCTATTCAAGAACTCCTTGACTGTATCGAATGAATGTTTATCTTGTTTTCATCTGTGTCATGGAGGTACCTTTTCTAGGAGGAAGTGCTCCTGGTTCTTGGTGTAGCAAATTCACAAACTAGATTTTTTAGGCAGATATTCTTTGAGTCAAGTGAGTTTTTGTTAAAATCATTTGATATAATCTCCTAGTTTTATTATTTTTTTTTAATGTTTTGGTCACACTGCACGGCACACAGAATCTAGTTCCCCGACCAGGGATTGAACCTGCGCCCCCTGCCTGGAAGCACGGAGTCGTAACCACTGGACTGCCATGGAGGTCCCAATCCCCTGGTTCTTGGACACACCATACATTCAATGAACTTCTGCCTTTTACAAGATTTTCTTTTGTTTAAAAGAAAATTGTCCATTTTGTTTTGGAGACAAATTACCTCAATTGTTCATCCTTTGTTTTGGGGTCCAGATGTGTTACTTTTCTGTTGTTGTCTAATTGCCAAGTTGTGTCTGACTCTTTGTGACCCCATGGACTGCAGCCTGCCAGGCTCCTCAGTCCATGGGATTCTTCAGGCAAGAATACTGAAGTGGGTGGTCAGGCATTCCTCCAGTGGATCTTCCCGATCCAGGGATCGAACCTGCGTCTCTTGCATCTCCTGCTTTAGGAGGCAGATTTGTTACCTCTAAGCCCCCAGGGAAGCCATGTTATTTTACCACATGAGAACAGAAGCAAAGCGCTACACGGCCAAACCATGGAGGTTACCAAAGTTGTAATGGGCTGCTCGTAGAAACTCAAGATTGTATCCTAAAATAATGATATTTTGAAAAATAGGTCCCTGGTGTGTATATATAAGCATTGGTGGCAACTGAGTCTCTGGGTGTCTACATTCCCTCTTTATACACACACACACACACACACACACGTGTATGTGTGTGTGTGTGTGTTAGTGGCTCAGTTGTGTCTGACTTTTTGTGACCCCATGGACCATAGCCACCAGGTTCCTGTGTGTGTGTGTGTGTGTGTGTGTATAAAAGCACAGTTATTGAAAGAACTGTGTTGTAGGAAAAGTCATCTTTATGGCCTTTTACTATTCCTCTGCTGGCAGGGATCATTTTAGTGAGAAAACTACCTTTTAACCATGTTCTTGTCCAGGACTGAAACAGATTTACTCCTTGACAGCAAGCAAGTCATGCTTTCTGTGCTGTTCTTGTTGCCACAATGCTTAGACATTCTGGATTCGTTGGAAGATTTGTTTTTTTTTTTTTTTTTTTTTTTGCGTCTCTATTCTATCCTTTAAGTGTGTCTCTATTCTATCCTTTAAATTCTCAGTAATACTGTCTCCCCCAGATTGTCTTAGTTGTAGAAGGAAACTTCTATTCATTGACAACAGCTTTACAACCAACTTGACAACTCTGCTGTGAAGTTTGTTTATTCGTTTGCTTACCATTCTATAATTCTGTCTAAAACAGCTAATTTGATTTTATGTTTTGAAGATCGAAGATACAGAATGAAATGAGCCTACAGAAAGATTCACTATAGCTAGCTAGCCTGGCTCTTCACACAGGATATAAGGCACTAGGCTCAGAAGCAAGATCAATGGCCACGCCCCTCCCACCCCTCCAAAGTCTTATTAATTTCTGAAAACAGTTTTTCCATAAAAGTTCATAAGATATTTTTGTGGTTGTTGACTGAACTCTTGTTCTGGCATCTTGGTTCCTGTGGGGTTAAAAAAAGTCCTTGGCATTGGAGAGAATGAGGATGCTGTATGTAATGGTGGAAATGAAAGATTTATATAGCTTCATGACCATAATTTATTTAGTCTTTCTGAGACTTTTTGTTTGTTTGTTTAAGATGGGAACATGGGTTATTGTGAGGATTAATTTAGATCAGATAAGCTCAGTGTTAGGACGTTGGGCCTGTCAGATAGTGACTGGTCAGAGAAAAACAAAGCAAAACAGTATGGGTATTTGGATATACAAGTAGTTATGATAGATCTAAATTTTCCATATTAGATTATGTTCAGGTCTTTGAAATTCACTTGAAGAACATAAAGTAAACTAAGAGAGATCAAAGATAATCTATGTTCCTTATCTTTTCAGTTGTATATACACTTTTTGAAATAAAATGTTTCCATTTTATGCTTTAGTTTAATAACATATTATGAAACTGCTATAAGATTCATAAGTTGCTGTTTGCTGAGAATTAAACCAAAATTTTAAGACAAAGATTATATGACCTGGCGATCTGACTTTAAGTATTCATCTATAAGCACTTTTAAAATACAGCCACTTATGAGCACAGTGTCTTTTTTCTTGGCAGATTTTTTACAGAAAGCAGTGACAGTATGCCAGTATTGGTGAAACACTTGAACCTAGAAAAGATGATTTTTCTTTACAGATGAGCAAGCTAAGGCCTAAGGTAGTTAAATGATTTCTCCAAAGTCACACAGAGGTGGATCTAGCCAGTTTACCAAGTCACCAAATATAGGTACTCTTTTCTGTGCCATAATTTGAAGAATTTTCTCTCCGATCAACTGTTGAATCTCATTATGTTTTGAGGATTATGTAATTTGCTAGGAAATTTCTTAAAGAAAAAAAGGGAATAGCTTCAGTTATTTTTCTCTTCTTTTCCTTTTCCATATTATAAAAATTCAGATGGTGAATTCCTTGGTTTATTTAACCTACTTTCTAAACCACATTTTTTTTTTAAATCCACATTATATTCCAAAAGCAATGTTCAGTTTGGTACAGTGTCATTTGCTAGTTAAAATTGTTTTTGAAATTTAGGCAAATGGTTATTAAATAATTAAAATATATCATTTAGAATGAGGCTTCCCTGTTGGCTCACACAATGAAGAGTCCACCTGTAATGCAGGAGACCTGGTTTTGATCCCTGGGTTAGGAAGATCCCTTGGAGAAGGGAATGACAACCCACTCCAGTGTTACCTCCTGGAGAATTCTTGGTGGGCAACAATCTGTGGAGTCACGAAGAGTTGGACACAACCAGCACTTTTCTCTTAGTATGCTTTTAGTATGTGGATGTGAGAGTTGGACTATAAAAATAGCTGAGCACAGAAGAATTGATGCTTTTGAACTGTGGTGTTGGAGAAGACTCTTGAGAGTCCCTTGGACTGCAAGGAGGTCCAACCAGTCCATCCTAAAGGAGAGCAGTTCTGGGTGTTCATTGGAAGGACTGATGCTGAAGCTGAAACTCCAATACTTTGGCCACCTGATGTGAAGAGCTGACTCATTGGAAAAGACACACATGTTGGGAAAGATTGAAGGTGGGAGGAGAAGGGGACGACAGAGGATGAGATGGTTGGATGGCATCACCGACTCAATGGGCATGATTTTGAGTGAACTCCAGGAGTTGGTGATGGACAGGGAGGTCTGGCATGCTGCAGTTCATGGGGCTGCAAAGAGTCAGATATGACTGAGCAACTGAACTGAATATCTTTCACTATGCATTTGTGTACAGGAAGTAGAAAACCCCCAAAGATAGATGTGATAGTAACAAAAGTATATTGTCTGACAAATGGAAGTCTAGAAGGTGTCAGGATTGACTTTATTAATGAGTTCTGGTTCCATTTTCCATGGGATATTTTTTACTTTACCTTCCTCAAGCGGGTAAAATGGAGCTACATATTGCTGGGTCTTATTTAAGCACACTGAGGTTGAAATATGGATGAGGCAGAATCTTCCTAGCAGCCCCCAGAAGTCATCCTCTTATCTTATCATTTTTGAACCATTCCCTCAATGAAATGACTCCCTAACCAACCTGACCTTGGTGTGGGACACAGGAGACCTGGAATACTTGAGTTATGTGAGAAAGTTGTAGATGCCTCAACAAATCTGGAATCTATTAAGGAGGAGGAAGGAGGTGGCAGTCATGATCAACAGACACAAAACTTTGCCCTTAGAAAAGCTGGAGATTTTGTGTTCCTAGTATTGAAAGAACAGAGGAGCCTGGTAGGCTGTAGTCCATGGGGTCGCTAGAAGTTGGACATAACTGAGCAACTTCACTTTGACTTTTCACTTTCATGCATTGGAGAAGGAAATGGCAACCCACTCCAGTGTTCTTGCCTGGAGAATCCCAGGGACCGGGGAGCCTGGTGGGCTGCCGTCTCTGGGGTCACACAGAGTCGGACACGACTGAAACGATTTAGCAACAGCAGCAGCAGTATTAAAAGAGACACACATGCAACTCGGAGGATCCATTGTGAAGTAGATTTTAAAAAAATAGATTGAAATAAGATACGTAAGTGGTGTATAACTTTAGAAATTGTATTGTTTGTGGTGATATATGTTGTTACCTTCTGAGTCTGCTTGGGGAGTCTCTATACGTAGGATGACTTAAAAAAATACTATGAAACTTTGGACAAACAACACTACTTTCTAAGGACAGCTGTTTTTTAAAATAATTAATTTTTTTTTTTTTTTTTGCTGCACTGGCTCTCCATTGCTGCCTGCAGACTTTCTCTAGTTGCAATGAGCAGGGGCTACTCTTCAGTTGAGGTGGGAGTGCTTCTCATTGCAGTGGCTTCTCTTTTTGCAGAGCATGGGCTCTAGGGGCCCAGGCTTCAGTAGCTGTGGTTCACAGGTTCTGGAGCACGGGCTCAGTTGGGGAGCACTAGCTTAGTTGCTCCGAGGCATGTGGTATCTTCCCAAAGCAGATTCGAACGCGTGTCTCCTGCATTGCTGGGTGGATTCTTAACCACTGGACAACTAGAGAAATCCATGGATAGTTGTTTGTTTATTTCCAATATATTTACCCTGGAACTTGGTTTTTAATATATCTAAAAGCCAATTAAGTAAAATTTTAATAAACATGGTACCATATTTCAGAGTCAGAATTCTAAGAACAGAGTAAAAATGTTTAAAAATTACACACAATATAATTTTAGTAAGGTTGCAAAAAGTATTGGCTTCTAGAAAGATAGATTCAGGTGAGTGGCTACTGAATAGAAAGGTTTCTGTATCTACCTAGATAACATATATGTTTTATCTGTCACAAAACCTTCAAATTCTTTGTTCATAGACTGTTTCCTATTTAATGACTTAACAGATAATGGGAATTTTTTCTAGACAGGTTGTATGCATAGATGAAATTCCTCCACAGTCACAATGCTAGGATTGTCTTCCTCCTCTCTGACCAATACTGAGTAAGAATTACTTATAGAGAAGCTGAGTGATCAACTATTTTTCTCCAGTCTGAGCTCCATTGTCTGTTAACTTGAATTTGTTCTTCCTTAAACTCAGTATGTCTGATGCAGGAGGTTCACAGTTCCTCCATTGTTGAAAGAATGTAGACCATTGATATTCTTGTATCAATAAAGTACCTAATCTTGGCTATGTTAATGCATCAAATATTGAATACTGAGTGACCTTTTCCTTTTTCTGCATTTTATGTCTCTTATTCTAGCCTTTACTATCTTTCACCTGTTTTTGCTCATGACTAGGGTATGGGCCCCAAATCACCCATGGATCTGAAGGGGACACATGCCTTTGCATGTAGGTTTATAATGTGTTTCAGTCAAAATTCCCTAGAGGTTTGAATTTGTGTGGTCCTATCGAAATTCTTGAAGAAACTTCTATTCTCATCTTTATGTGAAGGAAGGGCCACAGAGACTGTTTAGAATTGTTTTTAGATGATATTTGCTAGTTTTTAGTAATTTCTAGATCTGGTGAGGATCACGAGCAGACAGGGGCAATGGATAAAGTTGTGAGCAAAATGAGATACAATTCCTGTCCTCAGAATATGAAAACAATGAAAATGTTAGTCGCTCAATTGTGTCTAACTCTTTGCAACCCCAGAGACTGTAGCCCGCCACCAGGCTTGTCTGTCCATGGAAGTCTCCAGGCAGGAATTCTGCAGTGAGTTGACATTTCCTTGTCCAGGGGATCTTCCTAACCCAGAGATAGAACCCAGGTCTTTTGCATTGCAGGCAAATTCTATACTGTGTGATCCACAAGATAGAGTATAGCCCAGAGGCAAACATAGTGAAATCGCTCAGTCGTGTCCGACTCTTTGTGACCCCGTGAACTGTAGCCCACCAGGCTTCTCCGTACATGGGATTCTCCAGGCAAGAATACTGGAGTGGGTTACCATTTCCTTTTCCAGGGGATCTTCCTGACCCAGGGATCGAACATTGGAGCCAGACGCTTTAACCTCTGAGCCACCTAAACCAAATACATATAAAATGTAATGTTTAAGAAAGAGACAGGGAAGCCTGGTATGCTGCAGTTCATGGGGTCACAAAAAGTTGGACATAACTGAGCAACTGAACAACAGCAAGAAAGGGAAACTCATCCTGCTCTGAAGAGCCTGTGATAGGCTTCTTTCATAAAATACTGATTAATCCAAGATGTAAGGGAAATTCAGAAATTAAATTCCCACAATAACATGAGGAGTAGGCTTGAAATAAATCTAAGTCATTTGCCTTCTCTTACGTGGTTGCTGCTGCTGCTAAGTCACTTCAGTCGTGTCTGACTCTGTGCGACCCCATAGACGGCAGCCCACCAGGCTCCCCCGTCCTTGGGATTCTCCAGGCAAGAACACCGGAGTAGGGCTGCCATTTCCTTCTCCAATGCATGAGAGTGAAAAGTGAAAGTGAAGTCGCTCAGTCATGTCCAACTCTTACATGGTTAGATACAGTATTTTGTGGTATGGTATATATTGCATTGAGATTATATCTTTAAGATATTAAAGAGTACTTTTTCATAAATTGGTGAAGAGCTGAATGTCTCTAGTTGTCCAAAGGGTTAAAATATTTTAAACCAACTTTTGGTTCACATTAAAATGAAAGAATTGAGTAGTACTTTGAAACCAGTTTTAATGTTTAACACATTGTATTTAGTTATAGTAAGACTTCAGTTCTTCATTTGATTTAAATAATGTTTGTAGAGCATCTTCTGTGTATCAGGCCCTGTTCTGGGTGCTGGGATTCAGCAGCCAACAAAGCAGAAACAACCCAGGCTCTTGCAAGACAGCAATAGAGACGTAGACACAGAGAACAGACTTATGGACAAGAGTGTGGAGGGGAAGGAAGGAGAGGGTGAGATGAATGGAGAGAGCAGCATGGAAGCATATACACTAGCATATGTAAAATAGCTTGCCAATGGAAATTTACTGTATGACTCAGGAAACTCAAACCGGGGCTCTGTAACCTGAGAAAGGTGGGAGGTGGAAGGGAGGTTCAAGAGGGAGAGGACATATGTACACCTATAGCTGATTCATGTTGATGCAAGGTAGAAATCAAACCAATATTGTAAAGCAATTATCGTTCAATTAAAAATAAATAATTTTTTAAAAAAAACTGAAAAAAAAAAGAACCTAGGTTCTTGAACTTACACTCCAGAGAGAATGTCCTTCTGAGAGTCACCTGACCAGGCAGGCAGTACTGTTCTTTTCTCGCTGTTAAAGCAAATCCTAGTTGCATTCCATATTACTGGGGAATCACTGTGAGATTCTTAATTGTGGAACATTTTCACTCATTACTAACACTGATGATCTGTGACTGGCATTTGTATTCAGCTTGATCAAAGATAGCACTCTGCTGTTGAATCAATTCAGGAGACCCTGGTTCGATTCCTGGGTCAAGAAGATCGCCTGGAGAAGGGATTATTCTTAGCTTCCCTTGTGGCTCAGCTGGTAAAGAATCCGCCTGCAATGCAGGAGACCTGGATTTGATCCTTGGGTTGTGAAGATACCCTGGAGAAGGAAAAGGCTACCTACTCCAGTATTCTGGCCTGGAGAATTCCATGAACTGTGTAATGGGGTCACAAAGAGTCAGAGATCTTGAGAATACTAATTCTTCTATCCAGCTCTATCGTCTAACAGAATCCAGGCAGCTTTTCCAGATTAAAAAAAAAAAGTCACTGAGACTGCAGCTTGTTCCGAAATAGAGAGTCCCCAAATTGTCCCATAGAACATGGATTGAACTTTGTTAGTTCTACAACTAGGGGAAACTATAGTGTAATAAACATCAAAAAAAAAAACAAAAACAAAAAACGGCTGGGACATAGCAGGGATGGGCGATGTTAAAGGCACTGTTAGGTTGGAAAAGTTCTAGACTTGGGGGTTGTAAATCATGTCTGACTCTTTGTGACCCCATGGACTGCAACACACCAGGCTTCCCTGTCCTTCACCATCTCTGGGAGTTTGCTCAAACTCATGTCCATTGAATCGGTGATTCCATCCAACCATCTCATCCTCTGTTGCCCCTTCTCTTCCTGCCCTCAATCTTTCCAGCATCAGAGTCTTTTCCAATGAGTCTTTGAATCAGGTGGCCAAAGTATTGGAATTTAAGCTTCAGCATCAGTCCTGCCAATGAATATCAGGGTTGATTTCCTTTAGGGTTGACTGGTTTGATCTCCTGCGGGAGAGACACAAAATCTGAGTATGATCACTGGATCTGACTCCTGCTAGTTATGAGATGTCATGAGTAAATTGCTTAACTTGACCAGTCTGTTTTTTCCCTTTCAGCAATAGTAATTACAGGTATCGTCCCTGCTCAGCTCATAACCATTGTAAGGATACAGCAAGGACTGTACAGATGCTCTTCTAGTGAAGTGTAGGTGCAAAGCTCGAAAGGGTCAGATATCAGGACACAAGTGTGACGTAACCACTCTTGCTACAATACAATGTTAGATCTGAACCAGTAAGTTCAATAATGGAAACTGAAATTTGTTTTCTCTCAGTGTATGTGCTTGTATACATTTGTGTGTGTACATAAGTGTGTGTGTTTCTGGTATTGGGCAATATTGAGATTTTTGGTGCAGAGGAAATTTTTGTGATGTCAATCAGAGCATCAAATTCAATAGCAAAGGTCAAGGTGGGATAGATCCTGGCTCCTCAAAGGTGGGTTCATGGGTCTAACAGCATCGCCATTAGCTGGGGGCTGCTAGAAGTGCAGACTGCTAGGCCCCACCTTCGATGGTCACTGACTCAAAGTCTGCGTTTTAAACAAATCCCCTGGTGATTATATGCAAATTTTCTCAAGCGCCTGGGTGGACAGATTTCTAAGTTGATCCTGATCATTCAAATGACTCTTCAGGATGTTGCAGGGACGCTGACAGTCAACAGCTGCTGGATGCGTTAGCACCACCTGGGAAAGTGGGGGCACAGGAGGGTTATTACAGAAAAAAAAATATGTTGCTTTCTGTTCCCAAGGAACCATCTTTGGGGTGAAAGGTTCATATTACATTGTCAGTCCCCTGAGCCTACCAGTGTTCAAAAATGTTTTTTTCCCAAGACTTTTATGGTGCTTAAGTTAGACTTTTCATATTGGAATAACAGACCCAAAATGACTGGCAGTTAGTGTCCAGGATTAAGGAGGGAAATATTTAGTCAGAGGAACTGGGAATTTATCAGGAGAGCAATGATTTCATCTCTAGGACTTGGTTTCTAGTCACCTTTGCTCTTGGAGGATGATGAGTAAGTGCTGCTTTACTCTGCCTGGTCTAAGTTCCACGAGGCACACATTCTCAGAGACTCAGGGCATTTTGCAAAAAAAAAAAAAAAAAATACTCTATTATAAAAGAAGGAATTAAGTTGATTGAGACCAAGAGTGGTTTAAATTCTTGACAAAGATCACATGCATATTTGAAAATAGGAACTAGTTCTTCAGAGTCTGTTTGTAATACCCAGACTTTTTCTATATAATTGCAAATTAATCTTCACTTCCAATGTTAGCAAGGTTTAAGATTAAATAAAACTGAATAAGCTCTTCCCTTAGAACAGCACACTTTGCAGGTTAGATGAAATAATTTTTTTAATCTTTCCTCTTCTGTGATTTCAGTGTTAACAACTTGGCTCTTTTCTTTCCGTTTTTCTTTCTTTTCTGCCTTGGGTCTTGGGTGAAATTTATGATCCCCTCTTTTTTTTTTTTTTTTTTTCAGCTATATGCTATACAGTTCCTTTGTGTATTGACTCTAGGTCTGGACTTGGCAAACAAAAATTGAGAGTGTTGGTTGAGGCAAGGCAAATCAGCTTTAATCCTGGAGATGGATAGATGGCTGATGACACAATTTCAGGCCTTATTTATCCAATTTTGCTACTGATGAGTGAACGTTTGTCATGGCCAGCATTTGGGAAACAGTGCTGTACCTCACTCAGCCTTCACTTGTTTATTCAACAACACTGATTGTGTCCTTACTGTATGCTAGTAATATTACAGGCAGTAGGCTTAGTGTAGAAACTGGAGATTTATACTCAGTCACACAGCTTACATTTTACCATGATAGATACCCTTTTGAAAGAGCCCATAACTCAAAAGTTTGAAATGAACTAAATTGAGGGTTAGCATTATGTTACTTATATTAAGCTTCTTTTTTTTTTTTTCAATTTTAGCTAATCTTCCTTTATATAAAGAAAAAGGATTATTTTCCCAATAAGACTACCCATCAAACAGGTAGTTATTTTATTGTAGTTGTCTTCCAAAGCAAACCCATGCAAAAGTATTGCTCCCATTAAAGACTTTTCTTAAGTTTTGTTATAACTGATTCCATCTAGTAAAGAAGGATTTCTGTTATGGGATATAGAGACAATTACTAGAAAGAATTAATTTCATTTTCTCGAGAATTCACCAAGTTACTCCTATTTCTCTTTAAAGGAAATTCCTAACTCTCCCCACGCGTTCAGCCTCCTAAAATTTCAATTTATCTTTAGCACATCCTGGTTTTGAGTGCTTACTATAAGATTTAACCATATAGTAATTCTTCCTTAAAGAAGTCTGCTGTATATAATGCAAAGGTGGAGTTGTCATGGCTCTTATGCTGTGTCTGAGGCCAAATTCGTCAGCATTCCAAGCTTATGTGAAGACACAGAAATAATTATTTTCAGATGTTGACATTGCACGTAGTGTATTAGTAGTATAAGAAAATGTGTTTCCAAAGTCATTCATCTCAAACGCAATGCAAAAATTCAGGACAGATAAATGTGTGCTTTTAGACAGGCGCTGTGATACAGAAATGGTAGAGTGATTCAGCTCTCTGTCATGTCTCCATAACATAGGATATGAGCTGTGCTGTGTTCTGAGTTAGCACGTCTCCTGTCAATGCGGCTACGGTCCAGACGTGACGTGCTTTGCTTCCAGGTGGGTTACTGCTTTTAATCCCTGAGTCAGACTCCTGATTCTTGGCTTCTCTGGTCACTTAAATGTTTTGCCTTTAAGTCAACTTCAAAAGTTAAAAAGTAGAAATCTTCCCTGAGTTTCACAATGTAATTTTTCTATAATCATTTCCATAAAATGATGATTGAACATTAAAACCCTATCCATCTGAGGTAGTTTTGGAAGGAAAGGGTGAAAAGCCATAAGATTTAATTGTTGGAGAGACCAGGGCCAAATTAGAAAGATACTCTTATGTTTTTGCCATAACATTCATATATGACATCCAATATGAATTTTATATACTTGTCAACTTCTAGTCAATAGAAAGAGGAGAAACATGAATGAAGTTTTATTATACCCATAGTACTAAGACCTTACCTACATTAATAAAAAAGCAACTTCTTTTCATCATCTCTTAATAATCATTAAATTTTTACAGTAACATTTGAAGAAAACCAAAGAAAAACTCCATTTGATGTATAAAGTGTTACAAATAAAAATAGATCATTGAGTATTGTGGGTTACTTTTCTTGCAAAGCAAAATATTTTGATATTACAGTATTATAAATGCTCTACACAAAAGGAGGGTCTGCTGGGTTTTTACTTTCAAATGTCAATTACTGCTTTTCCCTTGTATTTAAAAATTTTTTTAATTTTACATTGGAGTGTTAGTTGATTAGCAATGTTGTGTCCGTCTCAAGTATACAGCAAAATGATTCAGTTATAGATATATTATTTTTCAAATTCTTTTCCCATTTAGGTTATTACAGAGTATTGAACAGAGTTCCTTGTTCTATATGTAGTGAGGCCTTGTTGGTTATCTATTTTAAATACAGTAGTGTGTATTGCAGTACATAATTCAAAGTGTTTGCAAAGTACAAGAAGTTTATTTTATCATTTATCTGTTTCAAATTATAACTTTAAAAAGAAAATGGGACTTCTTTCCTGCCCCCATCCCTCGACCCAAGAGACAGATTTTCCATGCAGGATGGTTTTAAGCATCAGGATGTTGCATAAGTCAGCCTGGAAAAAATCGGGAAAAACAGCTAGCACTGTCTAATAGAACTTTGCTTTGTGACAACATTTTTCTTTTTTTTTTTTTTGCTAAATGAATTATACGAAAGGTCTAACTTTCGTAGTTATTTGGATATACTTTCAAAATCAATTTTTTGCTTGATTATTGGGCACTCTAAAAAAAAGAAAAAAAGAAAAATCATAGTATAGTGTAGGATCAAAAGAAATCTAAGCTTCAATTCATGAGTTAGAGTTATCTACACAAGGGACATTTGAAACAGTTAACATGTGTGGTGAGATATGAAAAGTTAAACTGATGTATTGTGTCTATGATACTGCCCAGTTTTTATGTTTTCCAAGGAGTGTTTAGGATTTCATTTCTAAGCTTTGCTTTCCGAAAGACTTAAATTCCAAATTCATTTGTAATGGAAAAGTAATTGGTGAGATGGCTCTATAATCCCACAGGTTACTTGGCAGGCTCTAAAAAAGTTCACGGGATGGAGATTAAAGGTCAAAGTCTATTTTAGAAAATGTGCAACAGGGTGGTAAGCAGAAATGTTCCCTAAGTCCCTTTGGTTTTTATTTGATCACTTAACCAAAGAGACCTGGACCAGGCTGTGTATTTTTCAGGATGCAGTAATCAAATTATTGGACTGGTTGCTTTTCAAGTGCAAATCTATTTCCCAATAAATCCCATCACTTACACAACACCTCTTGAATGCTTGTTTATTACAGCAGACACAAAAGGTATCAAGGAACACTGGGCTTATTTGTTGGTTCGATCTGGGGGAAAAACAAACTGTTTTTCAGTGGCTAGTTGTTTACAAGATTCCCTCTCTGCCTGATGACATCTTGAGGGCTGTGAGAGTGAAGAATGCTATTTGTCCAGTTGTGAAAGATTAGATTTCTTCTTTTTCTGTTCCTGGAATATAGGAACCAGGGGTTTTCCATTAGAGATTGTGAATTTTCCTTTAGGATTTATCAACACATACCATGGGATTTTAAAATAATCAGCCTATCTAACCTTTGATTTATAGATGAAAGGAGAAAATTACGTTTTGTGAAATAGTTCTTTCTGAACTTTGTGAATGAAAATATTATATATCATACTAAAAAACTTAATCAGGTTATGCTAGAATTGGGTATGATTCCTTAAATTATTCCACAGTGAAGATCCATACATTCAAGGCATCAAAACTAAGTATCTTTGGAAATATACAGGGATAGAGAAGAAGTAATACTGGCTAAAGAAAAAGCTAATATAGCTGAGAAAAATAAGCTTTATGTTATGAATCTTTTATCCAGCAGATAGGTGATAATTAAGTGCCATGAAGAAGTTAGAAATCATGTTATAGTTCAGAATTGGAAATGATTATTTCTTAGTAGGTGGGGAGCATTCATTCAGGAAATCCTTTGTTGAGTAGATGGTATTTGAGTTGGATCCTGAAGGGTGAGTGGAATTTGATCAAGTGGAGACTGGGGAAAGACACATTCAAAGGCAACATCATTAGTAGAGGAAGAATGAAAAAAAATACGGTATTAGGCAGTAGTGGCTTATGTATATTATGGTCATAAAATACACTAGATTACTAGTACTAGTTAACCCTTACTAAGAACCAAGTACTTGACTAAAAATGCATTTATATGTGTTACTATTTTATTGAAATCTTCCTGATAAGTCCAAGAGGTAGAGTTTTATGGGTAAAGAAACCAGGACATCATACAACTGGTATTTGGCAGAAGTTGAACTTGAAGCTAAAGACTGAAGCTTTGACCAGTAGCTCTGTCCCCTGATGTTGGAGGACATCTGGTACTACAGGGAATGATTCTGTAAGCTATGGTCACTCATGGGATATTTTTAAGCATGTTGAGTAATGTTTTCTTCCCAATTATTCTTTTTGCCTCATCTGACCTTCCTGTCTCCACCCATTCCTCTCTTCAAACCCTGCCTTCAAACTATGGAGAGAAACCTTTGAAAATTATAGACCTGTTCATCTGGTGCCATTTCTTGCAAGGTTACAGGGTTTCCAGGCCTACAGCATTTGTTTCCTGATCCTTCCCATGGTGTACAAGCCCCTGCCGTCTCTATAGCTTCCTTTGGAACTATTTTCCATTCTCCAAAATCTCCTTGTCTTCTAATTCCTTTCCATTTCCTAGGATAGTGCCTCCGTCTGGATGCCTTTCTCACCTCTGGATTCCCCGATCCCCTTCCTCTGTTCTCATTGATTGTTAAATATTGAACCACTTGTTAGCTCTCTTGTTCATATTGTTGTTGCTCCAGTCACTAAGTCATTCATATAACATTTGAGAATTTCCCGACATGCAATTCTACATCAAAATGGAATTTAACTGTCGACACTCCATTATAAATATTAAAATGGCTTTTACAGTGATTTAATGTAGGTTGTTTTTAATTTATTTTTTAACTTCCAGTGTACACCATATCATCACAACCAGGTATGTGTAGCAGTCAGGATAGGCTAAGTTAGGTGGCAGTAACAACAATCACCAAAATGGTAATAGCTTACAACAGAAGAGACTTTCTTCTTAGTCTCATGTGGCTTGCCAGGAAGACTGTGATTTTCACCGTTACTTCTGAAGGAAGCTCCCCCTGACATGTGCTTCTCCAATCACAGGGCAAGAGAACAGGGTTGGCAAATCACCTACTGGCTGTTAGACTTCAGCCTGGGAGTGATTCATGCCCAGGCTGAATATATTTCCCTGACCCCACATGGCTTTACTGAACATCAAGGAGACAGGGAAGCATGATCCTCTCATATGGTGGAAAAGTTGGAGGGCAAATGGTAATATTTAGTCAACAGCACTGCAGTGTGTTAACAATTAGAAATTGTAGGCCAGTTCTTTTGAAGTTTATGTCCATTAGCAGTTTGAAAACATGTAGTCAAACCTAGCACTTTGGAAATTAAAACTAAAAAATCCTAAGATGTGATTATGTGTTTTTTGAAACCATTATTTCAGTTGGAAACATTGAATTTGATGTATATGCCTACACTTAACTCAATAAATGTAAGTTCTTACCAGCTGTGGTACAAAAATATATGCTAAAACCATCTTGTCCACAGATAACATCAAAGAAACAGGCAGTGTCATAACAAATAGGTTGAATTATGTTGAGATATGTTGTGATTGAAGGATCTTCTTTTCTTGGAGGCCATGATCATCATTCAGAATACATCAGTCAAAGGCAGCAGAATTTGAGTCAAAGTTCCGTATTGAAGTACTCCTGTAAAGATTTGTTGAATTTACAAAAACATAACATTTTTATGTTTATTCTCCTTTGGTTTATTTTCAGTTGTCAGCACTGATGGACAGCCAGTAATTGTCAACATTAATTGCTATTTATTTCCTTTTGCAAGAAGGAGTTATATAGAAATTGATGTGAAGGACATTTAATGAGAGAACTCTTACTCTATCCTATATATGGATATTCTTAAAGTATATTGTTGAAGTCTCCATCCCTACCTTGTGTGTCTTTGTAGGTATGTGAAAGGATATGGGTGAAAAGAAAGATTAAGTATATGTTTGTACCAGAATTACTTGTGAATATTAGCTTCTTAGGAAATACCTCATTATTTTCTGGAATGAATACTGACTGTCAGTGTAATCAAGGATACAAATATAGAATGATGAAATCCAAAAGCAGTATCTGTGCGATCCACAAAATTTGGCCAGTAATTGCTTTTTCCTGTGTTTTCTTTCTCTAGCACAACAAGAATATCTCCTTCCATTTCTTGTGTGTGAGTTAAATATGTCTGAGTAGAACCCTTAGCTTTCTTTTTCTCACAGTAATTTTGTTGTGATCAAGAGATACATCAGCATAAATTAAGGATTAATGTGGAAATCAGAAAATACACTGTTCCATGAAAACAAAATTTCTTTTTTTAAAGAAGAAATAGGCATGAATTTGGGGTCTGCTTTTTTCACTTAGATAATTTTCTTATGGAACATCTTTCTTTTGCCTCATAGAAAATTTGCCAAATTGTTCAGAACCACCCCTAAGGTTTGTATTTCCATACCCTCCCAAAAATCCAACTGATTTTGGCGGTACCATGCTTCTCTCCATTTAAAGGCAGGATCTTTGTGGCAGTATGAGGGAAGAAAGATACGGAGAGGAAACCGTGCCATAATAGTGTATGTGTTAGAAAGTTAAAGGACAAGAAACCTTTTTAAAATTACTGAGTGCATGAAAATTAAGTTCTTGTTCTTGGTGGTGGGGTGCATGTAGGGGAGATTTCAAAGATGATACATCCTATAATTCATTCCCTCTCTATTGTGAGCATTTGTCAAGTACCTATTTATTTAAAGTACCTATGGCTGAGCTTCATTTCTGCCTGGCTTTCCCTTCTCCCCTAGCAGCTCCCATTCTTTTCATCAGGAATATCAGTTTCTTTTTTATTAAAGATTTTTTTGGTGTGCACCATTTTTAAAAAGTCTTTATTGAATTTGGTACAACATTGTTTCTGTTTGGTGTTTTGGCTGTGAGGCATGTGGGCTATTAGGTCCCTGACCAGGAATTGAACCTGCATCCTGTGCATTAGAAGGCTAAGTCCTAACCACTGGACTGCCAGGGAAGTCCCTTAGTTTCCTGTGTGCATTAGAATTGTCTTCTCTCTAATAGACCTCACACCTCTCCTTTACCTTTCTGACACCAAGTACATTTGAACAATAAGTAGCAGTACCTCTTAAACTTGCAAGCTCATGAAAACAACAAAACAAACACAAAAAAAGAAAGCAAGTTGGTTGCATTGGTTTTTATCAGCCAATTTACATTCTGAGGAGTCGAGTCAATCAGGGAAGTTTATTATCCTATCTAAATTCATTGACTATCCATCAGTCACTCTGTTTCCAATACATAGCAGTGGTGTAAGAATACCCACTGGACAACAAATGATTGACATTTATCAGTTCCAAAATTGCCTCGTGCATATTGAAATGATGAAATATGAAAAATTATGAAATATGAAAGCATTAATTCTCTTTGATCTGAACAATTACAGCCTCACTCTGTTTGTAGGTCAGGCTATGAAAGAAGTGATTGCGATGAAATGACAGTGCGTGTCTCGTGGATTAAAGCCAAACATGATTTCAGCAAATGAAAGAGAAGGGTGAAGCTGGCCTTAAATTGACTGCCTCAGAGATGGTGAGAAGACTTGGATCATTAGAGAAACAGGAAGTGTTTTATTATGAACTGTTTTATCATGAACTTTAGGTGTATTCACGGAGAAGGAAATGGCAACCCACTCCAGTACTCTTGCCTGGAGAATCCCATGGACAGAGGAGCCTGGCAGGCTGCAGTCCACGGGGTCGCAAGAGTCAGACACGACTTAGCAGCTAAACCACCACCACCATCGGGTGTATTCAGAGTAAATCAGTCCATGTTCTATGAGGGAATCCAGGTTCCATGTTTGAGTCCACTTTGAACAATAAATGTCACACTCAGAAGTACCTAATCTCCAGCCTTAGGAAACAGCGCATACTCTTGCCAGTTGTCAGCAAACCCATCACCACAGTGGTAAAATAACACTAAAAGCAAATTCAGCTGGTAGCAATTGCAAGAATAAATGGGTGACAAAAGAGCAAAATGAGTAAATTTTACAACATTGGGTCCCATTGGGTCCCACACTGTACTACTTCCTCTAGAAACAACCTCTAGAGGTAAAGCCTGGCATTAAATTCTCCAGTCATGCAGGAGTAAGTGCTAACAGCTGTGCCTGGGTGATTTCCCCCTACTTTGTCCTGTAAATACTTTACCATTTCAGAGGAGCTGATGACATACCTTGAGAAAAACAAAAAATCTCTACCAGATTGTGCAAATCTGTGTAAATCTTCTCATTTTCCCACCGCTTTCAGAGTTAAGTCACACAAGTATCTGTAAGACTTTTCCAAACACTTTGTTAAGCCTGAAAAATATTCCCCACAAACTGACAGCGCTTCCAAATGGCTGCCCATTATGGCCAAATGTGAGCATGTATGCACCTATGGAGTGAAGCCAGTTTTTCAAATGTGGGTGGCAGTGTCTTTCCCTAAGATTCAGGAGGCTTTCCACAGTAGTGGGAAACAGCAGGGAGCAACTTGACATTCTCTGGAAGCAAACAGGATTTGGGAAAACACCCAGGAAGATGCGCATATGGCCTCACCTTTCGTTTCTCACTGACAGCATCCGTGCCCTCCTTGCTGTGTTATTTATTGTCTCTTCCAGATGATCTTTGCCTACTCCGTCCATGGAGTAGAGTCATTGGCCTGTACTCATTTTTTCCTTCCTGGAGGTATAAATAGACTGATGACGCCCAATGCTCTCGGCAGTCCGTGCATCATTCATACCATCCATCTCCTTTCTAGGTCACAAAGCTTTTTTAAAACAAGAGCAGCAGCAGTAGCAGCATGTGAGAAGATGAGCATATGACCTCTTCCTCTCACTCAAAGCATACCGTTGATAGCATCCAGACAGCTGAGTGTGGAGACGTGCCATTCGAGTGGCTCCAGAATATCAGAGGGAAAAAACAGCCATTCTTACCAAATAGCTTAAAAATAGCATGTCCCGCTCCACCCTGTCTCCCCAACCTGCCTGAAGTGGAGCCCTTCCCATCCAAACTGTATAACGGGATTTGTACTTGGTGAAAATTTGCAGAACCTGGTCCTCCCCCCAGGACAGTAATGCTTTCTTGCTTTGTCCAGTCACACAAGTGCACATCATGAGAAAATGTCATATCCCTTAATCCTTCTCCTCTCCAGTAATGTAAAAATGGTCATCCTTCCAGAAAGCCTTTATTATGGAGTGCCTTGCAAGTGGGAAGTAGCATATTGACTGTTTTGAGATGGGGCGTGTGAGGAATATTATTGTGTTCTCCTTCAGCTTCTTTTCTTGACTTAAAAACTTATCTCGAATCTGATCCTTCCCTAGAGGGTTAGTTGCTAGAAATCACCTCACTTTGGGGTAAGGCTGGGAAAGAGGTTGGCAAGGAGCTGGGGCAGTACCCCTGAGTTTGTGTCCCAAATCCCAACTATTTATCCCTTAATTCTCCATCTGTCAAAACTTTTTAGTGACCATTAATTCTTTCTTTCTTGTTGTTGTTCAGTCACTAAGTCATGTCTGACTCTTTGTGACCCCATGGACTGCAGCACACCAGGCTTCCCTGTCCTTCATCATCTCCCAGAGTCTGCTCAAACTCTTGTCCATTGAGTCAGTAATACCATCCAACCACCTCGTCCTGTGTCGCCCCCTTCTCCTCCTGCCTTCAGTCTTTCCCAGCATCAGGGTCTTTTCCAGTGAGTCGGCCCTTCACATAAGGTGGCCAAAGTATGGGAGCTTCAGCTTCAGCATCAGTCCTTCCCATGAATATTTGTGTTGATTTCCTTTAAGATTGACTGGTTGGATCTCCTTGCTGTCCAGGGGACTTTCAAGTGTCTTCTCCAGCACCACAGTTTGAAAGCATCAATTCTTCACACTCAGCCTTCTTTATGGAGTGCCTGCTATGTGCCAGCCTATTGTAAGCACTTTAGATATCAGTTAGCAAGTACATAAATCTTCCGTTCACTTTCAGTTTCATTCTAGTAGATCATGTCTCAGGTGGAATCAGTCCTATGAGGTAAGTGTCACAGGCGATGGTACAACCTCAGAGCAAAGCCAAGAGTAATATGGCACGTGGTTGTAGACAAAGCACTGGGACACCATGGAGGCCCTTTGAGGTCATGTTAAGAACTTTATTCTGGTCCAGAGGTGACATCTCAGAGGAGGGCCATGATCTGGCCTGCTCTTCAGAAGAGTAACATGAAACATAGACTGTAGCTGGACAAGGGCAAGCATTTGCTTGTCGTTTGAATACATCAACTGTATTTCTGTTTCACAGGGGTGAGAGGGGGGCTCACGGGGGAGGGGATACACACACACACACACACACACACACTTATTGCTGATTCAGGTTGCATAGCAGAAACTAACAGAACATTGTAAAGCAATTATCCTCCAAATAAAGAAATACACACATATGAAAATGTGTTTCTATTTCAAAAGGAATTTCATGTCAAAAGTTTGAGCCAATCAGGTCTTGCTAGAGTATAAGAAATACAACAGAACAGCAGGGTGGTGTTTACTTGGGTACATGAGTATCTGCCTTGGACTTTGAGAACATGTTTAAGGCAGGATACAGTTTTTAGCTCAGGCTGAGTCAGAGTGTGAAGGTGGGGAGTCCTGTAACCTGCAAAGAGTTGTGTGTTTCATTTTTACAAAACTTGCTGTTTCAATCTAGAATGTAAATGTAACCTTTTTATCCCTTCAAGTATGTCATCAAAAATTCTCATATTTGGAAGTATGCCTTGATCTCTTGAAAAAGGCCATAGAGGGTAGAAATAATTGTAAAATGCCAGGTATTTCAGAATATGGTTCAATCTCCCAGTTCAGGAAATACAGACTGCAGTGTACTCACAGCTTTCCTAGGTACTCTTCAAGGGTCTCTAATTCACCAATGGCTTTTGATTTTTTTTTTAATTTTCCTAGAAGAAAAGACGTTTCTGAATGTCAGTAGATCCCAAAGCAAAATAGAATTAATTTCTCTCTCTTCAGTTTCACCACATTACATGGATCTGATGTCTAGATTTTTCTCACATACAAAACTACAGTGTAAGGGAAATATATGTGCTTGTGTATATATACATTACTGAATCAGTTTGGTGTACACCTGAAACTAATACAACATTGTAAATCAGCTATACTTCAATAAAAAAAAAAGAGCAAAATAACTCCGAGAATGTTGGAGTTCATTTGCGAATATTCATATTTTATATTTACTTAGAATATCTGTGCCTATCCTGGAGAAGGAAATGGCAATCCCCTCCAGTATTCTTGCCTGGGAAATCCCATGGACAGAGAAGCCTGGCAGGCTACATTTCATAGGGTCTCAAAGAGTTGGACCTGACTGAACAACTAAACAGCAATGTGTGCCCATAATATATAGCAGGTGAATATAACACAGAGACTAACTCTGTTTCATTGCTTCCTCTTGTGTGCTACACACACACTTATCAGTTTTTTGTTGTTACTTTGTTCCAACCTGACCCACAGGATGTTTTAACTTCTTTTTGAATCTGCCTTGTCCCTCCCTGTGTGTGAGCAGTGTTCTCTCTCTGGTCACCTGTTAACAATGCCCCGTCAAGGCTCAACTGAGATAATTACTTCCTCTTGGAGTGTTTCCACATTTCCAAACTCAAGTTGAATGTTATTGCTCTGGAATCATGGGCATCCTCTGTGCTTATCAGATGAGTTCTCATACGGAGCTGGAATGGCTCCCATGGACTAAGTTGTGCAAAGGCAAGAATGGTCCCTGTCTTGTCCATGATTCTTGCTCCTGATGCCTGGTTTCATGTATAGAACATGGCAATCCATAAATATCTGTGTATAATTGAATCAAAACACTTTAAAAAATTTGGAGTCAGTTGTTTTAATATAGAAGTTTCCCCCCACCCCGCCCCTTACCTGGCCATCAAGATAGTGGTGTTAGTATTGGAGTCAACTTTGACATTTGCCTGTCGTCCATTCATTAAATTATTCAAGTTTTGACAGTTTTCTTATGCAGTGTCTCTCTGAATCCTCTTTTCATGTCCTAATTAAGGTCCTTGTTTTCTTTGTCTGTGGGTAAAATAAGTTGGGAAAATGCTGGTTAACGAGTTAGTGGTTTGATTATCATGGAACTTGACAAAACCTTTAATGAAGGAGCATTGTAAATTTCTACAGGAAGAAATGGAGTAGAGCATTTCCTACGTTTATTTGATCAGAGAATCATCTTTAGTCTCAGAGCATCTGATGTGGTTAATGATCTGCAGAACTTACCTGGGGAAATGCTGGAAGAGACTGAAAAGGAGCAAACTACCCATCAAGGGCTCAGAGTCTTTCGGCTTTAACTAAATGACTGTCGTTAGCCATAGACAGCAAACACGTGGAAAGGAAGTATGCCTGACTCCTGCCACTGATGACCTCTGACTCCTGCCACTGATGACCTCTGACCTTACATTCCCTCAGCAGCTTGTACCAGTTTACCTTGTTTAGGTAATAGGCTCTGAATATGGAATCCTGCGCCTTATTCACCAGTGAAGAAGGAAGCATGTGTACTTAATCGTGTCCGACTCTGTGACCCCATGGACTATAGTCCACCAGGCTCCTCTGTCCATGGGATTTCTCTGGCAAGAATACTGGAGTGGGTTGTGCTTTTTCCTCCAAGGGATCTTCCCTGACCCAGGGATCAAACCCGCACCTCCTCATCTCTTGCATCAGCAGGCAGATTATTTACCACTTGAGCCATCTGGGAAGCTGATTCTCCAGCTAAAGACCCTGCTTATTCTTCTCATGGCACTGTGGACTGCCTGCTTTCCTTGGTGCTATCTTGGTAAGATTTTAGAGTTTCCAGCCTCTGTCTTCAGGAACTTTTAGAAAAAATACTATGGTCCTCTTGTCGCCTGTCCGCATCATTGGTTTGAATCAGCAGAGGCAAGGGGTTAAAAACCAGCTTGAAGAAAGTTGGGTGAAAGGCTTATGGGCCTTTGTTTTCCAGACTTGTAACTATAGATAGATCTCTCTCTAGCTCTGTCTGTCTATTCATCCATTCATTCCTTTGCTTATAGTAAAGGTACAGTGTTAGTTGCTCAGTTGTGTCTGACTTTTTGTGACTCCATGGACTGCAGCCCACCAGGCTCCTCTGTCCATGGGATTCTCCAGGCAAGAATACTGGAGTGAGTTGCCATTTCCTCCTCCAGTGGATCTTCCTGACCCAGAGATTGAACCCAGGTTTCCTGCATTGCAGGCAGATTCCTTACTGTCTGAGCCATCAGGGAAGACCATAGTAAAGGTATATAGGCAGCAAAAACTATGGAAAGAGAGAATCAATATTGGTCAGAGTATCTAAGAACTAAGTAAATTAGACAATTCAACCTTTTGATAATAGAAGCCAGAAAGGAAAGGCTGTAAAACGTTAGATCCTTTTTGCTCTTGCTTAGAATTTAAATATGGAGAAGGAAATGGCAACCCACTCCAGTATTCTTGCCTGGAGAATACCAGGGACAGAGGAGCCTGGTGGGATGCTGTTGTGGGGTCACACAGAGTCGGAGGTGACTGATGCAACTTAGCAGCAGCAGCAGCAGAATTTAAATAGGGGTCATATTCAGGAAAACCTGTTGTGATGCACTGATTATCCAACTGTACTCATCCAGTGGCTCAGGGTACCTATTTTGGCTTCATCCTTCTTAGCTCTTTTACTCTAATATCCCACATCTGATCTATCTGCAAATCCTATTCCACCCAACTTCATAGTTAGCTAGACTCTCACCACTTCTTAACTACACAGTTACCATCCTGGTCTCAATCACCATCATCTGTTACCTGTGTTAGTGCAATAGACTTCAGGATTTCTGCTTCCGCCCTCACTTCCTTATAGTTTATTCATCACAGGGCTCTAAAACTAATCATTTGAAAGGTGAGTCAGATATGTCATTTCTCTGCAATCTTGTGATTGCCTCACCTCTCATTCAAATAAAATTTCAGGTTCTTCATGCGGCCAGTGAGTTCAGCTGTGACTCGCCTGTCTGCTGTGTCCTTGACCTTCTCTCCTAACACTTTACTCATGTCTCCTCTTGTCATATCAGCCCTTTGCCCTTGTTGGATCTTGCTGAGCCTGTCCTTGAGGGTTTTTGCACTTACTATTTTCTCCACCTTGGCTGTACTTCGTTTCAATATCCCTGAGGTTTATTCTTACATCAGTATTTTCTTAAGGTCTCCTCTCTGGTTTTCCTCATCAGTGAGGTCTGCCTCAGATGACCTTATTTTAAGCAGTTGTTACACACTGACTCTCATTATTCTGTCTTTACCTGTCTGTGTTTTCTGAATTGTCCATATTACAGCTTGTCATGTTATTTCCTTATTGCCCACCTGCTCCAGCCTCAATAAGAGGAAGACTTGGTTTATCTTAGTCATGCCTAAGAACAGTGCTTAACAGGGTTCCCAGCAAATGGTAGGCTGGTGGTAAACTCTTGCCAAATAAATGAAGATGAAAGGCTGCATGGGTAAGATTTCTTGTGAGTTCTGGCACTCAGTATTTACTAAGAAATTGTAAGCTGCTTCTAAAATATACTCCAGTCATCTCTGTATGTTTATGCTAAGACCAGTAAGCTTACTAATTATAAATACATAGGTAAACATCTTACAATTTGTTGCTCTCTTGTTTCTCTGTCCTGTGGTGTAAGGTGTAAGCAAATGTTTTAAAATGCTGAAAATGTTGGAAGAAAAAAATAAAAAGTAGAATAATCTTTTTAGATATTACCTCTTGAATCTGCCTGACTACATTTTAGAAACTATTACTGTGGGATATATCTAAAGCTTTCCTCAGTCAGAATATCATAGATCCCTGTAAAGATTTCTTCTTTTTAAAAATATAAATTTATTTATTTTATTTTAATTGGAGGTTAATTACTTTACAATATTGTATTGGTTTTGCCATACATCAACATGAATCCACCACAGGTAATACATGTGTCCCATCCTGAACCCCCCTCCCTCCCCCTCCCTCCTCCCTCCTCGTACCATCCCTCTGGGTCGTCCCAGTGCACCAGCCCCAAGCATCCAGTATCATGCATTGAACCTGTTAAGTAAAAATTGAACTGCCCATTTAAATAGTATGTCCAGGACACCTTGGCAAACTTTGTAGGTGGTTGTCTTCTCCAGCAGACGGAGAGAAAATCCACATTTCTGTACAGAGAAAAATGAAGACATTTACTGTGTTCTGCTCCATATAAATTTGCTAAGTGACAAGTAAGTCAAGTGACTAAAATATGGAAGCAGGTAGAATTTTAAATACTGAATTTGGTAGTGTTTGTTCTAAATTTAGTACTCTATTCTCTGGAAGTTTGTTTGCTTATGTAATATACAACAGCATCCAAGAAGAGATATGACATAAACAAATTTGGGGAGTTTAACAAATGATGAATAGTTACATTACAGCAAATATGAATAGTTCACAGTTGAACCATGATGTCCATACTTTAAAGCTAGTTTCTTAGGAAATTATATTTCCAAATTTTTTTTAAAAGATGCATTTTTCTGCAGTGTAGAGTGAAACAAACCTCGCATAACCTCAGTTGATAGCTATAAATCTAATAAGCCAATGTATAAGTCACAGGCCAGAGTTGGAACGATTAAAAATCTGACAAGTTTGGGACCAGACTGTTGATATATTGGTAACAAAGACTCCTTACAAAAAATTTAACTGGAGATTCTATTAGACATACGCATGTCCACGGGTAGAGTTGGTAAGCACTGCATGATAGTTGAGCAATTACTGTGGTTATTTAGTTTATTAATATACAATTTTAATGATCCTTTATAGTTTCTTCTTTACAGAGTCACACTTAGTCACAGGCATGGATTTGCCCACTAGAATCAAGCAGAGAATTTATGCTTTTGGCTGAGTTTTCCAACTGAGGACCATTCTGGAAATGTTCTTGCTCCCTAACTGAGCATGGAAATGCTTTTGTCAATTAACCTTAGTTTTAGCTTTGTCCTCCCCTGGCCTGAGTTATGTTGTATACTAAAACCACCTTCCCAGGCTATTCTTTAAATACTTTTGATGAAGGCTAATCAATCACTTCATCCCCAGAGATGTATCTACTTTCAGCAAAAAACAAATCAACAATGACAACGAATAAGCAAAAAATTCACATAGAGATAAAAGCCTCCAGTAAATTCTGATAAAGTACTTGAGTGGAAAAGGAATCCCCCTCCTAATATGGAGAGTACTAAAAGGAATAAATTCTATTTTTTGTTCTGATGATGGAACATTTTAATTTATCTCTTTTGTTTTTAATCATAATAATTCTATATTTAGACCTTAGATAAATATAGGCATCCTAGCTTTCTTTAGGACTTCCAATAGTATTATACTTAGAAGGGTGTGTATGTATATACATGAGTTTGTGCATGCAGGTAAGTTCATACATACAACGCACCTGTTGAATATATTTGCATACCTTAGATTTCATGTATGTTTTATTTTAACAATTTAGGAGATTCATCATTATTATTTTATATACATATGCTTTACTATTATATATATATATATATAAATTATAATAATGTTTTTTGATAATGTCCAAGTGGTAGGTCCAGAATGGAATACTGATTTTATAAACTCTGAACTGAATGGTAAAAAAGGGTGTCGTGTCTCTATTCTACAGTATTCTAAGGGTTAATCTACTTTTGGCAGATTAAATGTTAGGACATTTTATCATCTGAGCTCTTATATCTGTTAAAAAATAACTTACAATGTCATTAAATTTGTCATAGTTTGTTTATGGCAATACTGTAAAACTAAAAAAAAAAAAAAAAAAAAAAGAGCTTCTAAACTGTGCCCTGACTAAATGAGTGAGCATGTCAGATAAATTAGCATTTAGAAGAGTGAGTCTCATTTCCCTAAAACGGCTGCACCCTGACCCCATCTTCTCCACAAGTTTTCACAGTGTTCTTCATTTATACAGTTGGGTATTATGATTATCTGGTGATTCCGTTAGAGATTAACTTTACTAACTCACAGATGTGATCTTTGACATCTTTGACTTCAAAAATATTTCCAAATATTTTTTCCTTCTGGATTTCAGGAACTTGGATATTTTAATCTGTTAGTGAATTTTTGTCTTCCTGTATTTGCTCATCTTCACATGGATGGATTTAGTATTTATAGACCAGTTAGCTTGGCTATTGCAGAAGTCCAAAGTGCAGTGCCTGCTGTTACTGTAGCTTTGTTTCAAGGTTGTTGATAAAACGTCACCTTCTATGGGTGGCCTTTTGTGTAGAGATTTCCCCTGGTATTTCCATGTCTTTTCAATGTTGTATTGAATTTGTTGCCACAGTTTTAATTTTTTTTTCAAAAGTAGTCCATTGACTTATGCTGAATTTCATCAATTGGTATAAACATTGACTTCCAAAAGCATTTTTGGGGATAAATTATGTGATGCTGGAAACATCTTTTTGCGTAGACTTGAGTGAACTCGGTTATAGTTTAGAAATGGCACCTGGTCTGTATCTTATTCCCACTTTTCTACTAATGTGCCTTGAGAAACAAAGAGAAAGATGTATGCAGAAAACTGTAATTAACAGCCTATTATCTGATCTGAGAGGAGTTCTTACCAAGGATAAGGAAGACAGAAGTGTACTGAAACTCAAGGTACTTCCCCCTAGTTTTGCTATAATTGTCTGAAAGTAAATAAGAAACAGTCTGTCTTTACTATGATTGAGAAACACAGAGCTCTTCTTTTCTTTTTAAAATTTATGTATTATTTATTCAATTTTCATTTTGTATTGTATAGTTGATTTATAATATTATAGTATTAGTTTCAGGTATCCAACAAAGTGATTCAATTATGTGTGTGTGTGTGTATATATATATATATACATATATATATATATATATATATAATTTTTCGGATTATTTTCCTATGTAGGTTATTACAGGGTATTGAGAATTTCTTGTGCTATATAGTGTGTCCCTGTTGGACATACTATATATATATAAAATATATATGTTTTATATATAGTAGTACATATCAATATACGTTAATCCCAGCCTAATTTATCCCTCTTCCCACCTTGCTCCTTTGGTAACCATAAATTTGTTTTCTAAGTCTGTGAGTTTGTTTATGTTTTTTAAGTAAGTTCATTTGTATCATTTCTTTTTAGATTCTGCATGCAAGGGACGTCATATGATATTTCTCTTTCTCTGACTTCACTTAGTATGATAATCTCTAGGTCCATCCATGTTGTTGTAAACGGCATTATTTTTTGTTCTTTCTTATGACGAGTAGTATCCCACTGTATGCATGTGCCTCATCTTTATCCATTCATCTGTTGCTGGACATGTAGGTTGTTTCCATGTCAAGGCTACTGTGAACAAGGCTGCTATGAACATTGGAGTGCATGTATCTTTTCAAATTAGAGTTTTTCTGGATATATATCTAGGAGTGGGATTGCATGATATATGGTCATTGTTCAGAAACATAGACTTCTTGTAGTAAAAAAACAAAAACACAAGTGAGGATGGTGTTCATCTTTTATGCAGCTTCTGCCTTCTGAAACCAAGATGTCTCCCATTGTGATGTATAGTAGGTGTGCATGGTGTTGACAGTGGTTTGCAGTGTCTGAAAAAATGCTTATCCTAAAACCCTAAGAAGGAAAACAAGGTGGATTTTTAAAAATGAGTAACATATGTAAATAAAAGTACATAGTTATAAGGGGAAGGAAATATATCAAATGTTAGCAGTGCTTCCTTGTCAGATGGAGGAATTAAGAATGACTTGTTCCCTTATTTAATGTTGCTAGTTACTTATTAAAAATTTTTATAGTATTTCTATTTGTAATTTTATGACTGTGAGTATACATCGAGTTGCTAATTAAACAAAAGCAATAGATGGAAAAAGGATGAGGGCACCCTATTTTTTGCATATGTAATTTCATGTAAAATTCTGAACACTCTTGTGAGGTGGACTCTCAACAACATTATACAGTAAGAAGTGGTCAGACGAGGACAGTAGTGTAGTCTGACCCCAAATACCATGCCCCTCCTGTTGCACCTTGTTGCAAACAAAATCATCCTAATAGAAAGCATCAAAGGCAGACAACATACTAACAGATACTTAGAGTAAAAATGTTGAAGACATTTTTAAAGTTGTTAGCATAATTTCCTTTACATTTTGAATGTCCTATAATGTTTTCTTTTTTACTGAAGTATGGTTGATTCACAGTGTTGTGGCTAACATTTGGACTTCACGTTCAATGTTCAGTTGCATGTATACCCCATCTTCTTTATCTATTCATCTGTCGATATATATTGTTTCCATATCTTGGCTATTATGAATAGTGCTGGTATCAACATAGCAGTGCATGCATCTTTTTGAATTATAGTTTTGCATGACTATATGCCCAGGAGTTGGATTGCTAGATCGTATGGTACCTCTATTTTCAGTTTTTTGAGGAACCTCCATACTGTTTTCCATAGTGGCTGTGCCAGTCTACATTCCCACCAACAGTGTGGGGAGAACTCACTTTAAGCAGCGAGAAATTGAAAGGAATCGTTTACACTGATATCAAAAGCACTAGAGGTGCCAAAGGGAGCAAAAGCTTGCTTCCTCCAAAACTGAAAACTGTTACCTCTCAGGGCTGTGTGTGTGTGCATGTGCACACACACACACACTCACACGCGCTCAGTCACTCAGTCTTGTCTAACTCTTTGTGACCTCAAAGACTGTAGCTCGCCAGGCCTCTCTCTCCAAGAGATTCTCTAGACAAGAATACTGGAGTAGGATGCCATGCCCTCCTCCAGGAGATCTTCCCAACCCAGGGATGGAACCTGAGTCTCCTGCACCTTTGATATTGCAGGTGGATTCTTTATTGCTGAGCCGCTGGGGCTAGAGGCCAGGAAAGTGCATTTGACACTGAGTTGCTGGAGGGAGGGCTGCTGCTTTTGCTGCCATTATTGGAGCAGTACTGATGCCACTGAGTTGACTGCTAACATTTCTGCCACTAGAAGGCTGGATGCCACAGCCTTGGAGTGGCTCTCGGGAGTGCTCTGCCACTGTTTCCTGGCTTAAAAATAGAGAGAGAGGAAAAAAAAGAACTTTTCCTTCCTTCCACCTTCAAATACTTAATCAGTGCCTTCGTTTGTCAGAATCATTTTTTAAGGCAGAATGTTGCTAGGAAATGAGTGGTTGGAGAAATAGGATGCTAGCAAGAAGGAGAAATGTACTTCTCTGAAACAATGAATGCATAGTTAATAAGCAGAATGCGATATAGGAAATTTTAATTCCTGGTAAATGAAAGAGATCTTTCAGCTTTTGGAGGAACATGAAAAAAGTAGTTCCTATTAGAGTAGAATTCACATCACTAATCTATTAGAACAAATTAAACTATGAAAATGCTATTTTCATAGTTTGATATGAAAAGTAATTATAGTAGTTTTTTTGTTATTATTAACAACACCTCTTGAGAACACTGGCAACTTGAAAGGATGACTTTGGCCCAAGAAGTTGTATTGTTCATCATCATCAGTTTAAGTAGGGCCATGGGGCTGATCTCAGAGGTCTTCTGTTCCCACTCTTTTTTTTGGCTCACTGCTCCCATTCATGTCTAGCAGTACCCTTTCTGAAACACTCAGGTCACAGACAAATGCCAGTGTATTATTAGTATAACCATCATCATTGCTGATAAGCTAAAACTTTAACTTTTTATCTCATTTTTTCATATCTAGTGTAATATACTATGGTATTTCTTGAAATGTAGAGTCCACATCAGTGGTTGTATGAATGTTTGTTTTAGATGCAACTAGATGATGCTGTGAAAGTGCTACACTCAATATGCCAGCAAATTTGGAAAACTCAGCAGTGGCCACAGGACTGGAAAAGGTCAGTTTTCATTCCAATCCCAAAGAAAGGCAATGCCAAAGAATGCTCAAACTACCGCACAATTGCACTCATCTCACACACTGGTAAAGTAATGCTCAAAATTCTCCAAGCCAGGCTTCAGCAATACATGAACCGTGAACTTCCTGATGTTCAAGCTGGTTTTAGAAAAGGCAGAGGAATCAGAGATCAAATTGCTAACATCCACTGGATCATGGAAAAGCAAGGAGAGTTCCAGAAAAACATCTACTTCTGCTTTATCGACTGTGCCAAAGCCTTTGACTGTGTGGATCACAATAAACTGTGGAAAATTCTGAGAGAGAAGGGAATACCAGACCACCTGACCTGCCTCTTGAGAAACCTGTATGCAGGTCAGGAAGCAACAGTTAGAACTGGACATGGAACAACAGACTGGTTCTAAATAGGAAAAGGAGTACGTCGAGGCTGTATATTGTCACCCTGCTTATTGAACTTCTATGCAGAGTACATCATGAGAAACGCTGGACTGGAAGAAACACAAGCTGGAATCAAGATTTCTGGGAGAAATATCAATAACCTCAGATATGCAGATGACACCACCCTTGTGGCAGAAAGTGAAGAGGAACTAAAGAGCCTCTTGATGAAAGTGAAAGAGGAGAGTGAAAAAGTTGGCTTAAAGCTCAACATTCAGAAAACTCAGATCATGGCATCTGGTCCCATCACTTCATGGGAAATAGATGGGGAAACAGTGTCAGACTTTATTTTTGGGGGCTCCAAAATCACTGCAGATGGTGACTGCAGCCATGAAATTAAAAGATACTTACTCCTTGGAAGGAAAGTTATGACCAACCTAGATAGCACATTGAAAAGCGGAGACATTACTTTGCCAACGAAGGTCCGGCTAGTCAAGGCTATGATTTTTTCCAGTAGTCATGTATGGATGTGAGAGTTGGACTGTGAAGAAAGCTAAACACCGGAGAATTGATGCTTTTGTACTGCGGTGTTGGAGAAGACTCTTGAGAGTCCCTTGGACTGCAAAGAGATCCAACCAGTCCATTCTGAAGGAGATCAGCCCTGGGATTTCTTTGGAGGGAATGATGCTAAAGCTGAAACTCCAGTGCTTTGGCCACCTCATGCGAAGAGTTGACTCATTGGAAAAGACTCTGATGCTGGGAGGGATTGGGGGCAGGAGGAGAAGGGGACGACAGAGGATGAGATGGCTGGATGGCATCACTGACTCGATGGACGTGAGTCTGAGTGAACTCCGGGAGATGGTGATGGACAGGGAGGCCTGGCATGCTGCCATTCATGGGGTCGCGAAGAGTCAGACATGACTGAGTGACTGAACTGAACTGAGAAATGCTTATAGATACTATGTGCTCAATAAGTTATTTGTTTTCAATTCTCGTCAAAACTTTGATTAATGAAGAGGGGAAGAATAGATAAATGAGTATGTGTGGCTAAGTCCAATCACTGTTCTCCTGAACTATCAAAATGTTGTTAATTGTCTATATATCAATTAAAATAAAAAGTTTTTTTTTTTCCTTTAAGAAAGGGAGCAGATCTGTTTGGTGCTAGTAGGCCTTCAATATGCCCTCAGTACTTACTCATCTCCAGTTGTAACAGAGAACATACCTGAGAGAGTTTTTCAGGGAATAGCATCTTGCTGGAATGTAACTGCCTGGCATTATTTGTCATTGAATTGAATTTAATGATAATTTTCTACTTACATCAAATGTTATTGATTTGTTATTGAGTTTACATTTAAGTGGGGCTTTTCTAGTGGTTCAGGTAGTAAAGGATATGCCTGCAATGCAGGAGACCCAGGTTTGATCCCTGGATCAGGACGATCCTATGAAGGGAAAGGCAACCCACTCCAATATTCTGGCCTGGGGAATGACAGAGGAGCCTGGAGGGCCACAGGACATGGCATCGTAGAGTCGGGCACAACTGAGTGACTAGCACACGTACTTACACATTCCATTTAAGAAGCAATGTCAAGTTTTAAAAAATCCCTTTCAACTGAAGGAAATGTGAATTTACGTGTACTAAATTATGGGTGATTTGGTCCATAATATAGTTGAATCATGAATGTGATTGCTATGTGAATTTTGGAATTGGTGACACATAGTATGTTTGCTTCCATCTTTTCTTTCTTTCTAGTTACCTTTATATAAAGATATAAAGCATAAAAGGATAGACTTATCTTGAAAAGTTAGATTAAAATAATCATTTTTATCTACTTTGTTCCCTAACAAATCTGTTAAACTTTGAGTTTAACCCAGTAATTAAAATGTATAATAATGATGATTGTTGATTGCTGATTTTTTTTTAAACCAAAATTCCTATTCAAGTAACCTTGTAGCACATTTAAATGAATTTTGTCCAGTTGGTTCACCAAGTGAACAAAATGCAGCTGTGTGTCAAAATGTCAATTTACAAGTTAGTAATACCCTGTCTTACTGCAAAAATTATTTTTATGTATCTATAGTATAAAATATCAAAATATACATAGTATCAGAAAACTTTTATTTTTATTATTTTTTATTTTATTTTTAAACCTTTTTTTTTGATGTGGACCATTTTTTTTAATCAGAATTGTTTTTTTTTTAATTTTTATTTTTACTTTATTTTGCTTTACAATACTGTATTGGTTTTGCCATACATTGACATGAATCTGCCACGGGTATACATGAGTTCCCAATCCTGAACCCCTCTCCCACCTCCCACCTCATATCATCTCTCTGGATCATCCCCGTGCACCAGCCCCAAGCATCCTGTATCCTGTATTGAACATAGACTGGCGATTCGTTTCTTACATGATATTATACATGTTTCAATGCCATTCTCCCAAATCATCCCACCCTCTCCCTCTCCCTCAGAGTCCAAAAGTCCGTTATACACATCTGCGTCTCTTTTGCTGTCTCACATACAGTGTTATCATTACCATCTTTCTAAATTCCATATATATGTGTTAGTATACTGTATTGGTGTTTTTCTTTCTGGCTTACTTCACTCTGTATAATAGGCTCCAGTTTCATCCACCTCATTATAACTGATTCAAATGTATTCTTTTTAATGGCTGTGTAATACTCTGTTGTGTATATGTACCACAGCTTTCTTATCCATTCATCTGCTGATGGACATCTAGGTTGTTTCCATGTCCTGGCTATTATAAACAGTGCTGTGATGAACATTGGGGAACACATGTCTCTTTCAATTCTGGTTTCCTTGGTGTGTATGCCCAGCAGTGGGATTGCTGGGTCATAAGACAGTTCTACTTGCAATTTTTTAAGGAATCTCCACCATTTTTAAAGTCTTTATTGATTTTGTTATAGCATTGCTTCTGTTTTACGTTTTGTTTTTTGGCCATAGGAATATAGGATCTTTGCTCCCTAAGCAGGGATCAAATCTGCACACCCTGCATTGATTGGCAAGGTCTTAACCACCGTATCACCAGGGAAGTCATGGAAGATTTTTAAAATAGCAATTAGAGTAGGAATGAAAGCAATATGAAAAGCAGGGAAAGAGATGAAGTACTTCTTTTGCCTCCTCACTACTGTGTTTCTCTACTTTGGGTACTGTGTATATCACATAGGATATAGTTTGTGTTACCACTAAAAAAAGAGTTATTACCAGCCATGAATCTCACCTGTAACTTGTTGACTTGTAATTTTATGTAGAAAATATATTAAAAGTATTATTTGACAAGTACTTAACCCCAAAATTTCCAACTCAATTTTGAACATTGGAAAGATTGAAAACTAAAACTACATTTTGGTAATTCATGAAGATTATAATTGAGTTAGGATTAGTTCTCTCATCAGAAGTGTGTCCTTCTCAAAGTTGCCCTATATAACATTCTGATTTGTTTAACTCATTATTAATTGTAGTTTTGGTTAAAGCAATTTAAAATGTATTTTCAAATAATTTGAAAAAATATCTTCAATATTCACCATTTCCTTTCATTCTCAACTTACAGTATTTAAAAATTTATGTCAAGCTTTCTTACAATTCAGTATTCATTTAGTTAAAAAGCTCTAGTAAAATATTAATATATTGTAGGAGAGTAAAACCTATATTCATGTTATACCCAGGTTAAATTGTCTCAGCTATAGTGTGTTACCTATGTCCATCTAAGAATAGGAATGAGAACAGTTGCTGTTGCCATCAATCAGAACTTTTGAGAATAAAAATGAAAGTAGTTTGCAGGTAATGTAAACTCCAGGTATCAAAATTGTTACAGTATGCAGAATAATAAACTAGGAATCAGAAGATTCTTAGCTTATTAATGGCAGAACTGGAGATGAATAATATGATGTCTCTCAGTCTCCATTTTTGCATCTACAAAATGGAAAAAGAAATTTCCTTTTCAACCTCTGTGTTATTTGCAGTGTTAAGAATGCTGGCATGTAATATATGTGTGTTTTATTTTAAAATATTTATTTATTTGGCTGCACTGGGTCTTAGTTGCTGCATGTAAGATATAGTTCCCTGATGAAGGGTTGAATCCAGACACCCTGCATTGGGACCATGGAGTTTTAGCCACTAGATCACTAGGGAAATCCCTTACATGTGTTTTTAAAACTCCATGTAAATACGTTAAACTTATATCTGTTGCTCAATCAAATCTTGGCACAAAGCTCTATGCCTTATATCTAAGCATATTGTAACTTATTCCCATGGTGAGGAATCAACTATTTCTATGGTAAATGTATCAAATGGTAGTAGTTCATGCACATCAATGAGCTACAAATATGTAGAATTAAGAAATGGGAAACATCAAATATTCTCAAAGATTATTGGCTTTACTCTTTTTTTTTAATTTGTAATTTTTAATTTTTTTTTACTTTACTGTATTGGTTTTGCCATACATCAACATCTTATTTTTAATTTTTACATTTGTTTCAGTGTTTGCTCAGAGTATTTGGAAATATAATTTCTAATTACAAAAGCAGTGTTTTTTCATTGAGGAAAATGAAGAAAGGCCTCAGGAGGGGGACAAAACATCACAGTTAGTTCCACTACCCTGGGCCTGCTGCTGCTGCTAAGTCGCTTCAGTCGTGTCCGACTCTGTGCAACCCATAGACGGCAGCCCACCGGGCTCCCCCGTCCCTGGGGTTCTCCAGGCAAGAACACTGGCGGGTCGCCATTTCCTTCTCCAGTGCAGGAAAGTGAAGAGTGAAAGTGCAGTCGCCCCGCCGTGCCTAGGCCCTGTCAGTATTCTAGCACAATCCCTTCTACTGTGCCAGCATGCCTATGTGAATTGTTTGTGTGTGAGCACGTGTGTAGTTGTTGGTTTAGTCTCTTTTACAGGTAAGAACCTTACTAAATAAGGAGTATATACACTTTTAGTTGGGTTTGTCACTTAATTTTCTTTTCTGAAAAGCAGAATCATTTTAAATTTGTTTCTGCCTCAGTACAGTTCGATCGCTCAGTCGTGTCCGACTCTTTGCGACCCCATGAATCGCAGCAGGCCAGGCCTCCCTGTCCATCACCAACTCCTGGAGTTCACTCAGACTCACGTTTATCAAGTCAGTGATGCCATCCAGTGGTCTCATCCTCTTTTGTCCCCTCTGCTCCTGCCCCCAATCCCTCCCAGCGTCAGAGTCTTTTCCAATGAGTCGACTTTTCTCATGAGGTGGCCAAAGTCCTGGAGTTTCAGCTTTAGCATCATTCCTTCCAAAGAAATCCCAGGGCTGATAATGATATTTGCTCGTTTTTATGCTCATTGGTAATTTGATGTAATACTCTTGGTTCTGCACTTGCCACTAGATGGCTCTGTTCTTGGCGTGACTGTTTCCTAAATGTGTATGCGTGTGTTTGTGTGTGTGTTCAGTCTCTCAGTGGCATCCGATGCTCTCGGCTCCATGGGCTGTAGCCCACCAGGCTCCTCTGTCCATGGAATTTTCCAGGCAAGGATACTGGAGTGGGTTGCCTTTTCCTACTTTAAGTGATCTTCCCCAAAATGTGCCCTGTTGTAGTTATGTTGAAATGATGAGGAATTTGATTGACGTTATCAGCATTATATTAAACCAGTTCAGTTCAGTTGCTGAGTCGTGTCCGACTCTTTGCAACCCCATGGACTACAGAATGCCAGGCCTCCCTGTCCATCACCAACTCCTGGAGTTTATGTACTTAGGAAGCAATATAGTCCCTTAACAATGTCCACTGACTATTGGTAAACTGATACCTGAAATATTTTTTCGGGTTCCCTTTTTCAGTCTATAATATTGAGTATATCATCATTTTGTCCATCAGTCAGCTAATTTTCATCATAATTGTCTTTTCTGTACTTGATTGTAGTGACAGTGTAATTCTCTAGGCCCATGGAATATACTCTATGTCTATAAGATTTGATTCTGTATGTTGATAATCTTAAGATGTTTAATGGGTTAAATTGTGATTACTTTCAAAACATTTTTTTTTTGTATACGCCCTAAGCTCATACCAGGATAGTATGTGATGCAAGTTTTCTTTCTTCCTCAAGACTGTACTGTAGGACTATAAATAGCTGATCTGCTATTAAGTGAAATGAGACCAAAGGGCACTGGCATGAGTATTTCATGTTTGAGTAAAAGGTTTATCCAAAACTCTCCAGATGTACCTGGCTCATTGACATCACACCTTGTCTCATAGGAAGTAAGTCAAATATTTTCAGAGAAGTTCTCTCACCACCTTAGGAACCTATTAAATTTCACACTCCATTTATACCATCAAGCAAAGCTCAGTATTACTAAGAAAAAGTTAATAAATATGAGAATATAAAAGAACCTTAGAAGAAATTAGAAACTTAGCCATGACGTATACGTTCTTTGTGCATTACTATTTACTTCTTTGTTTTTTTTTTAATTTTTAATTGAAGGATAATTGTTTTACATAATTTTGTGGTTTTCTGTCATACATCAATAAGAATCAGCTATAGATACACCCGTGTTCCCTCTCTCCCAGACCTCCCTCCCATCTCTCTTTGTTTTTAGGTTCATGATGCCCTGTTTAAATTTTTTTAGAAATTTGAAATGATGTATAGTTTATAAAAATACTGGGTGTTTTTCTTAGTTCATCAAACTTTGTATGGAGATAGAAGTCAATAAAATTGGAGACTCCTCTCCACAGTTTATTCTCTTCATTAATATTTCATTTTTTTTCTTTTCTACAGTGTATTTCAAGCACAGAGTAACCTTTACACTAGCCATATTAAATTGTAACGTTTCACATGCCTAAAACTGATATGATTTCCTTTCCACTAACTGCTCCCCAGTTAAGTCCTTACATGTTCTAGAATGTTAAATATCTTTAATACTTTTATTTATTTGAAAAATGGAAGTATGTCCTGAATAAAATAGCCAATAAAGTTGGAAGTCCTAGAGGTGGATAAAATAGGAGAGCAAATGAGACAAGTGGTTCCTGCTTCTTAGAACCTGAGAGACTATATTGAAAGGGATAGTCCAGAAGAAAACACGATAAATAATGCAAATATGTGCCAAAAATTACTCATCAAAGTGATTTTGTGATTTTTAGATCATTAAAAAAACATGTTTCAATGGAATTTGTTTGGAGGACATTGCTATGTGTGAAGAGCCAATGAAGTAAGTCAGCAGGTTAAAACCTGACCCTCTGGCCCATTTATTTTTCTCTCTTCTGACTCTTGAAAAGCATGTTCCCTAGAGATACATCCAAACAGTCACTGGGAGTCCTGAGGCCCCACCCTCTGTCCAGTACACTTAACTGTGTTTTGCAACAGGGAAATTTACTCCTAGTTCAGTTTTGGACAGCCAAACTCTTGGAAGTCAAGCAAAGCAACGAGATGCTTCTGTGGAGTCCAGACACTCTGCACTGACAGTTATAATCTGTGAATGAAACTCTTTTGGTTAAATGAACAAATAAATGGGGTTTTAATTCTTTTTTAATTTTATAAAGCATTTCAACCAAAGTAAAAGCTCTAGAATTAAGAATTTTTGTTGAGTGGGAAGCAGTAATTCTCAGGTGTTGCAATAAGATGAGGAGGTTCCATTTGGTGAACCACCTAATAAGCAGAGTTGAATTGTGTTCAGGTGACTTCTAATGTGATATAATGAGTGGCCATGAAGTACGTGTCACTTTAAGGAAATTATTTTAGAACTAGACTATGACTGGAACATTTTTAAAAATACAATTAGCTCTCCTATTTTCTTTTTTAGTTTTATTTTTTGGCCCCACCCTGTAGCATGTGGGATCTTAGTTCCCTGACCAGGGATCGAACCCATGCCCCCTGCATTGGAAGCAGGCAGTCTTAAAAACTAGACCACCAGGGAAGTCACTAGAACATTAGTTTAAAATATCTCCTAGTAAGAGGCCATTTTGTTTATCTTTGTGTTTCACGCTTTTTTTGTGTGTAATCGATACTCTAGACAAATCCAATTTGAATATAGAAATCTGTCTATTAACAATTAGCTAAGTGTGGCTCTGTATGAGAGTGATGAAGTTTGAACTTGAGGATGAAATGTATCTTCTTTCTCCTTCTTAGTAGTTACCACCTGGTCTAGTTGCTAAAGGGACCTGTCTTTCTCCATCTCATTTTTAGTTTGATTGTGGAAGAGAACTTCAGTGTGTGTGCTTCTCATCCTGTGGTTATAAGGGTAAAAACAAATGGTCATTTGAACTCCAGAGTTGAGTTCAAAATTTGCCAAAATGAGCACACATTTCATTTGCTTTTTTGGAGACTTGTTTTTCTCACTGTTGAGTGGGCTGCTTTTGTTAACTGTGCCTTCCAAAGTTTTTTCTTGGTTGTTGAACTACTTGACCTGAGTGTTATTTTAATAAGTACACTCAATTTTTATCTAATTGGGAGTAAAAGACAACAGCTGGTAAACATAAATTCTAAGTTGTTGGTTGTTTTTGTCTTTCTGAAAATTCTGGTTTGAGAAATAGCAGATAGACGGTTAAAATGATAGATTATGTGAAATCTCTGGAAGCAAATGAAAGAGGTCAGTGGTCATTCTCTTCTTTTGTTTGGGTATCTAGGAATCTTGAATTCTGGAATGAATTTTAAAGACAGTTTAGCCCAATCCTTTTTTATTTTTTGAAGTAAAGTTGATGTACAATATTATATAGTCCACCCACTTTTTATCCCAAAGCTTTGTATAATAATTTCCTATGTTTTCTCTTACTCTATAGTCATATATATTTCCATATTCAATATTTTTTTAAAAATGAGTTATTAATTTGATTATATAAAATAGAATGTTTAAAAATCTCTTTTTTCGATTCACTTTTTCTGTGTGTGATTTTCTCTTAAGAGCATTGAAGATGTATATCTTCTGACATCTTCTACCAGATTTTAGACTTTCCTTATGTGTAATTAGGACATCCACTTTAATCTGAATATTTGGGCTAATTAAACAGTGGAATGTTTATCAATAGGTAAGCACATTTCTTGAAACACTCATTTAACGTCATAGCAGATCTGCCTTTTGTAACCAGCCAGTTTGTGATTTTTATCCTTTGAACTCAAGCAAAGTAATTTTCATTGTTTAGGTTTCAAACTGGCAACTTTGTTCTGCTAGACTCTATTCATAAATTCATTATGCTATTATTTTTTCATTTGCAATTGACTTCTGAGTATTCCCTTTTATACTCTGAGCTGTCTCAGAATATTGCTGTCTTGCATTTTAATTACATTTTACAGATTATATATATATATTATGTTTGTTGCTTCTTGTCATTAGCCTTTTGTCTGGAAATCAAAAAGGCAGGTGATCAAGTTCAGTACTAGCCTTCATTTCTCTGGATCGTATTTTGTCATCTGTAAAACTGCCTTATCAATTGTGTGGATCTATAAGATTAATTGTAAAGATTGATTGAAATGATAAAGATAAATTACCTGGCATTGGCATTAGAATCCTAGGAAGTTCCCACTAATCGTAGTTAGGTAAAGATGCAAGAGGTAAGTCAACTGACATTGACATCGGGCAAAGGGCTGCCTAGCATCACAGGTGTTACTGATAATCTTGCCCTCTACTTCCTCTATCACCATTACACAGCTTCTAGTATGCAAGGTTTAAGAGGATTATTTCACTGTTGCTGTTATGACTTTTGGGCTTCCCTTGTGGCTCAGACAGTAAAGCATCTGCCTACAATGCGGGAGACCCGGATTCGACCCCTGGGTTGGGAAGTTCCCCTGGAGAAGGAAATGGCAACCCACTCCAGTATTCTTGCCTGGAAAATCCCATGGATGGAGGAGCCTGGTAGGCTACAGTCCATGGGATTGCTATACTGTTGAGAGAAATTAGAAAAATCAGTGCTTAAAAAGTGTTTGTTCGCTGCATGTTAGTGGTGGATTACCAAGCAGTGTAATTGAATTTTGTAAGATTTCTGTACACAAAGGATGGAAGGATTGTGAATACCCTCTTAAAGTTTCAAACATCTTTTCTGGCAGGAGTTATTTTCTCAAATGACCCTAGAGGAGAGGTTACCAAATAAGCTTCTTTTGTGCACTGTGGGGCTGCCAGCTTTGTCACTAAGTGTATCATTAACGTGGTCTAGTGATCTTGAGTTCTCACTTCCATGTGAACTGGAAAGTGAGTCCAGATTCTTGGTGCTCGGGGGTATAAGTCTCAGAACCCAGTAATGGGGTGCATAAAAACCAATAATCATAAAGTCTGAGAGAGCAGAGATCACACCACACCGTTCTCATGATTATTTTCCATTTGTATTTGTTTGGCAGATTTTAAGACGTATGTTCATGTTTAACCCTGAAAGACTTTGAAGTCATTTTTTAAGCCTGGGAGTGATTGAAGTGTTCAGATTTTCCTAGTAGCTAGGAAATCAGGAAGCTAATAGTATCCTTCTTGTTACCTGGGTGTGATGTCCCAGATCCATTTTGCCTGCCCTCTGAACTTCATTCCTTACTTTAAATATGTTGTAACACCTTGTTTGGTGTCTGTCAACTCCTTTCTATTCTTGCAGCTTTAGCTCATCTTAGTCTTCTCCCACCTAGCTGTTAGTCATGGGCTTCTGTTTCTAGCCTCTTGACTCCCTTGTTCAGTTCAGTCTTTGACATTGTCTCCGTGATCACTTTCCTAAAATACATATCTGCAGATTTGTTATTCAGCATAGAATCTGATTGACTCTTTCTGAACTTGATAAACTAATTCAAACACTATGCTGTTGATAATAAGTACTTAGGTATTTAGGAACTGTTGGAGTTTAAAAACACCTAAAATTCCCTTCCAATAAACACTTTTTATATATTTTAAAAAAGACATTATACACTGAATAATGTCTTGAGAAGCATAATAATTTTAGGCACAGCATATATTTCTGATGACATCTGAAAGAAAATATTAAGTGGGAGAAACTAAGGAAATTGTAAGTTATTTAAGAAGTCCAAACAGAGGAAATTATTTAAAACCACTCAGCAGTATTGTGATTGTAAACAATACCCCGAATTTGAAGTTAAAGGTCAGTTTGAAGAATGAAGGCAGACAGAATAGATATTCCCATGGAAGAAGTGTTCTTTTATGGGCTTTAAGGGAGCTCTAAATGACATTCTCTGCCAAAAATGACTTTGGAAAGTTGTGTCTTCTTCTTTTCTAAATTTGCTTCAATCTCCACCTCTTCTTGGAAATCATATCTTAAATTTCATCTCATTCTCTTGGCAATGATTTTTTTAATATGGCCTTAAAAGCACAAGGCAACAAGAGCAAAAATTTTAAAAGGGGACTACATTAAACTACACAGATTCTGAACAGCAAAGTAAGCCATCAGGAAAACAAAAGGGCATCCTATGAAATGGAAGAAAATATTTGCAAATAATGTATCTGATAAGGGGTTATATCCAAAATGTATAAAGAACCCTTTCAACTCAATAGCAAAGCAAATAGCACAGTTAAAAATGTGCAGGGGGAATGAACAAACATTTTTTTTTATTTCCCCAAGAAGACATTCAAAAGATGCTCCACATCACTCATCATGAGGGAAATGCAAATTAACACTGTGATGAGCTGTTAACTCACACAGACCAGAATTGCTGTCATCAAAAAGGAAAAGAGATAACAAATGTTAGCAAGGATGTGGAGAAAGGGGGAACCCTCACGTGCTGTTGATGGGAATGTAAATTGTTATGACCACTATGGAAAATAATATGCAGGTTTTTCAAGAGATTAAACATAGAACTACCATGTCATCTGGCAGTCTCGTTTCTGGGTATGTATCCAGAGGAGATAAGGTTAAGATATTGAAGAGATACCTGCATCGCCATGTTTTTGCAGTGTTATTCACAATATTCAACATATGGAAACAACCTAAGTAACTATGAATGTATAAAGAAGATGTGGTATATATACAATTTTCAGTCATGAGAAAGACGGAAATTTTCCCATTACCAACAACATGGATGGACCTTGATGGCATTATGCTAAGTTAAATAAGTCAGAGAAAGAAAAACAGTCTATGACCTCTCTTACATGTGGAATCTAAAAAAGTCAAACTCATTGAGAGTAGAATGATGGCTGTTGCCAAGTAGTAGTGGCAAAAGTGGGAGATGCTGGTCAAAGGGTACAAAGCTATAAGATAGGTTCCACTTAGATGAACCTATTCAACTCAAAGATGAATAGGTTCTGGAGAGCTAATGTATTGCATAATGATTCTAGTTAATTACACTGAGTTTTATACTTGAAATTTGCCAAGACTGTAGATCTTACATGTTCTCACTGCAAAAAAAGACGGAGAAGACAATGGCACCCCACTCCAGTACTCTTGCCTGGAAAATCCCATGGACGGAGGAGCCCGGAAGGCTGCAGGCCATGGGGTTGCTGAGGGTTGGACATGACTGAGCAACTTCACTTTCACTTTTCACTTTCATGCATTGGAGAAGAAAATGGCAACCCACTCCAGTGTTCTTTCCTGGAGAATCCCAGGGATGGGGAGCCTGGTGGGCTGCTGTCTGTGGGGTGGCACAGAGTCAAACACGACTGAAGTGACTCAGCAGCAGAAAAAACAGAAACAGTAATTTGCTGAGGTGATGAAGGTGTTAGCAAATGCTGCAGTGGTAGACATTTCACAATCAGTGTATCAAATTAACATATAACATACATTAAGTTCATTGTCTCCAATAAAGCTGGAAAAAAATCTCTTTCCTGGTTTGTTCTATCCTGGTTTCTTTGCAACATTTTTCTGACTTGCATAACAGCAATCATTTAGTATCATCCATTATTTTAGGTTGAGCTTCCCTAGTAGCTCAGATGGTAAAGCATCCGACTGCAATGGAGAAAAGATGGGTTCGATCCCTGGGTCAGGAAGATCCTCTGGAGAAGGAAATGACAACCCACTCCAGTATCCTTGCCTGGAAAATCCCATGGACAGAAGAGCCTGGCGGGATGTACCATCCATGGGGTCAGAAAGAGACAAAATTGAGTGACTGACACACAACCGATACGTTATTTTAGGTAGTATTTAAATAGGTTATGTGTGTATACACATACCAAAGGCTTGTCTAATGGAAGAAATGAATTTGTTGATGGAGTTCATGGCATAAAATAGATAGTATATTTAATAGTATAATAGATATTATATAAATAATATATGTTATTTATATAATATATATTAAGTATATACATATTAAGTAGGTAGTGTATAATGAAAGAAGTAATGGCTTGTCTAATGAAAGAAATGAATTTGTTGATGAACTTCATAGCATAAAATAGGAGTTTTTAGAGTAGGCGTAAATTTTGAGCATTGTTTCTATTTGAGTTGAAATGCTGTGTTAAGAAGAGCTCTGAGGCTCAGTGGGAAAGAGGGAGAAACTAAAATGATGTCTGAGTTGGCTGGCATTTAGGAAGAGAATGGTGTCCCAGGGCCTTTTCTGCTTTTAAGTATGATTGCTGTTATTAGGAGATGAATCTAGAACCATCTGATTACAAAGCTCAAATTATTAGATAGGTAATCTGTATTGCCTGTCTTAATGTATAAAAGGGCAGGAAACCATGTTGCAAGTTCAGTTCAGTTCAGTCGCTCAGTCACTTCCAACTCTTTGTGACCCCATGGACTGCAGCACAGCAGGTCTCCCTGTCCATTGCCAACTCCCAGAGTTTACTCAAACTCATGCCCGTCGAGTTGGTGATGCCATCCAACCATCTCATTGTCTGTCATCCCCTTCTCCTCCCGTCCTCAATATTTCCCTGCATCAGGGTCTTTTCCAATGGGTCAGTTCTTCACATCAGGTGGCCAAAGTATTGGAGTTTCAGCTTCAATATCAGTCCTTCCAATGAATATTAAGGACTGATTTCCTTTAGGATGGACTGGTTGGGTCTCCTTGCAGTCCAAGGGACTCTCAGAAGTCTTCTCCAACACCACAGTTCAAAAGCATCAATTCTTTGGTGCTCAGCTTTCTTTATAGTCCAACTCTCACATCCATACATGACTACTGGAAAAAACACAGCCTGGACTAGACAGACCTTTGTTGGCAAAGTAATGTCTCTGCTTTTGAATATGCTATCTAGCTAGTCATAACTTTTCTTCCAAGGAGTAAGTGTCTTTTAATTTCATGGCTGCAGTCACCATCTGCAGTGGTTTTGGAGCCCCCAAAACAAAGTCTGCCACTGTTCCCACTGTTTCTTCCTCTATTTGCCATGAAGTGATGGGACTGGATGCCATGATCTTTGTTTTCTGAATGTTGAACTTTTTGACTTTCCTCTTTCACTTTCATCAAGTTCTTCTTTACTTTCTGCCATAAGGGTGGTGTCATCTGCAAATCTGAAGTTATTGATATTTCTCCCAGCAGTCTTGATTCCAGCTTGTGCTTCATCCAGCCTAGCATTTCTCATGATGTTTGCAGTTTACAAAATTTTTTTTTTCTTCACTTAAAGCATTTTAGACAGGAGTGAGGGACAGTTTTGGGATATGATTGTGGAAATGCTAGAAAGTTTCTTTCTCCTTAAGTCACATGACAGTCTGTGATATTTCAATCTTCAATTTCAGCCTAGACTGGGTATCACAGTAATTCTGAAAATGTAGAATGCAGTGCTATAGACTGAATTATGTTCCCCCCTCCTCAATTTGTATGTTGAAGCATCACCCCCAATTTGATGGTATTTGGAGATGGGGGCTTTGAGGGGTAACTAGAGTTACATGTGGCACCCCACTCCAGTACTCTTGCCTGGAAAATCCCATGGATGGAGGAGCCTGGTCGGCTGCGGTCCATGGAGTTGCTAAGAGTCAGACATGACTGAACGACTTCCCTTTCACTTTTCACTTGCATGCGTTGGAGAAGAAAATGGCAACCCACTCCAGTGAGTGTTCTTGCCTGGAGAATCCCAGGCACGGGGGAGCCTGGTGGGCTACCATCTATGGGGTCACACAGAGTTGGACACAACTGAAGTGACTTAGCAGTAGCAGTAGAATTACATAAGGGTAGAGCCCTTGGGTCTGGATTAGTGTCCTCATAAAAAGAGACCACCAGGCATGTGTGGTCACGGTGAGAAGGTGATCATCTACAACCCAACGAAAGAGCTCTCATCAGAGACTGACCATGCTGGCACCTCAGTATTGGATTTCTAGTCTCCAGAACTGTGAGGCAATGAATTTCTGTTGTTTCAGCCACCAATGGATGGTAATTATGGCAACCCTGAGTTGACTCATGCATACAGATTCCCAGCTTCATCCTAGAGATTGGTTCAACAGATCTACAGAGCAGTGTAACATTTGAACTCTTCAGAAACTCCATAGAATTTTGCAGCATGCATTTTGGGGAGAGAAAAATCTAACTTTTGATTTGCCTACAAGTGGTTTTCAACCATTCAGCCTGAAGATAAAATCTCCTTTGGAGCTCTTAAAATATGACCAATGCACGCTTCCATCCCAAATCAGTTAGCTCCAAAATAGGACAAGGCATTGGGGCTTTTATATATTTTAAAATTTATTTATTTATTTTAATTGGAGGCTAATTACTTTACAATATTGTAGTGGTTTTTGCCATACATTGACATGAATCAGCCATGGGTATACATGTGTTCCCCATCCTGAACCCCTCTCCCATCTCCCTCCACATCCCATTCCTCAGGGTCATACCACTGCACCCACCGTGGGCGTCCTGTCTCATGCATCAAACCTGGACTGGCGATCTATTTCACATATGGTAATATACATGTTTCAATGCTATTCTCTCATATCATCCCACGCACTTTGGGGCTTTTAAAGAGCTTCCCAGGTGAGTCAAACATGCAGCGAGACAAAGCCACCGGGCTAAATTAATCCTTTTCCTTTCTGTTTCAGCTCTACAAATCCTAGTTTCTATAGGTCACACCCAATCATACTCTGTCCTCTCTGTTGTTGTTCTTAAGTCTCTAAGTCGTGTCTGACTCTTTGTGACCCCATAGACTGCAGCACACCAGGTTTTCCTGTACTTCACTATCTCCTAGAGTTTGCTTAGACTCGTGTCCATTGAGTCAGCAATGCTATCTAACAATCTCATCCTCTGCTGCCCTCTTCTCCTTTTGTCTTCAGTCTTTTCAGCATCAGGGTCTTTCCCAATGAGTTGGCTCTTTGCATCAGGTGGCCAAAGTGTTGGAGCTTCAGCATCAGTCCTTCCAATGAATATTCAGGATTGATTTCCTTTAGGATCGACTTTGATCTCTTTTCAGTCCAAGGAATTTTCAAGAGTCTTCTCCAGCACAATTCGAATGCATCAATTCTTTGGCATTCAGCCTTTTTTATGACCCAACTCTCACATTTGTACATGACTGCTGGAATGACTTACTTAAAGGTGCACAGTTCAAAGAAGTAGTACAGTTTTGATTTTATGCTGAAATAATATTTAACATGAGGTATGTCTTTCTCTTATGGCTGTTTTTCTGAGCTTCTCATTCAAAAAGTAGTTAATTGGTATCTTTTGTGTGTCTTCCAGCTACTCAATTTGGCCACCCAGGAAGTAAGGGGAAAGATAATGTTTATAATATATATTATATATATATATATATTTTACCAGTTTGACACTGACATGGTGAGTCAGAAAGGGCATAGACCACTAGCAGCCTTATGTTTCTGCTGGTGAATATTAGCCCCACATTTAACACTAAAAGAGACAGATACGTCTCTATCTACTCCCCTTTTTCCCAAGAAAAGTGTTAAAATTTATTAATATCTTAAAAGAAGTGTCAGTTAACAACTACTGGATAGAATAGTTCCATATTTATGAGTTTTACTGCATGAGGCAAGTTTTAATCAACATTTCAAATAATCAAAGTAATATAATTTCTTGTAAGAATTATCAGTATTTCACTTTCCAGGTAGACTATTGAAAACATTAGGTGACTGCCTCAATTAGAGACAGATAAAGAAACACCTTGAAAACAGAACCCCCTAAAAGGAGTGACTGTTATTTAAACATGAACTTTCACAAAATTATTGTTTGAGACAAATTTACTGGCATAAATAAGTAAAGAAATAAAAAGAAACACATGACTATGTCTTCATTTTAATTATATAGTCTCAAGCTAGTTAAAAAAAGACCTTTGTGGAGTCTTACCTTTTAATGTATGTCAGCATAATTTAGGCAGTTCTTGGGTAAAACTCCAGAGATTCTGATTGAGGAGCTCAGAATTGGGGTTTAAGAGTTTTGTTTTTTTTTTTAATCATATTTCCTGGAAGAGTGGATGAGAAAAGACAACTTAAAAAGAATTCCTTTGTAGTTGCATAAAGCTATTCAAAGTGTCTTTAAGAAAATCTCTAGTCAATGTCATGTATTTCTCATCTTTCTTTCAGGGTCTTTAGTGTAAAATCTTTGCCTGATAGTTGGCATCTTTGATGTCAGTCTTATGGAAGGTTATCTTCTGTACATTCCAGCAACCCCTCCCATTCACTGCGACTGCAAACTCTAATCAGTAGGAAATCTGGATACCACTTCTTTTTTCTTTTTCCTAAAGGTACAGCTATTCAGTTCATATGAAATCCTCCTCTCTTCAGTTAAATCTCTCTGAATCTAGTCATCCCTCAGGGGTTTTACTCATCGAAATGACCACGTTATCACAGCTGCAACTCATCTTAAGAACTATGTCTCAGAAAAACAGTAAGTAGCTAGTGATTCTCTGTACCCTGAACAAAAAGAAAACAATGGTTTAAAACCTAAATCTTATCAGAGCTTCCTCTGAAAATTTTAAGATGTTGGAATGTTAGCTTTTAATCTTTTGGAGGGAACTTTTAAAAATTGGCTTGGATTGAAGGGCAAAATATTTGGGCACATAAGCCATTTACTATCCAAAGATACTATCAGTTCAGTTCAGTTGCTCAGTCATATAGAGGGTATATACTATAGAGGGTATATTTTCAGATTTACATTTTAAATGAATTAAATGATTCTTTGCTAACATGGTAAATCTTTTAAATGTGTTAGCATATTATAAGTGATACTCAGTGCAGGGTTGTATGTGATCTTACATATAATTCAGTCATAAGACCTATAGATTTTCAATAGTCAATAATGAGCAATTCAAATAGGAAGACAGATCTTAGAAATGATATCTAATTGGCTTTTATAACAGTGCTGGTGCATCGTATCCTTGAGTTTTCATAGATAAAAACTTATAATTGTGAATATCGTGCACCTGAAGCAGTATATGTGTTCAATTTGAAGACTGGTGGGAACCCACTCCAGTACTCTTGCCTGGAAAATCCCATGGTCGGAGGAGCCTGGTCGGCTGCAGCCCATGGGGTCGCAAAGAGTCGGACACAACTGAGCAGCTTCACTACACTACTAATTCCATTGTTTGGCTTAAGAGATACATTCAGTTCAGTTCAGCTCAGTTGCTCAGTTGTGTGTGACTCTTTGCAACCCCATGAATTGCAGCATGCCAGGCCTCCCTGTCCATCATTAACTCCCGGAGTTCACTCAAACTCACATCCATCGAGTCAGTGATGCCATCCAGCCACCTGATCCTCTGTCATCCCCTTCTCCTCCTGCCCCCAATCCCTCCCAGCATCAGAGTCTTTTCCAGTGAGTCAACTCTTCGCATGAGGTGGCCAAAGTATTGGAGTTTCAGCTTCAACATCAGTCCTTCCAGTGAACGCTCAGGACTGATCTTTAGGATGGACTGCTTGGATCTCCTTGCAGTCCAAGGGACTCTCAAGAATCTTCTCCAACACCACAGTTCAAAAGCATCAATTCTTCAACACTCAGCTTTCTTCACAGTCCAACTCTCACATCCATACATGACTACTGGAAAAACCATAGCCTTGACTAGACGGACCTTTGTTGGCAAAGTAATGTCTCTGCTTTTCAATATGCTATCTAGGTTGGTCATAACTTTTCTTCCAGTGAGTAAGCGTCTTTTAATACATTACCAGTGGTTTTTTAGTTCCCTGGGGTTTCTACGTTGATCATTTCCTCCTCTCCCCTTTGCACGGTTAGTCCATATCCTAAGCTTTGTAAAAACAGTTATCATATTTTTCTTTGTAGTATGAACTCCTTAAAAATATTTAGTTCTGCTTTTGAATATTATAATACGGAATCATGCTGTGTATATGTTTCTATGACTTTCTTTTTACCCCCCAATGTTGTTGCTGAGATTCAACTATATTGATACCACTATAATTCATGCATTTTCATGCTACATATTAATTTACTGTGTGAAGGTATTGAGCACAGCATAGTTATCCATTGTGGTACTGGTGAACATTTAGATTGCTCCCAATGTGCTTAGAGTATTCCTCTCTAATAGTGTGAGTAAAATTGTATGTGGCTTCTGGTGTGCATGAACAAGTATTTCTTTTGGGTGTACACACTGGAGTGAATTGTTGGATCGTGTTGTATGTGCTTGTTCAGCTTTCCATGATAGAACCAAACCACCCTCCAAAGTGGATGTAAGAGTGCACATTGTACGTTCTCCCTGGCAGATTGTATGGGTTCTTGTTCTGCAAACCAACAAACATGATGGATGTAAAATGAAGTTTACTGTGGTATTAATTGTCCTGTTCATGATTTTCACTGAGTTTGAACCTCTTTTCATTTATTTAGAGGCCTCTTTTTTTTCTACTTTCTATGTAGTGATTTGTCTTATTTCATCAGTTTTTTTTTTATGTATTTCAGATGCAGAGCATCTGTCAATGATACATATTGAGAGCATTTTTTTCTTAGTGTTTTCTTGAATTTTCATTCTCTTTAAGTTGAAAGTGTTAGTTGCTCAGTCATGTCTGACTCTTTGTGACCCCATGGAGTGTAGCCTGCCAGGCTCCTCTGCCCATGGAATTCTCCAGGCAAGAACCATGAGTGGGTTGCCATTTCCTTTTCCAGGGTATCTTCCCAGTCTGGAAATCAAACCCAAGTTTCCCACATTGCAGGTTTCTCCCCTGTTGCAAGCAGATTCTTTACTGTCTGAGGGGGATGCCCAAAGTTGATTTGGGTGACAAACATTATTTTTGTGTTTTAATGTAGTTGTGCTAGTTTCCTATGACTTCTAAAACAAATGATCACAAACCCAGTGACTTAAAACAACAGACACATTTATTCTCTTTAAACTTAAAACTCTGGAGGTCAGAAGCATGAAATCAGTTTCACTGGTGCAAAATCAAGGTTTCAGCAGGCCTCGCTCCCTCCAGAGACTTTAGGGGAAAGTTGCTTTCTTTTCCTTTTCCTGCTTCTGGAGTTGTGTTTCTTGGCTCTTGGCCTCTTCCTCCACATGCAGAGCCAATAGCTTAGCATCTTGTTTCTGTCCTCACAGGGCCTTTTGCTTCTGTTCTGAGATTTCCCCCCACTTCCCTCTTACAAGGAGCCTTGTGATAACAGTTAGGGCCACCCAGATCATCCAAGATAATCTTACCATCTCAAGATCCTTAATTTAATCACATCTGCCAAGTCCCTTTTGTCATATAACTGTTCACAATTTATAGGGATTAAGGTATACTATCTTTGGGGCCCTTTTTTAGCTGACTATAGTAGATAAATCTATGTTTTGCTTTTTTTTTTTTTTAAATTTTGGACTAGATGGGAGTGTGCTATGTTGTTGAATCTTCACAGATTAGATTAGCTGAATGGTTTGTTAATTAATCTCTTTAGATCACTGTTGATCAGAAAGGAGTGACAAAACAGTTCTGCCCTTTAATGATCAGGGAAAAGTTCTTTATCATCTACTTTTTATGCTGAATGTAGGGAAATACATATGTACATACATACATACATACATACATACATACATATATTTGTAAAAAATGTGTATATATATATATATGTAAAAATGTGTGTGTGTGTATATATATAAATGTATCTTTTCCAGTTCCTGGACTCCTGCATAGAAATTAGTAAACTGTCCAAATCCTGGGGCTGAGTGTCCCCAGTGAGTTCACACTTACTTTTTCATGTAAGTTCTGTTCTGTGACAAAATCTGAGTAAGGAATGAGGAAAGTGATGCAGAGATGTTTTGCAGTCTCTTTGCCTGATAATTCATTAGCTTTAAGTTTATAGTAACAAATAAAAGCTTTTGGTTTTGTGTGTCTGAAAATAAGTTAGGATGTCAATGGTCTAACGCACAGGCTACACAGGCTCTACTGCCAATAAAGGAAGAAACTGAAAAGCAGATGCTCTTTGAACCATTGGAGGGGAATGCAGGAGACTCATGCTTGGAAAGCATGATGTAGAAATAGGAGTGGGGTGAGTCGGAGTCAAAAAACAATAAGCACAGAATTGCTTAAATATTTCAGTTTGCATTTTAGTTCATAGTAGAAGTTATTGAGCTCTAAAAATCAGGTGGTTTTCTCTTTTAACAGTTAACTCATTTATTTTTGGCTGCACTGTGTCTTCATTGCTGCATGGGCTTTCTCTCATTGTGGCAAGCAGGGGCTACTCTCTAGCTGTGGTGCGTGGCTGACCATTGCACGAGCTTCTCTTGTTGTGGAGCGTGGGCTCTAGTTTCTCTGCAGCATGTGCGATCTTCCTGGACCAGGGATCAAACTCATGTACCCTGCATTGGCAGGCAGATTCTTAACCACTGGACCACCAAGGAAGTCCCATCTGGTGGTTTTCTTAATTTAAATCTCTTTGCTTTAACCATTTGCATTTTGACTTACTCTTTCTTTTGAGACATAAAAGTAAGGTTTTGTTCTTTTGGCTTCTGTTCTTACTTTGAAGATTATGGGAAGACTTAGAAAAGTACCAGCACAGCACTGCTATAATTGACAAACAAAATACTGATGTCACACCCTTCTAATTGATCTCCAGTGTTCTTATATTGGGGAAAAACATCTGTATCTTGGTAATAGCTATGCAGAGTGGTAAAGGGGAGACAAGTATGTTATGTAGTTTGTGCTACGTAATATTTGATTTTTATATTTGAGTTTTGTGGGATGAATTTTATGATGTGATCGTAATAAGTGAAGATTGTTAACTTCTGTGATTAGAATATAAAAATAATTCAAGGATGCAAGGATTGTTCAAGCACAAATAAGTAGGGCTACATCAAACTAAAAAAGTCTGCACAGCAAAAGAATCTATCAACAAAATGAAAAGACAATCTATTGAATGGGAGAAAATATTGGCAAGGTATATGATAAAGGGTTAATATCAAAATTATATAAAGAACTCAAACAACTAAATATATAAAAAAAAAGTCTGATTAAAAGATAGGCAGAAAATCTGACTAGACATTTTTCCAAAGAAAACATACTGATGGCCACCAGGTGCATGAAGAGATTGTAAACATCATTAGTCATAAGGGAAATGAAAATCAAACCTCACCCCTGTTAGAATCAGTTCAGTTCAATTCAGTCGCTTAGTCATGTCCGACTCTTTGTGACCCCATGAATTGCAGCACTCCAGGCCTCCCTGTCCATCACCAGCTCCCGAAGTTCACTCAAACTCACATCCATCTCATCCTCTGTCATCCCCTTCTCCTCCTGCCCTGTTAGAATGGCTACTGTAAAAAAAGATAAGAAAAAATAAATGTTGGTAAGGATGTGGAGGAAAGGAAAGAACTCTGTGCACTATTAATGGGATTATAAATTGGAGCAGACACAGTGGAAAATAGTAGGTAGCTGTGTCAAAAAATTAAAAATACAACTACCTTATAATTCAACAATTCCACTTATGGGTATATATCAAAAGAAAATGAAATCCCTTTCTTGGAAAGTTATCAGCATCCCTGTAAATGCTGTAAATCATTTCAGCATTATTTATAATAGTCAAGAAATGGAAATAACCTAAGTGTCCATTGACAGATGAATGAATAAAGATGTGTACGCACACACATGCACACAGTAGAATATTACTCAGCCATAAAAGAAGCCCAGGTGGCTTAGTGGTAAAGAATCTGCCTGCAATGCAGGAGACACAAGTTTAGTCCCTGGATCAGGAAGATCCTCTGAAGAAGAAAATGGCAACCCACTCCAGTATTCTTGCCTGGGAAATCCCATGGACACAGGAGTCTAGTGGCCTCAGTCCATGGGGTCACAAAACAGTCAGACATGACTTAGCAACTAAACATAAAAGAAGAATGTCTTACCCTTTATGATAGCCTGGGGTGGAGCTTGAGGGTATTATGCCAAGTGAAAGAAGTCGGACAGAGAAGACAAATACAGTATGATCTCATATGTGGAATCTTCACACACACAAACACACACACACACACACACACACACACACACACACAACATACCTACAGAGAACATATTGGTGGTTATCAGAGGCAGGGGATAGGGCATGGGAGAAGTACAAATTTTTAAAAATGCTTTCTAGTTTTGATCCATCTGTGTATGTGTGTTTCTACTGGGTTAGCAAAAAAGTTCATTTGGGTTTTATTAGCATGCATCTTCATAGCCCAAAACTGTAAAACTGTAAAATTCAGCCATGTTTATTCTCCTTCAATACTGTATGATGCTTAGTTCACTGTTGGAAAACTCTTAGGAAGATCTTCAAAAACTTACATGAATATGTAAAGGAATGAATCCAGGGTTTATATCGATATATTGGGTTGGTCAAAAAGTTCATCGTCTTATGGAAAAACCCAAATGAACTTTTTGGCTAACCCAATGCTGCTAAGCTAAGTCACTTCAGTCGTGTCCGACTCTGTGCGACCCCATAGATGGTAGCCCACCAGGCTCCCCCGTCCCTGGGATTCTCCAGGCAAGAACACTGGAGTGGGTTGCCATTTCCTTCTCCAATACATGAAAGTGAAAAGTGAAAGTGAAGTCACTCAGTCGTGTCTGACTCTTCGCGACCCCATGGACTGCAGCCTACCAGGCTCCTCCATCCATGGGATTTTCCAGGCAAGAGTACTGGAGTGGGTGCCACCATACATCTATATAAATCCTGGATTCATTCTTTTACATATTCATGTTAGTTTTTGAAGATCTTCCTAAGAGTTTTCCAGCAGTGAACTAAGCATCATACAGTATTGAAGAAGAATGAACATGGCTGAATCTTGGTAGTTTTTGGCTAGGGAGGATGCATGCTAATAAAAATTGAAAATTAAAAAAAAGAAAAATGCAACCATAGGTGGCTAAGGATATAGAAGTTAGGGAAAACACAAAAGTATATTCTGAAAATCAACTGACTATATGAAATCTACAATAAAAAATATACATTATTACTTATAAAATATGTGCTATACATTCTTATAGCATTGTGACACTACACGCATATACACACATACCCCTTCTACCTGGAGAGTCCACTGTTAAAACATTTACAACCATATCACTGTTTGTATGAACATATAAAATATAACAAAGCAATATATAAGCTAAAAGTATGTGCTCGATAAAACAGGCATACAAATGTCATCAGAAATGAGATTTGTGACAAGAACAAGAATTTGACAAAAATTATCAAAGCCTACCTAGTTTCTGTGAATAGCCTAAATTTGCTCTAAACTTCCTAGTAGTGAATGTGAAAAGCAAGACCCCAATGGATTACTAATTCATAATTGTTTATTACATGAAAGCATATCAGTTACTTAGTAGAAACTATTTTTTGATTCTTCCTGTGTTTGTAGGGAACGTGGATAAAAACATTTTACAATTTTAAGAAGCATTCAGAATAACTTGACTATAAGTATAATGAGTAATTCAAATTATCCCTGCCCTAAAGGTGGGGCCTTAAAGACATGTTTCACATCACTAGTCTGTTTTGATCTTTGCCTATCTTGTTTCATCTTGTGTCATCATATCTCTTATGAACGTAATGCAGGAGAATAAAGTTGATGTGGAAGAGAAATTAATTTCTAATGATTATTTGAATTATCCAGGAAGGATGGATGATGAGTCTCTTGAACATGTGCTTGATCCACTGGGATTTAAAGCAGTGCATTGGGGTTTGGATGAAACATTCTTCTCCAAAAAGCAAAAAGATATATCAACAAGATTATACCCTTGGCAAATTCCATGAAATTGCTTTAACTCTGTGGGCTGAAAATGTCAATATTTATTAAATTATACATTGAAATTTATTAAGACTATAATGGCTGAATGTCCTGTAATCCTTTCTACCAAAAGCAATAAAGTGACAGTTGAGCATTCCCTTCTTTGGTGTAACAGAGTCACCATAACTTTTTTGGTTATGAATTAAAACAAAAAACCGAAACCAACAGAACATGGAGAAACTGTCTTGAATCCTAGTAATACTGTCCAGGAATTTTAGTGCAGGTAAATTCCATCCATATGCTCACCTCTAACTTACAGAGACTTGTTACTGAATTTTCAAGAATTTCAAAGTCCACTGGATATTTTTTTGGAGGAAAAAAAAAAAGGACTATACATTTGATTAGGGATTGCCTGTGAAATTTGGAGCTGCCACAAGAAAAGCATGAGTTAAGTATTTCACCACAAATATCTCTTTTCCATATGTTTAAAAATACCACAGCAAGAAGAAAATACTATGCGCCAGCAGATTTATACTCCTTATTATCATGATAATTATCATGCAGTTTGCAAGTAAGGGATTCCAGCCTTCCAATTTTTGATCAGAAATAACACACCCATTGTTGAACAAATGCTTTATTTTTACCAAGTCATAAAAGACAGCACTTCTGATAGACGAACCATTAAGGCCACAAATCAAATGGAATAATTCAATATCTAGCTAGATAAACAGGAGATGAAAAAAAGGAACCTCAAGTTTCTGCTAGAAACTTCTTTTAAACAAAGAACAAGTGATGGTGTCCACCTGCTCATCTGAGCTTGGTGGGAGGGAAGTAGGGCAGAGGACAGTGGAGACATGATTTTGAGAGTAAGGGACACATAGCCTGGTTCCTAAAAGTTAATATTAAAAAAAGCAAAGACTCACTTTTCTAGAACACATGCTCTCCAGTACCATCTAGTATTTGCATGTTCTTTAACAATGTCAGCTTAAGATAGAGGAGACCTCCTAACCAGCTGACCTGATGTTTTACATCATAAAAAAATAATTGATTTCATGCATATGATTCATACATCAACCAGAAAGGTTTCCTGTTTTGTGTAAAATTCTAAATAGACTAGTAACAACCTCCGAGCATTACTTTTTTGAATATATATATATTTTTAAATTGGAGGGTAATTACTTTACAGTATTGTGATAGTTTTTGCCATACTTCAGCATGAATTGGCCATAGATACATGTGTCCCCTCCCTCTTGATTCCCTCTGCCACCTCCCTCCTCAGCCCATCCCTCTAGGTTGTCACAGAGAATCAGTTTTGGTTTCCCTGCATCATACATCGACAATCCAAGTATTATTTTTGACTTGAAAGAAGGCAGTAAATTGCTCCCCATCATACCTTTATGTGGAATGAAACCTTAGAACTCCTCAAGAATCAAAGGTTTCAGTGAGGTGTGGTGGGTAATTAATTTTCCCCCCAACTTTGTATATGGAGAACGTCAAACATACTAAAAAGCTGAAAGAACTTTATGGTGAACACCCTGTGCACGTCAGCTAGATTCTACCATTAACCTTTTACTGTTTAGTCACTAAGTCCTATCAGACTCTTGTGACCCCATGGACTGTAGCCCACCAGGCTCCCCTGTCCATGGGATTTCTCAGGAAGAATACTGGAGTGGCTTGCCATGTCCTTCTCCAGGGGATCTTCCTGACTCATGGGATTGAACCCATGTATCCTGCATTGGCAGGCAGATTCTTTACCTCTGAGCCACCAGTTCAGTTCAGTCGCTCAGTCATGTCTGACTCTTTGCGACCCCATGAACCTCAGCATGCCAGGCCTCCCTGTCCATTACCAACTTCCGGACCCACACCCATGTTCATTGAGTCTGTGATGCCATCCAACCATCTCATCCTCTGTTGTCCCCTTCTCCTCCTGCCCTCAATCTTTCCCAGTATCAGGGTCTTTTCAAATGAGTCAGCTCTTTGCATCAGCTGGCCTGAGTACTGGAGTTTCAGCTTCAACATCAGTCCTACCAGTGAACACCCAGGACTGATCTGCTTTAGGATGGGCTGGTTGGATCTCCTTGTAGTCCAAGGGACTCTCAAGAGTCTTCCCCAACACCACAGTTCAAAAGCATCAATTCTTTGGTGTTCAGCTTTCTTTATAGTCCAACTCTCACATCCATACATGACCACTGGAAAAACCATAGCCTTGACCAGATGGGCCTTTGTTGACAAACTAATGTCTCTGCTTTTCAATATGCTGTCTAGGTTGGTCATAACTTTCCTTCCAAGGAGTAAGCGTCTTTTAATTTCATGGCTGCAGTTACCATCTGCAGTGATCTTGGAGCCAAAAAAATAAAGTCTTCCACTCTTTCGTCATCTATTTGCCATGAAGTGATGGGACTGGAAGCCATGATCTTAGTTTTCTGAATGTTGAGCTTTAAGCCAACTTTTTCACTCTCCTCTTTCACTGTCATCAAGAGGCTCTTTAGTTCTTCACTTTCTGCCATAAGGGTGATCAGTTTTCATTCCAATCCCAAAGAAAGGCAATGCCAAAGAATGCTCAAACTACTGCACAATTGCACTCATCTCATAGGCTAGTAAAGTAATGCTTAAAATTCCCCAAGCCAGGCTTCCGCAGTATATGAACTGTGAACTTCCAAATGTTCATGATGGTTTTAGAAAAGGCAGAGAAACCAGAGATCAAATTGCCAACATCCGATGGATCATCGAAAAAGCAAGAGAGTTCCAGAAAAAACATCTATTTCTGCTTTATTGACTATGCCAAAGCCTTTGACTGTATGGATCACAATAAACTGTGGAAAATTCTTCAAGAGATGGGAATACCAGACCACTTCACCTGTCTCTTGAGAAATCTGTATGCAGATCAGGAAGCAAGAGTTAGAACTGGACATGGAACAACAGACTGGTTCCAAATAGGAAAAGGAGTACGTCAAGGCTATGTATTGTTACCCTGCTTATTTAACTTCTATGCAGAGTACATTATGAGAAATGCTGGGCTGAAGGAAGCACAAGCTGGAATCAAGATTGCCTGGAGAAATATCAATAACCTCAGATATGCAGATGACACCACCCTTATGGCATAAAGTGAACATTTTATAATGCTTACTTATGCACATACCATAATATCTCTCCAGTCCTTTATATGTGCACTAATGTCTCTACATTTTTTGATGCATTTCAATGTAAGTTGCAGATATGGACATACTTCCTTGAAGTAATAATGCATATTACTGAATAGAATTCAGTACTATTTGTTTCCAACTAGGTATCTTTTAAGATTGCTAGTCGAGAGATGGTTGGCTGAATAAAGTAGTTGTAGAGGGAAAAAGGTGCCAAAAATACAAATGGTTGAGATTAGACTAAAAAAGAACAGTTTTATTAAATTAATCATTGCTTTCAGTTATTCTTACCATGCTAAGCACTAATATTTACTATTTGATTTGACCCATACAACAGCCTCATAAATTCGTTTTATTACCTTCACATTCTTTGTGAGAAAATGGAGGTTTATAGAGGTTAATCACTTGTCCATAGTATACAGCAAGGCTGGGATTTACATACATGTGTTGGACTTTGACTTGCATTTATTTTTTCTAAACCAGCATCTTGATATTAGAAAACAAATTAGGTATTCCCCTGTTTATTTAAAAATATACCTAAAATATATATCATGCTTTCAAAATTACCTGAGAAGAACATTTGTTTTTTTCCAGTTGTTGATATGACACGTGGACAAGGTTTTCTACACATTCCTCCTTCATCTTGGAGTGTGTGTGTGTGTGCTAAGTTGCTTTAGTTGTGTCTGTCTCTGTGTGACCCTATGGACTGTAGCCCATCAGACTCCTCTGTCCATGGGGATTCTCCATGCAAGAATACTGGAGTGGATTGCCATTTCCTCCTCCAGGGAATCTTCCTGACCTAGGGATAGAACGCATATCTGTTACATCTCCTGCATTGGTAGGTGGGTTTTTTACAACTAGCGCCACCTGGGTAGCATAGGTTAAAAATAATACCACTCTCAATTTGTGCAACCTGTTTTCTTCTGTTCTTTATAGACTGATACCAAAGTATTTGATATTAAATAAAAGCTAATATATTCTTTCACTGGAGTATAGTTGATTTCTGGTATACAGCAGAGTGATTTGAATATATATATATATATATACACACATACATATTCCTTCCCTCTTTTTTTCCATTATGGTTTATTATAGGATATTGAATATAGTTCATGTGCTGTACCTTGTTGCTGTACCTTTTTGGACCTTGTTGTTTAGAAACCTAGTTCCTACTATTAGTATTGAAACCTGACAGTTGTCTCTTAAAGGGATTATTTCTAGTATAAAATCTATTGTTCAAAATATCTTAATTTTTCTCTCAATTTGTAATATCTTAATTTTTTTCTCAATTATGTGTGCATACACAAACACAGTAGTTATATCTGCTTTATTTCTTTTTAAAAATTTTTAAATAAATTTATTTATTTTAATTGGAGGTTAATTACTTTATAATAAAGCTGTTTAAACCTGAGGTTAGAATTGATGAGTTAAATTATTATTATAAACATTACCATCCCTTTTTAGCTATAAATGTTCCTAAGAGAAACACTGCTTATATTAACCTTGGAAAAGTACTTTTTCTTTAGATCATTAAATTTTGTTACCAACATTTCCTTTACTTGATTCTGAGATTCAAGAGGAGGAGAAACAATGTAATTTCCACTGAGGGAATTCATTTCAGACGTAAGCTTTCTTTCATTGAATTCTAGCAAAGAGTTTTCTACCACAGCTTGAAATCTTTTTTTTTTTTTTTTTTTTTTTTTTTTTTAGCCTGGGCAGGAGACTAACCCTTAACATACAAATATATAATTACGATTATTGAGCTAATGTCCTTGAATATGTTATGAATTAAGTTGCCACATAGAGTTATGTCAGTTAAATCTTACCTGAAGAGATGCCATATACAGTTGAATAATCCAAGAACAGCATTTTAAAAATATTTTGGAAAGAATAAATGAGCATGTGTTTTTTGTTGTGTGTTTAGAGAATGTACATTCCTTCATTCTCAGGTTTGTGCTGTGTTATAACTTATGCCCATGATTTACATTCCCTTGCAGATTTATGTGTAATTCTGTAAGTAACTCAGTAGGCTATGGAGTCCTAAAAGAAAGAGTTGCATGTTTTGAAGTAATTAAGATATTCTTGATTTAAAGAAGTGCTCAAGTGTAAGGGGAAGAAACCCAGAAAGATTCCCTTTTCTCTGTCGTTGAGTATGTTAGCCTTGAGAAGAAGACCCTTAAACAACAACAGAATCAGTTTTGAAAAACTTCTTAGTCCTCCCCACCTACCCCCACCCTTCCTTTATAACAACCAAAAATGGAACTTGAAAAGGCTTTTCATGATTCATCTCTCCAACAGCTTGCCTTTCTCCTTTGTCACCAAAGTAAGCAGTTCTTTCCAGATCTAATCTTCTGCCAGAAGCCACAAAGTTGGCTTCTTGAAATCTCGGAAGTGCTCGATTCTCAAATAATTAATTGAAAACAAATAAATAAAATGTGTAAGCCTTTAAGGTTCTGTCGATGAGTCATGTTCTTCCGAAATAGTCTGTCAACAGTTGCAGTGTTCCTAATGATAATTGTGAGAGGAATAAATTAACTTCAAGAATTATGCTTCATGTAAATTTTTATTTTAAAGTGCTCTTAGGAATAGGGATGGTTTATTACTTTTGACAGCTTGGTCCGTATGAATAAACAGGGGAGCCATGTTTAGACGCAGTCTGCTAAATTGGAAGGAGCAATGATTCCGAAGAGGATACTGAGAAAATAAATATAGTGATAGTTGTAATGAGACCTAAACACCCTAGGTAGCTATTTTCATTTTATGCACCTCCATCAGATCAAGCTTCTGGAAACACTTAGATTGTGTCATAAATATTGGATTCAGAGCCCATAATTCTACCCACTACAATTACCGCCTCCAGTGAGCCCCTGATTACTTATTTTTCCTTTCTTCCCTTTCTTTCTTTTTCTCTCCCCGCTTCCTCCCTGCTGTCCTTCCTTCTTTTCTTTCTCTCTGTATATTTCTTTCTCTCTCCCCTCTTCCTTTCTTCCTTTCGTTCTTTTTTAATATTTTTAGTACACATCATAGTTCTTGACACTTAATAGTTCAGTTCAACTCAGTCATGTCTGACTCCTTGCGACCCCATAGACCACAGCATGCCAGGCCTCCCTGTCCATCACCAACTTCCAGAGTTTATTCAAACTCATGCCCATTGAATCGGTGATGCCATCCAACCATCTCATCCTCTGTTGTCCCCTTTTCTCCTCCCACCTTCAATCTTTCCCAGCATCAGGGTCTTTTCAAATGAGTCAGCTCTTCACATCAGGTAGCCAAAGTACTGGAGTTTCAGCTTCAACATCATTCCCTCCAATGAACACCCAGGACTGATCTCCTTTAGGATGGATTGGTTGGGTCTCCTTGCAGTCCAAGGGACTTGCAAGAGTCTTCTCCAACACCACAGTTCAAAAGCATCAATTCTTTGGCACTTAGCTTTCTTTATGGTCCAACTCTCACATCCATACATGACCACTGGAAAAACCGTAGCCTTGACTAGACAGACCTTTGTTGGCAAAGCAATGTCTCTGCTTTTGAATATGCTGTCTAGTGTCTTATTGACACGCAATAAGAGCTCAATAAATGTTGGATGTAGTTCTCAATATTAAAAATTGCCTGCAAATGTACTATGTAAATGTTGATTATAACTGTAAAAATTTCCAGGAAAGAACACTTTACATCTAAATATACTACTTATTTTGAAGTATAATTTAAGTGACATTTCTCCTTCTTGGTTATCAGAGCAAATTTTAATGGAATAATTATATATTATAAAATCATTATAAACACCAGGAAAATATCAATATTTGGAGGGGCTGTGTTTTAGTATTAATAAAAAAGTTCCTCTTTTTATGATTCTCAAATCATTTCCAGGTCCATATTTTGGCATATGAATTTTTGCCTAGGCTTTTGGTTAGTTGAAAAGTCAGCCTTTTGAGTTTTCTCATGTATTTTCTTCACTATCTTCATAAAAGAGCTGGAACTAATTACACTCCTTTGAAAATGTTTGCTTGTGAATTTTCAACATTTACTAAAACTCCTAGTTTCTCATGGCCAGTTTTTTTTACCTATACTCTTATTTGGAAAAATGACAGTTAGCTGAGTTTGACCTCTGATTTTTCAGGTGATATGGCAGTACATCTTTGGAAAAATAGTTGAATCCTTGTTTCTGTTCCTTCTAAGTATTCTTCTTAAAAAGTTTTAAGTCTTCTCTTAAGGTAACTGACACAGTTAACAGAAGTTGTAAAACATTGAAAATGGCACTTTTGCTTTATTAGAAGTATATCAAATACTGTGTGCTGTAGGTTCATTGTAGTGATTCCTAATGGATGCCTCTGTTTTTATGGGCATAATGTGATTGTATTGCCACCATCCTCCTCCTTGACCCATGCCAAAGTTCATATTATATTTCTACTTAAATTCCTTTCCATTTGTTCTACTGTGATATACCATGACACACCTCATGTCTTTGTGGTTGAGGGTCAGAATTTAAAAATCACCCCAGGTTAGGAGTCAAAAGGAAGGAAAAGGAATCTCATCACATAAAAATATTTTGGTTGCTCATGATATCATCCAAATCATGGTCCTTTGAACTTATGACCAAACATGAGTACATATAGGAAATGCTTTCCTGGGGCTAGCATGGCAAAAACTGTGGGTGGAAAGTGATTCAGTTTATACTGAGGACTCTTGGATAAGAGACTTCTGCAGCTGGGATTGCTTAGAAGATTTTTGCCATTACTTGAAATCTTTTTTCTCTCTTAATAGTTGGACTTTGTATAATAAAACCTTCAAATGATTTTTAGTTTACTAGTGTTAGTGCAGCAAAGAGGCTGGGAATTATACAAGAGTGCAAAATCAAGAAGGCGGGCTGTAAACCTGAAGTCCCTGGATGATTAAAGGGCTTGGTTTGTCAAGATTTCATCATCATGTTCTGAGTCCTTTTCATCAATGTTGACAAGAGCAAATATCTGAGGAAATTTTTTCTTTTGGCAACAGGGCTGGCAATAAAGATGAGTTCATTTGTCCATGAAGTTCTTTCTCTTGCTTTCTGGCCTCATTTTAATAGCTGTTAGGCTAAATGCCCTACTATCTTTGAAGAGAAAACATGCATTTTGGGTTTTCTTGGAGATGTGTTGGTTGCCAACCAGTAAGATGAATTTGGCAATTAGTGTTTCTGCTGTAAAAGGACACAGTTAATTGTAGAAAACTACAGGGTAGAAAGCCAAGTCAAAGCAATTGAACATCTTGCTTGAATGGTATTTGTTAGCTATGTAACAAAAGCCCTATGACTTCAAGTCTTTTAAAGTTATTTACTCAACTTCTTTATCAGTCACATAATAGAGCATCTAGGATTGAAAAGTATTCCGCTTATGGATGAACTGCTGTTTATATTAGGTCTGGTGTAATTTGATATGACCAATTATCTCTTCTAAAAGTTATTTCTCAAAGAACTAAGAGTATTTGCAAAGTTAACAGAATTTATTATTAAAGAAATGACTTGATTAATTGCAAGGCTATTAGGAATTAATTTCTGTAACTTGGTCTATTGACCATTTTTGCCTCATGGAAAATTTTCCTCTAAATATTTGTTTTAGATTGCATAACTTCTCTCTTTTTTTTAAAGCATTGATTTACCCAGTAGCTATTCCAGTCAGCTTTAAAACCACAGGAGGAAAGAAAAGAGAGGACTATTTGTGAATAACATTTCCCACCATATTCTTACAAAGATAAGTTTTAGGGGGAGAAAATAACCGAAGGAAACTATTGAAAGAAAACTAGCACCGACGTGAAGACAGAATACCATTCAAGCTATGAAATGAAACCATACGGGAAATTTTCTTCAGACCTCTCCCTAATCAGCTTACATAACTAGTCTGTGCTCTCCAGTCTCTGTTGAAAATAAAACCTGATGCTCATAAGCTGTTCCCAAACCTATGCTTGCTGCTCCAGCAGGTGTGTTTGTTCCCACCTATACTTACTACCGTAATCACATAACTTAACTAAAAGTATATTAACTATTGAAATATAGACAAAAAATAGTTGCTATTTGTATTAAAAACGTTAAATACTTTTTTTGAAAAACTTGATGAAGGCCAAATGGATTTAGCTTGTATATTGAATTAGATGTCATCATCATCCCAATGGTGTTCAGTCGTATCTGATTCTTTGTGATACCACAGACTGTAGCCCACCAGGCTCCTCTGTCCATGGGATTCTCTAGGTGAGAATGCTTGAATGGGTTGCCACTTTCCACTCCAGGGGAACTTCCCAACCCAGGGATTGAATGCACCATCTCTTGTGTCTCCTGCATTGGCAGGTGGATTCTTTACCACTGAGCCAGCAGGGAATTCCAAATTAGGTGTAGGTGATATAATTGTGAAATACTTGGAGAACTGTAAAGATCAAATAACCTTGTTGCATTATAGATGTTTAGGTTATCTTCTTTTTAAAGATGGCTTGGGATACCAAATAGGAGGCCTATACCTTGTAGTCCTGTCCTTTATAAAAGATTAGTAAATAAGTGTATGAATAAAGAATATTTCAAGTTAAAACCAAATATATATTATATGTACATTGAATTTGGTTAAATGATTTCCTGCTCTACATAACTCAACTGCATTAACTGATTTTGTTGTTGTTGTTAACCAGCTACCAGTCCTGGTCACTTGCATAACAAGACATTTGCTGTATTAAATCCATGGGATCCCCATGGACTGTATAGCCCACCAGGCTCCTCTGTCCATAGGAATCTCCGAGCAAGAATACTGGAGTGGGTTGCCATGCCCTCCTCCAGTGGATCTTCCCGACTCAGGGATTGAACCTGAGTCTGATGCTTTGCAAGCGGGTTATTTACCATCCAAGCCACCAGGGAAACCTGTAATAAATCTAAGCCTAACCAAATCTAACTCTGAGATTAGTCTTTTCCAGTTATGTATAAAGTGGCACAATGAAGCAGCTTGCAAAAAATAAATACATATAGTGTATCTTTATTTGTATATTTTTAAAACATTAAGATGCATCCCTTTTATTACTCATAGCATCTCTTCTCAAATTCCCCAAACTCTACCCACATTATTGGCTTAATCAGTTGACTAAGAAACTCCAGAGATGTGACCTGGTAAATATATACTTTTAACAAGCTCTCCAAATGACTTTTTTTTTTCCTGGAAAGTATGGAAAGCACAACATTATTACTCCTTGTTGCTCTGAGTGTTATGACTACATAACTGATCATTTAGCTGGAAAACAAAAAATATTTTGTTAAAGTCCAATAAATTGGCCACCTGATGCAAAGAGCTGACTCATTGGAAAAGACCCTGATGCTGGGAAAGATTGAGGGCAGGAGTAGAAGGGGATGACGACAGAGGATGAGATGGTTGGATGGCATTACTGACTCAATGGACGTGGGTTTGGGTGGACTCCGTGAGTTGGTGATGGACAGGGAGGCCTGGCGTGCTGCGGTTCATGGGGTCTCAAAGAGTCAGACAGGACTGAGCGACTGAACTGAATGACTAAATTTATACATTGCACGTGTGTTTTTTTTCCTGTGTGTTAATTGCTTAGTCATGTCTGATTCTTTGTGATCCCATGGACTGTAGCCTGCCAGACTCCTCTGTCCATTCAATTTTCCAGGCAAGAATACTGGAGTGAGTAGCCATTCCCTTCTCCAGAGGCTCTTCCCGAGTGAGGGATCAAACCCAGGTCTCTGACATTGCAGGCAGTTATTTACTGTCTGAGCCACGAGGGAAGCTCTAAAATATCCTGATATAGAAGAGTATTTCTAACCCATACAGAAGCACAAATCCTTTTGTTTCAAGATGACAGGACAACCATACCATAGGGAAATTCCCTCTTCTTATAGGTCTATATTTTCTGAAACGAGCAGATCATGCTTTACTTTGGAGAATATGGGAAAGAAAAAAGCAAGTACAAGTTAAGGATGAGAAAACTGAGTTTTAGATTTTAGTTTTAGAAGCAGATTCTGACACTCAGAGTTGAAAAATGCAAAATATTAGAACTCAATTACACATACTCAAGCTGGCCTGGATATTACTCACATTAAAATAAAATAATTGTTTCTCAGAGAACAAAATGGGAGCTAAGTGAGTATTTCAGAGATAAGCACTTCTCAACTTTCTGTGTAAAAGAAGAAGCTGGTCTTTACATTGAAGAATCTATATAAAAGCCATATGGAGCTGTATCTAATAAATATCCATTTAATCAAATGTCACTTTTTTTTTAATGTTTTGTCATTTGATGCAGAGAACGTACTTTTATTTCTTCAACAGCTGCTCTTTTTAAATGGGTGCAGCTGTACTACAGTTTAATTGGCAACAATTGCTTAATTTTTAGTCGGTTGCTTCCAGTCTTTCAAAAGCGATATTTCTGTGGAAGGGAAAGGCTTGATTTCTTTTTCCTAGAAAGTGCAAAGTATGATATGAAGTAGAAATTAGACAAACAAAAGTTTTTGCTTGATTTTTTTTTAAAGCATGAGTGATATGTCCTATCTTTCTGGCCTAACCATCCTTTTCATATCACATTGATGAAAAGATTTGATGCCCAGACAAGAGTCTGTTATCTCAAATCTCCCAAAACACTGTAAGCGAGAGCAGATTCTGACAAATGACTTGAAAATGAGAAAAAATGATACCCATTCATTTTAAAATAGTATTTGCTTTGAGTGTTAACCAGCATCATATATTTATGGTTTAAATTAAAACTTGGACTTTTCAATACATAGGAATACTTTTATGTTAATGTGTTCAATTAAATTAAAATATAAAAATTTGTGTTGTCCTCTTCTATCTCTGTGTATTTTATTCTGTTTCTCCTATATCATTTAAAAATCTACTTTCTGGCTTAGTTGCTATGGATAATTTATCCTTTCCCATGCTTTAAAATTCAATCTCCTTTAAACTAAAAAAACAAAACAAAACAAACAAACAAAAACTAGAGGAATGATAAACATCTAAGATTTATCTCAGTTTTGGGGGAATTCACTGGCCCAGTGGTTAAGACTTCTTCCAATGCAGGGGGTGCAAGTTCAATCTCTGGTTGGGGAGCTATGATCCTACATACCTCCTGGCACCAAAATACAAAAATATAAAACAGAAGCAATAATGTAAGGAATTCAGTAAAGACTTAAAAACACAAAACAAAAAAAAATAACTTACATTTTTTTTCTTAGTTTCAACATCTTTTATTTCTCAGAGCTTTTCATCCTGTGAATAGAACTGTGAATGCATAGGTGTAGAGGTAACCTTAATTTCTTAAACCTTGATCTAAAAAGGATGTAACACTCTTAATCTTTCATGTAAGTCTTGTCTAGAGAGCTCTGAATGTTGAGGTTTGTTGAATAAAACCTCCTAGACTGTTTCTTTACTATTCACATACCCATTTGACTCACTGTTTATGAGGTGGTCTTTATTAAAGTTATGCTTTCTATATGATGTATTTTCAAAGATCTTCTTGTGTGTGTTGCTGCTGCTGCTGCTAAGTCACTTCAGTTGTGTCCAACTCTGTGCGACCCCATGGACAGCAGCCCACTAGGCTCCTCTGTCTATGGGATTCTCCAGGCAAGAATACTGAAGTGGCTTGCCATTTCCTTCTCCAGTGTGTGTGTGTTAGAATCTTGTTAAATGTTACGTAGGTATTTCTTAATTTCTTTGTGTAGTTGATAATGCAGACAGAATACTATAATAGATGTGAATTTATATTTCCCCATTTCCTTTTAGTTATTGAGTTACTACCCAGATTTAAAGCTAGCAAAGAGCTAGTTACTGTGATTCCCTTGAAACTTCTCATTTCTCAAAGGTATTTTACACTTAATAGTTATACTGTGCTGTATTGACATAATATCTCACTCAGTAGCGAAGTCTCTTCTTATTTTTATTAATATATAATATCTTCTTTAATATTTTAATTTTTGTTTATAAAACACTAAGTTAGTTATAGTAAACGGAAGTAGATACAGATGTGTGTGTGTGTTCATTCACATCTGACTCTTTGCGACCCTGTGGACTCTAGCCCATGAGGCTCCTCTGTCCATTGGATTTCCCAGGCCAGAGTACTGGAGTAGGTTGCTATTTCCTTCTTCAGGGAATCTTTCCTATCTAGGGATCAAACCCAGTCTCTGTCTCTTGCATTGGCAGGGGGATTCTTTACCACCACACCACTTGGGAAGCCCAGCTATGACTCTATATGTTTTCCCCAAATCAATGACGCTTTTATTTATAGTTTCCAGTCTTTGAGGGTAAGGGAAAATGTGACTTTTTGTTTATCTCTGATCTTTGCAAGAAAGGGATTTCTCAATAGAAATCACCATGCTTGTTCTTTCTCATTTTAATGTTGATATCTGTTAATGGATAATGAGCACCATTAAATTTAATAAACATTTCAGAAAACTTTTGATTTACTTTTGTTTTAACTCTCTGCCTTGTCTTTAACCATTCTTTATTTCATTGTCCCAATTTTGTTTTCTTATGATACCTAAGCTAAAATATAAATTTTGAAATGTTCTTAATATTTAAAAGTGTGGTAGTAAATGTGAAACAGTTAGCATTAATGAACATCATTAATAATAATAATTGATGGTACCAACTTACAACCAGTCAGTTGTAAGTTGTGTTTAAATAAAGTACTGTTTATTCAAAGATATTTGCTCTCTTTTCTGTGTGTGTGTGTGTGTGTGTGTGTGTGTGTTGGTAGAGGTTGATTTGGGAAGAAAGGACTGAATCTTCAGAAAATCTCTTGCTCAGTCATTATTAGTGTGCTTAAGCAATAGCAAGTGAAAGTGTTAGTCACTCAGTAATGTCTGACTCTTTGTGACCCCATGGACTGTAGCCCATCAAGCTCCTCTGTCCATAGAATTCTCTAGACAGGAGTACTGGAATGGGTTTTCATTCCCTTCTTCAAGGGATCTTCTCAACCCAGGGACCAAACCCAGGACTCCTGCATTGTAGACAGATTCTTTACCGTCTGAACTATTAGGGAAGCCCTTCAAGCAATAGCAAAAAATCGTCATATTCTGTTGAGATCATACTTATTCTTTAGTGGCTCAGATGGCAAAGAATCAGCCCACAATGCGGGAAACACAGGTTCAATTCCTGGGTCGGAAAGATGGCCTGGAGAAGGGAATGTCGACCCACTCCACTATTCTTGCCAGGGAAATTCCATGGACCAAGGATCGTGGCGGGCTACGGACAGGCTGACAAGGAGGGCCTGGCATGCTGCAGTCCATGGGGTTGCCAAGAGTTGGACACCACTTGGTGAATGAACAAACAAATTGAGATCATAAGAAGCATGTGAAATTAGACAAATGTCAATTCTTGTATTCGTTTCCTGGGACTCTGTAACAAAGTTACCACAGATTGAATGGCTTAAACAGCAGAAAGCTATCGTCTCTCAGTTCTGCAAGATAGAATATTTTTTAATTAATATTTTTAATTGAAAGATGATTGCTTTAAAATATTGTCTTGGTCTCTGCCATACATTAGGGGCTTCCCTGGTGGCTCAGACGGTAAAGCATCTGCCTGCAATGCGGGAGACCTGGGTTCAATCCCTGGGTCGGGAAGATCCTCTGGAGAACGAAATGGCAACCCACTCCAGTATTCTTGCCTGGAAAATCCCATGGATAGGGCCTGATAGGCTACAGTCCATGGGGTCGCAAAGAGTCGGACATGGCTGAGCGACTTCACTTCACTTCTGTCATACATTAACATGAGTCAGCCATAGGTATATATATGTCCCCTCCCTCTTGAACCTCCCACCCTTCTAGGTTGTCACAGAGCACCTGATTTGAGCTCCCTGCATCATACAACAAATTTCCACTGGCTGTCTGTTTTACATATGGTAATGTATATGTTTCCACGCTGCTCTCTCAATTCATCCCACCCTCTCCTTCCACCACTAGTGTCTGCAGGACTGGTCCCTTGGAAGAATTTTGAAGGCAGAGACTGTTCTATGTCTGCCTCCTAGGTTTTTGTGGTCTCAGGCATCCCTTGACTTGTAGGCAGTGGTCTGCTTATGTTTTCACATCACCTTCACTCTGTGTGTCTGTTCCTGAGTCCAGATTTTTTCTGTGTATAAGGATGCAGTCACATTGGATTCTGCATGACGTGTGTTCAGTTGCTCAGTTGTGTCTGACTCTTTGTGACCCCATGGATTGCAGCCTGCCAGGCTCCTCTGTCCATGGAATTTTCCAGGCAAGAATACTGAAGTGGGTAGCCATTTCCTTCTCCAGGGGATCTTCCCAACCCAAGGATCAAAGCCACGTATCCTGGCTCTCCTTCTTTGGCAGACATGTTCTTTACCACTGAGTCACCTAGGGCCCACCCTAATGATCTCATCTTGACTTTATCGTCTGCAAAGACCCTATTTCCAAATAAGATCGTATTCACAGTGCTGGGATTAGGACTTCCGTATCTTTTTTGGGGACAGGATGGGCCCAATTTAACCCATAATAGTTCTTGAATTCAGAGAAGGTGATGGCACCCCACTCCAGTACTCTTGCCTGGAAAATCTCATGGACGGAGAAGTCTGGTAGGCTGCAGTCCATGGGGTTGCTAAGAGTTGGACACGACTCAGTGACTTCACTTTCACTTCTCACTTTCATGCATTGGAGAAGAAAATGGCAACCCACTCCAGTGTTCTTGCCTGGAGAATCCCAGGGACGGGGAAGCCTGGTGGGCTGCCGTCTATGGGGTTGCACAGAGTCAGACATGACTGAAGTGACTTAGCAGTAGTAGCAGCAGTTCTTGAATTACTACTTTGCTCCTTTGTGATGAAGTTTTAATATTCTGAATGCATTCTCTGTTATGAGTGCTCAGAGTGAGACGAAAATCCACTCGAATGTATTGACTTATTTAGTGAAAAAACGGGTTGAAGTTTCATGATGATTAAAAAATGAAGTTTCCTATTTGTTCATGCATGTGCTGATATTGATATTTTATGAAAACTACTGAACTATAAGGATTTGCTTTTCTGCCTTTGCTATGAAATCTGTGTCTTCAGAATCTATTATATTTATTTTCCTTGGTATGCTTTTTTTTAAAAAAAACTTTTACCATTAAGAATTATTGCTCATTACTATCCTCATTTCAGGGCTTCCCGGGTGACTTAGTGGTAAAGAATCTGCCTGCAATGCAAGAGATTCAGGTTCGATCCCTGGGTGGGGAAGATCCCCTGGAGGAGGAAATGGCAACCCACTCCAGTATTCTTGCCTGGGAAATCCCATAAACAGAGGAGCTTGGCAGGCTACAGTCCATAGTGTCACAAAGGGTCAGACATGACTGGGGCGACTTAGTGTGCATGCACCCTAATTTCAGTACATTTGTCTCTTTCGTAATATGGCAGGCTATAGAGTGCAAAGATTTCTTTTTTTTCTGGGTTAGCAAGAAATAAATTTTGATGAGCACTCTGAAACAACTGAAGCAGCTGTGGCCTGAACAACCAGATGAAGGACTTCACCCCACTAATACCTAGATACTCCTGGTTGTGGTTCTTATTGGTATTTCATCATTTCTCTAAATAAAATCCAAGGTATATTTGTTTTTTTTTTTTAAATATCACAACTCTAAATTCTAATTTTACCCAGTTTCTGTCAAGCCTTTAAAGTACATTTTCCCTGATATTTATATTGATATAATGCTATTTATTTACTGGGATTAGCAATTCTAGGTTCCTGGTACATATGTATTTCCTGTTTTTAAAAGTGAAAATATGATCATATAGTGTTTTAGGAACTGGCTGCTTTTGAGGGGTCACCTAATCACAGATATTAAAAGCAAGTTTGTTTGAGATCAAACTGTAGGTGTAGAAACTCTCAGAGGATTATTTTAGGTTTTAGGATGTTTATGTTGTTGTTTTTTTTTTTTTTATAATATCTTTTCTGATCGTTGAAGTCATCCATGCTTATTAAACACATTTTGGAAAATGCAGAAAAGTATATTGGGGAAAGTACTTGCAATTCAACCATAATGTAGTTGCTCTTAAATATTATTGGTGATGTACATGTCTGTTAATGTGAGCACACATGCCTATGTATAGATTTAAAGGATTTTTTTATAAAAAAATATGTCATGACTCACACAAATATAAAATGAATACCTGCCAAATATTTCATTTATCTGATTAAGGAGGGAACAGATAAGATATGGCAACTGATTTGTAGAAGTCAAAGTGTCCCCCATTCATTGTCAGATAAAGTATGATGGAATCAATTTTTTCAAAATGGAAAACTGATCACTGTCTATAGGGCAAGAATCATTCCAATGGGCAGAGCATGCATTTCTTTTAGGATCAGTGTTCGGACAGTAACTTGCACGGTTATCAGTTTTCTGTTACTTAGGATTTTATAATGTGGCTTCAAGACAATGAAAGCCAGAGGTATCCAGATGTGTGAGCTGAGCTGGTCATGAACTCACTCATTTATTTTGTTTTGCTTGGTTTCCCCCCCCCCGCCATTTCATAGTGTTTCACAATTTTTCCATGCCGCTTGTGTTAGTATTTATTTTCATCAATTGGAATGACTGTTTTTGCGTTTTTCCATTTTTTTCAACCGATGTAATTGACAGTCAACCATGTGTATTTTTCTTCCTATTGACATCACAATTGTCCTCATAGTTACCAATGAGCATTATGAAATGCATAAACACAAAAACAAGGAAACAAAAGGAAATCAAAACCAGTCTCCCCCTTCCGTCCCTTTCTTTACTCTGGGAGAGGACACTATATTCCTTTTTCACTGTCTTGTGTCCCAGGCACCCTTACTTTCTGTATGCACTTTTCCTCCACTCTCCAAACACACAGCCACCCTGATTAGTCCAATCCTGACTCTGAAGTTTGCAGTTTTTCTTGCTTCAATTGATGAGACTAGCCACACCATCTGAGCAATGCATGCAACAATGTTCATTGTCTGTGAACAAGAATTCTTAGCATTTACCTTTATAGCTTATATTTCACTGCAGTTATAGAGCTTTGCCAAAGTAGCATAATCTTCAAAAAATTTTCAAAATTCATCTGTTTTTATTCCCATGAGACAATTCTCTCTTTTTAGAGGAACTGGCTATTCAATGCCAGAAGTAACATTCTCAGTATTTAATCATATTATTTTGTCTGAAGTGTCCAGGGTCAAACTGATATTTTATATTTTAGTAGCCACTTTTAGCTAAAAATTCTTCAGGAGCTAATCAACTCTTTGGGAATTTCTGATGAATACAGTATTCCAAATTCATTTACACATTCTGAATTTTTTTTTACACATTCTGAATTTAATCATGGCTATCTAAAAGTGAACTCATTTTTAGGAGAGAGCGCTCATTTAGGGGAGGGAGAGGGATGGACTGGTAGTTTGGGGTTAGTAGATGCAACCTGGGGCTTCCAGTTCAGTTCAGTTCAGTTCAGTCGCTCAGTCGTGTCCGACTCTTTGCGACCCCATGAATCGCAGCACGCCAGGCCTCCCTGTTCATCACCATCTCCCGGAGTTAGGTGATGCTAATTTTGAAGAATCTGTCTGCCAGTGCAAGAGACTCAGAAAACAAGGGATTGATCCTGAATTGGGAAGAGTCCTTGGAGGAGGAAATGGCAACCCACTCCATTAATCTTGTCTGGAGAATTCCATGGACTCGGGAGCCTGGTGGGCTACAGTCCATAGGGTTTCAAAGAGTCGGATACAATTGAGCACACCCTACAAATGCAAGCTATTACATTTAGAATAGATAAACAGCTAGGTCCTACTGTATATAGAACTGTGAACTATATCCAGTCTCCTTGGATAAATTAAAAAGAATATATAAAGAGAATGTACGTATACATATATATATATAACAGTTACTTTGTTACACGCAGAAATTAGCACAACATTGTAAATCAACTAAGATTTAATAAAAAATGAACTCACTGCCTGTTTCCTTTTAAGTGTAATTTTTATTAACAATTATTTTCTTGGTCGTTTTTTCTTTCATTAATGCCTTTTGTGTTTTATTTTCATTTTAGTGCATAGGCAAGAGAAGAGAAAAACAGATTCCTTTTTGTCTTTTCTAGCAGTTAATACTAAATTATTAATGGGAATCCCCTACTTACCTTTTCGTTTGGCTGTGATCTATAGTCAGAGTAACATAGCTACTGGGCTTAGCAGCCAGCCCCTGAAAATATGAGCAGACCTTGGGGTGGACATGAAAAAGATGGTGTCCCTGTGCCAGGACATTATTACCATTTTTTTTTCCTGACAGGGGTTTTATCTTTATTAGTTATTTTGGGTACATATATAGAAATACATGAGAGTTAAAGGAGCAGTGTGGACAAAGAATATTGCCTGCCATCAGCCACTGTAGCATCCAGGACAGTGTACCCTAAGGGGAATTCAGGATGGAAAAAAATAGGATACTGACCCTAGACAGTGAAGATATATATCAAAGGAATAATTTCAGTAAACCCAGACTCTTGAATTTTCCTACACGTTGAAAAGCACTAAAATCCTCAACTTGAGATGTCTGCTGTGATAAGCAATAACTTTTTGATTTTTTTTTTTACAGCAAAAACTCCTATAAATGCTGGCTGCTCCCTTACCTCTTTTGAATAGTTCCTCAGAGCAATCTGAGACGCTGTCTCTCGCTTATTGTCATTTTTGATTGAAAAAAAATGTATTAAGTATAAGTAAATGTCTGTAGCCATGAAAATAAGACAAATGAACCATTTGCTTTAACATATATTGCATATAATTGTAAGAATATAAAGTTAATGTGTAGCTTTCCACCAGTCTCTACAGAGAAGGGGAAATAATTCATGCCTAGGTATATTAATGTTTAACTGAATTGTTTTATATACAATTGTATGTGATCTTGAGTTACAGCATTTACGTAAGATTTATAGTTTAATTCCAAGTTCTGCCTCACCTATAGCCAGCACAGCTTTTATTCTAGTGAGAAAAAGTCTGAGAGTAATGTTCACTGATTTAGATTTTGATGACAGATGGGTCTTAGGGCAGAATAACGTCCACAGCTTGGAGACATTGATTGTTAACATTTACGCTCTAATAATGAATGACCTGGATTTTTTCCATGTTTGAGGTCTTGACGTCATGGAGGCTAAAGGATTAGGGGCTGTGGCATATTTCCCGCTGCAGTCATTCATTACTAAATCCCTGGTAGGAGAGTTGGATTTGAATGACATCTGGAGGTTTCATGTACCTAGATGTGGGGGGCTTCTGGATTTACATTTTTTCTGTTAAGCTAAATTTGCCTTTTAGGAATTATCACAAGTGCAACTGATGTATTTCACATTTCACGTTAAGAAGGGCTGAAGATGGGAAGAATTGAAGGAGAAATATTGGTCTTTTATGATGTCTTTAATTGAATAGAATTAGTTAATTTGATGTTAGGTACTCATATCAAGCATTGCTTGAGCTCCATAGATTTCAGGAAGACATATTTGTTATTATGATTTAAACGTGAAGATTGAATTTTTTTAATGTATCAGAATATAGCAGTTATCTTTGAACGTTCAGAAAGGAAGTATTCCGAAGTGTCTAGCAATGGGGCAAAACTGTTAGTAATTGAATCCCATTTTCTTTCTAAAGCCCTTTGTTCTGCAGGAAACTCTCTATGAGCGTTGAAAAAGTGATGTGGGAATGTTGCATTTGTAGCATGTAAGAGGGACATAGAAGACTTCTCTGCATTGTGACTAAGTAGAGGGGTGCGTGTGTACATTGAGCTTGAAATGTGACTTTAGACTCCAGTTCTCTATAAAATATTGTTTATATAGTCTGATCATACAGGTGTGATGAAATCTGAAGCATGCTTACTCTATTATACATTAATAATGCCCCAAAGGAAGCTATAAGATTCCATCATTATTAAATTGTGGAGTATTAAAAGTGTAATAGTAAATGTTTCTCTTTTTTGCTTCTCATCTCATCAGAAAAGCCAGTTCTCAGCATCTCTTTGACACATTACCAAATGTGAGAAATAATAGTGTTCTATTTTCCTATTCAAGAATTTTTTTTTTACAACCCAAGAGTAACAGTGCATAGCGAATTGTCTAGACCTCTATGCTAGAGAACGATTTTCCATAATATTATAAAAAAAGCCTGTAGTCAAAATTTTAACTTTGAAGTGGGTATCCATCCTTGGAGGGTTACTCTACAGGTATACCAGATTTCTTTAAGTAATAGTCAGTAGGCAGACGCTTTACCGTCTGAGCCACCAGGGAAGCCTAGTCAGCAGTAATAAGTGGTATTAAATCCTTTTGTCATCTCATTAGTGGTTATTATATAATACTCTATTGCATATTTATTGGAAAAATATAAAGTAAAATTTAAATATTGTAGAACTATAAAGTAGAGAAGTTTATGCTCCCCTGTAATCCTACTTCCCAGATAAAACTCCTGTCAATATTTTAGTGCACAATCTTTTAATACTACAAAAGACACACATACTACCTTACTGAGGAAGCAGGATTGCATGGTGGAGAGAGGTGGAGCACAGATTCTGGAATAAAATTGCCTGAATTTGAATCCTGTCTGATCCCCTGGAAAAGAAAATGGTAACCCAGTCTGATATTCTTGCCTGGGAAATCCTGTGGACAGAGGAGTCTGGCGGGCTACAGTCCGTGGGGTTGCAAAGAATCAGACACAACTGAGTGACTAACACTCACTTCTCCTGCTCTGTGAGCCAGGGTTCTGGCAGGAAAGACCCAATCAAAGTGACTGAAGACTGTGAGGAAGCGACTGGTTATAGAGATGTGAAGGGAAACAAGGAATGGTGAGGCAGCCTGGGTCAGTGGAAAGGGAATGCCCTACCGCGCCCCCTACCCTACCTCCACTCCCCTGGGCCAGAAAGCGCAGGGGGAGAGGAAGCTCTTATTGTAATTCAGTGACAGTAGTAGCTGTAGGAAAGGAGTTACAGAGCAGAGACTGGTCTCAAGGAGAGGAGAGCAGACCCTGATGGATCACTACATGGCAGTGAGCAGAAGAAGGGAAGGCACTGGAGGTGGGTGTGAAGCTCCCGCTTCTACCGCCTTTCTCCACCTCACCTTTGAGGGTCACTCTCATCGGCTAAATCCATAGACTCAGGAGTCCAAGCATAGCCATGGGTAGAAATCAGCTTCTTTTTTTTTCTTCTTTTAAATCTTTGTTGCATTTGTTACAATATTGCTTCTGTTTTATGTGTTTTGATTTTTTGCCTGCAAGGTATGTGGGATCTCAGCTCCCTGGCCAGGGATCCAACCCACACCCCCTTCACTGGAAGGTGAAGTCTTAACCGCTGGACTGCCATGGAAGTCTCTAAAATCAGAGGAGGAAGATGAGATGGGAATGAGGGGCAGATGGAGTATTACAGACAAAAGTGCTTACTAACTGTATGACTTGAGAAGTATTTGCAGGTTACTCTGCTTCAGTTTCCTTATCAGTTCAATGGGGAAAATAATAGAACCAATAATTCAGGGTTATTATGAGAGATAAATGAGTAATTATGAATGAAATGTATAGATGAGTACTCCCTGGGTAGACATGGGTTAAGCAAGTATTATTAATTGTACCATCATTACTTTATGAATTCATTTTACATGGACTATTCCGAAAAATTGATTTTTTGCTTTAGCAGTATATCTTGATCATCTCTCTCTGTATGTGTATATAAATATACATACATGAAGACAATACATATGCATTATACATACATATACATAAATGACCATACATAAAATCCAGCCACTTCTCTCTCTATACACACATACACTCACTTTCACTCACACACTCCTGAACTCTACTTATGGTTTGCTTCAGAGTATTCCATGGTATGACCATACCATTTGTTGCTGTTGTTTAGTCACACAGCCGTGTCTGATTCTCTGCAACCGCGTGGACTGCAGCACACCAGGCTTCCCTGTCCTTCACCATCTCCCGAAGTTTGCTCAAACTCATGTCCATTGAGTCGGTGCCATCCAACCATCTCATCTGTCGCCCTCTTCTTCTGACTATACCATGATATGTATCAATTGTGCTGTTTTGATGGAGATTTGGACAATTTTGTTGTTTCACTATTATGCATATAGTACTATAGGAGCATTTCACCTTTTAACTGCTAATTTTAGATTCAAAAGAAGCAAGTGTGTTTTGTGCAATTGAGCCATCTACATAAAATCATCTTCAGGCCGCTCTGATGAGAAGGAATGTGAAAGAGTGACGTGAGTACAGCTGTTCCGGAAGTGGCTGAAGCCTTTCATTTTCCTAGGTCCTCACCACAGTCAGCTCTACAGAGAAAGGAAAGCCTTATAGCTTTCCATGACCTGTAACTTTTCTGAAGAATGACTTTTTCAATATTATTTTCTTGATAGTATAATACACTATAGTACACTCAGGCCTCATATATTTTATCAAAATGTTGATGATTGTGTACACAAATTCAAAGGCAAATTTTAAATTTTGTTGCTTTCACTGGATTTAGGTCAGAGAAACACAATTGTGGGTGGCAGCCTGAAATTTAATGCTGTGTATATACATTTTCAATGCAATAATATGCCTTATGACCGTGATACACACACACACACTCTATATATATGTATATACACATGCACACACACACTATGTGTGTGTGTGTGTGTATATATATATATATATATATATATATTTAGAGAGAAAAAGAGAGTTTTGACCTAGAACTTTTTTATCCTTACATGATAAATAAACGTTCCCTTTACAATGGAGTACATTTTCTAAAATTTAGTTAACCAAGTATGAAGAAAAAGTGACATTTATTTACTTTCCTGCTTCTGCATTGCAGTCCTCAAGAATATTTTGCCCTGTAGTGGAAAACTTAAAATGAGAAAAAATCTTTTCCACTCAGTGTTTATTAAGGATGAACTGAAGATTATTAGAACAAATGAGATTATAAACAGCTCTGCATAAAATGTGTGTTTCAGTGGCTCTGGTGGCAAGCTGTCCTCAATACAGTCCCACTCAGTTTCATCACGTAAGTGATTTAGGATGCATGAGATTGTTGTAAATAAACAAATTGTACAGTATGTATTTATTCAGATACATCTTTGGTCTAAAATATTCAATGTGAGAAAAATGGACAGAGGAGAATGTTTGATGAATTTCCAGGCTGTATCTTTTGCCCTAACTCTGCCTGATAGAAAATGTTTGCATGCTCAGTTGTTCAGTCATGCCTGATTCTTTGTGACCCCATGGACTGTAGCCTGACAGGCTCCTCTGTTCATGGGATCCTCCAAGCAAGAATATTGGAGTGGGTTGCCATGCCCTCCCCCATGGGATCTTCATGACCCAGGGATTGAACCGGCATCTCTGGCATCTCCTGTATTAGCAGGCGGAATTTTTACTGACTGTGCCACCTACTCCACGCTTACACGAGATCTGCTCTCCTCTCCCTGCCTTCCTGCCCGTTTGCAGCTCTTCTGTGGTCTTTAACACATACTCTGATAGTTTGTGTCTCCGGATTCAGATTTGAACCTTTACTTTCCTTTTTAAAATTGTTTTTTAATTTTGGTAAAAGTCACATAAAACATACTATTCTAACCATTGTTAACTCTACACTTCAGCGGCACTAAGTACATCCACACTGTGCAACTCTCACCATCATCCATCTCCTTGAAAGGAAACGGCACGATCTGTTTGTAGGATATATATTAAGTTAACCTTAAAAATGCATTCCAATATACATTGCTTTGATTTCACTTATATGAGGTACTTAGAATAGTCAAATTCATACAGTCAGAAAGTTCATTGGTAGATGCTTGGACCAGGAGATGCGGTGGTAGGGAGTGTGGATAAAGAGTCAGACTTGAACCTTTATCCCTAGAATCTAGCATAATATCCAGCCAAACTTGAAATACTTTTGGATTTTAGATTACTTCCCTTGTAACCACAAGCCCAGTGATTAGAAAGTTAGGGTAATACAGAGATGTAAAAGAAAAAAAATCATTATAATCTTATGACTCTGAGATAATGTTTTATGTACCTTCAATCATTTGTTGTATTTTACATAGAAGTGCAACAGTACAGAATGTTTAATTTTGAATATTCCTTTTAAGTCTATTTCACAAGCTCTTTTTTCAGGCATTAAGTGTTCAAAAGCATCTTTGATGGCCGTGTGCCAGTTTACTCTACGGCTATGATATAACTTACTCTTTTAGACATTTTGTGTTGTTACCTAATTTTCCCTATTACAAATAATAGTAAGATTTAAAAAAAATCATAAGTTGTAGATCTTTTTATAAAAATATTCCTAGAAGTGGAATTATTAAGCCAAATGGTATGAACATTTTAAAACTTTCCATACATATTGCCAGATTGCTTTTCAAGAATGTTGTACCAATTTACACTCCCACGAGAAGTGTAGGAGAGTGCCTGCTAAGTTTTTAATTGGATTTCTTTGCTAAGAAACCAAATGGACAACATTTATCTGATCATTAAAACAAAAATGAGAGCATAACTCTTTAGGCATTTCACTGTCACGATGAAAATGTTGGTCTGTTGGGTTTCTGTTATGCATTGCAGGAATTCTGCATGTTAAACTATATTGCTTTATCCTCATTCATCAGACTACAAGAATAGCTTGAATTTGATTAATGTTTTGCTGCTGTTTGTCACTCTCGATGTCTATAAAAGTCAACAGAGGTTAAAAAATACTGTGCCAGGGTTCTGACCCCTTTCCTTGGGATTGGAGTCGGTGGTGAGAAGTGGGAACTGATCAAGTTACAGAAAACAGCTGTGCTGGACTGGCTCACAGTGCCTGCCTTGTCTGTGGGGAAGGAAGCAGGAACTATCTGACGCTGGGTACTTGAGATTCTTAACTGGTGGATGGATGCATAATGGAAGAATAAATGAAGTCATGAAGTGATAAACACAGAAACCTGCTGATATACAAAGTCGTCCATTCACAGTTGTAGTATAGAGGGGCAGCCCTCTTTACCATGGATGAAGGCGTGTTTGGCTTATCAGAATGATACTTGTTAAAATGCCTTGGCCTCCCAGGTCACTATAATGGAACCGACCCCTTCCCCTTGTGTGAGCACGTGGGCACGTGTGTGCATGTGCGTGTGCACACACACACACACACACAAAGCTAATCCTCAGAAATCTGACATGGTGGCTGTGATTCCTATTGTCCTTAGGTCACGTGGTGCCCTCCAGATTACCTCTGTCATCTCATGGGCCAAGTCCTTTTAGAGCCATACAGATACTTTACTTTGATTCTTTCTTTTCAGTCAGGTATCTGTATTCAGTTGTTGGAATTCATCCAAAATTGTGTACCTGACTTTAGGAATTAAGAAGTATACTTTGTTTCAAAAAACACAATTTTTGATTTGCTTTGCTGTATTGACAAAAGAAATACTGCTCCTGAACTTAAATTTCTGTCTTTCATTGAGTTGGGCTATATACTCAAGGGAAGCATTCTTCAACCACAGCTGCCAGACTTTGTATATAGGATATGTGTGTGTGTGTATGTATAAGTATGAATGTGACATATATATATATATTAATGTGACATATGTATATGTGTGTGTGTGTGTGTGAATGTGACATAGGAGGTCAGAAGGTTTCCAGAAGATAATCATTTATCTTACTGTCTATATCCTTAATACCATCCTTGCCACATATAAGGGGATCGGCCCAGGAAATGTAAGAGAAGTTCCATGAAGAAGAATTATCCTTGGATTTTGTTCTCCATGTTATCTGAAAGTTTCAATGTTGTCATAGTTGTTTATTTTATGTGTTGAGACAGCATCTGTTATATAATGGAAACTATAGTGTTAGATCCTTCACAGGAGGCCAACCAGGCTGCTGCAGTGAAAGCTGCCAGTGATAGTTCCCTAAAGAAAATACTTATTTAGAAAACATCTTGATAAGATTAAAAACATACCTTAATGTGATTTTAGCATAATTGATAAAGTACTTTATACCTTCCAATCCTAGAAACATAACTTGTCTTGATTTAAATCTATACATCTATATGTGTGTCTATATGTATATGATTATTTGAAATGTAATGAATTCTTTATAGTCTCTTAAATGGATGTATTTTAAGAGGCGTCTATACTTTAGTGTTCCTCGTTGACAAGTTAAAATCTTGCGCAGGTATTTCTACTATCATGTTATATATGAAATCTAGGTTTTGCAAACTGTGCCTTAGAAACTAAACAGATAACAAAACAAAACCCAAAAAACCCAACAATAAACAACAAAAAAAATATGACCATGAGAAAAAGAGGTGGAACAGACCACTTAGAACTTGGGCAACTTTGTAACCAGAAAGCTTACAGAAAAATAGTAAATCTAAACAAACCCCTAGTTGTATTAGAACCACAAGTTAGTACAAATAAAGAAAGAAATAGTATATTAAGTGTAAAACTTTACCTTAATTAAAAAAAAAAAAAGGTAAGCGTAGATTGTTGGACAGAAATGGAAAGTTGTACCTTCTTAGAGGTGGAGGCAAGGGCAAAATACATCAAGATCAGGGAAACACACATTGCTAAATTCCAAGAGAGATCCATGAATCAAAGTGAACAAAGAATGGAGTGGGAGTAAATGGGTGAGAATGTGTCTTGTTCTGCTCATTGTGCTGATAAACTTTGTGTTCTGCCCCTGTAAATTGGTGGCTAAACTTTAACCAGCTGGAGAAAACTTCACATAAGTTATACATCTGCTACCCCACTACTTACTAATTCATTGAATATGAGTCAATGAAGCATACAGAACCATGTGATGTAGCAGAAAAGACTTACTAGGGTTGTATGCTAAACTAAAAGAAACTGAACACAAGAAATATAACTTATGTCCTATAGTTTTCCCATTAATCCGTAGTAAGCATTTTCCACAATCTCCATTACATAGAGTGATAACTTTGCCTGTTCTATTAAAAGTTACCCTAACATCAAATAATAAAGAATCCCAAGTCTCCTAGGTTGGTGGGCACCATGGAGTTTGTGAATTAAAATATGAGGTATTCCTGATGGAAGGATATACTCTGGGACATCTAAATTTATTTCAAAATCAAGTTATAAGGCTTTTACTTGATTTCATCAAGTTTTATTTTTCTTTATCTGTTGGACTTTGAACCAATAGGACAAAACTTTGTTTATTTGTATATCTGATATAGAATATCATCATGGAAAACAATGTCTCTTTCCCTTTCTCCCTCTCTTCCTTTTAAATACAGATATGTAAAAGCAACAGCAGTAAAAAGCAAGAATTAAAAGTAAATGTTTGCCCCCTTGCATTGACACATTGAAAGGATGGATCAAAACTCACACTTCTGTTAGATGTCTCGGTAGAAAATTGGCACACAGTTGTGTTTTGCACTTCTGGCCCATTGGAAAGTAGTAATTAAAATCCAGCTGATGGAGTTGGACATGTGTTCCAATCTATGCTCTGATACCAGGAAACCTTGGACATTGTCCTCAGTCTAACTGTTCCACAGACCATATTTGTTGATAAGTTGCAGAATCTACTTCTGTAGAATTTCTGGTAAGATTATAATAAGAAAATGTATATCAGATGCTTGGCACTATGCTTGATGTACAGTAGCTTCTCACTGGCTGCCATGCACTTGTTTGAGATTATTCTGTCATCTTTGTTACTATACTGTTCAATGAACCCTTACAAAATTGTTGCAGGTAAGCAATAAAAGTAAAGACTTTCATAGGCAATTACAAATTGACTATGGAATATTCCTGAAATTGTTCCTATGACTATTTCAGAATTTATAATTTTGAAAAATGAGATTAACTGATTTTTGAATAAATAAGACAGATATGAGTCAATGGTAGTATTTGTATAGCTAGACTAATGCAAAAACGTACAGTTTCATGCAAATGACTTTTGTTAAACTTGTTCAGTTTAATAGAATCAAGTGGTCTGTATCTTTTCTCTCTCCCTGTTTTCCTACCTTTATGTGTGTTCTTTTGCTTTAGTTATTTTATTGAGATATGATCTATCTGCAGTAAAGAACACAGATCCTAAGTGTACTTTTCAATGAGTGTGACAAATGCATACAGCCTGCATATCTTCTTTCTGTTCATATCATTGTTTCCTTCACCATCATTATTTTGGCACCCCACTCCAGTACTCTTGCCTGGAAAATCCCATGGAGAGGAGAGCCTGGTGGGCTGCCATCTAGGGAGTCGCACAGAGTCGGACACGACTGAGTGCCTTCACCATCATTATTAACACATAACATTTACTGAGTAATAACCAGTGTCAAGTATCTATGGAACATTTTATCCACATATTCATCAATCCTCCCAACAATCCTACCTGTTTCAAACTATTGTTCTTCCCGTTTCACAGATAAGAACTGAGTTTAACAGGAAGTCACTAAGGTCACTTGCTTTGCCTAAGTCACAGAGAGCTACCTTAGAACCTAAGCTTTGCCCCTGACTAGCATCTCTCTGTCACTTCTGTAGAAGCCAGACGAAAATTTCTTTTCACTCTAATGAAACTGCATGCACGGGCTTCTCATTGTGGTGACTTCTCTTGTTGCAGAGCATGGGCTCAAGGGTGGGTGGGCTCAGTAGTTACGGCTGCCAAGTTCTAAAGCACAGGCTCAGCAGTTGTGGTGCACAATCTTAGTAGCTCTGGGTCATGTGAGATCTTCCCAGACCAGAGATTGAACTGCTGTCCCTTACGTTGCAAGGCAGATTCTTTACCACTGAGCCCCCTTGGAAGCCCTGGCACAAATTCTTTTAGTCAAACATTTCTCAGTCATTCTGTTTTATGAGTATATTTTAATCAAAATGAAATCCAATATATAGAGAGACATTGAAGTGTTTTCCTGTAAGTCAAAGGACCTGTTGAAAACAGAAACTATGTGTTTGTATATGTTATATAGTGGAATGCAGCATGAACAGAATAATTAAAGTTTAGTCCAATTTACTTCACTTGGAATATGTATCGTCTGTTATTTTTGACTGAAGGCAAATTGCCATTGACTAGTAACAATGTATTTTGATACTCAATAATAAGCAGCAATCTTTAATATATTGTTTAAAAGAAGAAAATTATTAATCTATTATATTTTGACATTTAAAATGTTTGCCCATATTGTTAAAAAAAAATGGCCCACAATCTAACATTGATCTAAAATTGGTCCCCTCACCAGTTTTCACTCAGACTTTGAATATTTTTCTATTTGATATGATCTAAAATTCTTTTTACCTTTCTTCTTTCAGAATTATTTTCTATATTTGTAATTTGGACTGTTCTTCAGCCAGTTTGCTAAGCAGAAGACTATAACAAAATATTCATTCAAATGGATTTCCTCAAAGTCTTTAAAAGTACACATATTGTATCTTAACTTGGAGGGCTTCTCCAATTTTTAAAAGTAAGATAGAATAATTAAGTGAGAAATGAGAAAATATTCATTGAGTCAAACATAATATTTTCTTTATCCATTGAATGCCTGTAGTACTATAATTTATGTAAACTCAGTGCCAAGCCAGTGGGTTATTGTTTGGAAAGTGTTAAGTAAATTTCTGTGAAACTACCTTAATGAAGGAATACGTGATTTAGTATTTTAACCAGCTATGAACAATATCACTCCTCTAATTATCTATAAAGTTATCTCCTCAGCATTTTTATATCAACTTTGGGGTTTTTAAATGGAATAAAATTTTCTGTTTAGTTCAGTCAGTGGAAGTGGTTGGAAGTTATTCATAGAATTAAGAAATTAAATTTTACTATTCTTATTTTCCTAGGAAAGTATACCAAAGGAGCATTTATAAAAATGAAACTATTTTGCAGTGATCTTAAATATTCTAAATGATTATTCCAGACTGTTTTTCAATATCTATGTTAGTTCGATGCAATGGTAATAAAATTGAAAATGTTGTTAGATTTTTGAGAACATAATGGTAATGGAAATGATGGTATTATTGCTTTTGACGTAACAGATTTAGCACATTAAGCTGACATTATTCCGGCCTTATACTAAGTAATTTGCCTAACTTTAAGCGGCTCATCCTCTTACAGTATTAGAGCCTCCATTATGACTTCAGTAACCTCTGTATTTGTTAAACTTTGCAATTTGTATGGAATGAACTTTAAAAAATTAGGGAATACAAATCATTGTTCATCTGTTTGTAAATGAAACTTTACAAAATAAATTAACCTAAGCGTATGCTCATCTATATATTATGAGTGTGTGTGTGTATATATATATATGTGTGTGTGTGTGTGTATATGTTTGTGTGTATATATATGTGTGTGTGTGTATATATATATGTATGTGTGTATATATACATGGACTTCCCAGTGGTTCAGATGGTAAAGAATCTGCCTGCAGTGCAGGAGACCTGGGTTCCATCCCTGGGTCGAAAAGATCCGCTGGAGGAGGTCATGGCAACCCACTCCAGTATTCTTGCCTGGATAATCCATGAACAGAGGAGCTTGGCGAGCTACAGTCCATAGGGTCCTGAAGACTTGGACATGACTGAAGGGACTTAGCATGCACGCATGTATGTGTGTATATACACTTATATATGTTCATATACATATATCTTCTGTGCATATACACATACATGTATGTGTGTATACATATAGTATGTGTATATGCATGTGTGTATATGTGTATATATATGCTTGCATGCTCGGTTCCTTCAATCATGTCCGACTCTTTGCAACCCTGTGGACTGTGCCCCACTAGGCTCCTCTGTCCATGGAATTCTTCAGGCAAGAATACTGGAGTGGGTTGCCATGACCTCCTCCAGGGGATCTTCCCAACCCAGGGATCAAACCCACATCTCCTGTACCTCGTACATTGCAGGTGGATTCTTTAGCATTGAGCTACCAGAGAAGCCCATGTATATATATACATACATGTATATGTGTATATATATATATATATAATATCTATCTCATATATTTTTGTAGGAATTATTATTAGGGGTTTGGCACTTGGTACTGACTAACATGACTTGTTCCATCCCCTGTGTGTTTTCAGTCTATAAATGGAAGTGTCTAGGAAACAGTAAGGATCAGCTAAATTCTAATAATCACGTATATGTTTTTTTAACAATCATTTTAAAGTTTTTAGTTAAGATTGAGAGTCCAAAAATCACACAGAACACATACCTAGTTGAAAGGATGACCTAGCTAGTGAAGTTTTGAAGGGGCCATTAGAATGGGTCCTCCTGCCTAGAAAGCCATTACCATGGATGGGGCTGTGGCTTAATTTCTCATTTTATTCTGGTGTCAATTCAAAGATCCTTTATGAACAGCACCTCCTCTGAAGCAGCATGCCCCAAAGTGTTTGTCTATTTTCTGTCTTCCTTATCCGAGTCAGATCAGTCAGGGCCTTTTTCTGCTGTGTTCACTGAAATGTTTTCCATACCTAGAGGAGGTCTGACCAAAAGAAGGCCATAGAATGTGCCTATGGAGTGCATGAATGAATGAATTACAGAACTATGAAAGAGCTTCTGACATCATCTTCTCTAATCTTTCTAACTTCTATGAAGAAACTAAGCCTGAGATTGACTGCTTAGTTGATTTCCTCTGTTTTCTTTATTCTTCCTCAGGGATTGAGGAAACACCAGAATCCCAACTCATTACTTCATTCTGTGACATTCCCTTCTGCCTATAAGAGGCAGGGTAACAAAGGATAAAAAACTGATGTTTAAGAGAAGGCATGCATAATGTTCTAGACATAGATAAGTTAAATAGATACATTTGGATCATTCTCTATCTTAATGTGTCATCTAGTTTGAATTTGTATTTTTGAACCTCAAGTCATATGGAATAATTGATATTATTAGGAAACTAAGTTTTTCAGATGCATGTTTTTGAAGTGTCATAATTTTTGTGTGGTAGCTTATTTTGATTCTAATTTTATAATAGACATAATTTTTTACCATTCTTTAGAATTTATAGACCATTGTGAGGTTCATTATCTTTAAATTGCAGTTTTTCAAATGTAATAGAGTCTGTAATAATTTATAGTTACTATTAGGGAAGATAAAATGGTTCCTTAGCTTGAAAATTTTGGGTTAAGAAGAAAATGCTAAGACAGCTGATTGTCTTCAGAAGGCTCCTTGATTGATTCACAGTTGAAATTTAGGGATTGTTCATATCAGAATCTTAAGAGAAAGTCTTTAACTTCCACATTATTAGCTAAGCAAAAGAAGTGCTAGTTGGAAATGAGAAAGTATTAATAGATGCCAAACTTTATAGCCCAACTGAACTATGGTTTCCTTGTTGGCTTATATAATTGGCTTATGGTGGTTTCTAACATCTCTTTTTCTTAGTTTCTCTGTTGCCATACACATACATATAAACATTTGTGTACCCACAGTAACATGTGCTTATACAAGCCAATTCATATACATGCAAAAACTATTCACTTCCAACTGTATAGAATACATCTCAGTCTTTTAATCCCTGGTTCCTCAGCCTGGCACATCTTAGACTTTCAGTAAATGCTTCGAAAATGAATTTTAAAATATCTCTTTACTTATAAAGAAAACATATCCTTTAAGCTAATTGTATACATTTTCTATTGCTGCAAATTACTACAAACTTGAAAACCATTAATATCCATTTATTATTTTACAATTTAGTAGGTCACAATCTGCTGCTGATCACACTGGGCTAAAATCCTGGTGTTACCCAGAACTCCATACCTTTCTCTGGGTTCTGGGTAGAATCCATGCCCTTATTTTCTAGTTGCTAGAATCTGCCCAGTTTTCTTGGCCAATGACCCTCTTTCTCCACTTTCAAAGCTAACAAAGATAAATCGAGTCCTTCTTACATCACATCGCTCTGACCTCTTCCGCCTTACATCTCCTACTAGCAACTGATCCTTCTGCCTCCCTTTTTTAAGGACCCTGGTGATGACATTGGGTCTTTCATATAATCTTTCTTTCCCAAGTTCCTTCATCACATCTTCAAAGTTGCTTTTCTAAAAGGTAACACCTTCACTGTGAAGTATATATTTTATATACTTAAAAAATACAAGGGAAGGAATGTACTAAACTTTTAAAGCCAAGTGATTAAGATAGAATTTTACAATTAAAAATATGATATCAAATGAATAAGCCATTCTTTTTATAGTCTGTTTTGAAAAAAGAGATTGCTTTTGTTTCGTATATATGTACAGAATTTGGGCTCATGGTGGCCTATTAAAATAGAGTGACTTGTGAGAAACCAATGACTTTTCAAGAAGACAATTTACTTACTTAAGAAACAAAACTGTAAAATGTTTTAAACATTTTGATTCAAATCCTGAAATAATTTGTGTATTTTTATTCTTTCTTTACAAAGGATTATTAAACTTAATTTTAAACAGAATTCACATTATTAAGGGCATTTTTTATGATACTGGTGGTGGTTTTCTTGCTAAGTCGTATCTGACTCTTTGCAACCCCATGGACTTTTTAGCCTGCCAGGCTCCTCTGTCCATGGGATTTTCCAAACAATACTGGAGTGCATTGCCAAAGATCCGCTGGAGAAGGGATTAGATGTCCACTCCAGTATTCTTGGGCTTCCCTTGTGGCTCAGCTAGTAAAGATCCGCCTGTAATGCGGGAGACCTGGTTTCAATCCCTTGGTTGGGAAGGTCCCCTGGAGAAGGAAAAGGCTACCCACTCCAGTATTCTGGCCTGGAGAATCCCGTAGACAAAGGAGCCTGGTGGGCCACAGTCCATGGAGTCACAAAGAGTCTGAAATGACTGAGTGACTTTTGGGGCTTCCCTGGTAGCTCAGTTGGTAAAGAATCTGTCTGCACTACAGGAGATCCAGGTTCAGTTCCTGGTAGGGAAGACCCCCTGGAGAAGGAAATGGCAACCCACTCTAGTATTCTTGTCTGGAAAATCCCATGGACAGAGGAGCCTGGCAGGCTACAGTCCGTGGTGTTGCAAAGAGTCAGATATGACTTAGCGCCTAAACCACCACATTATGATACTAGAGTGTATTTGTTCACAGTTCTGCATCTCCTTTTCGTATTCCTTTTTTCCTTTATTACAGCTAGAATGTAAAATACATTTCTGTCCATATTGGGCCTTTAAGAGGTTATATAGCTAATGGAAATGCATTTATATGAATTCAAGTTCTACCTCTTCCAAAATTAATTGCCGTAAGGAAAGTTGGTTAGTCTCGTAGAGTTTACTTAGACTTTTTCAATTTAATTTACTAGCCTGTAAAATGGTCTAGTCTGAAGACCAAGGGAGTTACAAGAATTCAATGGCATAAGGAATGTGAAAGTTTATGGTATAGGGTCTGGTCTATGTTAAGTGACCAATGAGTGCTTTGCTTTTCTTGTTCTGTTAACTAGAAATTAAGTTTCAGACTTAGAGCTTCTAAATTTATATTTCCAGCTTGGATGCCTCTGTTGAATTCCAGACTTATACTTCCCACATCAATAAATGACCTCTTGACTTAGATATCTAAACAAATCTCAAATTCCATGTGTCCCAAATAAAACTCCTAATAGTCTCCTTTAAATCTGCCCCATCTTCAGCCTTCCTGATCCCAGCCTTCCAGGGCTTCCCAGGTGGCACTAGTGGTAAAGAACCTGCTTGCCAATGCAGGACACATAAGAGACCTAGGTTAAATCCCTGGGTTAGGAAGATCCCCTGGGGGAGGGCATGGCAACCCACTCCTGTATTCTTGCCTGGAGAATTTCATGGACAGAGGAGCCTGGAGGGCTATAGTCTATTGGGTCACAAAGAGTCGGGCATGACTGAAGCTATTTGTGTGCACACATGCACACCAGTCTTCCAGGTGCTCTGTCAAAGATCCTGGGGACGTGGGGAGGGGCTCTTTGACTCATCTTACTCTCTTACACATCAGTCCCAATCTACTACCAAGTCCAGTTGCTGAAGAATCCAGAATCTGACTACTTGTCACCACCTTTTCTGCTGCAATGATTGTGTAGCCAATATCATTCCTACGACTACAGAAGCCTCTCAGCACTGCTGTCTGCTTCTTTACTTATTGTGGACTCACGGTAGAGTATCAATCAGTCAGTCAATGTGCTCCTCTATGTGAAGCCCTTCAACAATAATTCCTCATGTCAGAGTAAAAGTTTTAGATCTTACAACCACACTCAAAGTCCTAGGCAGTTGATCTTCTTTATCTTTGTCATTACATCATCTCTTATTATCACAGTTTCCCTGGTGGCTCAGATGGTAAAGCCTCTCCCTGGAATGCAGGAGACTCAGGTTCGATCCCTGGATTGGGAAGATCCCCTGGAGAAGGAAATGGCAACCCAGTCCAGTACTCTTGCCTGGAAAATTCCACGGACGGAAGAGCCTGGTAGGCTACAGTCCATGTAGTCGCAAAGAGTCAGACACGACTGAGCGACTTCACTTTCACTTTCTTTTCACTTTCATCTCTTATTACCTTTCTCCCCACTTACTCTGCTTGAGCTACACTTGTTCTTACTATTCTTTATGCATCCCCACTGAGGGTATTTGCATGAACTCTTTTCTCAGCGTGCAACAATTGCTTTTTATTTTATATTGCAGTATAGCCAGTTAACAATGTTGTGATAGTTTCACGTGGACAGCAAAGGGACTTAAGGGAGACATACCCATGTATCCACTCTTTCCCAGACTCCCCTTTCATCCAGTGTCACATTACACTAAGCAGACTTCCCCGTGCTGTACACTGGGACGTTGCTTTTTGAGATATCCTCAAAGCTCATTTCCGCCATGCCTGTGTCTTCAAGTCATGAATCCAGCGTTGCCTTTCCAACAAACAGTTTAGCCCGACCAGTCCCTCCATTTCAAATTGAAGCCTTCACCACTTGTACTGCCAATCCTCTTCATCCTATTCTCTCTTTCTCCAAGAGCACTTATCATCTTTACTTACATGGTAGAATTTATTTATTCCATTCATTCTTTACTCTCTGTCCCTTTGACTGGAAAGCATGATTGTGGAGCTGCTTTTTTTAAAATTTTGTTCACTGCTATTTCTCAAGTTTCTAGAATGGCGTCTGACACATAATAGATGCTCAATAAATACAGGTGGAATGAATTGGGTAAACAATAATTAGATCAGAAAAATGCAGAGATGTTTACATTTTATTCCATACTGTTTATTTTAAAAGAACCCATTTAGACTGAAGAGCAGTGTGAGTATTCTATTTGCAGTTTGGAAAACACTTGGAAAGCTGCATAGATTAGGTAGTTAAGATAATGGTAGTGCTTTTGAAATTGCACTGCCTTGGACTGATTGCTGTTACTGCCGCATAAAAAGCTCACTGGGATCATCAGCTTTCTGATTCTTCTATCAATCTCAGTTCAGTTCAGTTGCTCAGTCATGTCCAACTCTTTGCGACCCCATGGACTGAAGGATGCCAGGCCTCCCTGTCCATCACCAACTCCCAGAGTTTACTCAGACTCATGTCCTTGGAGCCAGTGATGCCATCCAACCATCTCATCCTCTGTCATCCCCTTCTCCTCCCACCCTCAATCTTTCCCAGCATCAGAGTCTTTTCAAATGAGTCAGTTCTTTGCATCAGGTGGCCAAAGTATTGTAGTTTCAGCTTCAGCATCAGTCCTTCCAATGAATATTCAGGACTGATTTCCTTTAGGATGGACTGGTTGGATCTCCTTGCAACTCTCAAGAGTCTTCTCCAGCACCACAGTTCAAAAGCATCAATTCTCCAGCTTTCAGCTTTCTTTATAGTCCAACTCTCACATCCATACATGACTACTGGAAAAATCATAACTGATTATATGGATCTTTGTTGGCAAAGTAATGTCTCTGCTTTTTAATATGCTGTTTATGTTGGTCATAACTTTTCTTCCAAGGAGCAAGCATCTTTTAATTTCATGGCTGCAGTCACCAACTGCAGTGATTTTGGAGCCCCCCAAAAAAGTCTGTCACTGTTTCCATTGTTTCCCCATCTATTTGCCATGAAGTGATGGGACCAGTTGCCATGATTTTAGTTTTCTGAATGTTGAATTTTTAACGCTTTTTCATTCTCCTCTTTAACTTTAATCAAGAGGCTCTTTAGTTCTTCACTTTCTGCCAAAAGTGTGGTGTAATCTGCATATCTGAGGTTATTGATATTTCTCCTCCAATCTTGATTCCAACTTGTGCTTCCTCCAGCTCAGCGTTTCTCATGATGTACTCTGCATATAAGTTAAATAAGCAGGGTGATGATATACAGCCTTGATGTACTCCTTTCCCAATTTGGAACCAGTCTGTTGTTCCATGTCCATTTCTAACTGTTGCTTCCTGATCTGCATACAGATTTCTCAAGAGGCAGATCAGGTGGTCTGATATTCCCGTCTCTTGAAGAATTTTCCAGCTTTTGTTGTGGTCCACACAGTAAAAGGCTTTGGCATAGTCAATAAAGCAGAAGAAGATATTTTTCTGAAACTCTCTTGCTGTTTTGATGACCCAACTGATGTTGACAATTTGACCTCTGAAATCTGTATCAACCTGAATAACTTCAAATACTTAGCCAGGTAGTTGATGCTGCTAAGTCACTTCGGTCGTGTCCGACTCTGTGCGGCCCTATAGACAGCAGCCCACCAGACTCCCCCGTCCCTGGGATTCTCCAGGCAACAACACTGGAGTAGGTTGCCATTTCCTTCTCCAATGCATGAAAGTGAAAAGTGAAAGTGAAGTTGGTCAGTCGTGTCCAACCCTCAGCGACCCCATGGACTGCTGCCTTCCAGGCTCCTCCATCCATGGGATTCCCCCCCACCAAAAAGAAACCTTGATTTAAAAAATATTTTTGCCCTGTACTTTTTTTTTCTAAGCATCCCCAATTCATAAATGTAGACATTCAGTTGAAGCCATCTTTTCAAGATAAGGAAATATAGCTCCAACTGAAAATATAAAGTTCCATCATAATTTATCTCCATATGTCTTTCTCCTATATACCCAGCATTTTTTATTCATTTCATGTTAGTACATATGTATTCTGTCACCAGATCTTGAATTGCCCATCTTATATTGGATTTGTGACATTGTGCGTCATCAAGAGCTGTTCTCAAAAACACAGATTCAATTACGTCTAACAAACAAGCCAAATATCTAATCTGCCACCATTAAAGCTATATTAACCTGCTTTTATCCAGTGGGGGTTGACTAACAGAGTAAAGCCACATCTGTGTCCACAGCTGCTTCCTTTTAGGCAAGAACCATAGCATAATATTCGGGACAAGGGCCTTTGAAAGAGTCTGTATGTAAAGCATAATTTTAGATATCAGGCAAAGCCTGTGTTTACTGTTCTGGGCCTCAAGTTAACCATCTGTTTCCCCACTCACAGAGAGTCCACTTTGTCTTTTTTGGGTTCCTGCTGCATTCCCTTCTGTTTCAGTCATTAAAAACCTATTTTCCAGAGGTTTTCATTTATGTCTTAGTGTGAAGTATTTATCCCGGAAGTAATTGCTTTTATAGCTTAATTTTCAACTAAATGAATAGTTTTTTTTTTTTTCCATTAAAAAGTTGGATATGAGTAAGTTGGTAGAACTATTATAAGAGGGAATTGTGATAATTTCAGGAGGTATTTCAGCCTAATCCATTGTTTTATAGTGTCTGATCCTGAACTTACAATTTTATATCTTCTGGTTATTTTGTTACTAGATGGCACTTAATGTTTTCCTTGGTTGTAAAATGTCTTGATTTTTTTTGGTGCAGCTTCAAAAATCTAGAAATGAATGAAATGATCAAATTTATATATAACAATGGCTTTTCTAGCAGCCGCTAGTATAACGCTGTTCTTAAGTCATAGTTACTAGAGTTGGAAGCTGTGTTTGAATTACTTACAAATTTGATAGGTAAAGAAAGAATAGTTCATTTATTTAATTCATATTTATTTTATGACTTTTATAGCTTAACATTTTATGTTTAAACAGCCATTTCTTGTTTCTTTCTTGTGAAATGTTTTCATTAACATTTTAAATATTAATAATATTTACTTATTCTGTGTGATATAGAGTAGTGCTTGCCTTATACATTTATTTAATGTATTTTTGAAATATAAATGTTTTACCATTTTATATTTAGACATTATCCTCTATTTTAAAAATTCTTAAAGAGCCTCTCTTCATTCAGACAACAATGAATTAATTATCATTTTCTTCTAAATTTTTGGGTTTGATTTGAAATAGGGGTTTAGAACATTTTTGGAATTCAGTTATGTGAATGGTAATTTCCAGTTAAATAAGCTAATTGTGGGTTTTTTCTAAGTCGTAATACAGAATTTTCAGCAAATTTAGTTGAATAATGTATGTGCCTTTTCTGTTGGTTTATTATGATATTAGACGAGAAGGCAATGGCACCCCACTCCAGTACTGTTGTCTGGAAAATCACATGGATGGAGGAGCCTGGTAGGCTGCAGTCCATGGGGTCGCTAGGAGTCGGACACAACTAAGCGACTTCACTTTCCCTTTTCACTTTCATGCATTGGAGAAGGAAACAGCAACCCACTCCAGTATTCTTGCCTGGAGAATCCCAGGGACAGGGGAGCCTGGTGGGCTGCCGTCTCTGGGGTCTCACAGAGTCAGACACGACTGAAGTGACTTAGCAGCAGCAGCCGATTAATTAAATGATGATCAGTTAATATAAAGAACATGTTGGAATTAGAAGACTAGGTAGAAATTATACTGTATGAGTGATAGAAGCCAGATAATAGTGGAGAGAGAAGTAGATTGGAAGTGAGGACATGGAGAAATACAATTTAGATTGCTTTTTTCCAAGGTGCTGGATAATGAGAAATACAAAATGAAAAATAGCTAAGGAACGTGATTTGGAGAGAAAAATCTAAATTTATGAATAGAAGGGAGAGACTTGAGCATATTTGCCAAAGGGAAAGTTGAGCTGGAAAGATTTATAGCATAGGATGGTTCAGTCAAAGCACTGGTAGAATTAGACCTGAAGAAGCAGGAAGAGGGAATCTAACCCCTAGATGGATCTGTTAACAGTGGCTGAAAACAGGCACTGTTTCCATTGAGTTAGGAAATAGACAATAGAGATGGTTATGGTGCGTGTATATTGGTAGGAAGGAGGATCTGAAATTGAGGCAGTTTCTATAATATGACTTTTATATATGTTCCATAAAATAAGAAGGAAAGCATGCTTAGAGTATGAAGAAGAGGGTGATAGATGTTATTTATGTCTGAATTGTTTCATGCATTTATTTAGTAAATACTTATTCAATGTTGCCACATGTAAAGCCCTGGACTAGGACCAAGAAATCCTTTAATAAGTCTAATTATGGAATATAGTATCTGGGAGATTAGAGCATATTTTAAGCTAAGCAAAATGACTGTCCAGAAATTTCTGAGTCCATTAAGCCCACATCTATCATTATCAGTGCTTAGTAAATGAGGGTGCTGCTGCTAAGTTGCTTTAGTCATGTCCAACTCTGTGCAATTCTATAGACGGAAGCCCACCAGGCTCCCCCATCCCTGGGATTCTCCAGGCAAGAACACTGGAGTGGGTTGCCATTTTCTTCTCCAATGCATGAAAGTGAAAAGTGAAAGTGAAGTTGCTTAGTCATGTCCGACTCTCAGTGACCCCATGGACTGCAGCCCACCAGGCTCCTCCATCCATGGGATTTTTCCAGGCAAGAGTACTGGAGTGGGATGCCATTGCCTTCTCCGAGTAAATGAGGATATTGCTTTGTAAATTTCAACTCCATCACATTAGGTAGTGATCTGCTGTCCTGAGTGAGTAACGGAAAATTCAGAAGTACCAGATTCCAAATAAATTGTTTAGGAGAGAAAAAATATTATTTATCATTATTTAGGAAACATCTATCATGACATAAAAATATCCATTCAATAATACAGCATTATTCATAGTAAGGGTCACCAGATTCTTATTCATTTTTAGTTTTTAAAGTTTTTTGGAATGAATACGGTGTGTTTTTTCCCCAGAATTAATATAGGGTCATTTCCATCCTACCAAAGGATATTTTTGGAGGTCTGTTCATCTCCTACTTATTAATTTCTCTTTTAACATGTATGCCTTTGAGCAGTGATTTTTTAATCTTCCATGTTTTACATTTTACAATGTAATATATTGAAAAATCTGGGCCTCACTATCATAAAATCAAACAATTTTTATAGCCCTCTGGTGAAAACGTATTTATATTTAGAACATAAATCTATGCAATTTTAGGAATAAAGATTGTTAACATACTAAGTTAGAAATATTTGAGGGAGCTAAGACCAGATGAAATAGGGGATTTAGTGAAATGTTTAATGTCTACCAACCAATATGAATAAAACTCACAGTTTGATATGTGATGGAAAGGACAGGCAAAAGAAAGTATAAGACATGTAAAGGACTGAGAAAAAACAACCTGAGTAATATTTATGACAATCTCTTTAATGTCACTTTCACTACCTCTGTGTCACTCTGATGGTGATAATGTTTTGGGGGAAGATTTAGGATAATATCTCTTCCATTTATCGATTTACTAGTTGTTTGGGGCGTGTTACTTGATAATGCTCATGAGAAGAGTTGACTCATTAGAAAAGACTCTGATGCTGGGAGGGATTGAGGGCAGGAGGAGAAAGGGACGACTGAGGATGAGATGGCTGGATGGCATCACTGACTCAATGGACATGAGTCTAAGTGAACTCCAGGAGTTGGTGATGGACAGGGAGGCCTGATGTGCTGCGATTCATGGGGTCTCAAAGAGTCGGACACGACTGAGCGACTGAACTGAACTGAACTGAACTTGATAATGACAACAGAAGAGCCTTTACACTAAGAATATTGGCATTGTTAAGTGATAAATACTTATATAATTTTTCTTTCTGATTTTTGTTATAAACTGTCAAGGCAGGAATGGAACTCATGTACACCTGTGGTGGATTCATGTCTATGTATGGCAAAACCAACACAGTATTATAAAGTAAAATAAAGTAAAAATAAAAATTTTTTAAAAATTAAAAAAATGAAAGAGATGCAAGCTTATATAGTGTTTGCACTATTGAAATGTATTTTCTGTGCTTAAATATTTAGTTGAGGTGAACTCAAATATGTGTAACAGATTTTAAAAATTTGTAGTAGGTTTTGAATTTTGTCTTCAAGGAGTTCATAGTTCCATAAGTCACTGGAAACCCATTCAGGTTAGTTAGAATGGATTTTTTTTAGTGTGATAATAAAAGTAAGTTTGAATAGTTGCATGAATAGTTGTTTGAATAGTTGCATCCCTGAAATAGGCAAGGGCCTAGAAAACTGTTTAAGGAAGTATAAGGAATAATGCTTTGAACTGTATTCTTAAGAAGATAGCCAGAAAGGTGGAAATTAGGGATCGAGGAAAGGCAGCAGAAAATATTCAAGGCAGAAAGAACCAAGAATATTTGATCCTACCCTGTTGTTTGTTGCTGGAGCATCCGTTTCGAAGGCTCATGTGATCAGAAGTGAGGCTGCAGAGGAAACAAGGCCAGATGGTGGAGGGTCATTATTTCATGTTCAGGATCCTTTATCCTGTCAGAGAAAGCCAACCCACATAGCCAGAGTCAAAGCTATATTTCTGATCTAAGAAATCTTTCCTTCTCAATGATCCATGTGGGCCACAAAATTGAGATGGAGAGACTGGCTGTGGAGAAATCTTTTGGAACATAATTGACATAAACCGTGGAACTGGTGATGAGTCCTTGACTACTGGAGTGGGAATGGGAGTGGGGTTCTAACTCTCGATAAGGTGACTGACAGTGGAGCTGCAGAAAGGATTTAGCTTGTTATTTAGAGACTGGATGGCTAGAGGGAAATACAAGAAATAATGTAGAGAAGAGACAAGTTTGACAGGAGTGACTAGAGGGTTTGATGAGATGAATTCATTTGAATTTTAGCTTGCAGTTATGAGGGACATTTGCGTAGAGAATCCCAACAGAAAGTATGAAGTTCAGAGTAAAGACTTTTTAGCTTTAGAAAAAAAGTACAAACATGGAGGACAACATCAACCTTATCAGTAGAGTTCTGGATTCTATTTTAACCCATCATTGTGTGATTTGTTCTAATAAACTACCAGGTACTGATATTAAGTTAACAAGTGAAAATCTAACAGGGTTCTTACTGTTTGCTAAAAACAAACAAAACAATAACAAAAAAAACTGAGTCACAAAAAGTGGTTGAAGAGTTAGTGTTTGTAGTTTAATTTTTATCAACTTGAAATTCAAAAGGAAAATCTGAAATAATACTTGACTTTTTTTTATAGTAATCTCACACCAAAAAGAAATAATCAAATATTCATGATAGAATGAATTTTATTATTTATTCCCATTGAAACATAACTATGGACTCTAGAGACCATTTTTCCTATGTTAAGGTCTAATTTTCACAGTAATAAAATCATGAAACATAAAATGAACATAAGTCAAAGATTATATTTAACTCATTAATTAATGAGGCAATCAGGAAGGTATTAAACCCAGTTCAAATGAGGATTTAACTTTCAGGAATTTATGTTCTCAACCAGACAAAATTAATTTGCATTGTTATGAACAGGATCCTTTACGTTGCTATGGACAGAAAGCTTCCGCATTGCTATCGATTTCCTCGGACTTGGACTTCCCTGGTGACTCAGACGTTAAAGAATCCTCCTGCAATGCAGAAGACCCAGGTTCCATCCCTGGGTTGGGAAGATCCCCTGGAGAAGGGAAAGGCTACCCACTCCAGTATTCTGGCCTGGAGAATCCCATGGACAGAGGAGCCTGGCAGGCCACAGTCCATGGGGTCACAGAGTCTGAAATGACTGAGTGACTGACACTTCCTCTAACTTCAGGTCTATTCCTAGAGCTGTCAAATAGTCTGGTCTGAAGCAGTCAGAGATGCATATGCAGACTTTTATATTTATAAAGTTAGTAATATCCCCTAGTCTTGCTCAATGTGAAGTCCCTTAGTGAGCTATTGGTGAAATTAATTTGTTTCCTGTTTAGTAGAGTAGCACTAAAAATAAGCGGAAGTGTAAAAGTAAACTGGGATTCACTTAACTGTAGTTTTCAGAGTGCTAGTGAAATAATCACGTAATGTACATGGCCAGTTCTGCTTCCAGTAGAGTGGTAAAGAATCCACCGGCCAATGCAGGAGACACAGGAAGATTCAGGTTCAATCCCCGGTTGGGAAGATCCCCTGGAGGAGGAAATGACAACCCACTCCAGTATTCTTGCCTGGAGAATCCCATGGACAGAAGAGCCTGGTGGGCTATAGTCTATGGAGTTGCAAGGAGTCAGACACAACTGAACAACTGAGCATGCCCACTAAAAAATCAACATAGTTATTACCCAGAGGGAACACAGGATTTGCCTGGTGTCTCAGAGGCAGTTAGTCAGTGGCAAGGCTGTAAGTTTGTCTACATCAACAACATGAGTTCTTTCTTCTGTTTCATACATCACAATGCAGGACTAGGAATAGCGAGTAGTTTCGAAAATTGTTTGAGCTCTTTCAGAGCATTGGGTGCCATTTATTATCCCTGTTTATCACTGAGACATTCATCCATCCATCCAACAAGTTCACTCTAATAATTAAAATGATCCAGGAATAAAACAGAACTGACAAAATAAGATTTAGCCCTGGTTCCTGACCAGTAGATACGAAGGTGGGATTGGAGGCTGGAGAGTACAGTAGCTCTTTTAACAGTGGGGAAAGGAGGGTAAACTTGCCTTTGGGATGTGTCTGGATTGCTTGGTTATACAAATGTGTGACTATAAGAACTCACATGCGTGGTGCTTTTCTTGATTGTATAATAGGTACCATGGTGACATAAATAAACTTCTTTACTGATTTTCTGTTCTTTTTTTTTTAAATTTTAAAATCTTTAATTCTTACATGCGTTCCCAAACATGAACCCCCCTCCCACCTCTCTCCCCATAACATCTCTCTTATTAGCTCCTCACTGCAGAAAACTATTGATTATGCCCTAATTCTACTGGATATCCTTGAGAGGGGGGGAAAGAAAAAATATATATATATAGTGCTTGTTTCCGTATATGGTAATTGGGATGTGATCCCACAGGTCTGCTGTTGCAAACCTCTGCAACTACCTGAAGTATCAGATTCTTCATTCTTCAAGCTCAGTAAGTTGGGGACATATAGTACAGAGTCCTTTTCTATGGCAGTGGTTGTCATGCTGGAATGTGTACACAAGTCTCCTGCCAACTTGTCAAATGCAGAGTCCCAGGCCCCAAACTTTGTGTTATGACTTAATAAACCTGGGATCCTAGGCAGTGGTGCACAAGGTGTCTGTATTTAGTTACACCCTCCTGATCAGAGGACCCCTAACATGATTGGTCCAAGACCACACTTTAAGAAACATCAGCTCTGGTTTTCTGAAGATAGATGAGAGCTCTCTATCCTTGGCATGGGCGATTCCTGTACCTTATTTGAATAGCTAGTCGTTGAGTTGGCCCAAAGAGTTACCAGAGTGAATGGAAAACCCAAATGAACTTCTTGGCCAACCCGATATTTACATCTCCCTAAGAATTGAGAGATATAGTAAATTTGCTCCACAAGGGTAAATTTTAGGCAAAATCTTCCAGTGTTTCAGCTCTCAGAAAAGACTGATTGTTTATTCATCCGAAGACTGCTTACAAAGAGAGATCTATCTTGAGAATATTCAGATATATTACAGGCACAGAAATTTTTAATGGGTAAAGATTAAGTATAAATTGATCTTTACAGGACACTTTTTAAAAGTTCTTTAATCCTTGCAATGATAATGACTGAACTTTTAGAGCTGAAACTTAAAACTTCCATGGATGTTTAACACTGACAAAAATGGGGATCTATTTGGGAGAAGATTTTGAAATATTCAATATAACCACCTTCAGCCTTTTCCTTAATCCTATGAAAATATTCCCTGGTGGCTCAGACAGTGAAGAATCTGTCTGTAATGCAGGAGATCCAGGTTCAGTCCCTGGGTTAGGGAACCCGGGTTCAGATCCCCTGGAGAAGGTAATGGCAACCCACTCCAGTATTCTTGTCTGGAGAATCCCTTGGAGAGAGGAGCTTGACGCGCTATAGTCCATGGGGTTGCAAAGAGTCAGATACAACTGAGTGACTAACATGAAAATATTAACTTTAAAAAAAAAAAGGAAAAGCAACAGAGATCATGTGAAGAGGACTCTCTTTAAAATCCAACAAACTGCTACCATAAAGAAAAAAATCTAATAGTGTATTGGAGTGTTTCTATGTTTGTGAATAAAAATTACCGGATGTGTCAGGTCTGAATTTTTTTTTTCATTTTCCATGTAAAAGATAATAGTTATCAGTTGCTTTAAAACCAATTAATAAAGGATTAAGAGAACAGAAGGGCATAATCAGATTTTTAAGAAACAGATTTCCATTTTAATTCTCTAGGTACGACACAGTTCTGTTGAACTTTTCTCTGATAATAAAAGTGTTTTATAACTATGTTCAGTCTGGAAAACAGTAGTTTTATGTGGTTATTGAAGACATGAAATGTAGCTAATGCAACTGAGAAGTTAAATTTGAAACTTTATTTTATTTATTTTAATATAAATCACCACATTTGGCAAATAGCTATTGTATTGGACTGTATTGCTCTAGAAGAAAATGCAGTATGCACTTTTCATAACTGAAGGAGTGCTCACTGACTTCATGAGCACAGAAAGCTTTATAAATATTTAGCATTGGAATTTATAAAAGTAGCTTCTTAGGGAGCAGTTCTTAGACTTTCTCATACTTGGTTTGTCTGTTATTTAGTCACTAAGTTAATGTCTGACTATTTTGCAATCCCATGGACTGTAGCCCACCAGACTTCTCTGTCCTTGGGATTTTCCAGGCAAGAATACTGGAGTGGATTGCCAAGCCCTACTCCAGGGGTTATTCCTGGCCTGGGGATCGAGCCTGCATCTCTTGCATCGGCAGGTGGATTCTTTACCATCTGAGCCACCAGGGAAGCCTGAGAGATAGTTATTATTTCTCTCCCTGCTTTTATTTTGAAAGTCCCTTTCTTAAAGCAAGTAAATATTAGAGAGTGAATCAGGAGGTTTGTGTTACACAACACTTGGAGTAACCAAATTCTGAGTGCTGCCCCTAGAATTTTGAGCACAGTATCCCTAGCCATCCTGTAAGCTATGTCACTGTCTGAAGAAATGTCTTATTGTCTCTGATATCTACAGTGCCTAGCATGCATTTGGTTCCTGATAAATCTTTATGCAAGTAAATCAGGAACATATATTTCAATTTTAAGTATGTCCAGCAACGATAAGACAGTGATATACTATATAAAACTCATCTTTTACTATGTACTAATAGAACCCATTGTATGAATTTGCCCTTTGGTCTCTACAGCTATTGATTTGCTCTGCATGTACTGAGAACTTACTTTGTAGCTACAGTCCATGGGGTCACAAAGAATTGGACATGACTGAGTGACTAACACTACTTTGTAGCAAGTATTAATTTTAAGTATTTGGAGCACAAATATTATGTGGACATATGTGTCTTTTTAAATCTACTGTTAATGAATAAAGATGAGAATAAAATAAATGTGCTGCATTGTCAAAAAGAAATAGTGCAGGAATTGAGGGTAATACAGTGTGGCTTTGAAGAGCAGAGGAAGAAGTGACTTTTTTCTGGCTGAGGCCAAGATGAAGAGGCTACATGCAGAGAAGGCTGCACTAGGGAAATGACAGTTGAGGCAGACTTTGAAAGATGAGCAGAAGCAGGCCTGGTGGTGAATCAGGAAGATAAGTCCTGATGTGCTCCAGACTTTGTTAAGAACTGTGGAGACTTCATCCTCACTTCAGTTCTCCCAGTGTGCCATGAGGTAGGTGTCCTTAAACTTATTTGAGTGACAACATAGCTAAGACTCAAAATTTAAGAATCCTGCTCAAGATAATTTCATTATTCAGTGAGGGAGCCAAGCTTTGAACCCAAGTTTGTTTAGCACCAGATCCCATGCATTGCACCATAAGTCATTAGTATCAGCAATGAACAGCACAGCACAGATGTTTGGAGAAGTCACTAAAGTAGTGAGATATCACTGAAGCACAGAATATAAGAAGTGACTAAAGAGGTAGAGACAGGAAATCTGAAAATCCCTCAGTGTCCTGACAAAAACATTGGATTTTTTTTTTCCCTGTAAGTTATGTGGAGGCTTTTGAAAGCATTAGTTTTGACTAGGCAATGACATCATTTTGTTATTATTTAGTTCTTAAGTCATGTCCAACTCTTGAGACCCTATGGACTGTAGCCCATCAGTGTCCTCTGTCCATGGGGTTTCCCAGGCACAAATACTGAAGTGGGTTCCCATTTCCTGTGGTTCTTGTTGTTCAGTCTCTCAGTCATGTCTAACTCTGTGACCCCATGGAATACAGCACTCCAGGCTTCCCTGTCCTTCACCATCACCCAGAGTTTGCTCAAATTCATGTCCATTGAGTCAGTGATGCCATCCTACCATCTCATCCTCTGTGTCCCCTTCTCCTCCTGCCCTCAGTCTTTCCTAGCATCAGGGCCTTTTCCAATGAGTTGGCTCTTCTCATCACGTGGCCAAAGTATTGCACCTTCAGCTTCAGCATCAGTCCTTCCAGTGAATTTTTCAGGGTTGATTTCCTTTAGGATTGACTGGTTTGATCTTCTTGCAGCCCAAGGGACTCTCAAGAGTTCTCCAGCACCACAGTTCGAAGGCATCAATTTTTTGGTGCTCAGCATTTTTTATTGTCCAGCTCTTACATCTGTACATGTCATATCCTACTCCAGGGGACCTTCCCAACCCTGCATTGGCAAAAAGGTTCTTTACCACTAGTGCTACCAGAGAAGCCCAGTGACATCCTGTGTGTGTGGCGTGTCCAACTCTTTGCAACACTATGTACCATAGACCACGAAGCTCCTCTGTCCACAGAATTCTCCAGTCAGGAATACTGGAATGGGCTACCATGCCCTCCTCCAGGGAGTCTTCCTGACCCAGGGATTGAACTCACATCTCTTACATCTCCTACATTGGCAAGCAGGTTTTATTTTTTTACCACTAGTGCTACCTGGCAAGCCCGCAAGACATCACAGTTTGTCCCAAAATTCAGAAGCTATAGTCAACATTAGATCTCTAGAACCAATTAGTTCGATTGGTTTTTATTGTTTCCTGAATGGACAGTTGCTGGGAAGTAGTTGAATTCTACTCTGGCATGTGCTGGCTATCAGCCTACATAGAAGTCAAAGTTCACCATAAACAGTCAGCCAAGAGACACACCTGCATGTCTAAGAAATAATTTTGATTGCTTTTTGTATGTATGCCAATAGGATGGAAAGATTTTTCTATGTTGTGTTTTTGATGGTTGGTTTGTTTTAACGTATGTTTGTGAAAACCTAAGGTAACAGGACAACAGTAGTTGAGTCATTTTTTCAAGGTTTGATGATCTCTCTGCTGCTTCCTGGGCTTCCCTGGTGTCTTAATGGTAAAGGATTTGCCTGCCATTGCAGGAGATGTGGGTTTGATCCCTGGGTCAGGAAGATTCCCTGGAGAAGGAAATGGCAGCCCACTCTAGTATTCTTACCTGGGAAATACCATGTGCAGAGGAGTTGGTGGACTGCAGCCCATGGGGTTGCAAAAGAGTCAGATACAACTCAGTGACTGCACAGCAGTAACTGCTGCTTCCTGGCTTCACGTGCTCAGGAGCACCTACTTCACCTCACAGCCCTGTGGCAAAATGAACAATGTCATCAGAATCAGGCAAGCAGAAACCAGAGCCAAGTGTTGTTCTGATAAGTCCTAGCATGTGTTTTGTGGGGTGAGGGTGAGGAGTTCTCTGCTTTGTTCTTGGCAACCATGAAACTCATGCCACATTGAGACTGACGGAGAGCAGCCAGGAATGGGATCTTGACTCATGATGCATCTCTTTCCCCATCTCTCTGACGGAACATTCTTCATGTGTTCCCATGGCTGGGACTCAAGCAAGGCCGCTGCTTCTTGTGCACATGAGAATATACTTTGTCCCAAGCATAGAGGTATGTTTTCCCTTCTTTTTTTGTTTGGTATATTTGGTATATTTCTTATCCTTCTGCTTCAAATCCATTCCTTGACCCACTCCTGGCTGTCACTCTAGGACCCTTCATTATTGAATGTGTATCACTGTCTCTATTATCAGTGTGTTTCATAATGTTTGGTAATGCCTAGATTTCCAATTTGATGAACAGATTATTTTGAAAAGATATACATGTGTATTTATACTACATTTTGTTTTAGGAATGTTTTGATATAAATTATTTAGGATTGGTTGTCCATGGAAGTGTCTGTTACCTTGAAACAGGTTTATTCTAGAATTAGTCATTCATTGGTTCAAAAAGTGCTATTGAGCATCACCCATATGTATATACATACTAGGTCAGATGCTCTCCCATGTGCTGGGAATAAGTGTTGATCCCTTCTATAAAATGTCATGGCACCATTCAGAATTTTGGTTTGTGATAAATGAAACTTTCACAATTCTTACAGAAGGTTGGAAGGACCCAGACCTTGAAAGTATAATGTCTTATTTTCACTGCTTTTTTGTTTTGCTTTGTCTTATTTTATCTTAATAATCTATATAAAGTTTGTAAATTAAATAGAATAAATTTCTTAACAACAACAGCAACAACAACAAAAAAAAAACCCACTAAAACATAATGGCCCTGCTTTCAAGGAGCTCACATTGCGCAAGGCAGTGTTTTTCAAAAGGTGATCCATGGACCAGTAGCATCAGCATTACCTGGGAATGGTTAGAAATGGAGATTCTCAGGCCCCATCTAGAACTACTGAATCTGAAACTCTTTGCAGGAGGGTGGGGCCCAGTTATCTGCCTTTTCATAAACTTTCCTGGTGATTGTGAGAGTTTGAGAAATGCAGCAAAATACAGATAAGAAACATGATTAAGTACACAAGAAAGTGTTGAGTTCTTTGAAGGGAAGAAAGCTGGCAAAGAGGAAAGAGTATAAATGGGTACAGTTTTACCTGCTGTGGTCAGGGGCTGTATAAGCACTGGAAGGATGAGAGAAAGCAAACTGTGAGAATATCTGAGCGCAGGCTTTGCAGTAATCCAGGTAGAGGATTTGGTGAGTTGTGTGGTTGAAACTGTGATGTGTTGAATGTAGAGATTCCAGAATTTACTGTTGAATTCATTGGAGATGAGTGTGAGTTTGCAGGATGACATGAAGGTGGTTGGCCTAAGCAACTGATGACTCATTGGCAGTGCCTCATGCTAAAATGGGAGACAAGGCAATGGGGAGGGGCAGGGAAAAGCAGAATTGGGGGAGGAATAACACATTTGATTTCAGAAATGTTGAGTTTCAGTGGCACATTGGTGATCCTTGAAGCTGTAGATGAGCATACTATTCCAGGAGCTGGAAAAATCTACATCATAGGAATGGTATTTAAAGAAATCAGCTACCATGAGATCTGCAAGAGAACGCATGTACATGGAGAAGGAAAGTGGTCTGAAGAGCAAGTCCTGGGGTACAGCTAACACTGGGAAAAAGCATTAGTAGAGGAGAGTGAAGATTTAATGAATGAAGAGTAAAAATTTGTCAGAACTTGTTATTTATCTATTCGCTATATGAAAGCTTTCATCTGGTAACCCCAACCTCCTATCCCTCCCCCAAGCTCGTGTCCCTGGTTCTGTTTCTGTTTCATAGATAGTTTAATTTGTGTCATGTTTTAGATTCCACATGTAAGTGTTATCATATGGCATTTTGTCTTTCTGTTTCTGACTTACTTCACTGAGTATGGTAATCTCTGGTTACATCCATGTTGTGGCCAGTGGAATGATCTTGCTCTTTCTTATGGCTGAAGAATATTCTTTGTGTGCATGTTTTTATATGCATGCCACATCTTCTTTATCCACTCGGCTGTCGATGGACATTCAGGTTGTTTCGATGTCTTGGCTCTTGTGAATAGTGCTGCTATGAACATAGGGGTATATGTATCTTTTTGAATTATAAGTTTGTCCAGATATATGCCCAGGAATGAGATTGTTGGGTCAAGTTTAATTTTATGTTTTAGTGTTGCCGACCAGATGGAGTTTGAAGCACTATAAATTGGTTTTTAGAGTAATAGTTTTATTATTCCTTTTTCAACTGATTCAGAGTGGAAATATCCTGATTTCTCTGGGGTCTTTTTGATATTATCTCTTTCACTTTGTCACTGAGAACTTTCAAAATACCTTCCTAAGATTTTTCTATTGAAGCACCATGGAACTTTAAAAAAAAAAAAAAAAAGATTTTTCAGTGTCAGGGTCACTATTTCAAAACATAACACTGTCACTGGCCTATAAGACTTAGTCTTAACAGAATGTTCTTCAATTAAGTAATATTAGGGCTTACTGATTACATTTGAATACAGTGAAGGGTGATATTAAAACGTGACAGACTTTGCAAAATATAACTTTGGTCTATTTTGGAGGGGCTGGGGCCTCTGTTAAGTTCACTAAAGGGTACTTCTCAGACTCAGAGAGAATAAATGATTGGAAGAGAGACAAGAAGAGACTTGGCAACTGTAAAAGAAGAAAATGAATTACTAAAAATTGCTACCTTGTTAGTATAAAGAGCCCAAGAACAACTTCCCACTTGGAGATTTTTGCTTTTGTTCTGAGTATTAATAAATAATAAAAAGAAAATTCCCAAGTAAAAGAAAACAGCCTTCTGCTTTAACAGTTAATTTCAAAATTCATCAGGCTGTGGATGCTAATGTAAAATTCACTGGTATAATGTTAGTAACTCTTGATACCACTTTTCCTTGAACAATTGTTTCCAGAACAAATGTTTCCAGAACAATCTCTGATACCTGCAGAGATTGCTGTTTGAGGTGTTTGTTGTGAAATGAACATCACACTTGATACTTGATTCACACCTTAACTGCCATGACACATTGCTTACGCACCTTGTGGAAATTTCTTACCTTCTATTTAGTTGATGCTATTTTTCCCCAGTAAGATTACTTTTCTCCCTAAGGTGCTTATTATTCTCAAGTTGACTTTTAGTCAGCAACACTGTAGGCACCTGTCTGTTGGCTTTCAGATTCTGTATTTTAATAAGCCAGTAGTATTTCCTTTTTATTAAGACTGCATTGTGTTTGATTTCAAAGAATTCATTTCTTTTTGATTAAATTTAAAAACTGTATCCTGTATCTAAAAGTTCACTCAAAATGTGCTTTCCTATCAAACTTGCTAAGGAAAAGTATTACCTTTAAATTGAGTCAACATAAGAAAGTAATATGAGCATGTGTCATGTCTTTCTAAACCTCAGAGCATCTGGCAAAGAGATCTCTGTTTTATGAATGATCCCACACATCTACTTAATGAGTTCACAGCAAGGCACTTGGTACTTAAGGCAGTGAACTCTCGGAAAAAGCTATCATCCATTTACTTTCTGAAAACATTAAGTGCCAGTCTCAAACTGATTTTTTTTTCACTTGTTGCATCTCATTTCATGTCAACATGAGTTTATTAGATAATGTAGCATTTTTAATTAATGATGTATCCAGGTCCCCCAGTGAAGTAAATTATGAATCTAATAAGATCTTCATGTTTTAAGGCCATTAAGAAACATCTTTTTTCTTTGTATTTTTTAACATGATGAATGCAACAGCAGGAGCATAATTAAATAGCCACCCAACATCTGAAACAGCTAATGTATCCCCCCTTTCTAAATTAGATAGTCAGGAGGGACATCATTAAACATTTCTAATCTTATATTTGATGATAATGTTTGTCCAACCTAATAGTTGCCCTCTTTTTCTCTCTTTTTTCTTCCTTAATAATGAAAACATTGCTTCTGGCATTAAATGAGGGCAAGATAAATAGAAAGGCTGTGAGCTTGATGCGCTATTTCCTTTCTATTTTCTGGGTCCTCCCTCCTCCCAACCTACATTTCTTGGAACCTTTCCCCTCTCTGTTTGTTAGAGAGCTCCGACTCTGACGTAAAGAACTCACAGCAAGTGACCCCCGTGGCAAACCTGTAAAACATTATACAACATGAATAAGAACTTTCTTATTAGATCTGCAGCTGGCTGGGTGCAGACATATGGCAGCGAGGATGTTTTGGAAGAAAGGCATTGCTTGACAAAGAAGCCAGTCTTTTGAATAAAGGTTTACACTGGCACTCCTTGATGTTTATAATACCTGATGCCAGGGGCAAGACTGCCCCCCTTCATTACATTGTTATTTTACTGTTTAAACCCCATCGTTTCATATGTTTAGGTGGCTAAAATGTCAAAGCAGATATTTTATGTGTGTCTGTGTAACTTTAAAAGCAAAAAAAGAAAAAGAACCAACCTTGGAAAACTTTCTCAGGCTCTGTCTGCGCAGCTGGAAGCACTCTATTCTCCAAGGCCCAGGCTCTGATGGAAAGTAGGGGAATTTGTGAGAAAGGACCAATAAGTCCTTCTGAGCAGGGTGAAACCCAACCATCAAAGGGTCTGTAGGCTTTGGAATGCCCTGACAACTGCAATAGTTTCCTTTGGTTACTGCTGTTATTCTTTTCATTGGGACTAGCAACTCTCAGTTGCTGAAAATTGAGGTTGGGAATAGTTGGCAACCCAGGAGGTTGTCACACTGATTTTCATTGGATTTGCTCTGTCTCTGTCTTTTCATTTGCTGTCCTGCTTTCATTTCATTCCCTCTCTCAACCACTAGCTACTAGCATGAAGAACATGCTCATGTTTTGTGATCTGCACATGCACACACACACACACACACACACATACATACACACTGGTGTTGAATAATATATTGTGAGATTTTCTCATAGTGGCAGTTGTACAGTTGCCCCAGAAGGCATGATGACAGTTTGAATTACATGCACTGGAATAGATAAGTTCTAGCTAGTGGCTTACCAGGGTAAATAAATGAAGCTGGAAAAGGAAATGGCAGCCCACTCTGGTGTTCTTGCCTGGAGAATCCCAGGGACGGGGGAGCCTGGTGGGCTGCCGTCTATGGGGTCACACAGAGTCAGACACGACTGAAGTGACTTAGCAGCAGCTGCTGCTTCTTCCAGGGTGGACTGTCTCCTTTGCAACCTTGATGCTATTGATCATGTTCAAAATCTTTGCTGTGATTATTATCTTCCTAGTCCTTATTGTATCTGTAATAACTTAGTAATTACTGGTGGCTACAGTTCATGGGGTCACAAAGAGTCAGACATGACTGAGTGACTCACACTTTCACGTCAAATCAATATGGTTTCCTCGGTAGCTCAGTGGTAAATAACCGCCTGCCAAGAAGGAGACATGGGTTCGATCCTTGGCTTGGGAAGATCCCCTGGAGAAGGAAATGGCAACCCACTCCAGTATTCTTGCCTGGAGAATCCCATGGACAGAGGAGCCTGGTAGGCTACAGTCCATGGATCACAAAAGATTTGGACACACTTAGTGACTAAACTACAGCAAAGAATCCAGTATGACAGGTGTCCTTATAAAAAAATAGGAATTTGGACACAGAGACAGACACGCAAAGAGGCAAGACAGCCATATGAAAACAGAGGACTGAAATGAGGCACCTGCAAGCCAAGGAATATAAGTGACTGCTAGTAAACTGCCAGAACTAAGAAGAGGCAAGGAAGGATTCTTTCAATATAGATTTCAGAGAGTGTTGCCCCGCTGACACCTTGATTTCATACTTTCAGCCTTCAGATCTCTGAGATAATAAGTTTCTGTTATCCTAAGCCACTCAAATTGTGACACTTTGTTTACAGTGACCCTAGGAAAGCAATACATCCTATGTATTACTGGCTATGGTCTTATAGGGTATCGGTTAGTAAGGTAGTCCAGTCAGGAACCCATTCTCTCTGTATCCCAGGTTGAGTGTCTAATGCCTGCCTTTAGAAATAATCCATTTCATTTATTTTCCTGTAAAATTAAATGCATCATATTTAACAAATTGTTGGAAGGGACTATCATTTTATTATTGCCCATTTTTAGTTACTTTTGTGCAGAAATGATTTTATTTACAACAGGTTCCTGAAATCTAATAATTTCAGTCTCAGCCTATATCTAAGAAAATTGAAAAATTAAACTTGAGGTACAAGGTTTTCAGCCATTCCTTCATTGCTCACAATGATCAGTGAAATCTAGAGAATGCTCTTATTATCACATCTTTTCCTTAGTGTGAACACTGAAGCCATAGTTTCTAAAATATATCAAAGTCCATAGTAGTTAAGAAATTAGAGAATCAGAGAAACTTGACATACTATATCTCATGGGCATACCCTTCTCCAGAAAGTGAACGTAAGACTCAGAGTATACATTTTGTGAAATTATGAATCTAATGTGAGTGCCAAATAGTAGATTCGAATATAATTTTTCAAAGATTGAATGAGTCTACCAATCAATATGAATGACTAAAAATACGTTCTATTAAGAATCAGTATTATGGAAAAATCCCATTTAACCTCCCCCCTTCTTTTCAAGTTAAAATTAATTAGTAGATTAAAAAGAGAAATGTCCATGCCTCACTGAGCTTAACAAATTGAAAAACAGAACGTGAATCAATCAAGTTCTCCCCCAGGCCTTTTCATCTTGTGTATATTAATTAGAATAAGGCTTTGTTCATTTTGTAGAAAGTGACCATGTTTTTAAATACCTCCATTCAGTCTAGGTTCTGATTGGGTTTAATTAAAACCTTATAGTATCAGAATCGAGATCCAGAGAAAGAGATTTATTGTTGTCTCATTCAGATTTCAGCCAAGAAAAGCACTCTCTCTTGTGATAATCCAGAGGTCTGATCCTTGGAAATGTCACTCATACTAAAAGTTCCCAAAGGCTAACAGAGTTTTTCCTTATCAGGACATATTTCTGATGCCCATACACAATTCTCCTCTTAGCTTCATCCTATTAGACCTGTTTCTGTTTATTCTAACATTCCAAAACAGAAGTGCTCCAATATTCATTCTACCAATCTCAGCAAAAGGGCTTCCCTGATGGCTCAACAGTAAAGATTCTGCCTGCCATGCAGGAAATGTGTGTTCAATCCCTGGGTCAGGAAGATACCCTGGAGGTGGAAATGGCAACCCACTCCAGTATTCTTACATGAGAAATTCCATAGACAGAGGAGCTTGAAGGCTACAGTCCATGGGGTCGCAGAGAGTCAGACACCACTGAGCGACTAAACAACAACAAAGAAAAAAAAAATTCAGCAAAATCACTGTCCCTCGTGTTCAAAAACATCATCTATGTGAACATATTTCTCATTTATTTGTTCCTACAGGATAATTTATAACATTATAAACAATTATCTCTGTATTCCATTATTATAGGGCAAAATAATGTTTATTTGATTTGAAGAGGAGTAATTTTAAAGATCACCTTATATTTCTCATAGACCACATATTAAATTTACAAAACATGTAATCAATTGTTTTAGAAATTGCTTCACAGTTTTAAGTAGATTTTTTTTTTACTCATAGCCATTACATTGGATAATAAAGCACTTCTGTGTTTATTCTCTCCTTTACTCTGTCATAGAATCCCTCTGAGATGAGTAAGTAGTGCCCCCCATTTACTTAGGAATTGAAGTTAAGAGAAATTGAATGGATTTCGGAAAGCCACTCATATCGTAAAGCTTAGTTGTTGTTGTTTAGTCACTCAGTAACATCAACCTCTTTGCAACCCCATGGACTGTAGCCCACCAGGCTCCCCTGTCCATGGAATTTTCCAGGGAAGAATACTGGAGTGGGTTGCTATTTCCTCTTCCACGGAATCTTCCCGACCCAGGTACTGAACCCATCTCCCTCAAGTCTCCTGCATTGTCTTCAGATTCTTTACCTCTAAGCCATCAGGGAAGCCCCATGGTAAATCTTAAAGGATAATGTGAAGTTTTTCCTGTTGGAAAAAAATCCACTGTAACAATTTATTTGAACCTTAAATTGTATAGCTTTATTAGGGAATTATTGACAGTTACAATATTAGGCCATTATTAAATAAACTATGCCACAATTTTGACAGGAATAGGAATTTCTAAAACACCTAATAAGTTAATTGAATATTCAGAGACCTTAGTCACATTCTCACTTAACACTGAGTAGTTACTAGGTGTGCTGTATAGATATTTGAAAATTTTTGACTTTTATTTTGGAAAGTATTTTAAATAGCTATAATTACCAACATTCAATAATAGCTAGCTGTGCTGTTTTATGTATAAAATGAGTCAGACAATGTCTCTGATCTCTTGAGTTTACAAATTTGAATTGACAGCACTGATGTGGTTGGAAATGACAGGCAAATAACTAATGTTTCCTGTGAATATGAGCAGTCCTGACATGTGAGACAAACAGTGGGGTTGAACAGGCACATTGAGGTCAGATTTCTGTGTATCAGTTTCTTCTTTATAGAAACTTCCTGAAATCAACCTGTAAAACTGAATTAGGTGTCCCATGCTGTATTGAGAAAACTTCCAAACACAATACAATTAGGGTATTCACTTGATATTAGAACTCAGACTATACCACTGTATTATTATTGCCCTTTTGTCTATGTTGTATTGTTAATAGATATTTCAGCATTTAAGTAAAGATATAATTTATTAGTTCTGGAACATATCCTAAGTGCCAAGCACAGTGTTAGGCTCATTGGATAACATATAGACTTGCCACCAAGGAGTCTGCATTTTTTAAGAAAGATGTTTTGAACACAGTGTAGAAGGTACATAGAATATGAGTAATATATCCCCTTTTCTATCGCTGTCTTTATTTGCATTTTTTAAAATTAGGGTATAGTTGCTTTACAATGTTGTGTGGTTTCTGTTGTAAATAAAGCAAAGTGAATCAGCCAAATGCTGATTGAACCCTCCATTCTACCCATCAAGGTTGCCACAGAGCACCAAGCTGAGCTAGCTATCTATGCTGTTTTACACATGGTAGTGTATATGAAAAAAAAAAAAAAAAAAGTGTGTTAGTTGCACAGTTGTGTTTAACTCTTAGTGACCTCATGGATTGTAGCCCACCAGGCTCCTCCACCCATGGAATTCTCCAGGCAAGAATACTAGATTGGGTAGCCATTCCCTTCTCCAGGGGATCTTCCTAACCCAGGAATTGAGCCTGCGTCTCCTGCATTGCAGGCTGATTATTTCCCATCTGAGCAACCAGGGAAGTATATAAATGTTAACCAAATTCCACCTCAGAAATCTCTCTCCCTCTACCCCATCTCCTCTATTTCTGTGGCTCAGTTCCTCCTTATCTCTTGCCTAGATTATAGACTTATTTCTTAACTGGTCTTCATGTAGGTTTCCACCTTCACCTGGCCCCAAATCTGTATACACTTTCTTAGATGAACTCTGTCTCAAGACAAACCCATGGTATAAATATTCCAAGTTCTTAGCCTGCCATATTAGGCCCTTCAAAATTTGGTGCCCACCCGACTACATGCACCTCTTTTGTGTGTGTGCTTAGTCATTTCAGTTGTCTTTGCGACCCCATGGACTGTATATATCCTACCAGGTTACCCTGTCCATGGGGATTCTCCAGGCAAGAATACTGGAGTGGGTTGCCATGCCCTCCTCCAGGGGATCTTCCCAACCCAAGGACTGAACCCAGGTCTCCCGCATTGCAGGTGGATTCTTTACCACATGAGCCACCAGGGAAGCCCCAGATCTTTTGTAGTGCATTCTAAATACGGGCCATCAGTGGACTAGACCCCTTTTCCTGAACATATAATCCATGCAGTTTCACGTTCTGTTCACTTGGGATGATCCTTCAAACATCTTGATCGCCCGCCATTTCTTCTTTTTATCAAAATCCTCTTAAACCTTCAAAACACATATGAAATGGTTTAATATAGTATTTCTTTGAAGAACAGATAGTTTAAGGGTTATAATATTACATTTAATTCTTTATTTACATGTTTCTTTCCCTCCAGTGAATGAGAATTCCTTTGAGGTAGACAATCATCTAGTTTTTTGTTTCTCTTATGTAACCCAGCATCTGGTAGTAAGTGCTTAATAATTGTGGAATTAGTAAATAGTACATTGGTAATATAGGTCTCTTCACTGAAGCATGTGTATCCTTGACTCTAAAAAGTCTTGATCCTTTGTTTGAGCTACTCAATTGATAAGAAGAGTATGATCTACCTCTAATGGGTAATGCATATCATGAGATTAACTTCTTTATTGTCTCAACCATATTCACATTCATAATTAAAGTGTAGTGGTTTGAGTGGAAAGAACCCTTACACTAACTTGTGTAATCAAAAACATGGAATTCTGGGTGCTTGTCAACCATACTAGATCTTGGGTATAATTTATGGCTCAAGGATGCTTTAAAAGTGTTCAAAGTGCAGTGGAGGTGCAGTTGAGATTTAAATTAACTATTTAAAGGGATAAAATAGCAAGATTGTCTTTTTCCTCTTTGTTCTCTATTTCCTTTCTTTGGGTTTCTAATTTATTAGGCTTTGATTTTCTTTGGTTAATTGTAGCTATTGAAACAGCTGCAACCTCAGATGAAAATAAATGATGTGACATTTTATGGTCTTATTCATTGAATGTGAAAGAGTCAGATACTTGTATCCCATTTCAGATGCATGTTGAATTGAATAGAGTTCCTGTGGGGGATAAGACTGAAATTTGGGAATGGACTTTAAGATGAAAATATTATTTTAATTCTTTGTTTAGTAGGGGTCTTCTTAGTCAAGAGTCCCCAACCCCCAGGCCATGAATTGGTACTGCTCTGTGACCATCAGGAACCAGGCGACACAGCAGGAGGTGAGCAGCAGGCAAGGGAGCAAAGCTTCATCTGTATTTATAGCCACTCCCCATTGCTCACATTACTGCCCTAGCTCCTCCTCCTATACAGTCAGTGGAGCATTAGAGTCTCATAAGAGCACAAACCCTCCTGTGAGCTGAGACGTGAGGGATCTACTTTCAGGGCTCCTTATGAGAATCATCCTAAAACCACACCCCTACCCTGGATATGAGAGTTGGACTGTGAAGAAAGCTGAGCGCTGAATAATTAATGCTTTTGGTGTTGGAGAAGACTCTTGAGAGTCCCTTGGACTGCAAGGAGCTCCAACCAGTCCATTCTAAAGGAGATCAGCCCTGGGATTTCTTTGGAAGGAACGATGCTTAAGCTGAAACTCCGGTACTTTGGCCACCTCATGTGAAGAGTTGAGTCATTGGAAAGGACTCTGATGCTGGGAGGGATTGGGGGCAGGAGGAGAAGGGGACAACAGAGTATGAGATGGCTGGATGGCATCACTGACTCGATGGACGTGAGTCTGAGTGAACTCCGGGAGTTAGTGATGGACAGGGAGGCCTGGCGTGCTGTGATTCATGAGGTCGCAAAGAGTCGGACACGACTGAGTGACTGAACTGAACTCCTAAGTGATCTTGCCATTTATCTGCTTCCCGCAAATTACTCCATCACACAAATAATTTGCAACTATGTTTATAAATTTTTCTTTTTCTAAAACACAGGAATGATCATAAAATTGCTACTTTAATGTGTTTGATGCCTTCTTTTGCCTTTAAAATGTACTCTGAACCCTTTAACTTCATGTACAAGCATCTGTATGTCTTGACCCTAACCTGTCTAGAATCCTTAGTAACTGCCTGTTTGTATCAAAAAACCCACAGATTTTGCATTCTTTCTTTAGCTCTCATCTTAGCATCTTAGCTCAGCTCTCACTACTGCTTTTGCCTCTCAAGGAAGAATTTATTACTTCCACATTTGTGATTCCATTAGCAACTTATTCCTTTGTGATATGTGGGGAGTATAACATAGAGGATTAGAGCTAGTGCTTGACTGGTAGACCTTGCTTTATGCGTTCTTGCTGTGGGATCTTTGGCAGATTCCACATAGTTAGGCACTTTCTCTCTATGTCACAGTTCCATCATTTAAACAAGAGGGGAAATTATATGACTCCAGGGGGATTATTTCAAGGACTTTACAAAATAATGAATCAGTTCAGTTCAGTTGCACAGTCATGTCCGACTCTTTGTGACCCATGCATAGCAGCATGCCAGGCTTCCCTGTTCATCACCAACTCCTGGAGCCTGCTCAAATTCATGTCCATCGAGTCGATGATGCCATCCAACCATCTCACCCTCTGTCAGCCCCTTCTCCTCCTGCCTTCAGTCTTTCCCACCATCAAGGACTTTTCCAGTGAGTAGGTTCTTCGCATCAGATGGCCAAAGTATTGGAGTTTCAGCTTCAGCATCAGTCCTTCCAATGAACATTCAGAACTGATTTCCTGTAGGATGGACTAGTTGAATCTCCTTGTGGTCCAAGGGACTCTCAAGAGTCTTCGCCAACACTGCATTTCAAAAGCGCCAATTCTTTAGCACTCAGCTTTCTTTATAGTCCAACTCTCACATCCATATATGACTACTGGAAAAACCATAGCCTTAACTAGATGGACCTTTGTTGGTAAAGTAAAGCCTCTGCTTTTCAATATGCTATCTAGGTTGTTCATAGCTTTTCTTTCAAGGAACAAATGTCTTTTAATTTCATGGCTGCAGTTACCATCTGCAGTAATTTTGGTGCCCCCCAAAATAAAGTCTGTCACTGTTTCCATTGTTTCCCCATCTATTTGCCATGAAATGATGGGAGCAGAGGCCATGATTTTACTTTTTTGAATGTTGAGTTTTCAGCCAACTTTTTCACTCTCCTCTTTCACTTCCTTTTTTTTTGGGGGGGGGGGGTGGTGGTGGTATTTTTTTAAATTTAAATGTATTTATTTTAAATGGAGGCTAATTACTTTACAATATTGTATTGTTTTTGCCATACATCAACAAGAATCCGTCACGGGTGTACATGTCTTCCCCATCCTGAACCCCCCTCCCACCTCCCTCCCCATACCATCCCTCTGGGTCATCCCAGTGCACCAGCCCCAAGCATCCTGTATCCTGCCTCAAACCTGGACTGGCGATTCGTTTCTTATATGATATTAAACATGTTTCAATGTCATTCTCCCAAATCATCCTACCCTCTCCCTCTCCCACAGAGTCCAAAAACTGTTTTATACATTTGTGTCTCTTTTCCTGTCTCGCATACAGGGTTATCATTGCCATCTTTCTAAATTCCATATATATGCATTTGTATACTGTATTGGCGTTTTTCTTTCTGGCTTACTTCACTCTGTATAATTGGCTCCAGTTTCATCCACCTCATTAGAACTGATTCAAATGTATTCTTTTTAATGGCTGAGTAATACTCCATTGTGTATATGTACCACGGCTTTCTTATCCATTCATCTGCTGATGGACATCTAGGTTGCTTCCATGTCCTGGCTATCATAAACAGTGCTGCAATGAACATTGGGGTACATGTGTCTCTTTCAATTCTTGTTTCCTCAGTGTGTATGCCCAGGAGTGGGATTGCTGGGTCATAAGGCAGTTCTATTTCCAGTTTTTTAAGGAATCTACACATTGTTCTCCATAGTGGCTGTACTAGTTTGCATTCCCACCAACAGTGTAAGAGGGTTACCTTTTCTACACACCCTCTCCAGCATTTATATAGAAAACTATAAAACACTGGTGAAAGAAATAAAAAAGGACCCTAATAGATGGAGAAATATACCATGTTCATGGATCAGAAGAATCAATATAGTGAAAATGAGTATACTATCCAAAGCAATTTATAGATTCAATGCAATCCCTATCAAGCTACCAACGGTATTTTTCACAGAGCTAGAACAAATAATTTCACAATTTGTATGGAAATACAAAAAACCTCGAATAGCCAAAGCAATCTTGAGAAAGAAGAATGGAACTGGAGGAATCAACCTGCCCGACTTCAGGCTCTACTACAAAGCCACAGTCATCAAGACAGTATCGTACTGGCACAAAGACAGAAATATAGATTAATGGAACAAAATAGAAAACCCAGAGATAAATCCACGCACCTATGGACACCTTATCTTTGACAAAGGAGGCAAGAATATACAATGGAGAAAAGACAATCTCTTTAACAAGTGGTGCTGGGAAAACTGGTCAACCACTTGTAAAAGAATGAAACTAGAACACTTTCCAACACCATACACAAAAATAAACTCAAAATGGATTAAAGATCTAAACATAAGACCAGAAACTATAAAACTCCTAGAGGAGAACATAGGCAAAACAGTCTCTGACATACATCACAGCAGGATCCTCTATGACCCACCTCCCAGAATATTGGAAATAAAAACAAAAATAAATGGGATCTAATTAAAATTAAAAGCTTCTACACAACAAAGGAAACTATAAGCAAGGTGAAAAGACAGCCTTCAGAATGGGAGAAAATAGTAGCAAATGAAGCAACTGATAAAGAACTAATCTCAAAAATATACAAGCAACTCCTGAAGCTCAATTCCAGAAAAATAAATAACCCAATCAAAAAATGTGCCAAAGAACTAAACAGACATTTCTCCAGAGAAGACATACAGATGGCTAACAAACACATGAAAAGATGCTCGACATCACTCGTTATCAGAGAAATGCAAATCAAAACCACAATGAGGTACCATTTCACCCCAGTCAGAATGGCTGTGATCCAAAAGTCCTCTTTCACTGTCAAGAGGCTCTTTAGTTCTTCTTCACTTTCTGCCAGAAAGGTGGGTTCATGTGCATATTTCTCCCTGCAATCTGGATTCCAGCTTGTGCTTCATCCAGGCTGGTGTTTCTTATGATGTAATCTGCATATATGTTAAATAAGCAGGGTGACAATATACAGCCTTCATGTACTCCTTTTCCTATTTGGAACCAGTCTGTTGTTCCATGTCCATTTCTAACTGTTGCTTCCTGACCTGCATACAGATTTCTCAAGAGATAGGTCAGGTGGTCTGGTATTCCCATCTCTTGAAGAATTTTCCACAGTTTGTTGTTATCCACACAGTCAAAGGCTTTTCCTTAGTCAATAAAGCAGAAATAGATGCTCTTCTGGAACTCTCTAGCTTTTTTGATGATCCAACAGATGTTGGCAATTTGATCTCTGGTTCCTCTGCCTTTTTTTAATCTAGCTTGAACACCTGGAATTTCATAATTCATGTACTGTTGAAGCCTGGCTTGGAGAATTTTGAGCATTACTTGACTAGTGTGTGAGATGAATGCAGTTGTGTGGTAGATTGAGCATTTTTTGGCATTGCCTTTCTTTGGGATTGAAATGAAAACTGACCTTTTCCAGTCCTGTGGTCACTGCTGAGTTTTTCAGATTTGCTGGCATATTGAGTGCATCACTTTAACAGCATCATCTTTAAGGATCTGAAACAGCTCAACTGGAATTCCATTACCTCCACTAGCTTTGTTCATAGTGATGCTTCCTAAGGCCCGCTTGACTTCACATTCCAGGATGTCTGGCTCTAGGTGAGTGACCACACCATCATGGTTATCTCAATCATGAAGATCTTTTTTTTTTTTTTTTAATAGTTCTTCTGTGTATTCTTGCCACCTCTTCTTAATATCTTCTGCTTCTGTTAGGTCCATACCATTTCTGTCCTTTATCATGCTCATCTTTGCATGAAATGTCCCCTTGGTATCTCTAATTTTCTTGAAGCGATCTCTAGTCTTTCCCATTCTATCATTTTCCTCTATTTCTTTGCATTGATCGCTGAGGAAGGCTTTCTTATCTCTCCTTGGTGTTTTTGGAACTCTGCATTTAAATGGGTATATCTTTCCCTTTCGTCTTTGCCTTTAGCGTCTCTTCTTTTCTCAGCTATTTTTAAGGCCTCCTCAGACAACCATTTTGCCTCTTTGCATTTCTTTTTATTGGGTATGGTCTTGATCAGTGTCTCCTGTACAATGTCACAAACCTCCGTCCATAGTTCTCAGGTACTCTGTCTATCAGATCTCATCCCTTGAATCTATTTGTCACTTCTACTATATAATCATAAGGGACTTGATTTAGATCATACCTGAATGGTGTAGTGGTTTTCCCTACTTTCTTCAATTTAAATCTGAATTTGGTGATAAGGAGTTCATGAACTGAACCACAGTCAGCTCCCAGTCTTCTTTTTGTTGACTGTATAGAGTTTCTCCATCTTTGATTGCAAAGAATATAATCAGTCTGATTTTGGTATTGACCATCCGATGATGTCCAAGTGTATAGAGTCTTCTCTTGTGTTGTTGGAAGAGGGTGTTTGCTATGACCAGTGCATTCTCTTGGCAAAACTGTTAGCCTTTCACCTGCTTAGAAAATACTTGTTGCATACCTGGCAACACAGTAAAGAGTCAGCCAGTAGTAGGAGAAACAAATACGTGCTTATGTTTTATCTTGCTTTGCTTATATATCTTTCTCCTATTATAAAATGAGATGATAAGAATTCCATCTCTGTCTTCATTGTACACAAAGCATCTAACAGCTCTTGACATGTAATATTGGCTTATATGTTTATTGACGTTAGTATGTGTAGAATATCACGTGTTGGGCCAAACATTAAATATCTGAAGAATTATTATTACAAGAAGATTACTAAAATAAGTTTTAAATACCCTTGCTAATGGTGTCATACATGCGAAGTGGTTTCAGTTGTACCCTACTCTTTTCAACCCCATGGGTTGTAGTCCACCGGGCTCCTCTGCCCTCATTAGAATACTGGTGTGGGATGCCATACCCTACTCCAGGGGATCTTCCCAACTCAGGGATTGAGCCAAGGTCTCTTATGTCTCCTGCATTGGTAGGTGGGTTCTTTATCACTAGCACCACCTGGGAAGCTCCATTAATGCTGTCATTGATACTCAAATATTTTGAGAGGCATTTTGCTCACAGAAAAAAGGAAAATGAAAGTAACTGCATAAATCACAGTTTAAAAAAGCAAATCCCCAAATGTCAGATATTGTATCCCTTTAGTGGATAATTACCCTGGAGCTAATTTAGAGACAAAAACAATGTTGGTACCTATAAAATCTCCCCTTGGTTCAGATTCTGTAGGTAGAACCAGTCTAAGTGGAAGGTTTCCTAGGTAATTGCAGAGTGACTAGTAGTAGGAATAGCAGTCACAAAGCATATGCTTATCACTTGCTGCTAGAAACAAATCGTGCTTAAACTTATTGTTTAATACAGTTAAAATATCTTACAAATGAAAAAGTCATTTTAGTTTTCTGTTCTGCAGTGTTTTCAATAATACAGTTCAGTTCAGTTGCTCAGTCGTCTCCGACTCTTTGTGACCCCTTGAATCGCAGCACACCAGGCCTCCCTGTCCATCACCAACTCCCGGAGTTCACTCAGAGTTGTGTCCATCGAATCAGTGATACCATCCAGCCATCTCATCCTTGGTCGTCCCCTTCTCCTCCTGCCCCCAATCCCTCCCAGCATCAAAGTCTTTTCCAATGAGTCAGCTCTTCCCATTAGGTGGCCAAAGTACTGGAGCTTCAGCTTTGGCATCATTCCTTCCAAAGAAATCCCAGGGCTGATCTCCTTCAGAATGGACTGGTTGGATCTCCTTGCAGTCCAAGGGATTCTCAAGAGTCTTCTCCAACACCACAGTTCAAAAGCATCAGTTCTTCAGCACTCAGGCTTCTTCACAGTCCAAGTCTCACATCCATATATGACCACAGGAAAAACCATAGCCTTGACTAGACGGACCTTAGTCGGCAAAGTAATGTCTCTGCTTTTGAATATGCTCTCTAGGTTGCTCATAACTTTCCTTCCAAGGAGTAAGCGTCTTTTAATTTCATGGCTGCAATCACCATCTGCAGTGATTTTGGAGCCCCCCAAAATAAAATCTGACACTGTTTCCACTGTTTCTCCATCTATTTCCCATGGAGTGATGGGACCGGATGCCATGGTCTTCGTTTTCTGAATGTTGAGCTTTAGGCCAACTTTTTCACTCTCCTCTTACTTTCATCAAGAGGCTTTTTAGTTCTTCCCTCAAATTTAAATAGAGATGAATCCAATACATATAATTTTTCCTTAAGTAGTTCCTTAATGTGGAATATGTGTGTACATAGAGATGTGTTTGCTTATTTTTAAAAAGAAAGAAAAAAACAGTTTTATAAGGATATTTTTCAAATACCATAAATTTATCCAGTTGAAGTATAAAATTCATTGGTTTTTCATAGTTCACGGAGTTGTAAAATCCTTAGGATTATCTAATTCCAGAACATTTTCAGCATCTCCAAAAGAAACCCTTTCCACATCCACAATCACCTCCCTCTCCTGTCTGCTTCCCTACAATGTCCAACCTAAGTCAACTACTAATCTATTTTGTCTATCAATTTTCCTATCCTGGACTTTTCTTACAGGACTATTTGTGGCCCTTTGTGATTAATCTCTTTCACTTACAATAATGCTGTGAAGATTCTTCCATGTTGCAGCTTATATCAACACTTCATTCCTTTTTATTGCCACATTGAATTGCATGGTATGAGTAGATCACATTTTGGTTCTCCATTTATTAATGAGTGGGCATTTGAGTTGTTTTCATTTTTCAGCTATTATGAATAATGTTTGCATAGACATTCATGTTCAAATTTTTGTGTTGACATAGGTTTTCATTTCTCTCAGATATATACCTTGTAGTGAAAAGACTGGAGATTGGCTGCACCACTTTACTATAAGGGCTCCCTTGTTTCTCCACATCCTCACCAGTAGTTGTTTTCTGTGTGTATGTGTGTTTTACATACCATTATACCTATCCTAGGAGGTGTAAAGTGGTATTTCAATGTGGTTTTGATTTGCTTTTCCCCAGTAGCTCACATTGTTAACTATCTTTTCATGTATACCTGTTGGGCATTCATTTATCTTCTTTGAAGAAATGTCTGTTCAGACTTTTGCCCACTTTTTTAGTGGGTTAAATTCTTTTTTGTTATATCAAGATTCTGTATCCTTTGCACAATTATTCTACATACAAGCCCTCTATCAGATTTGTGATTTGTAAATATTTTCTGCCACCCTCTGGATTATCTTTTTACTTTCTTGATGTGATTATTTTAAAAACAAAAATCAGACAAATGACTCTAAATGCTAGATTTTGTGGTTAATCTTCCTTGCCATGACTTATCTACAAGTATATATATATATATATATATATATATATATATATATATATATATTCATATTTTTTATTGTTCTTCTCTGAAATTCTAAGTTTTGAATTGAAGCATTTTGAAAAAAAAATATTCTTCATTTCATTATTTCCCAAACTCTGCTCTGTGGTACATAGGTGCTCCATGAGAAATGAGTTCAGTTTCTGAGATAAACTATATTTGATAAATTGAGACTATTGAGAAATTCATTTGCTTTATTGCTGACACTGAGGTCAAATTATTAAAGATGTGAAATTCTGTCTTAAAAATAGCAATATTTCTAAAGTCCTTTAAGGGGATTTTTCCACAAACAACTATTAACAACTAATGATTGTTTTACATAAAACAACTCAACTAGGCTCAGAAACATTAGTGTTGGTGTTTTTTGTTGTTGTTGTTTTTGTATTTTTTTTTCAGAATCACTGTTTTAAACTGTCTTCCAGACTGGTTGTACCTGATTCTTATGATTCCAGGCATTTGTCCTTAAAGAAAAAGTAGTGATTGTCATTTTTTATACAAGAACTAGATATATGGCAACAAAGGGAACTGATATATCAATAAATCATTTCTGCCATCTTTGTTGAATTCAAATTCACAAGGTTGAATTTGATATAAGTATCATATACATAATGAGAATCAAACAAATGATTCCTCTGTATACCAGTCATATAGTTAGAATGTTAAAATTTTGCTTTGGAATGAATCCAGATTCAGTTAATGAGTAGGTCTGTTTCTCTTACAAGGTCTTTCCTATTCTTTGTCTGGCATTACTGCTTCTATCCCATAATTGTATATGCACACATGTCTGTGTGTGTGTGTGTGTGCGTGTGTGTGTGTGTGTGTGTTTGCATTGTATATGTCTCATCAAATTGATTTCAGTGATGGCATTTTCATGGCTTCAAGATGTTGGGTCAGAAGCAATTATATTTTCTTCCTGGTCACTTTGGGTCAGATGATTATTGCTTCATCTCCAGAATCCTAAAATTCTTCCAGGCAGGAAGAGTAGAAAGGGAGAAGGCAAAAGAGATACACTAGCCAAACCTTTCCCCTTTTAAAGTATTTTCTTGGACATTTCTCATGATGACTTCTGTTTATATCTGATTGGCCAACACTGTGTCCCAAGGCTTCCTGATCTTGGTAAGGGGAGGTCATGGAATGTTTTTAAGCAAGGCACATTGTCATCTCTGCAGAAATCGTGCAGAGAAAAATAGTTTCCCATACATACACATCGTTCTTTTCTGTGAAGAAGAAAATTTTATATGTATGGGAAACTAGCAGTCTTTGACCACATGAGGCAAAGGATGAAAGAAAAATCTTAAGTTAGAAAGGGAAAGGACAAATCATCATCACTACTTGTGTTCTCATCCTGAGTTCACAGCAACTCAAAATGTCTCCATTTCCATCAAGAGGTACCCCAGAATCTTAAAACTAAAATAGATGGCATTTTATTCATTATAATTTAATGAACATTTCACAAGATTTTTATTAATAGCAAGAGGACTCTAGAGAGAATGAAATTGAAGACAGAGATATTTTCCCAGCTATAGTATTTTTTAATCAGCTCATCATTTAAATTCCTAACTAGTTAACTTCCCTTATGCATTTACTTCTGGGTAAACTAATCAGTCATTCTTTAAACAAATATTTATTGATATTTGCCTTAACTGATGCCAGGCACAGTGCATCTAGCAAATAAGACCAAAAGATTTTTGGGGTCCTCAAACTCTCTTTCTAGAATTGGAGACAGACAGCAAACAGTGAAATAAAGACAAGATAATTTCAGACTGCCATAAGTATAGGAATCAGAGGGTCCTGCTGAACAGTAATGGGGTAAGATGAAGGTAAGGCTGGCCTCTTGTTTATTCCCTAACTCCAGTGAAAGTGAACTCGTTCAGTCGTTCCTGACTCTTTGCAACTGCATGGATAGTAGCCTGCACCAAGTTCCTCTATCCATGGGATATTCAAGGCAAGAGTACTGGAGTGGGTTGCCATTTCCTTCTCCAGGGAATCTTCCCAACCCAGTGATCGAACCCAGGTCTCTCACATTGTAGACAGATGCTTTACCGTCTGAGCCACCAGGGAAGTCTAACTCCAGTACCTAGTATCAAACCTGGCTGAGAGTAGCTGCTCAGTATATACTTGTTGATATTGGATGGATGGAGGCATGAATGGAAAGATGGCTTATTGGTTAGTCTTGGAAAATACCTCTGAAGCAGTACTGTTTGAAATTATACCTGAAGGATGAGAATGAGCTAACAGTGCTAAGAAATGAAAAAATGCATTCCAGGAACAATAAACAGTACTCAAGCCTTGTAGAATATAGCAGTAAGTTAAAATTTAATTCTAAGCAAAATGAGAAGCCATTGAATTGTTTTACATTGATGATCTCATCTTCATAAAATTATGAATTGGTAATTTATTATTGTCTCCATTTTACTATGTGAGAACTGGTCCTAGAAATGATAAAATAACTTACCCAGATTGATGGAGCTAGTAAGAGTGAAATTGGGATTTGATTACAAGAAATTTGACTCCAGAGTCTATCCTTGACCACAATGTACTGTTATAAAGACTCAATAAATACACTGTAATATGTACAGTAACTTGAATAACAGGACCTGTATTGTTAAATCAGCAAAAAGGAGAGAGACTGAAAATAAAATCTCTGCCAACTTAATGGATTTCATTTTTAAGTGTTTTTAAAACATTTCTTAGACTGACTTACAAATTGAAGACATAGCCTAATCTCTCAGAGCCTCCTCTAATTGACTTTGTTTTTCAGCCAGAATTGTGTTCTTGTGATATTTTAGAAATTATATTAGTCTAAGGGGTCTATTTTGTAGTTCTAATGAGCTCTTTTGAGTATATAGAACTTGCAAAAATAAATTTTTCTTGAAGTTTAGAATAACAGCTTGAAAGAGGAAAAACATTACAAGCTCAGGCTAGAAGGTTCACTTTGGCTTCACATCTAAAGCTGTGACTGTACCTTGTGTAACTTATCGATTCTGAAAAATTGAATTTGCCATCTTCTAAGAATACTATCTGGGGCATTTTGTACCTACCCTGGAGCCAGAAACCATATTGCAGCAGTCATTCCTTCATGACCACTTCCAAAAAAGAAGAAATGTAGCCTAACAGGAAAATCTCCAAGTTACTTCCATCAGTGACAATGCTTTTCAATTTTCACATGTACCTCCTCATCATTTTTAAATCCCACAATTCTGAGTTTTAAATTCTTCAACAAATGATGAGAAATTAAAGTGTTTACTGTGGTAACGTCATTAAAAACTTTGGCTATGACCCAGCAATTATGATTATGTACGAATATTTTGTTTGTCAAAATTCATCCTTTTCTCTATTTCCAGCTCATAGTTTATATTGAAACACAAACCTTGGTGAAATATTTAATAGTTCTGATCATGGCTGGAAGGAAATGAAATGTTTACTAGAAAATATTTTATTTTAAACTTCCTTTAAGATGCCTCTTTCCCGCAAAAGGAAAAACAAAACAAAACACAGGGGAATTTTCAATTTAGATAAATTAAAAAAAAAATACAAGAATCCCATGCACTGTATGTTATTCATTCAAATTGACAAAGTCAGTGGTAAATTGATACATTAACCAAGCTTCCTCTTCTGCAGCCCAGAATGTTGTTGTTTTTGTGGGGGGTTTTTGGTGTGTGTGTGTGTGTGTGTGTGTGTGTGTGTGTGTGTTTTGCCACATGGTATGGCTCACAGAATCTGAGTTCCCTAACCAGATTTCAAACCGAGGCTCCTGGCAATAAGAGCTCTGAGTCCTAACCACTAGACTGCCAGGGAATTCCCCAGAACCGTGATTTTCAAAAAAAGCCATTGTTAGGTAACTGTTTATCTATTTCCTCATGTTTTGTTGGTTTGTTTGTATTTTTCTCTCCAGATTCACTTTTAAGTTCTTATTTTCTGTGTTTGCCTTTAATACAGGCTCTAGTACATAGTAGTTACTTTAAAAAAGAAAACAGTGGAAACAATGAATGAGTTCATTCTAGTACTTGAGGTGAGAATAAAATAGAGAAGAAAATAGTAATCCCTTTTGACCTTGTAATTCTACCCACATTGGTTCATAAAATAAGATTTTATGTCATACTCTGATCTTTTTTCTCCCCCTTCCCTTTTTCTTGCCATACCATCTTATATTCCAGTTTCCTTCCCTTCATCCCTAGGGACACATGTTATGTGTCCTAAAAGAGAATATATTTCCAGGGAAACTTCTGTCTGCAAAAGAACATTGATTGTGGTATAAACAAACCTATGAAATTAATTTCAGCATATCTGATGAGTCTTGGAGTCATGAAGAATTGAGAGGCTTTATCACATTCGGGGATGTGGATATACTCTTCCTTAAAACTGAGTTGAGAGACTGTCTTCAGGCTTTATTGTAAATTATTTCCAGCAGCATTTAAAGAACTAAAGACAAGATGCACATGTTTTATTAAAACTTACATATTACAGATGTGGAAATAAAGTCATTTTGGCAATATTAAGTTAAACGGAAAAGGAAGAAACCCAAGGGACATATAATGGGGTTGGCATATATTGCCCACGTAATCTCTCCTTTTTGCCACAATCCCTCTAAGTGAGGCTGTTTGAGAAAGACAAGAAGCATGTAAAATGTTTGGAATTTTGTCATTTTGCTGACGTTTTCTTGGCACTGATGAAAAACATAGCTAAAGCATTGACTAAAATAAGACTTAAAGTTTTTAACAACAACAAAAAAAAAACACTTCTAAAAAAGTAATTTTCACATTGAGGAAATTGTATGAAAATGAAGTCAGTACTTTATGTCATTTATCAGACTTAAAATGAGTTTCATGTTTTAAGTCATGTGAATTTTTGAGATTTTTTTTAAAAGTCAGACTATTGATTTTTAAGACCATTTTTAAGGAAGATGGTTAAGTGGAAATTTTGCCCTAATTTCATTAGTTTTAATGCTTTAAAACCACAATGAGGTACCACTTCACACCAGGCAGAATGTCTGTGATCCAAAAATCTGCAAGCAATAAATGCTGGAGAGGGTGGAGAAAAGGGAACCCTCCTACACTGTTGGTGGGAATACAAACTAGTACAGCCACTATGGAGAACAGTATGGAGATTCCTTAAAAAATTGCAAATAGAACTGCCTTATGACCCAGCAATCCCACTGCTGGGCATACACACCGAGGAAACCAGAATAGAAAGAGACACGTGTACTCCGATGTTCATTGCAGCACTGTTTATAATAGCCAGGACATGGAAACAACCTAGATGTCCATCAGCAGATGAATGGATAAGAAAGCTGTGGTACATATACACAATGGAGTATTACTCAGCCGTTAAAAAGAATACATTTGAATCAGTTCTGATGAGATGGATGAAACTTGAGCTAATTATACAGAGTGAAGTAAGCCAGAAAGAAAAACGTCAATACAGTATACAAATGCATATATGTGGAATTTAGAAAGATGGCAATGATGACCCTGTATGCAAGACAGCAAAAAAGACACAGATGTGTATAGCAGACTTTTGGACTCAGAGGGAGAGGGAGAGGGTGGGATGATTTGGGAGAATGGCATTCTAACATGTATACTATCATGTAAGAATCAAATCGCCAGTCTGTGTCCGATGCAGGATACAGAATGCTTGGGGCTGGTGCACGGGGATGACCCAGAGAGATGTTATGGGGAGGGAGGTGGCAGGGGGGTTCATGTTTGAAATTACATGTTGTTTACACCACAAGCAATATGAGAATGCTTGATTAAGAAAAAAGAAAAAAGAAAGCCTTAAAGCCATCCAAATATGAGACCTTTTGAGTTAATGTTTTTGCCACAACTAAGGTGTAATATCTAGGTTTCATTATTTTCTCTAGGATTTCCAATTTTTTCTTTTAAGGAAAGATCAAGTTTGTATTAATAGATTAATCTCATTAAGTTGCCCTCATGTCATGAGGTTTGACTGAGTTTTAATAAGTTTCTGGGGAAAATAGCCTTGAATGTGACATTATATAAATGGAATCGGAATATATAGGGTAACAGAAATACTAGCAAGATCCATTCTAAAGACCACAGGTGAAGAGCTAGAAATAATGAGTGAAATTGTTTTTGGTATGATTTCTGATCAATTACCCAAATTGGCAGAGGTAGTACAAGTGGTAGTTGAACAAACTCTAAAATGCAGATTTATAATTACATTCAATGCTTCTCAGAGATTTGGGTTTCACCTCAAGTTGATAGAGTTAATAAATTAAAGCCTTAATGCCTTGTTTAATATTTCATAAGAAAACTACATTTTGTTTTGCTGCTCAGTACTTAAAAGCAGTTTATTGTGGTAATTTTAGAACTATTTACATGGATTTTATGTATTTGTTTGTTTAATTTTATTTGCTTATTGTTTTTAGGCCTATCACTTGCATTGGAAATTTGTTTTCCAATTAATAAATGACCCACTTGAAGGTACTATGCTGTGCTTAGTCTCTCAGTCGTGTCCGACTCTTGTGACCCCATGGACTGTAGCCCACCAGGCTCTTCTGTCCATGGGATTCTCAAAGTAACCATATGCATGGCTTCCCAGGTGGCTCAGTGGTAAAGAATCTGCTTGCAAAACAGGAGATGAGATTTTGATCTCTAGGTCAGGAAGAAGATCCCCTGGAGAAATAAATGGCAACCCAGTCCAGTATTCTTGCTTGGGAAATCCCATGGAGAGAGGAGCCTAGCGGGCTATACTGCATGGGGTTGCAAAAGAGTAGGACGTGACTTAGCGACCAAACAACCACCACGTGTATATTATTTGAACTATAGTTTTCTTAAATAATTAGAATATGATAACATCTCAATAAAATTATGTAATTCATAAAAATTATAAATTAATAGGTAACATTAGACATTATGTACTTATTACATACTAGATACTATACTAAGCCTTTTTTGGGCAGTCATTTTTTCAAGCTTTCTTTAAATTTTTAATTAGAGAATAATTGCTTTATAACGTTTTGTTGATTTCTGCTGTATAACAATGCACATCAGCTACAAGTATACATACACTCCTCTCTCTTGAGCCTCCCTCCCACTCACCCCATCTCTCCCCTCTGTGTCATCACAGAGCACCAAGCTGAGTTCCCTATGCTATACAGCTATTTCCCACTAGCTGTCTGTTTTACACATGGCAGTGTATATATGGCAATTTATAAAATAACAGAGCTAGATGCCATAGATGGCACTAGTGGTAAAGAACCTGCCTGCCAATGCAGAAGACAGAAGAGACTCAGGTTCGATCCCTGGGTTGGGAAGATCCCCTGGAGAAGGGCATGTCAACCCACTCCAGTTGGTTGAATAATTTCTTGCCTGAAGAATCCCATGCACAGAGGAGCCTAGCAGGCTACAGTCCATAGGGTCACACAGAGTCAGACATGACTGAAGTGACTTTGCATGCACACACTCCATATCTAAATATTAGAGATATGGAAACTGAGGGACAGAAACATTAAATAAACTAAGATCATGTATCCAGTAAAATTGACTATAGTATCAGAAACAGAATTTGAATCAGTAAATCAAGCCTCTAGAGCCCACATGCCTGACCACTGTACTAGAGTTTATTAATGATTCTAAAGGTACGTCAAGGTCCTATGATGCCATGGGGTGTGCAGCAGCCACACTTATTATGTGTATGTAGAACACAGGGCTAGATATTGTGGGTACCCAATAAACATTTGTTGAAAGGATGTATGAATGAAAGTGAATAGGTGAATTCAGGAATGAATATGTACTAATAAGATTTACTAGTAGAGAATTTGGCATAACAAACTCTGGCATATAATTTACTATACATTTTAAGGTAATTCCATAGCCAAAGTTGAAATATATGATTGATTTTTAACATTTACATAGCCTTTTCCAAGAAATTAAATTTTTCTTTTATTCCACAGTTTTTAAAGATGTTGAAACTCAGTTTAGTCTCTCAGTCATGTCTGACTCTTTGCAATTTCATGGACTGAAGCACGCCAGGCTTCCCTATCCATCACCAACTCTCGGAGCTTTTTCAAACTTATGTCCGTCGCATTAGTGATGCCATTCAACCATCTCATCCTCTGTCTTCCCCTTCTCTTTCTTCAATCTTTCCAAGCATCAAGGTCTTTTCCAGTCAGTTATTTGCATCAGGTGGCCAAAGTATTGGAGTTTCAGCTTCAGCATCAGTCCTTCCAGTGAATATATATTCAGGACTGATTTCCTTTAGGATTGACTGGCTTGATCTCCTTGCAGTCCAAAGGATGCTCAAAAGTCTTCTCCAGCACCACAATTCAAAAGCATCAATTCTTCAGCACTCAGCTTTCTTTATAGTCCAACTCTCACATCCATACATGACCACTGGAAAAATCATAGCTTTGACTAGACGGACCTTTGTTGGCAAAGTAATGTCTCTGCTTTTTAGTATGCTGTCTGGGTTGGTCATAGCTTTTCTTCCAAGGAGCAAACATCTTTTAATTTCATGGCTGTAATCACCATCTGCAGTGGTTTTCGAGCCCCCCCAAAGTAAACTCTGTCACTGTTTCTATTGTTTCCCCACCTATTTGCCATGAAGTGATGGGACCAGATGCCATGATCTTAGTGTTTTGAATGTTGAGCTTTAAGCCAACTTTTTCACTCTCCTCTTTCACTTTCTTTTTTTTTTTCATTTTTTTCATTTTTGTTTTTACTTTATTTTACTCTACAATACTGTATTGGTTTTGGCATACATTGACATGCATCCTCAAGAGGCTCTTTAGTTCTTCTTCGCTTTCTGCCATAACGGTGGTGTCAACTGCGTACCTGAGGTTATTGATATATCTCCTGGCAATCTTGAAAAATGGATTTTGGAGAAATAAATCTACTGCATTAACTACCACCATGAGTCCCATGAAGACAAATCAAATCCTATGAGATTTTTTTTTTTTTCCTTACCAGTGTACTAGTTGTGGCCTCCAGGTGTCTCAGTGGTGAAGAATCTTCCTTCAATCCAGGAGACACAGTTTTGATCCCTGAACTGGGGAGATCTCCTGGAGTAGGAAATGGCAACCCATTCCAGTATTCTTGCCTGGAAAATTCTATGGACAGCGGATCCTGGTGAGCTGCAGTCCATGGGTGACAAAGAATCAGTCATGACTGAGCATGCATGAACACACACGTACTTAGTTGACCAAGTTGACCGAGACTGACACTTGGTTTGAACATAATAATTATTCATTGTTAAACATTTTACAGAGTAAAAGTGTATGATTCATAGTCAGCAGACCTAAATTTTGATCCATATTTAGCCACTAGCCTGGTGGTTGTGTTTTAATTTTACCTCTGTTGACTCATAGCTATAAAAGAGGAGTCATAAGCATCCATTTTTTATAATGATATAAAATAATGTATTAGAAAAACATTTAGAAAACTATAAGCAATTTTTAAAAGTTTCTCAGAATGTGTTCAATGGAAAGTTGTTAATTTATTTTGAAACAAGTGTTCTGTGATCAAGTATATTTAAAACATTAGTTGAATTGAGTTCCTTTGTTTAATACTTCACCAAACTTTAATAATGTTAATATGTCTTTGGATTATCCAAGTACTTATTATATTATGCAAAATTTCACAAGTTTATTTTACAATGCTGCCATTTCTTTATAAAATATTTCATAAGGAAACACTGTGTGTGTGTTAGTCACTCAGTCGTGTCCGACTCTTTGCTACCCCATGGACTGTAGCTCACCAGGCTCTTCTGTCCCATGGGGACTCTCCAGAGAAGAATACTAGAATGGTTGCTATTCCCTGTTCTAGGGTATCTTTCCAACCCAGGTCTCCCACATTGCAGGCAGATTCTTTACTGTCTGAGCCACCAGGGAAGCCCATGAATACTGAGAGGGTAGCCTATCCCTTCTCCAGGGGATCTTCCTGACTCAGAATGGAACCAGGGCCTGCTGCCTTGCAGGTGGGTTCTTTACCAGCTGAGCTACCAGAGAAGCCCTACTGGTTAAGCCCAAAACTGATGAGATTGCATTATTAGTAGTTTAGTACCCCAAATGCAAATTAGTAAAAAATTCCATGTAATCAAGATATTCTGGATATATTAAATAAAAATAAAGGAAGCTTTGTAGCATTAATAGCTACACATAGCTTTAGAGTAGTGATTGTAATTTTGATAACAGAGACAGAAATAGAATTATGGAAACATTCCCAAAGTGTGGGAACATCGTTATCATCCTTATCAGAAAGAGATAGAGGACTGACAGTCAGTAGAGAGGCTGGGATTTCAAACTCTAGAATATGTCTTTCTATTTGAAGTTTTCTCATTCCCCTATGTTTATGAAATTTATACTGGCTGCTGAGTTGGAAAGCTGAGTCAGGTTCAGGGGTTTATTCTCTGCCAAGTGAATGGAATTTAGGTAGTTATCACCAACTGGGAAAGGAAAACATATCCCTTGATTTCAGTCATGTGTAGTGTTTTACTGTTTTCAGCCTCTCAGATCATTCTAAGGAGGGTAAATGCTAAAGAATTCTCTTTTTCTGCTAAATTGTCTGAAGAGTCAAGATGCGGAGAATAGGAGAAAGCTAAATTATTTGGGGAATAATAAAAAAGGAGATTTAGATCTTGGGAAAGATCTCTGAAGAATGAACGTTAAGACTTTTAAGCCTGAAAAAAAAAGATTCATTTCTGCTCCCCAACCCAATGAATAAAAGGCAAGACATAGTAACAGCCACCAAAATAAAAAAAGGTTTATGACAGCCGCTGAGATACCTGATGGATATTTTAGTGATGTAACTACGTCCTGTCCCCACCTTAGACCTTCAGCAGTGTCCCCATCACTTGCTGATTCCTTGTAGAGTGGACTGGATTGGCTGTGGATGGATGTGATAAAGTGGTAGTGGGTGAAGCTAGCCTGTGGTTGAGAACAGAGGTTGCTGATGGTATCTTGTTTACCCAGTGGAGGCTGGTGGAGTCTCCCAGGAGGCCCATGGAAGTCTGGATTTGACTTGGGCCTTGGGCCAAAGTTGTTAAGAAAGTCCCTGAGGCTCCCACACATTGTCACCCAGCCCTCCAGGGCCCTTTACTGGGGTTAGGGCCTCAAAAAACCTCATGCAAATGATACTGAAAAATATTTACCCTCCTTTATAATTAAATTTACATATTTCCAGTTCCCTTACAGCAGAGCACAGCATAGCCTTGACCTTCTTACTCCACTGATGACAGGAGGCCAAGTAAAGAAACATCAAGGACTAGATAGGAATTGCTCTGCTCCACAGTATCCGTCACCCATCCTCCCATGCCTGGGATTGCCCTCCAGTGGGCCCTGCACTCAGGGGAATGAGTAGTCCAGGCCCATCTTCCCACATGGAATCCTAGAGAGCAAAAGCGACTAAGGAGATTATAAAACAAATATGTCAAGGGAAGTGTCCAAAGGGGACATGCCAAGGGTAAAGAAGAGCTTTAATTTGCTTATAAAATGGAAAGTCCTGGGCTTCTCATAGTAACTGCAGTTAAAAAACAACCCCTGCTCTTATGCATTTTATGACTCTTGAAAAACAAAACCCATGTGTAAAGGGACAACACAATTATACTATGTACTATGACTAACACAAGGGTGCCTTTGTGGCCTACGGTATCAGTTCAGTTCAGTCGCTCAGTCGTGTCCGACTCTTTGCGACATGAATCACAGCACGCCAGGCCTCCCTGTCAATCACCAACTCCCGGAGTTCACTCAGAGTCACGTCCATCTAGTCGGTGATGCCATCCAGCCATCTCATCCTCAGTCGTCCCCTTCTCCTCCTGCCCCCAATCCCTCCCAGCATCAAAGTCTTTTCCAATGAGTCAACTCCTCGCATGAGGTGGCCAAAGTACTGGAGTTTCAGCTTTAGCATCATTCCTTCCAAAGAAATCCCTGGGTTGATCTCCTTTAGAATGGACTGGACTCTCAACAGTCTTCTCCAACACCACAGTTCAAAAGCATCAATTCTTCAGTGCTCAGCCTTCTTCACAGCCCAACTCTCATATCCATACATGACCACAGGAAAAACCATAGCCTTGACTAGACGAACCTTAGTCGGCAAAGTAATGTCTCTGCTTTTGAATATGCTCTCTAGGTTGCTCATAACTTTTCTTCCAAGGAATAAGCATCTTTTAATTTCGTGGCTGCAATCACCATCTGCAGTGATTTTGGAGCCCCCCAAAAATAAAGTCTGACACTGATTCCACTGTTTCCCCATCTATTTCCCATGGAATGATGGGACTGGATGCCATGATCTTCATTTTCTGAATGTTGAGCTTTAAGCCAACTTTTTCACTCTCCTCTTTTACTTTCATCAAGAGGCTCTTTAGTTCCTCTTCACTTTCTGCCATAACGGTGGTATCATCTGCATATCTGAGGTTATTGATATTTCTTCCGGCAATCTTGATTCCAGCTTGTGTTTCTTCCAGTCCAGCGTTTCTCGTGATGTACTCTGCATATAAGTTATATAAGCAGGGTGACAACATACGACCTACGGTATATGCTTCATAAATCCTGTTATAGTGAATAAAATTGAACTAGAGATTGGGGAAGGAAGAATCTCTGGTCCTTGAGTATTTCTCTAGACAGTGTACTATGTTATTTTTAATTAATGGAGCTAATGATTAACATTTTTGGACAATTTCATACCAGAGGAAGGCAGTAGCTTCCAAATAGAGACCTATGATTTCGAAGATGCTCTGTGGTGACCAAAATGGGAAGGAAATCCAAAAAGAGGGGATATCTGTATACATAGGGCTGATTCACTTTGCTGTACAGTAGAAACTAACACAATGTGGTAAAGCAACTAGACTTCTATAATTAAAAAAAAAAATTCAATGAAATTTTAGCTGCAAGATGCTCTGCTGCTCTTCAGCTATCCCACTTCTGCTCCTGTCTCACAGTCTTGCAGCTTCTGTGTCTTCTGTCTTGCTTGCCCTGTCCCTGGATATCTGTATGTCAACTCTCCCACTTTATACAGATCTCTGATAAGTGTCACTTTTTCAGAAAGGATTTCCCTGATCTTTGTTGTAGTTCAGTTGCTCAGTCATGCCTGACTCTTTGTGAACCCATGAACTGCAGCACACCAGGCTTCCCATCCTTCACCATCTCCCAGAGCTTGCTGAAACTCATGTCCATTGAATCAGTGATGCCATCCGAACGTCTCATCCTCTGTCATCCCCTTCTCCTACTGCCTTCAATCTTTCCCAGCATCAGGGTTTCTTCTGTTTTTTCTGCAAGGGGGGCAGTTGGTGGGTCTCTTCTAATGAGTCAGCTCTTCATATCAGGTGGTCAAAATACTGGAGCTGGAGCTTCAGCTTCAGCATCAGTCCTTCCGATGGATATATAGGACTGATTTTCTTTAGGATTGACTGGTTTGGTCTCCTTGCAGTCCAAAGGACTCTCAAGAGTCATCTTCAACACCACAGTTCAAAAGCATCATTTCTTCAGTGCTCAGCCTTCTTTATGGTCCAACTCTCACATTCCTACTACCAGAAAAACCATAGCTTTGACTGTATGGACCTGTGTTGGGAAAGTAATGTCTCTGCTTTTTAATATGCTGTCTAGGTTTGTCATAGCTTTCAAGGAGCAAGCGTCTTTTAATTTCATGGCACTCATCTTAAATGTCACTTTTTCATAAAGGACTTCCCTGATCTACTTACATAAAATTAGCTCCGTTGTCAGCCCCGACCTGCAGTTTCCCACCCATTCTCTATCCATTATGTTACTGTAGGCATCTTTATAGCTTTATCATTTCCTGGTTTATGTTTATTTATGTTCTATTTCTTTTCGTTAAAATTGTAAGAGCCAAGAGAATACAGATGCATCTTGGTCAGTTCACTGATGATAGATTATGCCTAGAATAATTTCTTGCATATAATAGGCATGTAAGAAATATTTTTTTTAGTGAATAGTGTTAAACAAAAGGAGTTCTATGTTATACTTCCCATTATCCTATATAAATAATCTTATATAAATCATAGTGCATATATATTATTTTTATGTTTTCAAAAATAGTAGTTTTTTAAAATGCATTTATTTTTTACTGACGTATAGTTGATTTAAAATGTATTAGCTTCAGGTGTACAGCAAAGTGATTCTGATATATATATATGAATAGCGCTGCAGTGAACATTGGGATGCATGTATCTTTTTGAATTATGGTTTTCTCTGGATATATTTCTTTGAGCCCCCTTTTTTTTGGGGGGGGGAGGCAAGAATACTGGAGTGGGTTGCCTTTCCCTTCTCCAGGAGACCTTCCTGACCCAGGGCTTGAACCCAAGTCTCCCACATTGTAGGCAGATGCTTTACCGTCTGAGCCACCAGGGAAGTCTGGATTTCTGCCCAGGAGTGGGGTTGTTGGATCATATGGTGTGTGCTCAGTCGTGTCCAACTCTGCAACCCCATGGACTGCAGCCCACCAGGGTTCCCTGTCCATAGTCTTTTACAAGCAGGAACACTAGCGAAGGTGATATGGTAGCTCTATGTTAGTTTTTTAAGGACCCTCCGTACTGTTCTCCATGCTGTATTACATTCCCACCCACAGTGAAGAGAAAGGTTCCATTTTCTCCACACTCTCTTCAGCATTAGTTATTTGTAGACTTTTTGATGAGGGCCGTTTTGACCTGTGTAACATGATACCTCATTTTAGTTTTAATTTGCATTTTGCTAATACTTACTGATGTTGAGCATCTCTTTTTGTGCCTTTTGTCCATCTGTGTGTCTTCTTTGCAGAAATGTATGTTTAGGTCTTCTGCCCATTTTTTGAGTTGTAGGAGCTGTTTGTTTATTTTAGATATTAATCCATTGTTGGTTGAATCATTTGCAAATATTTTCTCCCATTCTGTGGGTTTTCAACAAATAGCGTAGAAGAATGGTTTACTTGAGAGTAATGTGAGGATAACCGTGTGACTGTGACTGTTAACCTCCATCATTATAATTTTTCATACTTGAAACCTCTTGCCTCTTTAAGACATGCAAAGAATATATATATGTGTGTGTGTTTTAAATTTTGCATTCAGTTGTGGTTTCCTACAGCTTTCCTCCCTTTAGTAATAGCTCTGGTGATGCTTTTTCACCCAAGAAGTCCTTAAAAGGACATTCATGATTATAGTAACACACAAAAAACAATAGGAGAACATAGCACAGGGGAAAATATAAATGAGAAAGGAAACTATTTTGCCTACAGAAACACACATTCAGCTATCTGCATTTCTCATATTATTAAAAATATCTTTGCTTGGTTGAAACCATTTTGTTTCCATGCTAACTTCTCATTTGCTTCCCCTGTGAACTTTTTAAATTCCAAGTTTGGCAGCAGTTTTGTTTTCCTTGGAACTGAGTACTGTGCAACATTCTGTTAGCTAAAGGCAGTGATGTAGAAATTGATTATTAAAAATAAAAGAGGAATTTATTTCATAAGGATGAAAATTAGTGTCAAGGAAGTTAGGATTTTCAAAATGCTTTACATAACAAATTATGTTTCTTGCAAGGAAGTATATTTTGTTTCCTGGGAATAAATTTAAGCATCTTCTTTTTACCCATCCTGATTAATGGGAACTGAGAATGAAGGAAAGGTATACATTTTTAAAGATAATTCCTTCTGTTTGCTATGTGTAGTCATAAACTTGGTGACCTGTATGTCCTCAAACATCCTGGTTAGATGTTTATTAAAATATTATTACCCAGAGAATTAAGAAGCCCTATATTCTTTATCAAACAGAATATATTTGAATTTCCCATTTATTATTTATGTTTTAGTCTTACTTTCTCTCTCTCTCCTGTAGTTTTAGAACTTTTGTATAACAGATTATAAAATCAGAATTCCTCCTCCAAAAAGAGTATCATATCATATTAATAAACTTTCTTTCTCTTTTCCCAGAGTCGCCTAGGTATCATACTGCTGTTCACTTATCTTGAACATTTAGTCCATATAAATTCAATTGCAAAAAGAAAGAAAAAATGATTCCACAAATTCTACTTCTGCTCCTCATTGTCAGTGCATGACCCATTTCTATCTTTCATCTAATCACAAGATAATATCAAATGACTACGTTGGACGTCTGCACCTTAACACTGATTCTACCTATCGATTCAAAGGATGTTTTGACTTTTTCACCGGTGTGACATCAACATCAATTTGCATGGAATTCTGTAATTAATTGACTTATGATGCAAGTTCACTTCTTCAGTATTTATTATAACTAATTTTTTTTTCATTTGTCTGATCATTAATAAAGAGAGTGGGGCTAGGGAGGTATCGCTGTGCTTTCTAAAACTTATAGTCTACGGTTCTGCTTTAATGGGAATACTGATGAGCGGTCAAATGCTTCATTTTAATTTAAATAATCTGTAGTATTAAATAAGTCAGGCAGTTTTTCATACTATGAATAGCTTTTTAAAAAATGATACTAAAAGAATGGTGTTCATTTTAGTCTTGGATCCATGATCTGAGGGCAGTGCTGTAAAGTAAATAATGTAAACAGTGTAAACATTTCAGATGCTATCATCTATGAATATGAAGCTGATCCTCACTCAGCCCTCACCTGTGCTGGGTATTCAATGATCTTGGGAAGGAATAGAGCCCTGATACCCTGACAAGTACCCCCTCCCCCGGCCAACCTCTTTCTCAGCATTTAATAAACAAATGCAAGAAAATACTGTAGTAAACCTCATACATTCAGCACTGAAATAATGTTAAATTTTGGCTCAAATTACTTTAATGAAAAATAGGTTTTTAATGATAAAGCCGCTTGTATGATTTCCTCAAGTCCAAAGGGACAAAAATCTTTGTTACTTTCCTTTCCCTCTCTTATTGCATGTCTTATTGAATAGAGGGTATTCCAGTATCTCATTCACTACTTCAGAATTTATTATTTTTAAAAAATTTTGCATAGCATATAGATTACTGTAACTTTTAATTACCTTTAAAAATGTAGTAGCAGTATCATTTGGAAATACTACCACATGCTTGGTCAACTCAGATTTTTAAAAAATATTATAATAATTGTATTAATTGGAATTCCCTGGTGGCTCAGATGGTAAAGAATCTGCCTGTTATACAGGAGACCCAGGTTTAATCCCTGGGTTGGGAAGGTCTCCTGGAGAAGGGAATGACAACCCACTCCAATATTCTTGCCTGGAGAATTCAATGGACAAAGGAGCCTGGTGGGCTACAGTCCATGGGGTCACAAAGAGTCAGACATGACTGAGCAACTAACAAACACAAACACACACACACAATGATAAGTATATAATGATACAATGAAATAGAATTCCTTTGGCCTAAATCTTTCTCATTAGTTTATTGTATACTGCAAGGAAATAACTCTGTCTGATACATAACACATTTAGTATAATTACTATTTTATAGTTTATTTTTAAAAGTCAGAGAGTGAAACTATTGGAAGTTTATAAGTTTAGTTTATAAATTATCAGATTCTCTTCTGTTGTAAGTGAAGACCCAAATGAGTCACATTTGGAATGTTTTTATTGTTTGACTAAAAGTTGTCTTTAAGAGAGTTAATGGCAGAGGGCAGTGAATCCCAAGTTTTTCTTTAGTTCTGATCTTGGAGAAATGTTACGTTCTTGACTTAGCACCTGTCATCATTAAATATTCTCCCTTAAATTAGTATAAGTGGATTACAAATTATGTTTGTTATTTATTTACTTCTTTTTATTTTTATACTCATGCATAGGCACCCCACTCCAGTACTCTTGCCTGGAAAATCCTATGGATGGAGGAGCCTGGTAGGCTACAGTCCATGGGGTCGCTAAGAGTCGGACATGACTGAGCAACTTCACTTTCCCTCTTCACTTTCATGCATTGGAGAAGGAAATGGCAACCCACTCCAGTGTTCTTGCCTGGAGAATCCCAGGGACAGGGGAGCCTGGTGGGCTGCCGTCTATGGGGTCGCACAGAGTTGGACACGACTGAAGCGACTTAGCAGCAGCAGCAGCAGCATAGTAGAATTTACCGTTACCCTGCTAGTTTAAATTCACTAGCAAGAAGATGATGGTTGTAACAACGTTTTATAAATTGTTTTCTTATGAAGACCTAGACAAAATAGTGAGAGAAGAGTAAGTAAGCTTTCTGCTTAAAAATCATTTTTCTCTTATCAGTCTAGTACCCAAGTTTATCATCTCTTTATAGTTGCCAAAACAAGCATCTCATTTCCCTACTATAAATCAAAGTCTCCCAAAATTTCAGTAAGATGACTGAAATGTGTCAATTATTTTGATAGTTCTAGTGAGTAATTGATTAAATATTCTTACTTTATGTTCTGAATCAGACTGTTTCATTGATTGATTAATATTTAATCATAATTAACTTTAAATTAGCATTAATGAATATTTACTGGCAGATGTACGCCAATAAATCTACAAATTGAAAAATTAAAGCATTAAGGACAGATCACCTAGGCAAGCATTCAATTTTACGTGATGACTATCTTTGTCTAATTCACCCAGGACTGTGTGCTAGCCAAACTATACTTAAATCATTACAGTAATTATTAGGCTTATAATTACAAGGCTTATAATAATTGACTATCTTATTAAAAATGAATAATTATACCATGAGCATTTCTCATGTAACTTTTAAAGCTTTTAGAAGTCAAATTTTAATTGCTATATTCTTTTCTTTTATATACTATAATGTTTTGAATAGCTCCTCTTATGTTGGACAGCACGGTGTAACTACCAGATTTTTACAATTTTATTTACTGATCAAAGGGTGTGGATATTTAATAGTATATAGTATGTATTAAAATTAACATATATGTTGTGTGTCTGTATAAGTGTGTTGTATATATATGTATATATATCTCAGTATGTCTGTTTTCTATATAATAACAGTATGTGTATACTTATCTCCCTAAATCCTCACCTAATATTCAACATAAGCAATTTTCAAATAAAGTAGGCAACAGTAGTTTTTTGTTATTGTTTATCCTGAGTTTCTTTCACTTCTAATAAAATTAGTTGTTTCCCATAAACCTCTTGACTTGATATTTATTGTGTAAATTGTCCTTACCCTGTCTTCCAGTTATTTACTAGGGTTGTATTTCTTTAAAATGTGTAGAGTTCTTAGTGGACTGAAGATGTTATTCTTTACCTACCATTTGAATGGTGAAGTCGCTCAGTCATGTCCAACTCTCTGCGACCCCATGGACTGTAGCCTACCAGGCTCCTCCATCCATGGGATTCTCCAGGCAAGAATACTGGAGTGGGTTGCCATTTCCTTCTCCAGGGGATCTTCCTGACCCAGGGATCGAACCCAGGTCTCCTGCATTGGAGGCAGAAGCTTTAACCTCTGAGCCACCAGGTTGATATTTTACCAGTATGACATTTGTAAAGGCACTTGAAGATTTCAGTTATCCTGATCAGTTGATCTGACCTTTTTTTAAATTTGGAAATTCTTTTTTTTATTCTAAGATGGTTTAAGTATTTGTTTTCATTTTGTTCCAATACTTACAGTTTAATCTTTTAAAAATAACTCTTTTTATCTGCTGCTTTTAATATAGGTTCAGCTCTATATTTTTTCATATTTCTATTGACTGAATAATTCATCAAAAACTCATTAATTTTTGTATTTTCTTTTTCACGTTTTGTTACTACATGTACTTGAGTTGAACTGTCCACTACATTTCATTCATTTATATTTTGAGTTATGAAGCATTATCCTATAATTTGAATTAAATTTTAATATTTAAATATGCTTTAATGACCACTAGGGCATATTTATCCCTTCTGATATTTTGATTCTTAGTTTATTCTCTCAGATAAAATTTGGGTTCTTTTTTTTCAATATCTTTTAAAAATGTAAGCAACTTTTTATTGAAATTGAGTTAAACCTATAAATTTATTTGGGTAGAAATGAACATAATTTTATTGATTTAACTTCTCAAACAGGAGCATTTTATGTTCATCAGTGAAGCTTTACCATTTTCTGTGTATGATTATCAAACATTTCTTGATAATGTTCAAAAGCATATTACTTTTTGTTGCTATTGTGAACAGTTTCTTTGTCTTTTGTTGTCAAAGTCAACGCAATTGAATAGAAAAACTAATATATATAAACATGCTTTACAGTATGTCTTGTTAGCATGACAGCTTCTTATTGGTAAGGAGTTCTTTCAGTGGTACACATGACTAGTGAGTGACTAGACAGAGAAATGGAATTTTATTCTTCTTGGTTGATACTTGCATTTTCTTAATATTCTTCATGGTAAATGTTATTTTCAGCAAATAAATATCATGATCTGAAGCAAAGTAGCTCAGTGCTGTTACAACTCTGGAAATAACTTGATAATGTCTTATAGTCTGTGTTTTTATAGAAATCTATATTTGTAACTTTGGGGGTGTATTTCAGATTAAATAATTTTTGCTCCTTAGAACTCTCATATTTTTGTGATTTATAAACACAGAATTTAAAATTATTGAAATATTTTGGCCTTCTGGTTCTTTTTTTTTTTTTTTAAATTTTAAAATCTTTAATTCTTACATGCGTTCCCAAACATGAACCCCCCTCCCACCTCCCTCCCCATAACATCTCTCTGGGTCATCCCCATGCACCAGCTCCAAGCATGCTGTATCCTGCATCAGACATAGACTGGCGATTCAATTCTCTGGTTCTTATCATTTCTGACAGTAGGCTAGGCTACACTAGTAGATTTCTGCAGGATGTTTTGTTAATAAACTACAAGCTTAATGCCATGTAAATAAAGCTTAACATGGTTTAACATCTCTCTAGAATGTTCCTGACACAGACTAGAAAAGCTGTATATTAGCAGACTTATTTAGTCACACAGTGATATTAAAATATCTTCAAAACAACGAATAACTGAAATATTAGGTATCAAGCCAGAAGTTGATTTTTCTTTTCAATCTGTTTGCAGGACACAAGTTAACCTTAAAAATGCATTCTAATATACAGTAGGTACGGACAAATAATTTTTGATTCCACTATACAAGGTACTTAGAATAGTTAAATTCATACAGTCAGAAAGCGCATTGTTAGATGCAGAGGGTAGGGGTTAGGCTGGGGAGGACTTAGTGTTTAATAGGGACAGTTTCAGTTGAGGAAAGTGAAAGACTAGGGAGATGGCTGATGGTGAGAGTTGCACAACAATGTGAATATACTTAGTGTCATAAATATACAGTGAAATATATATATATAGCTAAAATAGTATGTTATGTGGCCTTTACCATAATAAAAAAGAATTTTTCAAAAGAGCTGTATTACTTTAGATATGTTAATTTATATTCATGAGGGCTATTTAATACCTTACTGTTAAAACATAGGTTTCAAAAAGCCTGCTGCTGCTGCTAAGTTAGACACTTCAGTTGTGTCCAACTCTGTGCAACCCCATAGATGGAAGCCCACCAGGCTCCCCTGTCCCTGGGATTCTCCAGGAAAGTACACTGGAGTGGGTTGTCATTTCCTTTTCCAAGGCATGAAAGTGAAAAGTGAAAGTGAAGTCACTCAGGCGTGTCTGACTCTTAGCGACCCCATGGACTGCAGCCTGCCAGGCTCCTATGTCCATGAAAGAGTAGAAACCGTTGCCATGTAAATAGGTATAATTTAATTTACTGTCAAGAATTTGCTGGCAAGAGTTTAATTTACTGGCAAGAATATGCAGAAGAAATATACAAAAAAGATCTTCATGACCCAAATAATCACGATGGTGTGATCACTCACCTAGAGCCAGACATCCTGGAAAGCGAAGTCAAGTGGGTTTTAGGAAGCATCACTATGAACAAAGCTAGTGGAGGTGATGGAATTCCAGCTGAGCTATTTCAAATCTTGAAAGAGGATGCTGTGAAAGTGCTGTGCTCAATATGTCAGCAAATTTGGAGAACTCAACAGTGGCCACAGAACCGGAAAAAGTCAGTTTTCATTCCAATCCCAAAAAAAGGCAATGCCAAAGAATGTTCAAACTACTGAACAATTGCACTCATCTCACACTCTAGCAAAGTAATGCTCAAAATTCTCCAAGCCAGGCTTCAACAGTACATGAACCGTGAACTTCCATATGTTCAAGCTGGATTTTAGAAAAGGCAGAGGAACAGAGATCAAATTGCCAACATCCATTAGATCATTGAAAAAGCAAGAGAGTTCCAGAAAAACATCTACTTCTGCTTTATTAACTATACCAAAGCCTTTGACTGTGTAATCACAACAAACTGTGAAAAATTGTCCAAGAGATGGGAATACCAGACCACCTGACCTGACTCTTGAGAAATCTGTATGCAGGTCAGGAAGCAACAGTTAGAACTGGACTTGGAACAACAGACTAGTTCCAAATCGGGAAAGGAGTACATCAAGGCTGCATATTGTCATCCTGCTAATTTAACATATATGAAGAGTACATAATGAGAAATGCTGGGCTGGAGGAAGCACAAGCTGGAATCAAGATTACCAGGAGAAATATCAATAACCTCAGATATGCAGATGACACCACCCCCATGACAGAAAGCAAAGAACTAAAGAGCTTCTTGATGAAAGTGAAAGAGGAGAGTGAAAAAGTTGGCTTAAAACTCAACATTCAGAAAACTAAGATCATGGCATCTGGTCCCATCACTTCATTTCAAATAAATGGGGAAACAGTGGAAACAGTGTCAGGCTTTATTTTGGGTGGCTCTAAAATCACTGCAGATGGTGACTGCAGCCATGAAATTAAAAGATGCTTGCTCTTAGAAGAAAAATTATAAACAACCTAGACAGCATATTAAAAAGCAGAGACATTACTTTGCCAACAAGGGTCCATCTAGTCAAAGTTATGGTTTTTCCAATAGTCATGTATGGATGTGAGGGTTGGACTAAAAAGAAAGCTGAGTTCCAAAGAACTGATGCTTTTGCACTGTGATGTTGAAGACTCTTGAGAGTCCCTTGGAGTGCAAGGAGAGCAAGCCAGTCCATCTTAAAGGAAATCAATCTTGAATATTCATTGGAAGAACTGATGCTGAAGCTGAAACTCCAATAGTTTGGTCACCTGATGCAAAGAACTGACTCATTTGAAAAGACCCTGATGCTGGAAAAGATTAGAGGCAGACAGAGAAGGAGATGACAGAGGATAAGATGGTTGAATGGCATCACCGACTCAATGGAAATGAGTTTGAGTAAGCTCCGGGAGTTGGTGATGAATACGGAAACCTGGTCTGCTGCAATCCATGGGGTCACAAAGAGTCAGATGTGACTGACTGAACTGAACTGAATTTGCTGTCATTACTATATTGTCTTGACCTCTGGGGCTTTCAAGGGGACACTAGTGGTAAAGAACCCTCCTACGTAGGAGTCATAAGAGAAGCAGGTTTGATCTCCGGGTTGGGAGGATTCCCTGGAGGAGGGCGTGGCAACTCACTCTAGTACTCTTATCTGGAGAATCCCATGGACAGAGGAGTCTGGCAGGCTAAAGCTATTTAATACTTTACTATTAAAACATAGGTTTCAAAAGTCTATTATTCTATAAAAGAAAGACTATACATTGTTGACATATAAAATAGGGATCATTTAATTACTGTCATTATTATATTGTCTTACAGCTCATGGGGCATTCAGAATGGGACCACAAACGAGGGCCACGAGGATCACAGGTAAGTTTCTTTTCCTTTTTTGCATTTTGTTGCTTAACACGTGGAGCCATGACTTTTCTGAAACTCAAGAAATAAGGACAGAGAAGAGGCACAGCAGTCATGCCATTTGTTTTTATTTTACTTAGCTGTAATTAAAGTCTGGTTTCAGATCCCAAGGGCAGATATCAGTATATTCCTCTGAAGAGCTTTCTAGTATCCCAGATTTGTTATGTTCGTGTTCCTCTCAATAGAGATTTTATATTCATCTCGTGTCTACAGAATTTATTTTGATCAGCAACCTACTCTCTTGATTTTATTCACTTCATTTGATAATTTTTCTATGTATTTCTTCTTGTCTGTATCTTCCTGGTTTTGGTTAAATATTTTGAAATATAATCACATTAAACCCTGAACTAATTACAGATTTTATCTCTAAATGAACTGTCTTCATCTTAGGGAAATAGAAAGATGAAAGGACCTATTATTTAGGAAAAGAAACAAATTATAAACCTTTCTATATTATCAGACTGTTCTCATTGTCTTACTTTATGTCTTAGGCAAGGAGAAATCTTCCATGACGCATTTATGCTTTTTAATGACCTAATTAGACAATGTGGATTTGTTTTGCTTTCATAATTACTTTGCCTGACAGAATAAAGGCTGAATTTTACACTGAGAAAATTATCTTTCCTCCTAGGGTACTTTGTGAAGAAATAGAAAAATCAGTTTTCTCTTAGTTGTCTGTACTTACCTGACTGTAAACATGCCAAATAAAAGATAACACTAAAAATATGGTTAAGAGAAAGAGAATTGGATATGCAGTACTGCATATTAAAAATCATTTTGAAATATGAAATTCTCCCCAGAGTTTTACCAAGTTGACATGACCTGTGCTGTCATTAAGTTTTCATGGATAACAGCTTAATTTAGGTCACTGAGAAAGTACAACCAAGTCAGTCAGTTGTTTTTAGTGGCAAGGTTAATAGCCGTGTTTTCATTTTTGTCTGATACCAATTTGATGAGTAGATAATATAAATCAGTCCAATTAAATCAGCATTATCCAAAAGAATTTATGCCTCACTTTACCTTACTCGTACTTCTCTATTTTCTCCAACAACTCGCCCTCTGTAGCCATTTAATATTTTAAATCAGAATTTGCTGCCAGACTGGTAATGAATACATGGTAAATTATTTGTAATTCTAGATCTATCAAAGGTAAGGATGAGCACCAGCAAGAAACCCCAGGTTTCTGGGATAAGGGGGCTTCCCAGGCAACAGAGTGGTAGAGAATCCATCTGTCAGTGCAGGAGATACAAGAGACATGGGTTTGATCCCGTGGCTCAGGAAAATCTCCTGGAGGAGAAAATGGCAACCCATTCCAGTATTCTTGCCTGAGATAGTCCATGGACAGAGGAGCCTGGCGGGCTACAGTCCATGGGATCACAAACAGTCGGACATGATTTAGCAACTAAACAACAACAATAGAGTCTACCTTTATCTCACCTTGATTCTCAACTCAGATAACAATTCTCAAAGTCAAAAGCAAAAACAGTACGTATACATATAACTGATTCAGACTGTTGTACGGCAAAAACCTACACAACATTGTAAAGCAATTATACTCCAATTAAAAAACAAATAAGTGTTTTAAAAAGCAAGAACACTTACCCAAATATTAAAAAGATACCAATTACAACAGAATAGTTTATTTGGAAATTCAAGGTAAATTAAGCACAGAGTAAAATCTCTAATTCTAATTCCCCACCACAGGGGGGAAATAAGACACTGTATTTATGTTATAGATCATTGCTCTCTTCTTATCTTGCTATTACTTCCTTGAACAATATGTCTAAAGCCTTTCAGCCATTTGAAGGGAATTGCTGACTGCATTTGAATACAGACCTCTAAGTATTTTAAAATACCACAAGGCCTCATTCAAATACCATCTCTTTAGGAAAAGATTTAGTTTAATTGAAGACAGATTTTTGACCACTTACTATGTGGACAGCACTGTGGTAGGTCTCAGTCTGAGGGAAAACCAAGTGACAAGTTCATTGTGTTCTGAGAGCTTACAAGGTATAGTTGGAAATAGAGCAATACTTGAGTAGATAATGTGCCTATAAGGCAGAGTGCTATATGTAAAATTAATCATATAAACAAAGTATGATTAGAGTTTAGGTGGGACAGATTGTTGATTTATGCCTAGTAGAAATGGGAAAAATGGTGTCTGAGGTGAGCCTTCAAGATTGTGTTACAAGATTTTAGAAGTGTAAAGAAGGAAAGGAAAAAGCCTGAGGAAAATGTCTGGACTGGCAAAGTGTGGGGTTGTTTGGATATGTGTGAACTTTCTCTATCACTGCTTTATAGAACCTGACTGGCTAGGGAGCGTTGCAGGAACCCCTGTGAAGGAATGATCCAGAGAATGTCATTTTTTATTGATTAGATGAGGAAGAAGTAAGGAGGGTCAGGAGTTTGAAATCCTGTACTTCACAGATGAGTGCCAGTAACCCAGGCCAGTTCACAGGGAACATAATGAGGTTAGTGTTCACAATGGTGAGTGAGAAGCAAAGATGACAACCCCCAAAGGGAATTTCAGATGGATACTTGAGATGCTGTTCTGGGCTCTGTAGTCAGATGAAAGGGCTTCTCTGGTGGCTCAGCAGTAAAACATTTGCCTGCGATGCAGAAGTCCATCTACAATGCAGGAGACCTGGGTTTGATCCCTGGGTCAGGAAGATCCCTGGGAGAAGGAAATGGCAACCCACTCCAGTATTCTTGCCTGGGAAATTGCATGGACAGAGGAGCTTGGAGAGCTCCAGTCCATGGGGTCACAAGAGGTGGATATGACTTAGTAACTGAACCACCACCACAGCCAGATGAGAGCAAAAGATGTCAACTAAAGAGTACCAGACATACATATGATAATAGAGTTACATCAGGCAACAGATCCCAGGAGAAGAACATGAAAAGAGAAAAACAGAAGAAAGGCTGGTTCTTGAGGGAGGCTCAGCATACGGGCTGAGAGGAGCCTGGGGAGGGAGTTAAAACACACACACAGGCTCAGTGGAGACAGAGGAGGGAGAACTAATGCAGAACTGAGAGTAGTGAGCATGCTGACAAGCTGCACTCAAAAGAGGGCTGAGGCCACAAACACAGGTTCAAGAAAAAAAACACATGGGAAATGCAATTGAATGTAGTGATAAGCAGGGCATTAGTGGCCTCAGAGAATGCACTTTCAGTCAAGCAGTGGTGGAAAGCAGAATACAGAAATTAAGAAGAGAGTTAGTGTGAGGTGGGGCTTCCCTGGTGGTAAAGAATTGGTAAAGAATCTGCCTGCAATGCAAGAGATCTAGGTTGGGTTCCTGGGTCAGGAAGATCCCCTGGGTCAGGAAGATCCCTTGGAGAAGGGAATGGCTGCCCACTCTAGTATTCTTTTCTGGAGAATTCTATGGACAGAGGACCCTAGCAGACTACATATAGTCCATGGGGTCACAAAGAGTCAGACATGACTGAATGACTAACACATTCACTTAACTTTCACTTTTTGGTGTGAGATATTGGAAAGGTCTCTTGGAAGAGTTTAGTTTTAAAAGAAAAGTAGAATTAAGAAAGAGGTGAAAAATGGCAAGGTCCCAGTGTATGGCAGTGAACTATATTCGATATCCTTTGATTAACCATAATGGTAAAGAATATAAAAAAGAATGGTGATGGTTCAGTTGCTATGTCATGTCACACTCTTGAGACCCCATGGACCATTCAATATCCTGTGATTAACCATAATTGTAAAGAATATAAAAAAGAATTATGTGTATATAACTGAATCACTTTGCTGTAGAGCAGAGATTAATACAACATTGTAAATCAGCTATACTTCAGTAAAAAAAGAAATAGCAATAGAAGTGAGGAAATTTTTTTTGTGCCAAGGTGAGATATATGTCTTAATAACTGTTAATGGCAAAGAGAATCAGTGTAGAGGAGAAAACACTGGAAGTTCTCAATAGTGACCTATTTAAGGACTGAGAAACCAGTGTAGTTCAGGGCAGGGAATGCACTTTCTCTCTAAGTGGTCCTTTGACACCGATTTATGTGTTTTTCTTACACTCCACCAGTCCCTACCCTGAACTCTTCCATTTACTCTAGTTCAGAAAAACTGACCATGTTCTTAAATGAATTATCAGACAGATCCACCAATAAGCACTAATGAAGAAGCTTTGGAAAGAAAGTAGAGAAATTTATACCAGAACAGGAGACAATAAATGGGGACAGGTAGTACAAAAATGAAATGTTGCTTACTCACTAAGTCATGTCTAAGTCTTGCAGCCTCTGGGACTGTAACCCACCAGGTTCCTCTGTGCATGGAGTTTCCCAGGCAAGAATACTGGAGTGGGTTGCCAATTCCTTCTCTAGGGAACCTTCTGACCCAGGGATCAAACTCACATCTCCTGCATTGCATGCAGTTTCTTTTACCCCTGGGGCTTCCCTGGTGGCTCAGCTAATAAAGAAACTGCCTGCAGTGTGGGAGACCTGGGTTCAACCCCTGGTTTGGGAAGATTCCGTGGAGAAGGGAATGGCTACCCACTCCAGTACTCTTGCCTGGAGAATTCCATGGACGGAGAAGCCTAGTAAGCTACCGTCCATGGGGTCACAAAGATTCAGATGTGACTGAGTGACTTTCACTTTCTTTTACCACTGAGCCACCAGGGAAATAATGTGAGCCTGATGACTTCAGTTTTCTTGATAGAGAAAGAGCATATAAACTTAGGGATATTACAGTGGAAAACCTTGAATGGCAGAAAATATATGAAGTACATTTGTTTTAGATTTCCAAAAATGGGGACTGACTTGATGTGTGAGCATCAATAAATACCTGGTAGATAGCAGTGCGCTGTCACACATGTGAGGGGCAGCCTGCAAAACAGGCTTGTTTTGCACTGTTTTGCACTATATGTCTTGCACTGTTTTTAACCTTCAAAAAGTCAAAAACAAACTAAACAATTTTGGCCTTCAGGAAGGAAGTATATAGTTTTATCTAAAGTCGGTATTAGCTAGGAGGAAAAAAAAATGATCAGCTCGTATTGAGAACATTCATCATGACCAGGATAAAGTTAAACTTCTGACTTTCCTCCTATGTGCTTTCTAGACAGAAGTTTCCCTCAAATTTAATGTCATCTTTCAAAATTATATATGTATTATCACAAATAATAAAGTGTACCTTTCGTGTAAAATTCCTATAGAACAGTGAATATCTTACTTCAAGTTAAATTCAGCTCTTAATTGTATATGACTCTTCAAACTCAGCAAGAATTTAATTAACATTTATTTATTTACTCTATTCTCAATAATTCTGTGACATAATTTGTCATCTCGCTCACACATTCAGGCTGATGGTTTCTTCTTCCTTTTTTTTTTTTTTTTTTCCTTTTAGTATAAGCTCTCAAATACTAGATCATCCAAATTAGGGAAGATGCTAAATGATATATAAACTTCAGCAGCAGGCAAAACTCTTTTTCTGGCAGCATTCCCAGTAATACCAAATGAAGTCAGAGGATAAAATTCTCAGAAGGCAATTAAGTGTTTTTCTTGTTTTGTTTTCTCTTTGCTATAAATTCTTGAAGAAAAGCTTTTCAGTGGAAAGTTAAGAGAGAGAATAGAAAATTGTTCTCCTTTGAAAAGCTTACGAAAGGTTAGAGGGCATTGAAGGAACCAATAGTTTCCTTGTTACTTAGCTAAGAGTCTTTGTGGGAAAAGATCACTTTGATTTGTGAATTGTACTAGGAATTTTAATGTACTGGGAATGTACTAGGAACATTTTAACATACGAAAACCAGTGGGCCTGTATTTATCAATAGTTAGAGACTAGCAGGTTCTTTCGTCATTTAGTGCATTTTTGATACCTTAAACTATCAGTAGAGACAAACAGACTCTGTAGTCATTTAGTGTGTATGTCTGTGTGTAGTATATATACACTAATAATATATATACTAGCAACCAAGCTTTATCAATTACACTTAAGACCACTTTTTGGAGACACAACTTATGTGTGATACGTTTAATCTTCAAATAATTGAGGTATTTTTAGACATGAAATTCTGGTTTGTCTTTCTAAGTGATTGAATTATAGTGTGTACAACACAAGAAAATATCTGAATATTCTGGTGGGAAAAAAGGTAATAGGTAGCAATAGACTTTTAGTATACTTAAAAAAGAAATGGAAATATAATACACTACAATTTATGGGATATATTAGGTTGGCCAAAAAGCTTATTCAGGTTTTCTGTAACATCATACAGTAAAACCCAAATGATCTTTTTTTTGGCCAACCCAATAGCAAAAGCAGTTCTAAGAAAGCAGTTCCTGGAAGTAAATACCTACCTCTATGAATAATTATATGCCAACAAGCTGAGCAACTTAGAAGTAATGGCTGAATTCCTAGAAGCACACCGTGTACAAAGACTGAACCAGGAAGAAACAGAAAATCTGAACAGACCAATGATTTAAAACCTTCCAACAAAGAAAAACCAAGGCCAGAAAGTTTCACGGGTGAATTCTGCTAAACATCAGCACCAATTTCTGCCAATCCTTTTCAAAGTCTTCCAAAGAATGGAAGAGGTGGGACTACTTCTGAACTCATTTTATGATGGCAGCATTATGTTGATACCAAAGCCAGAAAAGGACATGAGAAGAGAAGTGTAAGTCATTAGCCTTGTAAACATAGGTGCAACAGTCCTTAATAAAATATTAGTAAACTGAATTCAATAATACATTAAAATGATCATACACCATGATCAAGTAGAATTTATTCCAGGGAAGCAAGGATAGTTCAACATCTGCAGATCAGTCAGAGTGACATACCACATTAACAGAATAGAGAATAAGATTCTTATGATCATCTCAATAAGTGCAGAAAAACAATTGACAAAATTCAACATCCATTTATTATGTATAAAAAAAACACCTCTCAACAGTGTGGTTATAGGGGTAACATGCCTCAATATCCTAAAGGCCATATGTGACAAACTCAGAGTTGACATCTCACTGCATCAGCTTTTCCTCTAAGAAGAGGAACATGACAAGGATCCCTGCTCTCTCCTCTTGTATTCAGCATAGAATGGAAAGTCCTAGCCAGAGCAATTAAGCAAGAAAATAAATAAAAGACATCCAAATTCGAAAGGAAGAAGTAAAATTGTCACTATATACAGATGACATGATATCGGATCTAGAAAACTGACGTGATATCAGATCTAAAAATGAAGTGAAGTCGCTCAGTCGTGTCCGACTCTTTGCTACCGCATGGACTGTAGCCCACCAGGCTCCTCCATCCATGGAATTTTCTAGGCAAGAGTACTGGAGTGGGTTGCAATTTCCTTTTCCAGGGGATCTTCCTGACCCAGGGATCAAACCTGGGTCTCCCGGACTGTGGGCAGACACTTTACCATCTGAACCACCAAGGAATCAACCAGAAAACCCTAAAGACCTCATCAAAAAGCTGTTAGGACTAACAAACAAATTCATTGATGTTTCAAAATATAAAATGAATACCAAAAATTCTGTTGTTTCTTTACAATAATAACAAAGTATCAGAAATAAAAATAAAGAAAGCAGTTCCACTGACAATGCATCAAAAATTACAAAATACCGAAAATAAATTTAACCAAGGAGGTGAAAGAACTGTGTATAGATAATTATAAGATATTAATAAAAGCAATTGAAAAAGACACAAAGAAATGGAAAGATATTCTGTGCTCATAAATTAGAAGAATTAGTATTGTTAAAATGTCCATAACATCCAAATCAATCTACGTATTCAAAGCTGCTGCTAAGTCACTTCAGTCGTGTCCGACTCTGTGTGACCCCATAGATGGCAGCCCGTCAGGCTCCCTGTCCCTGGTATTCTTCAGGCAAGAACTCTGGAGTGGGTTGCCATTTCCTTCTTCAATGCATGAAAGTGAAAAGTGAAAGTGAAGTTGCTCAGTCATGCCCAACTCTTAGCGACCCCATGGACTGCAGCCTACCAGGCTCCTCCATCCATGGGATTTTCCAGGCAAGAGTACTGGAGTGGGGTGCCATTGCCTTGCCCCATATTCATGCAATCCCTATCACAATTCCAGTGGTATTTTTCAGAGAATATAATAGATATTCCTAAAATTTGTATGTAACTAAAATATTTCAAATAGCCAAGCAATCTTGAGGAAGAAGAATAAAGCTTAGTATATCACACTCCCTTATTTCAAACTATATTACAGAGATGTAGTAATCAAAGGGCTTCTCTGATGGCTCAGAGGTAAGGAATCTGCCTGCAATGCAGGAGCCATATGAGACACAGATTCAATCACGTGTTGGGATGATTCCCTGGAGGAGGGCATAGCAACCCTCTCCAGTATTCCTGCCTGGAGAATCCTGTGGACAGAGGAGCCTAGCAGACTATAGTCCATGGGGTTGCAAAGAGTCAGACACTACTGAAGTGACTTAGCAGGCATAGTAATCAAAACACTGTATTACATTAAAACAGACACACAAATCAATGGAACAGAGTAGAGAGCCCAGAAATATAAACCCTGACATATATTTATGACAAAGTAGGCCAGAATATACAAAGAGGATAGAAAGTCTCCTTAATAAATGGTATTGAGAAAATTGAAGAACCACACACAAACAAATAAAACTGGACCACTGTCTTACACAACATACACACGTTGATTCAAAATGGATTAAAGACTTGAAGGTAAGACCAGAAGCCATAAAACTGTAGAAGATAAAGTAGCAACCTCCTTGATTTAGATTGTGGTAATGATTTTTTTAACACCCAAAGCAAAAGCAATAAAAGCAGAAATAAACAAGCAGTACTATATCAAGCTAAAAATTTTCCTCACAGCAAAAGAAATCATAAATAAAATGAAAAGGCAGCCTACTGAATAGGGGAAAATATTTACAAATCATGTATCTAATATATGGCTAGTATCCAAAATATATAAAGAGCTTATACAACACAATAGCAAGACAAAAACAATTTGACTTTAAAATGTGTAGAATATTTGGATCGTCATTTTTTCCAAAGAAGTTATACAGATGCCCAATAGGTACATGAAAAGATGCTCAACATCACTAATCCTCAGGGAAATGTAAATCAAAACCACACTGAATTATCACCTGTTAGAATTACGTATCAAAAAAAGACAACAAGCAAATGCTGGCAAGATGTAGAGTAAAGAAAACATTTGTACACTGTTGATGGAAATGTAAATGAGTGCAACCACTACGGAAGACAATGGGTTTTCCACAAATTAAAAACATAACCACCAAATTCCACTTCTAGGTGTTTATTCAAAGAAAATGTAAACATTTATTGAGAAAGATATATGCACCCCCGTGTTCACTGCAGCATTATTTTCCATAGCCAGGAAGTGTCTTTTAGTGGATGAATGGATAAAGATGTAGTATATATACACAATGGAACATTACCCAGTCATAAAAAAGAATGAAATCTTGTCATCTGTGACAACATGAATGGACCTTGAAGGCACTAAACTAAGTGAAATAAGTCAAACATAACAAATACCATAGGAGCTCTCTTATATGAGGAATTAAAAAAAAATCATAGATACAAGGGACAGACTGATGACTGCAAGGAATGGGAAGTGTGAGAAATGAGTGAACTCTTTTTTCTAAATTTTTTTAGTTTCAATAAATTGATATCAATTTTTTAAAAATTAAAAATTATCTGTATCCTCTTTGGTAGCATGACTTTAATTATCTATCACATACTAGAAGCTCCAAACTATAAAGCTTCTAAATTAAGAAACTTCTAGGAGTATTTTCGGAGGAGGCACTGGTGACCACTCCAGTGCTCTTGCCTGAAAAATTCCATGGACGGAGGAGCCTGGTGGGCTGCAGTCCATGGGGTCGCGAAGAGTCAGACAGGACTGAGCGACTTCACTTTAACTTTTCACTTTCATGCATCGGAGAAGGAAATGGTAACCCGCTCCAGTGTTCTTGACTGGAGAATCCCGGGGATGGGAGCCTGGTGGGCTGCCATCTATGGGGTCGCTCAAAGTCAGACACGACTGACGTGACTTAGCAGCAGCAGCAGCAGGAGTATTTTACATCTCAAGGATGAATTTTGATTGGAAGTTATTATTCAGTATCTTGTCTGCTTGGGTATTCAGGAGAATGGATCTGTTAATAATAGCTACTAAAGATGGTGAACATAAGTATTTGCATTTTAGTGAATCTAATTTGGTAATAGACCATTTCTTTCTCAGTTAAATCATTTTTTTTTAAATAGGAGAGTATAAAGAGTAATTTAAATGCCTTCTAGGCATACCTGGAATAATGTTATATAAATTTATTACTATTAATTCCATATAAAACATTTTAGAAAGACTGCCTTCCAGATTTCCCTATGATTTATTCTAGGAGATTAGTATGAGCAGACTGGGAGTTCATTATTACATCACCCAAATGCCTGATGCGTTACCAAAGATAATTCATGCCCTTGATGAAGCTGGCTGCCCGTGTTAGTTTTTTTTTTTTTTCCAAACATAGTGTTTTTTTAATTTGCATTTCCTTCTCCTTTTTTTCACTTTTCCATTTATTAATCTAATAACTATTGCCACTGGTTTAGAAATGTTCCAATAATAATTTTATTTTTTGGTTACCCTTCAAGAAAAGTTTTTGCTTTTATTGTTGTGTTGTGAAATTCGTTTGAATTTTGTTTGTATAGACAGAATCACACGCCAAATATTTGTCTAGGCCCTATGCATGTTAGGACTGGCCTTGTCATCGTGCCCATGAGTGGCAGGGGAGGACCTGCTTGTTTAATATTTGTTGAACGACCCTTGTATCTTGAAGACTGCACATCATGTGCATGTCACATGTGTTGCCTTATGCTTGTTTTTGTTAAATCAAAACTTTCTGGTATATTATATGAGATAAAGATGAGTTTTTCACACTTATCCATTAAATCTTCCTCTAGATATTTTAAGTTTTACACCAGTAGATTATATTAACGCATATATACGGGATTTAGAAAGACGGGAATGATGACCGTATATGCAAGACGGCGAAAGAGACCCAGATGTAAAGAACAGACTTTTGTCTGGACTATGTGGGAGAAGACAAGGGTAGGACGATTTGAGAGAATAGCACTGAAGCATGTATATTACCATATATAAAATAGATGACCAATCCAAGTTCGATGAATGAAGCAGGGCACTCAAAGCTGGTGCTCTGGGACAACCCAGATGGACAGGATGGGGAGGAAGGTGGAAGGGGGTTCAGGATGGGGAGACACACGTGCACCCATGGCTGAATTCATGTCAATGTATGGCAAAAACCCCCACAATATTATAAAGTAATTAGCTAAGAGTCAGACACAACTGAGCAACTTGACTTTCACTTTTCATTTTCATGCATTGGAGAAGGAAATGGAAACCTACTCCAGTGTTCTTGCCTGGAAAATCCCAGGGATGGGGGAGCCTGGTGGGCTGCTGTCTGTGGGGTCGCACAGAGTCGGACACAACTGAAGTGACTTAGCAGCAGCAGCAGCCTCCAATTAAACTAAATTAATTTAAAAAATTTTTACCCAAGAATAAGATTTACACTGTTGGATAGTGTAAACTGTTGGATAGTTTTACCTCAACCCTCATTCTGTGAAATTGCTTTTATCTAGTTATTTAGTGTTATGTCTTTAAGCTGCATTGAAAAACTTTATAAGACAGTCTTAGAAAATCTGTCCTGCTTAGGGTATTTTTGGAAATGTCCACAATATCCTCGGTGTCAAAAGGATGTAGAGCCATTTTTGTTTAGAGAAGGGAAAGTGTTGTTTCTCTTTAACAGCCAAACCCAGCAGTGGCAAACCCCCTACCCTCCAACTGATACAAGGAAAAATGCTTCCAGGCATTATCAGGTGTTCTTGGGAGGCAAAATTACTTCTGATTCTGAACTGTTGAGATTATGGCATAATCTCTTTGCCATGTATATGGAAGAGAATATTAGTAAATAGATATTTACTGATTAGTTTCAATATGTCTTATAGAAAAATGAGAAGATGCTTCTTAATTATATATGCTTTCAAGCTTTCCAGCTTTTTTGTCTTTAATTGGAGTTGATTTACAGTGTTGTGTTAATTACTACTATATGGCAAAGTGATTCAGTTATACATACATATATATATATTTATACACACATCTTTGTTATATTCTCTTCCATTATAATTTATCATAAGATATTAAATATAGTTCTCTGTGGTACAGTAGCATTTTGTTTTTTATCCATTCTGTATATAAAAGCTTACATCTACTAACCCTAAACTTCCCAGGTTCCATATTTAAGTCTACTAAACATTAATTTTAAAGATCATAATCATTTCATAGTGAGGTATTACTCAGCAGAATCATGTCCTAGAAAATTAGGAGGAAAAATGCCTTCTTTCCACTTAAGCATTCAAGTGTCAGTGGAGCAGCCTGGGAGGGCATGACTGTCTAGGCAGTGGGTTGTGCAGAGCATGTGTTTCTGCTCAACAGATGGATGACCTTGAATAGGTCACTCTTTATTAAAGCGCTGATCTCTCTCAATGGACCTCAATGAACAGGAATCAAACAAGTCAAAAGAAATAAAAGGGAAAATTGCCACTGGCATTTATGCTTTTTCCTCACATGTTTGTAGATCAGTGGACATGTTGTTTAATGCTTATCGAATGACCCTCTTATCTTGAGGACTGTGAACATCAATCACACGTCACTTGCACTGCCTTATGCTTGTTTTTGCCAAATCAGAAACTTCTGGTACATTATATGAAACAAAACAAATGAAGTAAGCAACTGTAGATGAGAGCTGTTTATCTGCTGGCGCTGTGAACAGCTTAATCAACAGACAAATTTACTGAATTATGAAAGCAAACTTTGAAAGAGATTAAATAGTACCTAACGCTGTAAGCCACAGTGTTTTCAGTTGTTGTTATATAGTGAATTTTTTAGATATCTTGGTGTAGACATTTAGAAAATTCATTAATTAATGCATGCATTTTTGCATGTGAGTTCATCCAAACTAAATATAGACATTTTAGAAACTAATCTTGTATCTCTCAAGTTTTGCCTTCCATTTGCTATACTACTGGAAGAAAGATATGGAGATTTGAAAACTGTCCATTTTATCTTTGAATTGTAGTACCTCACAAAGGGAAATCATTTTATTTCATGATGGGGAATTTTATGCAATCTCTGACACAGACTAAGATCTTGTTCTTTACTGATTATGAAAACATACTCGAAAAGGAAAGTTTAAGGGGAAGATTTTTAAATTTTTATTCTACTTTTTACATAAAACCAATGAAAAAAGACTGACTATCGTTAGATTTTTCATAGGAGACAGAAACCTAAGACTGGTATATATTGCCTAGAGCAAACCAGGTAGAACAGGAAGTAAAGCTGAGTGAGGTGAGGAAGGTCAAATGACAGTTGGGAGGTCAGTTAACTAGAAAGGGTGAATTAAGGCAACAGAAATTGGAAATCATTGTGGGAAACAGTTGATCTTTTAAGGTGAATATGCACATCTAGTATTTAGTATACAAATAAAAAGGAAAAAGTTCAGATTTTACAGTATCTTCTTGGTGCAATTTGTAGAAACTTGAAGAAAATGAATGTCTTCACTTAATTTCTTAGTAGTAGCACATATCCAAGTTGTTTGTAAAAATGTGTATTTCTATACATAACAGTCTTAGTCATGGCATAGGAATTTTTCCTTGCTTTCATTCTAAGAACAAACTAACTGTTATTCAATAACATTCCTCATCTGAATTTATAATGTCTATAATGTCATCAAAAATACTTGTTTTTTGTTGTTGTTGTTGTTTTTACAGAATTTTATACTGGAGAATGCAGGTTACGTGACTTTCCTCATTAGCCTTAAATGATTGTTGTACTTTGTATAAAATGCACCCATTAGACAAAATAAAGTAAATCCAAGGAACTGGTATTAATAGTTACAAAGCAAAGTCTTGAAATAACATGAGAGATGTTCATGAACTGCAATTATCTCAAAAGTCACAAACATGAAGTTTTTTGTCATGTTTGATTTTCCAGATCATTGTGGGTATTTTTGTTTGTTTTTTGTTTTGATTTTTGTTTTGTTTTGTTTTTGCTTTTGTGGTACTGCTTTGTGCAATGACCAATTCCTGGAAAACTCTGAGTGCTACAAGTTCAAGTTTATTCTTATTGGAAATCTGCAGGTTATCAGATTTGAATCAAAATAGTTTGTTTGCTGAATTCTGTGGCCTGATGGTTAAATACTTCTGGTGACAATTCACACTTGGATTTCTACAACTGTTTCCATTTTAGAGTTCTATAATGATGTTCTTTTCTTTTCAAGTTGTTTTAACTGTAAGACTACAGAAAGCTGTTTATACTGTGTCTGTGATACATACTTTAAAAAGCAGTTAGAAAAAAAGTAGGGGAAGGAAAAAAATAAAGAGAAGGCAATTGTGGCTGAGACCAACAGATAGAGTAGAAATTTCTAAAGTAAACCAATGTGATCAGTCAGAAAGATAAAGAAGTGCAAACAGATGTAAAAGCTCTCGTTTCCAAAGGATTGTACGCACAGAGATAGGAAAGAAGTTGTTTATCAAATATGATACAAAGAGACCCAAGGGAACCAGGATTAGTAAATAGAGAAAAGACCATTTCATAAAGCAAGATAAGAACGTGACTTTGCAACCTTGTTGAGAAGGTTAGAAACATACATAAAGGTCCTTTGATTTTGATCATGATTTGGGAGTTTGACAGTTCTCTGGTTCTTAAAAAATGTGACAGTATGATGCATGTTTATTACATTTTTAGGACTTTATATGACTTTTTATAAAAATATTCCAATGTACCAAGTACGCTTATGAAATCTAATCCTAGGACAATTTTGTTTTCTTCTTGATAAGTGCTTTATGGATATTATTAGCTACTTTAAAACAATAACTATTTTTATCTAGAGTGAATTTCTGCCAAATACTAAGAAGGAAAAATAGGAATATAAGTAATACTTCTGACTTCCCAGTGTTTAACAGAAATTCTTTTTACCATTTTATATTGATGATCATGAAAATTTTGATTGGTAGATGCAATATAGGAAGTGAACCATTTTGCCAGAATGAACAATGTATCATTTAATTATGTACATAACTAAAACATGTGAGATGCTGTGTTGCATTAAATATCAATGTGGATTGCCATTTCCTTCTGCAAAATATCAAATAGTTGAAGCCTTTCTTTTATATTATAAAATATTTCAAGCATGCAGCAAAGTACAGTGAACAATGTACAGAAACCATATTCCCATGCATTTAAATCTATGTTATCTAAAGAAGATATTATTATTTCTTTTTTCAATCCTGCTTTGGATTAGTAACAGTCTGTATTGTAATAATAAGAAATGAAAAAAAAGCACAAATACTTTTTAAGGAAATTTCGGTTTGGTATGAATATTTATCATGTGAAGTTAAAATAATGCATTTTCCTCCCCTGTCTTTTTCCATAAACAAAAGCCACAGTGCCAAAACCAAAACATAAGAAATAGTAAAATTATATATTTTTCTTCTTTTCGAACAGAAATAGCAATGCCAAGTTCAGTTTGTTCCATTGGATTTAAGCCAAAAAAATGGCAAAAAATAGTGAAAAGCCTGGTCAGATCTTGTGTCATAAGTTTCTATTAAAGGCCTTATATAAATTTCAGATCTCTGTGCTCCCTGAGACAAGATCACTATTGCATTTAAAAAGTCCATGTTATGAGAAAAAAGGGAGAAGGGGGAGAGGAGGGAGGAGACACCCTGACTTTGAACACTATATATGTATACACACACAGACATGATTCTAAATATTTAATTGATAGATGATTTCTTAGAAATATTCTCATTATACCTTTTCACCATTTATATACTTTTTCTCATTACTAGATTTATATTTAGACAAATTTATTTCATAGTATTTGTGTGGGAATTTACAGAATATGGAAAGAATTAGGGTATGAGAAAGAGTTAAAGACTATGGGAAGAAATATGGCAAGATTAGTTTTTCAGGAAGACAAGTAAGATGCATTTTAGTTTTCAGAGTATATTGATAAAAATGTAATCAAGTATTATCTATTTTAATATTATTTGCTAGTATCTGACCACTGTATTGGACTTCCTGGTGGCTCAGACAGTAAAAATATCTGCCTGCAATGTGGGAGACCTAGATTTGATCCCTGGGTTGGGAAAATCCCCTGGAGAAGGGAATGGCTACCCACTCTAGTATTCTTGCCTAGAGAATTCCATGGGGCTGGAAAGAGTCAGACATGACTGAGAAACTAACACTACTTTTGTTTTTTTTACTACCTTATTTAAATAAGTATGTATCTAAAAATATGTTAACATATTAATAAATACCTAAGTGTAGTCATAAGCATTCCCTGTATTAAAAATAAAATAATTATATATTTGGAGATATTAAGAAAAGAATATATGAAATTTTATTAATATTAAATATTCTGTTCCAGATAGATTCACTTTCTTGACCAGACTTAAGTTTCTTAAAATTATCACTGTATTGGGTCACCAGTTTAACTTCTTAAAATTAACCTCCTGTACAAAAACTATAAAATTGGAAACTGATGTTATTATCTGTTGACACAATATATTCTAAAAGTGTTACTTTCAGTACATTTCCATTAATATTTAATGGTTATTTTAGCAGCTTAAAAGGTGAATATATCCTATACAATTTTTAAAAATATAAATTTATTTATTTTAATTGGAGGTTAATTACTTTACAAATTTGTATTGGTTTGCCATACATCAACATGTATCCACCACAGGTATACAAGTGTTCCCCATCCTGAACCCCTCTCCCTCTTCCCTCCCCATACCATTCCTCTGGGAAACATGTATAATATCATATATGAAATGAGTCGCCAATCCAGCTTCAATGCATGATACTGGATGCTTGGGGCTGGTGCAGTGAGATGACCCTATACAATTTTATTTTAAAGCTTATTTAATCATTTATATGGAGTTAGGGTAACAGATTGTACTGAGTTTTTCTGTCTTACATCCAAATGAACTTTTTGGTCAATTTAGTGTATTCATCTTTTCTACATTTGATCGCAGTAGAATCAAAAATTAAAATAAGTATTGTAAAACATCTTAAAGCAACACTCGATTTTCAGATTTTTTTTCAGTGATTAATACAGAGCAAAGAATACATTAACATTTTGGCATTAAAAAATGGGATATGTAGCTAATGTATGAATAACTTGATGAGGGTATAGAATGTATTCTTATTAAGCTCCAAAACATTTTACCCATAAATTTTAATAAAATTCCAGTATGGAAAGTGCCTGCATATTTGCGTATAAACAAATAAAGCAAAAGGCTTACAGATTTGGGTTGACTTCAAGCCCAATTTCATAAGGCTTTTCTAATAGCAATTGTAACCTTGGGCTTCATTACTGATGGTAGTTTTGGCAGACAGAGCAGAAGGATTAGTTCAATAAAATCTGTACTGGCCAGATGACACCTGCAGTGTTACATTCAGTTCTGAATGTCAAATTTCAATAGGGCTATTGAAAACTGAGGCACTCACATGGAATGAAGTTCAGAATATCTAGAAACCATGTGGGAGAAAAGATGTGTTTTCTCAAATCAGCAAAAGTGTTGGATCTAGAAGGAATTGTGTTTTTTTTTCTTTCTTTTTTTAATTTTTTTTTTTTTTTTTACTTTACAATACTGTATTGGTTTTGCCATACATTGACATGAATCGCCACGGGTGTACATGAATTCCCAATCCTGAACCCCCCTCCCACCTCTCTACCCATATCATCTATCTGGGTCATCCCAGTGCACCAGCCCCAAGCATCCTGTATCCTGTATCGAACCTAGATTGGCAATTCGTTTCTTACATGATAGTATATTAATGGATACAAGTATATGTATGACTGAGTTCCTTCACTGTTTACTTAACCTGAAACTATCACAACATTATGAATATGCTATACCCCAATACAAAATTAAAAGTTAAAAATAGAATAAAAAATAAAAATTTAAAAGATACTATTTGGATAAATAGAGCACAAGTGAGGCAAGGTTTTTATTGAATACAAGAAAGATTTTTCAGGCAATTCAAATTGATTTAGAAATAAGGTAATGATTTTCCTGAATGTAAGTTTGGTTCAGAGATTGTTACACAGAGAATAGTTTCTATTACAGTAGATGGACTAACTTCATATGGTGTTTTTGTTTGTTTCAGTAGTGATGAATAGTCCAAGATGCTAAAATCTCAGTCTTCTAAATTAGTGTGCCTCAGAAAATAATCCTATAATTATGCTCTTCATTTGGTGGAAATTTCCAAATCTAGGCATGCCCTAAGTTTTAAGCTCAGATCTGGACTGTATAGAATAGAGTAGAATGGTCACTTCCACTTGGGGGAGCAATTTTAAAGCATTTTGTCCCAAGGATTAGCAATATGCATTCAGTATAACGTGAGGAGTTTATGAGAGATTCTGTTAGACAAATTTTAGATGCACCTAGGAAGTCTTCCTTTTAGGAAATTTCCCATGTGTTATGAAGAGTGCCCCTATTTCTATACTGTTGACTTAAAGGAGTTAAAATGAATGGTGAGAGGATTTCAGTGCCTAAAATAACCTTTTTGTTTCATGCCTACCTGAAATTTGAGAATTAGAGCTAATTTTTTTTTTTTTTTGCTGTTGCTTGCCTGTTCATCTATAGATTATGGAAGCTTACCTTTTTTTTTAATTGATTTTGGTCATTTGTATGAATGAAGTATAGTGAGAGGAATATTTGATGAGGTTATGTAAGGGCAAAGAAATGATGATACTTGAGTTGAAAGACAGGTAAATGACACTGAGGATTGACACTGGTTTCTAAATGAACTGAGGACTGATACCGGTTTCTCTTCTGGCATGAAGACAATAATTTACAGAACTTCAAGGAGAGCCACTCGTAGTGCAGTCTACATGAGCAGCACCCCCTGGGGGTGTGCAGTGTACGACATGCACAGCTGCACACTTGACTCTGCTTTGCCCTTTAGGTCTACTTCTGCGCTCATCACAGAATGATGATACTAAGATCTGAACTTGATCGTGTCACTTGATTAAGAAAGAGGCTACAAGGCCTGTTATTTTCTGACTTTTAGCTCTCTCCTAACATCTACCTTCTCTTTCCAAAACAGATCACTTTTCCTGTACCTTGGATGGCATCATGTTATTCCACTCTTCTGTGCTTTTACAAGCGTGTTTTCTCTGCCTGTAATTTAAATACCTTTTTTCTCTTTTATATTGTTAAAGCCTTCTTCAACACAGTTGAGATACTGAGCACCAACTCTTATTTAAGCATTATCTGTGCTCCCATAATACATTTTCATCCATCATGCATTTATCATAGAAAGCTATGCAGAATTTCCTGCCAGACTAAAACTTCTCATATTCAGGAACTATGTCTTGTTTGAATCCTCTGCAGTGATTGCCACTCAGAAGTTGTTCAAGAAATGTTGAGTCAGTGAATGAATGCATGAGGTGTGCAGTGTACAATCGAAGCACATAGAACTTTCATTTAACCTAGTTCACAGTTTGGCTGTGATGTGGCCTTGCTTTAATTTGCAGATAACTGGAATCCCAGTGAGTATTCAGGAAAGCATATTTTGAAAAAATGCTAATTGTTGTAACAGAGGCTGCACTTTAAAAAATATATATCTTATTACTGATTATACATGGTGACAATATTTACCAAATTGTAGAGCTGCTACTGTTAACAAAGTCTGAATAACTTTTTGTTCTATAAGGATTTTCAACAGAAGTTATAATATAGAAGGAGAACAGAGATGCTTTTAAAAACAAGAAACCCAGGAAGTAATGAAATCAAGCCTTTGATAAACTTCTTTAACTTCTTAAGTATTTTTTAGGTTAATATTAATTTTCATTTTGAACAAAAATATGATCTGGGAGGAAAAAACTTTACAGCCAAAGTTCTAGAATGATGTCTGAGGCTTTTAAAAACTATCACAGAATGTTAAACAGAATATTTTATTAGCTTAAAACATTTCACTAAACTCCCAAATAAAAACCCAATCTTTTCACCCAAACATAAATGATTCAAGTGTTGTGAAACTTTATAATCTTTTTATTTGGTATTAAATCTACATTTATCTAAGATTAACAATGTCCTTCCTTCTGCATTTTCTCCTATTTTTCTTCTTCATTGATTACTTGGAGTTCTTAAGGTTCTATGTTAAAATTTATGGAAGAATATAAAAATATATAATATCCTATTACCCTAGCACAGAGTAATAAATATCTTTTGAAAGAATAACTACATGAGCAGACAAGTCTCTTAAACATAAGATACGCAAGTAATTTTAGTGTTTCAGACAAAACTATTTACCACCATGACTGCTAAATTCTAATTCTGTAGTTCAAGTGTGTAATTTGTTTTTTACTTAGAAGTTATCCTGCTAAGATGCATGAAATACAGAATCCAGAGATGTCAGTATTTTAATATCTCCCCTTCACCTCTCCCATGTTATAATGATTGTTATTAATAATTTGTTACCAGTTGAAATGGTGATCCTGCCTCTCTTTCCATACTTGGGTTTCAGTTCATCTTAGGCTCATGTGTTGAGCTGTAAATTCTTTGTGCTTTTTTTTTTTTCATTAATTTTGTTGGTGATTTTTTTTCCCTACGTGATAAGTAATTTCTCATTGCTTCCTGTTACAAAAGAGAAAAGATTTGAAATAAAATATTTAAAACATATCTTGAGTTAACCACAGGCCAAAAAAAAAAAAAAAAAAAGCCTTAATAATCACTGAATGTATTTTTTGACCACATCTTGTGCTAGATACTTTATTCACAAAATTTATTTTAATCTATAAAACAGTTCTGAAAGGTCAATCATTATTAAGCTCAGGTTTGGAGCTTCTCCTCTGTGTGGCTAGAGTGTTGCTGTTGAAGCTGTCCCATAGAAAGAGCACAAATGAATTTTGCCCCTCAGGAAGTCTGTAAGAGTTCTGCGAAACATTATACATTTATTGGGTTGACCAAAAGGTTTGTTAGTGTTTTTCCCTACCAACCAGAACAAACTTTTTGGCCAATCCAATATAAATCAGGAGATAGACAAAACAGTTTATATGACTTGCCAAAAGTCAGAGCTAGAAAGAAGTTAGGTTATATTTCATCTTACGTCTGTCTGACTCTAGAGGGCTGCTTTTGACTATACTGTGCTATACTGACTCTCACCAAGAAATACTTAAGATCTGATTTGTCATGAGTCCATCAGAACACTACCAGATAAGGTAAAAAGTGAGTTCTTTTTATACCAATACAAGTTACCATCATTTAAAATAGGTAAGTTCATTTTTATTGAAGGAATTAAGAAACCTTAATTTTCATTTGAACCATAAGCCCAGTATTGTCATGGAGGTTATAAATTTAGAGCCTCAGAAATATTTAAATAACAGCAAGGTCAACCTTTGAGTGGTGGGTTTTCCAAACAGCCTTATAAATGTGCAGGAAAATAAACATCTCAGAATTGCTTTTCTGACAAAAAAATGGTGGTTCAGCCAACAGAAATATACCACTGCATTTTCTGCTGCCAAGTCTGCCTTCCATAAATTAGATTTATTATGTACAGTGCATGAAGAAGTAATACTCCAAACCTGAACAACTCTCTAACCTTTCCACTTCACCACGTAACCAGCAGGATTGTTAAGGAGGTTAGTTTATTTATGATGGGGTAGAAATTACTTCTGAATATGAACTCTGGAAGAACTCTAAAAGGGCCACAACCTCTCATTTAACCAACATCAGCTCAAAGAGATGAAATTTTACTATATCTCATCTTTTTAAAGCTGCACATCTGTCAAAGCAAAAGGTTAGAATGAAATTTGCTTGGAATTTCACAGAACTACAACCTTTAGTGTCGTCCTGCAGAATTCGACCCTAACTGGAATGATGGACAAGTTGGTGTCATAGTTGAGAGAGTGATCTTTGACATCATAAAGATCCCAAGGCCACCATTAAACACATGTCACCATAATGTGATAGTTAAGCACTAGCAGTCATAATTTTCTCATCTGGGAAATGAGATAATATGTACTCTGTAGGGTTGTTCTGTGGATATAATACCAGATCACCTGACATGCCTTTTGAGAAACCTATATGCAGGTCAGGAAGCAACAGTTAGAACTGGACATGGAACAACAGACTGGTTCCAAGTAGGAAAAGGAGTACGTCAAGACTGTATATTGTCACCCTGCTTGTTTAACTTATATGCAGAATACATCATGAGAAACGCTGGGCTGGAAGAAGCACAAGCTGGAATCAAGATTGCTGGGAGAAATATCAGTCACCTCAGATATGCAGATGACACCAACCTTATGGCAGAAAGTGAAGAGGAGCTAAAAAGCCTCTTGATGAAAGTGAAAGAGGAGAGTGAAAAAGTTGGCTTAAAGCTCAACATTCAGAAAACAAAGATCATGGCATCTGGTCTCATCACTTAATGGGAAATAGATGGGGTAACAGTGGAAACAGTGTCAAGACTTTATTTTGGGGGGCTCCAAAATCACTGCAGATGGTGACTGCATCCATGAAACTGAAAGACGCTTACTCCTTGGAAGGAAAGTTATGACCAACCTAGATAGCATACTGTAAAGCAGACATTACTTTGCCAACAAAGGTCCATCTAGTCAAGGTTATGGTTTTTCCAGTGGTCATGTATGGATGTGAGAGTTGGATTGTGAAGAAAGCTGAGCGCTGAAGAATTGATGCTTTTGAACTGTGGTGTTGGAGAAGACTCTTGAGAGATCCAACCAGTCAATTCTAAAAGAGATCAGTCCTGGGTGTTGTTTGGAGGGAATGATGCTAAAGCTGAAACTCCAGTACTTTGGCCATTTCATGCGAAGATTTGACTCACTGGAAAAGACTCTGATGCTAGGAGGGATTAGGAGCAGGAGGAAAAGGGGACGACAGAGGATGAGATGGTTGGATGGCATCACCGACTCGATGGATGTGAGTTTGAGTGAACTCTGGGAGATGGTGATGGACAGGGAGGCCTGGCGTGCTGCAGTCCATGGGGTCACAAAGAGTCAAACAGGACTGAGCGACAGAACTGAAAGACATTGAATCAAAAATATTGTATGGAATAAATAAGTTTAATTAAATGGTAACTTGAAATGCCATATGATAATTTGCCATCTTCACCACCCACTGGAGAAGGAAATAGCAAACCACTTCAGTATTCTTGCCTTGAGAACCCCATGAACAGTATGAAAAGGCAAAAAGATAGGACACTGAAAGATGAACTCCCCAGGTCGGTAGATGCCCAGTATACCACTGGAGATCAGTGGAGAAATAACTCCAGAAAGAATGAAGGGATGGAGGCAAGGAAAAAACAACACCCAGTTGTGGATGGGACTGGTGATAGAAGCAAGGTTCGATGCTGTAAAGAGCAATATTGCATAGGTACCTGAATGTTAGGTCCATGAATCAAGGCAAATTGGTAATGGTCAAACAGGAGATGGCAAGAATGAATATTGACATTCTAGGAATCCGTGAACTAAGATGGTCTGGAATGGGTGAATTTAACTCAGATGACCACTATATCTACTACTGTGGGCAAGAATCCCTTAGGTGAAATGGAGTAGCCATCATAGTCAACAATGAGTCCAAAATGCAGTACTTGGATGCAATCTCAAAAACAGAATGATCTCTGTTCATTTCCAAGGCAAACCATTCAATATCACGGTAATCCAAGTCTATGCCCCAACCCATAATGCTGAAGAAGGTGAAGTTGAATGGATCTATGAAGATCTACAAGACCTTCTAGAACTAACACCCCAAATAGATGTCCTTCTCATTATAGGGGTCTGGAATGCAGATGGAGGAAGTCAAGAAATACCTGGAGTAACAGGCAAATTTGGCCTTGGAGTATAGAATGAAGCAGGGCAAAGGCTAATAGAGTTCTGCCAACAGAATGCACTGGTCATAGCAAACACCCTCTTCCAACAACACAAGAGAACTCTATACATGGACATCACCAGGTGGTCAACACCAAAATCAGATTGATTATATCCTTTGCAGCCAAAGATGGAGAAGCTCTATATAGTCAGCCAAAACAGGACCAGGAGCTGACTGTGGCTCAGATCATGAACTCCTTATTGCCAAATTCAGACTTAAATTGAAGAAAGTGGGGAAAACCACTAGACCATTCAGGTATGACCTAGATCAAATCCCTTATGATTATACAGTGGAAATGAGAAATAGATTTAAGGGACTAGATCTGATAGACAGACTGCCTGATGAACAAGGGACGGACATTCATGACATTGTACAGGACACAGGAATCAAGACCATCCTCAAGAAAAAGAAATGTAAAAAAGCAAAATGGCTGCCTGAGGAGGCCTTACAAATAGCTGTATAAAGAAGAGAGGCAAAAACCAAAGAAGGAAAGGAAAGATGTAGCCATTTGAATGCAGAGTTCCAAAGAATAGCAAGGAGAGATAAGAAAGCCTTCCTTAGCGATTCAATGCAAAGAAATACAGGAAAACAATAGAATGGGAAAGAGTACAGATCGCTTCAAGAAAATTAGAGATACTAAGGGAATATTTTGTGAAAAGATGGGCTCAATAAAGGACAGAGGTAATATGGACCTAACAGAAGCAGAAGATATTAAGAAGAGGTGGCAAGAATACACAGAACTGTACAAAAAAGATCTTCACAGTCCAGATAATCACAATGGTATGATCACTCACACTCACCTAGAGCCAGACATCCTGGAATGCAAAGACAAGTGGGCCTTAGGAAGCATCACTAGGAACAAAACTAGTGGAGGTGATGGAATTCCACTTGAGCTATTTCAAATCCTGAAAGATGATGCTGTGAAAGTGCTGCACTCAACATGTCAGCAGATTTGGAAAACTCAGCAGTGGCCACAGGACTGGAAAAGGTCAGTTTTCATTCCAATCCCAAAGAAAGGCAATGCCAAAGAATGCTCAAACTACTACACAATTGCACTCATCTCACATGCTAGTAAAGTAATGCTCAAAATTCTCCAAGCCAGGCTTCAGCAATACATGAACCATGAACTTTCAGATGTTAAAGCTGGTTTTACAAAAGGTAGAGGAACTAGAGATCAAATTGCCAACATCCGCTGGATCGTCAAAAAAGCAAGAGAGTTCCAGAAAAACATCTATTTCTGCTTTATTGACTATGCCAAAGCCTTTGACTGTGTGGATCACAATAAACTGAGGAAAATTTGAAAGAGATGGGAATACCAGACCACCTGACCTGCCTCTTGAGAAACCTATATGCAGGTCAGGAAGCAACAATTAGAACTGGACATAGAACAACAGACTGGTTCCAAGTAGGAAAAGGAGTACGTCAAGGCTGTGTATTGTCACCCCGCTTATTTAACTTATATGCATAGTACAACATGAGAAATGCTGGACTGGAAGAAGGACAAGCTGGAATCAAGATTGCTGGGAGAAATATCAATAACCTCAGATATGCAGATGACACCATCCTTATGGCAGAAAGTGAAGAAGGACTAAAGAGCCTCTTGATGAAAGTGAAAGAGGAGAGTGTAAAAGTTGGCTTAAAGCTCAACATTCAAAAAACTAAGATCATGGCATCTGGTCCCATCACTTCATGGGAAATAGATGGGGAAACAGTGGAAACAGTGGCTGATTTTGTTTTGGGGAGCTACAGAATCACTGCAGATGGTGACTGCAGTCATGAAATTAAAAGACGCTCACTCCTTGGAGGAAAGTTGTGACCAACCTAGACAGCATATTAAAAAGCAGAGACATTACTTTGTCAACAAAGGTCCATCTAGTCAAGGCTATGGTTTTTCCAATGGTCATGTATGGATGTGAGAGTTGGACTGTGAAGAAAGCTGAGCACCAAAGAATTGACGGTTTTGAACTATGGTGTTGGAGAAGACTTTTGAGAGTCCCTTGGGCTGCAAGGAGATCCAACCTGTCCATCCTAAAGGAGACCAGTCCTGGGTGTTTGTTGGAAGAACTGATGTTGAAGCTGAAACTCCAATACTTTGGCTACCTGATGCAAAGAGCTGACTCATTCAAAATGACCCTGATGCTGGGAAAGATTCAGGGCAGGAGGAGAAGGAGATGACAGAGGATGAGATGGTTGGATGGCATCACCAACTCAGTGGACATGGGTTTTGGTGGACTCTAGGAGTTGGTGATGAACAGGGAGGCCTGGCATGCTGCATTTCATGGCCTCGCAAAGAGTTGGACACAAATGAGCCACTGAACCGAACTGAACTGGACCACCTCCACCTCCACCACTTCTATCTTCAGCTCTTTAATCACTCAGCATGACATGAATGTCCCAGTCCTCCTCTCTCACCTGACTGCCTAGATTCTAGGCTCTAGAACATGTACTATCATTTTCCCTTAGGAAACAAGCTTACATAATCACATATGTCAAAATATTCTCAATACATTGATTGGTAGCATGTTCTTTGTCCTTCTTTTCCAAAGAGAGAAAAACATCTCTCAATCATATTTTGACACAGAGAGATGATGCTACCTTATGAACTATTCCACTGAAAAGATCATTAGCTTCTGTTTACCATTTCACAGATTTCTTTGATATATTACAAATGGCATCATAACCCAGCTCCAAAATGGAAATCATGCATGCATGCTTAGTCACTCAGTCATGTCTGACTGTCTTGTGACCTCATAGACTATAGCCTGCCAGACTCCTCTTTCCATAGGATTTCTCAGACAAGAATACTAGACTGGTTAGCCATTTCCTTCTCCAGGGCATCTTCCTGACCCACAGATCAAACCTGGGTCTCCTGCATTGGCAGGCAAGTTCTTTACCACTGAGCCAGCAGCAAAGCTATCTTCCTTCTAAGCTTCTATAAATGTCATTTAACATATTATTTATTGAGTCACCTCTGATTGCATAGGTAAGATAATTATTTGTCTCATTTGGAATGCCTACTTCTCTAATAATTTATGAAGATGTATATGATATCATCCATAAATAGTTCTCAGATATTTTCAATGAGAATACTAAATTTGTATGTCCTATATTTTACAAAACAAGTCAAAACTAAGTTGTCTTTGCTAAAATTGAATTTTAACTTTATAAATTGACATCCTTTTTACTTAGCATCCAACAAAAGTAAACTTGCATTAAATAAATTTCAGCCTCCTTAATAGTTATCTGACCATTTCATTAGGGCTCAAATATTAAAAAAATAAGCTATAAAGTTAATTAAGATTAACTGTAAAGAAAACTTCCTGGTTAAAATCAAGAGAGGAAAATAAAACTCTGATTAAGTAAACAATTACAAAAAAATAAGAAAAACTTTAACCAAAAAAAAAGGCAGCTTAAAAAGTTACCCAATACTGTTTACTGGTAATTGTGTGGCCTCACAGATGTGTTTGAGAAATCTTTGTATATATTTTAGATATATAATTTCTTACATAATTTAGCCTATAATACATATTAACCTCCAAGTTTGTTTGGAGTGATTTATGGACTTCCATCCTTATGAAAAGAGTTCTTATTCTACTTTATTCTGTGTAACATATCTGTAAAAATTAGTAGTCTATACAATTTTTACGGAGAAGCTATTCCTTTCATTCACCCTCCTATCTTTTTCAAGCCCAAAGTACTGGATTTGACCTGACAAATGAGCTCTAATTACAAATTTATCAGACAATTTCATTTAGTTTCTGTATAAGATTGATTGGATAGAAGGTTATTTTAATGTACAGCTCAATTCAGATGTACAAAAATGGTAGAAATTAAGTCAGTGCTTGCATATATTCACAAATCTAAGAATTAACACCTAGAAACTACTGCCACATCTTAATTTGAGCATTTTAGTATACTAATATATTCAACAAATGTTACAGAGAGAATTGCTTAAACTTCAGCATTGCCGGTGTTTAAGTTTCTAAAATCTGGAGTTTGGAGTAAGATAGAGTCTGTCACTCTGAAGCAGGGATTTGAGAATAAAATGAGTCTATATAGTAATTGAATTGTGAGCACTATTTCATGTATTATAAATTTTACATTGTCTACCAAATGTTAGATTAACAGGAAATAGAAAAATTGACTAGAATTGAAAAGTGGACATCCGGAAATAAAGACATATACAAACTAATTAAAACCAGAGGGATGAGAAGCTTGGCAGAAACCTTAAGATATCTGGAAAACAGGAAATAAGGATTGCCGTGGTCTTACATAATGTGAAAGGACTAAATCCTCTAGTAGCAATAAACAGAAAAGAGGAACTGACTCTTTGAGCATTAAGTCATTTACCAGTGGAAATGAGATTAGACAGACAGTCTTCATTTTAAGTAGGCTCAATTTATGGAAATAAACAAAAATACAATTTGTCTAGCAAAAAACGGTTTTCTTGTCAGCTACATAAGGACAACAACAATGAAAATATTATATCTTCTTTTTAAGCCATGTGTTATTGTAAGAAGAGATGGACTTTCTCATATTTCAAATGGAATTCGTCCAGTTGTTAGAATACAAGATTCAGGAACCCAGAAGGAGTAACACGGAGTTATACAAAGGAATAAAGAAAGGATAAGTTGGTAAATACAAAGTGAATGGATGCTTTCTAGTTTCTACTTTTTGATCTCTGAATTCACAATTAGTTATGTTTTATTTTTGTTAGGCTTGTCTTTACATTACCATTATAGCACACATCCATACAGTATTCTTGTGATTTTTCACTCAGAATATAGTCTTCAAGTATCTATTTTATCTTAAGTGCCATAAATGTAAGATTAAGCATGATGCTTGCACAGCTGAAAATAAAATCAGATGCTTATCATCATTCATCATTTCATGAAGTCATTCATTCAACACTGTGTCTCTTCTGCATGGCAGACACTGTGCACGGCATTAGAAATAGGGACACGAAAATGAAACTGTTCTGTTCTTACTCTAATGGATGAAACATATACAATGAATTGTTGATTGAGACTGTGCTGGCAGCATCCTCTGAGAATGGCAGAAGCTCATAAGAAAGATGTAACTATACCAGGCACCCCTGGTAGAAAGGAGGTTACATTTGAGTTGACTTGAAAGTTGATTAGGGGTCAAACTAGGAAAGGAGTGTGGAAGACTTTGCAGGCAAAGGTAAAATTTAGCAAAATCGTTATTCAGTAGAACAGAGCAAAGACTTCCAGGCAGGAAGGAGCTTGAGACTAAGGAAGTTCACATCTTACAGGCCCTTGTATTTTTAGCTGATACTTTTCTAAAGTTTTTGAAGGACGTTGGATTGGGTACTAATATAATTAGATCCAGTTTCAGAAAATTATTCTAATACCAACATAGGTAAAAGGTTAACTGATCAGCAATTTTAAAAATCATTCTTTTTCATCCATGTTACAACAAATGTCATTATTTCATTCTTTTTATGACTTAATAATATTCCATTGTGTATATATACTACCTCTTCTTTTTATTTATTCCTCTGTCAGTAGATGTTTAAGTTGCTTCCATGTCTTGGCTATTGTAAAGAGTGCTGCAGTGAACATCAGGGTGCATGTATTTTTTTGGACTATGCCTTTTTCTGGATATATGCCCAGGAGTGGGACTGCTGGATCATATGGTAGTTCTACATTTGGTTTTGTCATATTGAGTGAAATAAGTGAGACAGAAATGACAGATATCATATGATATCACTTATAAGGAATCTGAGAAAATGACACAATTGAAATTATGTACAAAACAGTAATAGACTCACAAGGCTTCCCTCATAGCTCAGTCGGTAAAGAATCTGCCTTCAATACAGGAGACCTGGGTTTGATCCCTGGGTTGGGAAGATCCCCTAGAGAAGGAAATGGCAACCCACTCCAGTATTCTTTCCTGAAGAATCTCATGGACAGAGGAGCCTGGAAAGCTATAGTCCATGAGGTCACAAAAGTCAGGCTTAGTGACTTGACGACTTAGTGACTAAACCACCAGTATAGTCAGCCTCACAGACCTAGAAAACAAACTTATGATTAACAACAGGGAAAGGGATAAATTAGGATTTGGGAGATTCAAATGTATATAATACTATATATAAAATGAATAACTAACCTACTATATACCACAGGGAACTCTACTGAATATTCTGTAATGACTTTAATGGGAAAATAACCTTAAAAAACAGTTGATGGTGCTCGCTTCGGCAGCACATATACTAAAATTGGAATGATACAGAAAAGATTAGCATGACTCCTGTGCAAGGATGACACACAAATTCGGGAAGCATTCCATATTTTTTCAGCAATTATATGCCAATAAAATGGACAATGTGGAAGAAATGGACAAATTCGTAGAAAAGTACAACTTTCCAAAAGTGAACCAGAAAGAAATACAAAATCTTAACAGACCCATCACAAGCACAGAAATTGAAACCGTAATCAGAAATCTTCCAGCAAACAAAAGCCCAGGTCCAGACAGCTTCACAGCTGAATTCTACCAAAAATTTAGAGAAGAGCTAACACCTATCCTACTCGAACTCTTCCAGAAAATTGCAGAGGAAGGTAAACTTCCAAACTCATTCTATGAGGCCACCATCACCCTAATACCAAAACCTGACAAAGATACTACAGAAAAAGAAAACTACAGGCCAATATCACTGATGAAAATAGAAGCAAAAATCCTCAACAAAATTCTAGCAATCAGAATCCAACAACACATTAAAAAGGTCATACACCATGAGCAAGTGAGCTTTATCCCAGGGATGCAAGGATTCTTCAATATCCTCAAATCAATCAATGTAATACACCACATTAACAAATTGAAAAATAAAAGTTATATGATGATCTCAATAGATGCAGAGAAAGTTTTTGACAAAATTCAACATCCATTTATGATAAAAACCCTCCAGAAAGCAGGAATAGAAGGACCATACCTCAACATAATAAAAGCTATATATGACAAAGCCACAGCAAACATTATCCTCAATGGTGAAAAATTGAAAGCATTTCCCCTAAAGTCAGGAACAAGACAAGGGTGCCCACTTTCACCCCTACTATTCAACATAGTTCTGGAAGTTTTGGCCACAGCAATTAGAGCAGAAAAAGAAATAAAAGGAATCCAAAATGGAAAAGAAGAAATAAAACTCTCACTGTTTGCAGATGACATGATCCTCTACATAGAAAACCCAAAAGACTCTACCAGAAAATTACTAGAGCTAATCAATGAATATAGTAAAGTTGCAGGTTATAAAATCAACACACAGAAATCCCTTGCATTCCCATACACTAATAATGATAAAATAGAAAAAGAAATTAAGGCAGCAATTCCATTCACCATTGCAACAAAAAGAATAAAATACTTAGGAATATATCTACCTAAAGAAACTTAAGACCTATATATAGAAAACTATAAAATACTGGTGAAAGAAATCAAAGAGGACACTAATAGATGGAGAAATATACCATGTTCATGGATTGGAAGAATCAATATAGTGAAAATGAGTATACTATCCAAAGCAATCTATAGATTCAATGCAATCCCTATCAAGCTATTAACAGTATTTTTCACAGAGCTAGAACAAATAATTTCACAATTTGTATGGAAATACAAAAAACCTCGAATAGCCAAAGCAATCTTGAGAAAGAAGAATGGAACTGGAGGAATCAACCTGCCTGACTTCAGGCTCTAGTACAAAGCCACAGTCATCAAGACAGTATGGTACTGGCACAAAGACAGAAATATAGATTAATGGAACAAATAGAAAGCCCAGAGATAAATCCACATACCTATGGACAACTTATCTTTGACAAAGGAGGCAAGAATATACAATGGATTAAAGACAATCTCTTTAACAAGTGGTGCTGGGAAAACTGGTCAACCACTTTTAAAAGAATGAAACTAGATCACTTTCTAACACCATACACAAAAATAAAGATCTAAACATAAGACCAGAAACTATAAAACTCCTAGAGGAGAACATAGGCAAAACACTCTCCGACATAAATCACAGCAGGATCCTCTATGACCCCCCTCCCAGAATACTGGAAATAAAAGCAGAAATAAACAAATGGGACCTAATTAAAATTAAAAGCTTGTGCACAACAAAGGAAACTATAAGCAAGGTGAAAAGATAGCCTTCGGAATGGGAGAAAATAATAGCAAATAAAGCAACTGACAAACAACTAATCTCAAAAATATACAAGCAACTCCTGCAGCTCAATTCCAGAAAAATAAATAACCCAATCAAAAAATGGACCAAAGAACTAAATAGACATTTCTCCAAAGAAGACATACAAATGGCTAACAAAGACAGGAAAAGATGCTCAACATCACTCATTATCAAATCAAAACCACAATGAGGTACCATTTCACGCCAGTCAGAATGGCTGCGACCCAAAAGTCTACAAGCAATAAATGCTGGAGAGGGTGTGGAGAAAAGGGAACCCTTTTACACTGTTGGTGGGAATGCAAACTAGTACAGCCACTATGGAGAACAGTGTGGAGATTCCTTAAAAAACTGGAAATAGAACTGCCTTATGACCCAGCAATCCCACTGCTGGGCATACACACCGAGGAAACCAGAATTGAAAGAGACACGTGTACCCCAATGTTTATTGTAGCACTGTTTATAATAGCCAGGACATGGAAGCAACCTAGATGTCCATCAGCAGATGAATGGATAAGAAAGCCGTGGTACATATACACAATGGAGTATTACTCAGCCATTAGAAAGAATACATTTGAATCAGTTCTAATGAGGTGGATGAAACTGGAGCCGATTATACAGAGTGAAATAAGCCAGAAAAAAAAACAAAACAAAACAAAACAAATCACCAATACAGTATACTAATGCATATATATGGAATTTAGAAAGATGGTAATGATAACCCTGTATGTGAGACAGCCAAAGGGACACAGATGTATAGAACAGTCTTTTGGACTCTGTGGGAGAGGGAGAGAATGGGATGATTTGGGAGAACGGCATTGAAACATGTATAATATCATATAAGAAATGAATCGCCAGTCTACGTTCGATGCAGGGTGCAGGATGCTTAGGGCTGGGGCACTAGGATGACCCGGAGGGGTGATGTGACAGGGGAGGCGGAGGGGGAAGGGGGGGTTTGGGATTGGGAACACGTGTACACCCGTGGCGGATTCATGTTGATGTGTGGCAAAACCAATACAATATTGTAAAGTAAAATAAATAATAAATTTTTAAAAATAAATAAAAACAAATAATTTTTAAAAAAGAAAAGTTGAAACAGAAAAAAAAGTTGATGTAAATATATGTATACCTGATTCAAATTGCTGTACACCTGAAGCTGATACATTAAAAATCAGTTATACTCTGGTAATACTTTCTTGGAAATGAAAAGTAAAATAAAAGTTTTTTTTTAAGTATTTAAGAAGTCACTCTCATAGCACTCAGGTAATGGATGAGTTGAAAGTAGGATACTGGAGACAGGAGACAGTTTTGGACACTTTGACAGTAATACAAATAAAATATAGGCTAGACCAAGTGTTGAAATGCAGAGGAAGGTATGTCACGTCCTCAGTGAGGCCTTCCACAGTCTCTAAATTAGAAACTTTTATGCCCCCTTCCATACCTCACCATTATGTACTACCACAACCTTCTTTTTGTATAATATTTACCACAATTTGTAATAACTTTTGATTTACCCATTTATCTCACTTTTACCATCTGCGCCACCAAGAAAGCCCAAGAATACTGGAGTTGATAGCCAATCCTTTCTCCAGGGGATCTTTCTGACCCAGGCATCGAACCAGGGTCTCCTGAATTGCAGGCAGATTCTTTACCAGCTGAGCTACCAGGGAAGACCCTTTTCTCTCACTACTAGACTATAATCTAGTATAATTCAGATACTAGTATAATCTACTATAACCCAGATAATCACAATGGTATGATTACTCACCTAGAGCCAGACATCCTGGAATGTGAAGTCAAGTGGGCCTTAGGAAGCATCACTACGAACAAAGCTAGTGGAGGTGGTGGAATTCCACTTGAGCTATTTCAAATCCTAAAACATGATGCTGTGAGAGTGCTTCATTCAATATGCCAGCAAATTTGGAAAACTCAGCAGTGGCCACAGGACTGGAAAAGGTCAGTTTTCATTCCAAAGAAAGGCAATGCCAAATAATGCTCAAACTACTGCACAATTGCACTCATCTCACACACTAGTAAAGTAATGCTCAAAATTCTCCAAGTCAGGATTCAGCAAATCATGAACTGTGAAATTCCAGATGTTCAAACTGGATTTAGAAAAGGCAGAGGAACCAGAGAACAAATTGGAAACATCCGTTGGGTTGTCAAAAAGCAAGAGAGTTCCAGAAAAACATCTACTTCTGTTTTATTGACTATGCCAAATCCTTTGACTGTGTGGATCACAACAAACTGTGAGAAATTCTGAAAGAGATGGGAATACCAGACCACCTGACCTGCCTCTTGAGAAATCTGTATGCAGGTCAGGAAGCAGCAGTTAGAACTGGACATGGAACAACAGACTGGAAAAGGAGTCCTTCAAGGCTGTATATTGTCACCCTGCTTATTTAACTTATATGCAGAGTACATCATGAGAAACGCTGGGCTGGAAGAAGCACAAGCTAGAATCAAGATTGCTGAGAGAAATATCAATAACCTCAGATATGCAGATGATACCACTGTTATGGCAGAAAGTGAAGAGGAACTAAAAAGCCTCTTGATGAAAGTGAAAGATGAGAGTGAAAAAGTTGGCTTAAAGCTCAACACTAAGAAAACTAAGATCATGGCATCTGGTCCCATCACTTCATGGGAAATACATGGGGAAACAGTGGAAACAGTGACAGACTTTATTTTAGGGGGGCTCCAAAATCACTGCAAATGGTTACTGCAGCCGTGAAATTAAAATTTGCTTGCTCCTTGGAAGAAAAGCTATGCCCTACCTAGACAACATATTAAAGAGCAGAGGCATCACTTTGCCGACAAAGGTCCATCTAGTCAAAGCTTGATTTTTCCAGTAGTCACATATGAATGTTAGAGTCGGACTGTAAAGAAAGCTGAGCACTGAAGAATTGATGCTTTTAAACTATGGTGTTGGAGGAGACTCTTGAGAGTCCCTTGGACCAAGGAGATCCAGCCAGTCCATCCTAAAGAAAATCAGTCCTATATATATATATATTTATTGGAAAGACTGATGCTGAAGCTGAAACTCCAATAATTTTGTCACCTAATGCAAAGAACTGACTCACTGGAAAAGACCCTGATGCTAGAAAAGATTGAAGGTGGGAGGAGAAGGGGATAGCAGAGAATGAGATGTTTGGATGGCATCACAGACTCAATGGACATGAGTTTGAGTAAACTCTGGGAGTTGGTGATGGACAGGGAGGCCTGGTGTGCTGCAGTTCATGGGATCACAAAGAGTTGGACCCAACTGCGTGACTGAACTGAACTGAGACTATCATCTAGTCGCGAATGCACTGAACCCATATAGGCTCTGTCACAATTGTGTTCTTGTGCTAAGTCACTTCAGTTGTATGTGACTCTTTGAGACACCATGGACTGTAGCCCAGCAATCTCCTCCGTCAATGGGATTTCCCGGCAAGAATAGTAGAGTGGGTTGCCATGCCCTCCTCCAGGGGATCTTCCCAACCTAGGGATCGAATCCTTATCTCTTACATCTCCTGCAATGGCAGGCAGGTTCTTTGCTACTTGCACCACCTGGAAATGGACTGAACTCATACATGCTTTCTTCACAGTTGTGTTCTCATTTCTAGCAAAATATGTGACACCTAGTAATTTAGTAGCTGCTTGATAAATATTGATACATTTAAAGAACAGGCAAAGGATATCCTATTTTTTTCATTGAGACAACTGGGTGTATGACATCATTCAATCAATTACTGAGATATGAAGTCTAGGCAGAAGAGCAAATTTCAGTGAGGGTTGGAGATATGAATTCAATTTATCACTATCTGAGAGGCAATTGCACATATGATTGTTAAATTCTTAAGAAAGGTCTATATTAGAGATACAGATTTGGAAATTTATGAACTCAACCAGATGAGTTTGTCCAAACAGAGTGAGAGATGGCACCCTGCAATAAGGCATAGCTGCAGTAAATACATTAACATTACATCAGAAGTGTTTTAGATGAGGGAGGTATTAAATCTTCCCATCATATCAAGTAGAAACTGGAACAGGGACTCCCTAGATTACCCAAGAAGTACCCAAGCAGGGAACCATAGATAAAGAGCTTGTTTGAGTGAAGCTATATGAATAGGCATGAACCACAGTGCTTTGGGAGCCCAGGGAAAGGTCAGAGTGGAAGACAGAGTGGCCCTTTAGAGCAAGTAATCCTTGGGCAAGAGTGTTGGAAAGCAATGAACCAGTGTGTTAGGTAGAGACCTCTATGACACATTTTGTTTCTCCTGCTCAGAGTTTGGAATTCCACGAGTAGGTAACAGAAATTGTTGGAGAATGCTATGGAAGGAAAGTTTCCTACACAAAGTCCCTCCACCTCCCACCAGGTCATTGAACTCTATTTTTGGATCAGTGTATATCCACGTTCAAGTGTGTTTTTGTATGCCTTCCGTAAGACTGGGAATCACGATACTGCACTTAGATACTAATTGTCTTAGCTCTTAACAGCATGATTTTGGACCAGTCAAATAACTGATTTTTCCCCCTTTATCAATTTATTGAAGTATAGTTAATTTACAGTGGTGTGTCTCAGGTGTACAACAAAGTGATTCAAATATATATATATATATATATATATATATATATGTCTTTTTCAGATTATTTTCCATTCAGTTCATTTCAGTTCAATCGCTCAGTTGTGTCCTACTCTTCGCTACCCCATGAACCGCAGCACGTCAGGCCTCCTTGTCCTTCACCAACTCCAGAATTCACCCAACCCATGTCCATTGTGCTGGTGATGCCATCCAACTATCTCATCCTCTATCATCCCCTTCTCCTCCTGCCCTCAATCTTTCGCAGCATCAGGGTCTTTTCAAATGAGTCAGCTCTCCACATCAGGTGGCCAAAGTATTGGAGTTTCAGCTTCAACATCAGTCCTTCCAGAGAACACTCAGGACTGATTTCCTTTAGGATGGACTGGTTGGATCTCCTTGCAGTCCAGGGGACTCTCAAGAGTCTTCTCCAACACCACAGTTCAAAAGTATACAGTCTTGAGTGCTCAGCTTTCTTTATAGTCCAACTCTCACATCCATACATGACCACTGGAAAAACCATAGCCTTGACTAGATGGACCTTTGTTGACAAAGTAATGTCTCTGCTTTTTAATATGCTGTCTAGGTTGGTCACAACTTTCCTTCCAAAGAGCAAGTGTCTTTTAATTCCATGGCTGCAGTCACCATCTGCAGTGATTTTGGAGCCCCCAGATATAGTCAGCCACTGTTTCCCCGTCTATTTCCCATGAAGTGATGGGACCAGATGCTATGATCTTCGTTATCTGAATGTTGAGTTTTAAGCCAACTTTTTCACTCTTCTCATTCACTTTCATTAAGAGGCTCTTTAGTTCTTCTTCACTTTCTGCCATAAGCGTGGTGTCATCTGCATATCTGAGGTTATTGCTATTTCTCCCAGCAATCTTGATTCCAGCTTGTGCTTCTTCCAGCCCAGCGTTTCTCATGATGTACTCTGCGTATAAGTTAAATAAGCAGGGTGACAATATACAGCCTTGATGTACTCCTTTTCCTATTTGGAACCAGTCTGTTGTTCCATGTCCAGTTCTAACTGCTGCTTCCTGACCTGCATACAGATTTCTCAAGAGGCAGGTCAGGTGGTCTGGTATTCCCATCTCTTTCAAATTTTCCACAGTTTATTGTGATCCACACAGTCAAAGTCTTTAGCATAGTCAATAAAGCAGAAATAGATGCTTTTCTGCAACTCTCTTGCTTTTTTGATGATCCAGCGGATGTTGGCAGTTTGATCTCTAGTTCCTCTGCCTTTTCTAAATCCAGTTTGAACATCTGGAAGTTTATGATTCATGATTTGCTGAATCCTGACTTGGAGAATTTTGAGCATTACTTTACTAGCATGTGAGATGAATGCAATTGTGCAACAGTTTTAGCATTCTTTGGCATTGCCTTTCTTTGGGATTGGAATGAAAACTGACCTTTTCCTGTCCTGTAGCCACTGCTGAGTTTTCCAAATCTGCTGACATATTGAGTGCAACACTTTCACAGCATCATCCTTTAGGATTTGAAATAGCTCAAGTGGAATTCCATCACCTCCACCAGCTTTGTTCATAGTGATACTTCCTAAGGCCCACCTGACCTCACATTCCAGGATGTCTGGCTCTAGGAGAGTGTGAGTGATCACACCATCATGATTATCTGGGTCGTGAAGATCTTTTCTGTGTGTTCTTGCTACCTCTTCTTAATATCTTCTGCTTCTGTAAGGTCCATACCATTTCTGTCCTTTATAAGACACTGAATATAGTTCCCTGTGCTCTACAGTAAATCCTTGCTGTTTATCTGTTTTATCTATAGTAATGTGTATCTGTTAATCCCAACCTCCTCATTTATCCCTCCTCTCTTTCCCCTTCAGGAATCATAAATTACTTTCTATGCCTGTGAGTCTTATTTCTTTCTTGTAAATAAGTTCATTTATATCATATCTTTATAAATGATATCATATGGTATTTGTCTTTCACTGATTACTTCATTTAAATGATCATCTCCAATAGATGAGTTAAATAACTTCTTTATGTTCCAGCTTCATTACTTTAAAAAAAATAATGAATTTGCCTGCACTATCTCTAACGTCCCTTCTTACTTTGAAGTTTTGTGGCTATATTATATGCTATGGAAGTGGAATTTGACTTTCCATTTCCACTATTAAAAGAAAGAAAGTGGAAATAGGCAATCTTTTTCTATACTAGAAACAGGTCGGCGGGGGGGGGGGGTGGTCTTTGGTTCCTTTTATAACTAAGAAACAGCTAGTGAAAAATATAAAGATAACCAAATCAGTTAATTTCAAAAGATGGGACAAAAGTATTGATTTGATATCAGAAACAAGCTAGTAACAAATGTAGGTTTAGAATATTTCTCAGGACAGGAGAGGAGCAGTTCTATGAGAATTGTACCCATTTCATTGCTTGTTTCTGGGAGAAACTGGAGAGCTGACAGTTCACAGAATGAGAGGAATCCTTACAGATTCCTTGTGCACTGGATTTCACTTCCTCTGGGAGTTTCACAGTCCTCCAGAGGAGCATGAGGCAGGTTATTCATCTAATTATATTCCCCAAGGAAGGCACTGTAAATAAGCCATCTTCCTTACGATTTTTATTTTTAAGTCACGGACAGGATCAGTCACGACAGATAAGCTGGTACTGAAATAATAAGCAGACCTCAGCTCTCAAAATCATGAGGCTTATTTCTTGCTTGTCTGTCATGCAGCACCCAGCATGCTTTGATTAGGGTCCCTGTTTCAGCTTGCCCTCACTTTAGAATAGAGATGGTGGAACAGCTATGGTACAAGGCATTGTCCATCATAGAAGCAGACGGAAAGGGGGTCTCACTTTGGCACTTAAGAGCCACACCCTGAGAGTAGCACACATAGCACAAACCAGTTCTTAAGCCTCATAACTTATTGAGGCTTGCCAGATGGCCCGGTGGTGAAGAATCCACCTGCCAATGCAGGAGACGGGGGTTCCATCCCTGGTTTGGGAAGATCCTTTGGAGGAGGAAATGGCAACCCACTCCAGGATTCTTGCCTAGAAAATTCCATGGACAGAGGAGCCTGGTGAGCTACAGTCTGTGGAGGGGTAGCAAAGAGTCAGACACAACTGAGCATGCATGCATGGATCACTCATTGGCCATAAGTAGTGGCCTGGCCCCACATAATCACAGAGGAACCAGGAAATCATAATCCTTCCATGTATCCAGAAATGAAAGAAGGGTTAGAAACAGTTAACATACACCATCTTAGCTTACCTTCTAGTCCTCACTCGGTAAGGAAAACTATTCTCTCCAGGTCAAGAAAAACACACTGGGTCCTTCTCGTGGAAGACAGCAAGAAAGTTCTGACTAGTCAGTGTGCATGTGGGGCATATTAGTTTCCTCAGTAGGGAGTGTATTAATTTTCTAGCTGCCACAGCAAAGTACAATAAACTGTGTGGCTTAAACAACAAAAACTCCTTGTCTCACAGTTCTGGAAGCTGTAACTCCAAGATCAAGGTGTCCCCAAGGTTGGTTCCTCCCGAGGACTGTGAGAGAGGATTGATGCCATGCCTCTCACCTGGCTTCTGGTGGTTTCTTGGTGGCAATCTTTGGCATTGTTTTGTATGTGTGTCACTCATCTCTGCCTTTATCTTCACTTGGCATTCTCCTTGTGTGCTTGTGGCTGTCCCCAAACTCCCCTGCTTGTAAGAACAGCAGTCATTTTGGATTGGGACCACCCAAAAGACCTTATCTCCAAATAATGTCAAATTCTGGGATACTGGGGTGAGCACTTCAACACATGAATTTTGTTGTTCAGTTGCTCAGTCGTGTCCAACTCTTTGCCACCCCATGGACTTCAGCACACCAGGCTTCTCTGTCCATCACTATCTCCTGGAGTTTACCCAAACTCATGTCCATCTAGTCGGTGATGCTATCTGATTATCTCATCCTCTGTCGACCCCTTCTCCTCCTGCCTTCAATCTTTCCCAGCATCAGAGTCTTTTCCAGTGAGTCAGTTCTTCACATCAAGTGGCCAAAGTATTGGAGTTTCAGCTTCAGTGTCAGTCCTTCCAATGAATATTGAGGGTTGATTTCCTTTTGGGTTGACTGGTTTGATCTCCTTGCTGTGCAAGGGATTCTCAAAAGTCTTTTCCAGCATCATAGTTCGAAAGCATCAATTCTTCAACAGTCTTTTCCTGATCCAACTCTTACAGCTGTACATGACTACTGGAAAACCATAGCTTTGACTACATGGACATTTGCAGGCAAAGTAATGTCTCTGCTTTTTAACACACTGTCTAGGTTTGACACTGTGTTGTTTTGGGGTTTTTTTTTGGGGGGGGGAGGTGTAGGACACAATTGAATCATGACAGTGTTTTGCAGTCATTTCTGTATCAGATTTGCATGTAGTTCCTATGAATTCAGAGATCTATGAATGTAAAAGACAGGTTATCAGCCTTCTCATGCTCCCCCAACTAGTACCCAGTCCCACACTCACATGTGGAAAGTGGACATGATTGGCACAATAATTGAGAACAGTTTGAAAGAGAAGAAAGGAAATCACACAGCATTCTTCATCTGAAGCTATTCCCAATCTCGTTGGGAAGCCATTTTGAGGTTCCATATTCTGGGATGAGTTGTATCTTTTATTAGACCTTGGTTCTGCTTCCTGGGAGAAGACCCCTGTCTATTGCTCTCTGGGCCCACCAGCTCCAACCTCAGAAGTTCTCCTAATCTGATTTTCCCCTGGGACCCCCTGTAAAGGGGATATCAGGAAGCATGCCCCTTTTTCTGTTGTTGTTTTCAGGTTTTTTTTTTTTACTTGAGTTTAGTTGCTTCACAGTGTTGGTGTTGCTGTTCTTGTTTAGTCACTAAGTCGTGTCCAACTCTCTGCAACCCCGTGGACTGCAGCACACCAGGCTTCCCTGTCCTTCACCATCTCCCAGAGTTTGCTCAAGTTCATGTCCATTGAGTCAGTGATGCCATCCAATCATCTCATCTTCTGTCATCCCCTTTCTCTTCCTGCCCTCAGTCTTTCCCTCTATCAGGGTCTCTTCCAGTGAGTTGGCTCTTTGCATCAAGTGGCCAAAGTATTGGAGGTTTAGCTTTAGCAACATTCCTTCCAATGAATATTCAGGGTTGATTTACTTTAGGAAATCATTGTTTTACAATGTTGTTAGCTTCTGTTATGCAGCAAAGTAAATCAGATTTATATATCCATATATCTTCTCTCTTTTGGATTTCCTTCCCATTTAGGTCACCACAGAGCACTAAGTTGAAGTCCCTGTACTATACAGTAAGTTCTCATTATCTATCTATTTATAGTAGTATACACTATATACTATAGCACAGAGAACTTACTCAGTGCTCTGTAGTGACCTAAATGGGAAGCAAATCCAAAAATGAGAGGTTATATGTATACATATCAAGCCTGCCCTCTTTGGGGGCTCAGTACCTTATTTTATTACTTGCAACCTGTCAAGCATTATAATTGAAAGGTTGTATTAAGAATTGAAATGTGGTTCTTCTGGCAGGAGGACCCTCTCAAAAGCATAGCTCCTTTAAAAATAGATTCTATTTGGCTTCATATACCCATCACTACGTGTACAGGGTTTTTGTTTTTGTTTTTTCTTTTCTAAATATATGACTTAGGTTTGCTCTCTCTTTCTTTCTCTCTTCTCTGTCCTTCTCACTCCCAGCTTAAATGCTAACAACGTGAGCCTCTCAGATTTTGTTAGGAGACCCTAGAAGATTTTTCATGAGAAAAGCGTCTGTCTTCTCTTTTCTCTGAGTTATTTAATTCCACTGAAAGGATGGATTGAGTACTTCCTGCTTAGTTTTATTTTGCTCTCAGACAGCTTCATCCATTCAGAAGTTTGAACAGTGGTGGGATGGCTTTATGCTTGATTGCGTATGCATGCGTGTGTGATCAGTTCTATCCAACTCTTCGTGACCCCATGGACTGTAGCCTACCAGGCTCCTCTGTCCATAGGATTTTCTAGGCAAGAATACTGGAGACGGTTGCCATTTCCTTCTCCAGGGGATCTTCCCGACCCAGGGATCAAAGCTGTGTCTCTTGTTTTTCTTGCTTTGGCAAGTGGGTTCTTTACCATTGAGCCACTTGGGAAGCCCCATATTCTTGGTTAATTCTTACCAAAGCTGAATCATAACAGGTAATTTTAGTTCAGTGCCCTCAGTTTGTCCTTCTGCCATCTGAGAATGGGAAGCAGTTGCTGCTTCTCTTTTCTTGCTCTATTCCTTTTTCTTCTCCTTTGCAAATGATACCAGTTTTTTCTGAGATCACCTGTACCTCTCCCTTGTCAAATACAGCTCACAGCCATCAGCTCATACTATTTGCATCCCGTTTTCCTCTCTCTCTCTCTCTCCCTCTCTCTCTCTCTCCCCCTATCTCTCTGCTAGAGCTACAAGTTCACTAGGTCTAACATCTACCTTCTGAGATACTAGAGGCAACAATGTTACCATGTGTTCCTTTTCAGCCTCACACAGACCATTGCTCCAGCCTCTAACAGCGAGCTCCTCCACATGTGCCATCAGGTCACTGACCCATTGCTTCATGTACAGTGATTTTTTACAGCAGCATCCCACTTTTATGTCCTCCTTTCTGAATGGCTTTTATTATGTAGTCAGCAGTATATATGCAATGATTCTGCATTGCACCGTAGGTAATGCTTTATTAAAAACCAAAATCAGGCTTTTAGACTCAATCTGTAGTGCAGAGAAAGTAACTGAAGAGCTAAGTATTGGGTTGGCCAAAAAATTTGATCGGGTTTTTCTGAACGATGTTATGGAAGAACAAGAATGAACTTTTTGGATTGACCCAATAGAAAATGGAATGGGCAAAGTCATCTTTGACAGGAAGAACAAGACCTACTTAAAAGGTTGCCTTAGAGTTGATTCATTCATAAAGGAAATTGTAAGAAGTTTAAGAAACATCTCACTATTTGGGATGAAGAAACTGTGTATATTAGATCAAATTTTAATAATATAAAAAATATGACCAATTAAAGTTGCACAGTTGGCACTGAAGAAGTATCTGTTCAATCAAATGAAAATCACTGCACCCATCATAATTATTGTTTAATAAGTCAACTCTTGGTTTCTGTGGCAGTTGTAATGAGCCCATCACTTGGAGATGAGAAGTGTTGGGGAGGTAGCAAAGATATGAGGAACTCCTTTTTTCAAAACTTAAAATTTGGATTAGAAAAAAATAAGAAACAAATAAAAGTTAAGAAAACAGATAGTTTTTATGGTTGACTATAGTGAGTGGAAGTCAGAGAAGAAAAATGTCAGTCTAGGATGGTCTTCAGGGCTAATTTCATAGAAGCTGGTGGCTTTGAAGGATGAATAAATGATGGGGGTGGAAGAGAAGAAAGGGTCATTTCAAAATTCAACTCCATCACCACCCTGGCGATATTCAAAATATACTAAGGTCCAAAAGTACTTAGTCATTTTAACTCTATGATTATAGCAATCAAGGAACTACTGTGCGTTTTGACAGGCGAGGGCTTTCTGATTCTTTTCTGTTTCAATTTCTATAGATCAAATAACTGCAAATTCTGTTTTCCTATTTATTTTTTGTGACACCAAGAGCACCAGTGTATGCAAAGTCAGAGGAGTTAATGCACAGCCTGGTATTAAAGTAATATTCCTCCACCCCTCTCCACACACTCACACATGGCTTCCCTGACACAGGTGCAAATTTGAAAGCATTTCTTAAAAGTGACAGCTAATGGTATAAATTAACCTCCTGAATCTGCTTCAGTCATTTTCAAAACTATGGTAGCACATAAAAGATGGTGGTGAATTATGAATAATAAATAGAAAGAAGAATGACATGCCCTTCTGCAGCTTTCAGAAGTAAATGGAGGGTTCCACTATCAAGAAAATTATAGCCTCTAGGTTTGTTTATTACAGAGATTGTCAAACAACCTTCCTTACAGCGAACTCATTTGAGCTTGGCAAAAAATAGCAGAAGACAGTTCTTTCTAAATTTCCTTTTAAAATTATGAAAGGCACTCAGAATATTGAACTTCATCACCAGCAAGATAAAGGCAAATTAGAAATAGTTTATCACCATGACAAACATATTAAACTGAACTCCAAATTGCGGGTAAAAATTTCCTTCCAAATGGAATGCTTATGACCCAGTATTTTCAGACTCTTACTGTTTTGAGGTAATATTCTAGTTTGTGTTTCATTGTGCTGAAGGGTCATCAAGCAACAAATGACTCTTTAATATGATGGAATTATAAGGAACTAAGGGCAACATACTTCATAGCCTGGAGCCAGATATATCTCCTAGCACCTCACCTGTTGCCTTTTCCCTCATATTAGAATTTGTTGCTGCTGCTGCTGCTAAGTCGCTTCAGTTGTATCTGACTCTGCGACCCCATAGACGGCAACCCACCAGACTCCCCTGTCCTGTGATTCTCCAGGCAAGAACACTGGAGTGGGTTGCCATTTCCTTCTCCAATGCATGAAAGTGAAAAATGAAAGTGAATTCATTCAGTCATGTCTGACTCTTAGTGACCCCATGGATTGCAGCCCACCAGGCTCCTCCATCCATGGGATTTTCCAGGCACGAGTACTGGAGCAGGTTGCCATTGCCTTCTCCTAGAATTTGTTGCTAAACCAGTTAAATACACACTCTATAGACATTGCAAATAGAGCAACATTGTAGAGCTTGCAGTATTTTTTGTTCCTTTGGAATTAGGCATGTATGTACATTTGTCCATGCATGTTTTTAAAATGAAATCTATAGAGAAATTGGAGAACACCAGAATTTTAAAATTGAGCTCAGTTTCATTGACTAATACGATAAAGAAGAGAATCTCCTTTCAAAGATTTAACTCTACATTCTGAAAATATGTATTTAGATCATTTAGTTTGGGGAATTAAAAAAATTTTTTTATCCTCTTAGCAACTCTCTATTCTCTGAGTCAGAGATATCTGAAAACACATTTTTACATAAAGGCTTTCCCCTCCAAATTAAGATGTAATCAAAATAGCCTTCTGTGATCTTTTACTTTAAAAATGGATATAAAAGAAAATATTATTATAGAAAGAATTATAGTAATTTTGTAAAGAATACATTCTGGGATATTATTATCAATCATTAACTTATGTTTTTAAATATTCCAGAATAATGTAGTAATAATATTATAGTAATACAAATATCTACACTTACCTAGTAAATTATTTAACTGAGAATGATTTGTCACCAGTGTTCCATAGTACAGACTAGAATTTGAAACGAGTCATTGCAAATGTACATATTGGCATTTATGGCAATATTTGGGGACTACAGCTTTTTTCATTTTTGTGCTTGCTCCTCTCTGTAAGTGGGAATATGTTTTCTACTATAATCCTTTACTGAGGTTGAAAACAAGTGCACTGAGTGAAATTCATGGTGGAACATGGAGGTGAAAGAATAAAAGGAAGTACATTTCGAAATAATATTTCCCACAATATTAATACAATGATAGGGACAAAAATAATTTTAGTAATCACTAAAACTAAACCATTCTTGAGAAACTACCCCCTAAGGAGCTCTTGAGCTCTCCAGAACAGTTTCAAAATTTCAGACTTTTCCCTTGGTCCTTCCCTTTTTCCCTCTCCGCTTACTGTCCCAAAACTGGCTTTTACTTGTAATATATCCAGATTCTAAGCCTTGCCAGAAGGCCTGAATTACCCTCTCAGCTTACCCCCCAAAAAAACTCAGGCTCTGAAATAATCCCCTTACTCCTGCCTTGCTTCATTCAGGGTATAAATTCTTGAATATAGAAACTATATATATATATATATGTATGTATGTATATATATACACACAAACACACACACATATATAATTAATATCCCACATTGTCAATGGTTTCATTAAATAGTTGTGAATTAGAAGGTCATGAAGTCTAAGTGGACAATTTTTCCAGTCATTAATAGACTATCCTCTAGAATAAAGGAGTTGCTTTATTTGTCCTTTAATTTCTGTGGATGATTGCATTATGAATGGCAGTATTAATAAACTTTCTAAGTTGGGTTTCAGTAAGGAGACAGGACAAAGGTTATAATGGTTCACAGAGTGTGGAAGGTGAAGTCAGAGATCCCTGGTGTCATGTCCCTATGATAAGTAAGTAAGCCCCATCAGTTACTACATGTATGACCTTGGACAAAGTTATTTAAATTATGAGCTCATCTGTAAAATAAGTAGAATGTTAGTACCTTTCTTTGCCAGATTGATATGAGGACTAAAATGAATAATGTATAGAAAGTACTTAGACTAGCCCCTGACCTAAGATAGCTCCTCAATAAGTGCTCATTTTTATTCAGTTTCCTGCCATTATTTCTGTTTGCCATTTTAAGTTGATGAATGGAAATCATTTCAAGAAGCTTCGAATGTTCCTATAGAAAACAGATTTCATTTTTATGACCTACTAAGAGTAGAAAAAGCAAAAATGGTGTAAGATATGTATTCTAGTATAATATAGAAATGGTGTGAGTTATGCATTAATTAATTCTAGTATAATATAGAAGTGGAGAGTAGCTTCATATCTGTGAACAGCTGTGAAGTACAAGTGAGATTTGACTGATGACAGAAGAACTTACTGGTGAAGGTTGATCTCAGCTCAGAAAAGGCCTCAGTCTCATTTATATGAACAACTGTGAAGTATAAGAGAGATTTGACTTATAAAGACAGAAGAGCTTACTGGTGAAGGTCAGTCTCAGGTTCAGAAAAGTCCTCTGAGGACCACAGGCTTCCCATACAATGGACTACTTTGAAGTCTTTTTGATGCTGTCAGCAGAGGAGGATCCAAAGAAAAACTGGTTACTCTTATCTAGTAGGGCCATACAGCTGGACAATCTTATCTAAAGCATCACCCTCCATTTTGCAGTTCCAGAAACCCATTTCTGGGAGGTAGCTTAGAACTCATGAGAGGCCATGAGTGGGATAAAATGTTATCAACTCAAAATTGCATGATAGTTTTGTCAAGAAATTTTAGGTTTTTGGTCAGTTGCCCAGGAAATTTCACCAAGTAATATGTGACATGACACAGGATCCCAGTTGTTCCTCGGAGGGAGTGGAGCATAAGGTTATTATAATGTGAATGTGATGGTCTTAAGTTTCTTATATGTCTGGAGTGTTTCCATCTATGTCAGGTTTAGCAGCATTATTCCTCCAAATCAGAACCCACTTCTGAACCTTAAAAAACTTTATATGTATTGATTCTTCCTTGTTAGCAACTGATCTTCCTATCTTAATGTATTGTTAGAGTGCCAGACTCTGGGTAAAATATTTTTTCTCTTTAGACTAGCTATCAGACCACTGTATAAATTCTGTTGCCCTTTCTTACATTATAGTCCTAGGAATAATCCCCCAGAGCTTTAATATGAATACGAGATGTTTTACATTGACTCGAACTAGTTCTTAGGCAAGACCTGTTCTGGCATTCAATTTTTGAGTATCTTCTTTTTCTGGTGATCTTCATCTTCTGTATCCTTGCTTTCCTTCCTCTAAGAACATGTTAACTGCATTCTGGACAGTTTTAGAGTCTATTCTCTTTATTTTTCTGTTACCTTATGAGAAAAAATAGTGTTCACCACAAAGAAGCTATGATTAGGTAAGGCACTAACAGCGAGTCTTTGCTTCTATGTTTTATTTAATACTTTCTAGAAAGTATGTCAGACCTTTCTGCCCATTATTAAAAGCTTGAAAGTATACGTTTCCTAATGGTTCCTTGATCTCATTCTATTCCATTTGCTAAAACGACATTTTCCGTTGCCTGATTCTTCCAGGGCCTTCTAGATTTCTTATTTTCCACCCTTAAACTGATACACGCAGCTCATAAAAAACAGGAGTTACCAAGTGACAGGTGTTTTTGAAAAACTTGCTTAGTTTATATGTTCAGTGAAGACGTTGCCTCTAAATCAGCAGCTACTAATGACCTTTTGTTCCAGGAGCTGTTAGAAGTCCAGATGAAGTCTTGGAACTGAAATGTAGTTTAGGCTAAGCCTCAAGTTGGTATTTTCCAAATGTACCTCGTTGAGTTTTTATCTTACACCCTGATGGATTTCTTCTTAAAACATTGAAGATTCACCTCAGCTTCAACAATAGGTTATTCATTTCCTTTACTTCTTTTCCCGTTTTCCCTCCTGTTTTAAGTAAAACAACCTAGGATATTAAATATCTTATAAAGCTACAATGTCCCACATACCTCTGTTCCATTTTCCCACCACTATTTACCAACTGAGGGGCCTGTCAAAGTTCACGAATTTCTCTGAATCTGATTCCTCATATGTAGATGGTAATAACAATTCTCCATGTCTCAGGTTTTTGTTGACTGTTAAATGGAATTATGTGTGAAAAATGATTAGCATGCTGTTAGGCACATAATCAATATTCAGTAAGTCCTAGCTTTCCCTTCCACTGTAATAAGTTATCTTTCTTTTTTTTTTTTTTCTTTCTGCTTTCTTTAGTAATGGCATTTCACTTTTGATTGGGGATCTTTCCTTTCTATTTCTGGGCTTATTGACCTTTTCTTCTTTCTATTATTCCTTCTATTACATGTCTGTTGAACACATAATACCAGGCTAGGTACTAAAGACACAAGGGTAAAGAATTCTTTCCATCCCTTGATGGAGTTCACAGTTTTATGGGAAATGAGCATGCACCATTGCATGGAGAAATTAAAATGAGGATTTGTGCACCAGGCATTTGCAAAGCAGAGCAGACATGGGTCAGCAAAGGCCTCCTGGAGGAGAGGAACTGCAGACTCTTCAAGGATGAGTAGGAGGCAAGCCACAGTCTGTTGAGAGGGAAGAACCACAAAGATTTCATAAAATAAGAAGAATTGTGGGAGTTGAGGTGAAATGGTGGAGAGAGGAGAATTCAGTTATACAAGACCTTGGTTTGGGGCTATGTTCCTCTTTAGAGTTAGTGAGAGCAAATTTTCAAACTATACAACCCTCCCATTACTTTTTCCCTCCTAACCCCAAAGCCCGTGTGTCCATTACTAACTTTGTGCTTTCTGCTAATGGGACTGTATCATATCCCTCAAGTCAGCTGGAGCAAGATAGAGTTTGATGGATAAGTGGGAGCTATTGAAAAAAAAATGTAGCCTAGAAGCAATATAGTCACATCTGTACTTTATAATCACTCACTTTGTGATGCATATATTTTCATGATAAATTATAACATTTCAATATTAGAATGCTTAAGTTTTTTTACATGAAAAAGCAAAACTTTTAGGAAAGACAAAGAATTTGGTCTATAGCAATGGATCTAAGCAATATCAAGATTGGTTCATCTTACTTCATAGACTTATCCTTAATTTACTATGTAAATTTGTTTTTTTCAAAAATCTTTTTCATCTGGTAATAGTCTAACTAGGTAATAGGTGCCAGTGATATGGATAAAATTATAGGATCTCATTCAAAAAATATTTGTTTACTTTGAGAAATAAATCATTTGGAGCCTGAAAGGGGCTGATTAATTGACTTAGCTAATGAAGCCATTTCCTCTTTACTGTTAATAGTGACTGCTCATTTCTGTGGACAGACTAGGTATTGTGAGTATTGAACTTCTCCCCTGTAAGAAAAAAAAAGTCGTAGTAGGCAATAGTAACTTAAAATTTCTGTGTCCTTCTACTCTGTATGCAAATAATAGGGTGGGATTTTAATTAGGAGTTCTGGATAGGATTCATGTTTAACGGTGTTCCTTCTATAATTCTTTGTTTCTTCTACAGAGGGTACAAACATTCCATTGACCTATTTTCTTTATGTTAAACAAGTTAGAAAAGTCTTTTTTCCATGGAGCACATCTAAGGCAAAATAGTTTGATCATATGATTTGAACACTGAAAAAAAGTTCTCTCCATATAAGCTTCTAGTGAACTGTTGAAAGATGTATGTATGATGTGTGAGTTCTCAAGCCAGTGTCTGCACTTCTCAGCTGCAGACTTGTTCTTGGTATAACACTGGCTGTTTATTTATAATGATCAAAGAGGATCTGTGTTGAATCAGAAGTCAGATTAATAGTTTTCTCTAACACCTCTAGTCTTGGAAGAAAGGTCCTTCAAGTTCGAAAACATGAGCAGAAAAGGCTCTACAATTTCTTTTCAATGTAATGATCTATACATGCTCTAACTCACATTTGGAAACCAGGGGGCCAGATTCCAGTTCTGCTGTGATGCCGAAGCCGTTTCTGAAAACAGTTGACCAAAACTAGAGTAAATCTGTTTAAAAGGCTACTCTGCTCCTGTCCGTCTCCATAACTCAAAGTTGGAGCTTTGTGCCAGGGAGGAGGGGAGCGCAAAGATGGGGGTGGAAGGCAGTAATGAAGAAGGCAGTGGGGGCAGTTGTTTTTCTGTGCCTGCTGACGTCAACGAAATTGCCAGATGGCATTTGAATGTTTTGCAAAAAGACAGGAGCCTTTTATTACAGCTGTCACATGGGGTTTCATTCATTTGCATTCCCAGAAGTGGGCTAAAGCTTTTCCTAACTGTAGGAGTAGTGAGGGCTGTGTCCCTTCAGAGACCCAGAGGGCCTTTTGCAGGATGTTGTTACCTTAAGTGGCTCTGATAAGGGACACATGCTCTAAGAATGGCATGTTCCACTGTCAGCTTCAGAGGGCTGTGAGCTACTCAGCTTCAATTAGGACTATAATGTGATCATTCAAAAAAATCTTCTCTGTGGTAGGTCTTTCATGGATCCTGAACAACCTGGGAGAGAGGCTCAGTAGCACCTGAAGGGTCTAAAAGGGCAACAACCAGCCCTAGAACAAAAGCACAGCTTCTATGAAATATACCTAACATAGGCTGAAAAATACCTAACATATTGCCAAATAATTCATTCAGATTTTCCCATAGCATATTATAGGAACACTCAAACAATTTTTTTGGCCAACTCAGTACAACAGCCCTGAATACATATACACAGCTCTGTCCTCACCATCTTGCTCCATGATGTCATCCCACACCATTGGGAAGGACAGAGGGAAAAAATGAACTTGTAGAAAATCTGTGGGTTCATATGTGGAAGAAAGAAACAAAGGTAATTTTAAATGTTGGGATCTTCTCTCAGAAAGTGAGCCAGGGCCACTCCCTAGGGCCAGTCTGACCTATCCTCTTCACCATCAGCCCTTTCCACTGCCAGAAGTTTTCATGTTTTACTTTGTTTTAAAACCTGGCATCTCTCAAACTTTTCAGTCTCTGGGTTAGCAGGTATATGTTTTTATAATGAACCTCTTTCTGTAACAGTTAATTGGATTGATTGATCTCTATAGTTGACTTGAAAATGAATAAGAGGATGAAGTACTTAGACCAGAGGAAGTTTTTGTAACTATTTTTAACTATGAGTGTCACTCATATTAATCGTGGTATATGCTGTGATGTTTTACAATTGTTCTGAGATCAATTACCCAAGTCACTTTCTTCCTAACTGTTTCCTGACGTCAAGATATGATATTTCAAAAGTAGAAGTTTTGATGGTGGTAGGTCTGTTAGACTGAAATGAAAAGCATCTAGTATACCAAGGAAATTGGGAACTGGGGGCTAGAAAGGCTTAAAAGTTAGCTAATGTACTACCTAGTCTGTCTTACATCCACACTGGCAGTGATAACAGGGTACTTACAATGACACTGCTAATCTGAGTTTAGTGAAACATCTTTTGCCATCTTGTTAGTGGCAACAGACGACATGGATGCCAGGACCACTGACTCAAGTGATGGAAGAACCTAGAGTGTTCCATATGCTCCCTTATGCTGCAAATGAAACAAATACAGCCACTCTTACCACTCTTACCCTCCTCCAGACTCATGTCCATAGAGTGTTTTCCAAGTATAAACAGTGCAAGTGGAGTTTCTGGGGAGTGTGTTCATCTCATGTTAATTTCATGCTTCAGGTTCTGCTTCAGGGTTTAGGGAGATTTGGGAGGTGATGGTGAAGATTAAGCAGCCTCTTTTAGCTTCCTCTGATCCACCTTCCCTTCCAACTTCAGGGGATGGGGACTTGTGGAGGAGCATTATCAATATCTTGTATGTATCCATGACCGCATCTGGATCTGAGAGATGGCATTAGGTCAGAAGCAAGGAATACAAAGCCAAAGTCAAAGAATAACTCCTAGAAAAAAAATAAAGTGTCAAGAAATACAATCCACATGGGAAGGTTGTTAGAAATTAAAAAGGGAAGGGCTATAAATATGTCACCAGCTTCGACTCTAGGCAGCACCAAGGTGTTTTTCAGATAGACCTGAAATTAGAAATATATTCATAAAACACACGTTTCATATGGGGTGTATTTGGGCCTGAATCTCAAGGTTATGCAAATCATGTTAGAACTGTTAAGCATCATGTTCATGTTTCCCCAGGAATCAACACTGGGAAACCTATAGTGTTAATAGCAGTGTCCTACTTTGCATGTCCTAGCTCCCTGTCCACTCTGAAAGTACAGAGCACTTGTCCCAAGCATAAGTGCTGCCATTGTTGATAAAACAGTGGTTGTTATTCATCATCCCTTATCTAACATGTTCAGGTTTGCCCAAACATTGCCAGAATTAAAACAATATGTTCCTGAGTATAGCTCTAGGTGATAGTCATTTTTCCATATTATACTCGATCCCCCAGGGAAAGTTGCTCAGTTGTGTCTGACTCTTTGTGACCCCATGAACTCATCCATGGAATTCTCCAGGCCAGAATACTGGAGTGGGTAGCCTTTCCCTTCTCCAGGAGACCTTCCCAACCCAGGGATTGACCCAGGTCTCCCACATTGCAGGTGGATTCTTTACCAGTTGAGCCACAAGAAAAGCCCAAGAATACTGGAGTGGGTAGCCTATCCCTTCCCCAGCAGATCTTCCCAACCCAGAAATTGAACTGGAGTCTCCTGCATTGCAGGCAGATTATTTACCAACTTATCTATCAGGGAAGCTGTTGTTCCCCCAAGGGCTTCCTAAAACAGCAATCTCATGATTCATTTATGTCTCAGCTATCAACAAATAATACTATATTCATGTATATCTCTTAATCATGAAATTAAGTTTGGATAGTTCAGTTATATATATATATCATACTTTGGGCAGCACTACAGCTCAAAGACAGCAAAAGAAGCATATATTGATTGCATTCAACTTGTAGTGTCAGGACAAAGAACTGAATAATCCATTGTCAAGCTACCTTAGAATCAAACCACCATCCAATTTTACTTCGATGACACCAACTCCATTTTTCAATGAGAAGTAGTGTATAACTTTTTAGCACCTGGTGTCTTAGTACTTATGCTGAGATCCTAAACACAATTACACTTTACAAGGGAGAAACTACAGGAGCATCTTCATCCGAACACACAGATGTAACCTTCCCACAATTCCAGCAAATGGCCAAGATGTGTGCCTTGTTTAAGATCAGAGGGAGCCAGGAAGTCAAGTTGTTCTGGGCTGAGTCCCATGAGTCTAGCTGAGGGTCTGGTAAGGGTGTTATTTTTTCTCTCTGATTCAACAACTCTATACTAACATCACCCAAAGAGTCAGGTTTAAAAAAACTCAAGCATTTTAACATAAGAGAGGGGCTGATGAGTAAAGCACGATGTGCATATATTCATTTTTCTTGAGAAAAATCACTGCCAAACAGATGATAGCACTCATGTTGGTTGTCCAGTATTTTGTTTTCAGAGTCAGAGAGTCTTCCTGAGAAGACATATCAGTGAATAAAGAAATGTGTTTATTCAGTAAACATTTTTTGCACCTAGTAGGTACCATATATCGTGATAAGCACTAGAGATAGAGTTAAGTAAAATTCACAGTCTAGTAGTGATGAAAGATATGGAAACAAATCATTTCAACTTTAATGCAGTGATTAATATATGGAGTTGGCCAGTAAGTTCATTTGGATTCTTCCATAAGATGTAACAGAAAAATACAAATGAACTTTTTGGCCAACTAAACATAATTAGGGTGTTATAGGAGTACAGATGATGAGTACCTACCCAGCTAGAGGGAGAGTGGGGAAACTTAAAAATTGTTTTGGGAAAAATTAAATAGTAATGGGGTTGTCAGTTCAGTTCAGTCACTCAGTCTTGTCCGACTCTTTGTCACCTCATGAACCGCAGCAAGCCAGGCCTCCTTGTCCATCACCAACTGCTGGAGTCTACCCAAACCCATGTCCATTGAGTCAGTGATGCCATACAGCCATCTCATCCTCTGTCATCCCCTTCTCCTGCCCTCAATCTTTCGCAGCATCAGGGTCTTTTCAAATGAGTCAGCTCTTCGCATCAGGTAGCCAAAGTATTGGAGTTTCAGCCTCAACATCAGTTCTTCCAATGAACACCCAGGACTGATCTGCTTTATCATGGACTGGTTGGATCTCCTTTATCATGGACTGGTTGGATCTCCTTGCAGTCCAGGGGACTCTCAAGAGTCTTCTCCAACACCACAGTTCAAAAGCATCCATTCTTCAGTGCTCAGCTTTCTTTATAGTCCAGCTCTCACATCCATACATGGGGTTGTGGAAATAAACTAAATCAAGGTTGTGGTGAGGGATGGAAAGAAAGGAAAATAGCAGAAGCAACTGCATTTGCCAAGATGTGTATGATTTAAAAATAACATGTGAAAAACATAAGAACTAAGTATTCTTGGAGTAGTCGTTGTGAAAAAAAGAGTGGGAAGCTATAGAGAGGGTAAACATTGCAGGACTCTGATTAATGAAATGAAAGAAGTGAGGAAGGAGATAAGGATTTCTGGTGGGAATGATTTGGTAGATGTTGGAGGCACTGACTGAGATTCTAGAGTCTGATAAGCAGGTTGGGAGAGTCATATAAGGTGATATTTGGATGCTAGTCCCTGTGGACCCGCAACGCACGTGGAGTCCATTAGAAAAGGAGACGCTGGACAGAGGTTTGGGGCAGGAGATGGTATGGCTCTCATGAAATTGTGTGAACACATTTAGAGAGAGTCTAGAGAATTAGAAGAGAGGTGGACTAAGAGGTGAAACCTGGCACAAAAATGTTGAGAGGGATGGGAAGTGATGGGGGAAATTCCAGAACAGGCAGAAGAAGAATGCTGAGAGAGATAGGAAAAGAGCTGGAAGGGCATGATAGCACAGGACCTGAAGGAAGAGAGATTTTCAAAAAATGAGAATCACCGGTTTTGTAAACGTCTATGAAGAAGTCCAGCAGTGTAGAGACTGAAAAGTATCTTTTGAATTTGGCAGTTCAAATCTGCTGTAAATAGCAAGAGTAATTACAGTCTGTCATAGACACCTGGCTCAGTTGATTGACATATGAACAAAAGGTGAGAAAATAAAGATACTGAATACTAATCGTTCTTTTACTATATTCGGTAGAAAGATTGATTGGGTGGGAGTTGACTAGGGTGTGGATATTGGGGAAAGAATGCGGGATTAAGGAATAGAGGATGTCCTCACAAAGGAGAGACTGGAGTGTGTCTAAGTGATGGGACCTGGCTAGATTTTAGGCTGATAGAAGACACTGGTGTCAGAAGATTGCTGGGTAGTGTCATCCCAGGGTAAAGAGACACGAATGATCTTAATAATTATGGTCATCTTGCCCTTAGCTTAATGTGTCCTTCTTAGTGTCAGGGCTTTATCTGCCAGCTTCTTTTGAAAACTCACTCTGGCCTGCTATGAGCAGTTGAGTTGCAATTGCATTGAAACAAGCTCGTCTTTTCCAGCTGCTCCTTTCTAATATTCCTTATCATTACTAATATTTACAAGGTATTTAGTCTAATAAATGCTTTGCAACAAATATAATTCTCAGTATAACATCTTCAATTCATGCATAACATCTCACCACAAATATCTTTTTATCTCCCCCTCAAAAAAAACACAATTATTACAGTCTTATCTGGGTTATATGTGGAAAGGGGATGGATCTTATCTACTTAAAGATTTTATTTAAAAGGCTTTAAAAAAAACTTATCAAAACCAAAGGAAGAAAGAATATTGTCTTTAAAGAACATCTGGGATGCTTATGTCCTAAATATAGTGAAAAGCTGAAAAGATAATATTTATTTTAAGGAAGCAGAGGGATTGACTATAGACCTCCAGAATTACCCTTCCTTAAAGGTGTAAATGATCAGAGTGGACTAAATAAAAGAAACTTAATCATGGTATGAAATCATATACTGTCTATAGTATCAAACTACTATTTTAGCAGTGAGTCAGAATCTGTTCACTCTTTCTTTTTTTTCCTTCTATTTCCTAGTATTTCCCCATGATGTAAATGTGGCCTTACTACAAAGCAAGCTGTTTTCTGTCAAGCATGAACCTATACTTCAGTACTAATCATGAAAAGGAGCCCTGAAAATAAGCACTGGGCCATGTAGTCAAGGACTAATGGAAATCGGAGAGAACGTCAGAAGGAAATTATTCCAGGGTGCCTCTCCTTTCTTCAACACTCCCTTTTTTTCATTGCTCATGAGAATCTATGTTGCCTGTCAGTCGGGTGTGTTTATTGCAGGCAGGCAGTTGCCTCAAGTAACAGGACACTCAGCAGGACGTGGTGAAGACTTGAAGGGGGCTTGTCTGACTCCAAGGGCCAGGTGTCTGCAAAATCTTCAAAATGATCTGAATGATCTAGATTCTCCAAACTTTTAAGAACCATTTGTAAGGACAGCATATTGTGTTAGAAGGCAGAATTCACTTATTCAAGAATTCTGGGTTGTTTGTTTTTTTTTTTTTCAGCTCTTACAGTCTGTTGATTACTAAGATTCTATTTTTTAAAAATGAATTTAAAAAATCATTTTTGCCCTCAAATTCAGAGTCTGACAAGGAATTTGGTCACAAACAGCAATAGCAGATGATGATAATAGATATTGGAACAAAGTATACAGAGGCTTTGAGGCACAAGTGATTAACATGGTATCAGTTTGAGAATGAAGTTAATATGTTTACATGTTTTGATCTTGATCGCTGATATCAGTATACCAGAGAAATGAAGTGCTGGACAGAAATAACGCTATGAACACAGGCATGGGTTTATGAGCATATCTGAGAAAATTCAGAATTACTGGGGAGAAAAGATACTAGTCGCCTAGCAGTGCAGTGGCAAAAGAAGTTGCCAGCCAATACAGGGGATGAGAGTTCTATCCCTGAGTTGGGAAGATACCCTGGAGGAGGAAATGGCAACCCACTCCAGTATTTTTGCCTGGGAAATTCTTGTATTGGGAAAAATAAGCCAACGGTAGGAAAAAAAAAATGGAGGAGAAAAACTGCAGCCACCAGTGTATGGAATAAGAAGAAATAGATTAGGGCAAAGATGAAGGGATTTTATAGGAAGAAGTAGTTAACAGAGACTCTTTAGTAGAAATTGCCAGATGTAGTGATCAGTTTGATGCCGGAAGTGAGAAAGAGAAAAGTTTGTTAAAAAGAAAGTCAAGGCAGTCAGTTCTGGTGAGTGCTTTTGTTGATAATCAAGACAGAAAATAAAGAAGGGAAAGAAGAGTTTTGGAAGAAGGTGAGGACGTCTTCTCTTTGGAAAAACTGAGTCTGAAATAATTAGCAGATAGAAACACAGGCCTGAGGTCCAGAGAAATTGTTGGCATTGGAGCTCCAGATCGATGAATATTCACTGTAACACAGGGGAGAGCTGGAAATGAAGGGCTTAGATTAGGATAAGGAAAAACAATAAAATGTTAAGGAGGGGAGAAAAAAAGTGAAAGTGTTAGTTACTCAGTTGTGTCCAGTTCTTTGGGATCCCATGTAGCCCGCCAGGCTCCTCTATCCATGGAATTCTCCAGGCAGGAATACTGGAGTGATTTGCCATTTCCTTCTCCAAGGGATCTCCCGACCTAGAGGTCAGACCCAGGTCTCCTGCATTGCAGGCAGATTCTTTACTGTCTGAGCCACCAGGGTAGCTCCAAGGAGGGAAAGAGAGCCAGCAAAGCAGAGTCCCTTCTCAGAGGGCCTGCAGAAAGCCAGGCCAGGGCACAGCCAAGGCAGAAGGAAGAGACTGCAGCCCCAGACGAAGGAGGACAAAGCCAGGAATGTTGTCATGGGATATTGTAATTAACATATTCTTTGCATTGGATAGATAATTTTATTTTTCCTAGAAGAGACAGAAATCACTCTGCCACGAGTTGAAGGGTATTAAAGAAGTGGAAGGGTATTTAAAAGGGTATTAAGAGAGAAGAGAGCTCTCTTTCCAATAGTTTAATAGATGTGAATTTAAAAAAAAAAGAATTGCATCTTCAGTTCAGTTCAGTTCAGTCGCTCAGTCATGTCCGACTCTTTGTGACCCCATGAATCGCAGCACGCCAGGCCTCCCTGTCCATCACCAGCTCCCGGAGTTCACTCAGACTCACGTCCATGGAGTCAGTGATGCCATCCAGCCATCTCATCCTCTGTTGTCCCCTTCTCCTCCTGCCCCCAATCCCTTCCAGCATCAGAGTCTTTTCCAATGAGTCAACTCTTCGCATGAGGTGGCCAAAGTACTGGAGTTTCAACTTTAGCATCAGTCCTAAAGAAATCCCAGGGCTGATCTCCCTCAGAATGGACTGGTTGGATCTCCATGCAGTCCAAGGGACTCTCAAGAGTCTTCTCCAACACCACAGTTCAAAAGCATCAATTCTTCAGTGCTCAGCCTTCTTCACAGTCCAACTCTCACATCCATTCGTGACCACTGGAAAAACCATAGCCTTGACTAGACAGACCTTAGTCGGCCAAGTAATGTCTCTGCTTTTGAACATGCTATCTAGGTTGGTGGGGTCAAAGAACAATTTCATTAGCAAGGGAAATGCTAACCATTCCTTATGCTGAAAAGACGGAAAGAAGTGGGAAACAGAGATCAAATGAAAAAATCACAAATTAAAAGAAGAAATAGGCTATCCAAAAAAAAAAAAAGAGTATTTCACTGAAACAATAGACAGAAAATTAAGAATTATGAAATTCTACCTTATTTGGAATCTTTTTCTTTTATTTTCTTATTTAGAAATTTATATAAAGGTAAATTAAAATTCCCAGTAAACAACTTGATAAATGTTATGTTTTCTGCAAGAAAGAACTAGAGCAAAACAGTTCATTTAATTTAATGTGGCACCTTTTGGCTGAGTCTGGTTAAAGTTGCTGTGGTAATAGAAAATAAATATAAAAGGGTTCTTATCTTCAAGAACCTCAGAGAGCCACACATGTGTGACAGAGTATGTTTGCACAGGAGGATTTTATGAATCCTCCAGTGTTTTGATGAGTCACGTAAGGTCCATGGCATATGGCAGTTTGCAGTTACGGCACAAATGTGGATAGAGTACTGCATTCTGGTGTTAGATGGGGGCCCTGGGCTAGAGCGAAACTATCCATTGCCTCATGGCTCTCAGTCCTTACCAGGCTCTGTTGAATCCAGGATAATCAGATTTTTTATTATCTCATAGCATTCTGAACATAGTAGCATTCTAAGTAAAACCAGTTTCTTAAACCAAAATGATTATGTCTGACTTGTCAGACAGGTACATTGTAAGATTTTATTTTCATTACTACCTACTTATCTACTAGTCAATACATATGTGGTAAAATTTTATGCTGTGTTAATTATTTTCAACCATAAGCAAAAGGACGCTTTATTCAGACTAGCTGTAGTAATTAAAAAAAAAAAAAATGTTATTGTCTGTCGTGGATTCCCAGGGGACTCAGTGGTAAAGAATCCGCCTGCCAGTGCAGAAGCCACAAGTTCAATCCCTGGGTTAGGAAGATCTCCTGGAGTAGGAAATGGCAGCCCATTCCAGTATTGTTGCCTGGAGTATCCCATGGACAGAGGAGCCTGGTGGGCTACAGTCCACAGGGTCATGGAGATCAGGCACGACTGAGCACACTCACACATACATTGTCTGTTGTGATAGGAAGGCCAGAGGAGGAAAGTCCAGGATTAGTGAATTCAAGGCTCAGTAATGTTGTATGATGGACCTAGGTGTTTTAATTCTCTCCACTTTGCTATGTTATACTATTTTCTCTATCCTAAAGCTGATTCCACTTACAATCCAAAGATGGCTGCTGGTAGCAACATCACTGGAGAAGGAAATGGCAACTCACTCCAGTATTCTTGCCTGGAGAATCCCATGGACAGAGGAGCCTGGTGGGCTGCTGTCCATGGGGTCGCACAGAGTCAGACACAACTGAAGGGACTTAGCATGCATGCATGCATTGGAGAAGGAAATGGCAACCCACTCCAGTATTCTTGCCTGGAGAATCCCAGGGACAGGGGAGCCTGATGGGCTGCCATCTGTGGGGTTGCACAGAGTCGAACACGACTGAAGCGACTTAGTAGCAGCAGCAGCAGCAGCAGCATCACTTCCTTCTTGGTAGAAGATTTCCTTTTCCAGAAGCAGTAAACAAAGCTTCTCTCCTGTCTCATTGACTCACGTTGACTAAGGGCTTGCCCATCCTGGACCAAATTCTTGCCCTTATGGCTGAAATCACCATGATTGGTATAGAGAGTTGTCACAACATCCACTTATGTGGTTTGAAGAGAGCTCAAAATTGAGGTATTTCTCAGTGTTTCTGGACATATCCTCCTTGATGTTAAAATGCTACCACAGTCCCTAGGGTCACAGTCACAGTCAATTCCGTCAGTTGATCCAGCAGCCACAGGACCTGTTTGATGGTCATCTGAGATCCTCTTACAATCTTCTCTAGAGTGTGGCTGATGATACACTGTATAATAAGTTGAAGTTATCTGTAGGTTAAAAGTCTTTGCTAGAAATATTGAAACCAGAAGAAAGATAGTTCAAAGCTATTTTAGTTAGACTTCAGTTTGTATTAACTTCTGGTTTTAGTTTGTTATCTGAATCAGTGTGTGAAAACGTTCACTGCTTCTGTGTTGTGTTTGCTTCAATAACACTTTGCATATACTTTTATGTGGGATATTCTAATTGGGAAGCTCTTATACCATACTTCTGTTCTAATCTCCTTGTTTTAAGATGAAATAAAATTAAAATGAACTGAAATTTTTGCTAAAGAGGAAAAAGCAGTCTCTTCCTGGGTCCTTCTTCTTGATCCCCAGGAAAAAAAGCTAGGCCCCATTTTTAACCAGCAGTTTTATTAGTCTTGCAAGATTATGATCTTAAAGATCACTCCCAAAGTTATTCCATCTTCTTTACATAGATCTTTGTCTTAAAGGATCTGTGCTGAATTGCGACAAATCATTTGTACATCTTAAGTATGCTATTGTTGCTATACTTGGGGCATATGGGAGCATTGACTGAACTAGCAATTATGTCTGCAAGGAAGAAAACAAATCTATGACATAAGTGCTGAGTGACTCATCTTATGACCAAATGACTTATTTTCTTGCCTGATTTCCTCCTTTCCTCAGCAGCACATTGTTGCTAAACAGGAGGAGGAACAGGTATCATTTTGAAATGTTTCTCATAGAAAATTTTATAATTCTGTCCATCTGCCTATTGAATATCTTGGTGAGCTACCGGGGTCTGCTGATCCAAAGATAATCATGTTTATTTTCTGAATTCTCGTAACATTCTGAATATAATCAGATTGTAACTGAACCCAGTTTCTTAAACTGAAATAATTAACCCAGACTTTCAGACAGATGCATTATAAAATTTTTATTACCACCTAAAAGGAAAATGAAGACAGATTTTTCTGGTAGCCACAGAAGTCTCCACCAAAGTCCACTAGTTTCTCCTTCCAGAAGCAAATATTATAAGAAATCTGGCTTGAGTGAGAGAAATAGGGAGAAGGAACAAATGGCATTTTTCCTGATGGAGAAATATCAATAGTGCAGGTCTTCCCTGAAACTTAGTTCTGGAAACAGTTTAATTTGATTTTCAGGAAAGATGTGAAGGAAGAAAGTATACCAGGAATTCTTAAAAGTTTACTCATGATGTTAATAAGTTCGCCTTGATAAGGGGGATGTAAGTTAATACTTAATTGAAGGAAGAATTTGCAAAACTAACAGTGGGTCAAAAATTGGCAAAAATATTTCCATATCATCAAAAGTAGGTGACCATATGTAGGAGCAGTTACCCAAGATATTTAGTGTTGTAATCAGCCATCTAGACCCAGACTTCCTACATTGGAATTCCACTTCTGCCACTTACTATCTGTGTAACTTTGAGCAAGTTTACTTAACCTTAGTTTCAAAATTTGAAAGTCATTCCCTTTATCATGTGATTTCTAGTGTTGGGAGTTGCCTTCAGGAACATCAAGAAGAGATATTACTAGGTTTTAGTAGTTTACACAAGTGTTTTCTGTATGCAAAGTCATTCACAGATAAGCTCACCCCATCCCTGAAAACTAGGTGTCAGGAAGCAGACTCTCAAGTCTTAGGGGCTTCAAGTTCTCTACATGTTATTGGGGTATGGGAAGCTGGGGAGGCCTGAAATCCATGTTTCCAAAATGAGACTTGGCTATTAGAGCTGTGAGAGTTCCAAGGGCTGCAGATTTTGAGGGAAATGCCTGGAAAAAAAGAGGTTTTCATATCTCAGTGATGACTGGCTTCCCAGGTGGCACTAGTGGTAAAGCACCCCCCTGCCAATGCAGGAGACAGAAGAGACTCAGGTTCGATCCCTGGGTCGGGAAGATCCCCTTGGAAAAGGAAATGGCAACTTACTCCAGTATTGTTGCCCAGAGAATCCCATGGACAGAGGAGCCTGGTGGCCTACAGTCCATAGGTCGCAGAGTCTGACACAACTGAAGCAACTTAGCATGCAGGCACAATCATCTTCTAAGTGCTTTATCCATCCATGTTATCTTTACACCCGTCTTCCCTCTCACACTTGTCTTCTCTGGAGAATTGCTTTTTATTATTATGTTTTAAAATCCTGCTTGGGGGAGAGATACAGGTGAGAATGGTGATACAGTTCAGAGCAGCCAATTCAGTTTGTATGGAAGAGAACCACATGACCATAAGTTTTGAGACCATTTTAATTTTGAGAAACAATTTCTTTCATTCTCCTAATAACCAGAGGCAGTGGTCATATATCCACAGGGTTCCTCCAGTTTCCTATTTTATCCTCTGATCCCTTTCATTTCCTTGAACATCTTCCACTAGACTGCAAGTTGCTTGAGAGCTGCAGTCCAAACCCATTCATCTCTGGAGCCTGAGGGTGTGGACAGTCCCAGGTACCCAGTAGATGTTCAAGTTAAAATATGTTGAATAAGTGAGGCAGAAATGACTGTTTCTCAGTGCCTCTATATTCTTCTTTTTGAATCACACCATTGAAAAAATATTTTGTCTCTAAAAATATTGCTGTGTGATTGAAAAAAGGATGCATTCACAATGAAAATTTTTAAAATGCTATCACATTTCTTAATAAGTGGTTTTATAAACTTTTGTGAGCTACCCTAGGATTAAGTATAGTAGTATTTCTCTAGAAAAATGCATTCTAAGGTCTCAAAAAATTTGATTTAAAAGTGTTTGACATTTGATCTACTTATAAGTCTGGAAGCTTTGTTACTTAATTGATGATTTCTTTTATCAATTATAGAAACTGAAATGTATTGAGTTTTTAAATACATTTATAAAGGATTTTATATTGTATTAAAATATTTTGAGGCTCTTAAGAGTATCCATTCATCATCTTGGAAGTTTAACATTGTGGAGGGCTACTACCATGGTATATCCAAAGAAAACATGTTTTTTTTAGATAAGTGGTCAGACCCAGTATGGACTTATGGGCTTCTCAGATGGCTCAGTGGTAAAGAATCTGCCTGTAGGAGACATGGGGTTTGACCCCTGGGTCAGAAAGATCTCCTAGAGAAGGAAATGGCAAACCACTCTATGATTCTTGCCTAGGGAATCCCATGGACAGAGGAGCCTGTCAGGCTATAGTCCATGGAGTCGCAAAGAGTCAGACACGGCTTAGTGACTAAACAGCAACAAGTATGGACTTACACATTCACAAGTGAACTACCCACAATTTGTTTTGTGAAGGCAGAAACTCTTGAAGAAATATCTGAAAGAAGGAACAGAGAGATTATTGCGGACAGAGTAAAGAAGACTCTACAGGGACAAATACATTGCACCTTTTCATGCCCCAATATCCAGTCAGTTTACAAACACAATTGATTCTTCTTAATTTTACTCTTACTCTTCCCTTCCTAGTCATTCATGATGCAGATGTCCTGGTTTCAAATACTGATTATTGTGGCAACCTTGGTCTAACCTATCTCCATCTATGCTGTACCTTCACCTTCCTCAAGCCCTGTGTCCTCTTAGATTACATCATTCTCCTTCTCAGACATCACTCATCACTGATAGAATTAGGAAACTTGTCTTTCATTCATGGGCATCTAAAATCTGGCCTCATATTTCCTTTTCAACCTTATTTTCTACTAATAAAAAGCAGAAAGCCTGCCTGAGAGATTAGTCTACTCATGGAATCCTATATCCATCCTTCTGATGCAAACACTTACCCACATTCTGAATCATGCTTTTCTGCTCTTGCCTACTCTGCACCTGTTCTTCCACCTCACCAGGATCTCCAGTCCAATCCCCCAGTCTTTTTTCTTCCCCATCTGGCAGACCCTTCCTGTTTTCAGTTCATTGGCCTTTTCATGTAAATCTTCATGCTGTGCAACACTGGAATGTATGTAGAAAACATATTGAAATTCATGTGTCCAAACTGAGCTAGACCTTCAGGATCGCTAGAGAATCTAGCCAGCTCTTCTCATTCCTCTTTCAAACATTCCTCATTCTCTTTTGCATCTCTAGCCTCAACATCGTGTGATTCACTTTCTCAACCAGGGACTCAGGATTAATTTACAGAGTAAATAAAAGCCAAAGAGTAAGGACTCTAAAGTCTCACCTGCAAATCTACCAACATTCTTCTTTGTCACCATGAGAAAGATGTCTGGTTGTAAAAGGTTAATCCCCTCAACCTTTGCTTTCTTCTTTTATTCCTTGATCTATTTATCACCCACATTGTCTTTACTGTGTTTTAAACCCCTCACACTAGTGGGGACCCCCCCTTCAACATTTTTGTTTGCTCACCAGCTCTTTGGAGCCCATTTTCCCTCTAGATGTAGACAGATCTCTATCTTCCATTGTACAGCTAGTTTTCACAAAAGAGTTGTCTATGTTGTTCCCATTTTCATATCTTTCTTTTCTTGCTCAGTTGATTGCAGTGTGACTCACAATATCAGCACTTCACTGAGACTGTTCTCTTTAATGTCAGGAGTGACATTCCAGACACTAAAATAATCGATAGTTTTCCAGAATGTACTAATCTCTCAAATTCACTGCTCTCTGCTGACCATTCCACTCTGTTGACAAAAGCATTCTCTTGGCCCATTTGACCTGACACTCTTGGTTTTCTGTTGTCCCTTCTCATTTTTCTTTGTGAGTTTCTCTCCCCCTTTAAAAGCTGCTATTGATTATGGCTCTGCCCTCTGTCTACTTCTCTCTTCTCCTTATATATTCCCGTGGCAGCATTAGGGCCATGTCCATGTTGTCAATACCCAAATGCATGTTTTCAGTTCAGGGGTCTCTCCTGATGTGCAACTATAATCATCCTGTAAATATCACATATTTCCTAACAGTTGAGTATCTGAGCACCCACACCAAAGCTTCTGCCTTCTCCAATGGCTTAAGGAAAGATTCTTAGCTGCCCATTTCATGATCATGCTCAGTCGCTCAGTCGTAGCTGACTCTTTGAGACCCCATTCACTGTAGTCCGCCAAGCTCCTCTATCCATGGGATTTTTTTCCAGGCAAGAATACTGGAGTAGGTGTCATTTCCTCCTCCAGGGGAACTTCCCAACCCAGGGATCAAATCTGAGTCTCCTGTGTCTCCTGCATTGCAGGTGGGTTCTTTATCTCTGAGCCATCAGGGAAGATCCAGCTGCCCATCTGCCCAAGCCTAAAGCCTGAAAGTCAGCCTGACTCCTTCCTTCACACCCAATAAACCACGACCCTGCAGGGGTTTCCCATGGCCTTTGGTAGCTCATGAAAGCTCTTGAATTTGGCTCATCTTCCTGACTTGATATGTTCCCTCAAACCTCTCCAGACATACCCTTCCTTCTTCAAAAAAAAATAAATAAACAAAAATTAGGTATAGTCAACACAAGATATTATACTAGTTTCAGATGTATTGCATAATTATTCAATATTTGTGTGTGTTACTAAGCAAGTACCACAGTCAGTTAATATCAGTCACCCTGTGTAGTAACACATTTTTTTTTTTCCCTTGTAATGGAAGGAAAAAGATCTACTGTCTTGCATGCTAAGTTGCTTCAGTTGTGTCTGACTGTTTACGACACTTTGGACTATAGCCTGCCAGGCTCCTCTGTCTATGGGATTCTCCAGGCAAGAATACAGGAGTGGGTTGCCATTTCCTCCTCCAGGGGATCTTCCCCACCCAGGGACTGAACCTGCTTCTCTTACATCTCCAGCACTGGCAGGCAGGTTCTTTACCACTAGGGCTACCCAAATATACAATGCAGTATTGTTAGCTATAGTCAGCAAGCCATTCACAGATTCACCCTTTTCACCATGAACTGAACTGTGTCCCCCTAAAGGCCATTCTTTCTCTACCTCCATTCATTTTAAGATTTTTCTCTTTTCCAGAAAATATTCATCCTTATATCTCAATCCTATTACTTAACGACTCCTTTCATATATGTAACAGATTATAGAAAGATGTAAAGTTGCTTTCTTTTATCAGTACTTACTTCTCTTTGGCAGTTTTACTATTTTCTGTGTAGTAGTTGTTCCAGAATCAGTTTGTTGAATATAATTTTTATTCATGATTTCAGTATTAGTGTAATAATTCTCAGTTTTTATCTGATATTGTGCTAAAAAGTTGCATGTTTTAGGGTGGCTTCTAGAAATTTCAGTTACTTGTTTTAAGAAAATACCTTGGACGATGTAATTTGTTTTTTTTACATTTCTTTAAAATAGAGAGCCAGAGAGAGGAAAGTTACTTATTTTTAGATGTTTAGAGAATGCTGCTTATGACTTCACTCATGTCTAGTAACACTGAATGCCTGAAAAGTACCAGATACTAAAGGAGACTCTGGGGTTAAATTGGTGAGCAAAAATAAGCATTTCCATTGCCCTTCTCAAACTTCCAGCCTAAAATCCAAAAAAGAGGGGATATAGGTATACATATAGCTGATTCACTTTACTGCACAGCAGACACTAGCGCAACAGCATAAAGCAATTATATTCCAGTTTTTAAAAAAGAGGAAGACAAGCTTTCATCAAGTGATCACAACCAAAAGCTGAATGGAAAATTGTCACAAATGCAGTAAGAGAAGTTCTCTGAATATATGTGAGAACTGGTCAGAAATGGAAGGTTTTTCAAAAGTTACAGCTCCAATGGTTTTTCAGCTGTTTGTTTTTGGTTTTGGTACTTCCAGTGGATGAAGTACAGGATGCCCCCAAAGGCATTCACATGGCAACCAATGTGGCTGCTACTGCAGCAGGCTTTGAAAATCTCCTGAATCAGCCGCATTTGTGTGTGTGTATGTGTGTGTTTGTTTCTCAGTTGTGTCTGACTCTTTTGATCCCATGGACTGTAGCCTTCCCAGGCAAGAATACTGGAGTGGGTAGCCATTGCCTTCTCCAGAGGATCTTCCCAACCCAATCTTGGACTGAATCCAAGGACTCCCGCATTGCAGGCAGATTCTTTACCATCTGAGCCACAATGGTGGAAGCAATTCAATAGCATTGAGTAAGTGCCCATTGCACCAACGTGGGCAAGAATCTGAAGACAACACAAGGGCAATAAAGCAACTGCTAATACATGCCTGGGACTCTTTGCAACCCATGCAGGTACACAAAACCCTGTGCTATATAATGTGTGTCTTGATGACTGTGTTTTATGACTGTTTTAACCGCAATAGAAAACTACACGTGAAAAACAATTTACATCAAATTGTGTATGAAAATGGTTTATGTTGCTTGTAAAACCATGGGTTGCTTATAAAAATGGAGAAAGATGACAGAGATGAAATGTTTGTAATTGAGACAAATTCTTAAGGATCTAAATCTAATTCCATATTAACAATGATCCTGAGAGGTATAACACAATTTAGGATACTTTATTTACTCTCTACCAATAGTGTTATGTAAGGAGTTTGTGTTTTGGTTTTGTTTTGTTTTGTTTTTCTTTTTTTTTTCTGTGAAAAAAAGAAACAAAACTCTTCCTGTTACTTAGGGAGCAGCACCCATTCAAAAAGATGTTCAGACTGACAACCGGGGTTCTTTTTAAAAGGCAGAAGACTGCCATCTGTTGTTCACTGAAATTGCTTCTAGGCTAAGCAAACGGAAACCTTCATGTTTAAGTTTAATAGCGATTCTTAAAATTCGACAAACAAAAGACCATCAACATTTATGCTTATGTCGGGTTCATACTTATGTCAGAGACTGATTATTTTCTATAATATTTACAAGCTCATAGTCAATCAGAGAATCCAGATATAATCATGGTTTTTATTTACATAGCAACTTATACTTAACCAAGCCTTCCCAGTTCATCTGCATGAGCAGTCACGGGAATGGTCCCTTACCTGAATTCCTCCTAGCTTTGACAGCCACCTCATCTTTCATAATTAGAAGAAACAGAGAGAACCAGCCTGCAAATCAGTGGCAGCTAAGGTTATCTTCTTCGAGAAAACAGGTTCTTACCCGAGTAAGCGATGCCGTTAACTATGTTTTATTTCCTAAATAATAAAACAGAATTCTGTGATCATTGTTGTTTTTGAAGGCATTGGGTGAATTTGCTAGTGTCTTGAAGATCTTAGAAAACATAAGCGGAAGGACTGTTTTAACAGCTTTGGGCTTATTTGCAGACAGATTGCAGGGGAATATGTAAGAACATAAGGCCATGTACATGTACATCCTATTTGGTAACATGGAATGTTCTCTGAACATCAAAGGAGAAGGAAGTTAAGAATTCTGGCAACTGCTAGAGTTTTCTGCGACTCACATCTCAAATGAGCCTAACCAAGCAAGATGTTTTTAGAAAGCAGTTTGATGAAGGGCCCTATATGTTTTCCTCCTACTGTACATACATATTATCTTAAGGAGAAAATCCAAAGGTCAACTTGTATTCCCTGCCAGAAAATTAAAATAAGCAAACATCTGCTTCCTTAGGATGACATTTAGCCAAGGTTCAGCCTACAATGAGTTACTGCAAACTGTTCACATGATTTCATTTTTAAAAAATTTCCCAACCAACTTCAAGTCTAAAATTATAAATGGGTCCTATGAAAGTATAAACACATATGCAATTTTGCTGGCTCTGAGGTCAGAACCAGTAATACACCAAAGATCATTTATCGAACCCAGCTCATCTCCTAAGTGAATTTAGGACACTAAAGACTAAAAGACTGCTTACTGGTATCAGAGAGAAAGATTTGAAGGGTGAGGGGTGGCAAACTGCTTTAGAGAAATAGAATGAGACAGCTCCCCAAAGCCCAACAGGCATCTTTTTCCCAGCATTAGGACCAAGGCTGGGTAAGAAAAGTCCCAGTGATTCCTTTATGTGTCATGCCTTATACTGTTTATTCCTCCCCTATCCCAACTCCCTTTTCACCCTGAGAATGTTCTTCCCATGCTGTGTTTGCCTCCCAGGGTGCCTCCCAAGATGACTAAATAGAAAGGAGGAAAAAAAACTTCCAACAATGGAGCTGAGATGCCTGCTTTCAGAATTCCTTTCTCAAAGTGCGTTATAAATCATACCAGGGCAGTCAGCCATACTAAATGAAACCAGGACTTCTGTGCAATCACTTTCTAAGAGCCTAAAATTCAGCTCCAAAATACTTGGAGTCTATGGGAGTAGGGAGTACAATCTTTATGACTATATTTACCTAGAATGAAAAGGGAAACTATTTAAGGTTTTGTTTTGTTGTTTGCCTTTCTTTACATTGGTAGAGAAATGATATCTGTATGTTGCCTCCATTTATAAAGAAATTACAGACCCAGTATATGTAGAAGACAAGCACACACATACAATATTCACCGTTTTGCACACAGTCTTTTTCAAGGCAAAATAATTATGATACAGTTCTATATAATATTTTTCAAACACGTCCTGGGGGCCAGGCAATCTCAGTTCAGTTCAGTCACTCAGTCGTTTCTGACTCTTTGCAACCCTAGGGACTGCGGCAGGCCAAGCCTCCTTGTCCATGACCAACTCCCAGAGTTTACTCAAACTCATGTTCATTGAGTCGGTGATGCCATCCAACCATCTCTTCCTCTATTGTCCCCTTCTCCTCCCACCTTCAATCTTTCCCAGCATCAGGGTCTTTTCCAGTGAGTCAGTTCTTCATATTAGGTGGCCAAAGTATTGGAGTTTCAGCTTCAGCATCAGTCCTTTCAATGAATATTCAGGACTGATTTCCCGTAGGATGGACTGGTTGGATCTCCCTGTGGTCCAAGGGACTCTCAAGAGTCTTCTCCAATACCACGGTTCAAAAGCATCAATTCTTCAGTGCTCAGCTTTCTTTATGGTCCAATTCCCACATCCATACATGACTACTGGAAAAACCATAGCTTTGACTAGATGGACCTTTGTAGGCAAAGTAATGTCTCTGCTTTTTAATATGCTGTCGGTCATAGCTTTTTTTCAAGGAGCAAGTGTCTTTTAATTTCATGGCTGCAGTTGCCATCTGCATTGATTTGCAGTTCAGTTCAGTTCAGTTCAGTCGCTCAGTCGTGTCCGACTCTTTGCAACCCCATGAATTGTAGCACGCCAGGCCTCCCTGTCCATCACCAACTCCCGGAGTTCACTCAGACTCACATCCATCAAGTCAGTGATGCATTGATTTTGGAGCCCAAGAAAATAAAGTCTGTCACTGTTTTTGTTGTTTCCCAATCTATTTGCTATGAAGTGATGGGACTGAATGCCATGATCTTCATTTTGTGAATGTTGAGTTTTAAGCCAGCTTTTCACTCTCCTCTTTAACTTTCATCAAGAGGCTTTTTAGTTCCTCTTTGCTTTCTGCCATAAGGGAGGTGTCATCTGCATATCTGAGGTGATTGATATTTCTCCCTGCAATCTTGATTCCAGCTTCTGCTTCATCCAGCCAGCAGTTCACGTGAGGTACTCTGCATACAAGTTAAATAAACAAGGTGACAATATACAGACTTGATATACTCCTTTTCCAATTTGGAACCAGTCTATTGTTCCAGGTCTGGTTCTAACTGTTGCTTCTTGACCTGTGTACAGATTTCTCAGGAGGCAGATAAGGTGGTCTGGTACTCCATCTCCTGAAATTTTCCAGTCTGTTGTGATCCAGGCAGTCAAAGGCTTTGGCGTAGTCATTAAAGCAAAAGTACACATTTTTCTGGAACTCTCTTGCTTTTTCAATGATCTGATGGATGTTGGCGATTTTATATCTGGTTCCTCTGCCTTTTTTAAATCCAGCTTGAACATCTGTAAGTTCTCGGTTCACGTACTGTTAAAGCCTGGCTTGAAAAATTTTGAGCATTACTTTGCTAGAGTGTGAGATGAGTGCAATTGTGAGGTGGTTTGCACATTCTTTGGCATTGCCTTTCTTTGGAATTGGAATGAAAATTGACCTTTTCAGTCCTATGGCTACTGCTGAGATTTTCAAATTTGCTGGCATATTGAATGCAGCACTTTCACAGCATCATCTTTCAGGATTTGAAATAGCTCAGCTGGAATTCCATCACCTCCACTAGCTTTGTTCGTAGTGATGCTTTCTAAGGCCCACTTGACCTCACATTCCAGGATGTCTGGCTCTAGGTGAGTGATCACGCCATCATGATTATCTGGGTCATGAAGATCTTTTTTGTATAGTTCTCTCTATTCTTGCCACCTCTTCTTAATATCTTCTGCTTCTCTTAGGTCCATACCATTTCTGTCCTTTATCGAGCCCATCTTTGCATGAAATGTTCCCTTGGTATTTCTAATTTTCTTGAAGAAACCTCCAGTCTTTGCCATTCAATTGTTTCCTCTATTTCCTTGTATTGGTCACTGAGGAAGGCTTTCTTATCTCTCCTTGCTATTCTTTGGAACTCTGCATTCACATGGGTGTATCTTTGCTTTTCTCCTTTCTCTTTAGCTTCTCTTTTTTTCTCAGCTATTTGTAAGGCCTTCTCAGACAACCATTTTCCCTTTTTGTACTTCTTGGGGATGGTCTTGATCACTGCCTCCTGTACAATGTCACGAACCTCCGTCCATAGTTATTCAGGCACTCTGTCTATCCGATCTAATACCTTGAATCTATTTGTCCCTCTACTGAGGTCTTTATGTGCCTGATCACATTGAATCATCAATAATACTATACAGTGGATATTATTTTTGCCCTATTTCTAGAAATGAAAATACAAGAGCCAAGGAGATGAGTGACTTGCCCCAAATCACACCAGATCTAAAATTTAAACACAAGCTATCTGATTCTGATTCTAGATCCTGTGTTCTTAAAGGCACCGTGTGTGTGTGTGGTGTCTGTGTGTGTGTGTACGCTCAGTCGTATCCAACTCTTTGCGACCCTATAGCCTGACTGTAGCCCACTGGGCTACTCTGTCTATGGGATTTTCCAGGCAAGAATACTGAAGTGGGTTTCCATTTCCTCTCCACAAAGACCCCATGTACTAACCAGATAAAATAAAAATTTGATATTGATAAATGAAGAAAACTTCCATTTATATCCCACTGTTTTATCTTTGTTCCAACTTCTTACATATAGCACCTTCCAAATTATATACATGATGAAAATATACATTTGTAACTTTTTGTATATCATGTGCTAATTCATAAAACAAACTTCACTTTCTTTCCCTTGTTCCAGGAATAGTGGTGAATAACTTTGACCTGACCATTATATTGTGTCTCATTTCAAGTGAAAGAAGCTGTTGGGTTCGAAATAGTATAGTGCCCTCTTAATTAGTAATTGGTCTGTTAATTTTAAAAGTTTTTAAAACAGAGAATCATAAACATATATTCTGTACCTCTGCTGCTCGCTTCAGTCGTGTCTGACTCTGTGCGACCCCATAGACAGCAGCCCACCAGGCTCCCCTATCCCTGGGATTCTCCAGGCAAGAACACTGGAATGGCTTGCCATTTCCTTCTCCAATGCAGGAAAGTGAAAAGTGAAAGGGAAGTCGCTCAGTCATGTCCGACTCTTAGCGACCCCATGGACTGCAGCCCACCAGGCTCCTCCGTCCATGGGATTTTCCAGGCAAGAGTACTGGAGTGGGGTACAATTGCCTTCTCTGTACCTCTAGTAATATATATTTAACTCTACATGTGACTATGGGGATTTCACACATTTTTGATGAAAAACCAAGAGTGTTTCTCTTTGTGTATGTTTTTATTATGTTAATTAGAGTCCCAATTTATCTTACATGCAGCATACCCATATGACTACCAGGTTCAGGTTTTTTATTATTATTTTCTTAACAGTAGGATTGACTTAGGCACTTAGACGCATTCTGAGTTGAGAATTTTTCAGGCATGTTATCATTTTCTTCTTGAATCTTTGCAGTTGTTTCACCCCTACTTAACAGAAATTGATGTCAGAGCTCTGTCTTTATGACTCTGTTTATGCGGTCTTTAAAATTATTCAATTTAAACCTCTGTCTTTATGAATCTGTCTATGCGGTCTTTAAAATTATTCAATTCAATTTTTAAAGAAACTATTCCATTATTTATTCAAATATCACTGGTTTATAGATATTTTATTAGCATGTATAAGTTGCAGTGACAGTTACAACTGGTCTGAACAGATTTAGGACCAAAACAAAACTGACCCTTGGCAAAGTGCAACTCAGCTCTTGGGAGTGGAAGTTCCAGAGTATAGTCTATTCCCCATAATTTGTTCCTGTTTAGTCAGTAAGTCATATCTGACACTTTGCAACCCCATGGCCTGTAGCCTACCAGGCTCCTCTGTTTGTGGGATTTCCCAAGCAAGAATAGTGGAAGGAGTTGCCATTTCCTTCTCCAGGGGATCTTCCCAACCCAGGGATTGAACCCGAGTCTCCTGCATTGGCAGGTGAATTCTTCACCACTGAGCCCATTCCCCATAAGTATTCACTGTACTTTAGACATTTCACTATAAGAAAGAAACAGCATCAGTGACTCAATTATAAGTTAGAAGTAAAGCTTGAATACGATTAGCAATCAGTGAAATAAATTTTCAAAGTCCACATAATACTTTAAAAAATTTATGTCTGTATAGCACAGTCACTATTCTGTGATAAACCTTCACGGAAAAAAATATGAAAAAGAATATACACACACACGTATATATATCAGAATCACTTTGCTATACAGCAGAAATTGACACAATGTTATAAATCAACCATACTTCAATAAAATAAATTTTAAAAATAAATTAAAATAATTTTAAACCCATATTGAGCCAAGAAATGTTTTAAAATTATTTCCTTCTTTCTTCTCTGATATATGTGTATATGTATGTTATATAAAGAAATGCTTTCAACTAATACAATTAGAGGGCTTCACTGGTGGCTCAGACAGTAAAGAATCTGGGAGGGATCTTAGAAAGATCCAGGTTAGTTCTCTGATTTTTCAAGGGGAGACCCTGATTGCTCCAATGGATACAATGTCTCCTAGAAGAAAAGCCATGGTTGGTTTTGGAAACCATCACAGAACGTAAAATATTGAATAAAAGAAAAAATGGTGTAATTTGAGGAATACAGCAACTTGACGTGGTTGTCTAGATAATTACCTCTATTGCTTTTACATTTGTAAGCTATCTTTGAGTTTCATGTAAAATTATGAAGAGTGGCTTTTGGGCTGCTTCCAGTTATTTTCCTCCAGTTAGAATAAATTAATGCCCAAAGCAAGTGACATATCAAATGATTCACTCAGTCAGAAGACTGGAGAATTACTACATCTTCTGCCTTTGAGCAGGGATGTATTTAGCCTATTGCATTGTTATCAATTTAAATATGCTTCAAAATATATAGGAGAAGAGCTATAGCTTGACTATACTGATGCCATCCCAAAAAAATTTTGTCAAGAATCGGATGGATTGTTTTTATCCTTTACATCAAATAATCATGTTGAATCACTAATTGATGTTGACATCAATTTTCTCAAATCCTTTCTGATTTTACTGTTGGGCACCTCCACTTTCTTGAAGTGAAATAATGCTTGTTAACTTTGTTTTTATTTACCTTGTTCCTATAGTTATCTTTTAAGACTTCTGAATGATTTTTTTCCTTGAAGAATTCTCCATTTCTATGACTTTTCACAGGTGCCTTTTATAATTTTGCTTTATACTGTGTTTATTCATTGATAAGCATTTACTACCAGTTAAAATTAAACTAATTTTTGAATGATATAATTATAATAAAATTTAACAATCTTTAACAAAAAGAAATTCTCCATTACTGAATAACATGTTGATCGAAACCCAAACACAGGACCTCAGTAAATAATCTGTCATGTTAATTAAATATACATAATTTTGTTTTACATTCTGTTAGTCATTTGATCAAATAGATTTATTTGTCAAATTTTTTATACTTTGCGGCTTATGGTAGTTTAGAAATTTAGATGCACTACCTAGAGTATAAGTTTTTTTCTGACCCCTACACATGTTCAAATCTTTCCCCTTTATCATACCAGTAGTGTAATTTCAACGTTTTACCACAGAAGTAGTGACCATAAAAACAAATTTTCTGTAATTGAATTGGTTGATACATGCCTAGCCTAGGAGTTAGATTTAATGTTATTTCTAAGTGTATTTGTTGTTGTTTCCTTAACTTATCTCTAACTCCAGCTTTTCTGGGCCTTTGGTTTATGACGAGTAAAGTTACTTGGAAGCAAACTAGATTGTTACCATAGCAACCAACATTGGGTAGACTTTCTGGAGATGGTGAAATAGACTGGAAGGAGAGGAAGGGGTAAAGGAAGATGTTGAAAGAACTGGGTGCCTTGAAAAGTGGTGGATTTACCAAAAGAACTGGTTATTTTTGGTTTGATTTATAAAACTGCACTTTACTCCACTGTTTATCAGACTGAAGATCCAGATTTTCTATTTAAAGGTGGCAATCCAAATTCGGTTGTCATTTAAATAGGGCCCAGAAAATTATACTTGCATTTTCTTAAATGTTAAATATAAATGTTTCCATTATAAGGATGGCATGCAAAGTAAAATGTTTTTTTTATTGCTTGGTCACTCTTTTTAAGAAAAGATTCGTTTGATCATGTGCACCATAAAAAGACTCAACTGTGGTTTTATGCTCAGTAGGGTTATTTATTGCACTCAAAGATGATTTCAGGCTGTTAGCTTAAGACTTTCCTTTAAAGTAGCTTTAATATAAACTTAACCTTTAGTGTTTATTATCACTATCTAAGATTTCACCAGTTAAATGAAAATTTTACTGAGCATTATTTGGTATACTTAGAAATTGAATTATTTTATTTTGAAAGTTGACTAGGTGTGGAAATAGCTGCTGTGTGAGTCACTGCGTGATGTTTCATATTTTGTGTTTTTGTTTGAAAAAAACACTACCAATCAGCCACAGCCCACTCCCCTGAAATTTCTTTAAAATGACTCCCTGAATGTGCCTGGGTCAGTATAGTTTGCTTTCTGTTTATTGAAATAGTAGCCCATGTATCTTTCTGTGTTTCAGCAATTCATGTGTGGTTACTCTTGGCGAGTTTGTGACAAACGAATGTGATGGTTGGGTTTAGATTTCATGCCTCATTGAAGCCTCTTGTTATTTGAGCCCAAAACTGATAACTTCTTATGTGTGATAAACTTTTAACTGTTATATAATTTTAAAATCATAAACCTAAAAGAAAAGTCCTGAGTTTATAACAGTAGGGAGACTTTTTCAATAGTAAAAGTGTCTGGTTTCTTAGCCAATTCCACTCTGGATAATTTGCTTTTTATTAGCCTGAATATTGCTTTTGTTTTCACTTGAAGACGTTTGCTTTCACGAAAGCAACAGTATTGTAGCACTGAATTACATAATGTACTTGTTTTCTAAATTCTTATGTAATACTGACATTTGCTTGTAAGGATGAGTTTTCAGTTCTGTTTTTATTTTAAAATTGCATTTCAATTTTTTAGTCATTTGTTTTTTTCTGAGTATATATAAGAAATTCATCCATTACTTTTTAAAAAGTGTTTTTAAAAGACATAAAATTAGAGATTTATAAGATAGACTTGTTTTCTCACCAATAATTTATTTTAAAGTGTATTCATAATTTTCAGTGAATATATTCTGATTTTTCTTCAGATTTGTAAGTTTTATGCACTGAGACCATTTTGAGGAAATGTGTTAAATTATTAGCCGTTAGAATATAAACTATTAATTTTATTGTCAAAACATCTTAAAATTTTATGTCCTGAATACAAAGTTTGATTTAAACTTTCAATTTTCTACGGTAACAGTACAGTGATTAAGTAGCAGATTAAGTTTATTAGAACAACATGGGAAGAAATGTATATTACTGTTTAGGAAGATCATACCAGATGAGTTTTTCAGAAGGATAATAAATAGAGATGTATTTGAGAATACATTTCTGAAAGGGGAATGTTAAACTAATTCCGTGGCATTTCTCACAAACATTTTTGAAGTTAACAATGTAAGTAAATATGTGAAATAAACATAACCATATATCCTAAAACTATTAATGTTACACTAAAATTTTCATGTCAGTTCATGGAATATATTTAAACCTACAGAGAGAGAAAAACATGGCACAATGATTAAATAAAGCATTAAATAATTACAGATATATTTAGTAACGTACAATGAAAACGTTCGCTATTTCTTTCGTCCTGCTAGCTCAGCTCTTGGGCTGTGGAAATAGAGTATGTGTTTGCAGCCTGACGTTTTCATGCTCCAGCTATCTGATTCAGAGTTATTTTTGACTCAGTTATTTGGCAAGTGATTTTTGACTAATAAAAATAAAAAAATAATAGTCCTTACCTTGTGGAATCGTGCTGAATAAATGTCAGCTGTCACCATTATTATCCACCAGTATTACTATCGCTACTCTTATTATTCTAGTATGAAAAGACATAGTTTCTATATGAGAGCTTTACAGAATAATTTATCCTTGCTATTGCTATAAGACTAGATACCTTCATAGATGCTGGGTATTTTCATAATTATCATATTTTTCTGATTACAAAAAAAAATACATGTTCACTTTTTCTGTGACATACATTTTTCCCTACAGAACAATATTTTATAAATATTTTTCCAAATAAACATTTACAGATCTACCCAAATATTTTAAAACAGGTACATGATATTTTATGTTTATATTGTAACATTTTTTAACAATATCTCTGTTGATATGCATTTATGGCCACACTCTTTGTTATCAGAACATTGCCGTGCCCTTTGTGATCCTGTCTTTGTATTTTTGTGTAAATGTAGTTTTTCTTTAGATGTCTACATCGTCTTGCTAGATTACAGAATATATACTTTTAAACTATAAATTGATAGGTTCAGCAAAAACTTCTTGCCAAAAATATTGTGTTGTTTTTACTTACTGCTCATTTCCTCAACCCATTACTGATACTTGGTGCTAGTAATCTTTTATTATTTTTTATTTAATAAGTTCCCAAACATGAACCCCCCTCCCACCTCCCAATAAGGAAACATTGCTTTTATTTCATTAATTTGTATCTTAAACATTCATGAGACAAGTAGCTTTTTTTGTATTTGATGGTTAAATTATATTTGAATTGTATATTCATTCCCTTTCTCCCAGTTTATCATTTATTGATTTATATATATATATGTATGTGTGTATACATATGTATATATGTGTGTGTGTATATATATATACACATATATATATACATATATATATATATACATATGTATATATATATATATGTATAGTCCCATTGTACACCTTGTGGGATCTTAGTTCCCCTACCAAGGATTGAACCTAGGTCTTCAGCAGTGAAACCAACAGGGAATTTTCTATTGACTTTAATTTTTTTAGAGGACTTTTATTCACATATGTTTTATCTTCTCTGGGTAGCAGATATTCTTTCATGTACTGTTTGTTTTTTACCTTTGCTTATAGCGTATTTTCTTATGAGAAGTTTCTGTGTTTCATCAGATCTGTTAGATGTTTTCTTGACAGTTTATGCCATTTATATTACTTTTAGCAGTCTTCCTAATCCCAAAATTATAAAGTAGTCCCTCATATTTCCTTTAATAATCTGATAATTTTATACATTTAAATTTTTCGTATGTCTGGAGTTCATTTTTAAGTCAGTTGTCAGAATGATTAAACTTTATTTTCTACCAACTATGTAGCCTAACTTCTAATAACCTCTTGCTGAAAATCTCCAGAATTATCACTACTATTATTTATATCATTATCATTATTGGACACATAACCAGCACGATAGTAAATGCCTTGTATATAATCTACATTTTAAGTCCTCTTTTAATTTAATCTTTTATTTCTGGCTGCATTGAGTCTCAGCTACAGCACCTGGAATCTTTATTGCAGCAAGTAGAATCTTTCTGTGTAGTTTGCGGGCTTCTCTCTAGTTGTAACACTCAGTTTTAGTAATTGTGATACCTAGGTTCAGTTGCTCGGCAGCATGTGGGATCCTAGTTACCCAACCAGGGATCAAACCCACATCCTCTGCATTAGAAGGCGGACTCGGTCACTGAACCACCAGGGAAGTTCCTGCCCTTTAATTCTTATTAAAATAACCTTCTGAGGTTGGTACTATACTATATCCATTTTACAGATGGAGAAGTCACAGTACAGAGAGCTCACTAATGTGAGCGATAGAAAGTGGTAGGGTCAGGAGTCAGAATTTGAAGCAAATAGCCTAGTTCCAAAACCTGCACATCCATCACTGTTACTCAATTTAAAGTTATGTGGATTCCTCGTGGGCTTTGCTGGTGGCTCAGCTGGTAAAGAATCTGCCCACAATGCAGGATACCTGGGTTCAACCTCTGGGGTGGGAAGAGCCCCTGGAGAATGGAACAGTGACCCACGCCAGTATTCTGGTCTCCTTGTGCCTCATTCTGTGGCAGCATTCCAGTATTAACAGTCGTCTGTATGCCATCCTTCAGCTTCATCTACTTTGTTAACCTTGACCCTGCCTGTGCTCCCCCTTGCTCCCACATCTTCCTGTCTGCATTACTGCCTGACCAGCAGGTTGTAAGAACATCCCTTTCCTCTGTGTTTTATGTTCTTCATTCCTTTAGCAAGTATAGAGTAATAACTCTGAATCTGAGAAGCAGTTTGGCAGACTATGACAGATGTGCCGCAGAATTCCAGAACAGAAATTTCTATTATTCCTGACAACAAGAGGGACAGTTTGTGAATCTGAACAGCACAATGAGATGCTTTTTGTGTTTCTAATATTAATTGAATAATTACCACACACCAGGCTCAAATATCATATGAGAATATAAAATTAAAATTTTATAGTATGTTGATGTTACTTTTCAGAATGAAACTTTATATATATATATATAATGCACATAAGTATATTATATGTAATATGTACATAAATATATATGTGGTGGGGGGGTGGTTGTGTCTGAGCTTTCCTGGGGGCTAGACAGTAAAGAATCTTCCTGCAATGTGGGAGACCAGGTTTCAACCTCTGGGTCATGGGGAAGATCCCCTTGAAGAAGGGAATGGCTACCCACTCAGGTATTCTTGCCTGGAGAATTCCAAGGACAGAGAAGCCTGGCATATATTTATATGTGTGTGTGTGTGTGTGTGTGTCTATATAAAATTGGAAAGATTATAAGAAAAACCCAAACTGGCCAACCATATATATATATTGTGTGTATATATATATATGTGTGTGTGTGTGTGTGTGTGTATATATGTGTATATATATGTGTATATGTATATATATGTCATATCATTTTTTTAAATTTGCCTATTGATGGACACTTACTATATGAAGTAAGTGAACATTCCTGGTGGCTCAGATGGTAAAGCATCTGCCTACAATGTGGGAGACCTGGGTTCAATCCCTGGGTCAGGAAGATTTCCTGGAGAAGGCAATGGCACCCCACTCCAGTATTCTTGCCTGGAAAATCCCATGGACAGAGGAGCCTGGTAGGTTGCAGTCCATGGGGTCGCAAAGAGTCGGACACGACTGAGCAACTTCACTTTCTTTCACTACTATATGAAGTACATTAAAATGTTGAGATCTTCATAAGGAGTGATATGAACATTTTTTTTTGTTTCCTGAAGCTTTTTATTAAAAAATAATAATAATGTTTATCTTTTTGTCTCTTCAAAGTCTATAGGTCTAACAGTAAAAAATGTGCTATGAACACAAAAATAGCAAAAAGATATGGCAAAATTGGACAAAATTTGAAACAGAGATGTGATCTGAATGTCACTTTACTGTCACCCTAGTGTCAGTTTGGTCCACTTTTCCTGAAAAGCCCAGTTTCTCTTCCTGTGCCTCCAGCCTCCAGCCTTTCTCACCCAGCCTCCTGTGTTTGGTGTCTTAGTCTTCAGGAACCAGCATCACTGTGGATATCGCCGTGATGGGCGAGGCTCACGGCCTCATCACTGACCTCCTGGCAGACCCTGCTCTGCCCCCCAACGTGTGCACGTCACTGAGGGCAGTGAGCAACCTCCTCAGCACGCAACTCACCATCCAGGCCATTCACAAGCCCAGGGTGAACCCCATCGTGTCCTTCAGTGAAAACTACACCTGCTCTGATTCTGAAGAAAGCTCTGAAAAAGACAAGCTGGCTATTCCCAAGGTAGGTGTTAATGGCGTGCTCCTGAAAGGATGAAACTGTTTCTCCTAGACCTTTTACTTATCACTCCAGACCCACCCAGTGATTCATATTAGTGAGCCCCCCCACCGCCCACCCCCAAGAAGTCTTACCTGATGGTAAAGAATCTGCCTGCAGTGTGGGAGACCTGGGTTCAATTCCTGGGTTAGGAAGTTCCCCTGGAGAGGGGAATGGCAACACACTCCAGTATTCTTGCCTGGAAAATTCCATGGACAGAGAAGCCTGATGGGCTAAGTACATGGGGTCGTGAAGAGCTAGGCATAACTTAGCGACTGATGCTTTCACTTTCTTTCCCCTATGAAGTGTTTGGCAATCATGGGGACCAAAGTAATAGAAAAGTAAACATGAAGACTTCCATCCTTATACCTGATAGCTTTCTGTAAACAAAAATATTTACCTTTTTACATTAACTTGTTTTATTCATGTGTTAAGGTTTTTTCTTCTCTATATATCAGGCCTTAGTCTGTGGGATGAAAATATAGCAGGGAAATAAAAGCAGGCAAAACCCCCTGCTCCCACTTTTGTGGATTCTGTTAAAAACTCACTGCCTTCTAAAATGCGAGATTCCTTTCCTCTTTGATTTTTTAGTATGGTAGCCTTCACGGTACCCTCATGTCTTTCCCAAACCCAGCAAATTTTTAACTTGGAAGAATTTATTTGATTTTTGATTATTTAAATTAGAAGTTGGCCTTAGTAATTCATGTATTTTCTTCTTTTTACATATAAGATATGAGAGTTTTACAAAAGTGAGCTGTAGGGAGTAGGGTTCTGCCTCCAGTTTAGACCTCAGTGTTAGTTGAAAAAAAAATCATGTTAAGGACCAAAACAGAAGGAAAAGAATCAGAATTTCAGTGGTCTCAGGTATATCCAGCACAGTTCTTTATTTGGTACATAAGTAGCTGTGCCCTGGAGCTGATGGTCAGTCAGTAACATCTGTGTTCTTGCCGTTGTGGGTCTCTGGACTCAGGACTGTGTCCTTCAGATAACTTTGTCAATTAGGTGTTTTTAAGTTTCCTTTGAACATCTACTTCTCTGAGAAAGATAGGGCTAAGCATGATATGAAAATAAATGGATGGAGAAGAGAAAGTGATTCCCTTGGGTCTCAAAATAGACACGGAGTCAGTGACAGATTTACAGACAAGAATCCTGATATTTACATTGCTTGACATTTTCTCTTCCTGTTGAATTCCCTCCTACGGTATATATCTTTAAGAGATTTTGGAAAGTATTTAATATCAGAGTTCTTCTTGAATCCCAAGGTGCCATATACTTAATTCTCAAAGCTTTTACTATCTTCAGGAAGAGCAGACTCCTTATTAAACTCGGGTTGCACAATAGTTCTTCTAGGAGTCACCGGCCAAAATAAAATAATGAGCTCCTACCTCATCACTATTGCTGTAGTTGTATTAGATTACCTTACCTTTGATTTTGAAGGTTAAGACTCTCTTTGGAGGGTCATCGTTCATTTGGTGAACTCAGAATCATGCCTGAGTGCTGAGGGTGTCACAAATCCCACTGAGGCTATGGTAGGAGAAGAAATGACAAAGAGGGGAACTGCAGGTCGCCTAGCAGCGTCCTCCGTTAAGAGGCGTTCACCCTCACAGTGCATCAGACATGGAGGGGAACCCCCAGTTCCGGGAACTCAAGTTCTCGGAGGACTTCTACCCTCCCTCCCAAAGACCTGGTTATGGACTAAACTTGAGTTGGTCAAGGAGGGGGCCTAGTCAGCAGACTACTTTGCCTTTGGGACCAGAGAAAAAGAGTGAAGGGCAGGCTGGGGGACTTGGGCACTGGGAGGAGCTGGCGTGAATGGTGGTTTGCATGGTGAACCACGCCCACTTCCTCTTTGCTCTCCTTCCCTTTCTTGCCGCACCTTTCCCAGCCTCTTCACACCCACTCCTGGTGTGTCCCGGTCACCTCTTCTGTATCAGGTTTATTGGTTGTAAGTAGAAATTATACTTTTCTTTCAAAAAAAAGATGTTCGTCCTAATGACATTACCCAAATGCCTGTCTGTCTTAAGTCATATTAACCACAAGAGAGGTGGTACATCTTGTGAGTTACACTCTTACCCTTATTAAATCAGTAAACACTTTGGTATAACAACAGTTGTGCTGGTTAATAGAAATACAGCTCATAATAAGTTATATATTAATATTTATAGGTATGTAAGCCCTGTTTGATGAATATGACAATAAAATTAGGCCCAAATGGCTCTCATTTCCCATAATCCCATTTTTATATAATCATTGAAATGAAGGTCCCAAAATGTTACTTTTATAACATTAATTGATTTTGGCCAGAGTTCCTTATTGAATTTCTGAGTGCCCAAATTTTAGAGATATGATATTCAACCAATATAGTTTAATATATTCATTCTAATTAAAAACTCATTTTCTTTCATTATATTACATAGAAGTTAGTGATAGGAAATATGCTTGGTAATAAAATCAATGTTCCTTCTTCCCAGCGCCTGAGGAGGAGTTTGCCCCCTGGTTTGCTGAGACGAGTTTCATCAACTTGGACCACCACCACTTCTGCCACAGGTCTGCCCACTTTGGAGCCTGCCCCTGTCCGGAGGGACCGTAGTGCCAGCATCAAGCTGCATGAAGCACCTTCATCCAGGTTAGGTGATGTTCCTGTTGGGTTCATGTTTCTAGAAGTCCTTATCAAAAATTAATTATAAATTACAGGGGATTACAGAACAGAAATAGGCTCATAGAGTGAGAAAATGAACTTACGGTTTCCGGGGGAGGGAAGGATGGAAGGAAGGGACAGTTAGGGAGTTTAAGATGGACAGGTACACACTGCTGTATTTAAGACGGATAACTCACAAGGTCCTACTACATGCACAGGAGACTCTGCTCAGTGTTATGTGTACACTGGATGGGAAGGGAGCATGGGGAAGAATGAGTTCCTTTGCTGTGCACCTAAGCTATCACAACGTTGTTAACTGCTATACTGCAGTACAAAATGAAAAGTTAAAGAAACTATATATATATATATATATATATATAAAGTAAAATATAGTAGCATCCAAAGTGATTGTTTACTTAATTATGAAAAATGATCATTAATAAAGATTTATAATATATGGCAAAAAATATTACAGGGGAAGGGAGGCCCAAAAGATTATAGTTGGTTTGAGGCCAGCTTTGAAAATGAAAAAGGTATTTGGTTTAAATCCAGAGCAGTATAGGGATTGATATCAGATAATTATGCTTAAATGGCATTGTATGGCCTTAAGTATAAACGGGGACAGTGACTTGAAGTGATGTCTGCTACTGTAAATTTGGATGGGTAAAGTTGAACCCAGAATAAAGACAGACTAGATTCTACCTGGACTGAGATCTGTGTTGGATTTTTACATCAAAGGTATCCAACCTAACATTTGCAAATGATTGTTAGATTTCCCCCAGTTCACCAGACCAGCTCTCCTGGCGTTATTTGAAGGGCAGAAAATCAGATCAAAGGTAGATCATTCTAAGAGCAACTAAATATGTTCCAACAGTTTTTAACTTAAACTTTATTTAGACAGTGAACAGATTGGTGGTTGTCAGAGGCAGAGGTCAAGGGTAGCCAAAATGAGTGAAGGGGATCAAAATTTGCAGTTATAAAATAAGTAAGTTGTGGGAATGTACAGCAAGGTGACTATAGTTAATGATACTGTATTGTATATTTGAAAGTTGCTAAGAGAATAGATGTTAAAAGTCTTCATCAGAAGAAAAAAAAATGTACAAAGATGTTTGTTGAGACTCATGGACTCTCCATGAGTCCGTGGAATGTCTTGAGCAGGTAGCCCTTCCCTTCTCCAGGGGATCTTTCCAACCCGGTACTCCCATATTGCAGGTGGATTCTTTACCATCTAAGCCACCAGATGGATATTAACTAGACTTATTGGGCTTCCCAGATAGCTCAGCTGGTAAAGAATTCGCCTGCAATGCAGAGACCCCAGTTCAATTCCTGAGTTGGGAAGTTCCCCTGGAGAAGGGACAGGCTACCCACTCCAGTATTCTTGGGCTTCCCTGGTGGCTCAGATGGTGAAGAATCCAACTACAATGCAGGAAACCTGGGTTTGATTCCTGGGTTGGGAAGATCCCTGGAGGAGGAAATGGCAACCAACTCCAGCATTCTTGCCTGGAGAATCCCCATGAACAGAGGAACCTAGTGAGCTACAGTCCATGGGGTCACAAAGAGTCAGATGGAACTGAGCAACTAAACACACAGCACTTTGTGGTGATCATTTCACAGTATATACAAATATCAAATCATCATGTTATGTGCCTAAAACAAATATATTTTGATCATTATATTTTGATTATACCTCAATAAAAATAAATAGAATATAATTTACTTAGAATATTAATTCTAATTTTACAAAGTGGTTTAAAAATAAGAATTACCAAAGCTAAGGAAAAGATAATACTAAGATCTAGAAAGAGTTTTGAAGAAAACATCATCATGAGAGAAATTCTTTCAAAGAAAGCTACTGCGTTTGTCCTTTTCTATTTGACATAGAAATAGCATACTTTATGTGAATAATAATTATGAGAACATTTACCATATACGATTTCAGGTTTTTGAAACATTTATATCAGTTTTATTAATAATCTAATGACTGAAAAATTATCACATCTTTACTGAACTACATGATGACAATATTAGAAGTGATTTTCTTTTGACCCTGGCTTTAAATATAAAGCCCCATTCTGAAATTGGCAGAGAAATGGAAACCTTTCAAATCCTAAGAATTTTTAATGACTGTTAACTTTTCCTGCTTTCTTACTTAAAAACACAATTGGTTTCTTTCATGTTAAATATTATTGATGATCTAATAAACCTATAGAATCAGAAGCAAGCATGAATGATTCTTTCTTTCACATGAGTTCGCATAATTCCACTCTGTCTTATCACCTGGATGTTTGTGAAACTTTGAAACATCATCATGCTGCTGCTGCTAAGTCACTTCAGTTGTGTCCAACTCTGTGTGACCCCATAGACGGCAGCCCACCAGGCTCTGCCATCTCTGGGATTCTCCAGGCAAGAACACTAGAGTGGGTTGCCATTTCCTTCTCCAATGCATGAAAGTGAAAAGTGAAAGTGAAGTCGCTCAGTCATGTCCGACTCTTAGCGACCCCATGGACTGTAGCCTGCCAGGCTCCTCCATCCATGGGATTTTCCAAGCAAGAGTACTGGAGTGGGATGTCATTGCCTTCTCTGAAGCATCACCATAGGGGGATGTTACTCTGTTTCATGAACATTTCCTGAAGTTCAAAATTATAGGTCAGTAATAGTATTCTCCCATGAAAATATTGACTGTTGACTTTTACAGCAGCAAATACTGATAAGTGGTAGGAAATTATAGTTATTTATTTGTTGCTTAAAAACATGAATTTTATGTTCTTGGTACATTTCTTTAGAGAGGTTGTCTATTTTCCCAGTACACCTTGCCAAGATTCCTGTCATACTATAGTTAATGCTCCTTTATTTACTATCCATAGAATGATTCTACCAAAAATCCATTCAAGCTTTCTTAAATGTCTCCTTTCTTTTTGTTATTATTTGTTACTTCTCATCAAATTTCATTTCTCCTACTCCTCTCTTCTCTTAGTTAAATGAGATTAGAGGCTGAAATTGAAATCAACATGAGGAAGAGGCTTTCAAAAACTTTTATGAGCTTAACTCCTAAGGATTTTGTCATTCTGTTTTATGAAATAAATGCTCCTTCTCAACTATTTTCAAAATAGAAAAGGAATGGCATATAATCCCACTCATTCCTTTTGTCCTAAAAGTACTCATTGATGTCCTGCCTAGGTATGCTTTTTTCCACTAACTTATTCTTCCTTAATTTCACTATCCTATTAAAAGTCCTGATATAACATCTAAGAGTGATACAACTTTTTCACCATTATAAAAAAATATTAATAAAATTCATTCTGAAGAGAATTTAGCCCTTGAAGGGAAAACCATATGTCAGTAAGTAGCAATAGTACCACCATTAAACACAGCTAGTTTGGGTTTACTCATCCTTCGTTGTAGGTAAAAATAGTGAAAAGATGGCCTCAGAACATCTCCAGCCCTACTAATAAACCAAAGTTAAAACCTTCTTCAGTTAGAAGACCTGTTGCTAAAACTGACTGATTTCAAAACTGACTTGAGTTTTAATCTTTGAAGCTTCTTCCCTGTCAGTCCTTTGATTTCTTCCTTTCCATGTCTGTCTTTTTATTGAGGCTCTTTGAGGACTGCAGTGATCAAAAGAACAAGAGTAGGAAGTGAAAAGTAGAAACAGGCCTCAACTTATGTTCCTATAGGTGCATAGATGGATGATTTACTCCTGGGTGGTTTTAAATCCAACTGAGTCAAAAGATACTGGACTGAGAGTCAGAAGGATCTTGACCCCACCACTCAGAGATGTGTAGCCAGAGCCTTGGTACCCACCAGAAGAAATTCTTCAGGAAAGGGGGAATGATGACACGAGTGGAGTAAAATTAAGTGGAAGAATACCAACAGGTGCTTTATTAAAAAAAAAAAAGTAAGCTTGAGAGAAATTTTAAGTCTGAAATGAATAATACCCTAAGCCTTCCACATTGACCATGGAAATGATAGCAGGCCGTAAACTCTGTAAAAGAAACTGTTAGGACCTGGTAAGACTTTTAGGACCTAGGATGAAGTTTTTATGAGTAGAACTAAGGTGATAAAATCCACTTTTGTAGAGGAGGGTTGAGGTCTTGCACAGCAAACACATAGATAGTTTTTGCATGCTGTGTTAGTGTGGGAAGATCAAGTAGAGGTTCCCCCAAGCTATTTTTCTCACTGGAATTCAAATCATTACATATTAATAAGATCTAAATAGGAATCACAAAGGCAAAGATCAATAGACAGCTGAAAACTATTGAAGATTCACACAAAGGAATATATTTGAAAGTACCTGTAAATTATAAAGTGAATATGTATGTGTATATATGGACATACATACACATGTACACGCATATATATTGATTTCTCATTTTTATTGACAATATCTCTTAAGGAATTAATATTTAGCATATTAAGAAAGGATATATGGCTGGGATTTTATTTACCTTAAAGTTCATTAACTTCCCATACATTAAAGATGCTCCATTATTGCACTTTATGAAATTTCTCAAAGTGAGCCTATCTTAAATGTTTTTATTAAAGAAATGTAAAATAGAAATAGACAGTTTTGAGCTAGCTTTGATAATATAGAGGGCTTCCCTGGTGGCTCGGATGGTAAAGAATCTGCCTGCAACACAGGAGAACTGGGTTCAATCCCTGGATCAGGAAGATCTGGAGAAGGGAATGGCTACCCACTCCGGTATTCTTGCCTGGATAATTCCATGGCCAAAGGAGCCTGGCAGACTATAATCTATGGGGTCACAGAGACTCAGATGTGACTGAGTGACTGACGCACTTTAAATAATATAACTCTGTAAAGTATTAAAAAATAAATTCAGTTAATGTTAAGGTCTTTTTAAAAGCCTACATAGAAAAGTCACAATCTGTTTATTATACAGTATGCTGAGAAGACATGTAGGCCACATAAACATTACATCCAATGTCTTCGCAGTAAGTCTCATACATCAGCCAATCCAGCAAAAGTAGTTGACAGGGAATAGTGGTATCAGGAAATAGTTGATATAGTTATCTATCTCAGATTCAAAGTTTTCTTTGATATCATTGTTTCAAAATTCCAGACATTTGTGAATTGCCTAGAATGAGATTTCCAAGGACTTCCCTGGTGGCTCAGACAGTAAAGCGTCTGTCTACAATGCGGGAGACCTGGGTTCAATTCCTGGGTTGGGAAGATCCCCTGGAGAAGGAAATGGCAATCCACTCCAGTACTATTGCCTGGAAAATCCCATGGACATAGGAGCCTGGTAGGCTACAGTCCATGGGGTCACAAAGAGTCAGACACGACTGAGCGACTTCACTTTCACTTTATGAAACAAATATTATCTTGTAGGCTATCCTTAAATTGTATTTGATAATTGCTGGAATGTATTCCACTTTTTAAATGCTATTTAAAGTAAAGAGAAAAGATGAAATTTTAAAATATCTGGGTCAACAGTTAAAGAAAAATCTATCTGAAAAGGATAAAAGAGAAGAAATGAGGTATTAAATAGCAGAATGTCGCATAGGACTGAACACAGGTAACAGATCTTTCCCATCAGTAAATTTACTAATAATCAAAGAAGAGAGGCAGTAGCCAAGCAAATGCTCAGCATCTTCCTCTTTGAGAGGTCTCAAACTTGTAGTGCAGCATACCCTAAAAGTCCTGTTATTTCACCTTAGCGCATGTTCTGGTTTGGACTTAATATGCAGAATTGTAAGCAATACACACATCATGATGCTTGTACAAAGGATGCCATTTTGGGTATAGCTCAGTTCAGTAGCTTAGTTATGTCCAACTCTTTGTGACCCCATGGACTGCAACACACCAAGCTTCCCTTCTGACCAACTCCCAGAGCTTGCTCAAACTCATGTCCATGGAGTTGGTGATGCCATCCAACCATCTCATCCTCTGTCATCCCCTTCTCCTTCTGCCTTCAATCTTTCCCAGCATCAGGGTCTTTTCCAATGATTCAATTCTTTGCATCAGGTGGCCAAAGTATTGGAGCTTCAGCTTCAGCATCAGTCCTTCCAATGAACATTCAGGACTGATTTCCTTTAGGATGGACTGGTTTGATCTCTTTGCAGTCCAAAGGACTCTGAAGAGTCTTTTCCAACACCACAGTGCAAAAGCATCAATTCTTTGGTGCTCAGCTTTCTTTATGGTCCAACTCTCACATCCATACATGACTACTAGAAAAACCATAAATTTATTTTGACTATTTTGATTATAGAACACCCCAAATTATACCTCATTAACTGTATAGCTTACATGACAATCTCTACTCATTAATGACCCCATAATTACATCCATTTCAGCTTCATTTACAATAAGCCACCCAAAGAGGCCAGGTACATCCTGCTTACACTACCAATCTAAGCTTGGCCAAGGATCAAATTGTCCAGTTACTCTCACGCAAGTTATAGATTTTATGTATTACCAAATTTACTAATGCTCAAAAACCCACTGATGTTAGCAAGACACAAACCAAAACATAAAGCAGACATTTTCCTCCCATACAAGTATTAACCAGGCCCTACCTTGCTTAGCTTCTGAGATCAGACAAGATCCGACATGTTCAGGGTGGTATGGCTGTAGACTACACACTTTTCCTTTGGAGCAAACCAAGACAGTCTATATGGCTTCCGAAATATTTTTTTCTCTCAAATTACAATAGATTTTGTTTCAGATTCAGAATGTAAGGTTTTGAGCAGTGCCTACAGATATTTTTTGGTTTGAAATAGCTCTAAAATTTATATCCATTAGTTACATGGATTTTTTGGTAGTGTTCTTCATCCCAGCCTTCCAGGTTGATTTATGATTTATTTAAATTTATTTAAATTGATTACAGGTTTATTTACAATAATACTTAGACAGAGCAAGGATATCCTGCTAAAAACATTCCCTCGAGTGAAGACTCACTGCCATTACCTTTCTCCTAGTAAATAGCATTAGTGCTACCTTTAGCAGCAGGCCCATTAGTGTCTACAAGGGAATTTGTCTCATCATTCCATTCTTTACACGGTATCACCAGTAAAAGAAATGGTTGGTTAAAGACCTGTTATTAACCTTTTCCTTCAAGATACTGCAAGAATGTTGTCTTTGAATGATAAGTACTTGAATTTCTTAATTTAGTCACATCAAGAATAATAAATTAAAGAGAGTATATAAGAAAGCATCATGTCATTCATACCTAATGTAAGTTCACCTGCATCTTAAAGTTAGTTTGCCATGGGTTTAGAAAGTCTTTGAGGAACATGATTATGGAAATAGAATGAGAAGCTGTTGGATACCAAGTAACTGATTGAACAGTAAAGCTCTCTTTTTGTCTTGGTTAACCCAGTATCCTTGAAGAGTGTGTCCTATGACCCTGTAGCACAGACTGAATTCAGATAACCTAGTTTGTCACTTGGAAGTCAAGTGGTCCTGTCACTGAACCTGGACCATGACTCAGATTGAAACGTCTATTATGAAAATGATGGTTGGGTTCCGGTAAGGTCTGCCCCAATAATCAAAGGATAGTTTCTTCATTTTTCTTTATACCTTGTCTTTACAGTGCTATTAATCCAGATTCTTGGAAAAACCCAGTGATGATGACTCTCACCAAAAGCAGATCCTTCACTTCATCCTACGCTGTTTCTGCCTCTAACCATGTAAAGGCTAAAAAGCAAAACCGACCAGGTAAAGAACTTACTGAGGAAGAGCTAACACTCACTGAGTGTACCGTCACAGAATGAACTAAGCTTTAAGTGTTGCAACACTCAGATGTGTTTGGTTTGACTCTTCTAACAACAAAAAAGCCTCATTAACCAATTAGTTACTGAAATTTCCAGTTTATAGGATGATGCCGATTCTTTTAAGATAGCTGCACCAAATATCCCATCTTGAACTTACTGGATGAATATTAAATCAGTGTAACTATTGAGTAGGCAAGCTTTATCTTATTAATATAACAGATAATGAAGTACTTATGAAATTTCAATTTTATTTTAGTGTCTGTTAAAAAACATTTTCCAGAAGTATGATGTTTATAAGTTCTAGGAAATGCTTCATTTACTAAACATACTATAATTTTTCAAAGAAATTCTTGCTCCATGTCACTTACCTGCACACACCCCCAGTATAAAAATACAAAAGAAAGAGGTATGTAAATTCAGAGAAAATACAATCCAGGACCTTTGACAGCCCTTTGAAAAACCTCAAAAATCAGCAACCAAAAAACCCAGGAGTAACATGGCTGGCAGGTTTTCCTTCTCTTTTAAATCAGGTACAGAATGAAACTGACTGTGATTTCTCCTGTCTAGGACCTGCATGGGGTTTTTCAGGTTGGTGTCAATGTACCCTCTAAGTATCAGTTTTTTCTTTCCCTCAAGCATCACTTAATAAATATGTATGGAGTGTTCACTATCCAGAGATACTATCTGACACTGAAATAGTTTGAGGAAGGCGGCAATGATGAAGCCAGACCCTATTTCTCCTTTCACAGAATTCTCACTTACATTCAAGTGGAGCGTATAAACAGATATAGAGTATAAGCTATTAGTATATATGTAGTGTGCTAAAGGCTATGATAAGAAAGTAAGGGAAAACGTTCAAAGAATTAAAGAGATATAAAACCCAATGTGTGGATGGAAAGCTTCAACAACTTAAGATTCTAAATGATGACTGGCAAAGCTAACAAGCAGAAAGGGAGAGCAGTGAATGCAGAGAGGGAGATGAAGGCAGGTCTGTAGACAGAGGCCAGATGGAACCCAGGAGCTTTGGCAAGGAGTTTAGCTATCAGTGAAGTTTCAGGTAGGAATGTATCTATAGTATAATTTTGGGGAATATGACCTTATTCAGTCAGAATCTGTGATAACTCAAAACTGAAATAGTTTGTCAGATTCTATCTCCAAATTGGCCTCATCCTTAAATCCTCATCCTTAAATGAGAGTCTGGGGTATTTCCTCTGCCTTTCCTCCCTGGAGGCTTCCTTGTTGGTTGGTACAGAATACACCTGCCAATGGAGGAGACACAGGTTCTGTCCCTGGGTTGCGAAGATCCTCTGGAGAAGGAAGTGGCAGCCCACTACAGTATTCTTCCTTGAGAAATCCCATGGGTAAAGGAGCCTAGTGAGCTATAGTGCATGGGGTCACAGAAGAGTCAGACATGAGTTAGTGACTAAACAACAACAGCAACTCCTTCTTGGAATGTTCTCCTTCTAAGTTTTCATCTCTCAGCATTGTAGAAAGCCTTGCTGAGATTCTTCAGTAGCTCCCTGCTTAGCCTCTTAATCTCCTGCCTTTATCGCAGCTCAGGAATTCACCAAATGGCTCAAGGGGAAAGCTGCCCTCTTCCCACTGGGCTGTTAGACATTCAAGTCCTGGCTGCTATGGCAGCCCCAAACTCCAGTATTTGTGTCATCAGCCTTATGACGTTACTAAAAGCTCTGTTGGCTTGCCTTCCTGATAGCTGCATCCATCTGCCTGGATTCTTAGCCTTTTTTTCCATGCCAGTGGTCAATAAATAATGCTCTGGATGGAAGAACATTTTGCAGGATTTTGGCTCACCCTTCTGAGGGTCTCTTCTATTTGGAAACCTATCTCTCCAAGTTGGTTGTCTTGCCGTGATAGCTTTTTTATTTTAACTCAGCTTTTCTATTTGTTCTCAAAGAACAAATAGATGGATTTACTGCAAATTATTGCATTATAGCCAGAAGGTGAAGTCCTGAAATGGTAGTGTTTCTATGAGGGTTAGAGAACCAGTACTCACATTCCACTAATATTTCAAGAGTCTACCTTGGAATATAAGCTTAATTTTAAACAGCACAACTTAAGAAAGGACTTCTGTTGTTTCTTCCATCTAGAAGAGAAAATTTAGTACTTTCTTTCCCCTTTGATTGCCTGGTTTATACTGGTAACTGTTGAAACTATTCTTCCTAGGTAGCTCAGCTGTGAAACAATCTGCCTGCAATGAAGGAGACCTGGGTTCAGTCCCTGGGTTGGGAAGATCCCCTGGAGAAGGGCCTGGCAACCCGCTCCAGTATTCTTGCCTGGAGGATTCCAAGGACAGAGGAGCCTGGCAGGCTACAGTCCATGGGGTCGCTAAGTGTTGGACATGACTGAGTGACAAAAACTTTGGCTTAAATCTCTACTAGTGAGCATACGAAGAAACTTCCTCCACAAAATACCATTTTATTGGCATTAAATTACTGAAAGAAATCACTAAAGGCAATCTGGTTTTCCAGAAATTAATCTGGTCCTCGCTGCTCTTTAGAAAAATTTATTATTCTTTTGTATCTTATAAGTCAGTTATGACCTGAGGACTAGAATTTATCTTTCATAAGGTTTAGAAACAAGACAGTGTGGGAAAATATTTAAGTAGAGATTGCACTGAGGGCAAATTCAGATGAGCTCAGAAGTGCCGAGGCTCATTTGGGACCCCAGCAAGGTGGAAGAACTGACTCTGAGCATTCCATATAAACCTGAGACTTTTAAAGGGGCACTTAAGTGTATTATAAAGCAGACATTATTTTGCTGACAAAGGTTCGTATAGTCAAAGCTATGGTTTTTCCAGTAGTCATGTATGAATGTGAAAGTTGGACCATAAAGAAGACTGAGCACCGAAGAATTCTTGCTTTCTATCTGTGGTGTTGGAGAAGACTGTTGAGAGTCCCTCAAGGAGACTGATCAAGGAGATCAATCCAGTCAATCCTAAAGAAAATCAGTCCTGAATATTCATTTGAAGGACTGATGTTGAAGCTGAAACTCCAATACTTTGGCCACCTGATACAAAGAGCTGACTCGTTGGAAAAGACCCTGATGCTGTGAAAAATTGAAGGCACGAGGTGAAGGGGACGACAGAGGATGAAATGGTTGAATGGCATCACCGACTCAGTGAACATGCGTTTGAGCAAAGGAAGCCTGGCATGCTGCAGTCTATGGGGTCACAAAGAGTCAGACAGGATTGAGTGAGTGAACAAGTGACCCTAGTTCAAAAGGACACCTTCAGTTCAGTTCAGTCGCTCAGTCATATCTGACTCTTAGCAACTCCACGGACTGCAGCATGCCAGGCCTCCCTGTTCATCTCCAACTTCCAGAGTGTACTCAAACTCGTGTCCATTGAGTCGGTGATGCCATCCAGCCATCTCATTCTCTGTCATCCTCTGTCATCCTCTCCTTCTCCCATCTTCAATCTTTCCCAGCATCAAGGTCTTTTCAAATGAGTCAGTTCTTCACATCAGGTGGCCAAAGTATTGGAATTTCAGCTTCAGCATCAGTACTTCGAATGAATATTCAGAACTGATTTCCTTTAGGATGGACTACTTGGATCTCCATGTGGTCCAAGGAGCTCTCAAGAGTCTTCTCCAACACCACAGTTCAAAAGCATCAATTCTTCAGCACTCAGCTTCCTTTATAGTCCAATTCTCACATCCATACATGACTACTGGAAAAACCATAGCCTTGACTAGATGGACCTTTATTGGGAAAACAATGTCTCTGCTTTTTAATATGCTATCTAGGTTGGTCATAACTTTTCTTCCAAGGAACAAGAGTCTTTTAATTTCATGGCTGCAATCACCATCTGCAGTGATTTTGGAGCCCAAGAAAATAAAGTCTGTCACTATTTCCACTGTTTCCCCATCTATTTGCAATGAAGTGATGGGACCAGATGCCATGATCTTAGTTTTCTGAATGTTGAGCTTTAAGCCAACTTTTTCACTCTGCTCTTTCACTTTCATCAAGAAGCTCTTTAGTTCTTCTTCACTTTCTGCCATAAGGGTGGTGTCATCTGCATATCTGAGGTTATTGATATTTATCCCAGCAATCTTGATTCCAGCTTGTGCTTCATCCATCCCAGTATTTCTCATGACATCCTCTGCATATAAGTCAAATAAGCAGGGTGACAATATACAGCCTTGACACACTCCTTTCTCTCTTTGGAACCAGTCTGTTGTCCCATGTCCAGTTCTAACTGTTGCTTCCTGACCTGCATACAAATTTCTTAAGAGGCAGGTCAGGAAGGACCCCTTGGCTCCCTACAAAATATGTCTAGGTAATTTTTGGAGGAAAGCATCACCAGTTAACAGCCATGCAGCTTCAACATATAAAGTTCAAACCAGCTTGAACTTACAAACCAGATCACTGTAAACATGCAAGGAAACAACACAAGTTAGAAAAAACAGGAAAACAACTGTATAGATCTCTAAAGGTGTTGAGTGGCAGGTACCTAGTGGTCCAGTGGCTAAGATTCCATGCTCCTAATGCAGGGGAGCCAGGTTTGATCCCTGGTCAGGGAACTAGATCCCACATGCTGCAACTGAGACTCTGTGCAGCCAAATAATTTTTAAAAATATATTAAGTTATTTAAGTGACAAAAAAATACTCAGATGTTTAAAGAAAAACATGAGGGCATAAAAGATAGAAATGAGAGAAGACATAATTGCATGGCAGCTAAATGACTTTTGGAAATATAATCAGGGAAATATGATAAGTTAAATGGCATAAAAGACTACTAAAATTTTGGAGAATTAGTAAACTAGAGAATGTGAAGAAAGTATCTGGAATGAAGCTCAGATGAGAAGTTGGAAAATGTAATAGATTCTGAAAGCCATAGGAGGAGTCATTAAAAAGTCTAATATACATAATCATAGTTTTAGTAGAGAATAGGAAACATAAACTATTTGAGGAGGAAAGGACAAAGAAAAAAACAATTTAAACATAGACACAGAATAGTGAAACCACAGAATGCCAGAGATTAAAAAAAATCTTGAAGTTAGCCAAAGATAAGTCCCTTCAGTCAGTCTGAGAGCAAAATTGTTGTAAATAAATGGAGTCAGAAGACAGAAAAATGTTTTCTTCAAAGTTTTGAGAGAATATGATTGTCAACCTAGAATTGTGCACCAGGCAAATCTGTTTCAAAAGAGTAGAAATAAATTAAAGATATATTCAGGCAAGTCACAACTTTACCAACTACCAGATCTTAACTAAAGAAGTTTGTATTTGAAAAAGGAAAAGCAGAGGAAAATTTGTAAGGTATAATAGAAATGATGAACAGATAAATTAGAAAACCATGATTACATTCAAACAAACATGATATGCATAAATGATAGTGTTGAGTTGGCCAAAATGTTCGTTTGGGTTTTTCCGTATGATGTTACAGAAACACCCAAACTTTTTGGCCAACCCAATATTTTCAGGTTGTAGGTATTTTTTAAAAGATTTTTAAGGAAAATAATTAAAGTATGAGACAACAATGACAAGTAACTCAAGGGATGAAGGATGAATTGAAGTGTTCTGCACTCTTGTATTGCTCAGAAAACAGACTCAGATGAGGAAACTGAGGCAGAAATGTTGAGTAACTTGCCTAAGGCCACACAATTAATCCAGAATTCTTTCTTTTGTCCTAAAGACTTATTAGAAAAGAAATGAGGATGACAAATTGAGATAACTTAAAATTAAGATTTTTTTTGGTCTTGCCCGTAGCTGAGAACAAGATAATGAAAGGATTTGGTTTTCTGTTTCTCAATTTCTTCGTTGGGTCATGAAATTAGAATTCTTACGATAACCAACTTGATAAAGTCAGGAAGATAGAAATTAATGGTTAGTGTGTTCCCTGGAAATAACAGAGCAATTGATGAGACAGACTTGAGGAACAACCTCAGATTCTGTGCCCTGTTTCTGACTTCATACGCCTGTGCTTAAGAAGGGCAACATGCGAAAGGAAAAGAGGCTCCACAGCGGATACCACAAAGGCAGATGGTAGAGATGAGAGTTGGGCTTGCCAGGTGGCCCAGTGTTAAACAATCCGCCTGCCAGTACAAGGAGATGCAAGAGATGTGGGTTCAGTGCCTTGGCTGGAAAGATCCCCTGGAGAAGGGAATGGCAACCCACTCCAGTATTCTTGCCTGGAAGATAACATGGAGAGAGGAGCCTGGTGGGCTACAGTCCATGGGGTCACGAAGAGTCAGACACTACTGAGTCACACACACACACATACACGAGGGTCACAGTAACGGCAAGAACCTCCCACATTCTTGCCTTAAAGTACATAAACATCTCTGTCATTGATTGCTTTGGGAAGAATTTTGCATTGTGTCATCTTTAGACTGCTCTCACAGCAGAGCTAAATGTTTATAAAGTAACCTGTATCCTATGTATGCTGAAATGTTTAAATCCCTGAAAGTCTGCCAAAAGGAAGGAAACTATCCAAGAGTCAAGAGAGCTGAAACTCAAGTACAGTCCTACCTGATCAGATGGGCCCTTCTGTTTGGGAACTCATCTCCCTGCATGGGTGGCAGATTGGGGTTGATTTGCCAAATAGACGGAATTTAAGTGAACGTGAGGCCCTGCTACACCCACCTCCCCAACCCCCCACCCCTGCCCCGGATCTCAAGAAAATGTGGAAAGAGGCAGAGAAAAGCCCCTTTATGTGGCCAAGAGAGTAAGGAAATGGAATTAAATAAAGTGTGAGGAGGAAAGTAAGAAGCAGTAGCCAAAAGAGATAGGAGGATGCAAGCGTAAACTTAGAGTACTGAAACACTGGAAGATAAATGACCTGTTTTGAGATGGGACTAATGAAATCTGTTCTTTGCGCAAATCAAGTAAACAGTGAATCCTTTGGCTCCATCCATCAGTATTCATTGAAACAGTTGAAGCACAACCAATTATTATGCAGTTACTAATATAAAATAAATGGATGAAATCACATATGAGTCCTTTGATTAAAGCCTGAAAACAGGAGATATAAATAAAATTTATATTTCTGTGTTGCTTTTCTGAGTCACTGAATATGTAAAAATGCCTTTCTGTCATTCTGCTTTTGAAATATCTCTAATTCATGCTTATCACAGCTGCAGTGAGTCATTCCCTTTCCAGATTCTTACAAATTTTATGATTCTGATAATCCTATTGCAATGATTGCAGATATCACACCTGAAAGTTAGACTGAGTTTTGCCTATAGAAAATTTGAAATGAGAGACAACTTTAATTATGGCATTGTGATTTTTTTTTCCTTTTTGCATCTGTGTAACTTTACTTTTTGTTTTGGAAAAATATTGAGGCTGTTTTCCTGTGGGTGTGGAGAAGAGGCATGTATTTATCAGACAGGCTGGTCCCTTTTTTGTTCAATGAAAATTAAACAGAATTTTAAAGCACAAACAGATGGATTCACTTAAATCATTTCCCTCCAGTATTGTTTATCATCTCCTTTTGATTGCCCAAAGTTCCTTGTGCCTTGACACACATTTTCTCATGTTCTCAGAAACAAGGAATTAAAGACTCAATTACTCAAAGGAGTTGGTACTTTAGAAATTATGTACTTTAAAAAGTTGGCACTTTTTAAAGTTATGTTTTTAATTTTTAAATTTTTAAGTATTTCAGAGTAGAGTGGTCTGAATCATCCAAAGAATTGTATTTCATGAGCTGGGTCTTTTTCCTGGAGTCTCTTAAAATTATTCAAGAAAAATGAAGATAAATATGTTTGAGAGCATGCATGTTTATCTCAGTCCCTTCATGTGTATGTATGTGTGTGTATTTGTATAACATAAGATTGGGTGAGACTTCAGAGGTTATCAATTCTATCCCCCTAACTTTAGACATGATTGCACTTTAAATAATCTTATAATTTGTTTTTTATGACATATAATAATAACATTTTTCTATGAAATAATTTTATTTGCAGTCTCTCCTTTTAAGAAAGCATAGTCTTCCCTCATAGCTCAGTTAGTAAAGAATTCACCTGCAATGCAGGAGATCCTGGTTTGATTCCTGGATTGGGAAGATCCGCTGGAGAAGGGACAGGCTACCCACTCCAGTATTCTTGGGCTTCCCTTGTGGCTCAGCTGGTAAAGAATCTGCCCGCAGTGCGGGAGACCTGGGTTCAATCCCTGGGTTGGGAAGATCCCCTGGAAAAGGGAAAGGCTACCCACTCCAGTATCCTGGCCTGGAGAATTCCATGGACTGTATAGTTCATTGGGTCACAAAGAGTCAGACATGACTGAGTGACTTTCACTTTCACTTCTTTCATTGGATTATTATCTACATTTGTCATCTCTCCTATTTGAAGACTAATATATGTAAATATATGGCCATTTCCTACAGCATTCCTAACCATTTCTGCTTTTAAAATTTTAAGTAAACTATGATAACGCACGCTGTGAGAAATAGTTTGGCTTGAGGAAAAAGAAATTTAAATGTTTATGCCTTTATCTTCTCACCTGTAGAATAAAAATATTCTTGCTTTTCATGGGATTGCCAAGACCCCTGCTTGTTCAGATCGTTCGAAATATGTAACCTCACAGCCCTGCAGAAGCAAAGTGTTTTTCCTCTGTTACAAGGTTCATTTTAAATTTCATTCCAGGCAGTAAGTCTGGAGGCTATAGTTCTGCTTATTTGTTTTAAATTTTGTTAATCCCTGAGTTCCAAGAACTCTAATCATTGAGTAGATTTTTAAATTTGTATTTTTAAGAGCAAATTGCATGTCTCTGAGAGAATTAGCTGGCAGCTATTAAAAATCAACAATGAAGAAAATCACTCCTCTCATAAATTGCCTTCAGAAAATACATGTGTGCGGACAGAAATGGATCATGTTCCCACAGGCTTTCAACTACTTTTCAAAAATGCTAGGAAACTATCCCCGAACTCACAGTTCGTTATCAGAATAACTAGGAAATTGCCGAAAGCAGCGCCTGTCGGGAGCCTCTTTGGTGTGTCTGTGTGCGCTCAGTTGTTCATTCGTGTCCTGCTCTATGGACTGTATGGGTCATCTGTGACCCTATGGATTGTAGGCAACAGGCTCCTCTGTCCATAGGACTTCTCAAGCAAGAATACTGTAGTGGGTTGGTTGCCATACCCTCTTCCAGGGAATCTTCCTGACCCAGGGATCGAATTCGCATCTCTCAAGTCTCTGGCATTGGCAGGCAGGTTCTTTACCACTAGTGCCACCCAGCTGGGACTTTCCTGGTGATCCAGTAGTTAAGACACTGTGCTTCCACTGCAGGGGGCATGGGTTCAATCCCTGGTCAGGAAACTTAAGATATTTCATGCCTTGCAATGCAGCTAAACAAAACAAACAAAAACAACCACTACAAAATAAGATAATTCCTTAAAAAAAAAAAAAAAAGATGCAGCAATTAAACCTTTGCCATGACCTGGCCAGCCCCACACATCCTTGCCCCACAATCTCTCTGACCATGTTCCCTGCCCCTCCTTCCTCTTTGCTAACCTACAGTCACACTGACCTCCTAACTGATCCTCTGACAACCCCTGGATAGGTCCCTCTTTCTGGAACATGTTTTCCCCAATAGTCGTCTAAATGTCTTCCTTATTTTATCAAGCCTCTGTTCAAATGTTACCCTTAATGCATTATGTCCTTCTCAATCCTCTATCCTCTGCATAATTTGTTTTCTGGGTATGAAATATATTTATTTGTGAGTGTATATATATATATATTTTAATTAGAGGATAATCACTTTACGATATTGTGATGGTTTTTGCTATATATCAACATGAATCAGCCATAGGTATACATATGTCCCCTCCCTCTTGACCCGCCCTCCCACCTCCATCCCCATGTCACCCCCCTAGGTTATCACAGAGCACTCACTTTGGGTTCCCTGCGTCATACATTGAACTCCCACTGGCTATTTGTTTTACATACAGTAATGTTTATGTTTCAGTGCTATTCTCTCTTCATCCCATCTCCTCCTTCCCCCACTGTGTCCAACATGACTGTGTCTTCTTTGCTGCTATGCAAGTAGGGTGATCAGCACTATCTTTTTAGATTCCATATATATGCATTAATATGCAATATTTGTCTTTCTCTTTTTGACTTACTTCACTCTGCATAATAGTTTCTTTGTAACAGTTAAAATTCCCTGACTTTCTTTTCTTCCCCACCCCCTCTTTCTTCTTCTTCCTCCTCCTCTTCTTTCTCTAGTTTCTGTCTCCCCTGAAAGCTCCAAGAGCAGGGAATTTTCTTCCATTCACTACCGCATCCTTTACTCCCTGGAATGGGGCACACAATCAATATTATTTGTTAAATGAACAAATCAGTGGGGTACTTACTCTGTGCAAATACCTTGATAACCTTTAAACCACATCAAACTAGTATCCAGTTCCTTAATGGTTAAGCTGCTTTTCTAAGATTATCTGGAGACTCAGTCAGCCTTAATTTAATAAATAGTCTAAATTAAACTAACACTTTCTAACCTTTCTTATATGAAATCTTATATATTTGTATAATGATATGTGCAAATATGATGTTATATAGCTGTGGTGAAATGAAAAGAATTGAGAGGTTTGTGAAAATTGTATTTATTTTATAAAATGATAAGAAAATCAGATTATATTAGTGATCATAGTAGAATTTAATTTATTCTGGAGCACTCAAATTGATAAAAAATGTACAACCATTAGTACTTCCCAGAACACTTGTACCTTACTTGCTGCACACAATGATAGGCTGGTTGGGAAATAGTGAGTTAAAAATCTAGTGCACTTAGGTGTCTTTTGGCTCAGGAAATTACATAAGGAGATAGTTTGTCAGTGGTGGCTCAGACAGTGAAAAATTTGCCTGCAATGCAGGAGACCTAGGTTCAATCCCTGGGTTGGGAAGACCTCTTGGAAAAGGGAATGGCTACCTACTCCAATATTCTTGAATAGAGAATCCAATGGACAGAGGAACCTGGTGGACTACAGTCCATGACGTTGCAAAGAGTCAAACACAACTAACACTTTGATTTTTCTTTGGTAAAATAGCTAAATCTTTTCAATAGAAATAGAAATCAAAATGCAAACCATAAGGTATGTGATTGTATAGAGCAAAACAGATGCAACCTAGTAGATAATGAATTTTCCTTCCTCGTTGGGTAGTTTCTGATAGAATAGTGTGCTAATAAAGCACAATCTACCAGTAATGCTAGGCTCACTCCATATTCTCCTATTTCCTTTCACTGTGATCCTGGGGAGGTTATTTAAACTTCCTGGGTCAAAGTGGTTTCATTTGTTCAACATAAGCAGGGCTTGAGCTGTTGATCAGGAATCCATAGAAATATTGAGAAAAGGACTTGGAGGGGTAGCTGGCCTCCACATTTAATCAAAGAAAGAGTACAATTTCTTATCTTTTAAAGTAGACAAAATAAGAAATAGCAGTGCTAACAAGAAACTTAAACATTATAGAAGCCCATCAACAAGCCCAATATTCCTTTCAGTGGACCAGAAAACCTCTGAGTGTGACAAATAAAACTTTTGAGAGAACTGGACATTGGAAGCAAACTAGGGCAGCTGCCAAGTCACCACAGATCTTATTCAATAATGTGAATATCGCTGGCTGTACGTCTCCCCAGAGTGAGGAGCAATATAAAAATGACTTAAGGATTTCATTTTATTTGCTTTACAGTAGACTGTTTAGCCATGTAGTCATGAGAAATAGTAAGCAGGAGGTTGTTGAGAAGTTTTCTGTCTCTCTCCTTCAGTTTTAGTGCAGGCTGCTTTCTCTGTATTTGGAGAGAGTAACTTCAAAAGACATCATCCCAGTCCTCAGACGTCAGTGCTTGGAAATGGATGCCAGTGCTCTTTAAAATTTTCACAACCAAGAGTAAACACAGTTTGGCACAAATGTCCACACTTATTATTTGAGCTTGAGGCCATTGTTTCATTTGAAATGGATCATGTTACATTTTTCAGTGTATCCAAACAGTTTCTGACACACAAAAGTTTCACTGAAAATGTGGATGGTTAATAAAGTCTCTCAAAAGTGGATCTTCTTCACTGACATATTTTAAGCAACGAGTGGTGGCTCAGAGATAAAGAATCTGCTTATGACGCAAGAGGCACAAGTTTGATCCCTGGGTCAGGAAGATTGCCTGGAGGTGGTAACCCACTCCAGTATTCTTGCCTGGAAAATCCCACGGACAGAGGAGCCTGGCAGGCTGCAATCCACAGGGTCACAAGCATCAGACATGACTTAGCAACTAAACTATCACCACCACCAAGCAACCAATGCCTGCAAAAAAACTCTGCTCCACATACATTAATGTTGAAAACTATGGCAGATCCTGTTGCTACTAAAACCTCATAACCAAAGAGAAGGCAAACACATGGGGAATTTTTAGCTATTCTCATCAGGTCAGAATGCCAAGAGAAAACAAAAATGGGAAGAGAAAATAATACCCTTCTGCAGAAAGACAAATATCATATGATATAGCTTATAGGTGGAATCTACAAAAAAAAAAAAAAAGGAGAGGATTACAAATGGACATGTTTATAAAACAAGTAGAGTTCAGATGTAGAAAACCTTATGGTCACCAGAATATAAGTGATGGGGGTGGGGATAAATTGGGAGATTGGAATAGATATAGACACACTACTACATATAAAATAGGTAACTAATAGTAACCTGCTATATAGCATGGAGAACTCTACTCAATACTCTGCAATGGTCTATATGGGAAAAGAATCTAAAAAATGTGGAGATATATATATATAAATATAATATTCACTTTGATGTGCTAACACAGCATTGTAAATCATCTATACTCCAATAAAAATTAGAAAATAATATCTTTCTGTCCTGAAGTTACTCCAGGACACCAGAGCTTTAACTGAACTTGCTAGCATTGCCACTGAATTTTCATGATGACTCATTTCTCATATTTCATGCTGCGGTGATGCCCTCACTGTGCAGCCTGTCTGCAGAGGAGGCCGGCCCTGTGGTCTGAGGACTCACATGGTCCTTCCTGAATTAAAAGGAGTCCAGAGGGAAGGCTAAGAGCCGCAAGTTTGACTTGCAAAGACATTTACTTAGGACTTAACAATTCTCTCTTTCTTTATTAGGTTCCCTTGTGAAAATTTCACCTCTTTCCTCACCCTGTTCCTCACCTCTCCATGGGACCCCTGCCAGCAGCCCAGTTAGCAAAGTTTCTGCAGCGCAGTTTCCAGAGTCTTCCGACGCAACTGCCAAATCAGGCCTAAGTTCTCACCGGGCCTTAACTTACACACAGAGTGCCCCTGATCTTTCTCCCCAGATACTGAATCCACCTGTTATATGCAGCAGGTAAGGAATTTTATGATGTCCACTGGAGTCTAAGTAATAACAAAACTAACACTGGTTTTCCTCTTAGGAACTCTCACCACCAGCCCACGTAGCTTTGTATAGGTTGCCTAAGTAGTTGACAAGAAAGTACGCGATAATGTGGTCTGTGTTGAATAGGCTGGAAAAGAAACTTAATTTTTCAGTGCTTCTCCATTCATAGGAATTTTAGAGACCTTATGTTCCATACATGTCTTTGGTGCTGATATAAAATAATTAGTTGTATATTTTATCTGCTTACTGATAGAGAATGCATAAAACATCTCATTAAAAACTCCTATCGAGTCATTCAGTATAATTTGGTATTTTGTTGGGATATTTTTTACTTTTTCTCCAGGGAGAATTTTATACCACTTTTAAAGGTACTGTTTTTTTAAATTTGCATTTCCCATTGTGACGCTTTAAAAATGTGCAGATAACGTGGGGCACGTTGTGACTGTTCTCAAATGGATCTCTGAATACAATGAAGCAATTGCTTGTGCTGCTGTCATGTTTAAACAGGGAGGCAAAGTGTTGTCTCTTACAAGGGATAAGAAAAAAGGACCTGACATGGTAAGATTAATTATTTTGTCTATATTGTCATTAAAAAAAGGAATACCTCCTCTACCAATCAACATATTATTGTTCTTCAGTAATAGCTTTATCTTGAATAACTACTTTAAAGCATTGCAATTTTTTAAGTAGAAAAGAGTTGAGTGTTTTAAAATTAAGTATAATTATGAGAGTACCTTGAATAAAATGTTATTTTCCCCCCTAAGATGAACGACGATAACTGTTTGAATACATTAGTTACATGTTGGTCTTCTCATATCAAATACTGGGTCACAGACCCAGATTTGACTGGTGAATTCAAATTTAAGCCTCACAAATTTCATTTTCCGACCCTTTGTTCATAAATTCTGTGTTAAATAATTATTTTTATAATATTTATTTTTGCTGCTTTTCTCTTTACAAATACTTTCAAAGGGAAGATAATTTGTGTTTGGTTAGGACTGGAGTGAAAAGTTATTCCACCATCCAAAGCTTACTCTGTTGCTCTCTGCATAATGCCATTTTCAATAAAATCATTCCCTTAGGATGTTAATCCCATCTTTTTCTGTGGTAAAACAGGCCTATCGTATTTTCCTTTTAGTGATTTACAACACGCATCACTTTATTGGAAGCTCTGAGAAGTCCTGCAAAAAGAAAACGCCTCGAGTTTTGTTTCCTCTGGCATCTCCTGACTTTATTTGACCACAGAACCCATTTCTTTAGGTTAACACCCAATAATTTCCCGTGGAGCTAGTGTCTGGGGAACACCCTGAAGAAACACTTTTTTGTGGTGTGCGTCCTGGGCCCAGATGAAACCCAAGGGAGTCACCAGACTCAATGACATCTGCTTGCAGCATTTCTAGGGAGACACTCCCACTGTGAGCTTCAGACTTGTGAGAAATCAGTTGCCTATAGGAAGAACCAAGGGGTTCAGAAAAGATGTATTATACCACTCACATAGCTTTGCTCACGGCAGGTTTTTTTTTTTTTTTTTTTTTTTTTGGTATTCTTAGCAGAAAGAATGTAATGGGATTTTTATAAAAGAGGTTTTGGAGAAAAACAAGGGAATTTCACTGCCTACTTGTTCAGTAATGTTTATAAATCCAGTAGTGTGTTTTATTTGCTGGGGCTTTATAAATCTATAATTCAAACCATGTTTTATTATTGCCTTCAAGGCAGCCACCCATGTAGGCACAGAGAGCTCCAAAAACACACGACTAATTATTGTGGTTTTTCCCTGCTGAACTTGAAGGGCTTGGCGTTGAATCCGAGTCTCTTGGCTGCTGTAATGTCTATGCAACAAGCTGTTTTTCTGGCAGGAGAGGTAGTCTATTTGAACTCCTAATTTAAACGTTCCTTTCAAGTATTATCTTGCAAAGAAAAATCTTCAAACTAATAAACTACTTTTACCAAGTTTCATCCCAGAACATAAACCCATCATTTACATCTATGGACTTTTTCCTTCGGTTCTGTTATTTTCATTTGAGTCCCTAAGTCAGACTGATGGGATTTCATAATTAGAAATATTTTGTATGTGATGCTTTCCACTGACATTCAAGGCTTGAAAAATAAATTTGCTTTGGATGAAAACACTCTAACTGGGAAATGCTTATCTCTACTACACATATAAACACAATTCAAGGGGGAAAAGTGATGAGATATTTAATATATTAAATTATAAACCATGATTCTTCTCTTTTCTATTTAGAGTGAGTAATTTGTAGCTAAATAGCAAATAAACAAAAGTTCTCTGAGACCCTTTGTATGAATAATATTAGGCAGAATGAAAGAACCCAGAAACAAAATACAGAATTAAAACCTAATCAAGTCTCTAAACAAGATAAGTGAGAGAAGAAACTTGCCAGACCATTTGTGGGATTACTTTGTAATTTATTAAACAGTCAAAACTGTTGAGAAAGCAAAAGTAGCCTGCCTCCTCCAACTTCCTCTGTTAAGAATGCTGCCTACCTCTCAAGAACCTTCATTTTTCTCCATGTTGATATTCAACTATTTGCAGCCCTCCAGGCTCCTCTGTCCATGGGATTCTCCAGGCAAGAATACTGGTATGGGTAGCCATTTTCTTCTCCAGGGCATTCTCTGAACCCAGACACTGAACCCAAAATCCTGCACTGGCAAACGGATTCTTTACCACTGAGCTCCCCAGGGAAGCCCTTTTTTTCCTTGACCCACAGTAGACTCCCTTGATCTGTTTTTCTCAACTTGTGTCCTGTGTGGTCAGGTTTACATCCACTGTCAAAATATATGTATCCTTTATTCATTTCCATAGGGCCTTAACAGGTGAACTGATCCATCTGAAAACAAATAATTAAATTTTATGGCAAAAAATACAAATAATCTACCAGTTTTTTATTTTCATGTTTGCAATCATTTTTTAAAGGGCTTTTTGGACATAACCCATAGAAATAAATCTAATCGTGAAGCTTTTTAGCAGACACAAAGTGATTCCACTGGGAAAGATATTTTTGACCAAATACACATGGGCACTTCCAAAATCACTGCTGTTAAGTATGTAGCTGACTATCTCAGGATTCTCTAAATAATGTGAGAGAAAGTTACCAACAATTTCATTTCACCTCAAATATGATCTTGATTGTGGAAAGTGAAAGTCAAGTCACTCAGTCGTGTCTGACTCTTTGCAACCCCTTGTGACCCTGTGTACTGTAGCCCACCCGGCTCCTCCGCCCATGGGATTCTCCAGGCAAGAATACTGGAGTGGGTTGCCATTTCCTTCTCCAGGGGATCTTCCCGACCCAGGGATCGAACCCAGGTCTCCCGCATTGCAGGCAGATGCTTTAACCTCTGAGCCAACTGAACAGAGTGTCTGATCCTTTGTATTGATTATGCTTTCCTTCAGTTCAGTTCAGTTCAGTCGCTCAGTTGTGTCCAACTCTTTGCGACCCCATGAACTGCAGCACGCCAGGCCTCCCTGTCCCTCACCAACTCCCAGAGTCCACCTAAACCCATGTCCATTGTGTCGGTGATGCCATCCAACCATGTCATCCTCAGTTGTCCCCTTCTCCTCCTGCCCTCAATCTTTCCCAGCATCAGTCTTTTCAAATGAGTCAGCTCTTCACATCAGGTGGCCAAAGTATTGGAGTTTCAGCTTCAACATCAGTCCCTCCAGTGAACACCCAGCACTGATCTTCTTTAAGATGGACTGATTGGATTTCCTTGTAGTCCAAGGGACTCTCAAGAGTCTTCTCCAACACCACAGTTCAAAAGCATCAGTTCTTCAGCACTCAGCTTTCTTTATAGTCCAACTCTCACATCCATACATGACCACTGGAAAAACCATAGCCTTGACTAGATGGACCTTTGTTGGCCAAGTAATGTCTCTGCTTTTTAATATGCTTTCCTTACCACTGCCTAAAACAGTATCCCACATATCAACGTCCATGTATAAGACAAAATGATTTTTTTCCATCAAAGGAATAAGTAGAGTGCCAGAATATGTGATTGTTATTTATCTTAATGTATACATACATGGTGTATGCCTACAGTTTTCTAAAAAGAAAGGACCTACTTACAGCTGTTCCATTATTTCTCAGCTGTGGCAGACCATATTCCCAGAGGACTTCTGCCGATGGGCCCCTGGAAAGAAGTGGGGCAGCCATTGGGACACCAACCAGAACAGGTAATTCTTCTTTGGATTCTATTCCTCAAAATGGAAACTGCTGTACTAGATTTTTTTCTGATCAGGAAAAAGTAACATATGTTTCTGATGTTTTAGATTGCAAGTTTAAAAAGACAATGAAGGAGATAAAAATCATCCATAGTCCTACTACCTAGAGTTAATCATGGGTTATGTTTTGATACAAAGCTATCCAAAATGTTTATTGTGTCTATACACAAATGAATATATTTTTAAATGAGACACCATTTTCTATAATGTATAGAACTCTATAGAAATGCTATTTTATCTTGGACATTGTAGGGTCATCTATTTTAGGGTACGCTCTGTGGATCTCCATCGCAGAGCCTGAGAACTGACCCTGCTTAGATTACTGTGAGCTTGGGAGGTAAAAACCATCGTTTTTCTTGAGGCAGTATTACAGAGGCTCAGAAAATTAGACATTGCAGCTTGATTAATATCCTGATTCTGCTTCCAACTCGTCTGTAATCTCTGTGTCTTAGTTCCTTCATCAGTAGCGTAGAGATAATAAGGGTCCTACTGGAACAGGATTTTAGATAGTTAAATTACTAAAGTGCATAAAGCATTTATTACAGTATCTAGGTCACTGTAAGGAGTGTTTGCTGCCATAATTATCGTAATAATTATTATTTTATTTTTATTGGTGTAACCCTAGGGACTTGCTCGTGTTATTGCTGCAAGTTCATAAGGCAGGAAACCAGGGGGCGCTACTGGTAAAGACTCTGCCTGCCAAGGCAGGAGACCCAAGAGACCAAGGTTCTATCCCTGGATCAGGAAGGCCCCCTGGGAGTAGCAAAATGGCAACCCACTCCAGTATCCTTGCCTGGAAAATTCCGTGGACAGAGGAGCCTGGCAGGCTATAGTCCATGTGATTGCAAAGAGTCAGACACAACTGAACACGTGTGTGTGTGCACACACACACATATGAACTTTAGACTTTATGATAATAGAGTGATCCAAGAATGGTTCTTAATTATCTGCTCCAGCATTTTTAATACTCAATAAATATTTATTATTTGCCTATGAGAATGATGTGCTATGGCAGTGGACCAAGGTCCAGGGACATAGGCAAGGTGAAATTAAAAGGAGGGTTCCCTGTGTGGCCATTATATGATACAGTATACTGAAGACTCCAAATATTCTCTTCTCTATGTTCCTAATCTTCCTTGACTCTACTGAGGCTGATAGAATAAGGAGTGTTTCCTTATCCCCTTTGGTCTCCTGTAGAGCTATATGGCCTTTGAGTGTGCTTCATTTTTCTGCAAATTCCGGGATTGAAACTTACCAATTACATTTTTTAATAATTACTGTGTCTGATTCTAATATAGAAGCAGTTGCATGAGAAAGATAAAAGAAAGATGGGTCCTTGAAAATGTGCAACAGAATACTCCTGATCAGAATAGGCTACATAATAAAAGCCAACATGAGGACATTTGACAAACCTAGACTATTCAAGCAGCTTTGGGAAAAAAAGAACAAAATTTCCTTCAATATTTAAACCACCATAATGAAGAAAGTATGGTGCTGGCATAAAGATTATCAAATAGAATCATATGGAATTGAGTAGAAAGTCCCACATTAGACCCACACCTATTCAGTAGAACTTTCAACAAAGATCCACTTTTCCAAGCAAATGGAGCTGGGAAAAAGTGAATCTCACCCTTTACTTCACACCTAATGAAATTTTATCCTGAGATGGCACACAGACCCAATGGTAAAAGCTAAAACAGTAAAACTTCTGAAAGAGAACGCAGGAAGATGTCTTTGTGACTTAGGGAAAGGTGAAGATTTCATAGGCCATGGAAAGCAATAACCGTTTTAAGAAAAGCTAGATTTCATCAGCGGTAGAATATAGAAACTCAGATTTCATGAGTTTGCTTCTGGTGGTAGGATTTACCAGCTGTGAGCTCTTGAGCAATTTAAGCCTTTCTGTGCCTCAGTTTCCTGTCTGAAAAGTGAGCATAAGAGTAATGCAGTAATGCAATAATACCTGCCTCATAGGATTGTTGAGAGGATTCAGCATATTTGTACAAATAAAGTGCTTTCTGTGGTATCTGCCACGTAGCAAGCACCCCATAAATTTCAGTCAAGTGTTTCAGTCAGAAGAAGCTTTTTGAGGTCTTTACCCCAGAAACATGTTCTTCAGACTCTTGACATTACTTGATGTATTTTCTGATTAGCACAGTTTAGTGCTAACTGCAATGAAAGACAGTAGAGATGGGTAAGAAAGGAAGGAAACACAGATCTCTAGGGACCAAGATTGGCTACAAGGACCTGCCATGCTCTTTAGCACATGCTGTGGCTTCTATATTCTACAGGTTGCTTCATTCTTGGATATCACCTCAAATTCTCTTGCCCATGTGACATTTCTAGAGTTAGGGTTCTAATCAGCTACTAGGTAGTTTAGTGTGTTGGAGCATGCATAAAAGAAAAAGAAATATAAAGTCATAGGAGTGTATATGATACCCGTGAACTTATCTACAAAATAGAAGTAGACTCACAGACATAGAAGATATACTTATGGTTACCAAAGAGGAAAGCATGTGAGGGAGAGATAAAATAGGATTTGGGGATTAGCATCCCTGGTGATTCAGATGGTAAAGAATCTGCCTGCAATGCAAGAGACCTGGGTTAGGTTCCTGGATCAGGACGATCCCCTGGAGAAGGAAACAGCAACTCCAGTATTCTTGCCTGGAGAATTCCATGGACAAAGGAGCCTGGCAGGCTACAATCCATGGGATCACAAAGAGGTATCAGCTACTGACCTGAGCATTATTATTGAGGGATTATTGAATGTCATATAAATCACAGATCATAATTCCATCTATTTTATTGGGTTAGAAAGGATGTGTTTGCTCAGACTCTGGGAAATAGTAAGGACAGGGAAGCCTGGGGTGCTGCTGGGTCACAAATAGTTGGACATGACTTAGCAACTGAACAACAACAAAAATGGTGGTGCTTTCGCCCACCCTATGATCCTATGTTCTTGGTGTGTAAGCTCAGGAAAGCGGTATTTTCCTAACTATGATATCTGTACTATGTGTTTTAGGACTATTTGCTTAAATAGGACCCCTTTTTTCATTGCAAGTTTCATAATAAGCTATTGCCTTTTAATTGCAGATGACATCACTCAAGTTACCTCTGATTATGAAACCAATAACAACAGTGATAGCAGTGATATTGTACAGAATGAAGATGAGACTGAGGGCCCCAGAGAGGCTCTCAGAAAGACATCATCTTGCAGCACCTATGCTCCGGAGACCATGATGTTCCTGGTAGACGCCAATCACTTATCTCATTCATTGACTTGAAAAATTAGTTTCTGTGATAAGAACTGACTTAGAAATAGATCCCTGAATCATATCTTACTTGGGTTACATGTATCTTGTAGCCCTTCCTATATTTATCTGTATTATTTTTCTCTATCTAAGTCTTATTGGTTTCAAGATTCTATTGTAGCTTCCCAGGTGGCGCTACTAGTAAAGAACCTACTTCCCAATGCAGGAGACATTAAGAGATGTGGGTTTGACCCTTGGGTAGGAAAGATTTCCTGGAGGAGGAAGTGGCAATCCACTCCAGTATTCTTGCCTAGAGAATCCTGTGGACAGAGGAGCCTGGCAGGCTACAGCCCATAGGGTCAGTTCTATTATTTAATCATCTCCACAACTGATTACAGTATTTCTTAACCCAATCTAAAAATGTAAATATGCCTAGGGAAATTAATTGTTTCAATTAGGAAGACAATATTTTATAAATATCAATCAATCAAAATGAAATCTATTCATTATCTTAGGACTTCTGTTGGCTTTTTCTAGCACCTCCTTGATTTAGAAAGTGAGCCAATGTTTATTTTCCTTGTTATATTAAGCCAGGTTGACATTGACACTTGCTCCCTATTAAAATATTTTTTAGTGATGACTTATTCCATGTATTTAAAGAGCTCCACTTAAAGAGGAAGGAAGCATACATTTGCATCTGGTTCATTTGGGGGAGGCAATAAATAACAGAAAACAATTGACTGTAATGAGATTTTCCATTGCTGCTTTTATCATTTCTCTTTTACCTAATTTACCATTTATACTTTTATTTTTTATTTAGTTTTTAATTGGAGGATAATTGCTTTACAATGTTGAATTGGTTTTTACCATGCAACAATACAAAGCATATCTATACATATGCGTGCTAAGTTGCTTCAGTCGTGTTCAAAAATTTGTGACCCCTATGAACAGTAGCCTTGCCAGGCTCTATCTGTCCATGGGATTCTCCAGGTAAAAATACTGGAGTGGGTTGCCATTTCCTTCTCCAGGGAATCTTCCCGACCCAGGGATCGAAGACGTAAGATGCATCTTTTACATCTCCTGCATTGGCAGGAGTATTTTTACCAGTAGCACTACCTGGCTCTTCCCTAACTATATACATATATAACTATATATACACACACACACACACACACACACACACACACATATGTATATACAGACACACATATATATATCCCCCTCCTACTATTTATAGTTTAAAATTGTCAGATAAAATAACTTAGGTGTTTCTTTATCCTCATTATTTTTTTTTCCTGGTAAATAAACTCTTAAGAATGTCTTCATTTGGTACCTATTATACATTTTTGTCTTTACATATATTTGGTGCATGTTTTTTGGAAACCATGCATCACATGAATTAAATTAAAATACTTGAAAATTGTAGTAATTGTAACTCTATAGGATTAATGCTGATTTTGAAGCAATAATATAAATTGGACCAATTAGAGTAAGGGTGATTTACTCCCTCTCCCTACTAAGGTGTTTTTTTTTTTTTTTAAAGAGTTCAATATAAGCCAGGAATCCTCATCTCAGAAGAATTTACATAAATATATAGAGATAAATTTGCATACAATTTCAGAGTGTTCTGAAGTCCTTGAATCTTTAAGACTTCCACAGAAGACTAAAAAGCAGTTATGTTAATTTATGAAAGAAGCATCCAATTTTTCTATAGCATAGATGAATCAGTAATAGGCAGGCACATAATGCAAAACTCATGGTCTGAATCATTAAGACCTTTTCTCATATCTTTGGGGTCGATATTTTGTTTCTTTTGACTTTTTTTTTAAGATCACTCATTCACCCCAAAGTCATTTATTTCAGGTAAACTCCATTTGATTTAGAAAAGAAGGAACTTACCAAAGAAGGGACAAATTGCCGTGTAGAAAAACTGCACATTGTTAAAATATTTTATCTTCATTATAGGAAAAACCAATTCTTGCTCCTGAACCTCTTGTCATGGACAACTTGGACTCAATTATGGAGCAACTGAATACTTGGAATTTTCCAATTTTTGATTTGGTGGAAAAAATAGGAAGAAAATGTGGCCGTATTCTTAGTCAGGTAAGAAATGCATTCATGCATATGACTTTAAATGTAGGGGAAATATTCCTTAGTTGTTTAAAGCTCTGTACATGGTTAACACCACTGGTGAGCATTAGGTGGAGAATACCCAGCATTCTGTAGAATCCTTGGTGGTGGGATAACAAAAGAAATTGGAGCTTCAAGTGAGTAGAATATTATACCATGCAACTAAAATATTACATATATTCTAAGACAAAATGGAGGGAGCAGGGATACAAAAGTGAAGTGAAAAAATGATCTTAATTCATAGAATTCAACAAATGAAAGCTGAACCAAGCCCTCAAAAGAGGAAAGCTGCCAATTTATAAACACTAATTTATTGTCTAATTATTTCCAATGACTCTTTTTTTTAACTTTTGAGTAGTACAGTGCGTAGGCCTTATCTGGTGGCTCAGATGGTAAAGAATCCACCTGCAGTGTAGGTGACCCGGGTTCGATCCCTGGGTTAAGAAATCCCCTGAAGAAGGGAACAGCTACCCACTCTAGTATTCTTGCCTGGAGAATTCCGTGAACAGAGAAGCCTGGTGGGCTACAGTCCATGAGGTCCCCAAGAGTCAGACACAACTGAGTGACTAACACTTTTACTTTCTTTCACTTTAGTCCTTATCAAAAATAAAATATTAAAAGTATGTTTCCCCCAATCTGTGAGAAGCATATTAAATACAGCTCTTTATTTAAATATGAAAAACATCTTTCAGTATCACAAGAAATATAGAATAAAACTATTGCTGCATAAAATGTCTTTTTTTTCCCCCTTAAGTACTTTTTCCTTAAGTTTGACCAGTTTCAAGATTTTCCAAATAATGTTTCATTTCCCTGAGGGAGGTAGAAAACATACAGAAATTAAGAATTTGAACATGTTTGTTCTCAATAAATAAAACAATAGGGATTTGCTTCATTATCTAGCCCCTACTAAAATGCACACTCTTAATCAGTGGGGATCATGGGCAGGAGGAGAAGGGAGGCAACCGAGGATGAGGTGGTCAGATAGCATCACTGACTCAATGGACATGAGTTTGAGCAAACTCTGTGAGATAGTGAAGAACAGGGAAGCCTGGAATGCCGTAGTCCATGGGGTCTCAAAGAGCTGGACATGACTGAGTGACTGAACAACAAAAACGTGTGTCCAGCTCTTTGTGACCTCATGGACTATACAGTCCATGGAATTCTCCAGGCCAGAATACTGGAGTGGGTAGCCTTTCCCTTCTCCAGCAGATCTTCCCAACCCAGGAATCAAACCAGGGTATCCTGCATTGCAGGCAGATTCTTTACCAACTGAGCTATCTTGAAATGATAGTTATCAGCTTATTTTTAAAAGTTTTAGGTTAGTTCTTAGAGATTGGAGAAATATCACAGCAGAGATACTAAAGACTAAAAGATTTGTTAATATCAGACTTAGGTGAGAATTCAGAACCCATTAACCCTTGCCTGCAAAACACTAGAAGAGAAATCATTTGCTGGACTGATTTCTTCTCTGTGCAGTGGACACCGGCTTTCTTCAGAACTCTGAGCAAGTTATCTGATTGTGGAATTTCAAAGTGGGGGTTCCTGACCCATGAAGGTTTAAAGGAAGGAATAGAGACAACTTTTCTTCTACTGTTCCTCAAACACTAATGCTAGGCTAGTCTTCAAGACAAAAAAAAAAAAAAAGTGTCCCTGCCTTCAAGGAACTTCTGCTCCAATAGGGAAATTAGATCTGTATCCAAATAATGACACTTCAACTTGCTACACACAGAGGTATGTTCAAATAATGGATGGCTTGTAAAGCTCAAAATAAGCAGAGTCTCCATAACACATGGTCATAGCCTCTACTGGACTCTGTTCTAACCATGAACACATTGAGAACCAGAATGGAAGCCCTTGAACTTTGACTTAGAGATACTATCCTTCTCTTTTTCTTAAAAAAATGTTATTAAGGTAACATTGGTTTAGGATATTATACAAGTTTCATGTGCATGCTATGTTTGTTCTGTAGCCCCTACTGTGTGCCACCGCTGAAGATGTAGTTCCCGCCCGTCACCATACAGCCAATCCCCTTCACCTGTTTTGCCCTCTCTCATCACGGCTCTGTTCTCTATGTCTACATATGTTTCTTTTTCTGTGGTTTGTTCACTAATCTTGTTTGTTATATTCCACATATAAATGAAATCATATGGTGTTTGTCTTTCTCTGTCTGACTTATTCCATTTGGCAGAATATCCTCAAGATACATGCATGTTTTTGCAAATTAATAGTGCCATTCTCTTCCTTTCTCCTTGATGCTGAGCAGCATCTTTTTACACTGGCTGAGCTTGAAGGCAGGCTTAAAAGGGCCCCTGTTTCCTTCAGTCCACTTCTGCCTCATGCTTCAAGACTTCTCCAGGGAGGTTTTATGTCCCATCCCTGAAACTCAATGCATACCAGAACTCTGAGGGTGTGATTTTACCTGGAAAAATGCCTGAAATGGTGCCACGAGAGGAGGTGGCAGTGGGCCAGGAAATCTTTTTTTCTCTTCTATTGAAGAGTGTGTTCCCTGGTATGGGAAGAAAAGTCTCAGATTGTTTTGTATTTGGTATATATGTCACAGATGTTCCAAAACTTTACAATTTTGTCTTCAGAGTAACTTGGATGCAGGTTTTTTTTTTTTTTTTTTTTAATCTCTAATTGACAGGAGAAGAAACTGAGACTTAAAAGAGAAATGATACGGCTCTTCTAAAGCCACATGGTAAACACTGGACCCAGGATTTGATGCTTCTATATATAGGAAGTCCAGGCATTTTACCTTTATTTCAGATTCTTTTCAGCCCCCGCCAAATGCATTTATTGATTGTATTTTCAGACTCAGAATGGAGACTCTGAGCAACAGAAAGTTGTCATTATAGGAATTGGTTTTACAGCACAAGTGACTGTACTAAATAGTGTTGCAGAAACCTAACTCCCCTTGAAATTCTGTGAGTGGTGGGGGTGGGGGTTGGGGGAGTGACAGAAGGGAGCAACTTGACAGGTTTTGCCACAAAATATTTTCTAACTTATGAATATAAATAGACAATAGAAGATTAGATATAAGTAGCAATTAGATTTTTGCATCTTTTTTTCCACTTATCTTTCAAAATAAATAAATAACTACATGGTTTACAATGTCACTATTTTTCTATAAAACCAAATATTGAACTTTGAGAAAAGGCAACTTTATTTGCCTTGCTAAGTAGAACTTTATGATATTTTTTCTCTGATTTGAGTTTATAAGCATAAAAACCATGAAATTTTCAGTATGTAAAAGACATTTTTTCTTTTTCTTTTTTTTTTTTTGCATTTTATAAGGCTTTAGAACAGCTGAAATGAATTAACTTGAACATTCCAAGAAATCACCTTCTGGCTGAGACTACACAGAAAAAGTCTCACTTCAAAAGACTTTTAAAGAGACGTATGTGCAATGGAAATGACTTCTCAGCCTTAATGTACTGCCTGCCTTTTTGATGATTATCATGTTTATTTTAACAAATTTAAAAGGACATCATTCAGATTTGGGAAGAGTATTTACTTTTTTTGGTTACCAATATTTACCCAGTTAACAGTGACTTTTCTTTATTTATGAGTTTGGATCACTGCCTGTTGATTTCTAACAGCTTCAGTGAAAACTTTCCTATTTGAAAATCATACCCTAAAAATATCTTGTCTGAATTTTTCAATTCATCTTTCAAATATTTTAAGAGAATAATAGGAAACTTCAGTCATTTACAGTCCTAACAATATTGCTTTTCAAATAATGGTGATAGGCTATGAAACAGTTAAGAGCACACAGTCTGAAGCCATAATGTCAGACTTGAATTCTGGTCTGATAACGTGTCAACTGTGTAATCTTTTACAAGTCATTCAACTTTTCTGTGCCTTAGAGTCCTCTGCTTTCAAGTGTAATAAGTAACAGTGTCTATCTCATAAGATGCTACATGGATTAATTAATGTAAGTAATGAATATATGTAAATATATGTACTTGGAGGAGGCATCAAGCTTATTAAATGCCATATATATCTATACAAAATAGTGAGTACATGTGTGTGTCAATAGCTGCTGCTATTATAAATAATTTTTATTGCAGTAACATGTATAGTTAAATCCACCAGGTATTTATAAATAAGGACTCAAATATAGCCTAAAGCGATAATAAGGAGGAAATAACTAGAACTATGAAATATAACAGAAACCACAACCTTAACTTTCTATTGTATTTTTATAGAGATGAGGTGGAGATGTTATGTAACAAAGAAAAAGGGGCAAAATTAAGTATACTTACCTGTATAGTTTTTTCAAAGTGAAAAAAGTGTGTGTATATAATATACATACTCTATTCCCAATGGGCAGCCACAGTGCTCCTTTGAAAACATAAGTCAAATAAAGACACTGTCCCTGCTTCAACTCTTCAAAGGTTCCCTGCCTCACTCAGTATAAAAGTCCTCATACTGGTCAATCTGGCTATGAAACAGGATTGCAACCCAGTCGATACCACTCTATAGTCACTAACTTAAATTTTACTCCTGTCCTCATTCGTTCTGTTTTGACCATGTTGGTCTTCTTGCTGTTTTATGAGTATAGCAGACATACCTCAGGGCCTTTGCACCATCTTTCTCTTCTGCTTAGGAAACTTTCCTCAGATATTCCTATACGACACTCTGCATCTCCTTCAATTATTTGCTCAAACTCACCTGAATATTCCCCTTCTAACCACCATATTTAAAACAGTAATTGCCATCTCCTCCTGGACTCAAAGCTCTATTCCTGCTTCCCTTTGTCTTTGTTCATATAACATCCCTTTCAGTCATAGTGTGGTGGTGGTTTAGTCGCTAAGTTCTGTTAGGCTCTTGTGACCCCATGGACTGTAGCCCACCAGGCTCCTCTGTCCATGGGATTTTGCAGGCAAGAATACTGGAATGAGGTGCCATTTCCTTCACCAGGGGATCTTCTGGACCCAGGGATCAAACCCACGTCTCCTGTGCTGCAGGTGGTCCCCTGCATTGCAGGTTGAGCCACTAGGGAAGCTCAGTCATAGTGTGTACTTTACTAACTATGTCTATAATTTACTGTCCTCACCTGCTAGACCATAAATTCTTTTAAGGAAAGCTTCCTTGTTTTTTCATGTATATGTATATGTATATGTATATATATATATGCGCATCTATATGCATTATATATGGAAATTATCTTAAACAGAAGGAGACAGTAGACATATGCTGAATGAATAAATCCCCTTTTTTAGTTATATATAAATGTGTACGTGTGTGTTAGTCACTCAGTCATGTCCAACTCTTTGTGACCCCATGGACTGTAGCTCACCAGGCTCCTCTGACACTGGAATTTTCCAGGCAAGAATAATGGAGTGTGTTGCTATTCCCTTCTTCAGGGGATCTTCCCTGACCCAGGATTCGAACTGGGGTCTCCTGCATTGCAGACAGATTCTTTACTGTCTGGATCACCAGGGAAGTCCCATAAATATGTATTATGTATGTACACAAATATAAGCCAGAAAGAAAAACACCAATACAGTATACTAACACATATATATGGAATTTAGAAAGATGGCAATGACGACCCTGTATGCAGGACAGCAAAGGAGACACAGATGTGTATAACGGACTTTTGGACTCAGAGGGAGAGGGAGAGGGTGGGATGATTTGGGAGAATGGCATTCTAACATGTATACTATCATGTAAGAATTGAATCGCCAGTCTATGTCTGACGCAGGATACAGCATGCTTGGGGCTGGTGCATGGGGATGACCCAGAGAGATGTTATGGGGAGGGAGGTGGGAGGGGGGTTCATGTTTGGGAATGCATGTAAGAATTAAAGACTTTAAAAAAAAAAACAACAAACAAATATAAACATAATATATGTCATTGATGAAAATTAAATATCTAAATGAAAGAATACTGGTGAATTTGAGTAGATGTAAAGTTCATAACGAAAATAGAAATTTAACTATGAAGTTATCAAACATTTAGAAGAAGTAGTTTGAGAATTTTAAGCAAGAATACAAATAACTTAAAGGATAAATAATTCTTTCTCAGTTTCCTGAATTATAACCAATACTGTGCCTTTGTGACATAAAGTGAGACCACTTTTTTAAAAATTTGTATTGAACTATCATTGATTTACATATTGTATTTTAAAAATAAAAGTGTGGTCACTGTAAATGGTGCTGCTCTCCATCCTGCCATGTGAATAACCATTTCTCTCCCAATTACTCTCTTCTGTGCCTTTATATTTTTTTTCGTTCTCCACAATTTGCATATCAAAGATACCAGTCACATCCAAAGATATTTAGTTGATTTGAGTCTCTAGAGCTATGAAACTAATTAGAAGGAGAATAGATATTCAAAGGAGAGAGATGGCAAATGAGCAAAAATAGTTCAAAAATTTTTATTTATACTGGATTAGAACAAATCTTTTCTTTCTCTATATATTTCAGTCAAGACACCCTTTTCTTTCTTGTAATTCTATTCCCTTATTCTTCATTAAGGCACAGTTCTTTATCTAGAAAGCTTTTTTTAATTTATAAAATTAGTCCAGATGAAAGCTTTCTCTCATTCTTTATTTAGCACATATATTATACAATTAGCAATTTACTCAGTATCATTCTCTTATTATTGATGTCACACACAATACCTTGTTATATTTCTTTAGTGTGTACTGGATTTTTTTCATTGGCTGTAACTTAGGTTTATGTCTCTGCCTTTAAAAATAGATTATATAGAGGGATAGGCCATAGAAGTCTTCAATATCTATTTGATCTGTGGTTTCCAGTAAGGGTTTCAATAGGCAACACATTAATATGGTTGATAGAATGTATAGTTTTCCCCCATTTTTCTCTTTATGTATAATACACATCAAGGGATGTTTTGTAAGACCTTGTCTTTTTCTTTTATAGGTATCATACAGACTTTTTGAAGACATGGGCCTCTTTGAAGCTTTTAAAATTCCAGTTAGGGAATTCATGAATTATTTTCATGCTTTGGAGACTGGCTACAGGGAAATTCCTTGTAAGTAGAAGAATTAATACTTTTAAAATCCATTAAATTTGCTATGGGTAATGGGATATTGAATTAAGAGCTAGCACAGAATTACACATTGTAAGCATCCTATATGGTCACCTGGTATAGTGATTAGGAGATAATAGTTTATGTTAGAATCCTGGTCCCTTTACAAATCAGCTGCAGGACACCCTGGTCTTAACCTTTAAATGCCTCATTTCTTAATCTGTAAAATGGATATAATAATAACTACTTCACAGGATTGTTGCAAAGATAAAATGATGTAATAACTGTTAAAGGATTATAATAGTAACTTGCACATAAATAGCTCCAATTTAAGTGTGTACTAAATAAATACATGTTAATTTATTGCTCATTTTATAACATACTCCTTTTACTGGGTAGAATTCTCAACCTTTGCTGTAGCATCTGCCGAGTTAACTAACAATTAAAGTTTTTCAGTATAAGATGAGCCTGGCTCGGAATAGAGGGACAGGACGATGATGATCTAATGAGTAAAATAGAAAAAGAAAAGACAACTGGAAGTGGTTGTGGGGAAATTATTAGGAACTTTTTAAAAAATCAAGATGAAATGTGAAGACCCAAGGAGAGGGCACAACCAAGAGTCCAAGCTTATGAACTTAGAATATTGCAAGAATAAGTCTGTCCTTTGTAATCATGAGGAACTGGACTACAGAAGAGATAGTAAATTTTCAATATGTAGCATTTCTGTATCATCAGAACATGTAAGTAGCTTTGTCCTACATGCTACAGAATATATGAAACTGGAGAAATGGCTGTAAATCTAATCAGAAGTGTACAGAAATCACATGGAACTTTAGAAAGAAAAAATAGTTAAATACAGTATGTTGACTAGAGTTTGTGTTACTTAAATCATGTTTTAAGTTTCTAAATTTGCTTTTATGTACTTTGAACTTTAGAACCCCAGAACTCATGTCTATTTCTAGTAGCAGAGAGCTGAAGTAAAAGTTGTATGGAGACTAGAACAAGCGTATTCAGAAGGGGTAGGGTAGAGCATTAACCAAGTGATTCATTATTAAGATGCTGGTTTTCAAAATGCCATCACATGCTATGTTAGGATAAAAATGCACAGTTAATATGTGATAGGAAAGAGGAATGAGTTATTGAATTTACAAGTTGTATGGTAGAAAAGGAGAATCAAGGATTAAATCTACAAATGAGATTTGTGGAAGAATATGGGACTCAATGCAGACAAAATAGGATGGTGGAGTAGAGAGGGGAATTTAAGAGCTCTGGGCACCGTGGGAAATTCTGGCAGATGGGGCTATGGAAGTGGAGAGAGAGTTATAAAAAAGGGGTAGTTTGAAAGGATCTTAAGATAAGCCTTGCTTTTTTAAATACTGCTTTCCCAGAGCTACCCTGGTTGAATGCCAAAGATTGACCTAAGTGTTAGTGATTTCTCAAAGCTTAAGGAATTACATAAATAAGCTTTTACAAAAAGGAAGCCACTGCAAACATTACAGAACAGCTAGTCATCAGACTAAATTTACAAATAATATTAATTGATGAATTAAATTTAAATTTATAAATAATACTAATATTACATTTCCATATAATATAATCAGCCATTGCCAAGTTCCACTGAGTTCAAATCTCTTTCAACTTTTCTCTAGATAGTATTCCATTAACTCATAAAGTTGACCAGTATTTATTTAACTGTAAAAAGTTTGCAGATTATAAATTTTATTGTTATCTATTTGTATATTGCAAGTAAACAGATGTTTTCCCTGAAATACCAGGTTCTTCATGTAGAAAAGAATTTGTTATATCTTTGCTTTTTCTGTTAGATGTGAAAGGGAATTTATTTACATCTTCTCACAGAAAAGTTTTAACTTAATTCATGATCACTTTTAAATCTTAATACCATGCGTGTTATAGGGTTATAAATTTAGACCAAGATAGATATTTATTAAAAACTGTATTTATCATTTTTTAAATTAACATATGCAAAAATTTAGCATTTATTCCTAGAGAACTGTGTTTCTAATATCTCTGTATAAACCCATAACTACACAAAAAATGCTTAAAGGTAACCAAAATAGGGCTGCTGCTGCTGATAAGTCACTTCAGTCGTGTCCAACTGTGTGACCGCATAGACGGCAGCTCACCAGGCTCCCCCATCCCTGGGATTCTCCAGGCAAGAACACTGGAGTGGTTTGCCATTTCCTTCTCCAATGCATGAAAGTGAAAAGTCAAAGTGAAGTCAGTCATGTCCGACTCTTAGCGACCCCATGAACTGCAGCCCACCAGGCTCTTCCGTCCATGGGATTTTCCAGGCAAGATTAGCCTTAATATGACAATGAGCTAAAATGTTAGAAACTAAAATTTTATTACAGCTTTAATACACTTTTTAACAATTTCCAAGAGAAGCGGGAAAGTATGAAAGCTTGCACATTTATGCCTAGAACCTTTACTGAAGGACCCGCCTGCCGGAACAGGAGATGTTAAGTGACTGCGGGTTAGATCCCTGGGTCGGGAAGGTCCCCTGGCGGGCTACAGCCCATGGGGTGGTGCAGAGTCAGACGCGACTGAACACAGTCAGCATGGCCTCCGTCTAGTTCAGTTGGATCAGGCGTGTGTGACATGCCCCCTGAGTTTAAAGGTAGTCACTGAGGCAACATGCAACAAGCTAGGAGAGCAGAACTGTTACACTATTAGCTACTTTCCAAAGGTGGGGAAAAAGTGTTTCAAGTCTCATTTCTATTATTTAGTACTTTGCTTCACTTGTTGGTGAATAGGAGCATAGAGAACTTTAAATAGAAAATCTGTAAATTGAGTTCTAAAAACCTATAAATTTTATAGGCATCTGCAGCCTTCCATAGCAGCTCATTGCAACCCTGTGCTTGAGGAAAAGGAGAAAAAGAGAAAACAGGTCTATTAAGACAGAAGAGGGGGTAGGCAGGTTCTGGGAAAGGGGAAGGCGGGTGATGTTATTAGTATGTACACGTGTGTTTATGTGTTGTCCAAGAGGCAGGGGCGGGGGTTGTTTGCCAGGTGGGTGAGAGAATTATTGAGAGATTTGTCCAAATTGCAGAGATGAAGGAAGAGGATGAGAATAATAATGATACAATAAGGATAGCTCTGATTTCATTCCTTAGCTCTGTCAGTTCCCTTTCAAGGCCAGAAAAAGAGCAGTCTTTGAGCATATTTGTCTGTCTTATAGAAACTTCTCAATCCCCTATGTTGACTCAGGTGACTTTGCACCTGAGATGGTCCCCAGAGAATTAATAGCAAGAGCAGCAGTGCCACCAGCACTTGGCATAATATTTTCTCATAGTAGGTATGAGTATGTGTTTAATAAATATCTTAACGACTTCTTACAGGCAGATAAATTTTCCATCCTGCTTAAGTGATAGTGACAGTGTAATCCTTTTAGAGTTATACCTGCATAACTATATCTGTATAAATATATGTAATATGTATTAAAGGAGTTAGGTTTGGTTAGCTATTATTTAGCACTTGTGAACCTATACTCAAAAGCAAAAGGAAGGTTTTTTCCCCCCATATACTCTCATACCTAGTTTTTAAATCAAGATTATATTAACCTCTAAAAAGCAAAACATATATCGAAAAAACTTTTTAACTTTTATTTTATGTTGGAGTAGAATCAATTAACAATGTTGTGTTAATTTCAGGTGTACAGCAAAGTGATTCAGTTATACATATACGTGTATCTACTTAAAATGATTATAAATTAAGTTAGGTTTTAGTTGCTCAGTCATGTCTGACTCTTGAGACCCCATAGACTGGAGCCCACCAGGCTCTTCTGTCCATTGAATTCTCTAGGCCAGAATACTGGAGTGAGTTGTCATTTTCTTTTCCAGGGGATCTTCCTGACCCAGGGATCAAACCTGGGTCTCCTGCATTGCAGGCAGATTCTGTACCATCTGAGCAACCAGGGAAGCCCCAAAATGGTTATACTTACCTCAAAAAATGTGTTTGACAAGCTTTCTTTTTTTTGACATTTTCAGCACTAAATTATTTAGATAGTTCGTTCAGTGAAATTTTGGGCTCCCCAGGTGGCACCAGGGGTAAAGAACCTGCCTGCCAATGCCGGAGACCTAAGAGACATGGGTTCAATCCCTGGTCAGGAAGATCCCCTGGAGGAGGGCCTGGCAACCCACTCCAATATTCTTGCCTGGAGAATTCCATGGGAAAAGGAGCCTGGTGGGCTACAGTCCACAGGGTCACAAAGAATTGGACACAACTGAGTGACTAAGTGTAAGTACACACACACACACACACACACACACACACACACACAGATAAGCTATAAAGCCTTCTGGACTGGGACCTTGGGATGGGGAACAGGCCAGGAAGCAGTATAACTCAAGAACTACAAGTTCACCTGACTTAGTTGTCTTTTTCATCCCAAAGAGACACAGTCAATACCCTGATACCGCCTCCACCCACCTTGTAATGCTGGGTACATGCAGAGGTTTCTCTGACTTGCAGTAGTAATTGTAGTTACCTCACACAGTAATTTTCCCAGCTTGTCACAAGGGAAGAGTAAAGAACTTAACCCAGAAACTCTTTTCCAACATAGCCCCGGAAACCCTGTGACCAGGTTGCATGTTCTTCTGGTGGGTCATCACTGCCTTCTCCCTCCTCCATGGCTTAGCTTAGCTTTTATTTTAGCTCTTCAATTCTATTTTTACAAATCCAGCATTGATTTTTGAAAGGAAACTGGTAATCCGCACTAACTCATCATTGTGTTGTAAAAGCAATCACGTGTTTTCAGTTCAGTTCCGTATAGTCACTCAGTCGTATATGACTCTCTGCGACCCCATGGACTACAGCACGCCCGGACTCCCTGTTTATCACCAACTCCCAGAGCTTGCTCAAACTCACGTCCATGAAGTTGGTAATGCCATCCAACCATTTCATCATGTATTTCAGGTGAATGATATTTACATCAATCACAAGCTTACTATATAGCAGCCACTTTAAAATAGGTCCCCTTCTGTAATTCTCAAAACTGTACTATAAAATAGGCACTATTATTGTCTCCATGTTTTTAAGATAAGGAAATGAGACAATGTTTTAAATGACTCAGTAATACAGGTAATAAATGTCAGAGCGGAGATAAAATCAGGTATGTCCTAGACCCTGGGACATCTAGCATGATCAACTTTGTACACTGGCACAGATATAGATTTAAAATGTAATTGTCTTAAATCATTTGGGATAGTCCACACATGGAGATAGAGACCCCAGTTTGAATAAAAGTGTTCTTTTGAGACTAGGTAATATCATTTGGCAGTGATACAGTGAACAAGGTTTGCTGTTTACCACTCCAGAACTTAGGAGGTCTGCTTCTCAAAGCTCTTCTGAAAACATCCTCTCAAGACCTCCCTCAACCCTTCACTGAGTTTCTGGAGTGTTTACCCAAGATTTACCCATGTGTCTTCACTTAAAGTTGCTAGAAATGTAGGAAAACACACACCATCTTCACACGTGCTCCTGTCTGCCGCCAACAACACAGATGCCCTAATTTCTGTTTTCTTCCCTGATCGGAGAACAGGTGTTGCTCTCAAAGTTTCATTATTATTCTGCTTGTTCTCCTCTGGTTTTGCTTCTCCTCTTCTGTCGAGTGCTATTCAGAGATGTCATCTCTTACCTTGTAGAAGGAAATCATATCATGGTTGGTCATTAGAAATAAAATGTATGAAGTTAGCATACTTAGAATGAAGCATACCAAATCAGTGAAGTATTCTGAAGGCCAGATAAGAGAAAAACGTGGGAAAAATGGACTGAGAAAGAAGGTGAGCCAGGAACACAGTGGGCCTTTGATCATGGTTCCATAGAAGCTTAGACCACACGTATAGAAATAGAACCCTATTCCTATGATAGGGGCATTTTAACTGGGGGATTTGGTTGCCTTGTAGATTTATACACTTCAGATTTAACACCCTTATGTTACTGTACAAGGAGGTTTTAATTTTTTATCTTTCTATATGTCCTAGAACTTTATTACCAAACCAGAATTTCTAGATCAGAGAACATCATCGATTTTGGTTTTGCTTTGCTTTGTGGATTTTATCTATTAATACATATAAAAAATGTTACTCATTCTCTTACAGTGTTTTAAGTTTGATACCGAAGAATGACACTGTTTTCAATTCACAGGTTTTATTTGAGTGCTATTTATCAGAAATGAAACACTGGGTGGTATGGCCCGTTGGCCTGAGCTAGGTTAAGTGTATCGCGGGTCTTTTGTCCTGGTCCTCTGTGTAGTTTTACACAGGAGCATGGGCCTAAGGACAAGAGTAAACATTGCAGTGGATTCACACAGTGAGTTTATATATGTTGGGTTATTTAGAGAAATTTATTTATGTTAGGTGGATGCTGGACACAGATTTTGTTCACTTAAGACATCTGCATGTGTGATGAATGTTGTAAGTTTTTTTTTTTTTTTTTCTTGTTACTATGAATATTATAGAGAAATGGAAGAGGAATCACAGAGTATTTGTCCTAGAATGTTTGGCTGGCTTTCACCCAGGTTATTTAAAATGTGAGGACTAAACCGTTTGTCCAGTAGGTGGCACTCTTAGTCCTCGGAGCTCAGAGCTCACAGACGCATGCCTATTCCTTTGCATTGGTTACAGACCACAACAGAATCCATGCCACGGACGTCTTACATGCTGTTTGGTATCTCACGACACAACCTATTCCAGGCCTCTCAACTGTGATTAATGATCATGGATCAGCAAGCGATTCAGGTACATATTAAAAGTTCTCTGTGCTCCCTTGTAAACTATGGGAACGGAAGAGTGGCTTTTTAAATAAGTGAACCTGACTGATACCAGTTTACTACTTTCTTCAAAGCTATATAATTTTCATTGTCTCTTCTCAGATTCTGACAGTGGATTTACACATGGCCATATGGGATATGTATTCTCAAAAATGTATAATGTGCCTGATGATAAATACGGATGTTTGTCTGGAAATATCCCTGCCTTGGAGTTGATGGCCTTGTACGTGGCTGCAGCCATGCATGACTATGATCACCCAGGAAGGACTAATGCTTTCCTGGTTGCAACGAGCGCCCCTCAGGTAAACCTTTTGATTTTGACCAGGGAAAGTAATTCAATTTTGCGATTTCTCTGAAGAACATTAATTGTATAAATTTGACTTATAGCAGGCACCAAGCAAATACGAACGAAACTATATTTAGACCTGAGATAAAATTCTTAGAGACCATGCTCATTTTGAAAAGATATGATGGTTTGTTCTAAGTTATTAATGATGGGTCTACATTTATCAACTATGGAGATCCCGTCTCAGCTTTCTTCTGAGGAAGAAAAACTGCTGAATTCATGTTAATGAATTTCCTCAACAAAGAATTTCTGACCTGTACAAAAGTTTTCTTTCTGAAAAGATTGGAGAACCAAATCTTTTTCGGTTCTTTAAGAATTAGAGGCTTCTTTGGATGTAAATCCAGTTCCTTTGAGATATATTATAACATGTCATTTTTATGGCATTTTTGTTGATTAGGAAGAATTAAAGATTGATTTATTTTATTTGAGGTAAATTTTTTACCTGAACATAGTTTTCTCAAAACAGTAACTTTAAAGAAGTTCCTCTGGGCACGTGCTTAAATTTCAGTCAAATATCGATCACTGTATTTAGGAATCTCCATCTATATAATTAAACTTTGATTTAATCAAACGGATGGACCCATTTTACTAAAGATCCCATGATCTTATTTTTCTTTCTAGAGGCTCTAGAGACTAATCTGACCCATTACTCTTTTTTGTCATGTTTGCTTTTTGCCTTTTACTCTATTCTCATCTATTTTTATCTGTTTCCACACTCTCTCTTATAGACTAGCCTAGAGCTTTCCTTTAAGTTCAGTTCAGTCTCTCAGTCGTGTCCAGCTCTTTGTGACCCCATGAATCACAGCACCCCAGGCCTCCCTGTCTATCACCAACTCCCGTCCTTTAGTTAATTAAAATTAATTTCCTTTCAGTAATTTTCCTTTCATCTGTATACAGTACAAATATCCTGATTTTTTTTCTGACTACTTACATTTCTTTCACTGTTTTCTCCATACACTATATATTTTCCCTAAATATAACCAAATCCTTTGGCCAGCACATTTTACCATTCAGTTTTCCTACATTTCCATGTATTTTCATTTACCTCAATATTAATTTTCATGTGCTTGGTCTTTCCTTTTTGTCCTTATACCATTTTTTCCCTTCCATCATCAATCTGCCACACTAGACTTTAGACATTTTTTTAGGCAACTTTCTTTTGCTTCACAGCTTCTCTCAGCATTATTCAAACAAGTAGATATTTACTATACACTTTCAATTACTAGACAGAGGGTGATATTTCCTATGACTATGAGGTAAGAATAGTTTGAATTAGGGGCTTCTCAGGGATATCATCCCTCTTTATTAGTTACATGTGTTTAATTAAAAGGAAGTCATTCTAATTTTAGATGTGGGGGATAACTGAGTTACCTCTTAGGGATATTAATATATTTTCATATTTTTATGGTTAAACTCCTATGCCTTGCAAAAAGAAGAGTAATCTGAAATAAGCTAAGTCTACTCCCTTCACTTACAAGAATTTGAAATAAAATTTCAAGGAAATGAACTTTATCTTACCAAAAAAAGAAAAAATAAGAAAAGTAAGCAGTCAATGTACAGTAATAAGTAATTCTTAACAACCAGCTATCATACAGTTGTGCTTCTATGTTCTATGATAAAAGGTAATTCCAAATGCTTTGCATACTCTCATTTATTTTTGTTTCTAATTTAAAAAGCTGAACTCTTGACTCTCGTCTTTGCCTAGGCGGTGCTCTACAATGATCGCTCAGTCTTGGAGAATCATCATGCGGCTGCTGCGTGGAACCTTTTCATGTCCCGGCCAGAATATAACTTCTTAGTTAACCTTGACCATGTGGAATTTAAGCATTTCCGTTTCCTTGTCATTGAAGCAATTCTGGCCACTGACCTGAAGAAACACTTCGACTTTGTTGCCAAATTTAATGCCAAGGTAACTAGATTTGTATCAGTGCTCATTTTCTGGCCGCATTGAAAGATGTCATGGAATGAGGGTGTTAAAGAAAACTCATTGCTGCCACCTCATAGATGTCAAATGTGGAAATGCAATGCAATGCAGCGTTAAACCAGAAGCAGTTATTCAGGCATTGGTCCCAACCTGGAAACTGAATATATTGAGGTCCTGTCAGTATATATTATACCTTGTACTGCAGAAGAATAATAGAATTCTAACTATCATTATGATTTTGTTTTAGTTTCTTTTTGCTCTCATCTCTGTGGAATACTAATACCTGGTAGTAGTAAAGGTCAAAAACCTGAAGCAGAATTTAATACATCAAACATATAATAAATGCCCAAAAAGCAACTCAAGAAAATTTCTTATTATTTGTAGCTACAGCATTTTAATAGTAATTTATAACACATGCTAGTATTAAATAGCATTTATTTTCAATTCCATAATTATCCATCATATGTTATTATTTTTTTAGGTAAGCTATTTCACTGCTAATTTATGCAAGCCAAATAACATTATTTGAAACAGCTGAGATGTTTCTCATTACTTGGTATTCCTATCTGCACATGGTAGACAGATCGGAATACAGAGTAACAAGATGATCAGTTTTCTGTAATTTATTTTCCTGTTCAACTTGTGCATTCACTTAAACTTTGTTCTTCAAACAGGTGAATGATGAAGTCGGAATAGATTGGACGAATGAAAATGATCGTCTACTGGTTTGTCAAATGTGTATAAAGTTGGCTGATATCAATGGGCCAGCTAAGAGTAAAGAGCTCCATCTACAGTGGACAGAGGGTATTGTCAATGAATTTTATGAACAGGTAGCTAATTTAACTATTTTTCTTAATCATATTGAGGCTGCTTATAGATTTCCTAAAGCAGCAATCCCCAACCTATTGGGTACCAGGGACTGGTTTCATGGAAGACCATTTTTCCATGGATGGAGTAGGGGGTTGATTTCAGGATGATTCAAGAACATTACATTTATCATGCACTTTATTTCTATTATTATTTCATCTGCTCCACCTCAGATTATCAAGCGTTTGATCCTGGAGGTTGGGGACCCCTGCTCTAAAGCTTCCAAAGGCTGTAAAAGTGTGATTACTCATTTTATATTCATGATACCGTGAGAAAAGGCACTGGCCAATTTTAATCAGAGGTTTAAAAAATGACAAAAATTGAACTAAACTACAAACATAAAACTCTTAAAGTAAAGTTATTAAGTATTTTGATGGAAAAAGGTGTTAAGATAATGGAATGACCTCAGAACATATTAAGAATCCCATTGAAATACTCATCAATTTTATCATAATAGAAGCTAGGCTTAAATTTAAATGGATGAATGTATATCAAGTTCATTTATTTTTCTAATAGTTTATAACAGCAGTACATTAAAAAGCTAATAAAAATAGCATTTTATTTGACACATTACCAACAGAACATGAAGGGATCTTCCCCACATGACCTTACCCCAACCTTGAAACCTTGTGTTTGGTGCTGTAAACGTCTCTTGTAAGAGGAATCTCGAGGTAGTGGAGATGGGTAAATGTCAGGCATGAGTAGTGACCTAAAAGGCCAGGGAAGAAGTACAAATATGTACCCTAAGGAAAAACAGAAGTAATAACTCTCTTTAGATGCTTAAAAGACTGACATGCAAATTTAGGAATAGGTTTATCATGATGTTGTATAGCTTAAAGAAGATAAATTATATAAGATACCACAGGATTTGCTTTATCAAAAAAAAAAAACTCCCCTTAAAGTAGACATGACTATAGCCAGTCTATAGAAGTTATAAGGAGACAGATTTTAGGTCAATGTCAAAAAGAAATTTATATTCCCAAAGTCATCCAGAAATAAGATGAGGCCCCTTGGTAAGTAATAAATCACCTTTCACCAAACATATTTAAAGAATTTTTTGAGTATTATAGATAGGACTCATTAAAAAAAGTTTATACTTTCTAGAAAAGATTGTGTTTTCTTGGAACTAATTGATACTCAGTCCTGAAATATTGACTATATATAAAATGTAAAGAAAAGCAACTTGTGATAATTCCATTACATATACAGGTATTTTGGTATAATTATTTCATTAATGTTGTTAGGTAATTTTGGGCTTTCAATCTAATTTTTTCTTTAGAAAGATGAATTCATTCATAATAAAAACACTTATACAGTAGTACTATTAAACATAGAAAAATAAGAATATCAGAAGCTATATGATCACAGAAGACATAATTCAACCCAAAGCTGGGATAAAGTACCAACTTTAATTGAGGAATAAGTTATTTTAAACTTTCTAGCAGACAAGACAATAAAAGGCAAACATGATAGATTATCCGGTGGATATTTATGTGCAGCATTGCCTTTTAAGATGTCTTTACATTCTAACTTACACTCTGATATAAGGAACAGTGTTAGTGTAATGGCAGAGATCATCTACTGAGACATACATCATTTCTGGTAGTTCCCCTGGTCGAAAGCCAAACCCTCAAGATTACCAAAGGATAAGTAGCAACAAAGCAGTCCTATAGGAATCTTAGTAATTTGGGTAAAATCTTTTAGCCTTCAAGTACAGAGAGAGTTCACACATCAATGCCCAGATTCTTGCATATTTGCGCATTTTAGATGCCAAGGGAATGGTGACTTAATTTGTATTTTACCCTTTCCTCGTCGTTTGCCTTTCTAGTTAACCGTGTTGCTACGTTCCTGTTTCTAGGGTGATGAAGAGGCCAGCCTTGGGTTACCAATAAGCCCCTTCATGGACCGTTCTGCTCCTCAGTTGGCCAACCTTCAGGAATCCTTCATCTCACACATCGTGGGTCCTCTGTGCAACTCCTACGATTCAGCAGGACTAATGCCAGGGAAATGGGTGGAAGACGGTGATGAGTCAGGAGACACGGATGACCCAGAAGAGGAGCAGGAGGAAGCACCAAATGAAGAGGAAACCTGTGAAAATAATGAATCTCCAAGTAAGTCATAAAATCTTTCTCGAATGGGTTTCTCCTAGGATTGTTTTCTTACATAGGTTCTGATAAAGTTGATGCTTCTCATGAGTTACCTAGTTAAGTCCACACATCGTCTACTGAATTGATTATGGATACTCCGTGCTTTCCAAATATCATCATCATAATAGAAATTACACATTATGGTATCTATTATAATATCATGTTCATACAAAGGTATGTTCTCTGTCATGAATTTAAAAAAAATGAGTAGTCAAAGTCTATTTTTCAGAGTATTTAGCAGTGAAAGGAATCTCAGGTACCATCTAGACCAACAGAGGCTTTTACTGGCTTGGTTGGGGAGAGATGCTCAAGTGGTAAGAGGTACTAATCACCCACTCATCAAATGTTTATTAAGCACCTACTCTGTGCCAGGCATTTTTCCAGGTATTAAAAATAGAACCATGAACAAATCAGACAAAAAAAAGTCAGTCCTTGCCTTTCTTGACTTGTATTTTCAATGGGGTCAGCAGACACTAGGGAAGACTAATTCATATGTTAAATCCATATGTAAATCCATATGTTAGATGCTGATAAATGCTAGAGTTAAAGAGGTTATGAAATATTGCACAAAAAGATTAAAATCATAGACAAGATTGCCATGGAAGTTCTAAATAAGAAAGGTATTAAAAAAAAAAAAAAAAACTTTGAAAGAAGCAAGAGAGTGACCCATGGAAATAGTTTTGGACAAAGCATTTCAAGGAGAGAGGAAAGCCAGCCATGTAAGGTTTTGCTGTGGACATTGGCTGGGTGTTCAGGAAGCACCAGGAGGGCTGGCAGGCTGGAGCAGAGGAAGTGGATGGGGAGCAGCAGGGGGTGACAGTGGGGACCCAGGTGATAGAGGGTTAGAAGGTAGGGTTCTGCAGAATGGAGTTTGGCTTTTTCTCTGAGTAAGACGGGAAGCCATCAGAGGTTTTGAACAGAAAACTTAGTTGATTCAACTTAATGTTTTAACTGGATTGCTTCAACTATTGCATGGAAAATCTTATGGAGTTTGGGGTGAGCAAGGGTGTAAGCAGGACAGTGTGTTAAGAGGCTCTTGAAATATCCAAATGAGAGATGACTGAGGCGTTGGGCCAGGGCAGTGAGAGCAGCAACAGTGAGAATGGTCACATCTGGTCATTGATTTTTGCAATGTATCGTACAGCCATTCCGATCTCTTCATCTCTTGAAATGTTCTCTGCTGTTACTCATGCCACAGGGACAAGGATAATTAGCAAAACCAATAACCTTTCTAGTGACATTGCACAAATACTGTTCCTGTGTTCATGGAAATATAGTATGCAGTTTCTACCTACCTTCATCAAACACGATCTTACTGTTGGTAGTTTTCAAAGCCTTTCCCAAAAATATTACCAGTGAAAGACACCTTGATCATTTGTTCCTGTTTTTTAGCAGTCAGGAAAATGCATGACTTAGTTCATTTTGGCCATCTAGTGGAGAGATAGTCTAATGTGGATATTAACCTATTTCACTCTCATGTAAGTGCCCTGTTGTAAGCTCACATAAGCAGAGAAAAAGAACTCATTATTAACCATAGGCTGGGTAGAGAGGGGCAATTTTGGTTTTAGGTCAGATTTTTGCTTAAGTTCTTACCCATGTATTAATGTTGATAACAGAATGAGAGGAAAACCAGACGTTGTTTTTCTTCAGTATTCTATTCTCACGTTAATTTTATTTTATTCCTCTGATGCTTATAAAAAGATTTCTATTAAAAATTCTGTGCTGACCTTGGCATTCAGAGTTAGGAGCTAAGATTGGATTCATGGATTATTTATTCATTTTCTCATTTAATAAACATGCATGATTTTTTTTTCATTCAGAGAGCCAGGTAATTTGCTGTCTGACTAAGGACTGGGCAGTTTTTCCACTGAATGTTATTGAAATGTGTGGTCAGCTTAGCTACTGGAAAAGCTTTGTTCCCATGGGCCCTACCTGATTGCTGTTTGAACGCAAATACATCGAAACAACACACACATAATCTATGCATCAAGAATTAAAGAACCTAGGTTAGGAAATTCAACAGGCTCAACCTGTCAACATTGGCTTTAGCAGCAAATGCTAAATATCCATTTTGTCTCTGTTCTGTAGAGTTGGATGGCCATACTGACTCCCAGATTCTAATGTGTTACTCTCCTGGTATTCCCTTTTTAAATCATGCTCACTAAAGCAGGAATGAGAATTCTGTGGATTCTGTTTACTAGTGGCTTCTAAACATCAACTGGTCACCTTACATTAAAATTTAAGACATCATCAACAATGATTTGATAACCATAGCTTTTGAAAAATTACCTTTGAAGTTTCCCATTATAGCCAAGAAAATGATAAATATTGAGCAGCATTAGTGTTTAGTAAAATTTGGCCACATGGAATTCTAGAAATGGAATTGGTGACCACCCAGTTCAGCTGCCTCATTTTACAAAACTCTACATTGAGTCTCCGGAGTTTAACAGACATCCCAAGGTGTAGATGGTTTCTGCAGAACCAGAATGGAAACTCAGGTTTCCTCAGTTTTAACTCTATTATTACTGACTCTTAGTAATTTTAATTTCAGGATTCATAATGACTGAGATGGTTAATTTGATTTATCCTAAAATTTAGATTTCAGAAAAAATGTAAATTAAATATGCATTGATAATTTCAGCAATCTGTCTAACTTGTGATCTCTCAGGAAATACAAAATAAAATGTTTCAATATGGTATCCTAGGGAAAGAAGGCTTTTTTTCCCTACATCATAATTAAATCTGAAAGATTCCTACAGTGAACTAAGAGGTTTCTAATGAAGTACTAAGCTGCATTTAGAATCTGAGCAATGAAAGGACCTTTGTTCTCATTTCAAAAGGTTCCAGTGCTGAACAATTTGGCTCCCAATACAGACATATTTTAGACCACCTGCGGACTCTAATCTACGCAAATTTATTTGGTACAAACTCCCTTCTACGTCACCTTATTCAGTTTAATTCCAGAGAGGTTTATTGCTAAGGTTGAGCAGCCTTAATAAGAGAACAGCTGCTCTCGTGGGGGCTGCCCTGAAAGGAAAAAGAGAAAAAATGAGCTTTTGTTAGCTTCTTCCCTATGAATTCACTGCCATGAGTGTGTATAACTTTCAGATGGAATAATCGCCTTGGGCAGTAGAGTATGTCCTATGTCTGATTCAAGTCCATCCTTCAGCCAGTGATTCACCTATAAATGTCTTGACTTAAAAAGATAAGGTTAAAAAGTATGTTAACATGTAAAGATTCTCAACAGTAACTGATTTGAACTTAACTTCAATTAAAACAATGTAGAAATAGACAAGGAGATAACTTTGGTAGAAGAGTAATTTTCAAGGTTTGCTCTTAAATATTAAATAGATGCATATATTTTATTGGCTTCTATAGAAAGAATTCAGATTGTTTTCAATTTTAGTTTATTTATTTCCCTTGTTGAGAATCTTATAATTGAAGAAAGTGACATTATACTCCATGTAATCTGCCTGTACACCTGCCTGTCACTTACCTGGAATGCTTACTCACCCAGTATATTTCGTTTTCATAATTTACACATCCTTTGGGAAAAGTCTTATCTATTCCATCACAGGTTGAGTACCTGATGTTGCCATATTTTGATGTGTCAGAGAGAAATTGTGCTGCATATTCTTAAAAATGACAAGGAAGACTTTGCTCAAGACTCTTGTAATGGGAAAGAGACATTAGACTCCACTGATTGAAACAAAGGCAGGAGAGTTTCTACACACTAGGATGAGCTGGTGGTAAAAGTACTAGAGGACCTTAGAGGGGAGTTGGTCAGTGTGATCAGGCCACTTGTGTTTGTTAATTGATTCTTATTGAAGTTAGGCTCCTTCCTTCCCATGGAGATGTTTGGGAAGGGACCCTGTCTTCCTGAATAACTGCATTTCAAAGAATTGGCTCTCAGGTCCTTGAGAAAAATGTTTCTGGGTTGTCAAACTAGTGAGGCTGGGAGATTTATCTACACTACGTAGGAGCAGAGCAAGAAATTGCAATTACAAGTTTCATAAAGTAGATGCTTTAAGGAAAAAGAGATCAGGGTCCTGGAGTCTGGAAGAAACCTGTCTAAAGTTTAATGAACATGAGGGAAATATTAAGGCTCTCTTGATCACTATGCTACTGCTGCTGCTAAGTCGCATCAGTCGTGTCCGACTCTGTGCGACCCCATAGACAGCAGCCCACCAGGCTCCGCCGTCCCTGGGATTCTCCAGGCAAGAACACTGGAGTGGGTTGCCATTTCCTTCTCCAAAGCATGAAAGTGAAAAGTGAAAGTGAAGTCGCTCAGTCGTGTCCGACTCTTAGCGACTGCATGGACTGCAGCCTCCCGGGCTTCTCCGTCCATGGGATTTCCAGGCAAGAGTACTAGAGTGGGCTGCCATTGCCTTCTCCCTTGATCACTATAGGTCTATCATAAAACATAGCATGTGTATTTCAGTTTTGGTCTTCTAGGCCCTCTCTCCTATAGATGGTAAGCTCTTTTAAGGTAAACTCTGAGACTCATTGGTTTTTGTTTCTATAACATCCAGAAAACTGCCATATCAGTTCCTGTGTGTCATGCTCAGTTGCTAAGTCATGTTCTACTCTTTGCAACCCCTGTGGAGTGTAGCCCACCAGCCTCCTCTGTCCATGGGGTTTCCCAGGCAAGAATACTAGAGTGGGTTGCCATTTCTTTCTCCAGGGGATCTTCCTGACTCAGAGATCAAACTGACATCTCCTGCATTGCAAGTGGATTCTTTACCACTGAGCCACTAGGGAAGCCCTGCTTGCCAGTTAGTAGGTGGTAAATATAAGCTTATTCATATCATGAATAATCTAATTAATATAGAAAATATTTTCTAATTCTTGCTTATGACTACCTGTATCCATTCCTCCTGTCATTCATTCAACTAATTTCCTTATGTGTCTCTATGGTTGAAAAGCAACTTAATTTAATATCCTTTTTCTGAACTGTTTTTGAAATTGATCTTAACATTTTATAAAGTACAAGAAAAAAATTTATAATAAAATTGTTGAAGGAATCATCAGCATTTCCACAAAAATTTTGGTTGATGGCATATCTCACAGCCATCGGCTTTGTTTGTTTGTTGTTACTATTTGTTTCTTTTTCCTTCCAGATTGTACATGGTAAATCATTACTATTTCATTAAGCACCCTCAAACTGCCTTGCAGATCATCCTGGTAACTTGCATTGTTAACTCTTTAATATGGTCTCAAATCAGAATTTCCTGTGAACCACTTTTTCTAACCTTTATTATGTTTATCACTTTATTATGTCAACACTTTACCGTTTACTTGGTACTGTGGAACAGAAACTAGAAAAAACATAATTCACTTAGTAAAACGTCTGTCCATGGAGAAGTTTACAGTCCAATATGAGAATCTTTGCCTAACTTCCAAATGCTCAGCCTGTGTCTAAAATGATCACTCAAACGAAGGCACATTGTAATCTGGTTGCTTAGACAAGAACAGCTGCCTGCTTACCCTCTCTGCTTGGAGATTTGCCAGTCCCTGCATGTTCAACATATTCCTCAAATCTGCCTCTCACCTATTGTCCCCTTTCTCAGTTCATCTTGTCACTCACCTGTTCACATCAGAAAGCTCAGGGTTGTCTATGATTCCTCCCTTTCTTCCTCACAGTTGCCAAGTCCTGTTAACTATTCCTCACAAATGTATCTCATGTTTACCTATGCAACTTCATTTCCATTATCCCCATCCTAGTCCAAGCCACCATCATCATGAAGCATCCTCCCAGCTAGGTCATTTCCCTCTCTTCCTGCCACGCTTCAAAGATTTTGTACAACTCATATAATTGTCCCTATTTGCTTACTCTCTATCTTACCATTGGAATCAAAGCTCGCTGCTTAAGAGTTCGAAATTAATTTTTTTTAGTCCACAGGAAGCATAACAGTACTATCAAACGTGTCTTTAAAAAAAACTTTTATGAGTTGAACTGGTAGACAAAGCAAAGAATGATGTAACAAGAAATTATCCCAATAATCTAGGTGGAAATCTTGAGAGCCTGAATGGAGTGGGAGTAATAATTTCAAGATACAAACAGAACCTTGTATTGGATATTACCAGATGTCAAATACTGTTCACAGTACATCTCAAGGACACAGTAATGCTTCTTGCCATCTTCCTCTTGTTTCCCTACTCTCAAAAATGATTATTATGATATACACATCAAGTGTATACATATCATTTGGTACTTAACTCCTATGAATAAGATGGAAAAACTGCCATGTACTTAACACACAAATAAGTGGTCTAATTTGGTGCTTTCTCAGGAAAGAAAATTTTCAAAAGGAGGAAAGTCTACTGTCAAATTACTCAGCACCTCCTGCAGAACCACAAGATGTGGAAGAAAGTCATTGAGGAGGAACAGCGGTTGGCGGGCATAGAGGACCAGTCCCCCCAGCAGCATCCCTCAGAACAGATCCAGGCCATCAGGGAAGAAGACGAAGAAAAGGGGAAGCAGAAAGGAGAGGAGACCCCAGCCCCAAAGCCGAACCAGTGACAATGGATAGAATGAGCTATGTTTCCAAGCAGAGTTACTTGTCACACAGACTCTTTTCAAGCCAGCACAATACTTAGACACAACACTGTAGAAATACAAGAAGATGGGCAAATGGCTACGGCATTTTGGGATTCTTCGCATTTTGTGTGTTTATTTTTACAGTGAGGTACATGATTTAAAAAACTCTCGCTCAGAGAAGCTTTCACATTGTAACACCAGCTTCCAAGGATTTTTTTTTTTAAAGGAAGAAGTATATATGTGTGTGTGTATATAAGCTCTCACATAGATCCATGTAAAACATATTCACAGACACACATGCAAACACACAGACACACTGAAAGCTGGGATTCCTGGCCCCACAATTTAGTAACATTCATATTAAGATATATAGTGGTCACTGTGATATAATAAATCATAAAGGAAAAAAAAATGAAGGAAAACAAATCACAAAGGAGATGGTGCGGCTTAGCCCAGAAGCAGTACAGCAAATGAAGTTATGACTAAGGAGCGTTTGCTCTTAGTCCTGAGGGATGAGAGTTCCAGAGCATTGTTTGAATTCTGATACATCCTGCCAACGTTGTATGCGTGTGAGTGAGAGAGAGAGATAGAAGTGATGCTCAGGTGTATGTACGTTCGTGTGCACCTAAGGAGAGAATTGGCTTTGGTCGTTCACAGCATGGCTGCAGCAGACGACTCAGCCCAGGTGACCAAACAGGATGAAGTGCTCTCTGGAGTGTCTCCGCCTCTATCTGGCTTCAGCAGAAGCCCCTCTGCAGATGGAGGGAATTAGCAGGATGAGGGCCACAGGTCTGGTTCTACTGCTGTCCCCAGCCTTAAGCCCGGAAGACTGAGGCATTTTCCAGTCTAGTCGCTGAATGAATGTATAGGAGCTGTCTGTGAGTATGTCTGTCATTCACCTAAGATCAATTCACCATGGAAGGGGATGGCATTCTTTACACAGAAACACCTCAGAAGGAGCTGGAGTCAGGTCTTTTCATCAGGTGAGAATTCTAAAAGGTAGCAGAGAAGGTCTGGGAAACAACTCTTCAGTGGGCTCTCCCATGTCTTAATTTGCTGCAAAATGTGTGGTAGAAAAAGAAGGGAAGGCAAACAGAAACCCACTCTGGGACAGATGGTGAGAGATGAAGGGGAAATTTTTCAGCCTAGGGCTTGGTGTTTATTGACACAGTGAAAGCCTGATTCTTGGCGGCTGTTGAAGGTTGACTTTTAGTTGGCCAAAGTTGCTCGGACAACCCTGTTGTATTCCGTGAAGGGTGTGATGGGGTGGCTTGTATCTGCAGCCTGGCCCATTGTCATGTTTCTTTTGGCAGGGAGGACTCAAGAGGGATTTGGGGGGATTGGGCCTATCATTGAAAGGCTTTTTTTTGTTTATTTTTGGTTTATCTACACTTGTTTATGCTGTGAGCCAAACCTCTATTTAAAAAAGTTGATACTCACTTTCAATATTTTATTTCATATTATTATATATTTGTCATTAATAGTTATCTTGATGTAAATATAAAGATTTGTTTGTGTTTCTGTAGATAGTTAACTTTTTTTTAAGGGAAAAGGGAAACATTTTTATAAAGTTCTATTTTAATCACCATTTTTATACATTGTAGCTATCTCCAAGCCCAGTAAGAGTGATGGTTCATTTGCATGAGGTCTGTGAACACCCACTCATCTACCTGTCCTAATTTAAATAATCATCTGATACAGTTATTTTATGCCAATTAAATGAGGATGCTGCAAACATCGTTTTTTCACTAGTAAGTAACTTCGGGTAACTCTTGGATCCGTGTCTCCCAAGCAAAAGACCATCTTAATCCCGAATGTTTATAATCAGTGTCCCTTTCTTCCCAAGACTTTTTGCTTATAACTTTTCCTTCAGTACAGCACTATATTCAAGCCTATTCATCATCTAAACAACCTTAGCTTCAAGTAAATCTAACTTGTAATTTCTACTTATTTCCTCTGAAATCATAGAAAATAGTGTTTACATTGAAATGCCTTTGTTTCTCACAAATGGATACTCTTCCCTTCTAAAGCAATGATTATACAATAATCCACTGCATTCTTAAAGTAAGGCAAAGATAGTACAATCAAAAATAAAGTTTCAAGGCAACTTTCCCAATAAGTAGGAAAATATGAAAATGATCAAATGGATGTAGATTCTACCTAAATGAGATATATATATATATATATATATATATATATTTTTTTTTTTTTTTGTAGTTAATACCAGGTCTTCATTATTTAGGACTTACTGAGCTTTTCCCCCTTGTATTGCCTGTGCGACCGTATGTTTGCAAAACTTACTGTGAGTCAAATACATTTCCCAATCAAATTTAACTATTTTCCTTTCGTTGCAAATAACAGAAGGATTTAGAAAAGCACTTATATTCACATACCTCTTGTGTCTAATTACTTAACAAAGCTAATCTTTCCCCCTGCTCCAAATACATAAATATAAAAGTCAAGGAAGAAAAAAAAAGGTGTTGAGCAAGTTGAATGGCAGCAGAATACTTCTAAATTCCTAACTGTGTATTGATGGTTTCATCAAAGCTCAGTAACCCCAACTAGGAGCCAACCTGGCTGCTAGAGTAGACGTCTAAGCACGTGGCCTGATTTTCGTTTTGTTTAAAGTACGTGAAATAATGATAGCCAAAGCAGTGAGAACCTCTTCATTCCAGATCTGTGCTCATCAGTCCAGGCAGATTAACCATTTGTTCTTCCAAGATAAATTGCCCATGTGTTAAAGCTAAAAGTCAGTTCCAAAAAAGGAATGGAGATTCATCAAATGTGTGACTTTCATACTCCCCCCACCTACATCCCAAAGGATGCCGAGGGACATGAAAAGATACTTTCTGCTAGTGATGGTCTCCCTGTCCTTGGTGAGAGCAATATTACAGTGTTCCCTTCCAGCTCCAAAGCTTGCTTCCTGTGGTGCCAGTGTATTTGTTGCAATTTACTACACTTTTATATGAGCCTAATTATAGGTGCCATTAGATAAACTCAGGTCTTATAAATGAAGGAATGTGTAGCCCTCTTACAGAAAAGGAGAATTGTATGGACAGCCATGAAGTTAATGGTAGGAAAAGTAGGAATTGGTGACCTTGATGCTTGTGGTTGCTCTCTGTTCAGTAAAAGACCAGGTGTACTAAATGTGTCACCAATATCATTTCCTGCATGCTGATAGAACGTCTTTCTGGTTATCAATCTAAGCCAACCCTGAGGATATATTGTTTCCTTGGTGAAAACACCACTTTAGCATATTTTTAAACTATAATTTGTTTTTGTAATTTACATAAGACCTGGTGTTGCTCTTAGTCAAAAATGAAGACAGTAGCTCTGTACAGAGATTTATCTGTGTTGGTCTTCATCTGAGAAGTGAAGGAATTTCCTCATGTTATGTTTAAGAAAATATCTACTTTCTAAACACAAAAATCTCCATTATGTCTGTTCTGTTTTGATGGAATTCCAGAACAAATCCTAACCATTGCAGTCCCAGTAAAACTAAAGATAAGGCATTGTATGTCAAGTAGGCTCCATTGCACGGATGTATTGTCACTTCCTCACGCCCTTCCCGCTCTAAGATTTGCAGTGTCCCGTGTCTCCTTCCCAGAGAACTTTCACTGAAGGGAAAAGCTGTGCAAAAGGCATGAGACTCAGGCCTATTCTTTGTTTAAATGATGAAAAAAATATAAATTATTTTCTAAGTAATAAAGATATGAAAATTATCATTGTAAATAAAGATTAAAGTTTGAAACAACTGCTTTTCAAACGTGAGCTATTTGTGTTATGAACAACTGGCAAATGATGAGTCAAAAAAAATTTCTGCTTTAGGAGGTATTTTGGGTGCTTTCATGTTAGTATAGGGATCTCTACTGTCCTTGTCATTTACAAAATTTCTAAAACAATAGTGAAAGCCACAATAAGGGTCTCATAATCCTGCTCTTCCATTCTAAGTCTGATTCCTGCTTAATACTTTTCCTTTTTTCAAACTGGCAGAAGACTCCAGTAAAACAGTATGTATACTTTCATAGTCTAGAGTGAATAAAATTCTCCATATAATAGTCAGCTAGTGAGTGTGGGGGAAAAAAAAATCAATAAAATTTCAAATGCTAACAGCTCACTTCCTGATATCTGAGCACTACAACATCTGTATACTCTCAGACCAAACTGAATTCCTTTCATCTGCCTTCTCTCCTAACATGTAGCAGAATACTGCATAACCATTGTTCTAGGTCATTCATTTCTCTATGAAATAAAACTATGACTGCTGATACTGTCTGTCCACCCAGATGGAACTCTAGGAGACCAAGGTCTTTCCTGGTGGCCCAGTGCTTAAGACTCCATGCTTCCAATGCAGGAGGGTGTGGTGTGGGTTCATTCCCTGGTCAGCAAAGAAAGATCCCACGTGCTGCACTGCATGACCACACTCCCCCCACCCCCTGCCAAAATAGAACAATTGGCCATTTTAGGTGACAAAGATTCTGGAATTAAACTATGCTTAGCATTTCTAATCAGAGGGAAATATACCAGTTTTAGGTCTTATATTCATTTGTTCCTCCAGAAAATACTCAAATTCTTATTGTGAATTTGGGGATAAAGTACTTAACTATAAGCACGGAGTCAAAGAACAAGCAGTGCATTAGATAATGAATTTAAATTGAGGTTTGCATAAGTATTTGTGCACTAGTTTGTCACTAGTGAGCCATGGCTTGGGAAGAACAAGGACATGTTTTTCAATCTATATCATACACCAGAGATGTTAGCTAATTTATGCTGCCATGTAACACATTTCATTTGTTAAAATGATGCTGCTTTTACCTCATCTGAACTGATCTTTATGTTCACACTATCAAGTCATTCTAACAGCAGCTTAATAATGATGACAAAAAATAATTGAACATTTTGTTGCTAAATATGTTTGAATATAGAAAACTGAAGATTAAGGCATTATTTAGTTGGTTGAACTCAATATCATGATCCAAAAAATACTGATCTGGTATAAATTATTTTTATATTCCATACAGTAAAACTGTATGGGGTTCTTATGAATCCAGATTCCTCATCTAAAGGCAGCTAGTTATTTTCCCCGTCATACTTATAAGGTTGATTATATTGTGAGGCATTGGTATCATGGATTTCTACTTCTCTGAGGAGTTGTGGAGCAAAGAAGAAAAGGCAAGCCTTATTATTGATAAGAAATACTGAAAATATCCATGTTCAGACAAATTTTCTCAATTGTTTAACATTAAGAAGTGATTCTTCAATCATGCACATAATTCAAACAAAAAATGCTTCAAAGAGAATAATATTAAATCATCATACATACCTACTATCAAGAATATTAAATTTCAGTATTTGAAACGAAGCTTTTTACAATTTTAATCAATTAATATGAAACCCACAAAATGATATGTCATAGTGTAGAGATGCTAAATGTTTTGCTATAGTCAGAACTACTATTATGTAACAGAAAACTAGAAAAAATATTTAATTCTTTTCCAATACACTGTGTGCCTCAGGGAGGAAAATATTTTATGAAGAGTCCAATAAATACATGAAATAGATAAAAATAAATTTAGTTCCCATAATTTAATTAGATTTAGGGTATAGAGTCTGAATTATCCCAAGAAAGAGAAATGCATTATCTAGCAATTTGTCATGGTTTAGGTTGTTTTAAGATAAATGTTAGTCGCTCAGGTGTGCCCAACTCTGCGACCCCATGAACTGCAGCCCACCAGGGTCCTCTGTACATGGGATTTTCCAGGCAAGGATACTGGAGTGGGTTGCCATTTCCTTCTCCAGGGGACCTTCCTGACCCAGGGATCAAACCAGGGTCTTCTGCACTGCAGGCAGATTATTTACCAACTGAGCTAGGAGGGAAGCCCTTGTTTTAAGATAAATGATTTACTAATGTAGATTGTATTTCACTAAATTCTAACACAGTTAAGAACCCAAATACTTATCTTCATTAATGAGAAAAATTAAATCTTACTAACCTTTCACAGAGCAAGCACTGACAAGTCAATAAACTACACACACTACATTCATCCGCCAAGACTGATCAAATGGTAGGTTAAAATTTGAAATTCACAAGTATAAAAGTAATTTTAAAAATATTTTTAAAGCATAAATGCTTTCAATTTTTGGTAAGTAGAAATATCTATTTCAAATGAAGCACACAAATTCTTTGACCAAAAAAGTCAAATTATAGGGGAAAAGTATAATTTATCTCCAATTTTACTTGTCTAACTCAAAATTAGTACAGGAAAAAATCCATCTGAAATTCTCTTCTCCAATGATAAGGAGAAAGAGGACTTTCACCTCATTTTAATGCACCACACCTAGTTTTATCATATAGCCCAATGGTACTAAAAACCAAAAAAGAAAAAAAGAAAAAGCAGTAGATTGGGAGTGAACACTGCATAAAACTTGAAGGCTCATCCCAGGACCCCTCTCCATCGTTTTTGTGGCAAACCAATTTAGTTCTTAGTTACTCTAGAGCACAGGGACTTAGTGGATCCATATTTCAACCCTGACTTCCTTGTACAATCAGCACTTACACATACATTTTGCAATGTGAACTAGCCCTTAGCTGCTTGAATACTTCATGAAGGGAGGGATTTTTTTTTTTAACCTAGTAATTTTTCTTGCTATATAATAACAAAATATTCATATAGTTTAATGTGAAATTAAAAGTAATTATCTAAAGATGTTTTCTTTGTGTATATCAGTTGTTAGTTGATAGAATTTTCCATCATTTTTCTTTTGAAAACTGATTATATTTATGACTCAAAAATGCATATTATACCAGATATTTCATTTTAGCTATGGATAAGCATAATCCAGTACTACAGTATTTCTATCTTTAAATAACAACCCTGACATATCTATTTATCACCTGTCAGTGGAGTTTCAATGGTCTGGTGTTAAGTATATATTTGTTAATTAGTTTTTAAAAGTCACTATTTTAATACTCTGTAAAAATATGTGCATGGGATATTTTGCTATATTTGCTTAACTGGTGCAGTTTTTGCCATTTATGAATGTCAGTTCATTTCCTAATACATTGTCACAGAAGAATGCATACTGTTTCTATTTCAACAAGAATAGTGTTAGTTGACAAGCACTGGAAATAAATTATCTCTAATTCCAACTACCCCCTAATATTTCTTCCTATAGATTTTTTTTTTGTCATACAAATCACAAAATGAAATTGGTGCTCCTTCAGATATTCTGAAATTTGCAATGCAAAATAATGAAAACAAGACTCTCCCTGGCTTTTTATAATAATATTAAGATATGCAACTGAAAGAACTTTAATTCAGAGTATTTTGGGTTTTGACTGGTTTAGTTAAATTGATTTGGGTTTTGGTGTTAAAATATGTTGTGATTCTTGGTGGGGCAGTTGCTCTGATCAGTCATTACCTCTTCCTGACAAAAACTTTCATTGGAAAGTTCAAATTAGCATGTCCCAAATATTTGTCTCTGTATTATTTTTAAACCAGAGTATTGGATTAATTTAATTTAGTATTCCTAGAAAGCAATATTTTCAAATAACTACCAAAGTAACACTGTAAGGGATGTTATTTGTACATGATGCTTTTTAACAATGTAATGCTCATCAATCTTGACAAACCTGAATATGTTTATTAATAACTTTCCAAATTTATCAACTTTTAAAAACAAGAGAATGAAGCATTGAACTTAAGTGATCATTTTGCAGTTGAAATAAATATTGTCTTCTCACCTGTATCTTGCACTAAATATATGTAGCAATACTTTGTATTGTCCTATAACAAGTATTTGTTAAGTGACTTAGTTAATGACTGATAAATGTTTTGTAAAAAATAGAATCTGTACAGAAAAAGAAATTAGATAAATTGTATTTATTTTTATTATTTTTTAGCTTAGACACTATAATGATGCTCCTTTTTGGCCAGAATTACTGGAAGTGCCTCTTGGTTTTTATATATATATATAAATATTATAGTAAATATATACTCAAAATTATTAGAATTGTGTCACAGATGATTGATGTGGATGTTACAATGTGAAGACAATGTATAATATAAATATTCTGTGGTATCATGTATGATGTAGTCATTTCTATAACCAAAGCTCTCCATTCAGTTTCAAAGTCATCCTCATATTCCAATGCAGTAGCCTGTACCCAGCCTACACTGTAGTGATGCATTTAGCTTCCTACAACTTCCAAGGACTCCTGGAGACTTCTATTCCCATGGTCACATACCTCTTCCTAACACTGATGAATTCTTAGCTGCATTAATCTTCATCTAACTTTCTTCAGCTAAACTTATAGCCACCCAAGATATCTACCCTCTAATCCCTGAGAAACTGTAAACATGTAAAATTACTGTGTCCTTTCTCTAACTGAATAGCTAGCACCAAAACCAAGATAACCAGATTTTTGATAGTTAGCTTCCAAGTCCTATAAAATACACAGTGCTGTCATTTATACCATGAATGCCACAATTTATCCTAGATTGTCTATGAATATCTAGTGTATGGGAGTATTTGTTGTACAGACTCAGAATTGGTTTTGTTCTGTGTAGATGAAAAGTTTACAAAACTTTGAATGATTTGAAAACACTCAAATAGAGTTCTCTGAAACAAACAAAAGCAAAATGCAATTTCCATTCAAAGTTCCCAAGGAATCAATTCTTCAGTCTACACAGATCAATTTCCCCATTATCTATGAAAAAAAATTCAAATGTCTAAGCCTATTATATTCAAAGATCCCTTCACTCTGGCCGCAAACCTTTCCCCCATCTAAAGGAACAAGCTATTTATTATTTATATTCCTCTATCTTAGGCAAATCAACTTAACGGGGTATTTTCACACTCTACATAGATACATTATCTTTCTCCCTTTATGCATACACTCACCTACACAACACACACACACACAAATTCTTCCAACTAGACACAACACAATAGGACTAAATTGACTATGATTTTTTTGACTTCTGCACTCTGTCCGTCTCCCAATTCTCTTGTAGTGATAGTCTGGTCCTCACAGAAAGGAGATAATAAGTAGGTAGTCCAATCTTAACTTTCATCTCCTTCTTGCATTCAGTTCAATTCAGTTCAGTTGCTCAGTCGTGTCTGACTCTTTGCGACCCCATGAATCGCAGCGCGCCAGGCCTCCCTGTCCAACACTAACTCCCAGAGTTCACTCAGACTCACGTCCATCGAGTCAGTGATGCCATCAAGCCATCTCATCCTCTATTGTCCCCTTCCCCTCCTGCCCCCAATCCCTCCCAGCATCAGAGTCTTTTCCAGTGAGTCAACTCTTCGCATGAGGTGGCCAAAGTACTGGAGTTTCAGCTTTAGCATCATTCCTTCCAAAGAAATCCCAGGGCTGATCTCCTTTAGAATGGACTGGCTGGATCTCCTTGGAGTCCAAGGGACTCTCAAGAATCTTCTCCAACACCACAGTTTAAAAGCATCAATTCTTCAGTGCTCAGCTTTCTTCACAATCCAACTCTCACATCCATATATGACTACTGGAAAAACCATAGCCTTGACTAGATGAACCTTAGTTGGCAAAGTAATGTCTCTGCTTTCGAATATGCTATCTAGGTTGGTCATAACTTTTCTTCCAAGGAGTAAGCGTCTTTTAATTTCATGGCTGCATTCACCATCTACAGTGATTTTGGAGCCCCCCAAAAATAAAGTCTGACACTGTTGTCAGGTCCCTGAATCAAGGCAAATTGGAAGTGGTCAAACAAGTGATGGTAAGAGTGAACGTCGACATTCTAGGAATCAGTAAACTAAAATGGACTGGAATGGGTGAATTTAACTCAGATGACCATTACATCTACTACTGTGGGCAGGAATCCCTCAGAAGAAATGGAGTAGCCATCATGGTCAACAAAAGTCTGAAATGCAGTACTTGGATGCAATCTCAAAAATGACAGAATGATCTCTGTTCGTTTCCAAGGCAAACTATTCAATATCACGGTAATCCAAGTCTACCCCAACCAGTAACCCTGAAGAAGCTGAAGTTGAATGGTTCTATGAAGACCTACAAGATCTTTTAGAACTAACACCCAAAAACAGATGTCCTTTTCATTATAGGGGACTGGCATGCAAAAGTAGGAAGTCAAGAAACACCTGGAGTGACAGGCAAATTTGGCCTTGGAATGCAGAATGAAGCAGGGCAAAGACTAATAGAGTTCTGCCAAGAAAATGCACTGGTCATAGCAAACACCCTCTTCCAACCCTTCTTGCATTAGGTGCTACCAAACTGGCCTTAGATAAGGAAGTTAATTTATGTGATGGGGTAAGGATGATAGATAAATTATAATGAAGCCTGAGATCCAGGCCAGAGGAGAGGGTTGGCCAAGGTCACGTCCTAAAACAGCCTCAGAGTATATCCTTGGGCATACTAATCCACACCTGATCCAACTCTACAGATCACTCCTGCTCCCACTGAGCCACAAGAGGTGGAGCTTGAGAAATGGGTACCACACCCTGACCAATGAAAAGAAAAAAAAAATTAGTTCTTACATAATTAGAAAAACTTCTGCCCATTTGACTGGTTTTAAGCAACAGTCTTGCTTCTTTTAAATCCTGAAACCACTCCATGTCCAGGTCATTCTTTCTTACACCATTACTGGCTTAAGAAAGGAGACCTGGGGTCTTCCTGGTGGCTCAGTGATAAAGAATTTGCCTGCCAATTCTCTCCCTGTCTCTCATAGGAGACACAGGTTCAATCCCTGATCCAGGAAAATCTCACATGCAGCAGAGCCTTGCACCACAACTATTGAGCATGTGCTCTAGAGCCTGGGAGCCACAACTACTGAGCCTGTGTACCCTAGAGCCCATGCCCCACAAGCAGAGAAGCCACCACAATGAGAAGCCTGCACATCACAACTACAGAATAGCCCCCACTCCTGGCAACTAGAGAAAAACCCTGGCAGCAACAAAAACCCAGCACAGCCAAAAATTAAAAAGATAAATAAACAGCTCTTTAAAAAATTAAGACCCAGATCCACCTCTGCTGTAATCTGACAGATGTGAAGAGTTGTTGAGTGGCCCGTGCTGTTTCCTGGGGTCATCTGGGCTACTAGGACCAGACAGAGCGGGATGGGAGACGGGAGTGTCGCTTCACACTTTGTAGTTAGTCGGGGAGGTGGAATAGCTCCTCCTCCATTGTCAAAGTGACTGGCTTTTCCCCACCAGATGCCAAAGGTGAATTCATAGAAGGCTTAGACTCTATCCTTCAGGGACTTCAAAGTAGATAAAGATGATATATTAGTTTTCTGTTTCTCCCATAAGGTAGTACCACAAAATTCGTAGCTTAAAACCAGGCAAACTTATTAACTTGCAGCTCTGTCAGAAGTCCGGATAAGCTTGGCTGGACTCTACTTTGGGTCTCTCATAAGACTGAAATCAAGTGTTTGCCAGCCTGGCCTCTTTTCTGAAGTGTCTAGAATCATTCAGCTTGTTGGCAGAATACAGTTCCTTCCAATTACAGGGCCGAGGTTCCATTTCTTTGCTGACGTTCCTCTGGGAACGTCTCTTAGCTTCTAAGTTCCTCTGAGCATTGCCCCTCTCACCCAGCTCCCATTCTACCTTCGGACTAGTAGTGACATATGATTCCTTCTTATATTCTGAAACTTTCTAATTTCTGCTGCTGCATTCTTTCTTACTCCAGCTCCTGAAAATTTTGTGCTTTTAAGGACCCATGTGATTACCTTAGATCCAAATGATCCAAGCTCATCTCCCTATATTAAGATCTTTAACATGAATTACACCTGAAAACTCTTTTGCCATGTGAAAATGAGTTCTAGTGGCTCAGTCAAGTCTGACTCTTTGTGACCCCATGAACTATAGCCCGCCAGGCTCCTCTGCCCAGGGAATTCTCCAGAAAAGGATACTGGAGTGGGTTATGCAACCATACCCTTCTCCAGGGGGTCTTCCCAACCCAGGGGTTGAACCCGGGTCTCCCACATTGCAGGTGGTATTCTGCATTGCAGGCAGATTCTTTACCATTGAACATATTTACAGTTTCTTGGGGACTAGAGGGTAGATATTTTTGGTAGCTATAATTTTATCTTCCACAAATCATGAAAAGAATGAGGAACACAGTTAAGATAATGAAGGCATATGAACCACACAGCTGTTCCACATCATGGAAGCTCATGTCTGTAATGAAACTGGTAGCTCAGTTTTAAACAGCCAGCAGTGACAATGGTGAAAGCGGGGAAGGCCCAGTCTTGAGAACATTGGAACAGCCTATTGAAAATAAGCTGTTGGGGGGACTCCAATCAAGATGGTGGGATACAAGGACAGAGTTCACCTCCTCTCACATCCAAAAATGCACCTACGCATGGGACAGTTCTCACAGAATACCTACTGAACACTGGCAGAAGATCTCAGAAACCTAGAAGTGCAAGAATGATCTCCACATAACTGGGTAGGAGGAAATTAAAAAAAAAAAAATCTGGGAAGGGCCCTGCCCCACTGGGAGAGAGCTACAAAAGAGGAAATATTCTTGCACCCTGGGAAGACCCCTTCACCGTGTAGAGATAGACTGGGGGAAAAAAGGAGCTTCAGAAGCTTAGAGGAGAGCACAGCAATGGGCTTGCAGCAGACAGAGCAGAGGGGGACCTGCACAGATGGTCCCACCCTGCACCCCCAAACCTGGGATGCGCATCCACTGGTACAGGCAGGGGCCAGGTGCTGAAACTCAAGCCACAGAGGACAGATCCGGGACAGGACTGGGGTTAGCTGTGCAGAGACAGCCTAAAGGGGTTAGAGTGTGCTAGTGCTGCAACCCAGAGTGTACACAGAAGAAGCCAGGGCCTGCCATAGTGCCATTGTTGAGGTGCACGCAAAGGAAGGAGTAGAGCCCACCATAGCTGTCTCATTGTAGGTATGCTCATAATGGGCATGGTGCCACCATTGAAACCCTATTGTTAATGCACATACAAGCAAAGAAAAGGATGGGCCTACCATAGCAACCTCTTTCTCCAAGCACTGTCTTCTGGCTTAGCGCTACCTCTATGAGCTCTGGGAATATGCAAGTGCCCAGTGGGTTACCCATTCATAGGCAGGGCTGAAATCAGAACTGATGCCTATGGGCCATGCAAATTAAGAAGCAGGGCTGAAATCTGAGGCTTCTCCCTATGCCAGTGTGATCCACAGATTTACCACTGCTGGCTTTGGAAGCTCAGCATCTTCAGGACATCCTTGTGAACAGTGGGTGCTCCCATGGCTAAGATGGCTCAGACCTTAGAAGCTATAGGTTTCATGGGTGCATGCACATGGAGGCAGGGCTGGGCCAGGGTCTGGGCTGTCTCTATAACTCCCAAGGAGGGTCCAGAGGTAGGACTACTGAAAACAGTCCTAGTAATCTGACTTCAGTGGATCTGAGCCTACAGATGTACATTATGGCTTTGTAAAATGCCTTAGGGACACCAGGGCCAATTGCCAGCATTCCCATGGTTGAGGTGGGGCTGTCAGAGTCCAAACAGTATACTATGTGAGTCCATACAATGGGTGACGGGCAACACCATAAAGCCCACATCCTGGCAGACAGCTTCAGTGGAGGGGTATTCAGTAGCTCCATTCCCAGTGGGAGCACTCCAATATTCCACCCATCTCATGCTGCAGCTCAAAAACAGATCTGGAGACTTCTACACCAATAACTAGGGAGGAGACTCTTACTCTGAAAGGGCTGTTACAATCACACAGCAAAGAAGAGGCTTCACTCAACATCCAGTGAAGGCTTTTGGTCACCACAACACAAGTCACACCCCTTATGAAGGGGATAAGAGCCAGCACAAACTGAGGAAAGAGGTGGGAGGCATCCACACTAAAAACAGACGTCACACCAAAAATATTAACACCACATAGGCTATATTGGGATGCCCCCATACAAAGACAGTCCTCTAGGAACAGTAATTTTTTTTCTGTTAGACACATATAGTAAAAGAAATATAAGCAAAAATGAAGCACAAGAACCACTCCATATTACAAGATCAAGCAATGCCTGAAAGAAGGAATAAAACAGACCATTTAAGTCTAATCGCCTGCAAATGCGGGAGACCTGGGTTCGATCCCTGGGTTGGGAAGATCCCCTGGAGAAGGAAAACGCTACTCACTCCAGGATTCTTGCTGGAGAATCCCCCTTGACAGATGGCTACTCTGATAGCTCAGTTGGTAGCAAATCCACCTGCAATGCAGGAGACCCAAGTTTGATTACTGGATCGGGAAGATCTGCTGGAGAAGTGATAGGCTACCCACTCCAGTATTCTTGGGCTTCCCTTGTGGCTCAGCCTTAAAGAATCTGCCTTCAATGTGAGAGACCTGGGTTCAGTCCCTGGGTTGGGCAGATCCCCTGGAGAAGGGACCAGTTACCCACTCCAGTATTCTGGCCTAGGAATTCCATGGACTGTATAGTCTATGGGGTTGCAAAGAGTCGGACATGACTGAGAGACTTTCAGTTAAGTCTAATAGGCACTTTTTAAAAAGGAGATAACGAAAATACTGAAGGACTTAAGAAAGAATAAAATGCAGATTATGCTAAAAAGGAACTAGAAAACATAGAGTGGCCAAGAAAAATTAGAAAATCTATTTGCTGAAACAAAAGCTGAGCTAAAGGTAATGAATAACAGATTGAATAATACAGAAAATCAAATAAGTGATCTAGAAGATAGAATAACGGAAATCACCCAATGAGAAGAGCAGACAGGTACTTCCCTGGTGGTCCAGTGGCTAAGACTCTGAACTCCCAATGCAGGGGACCCAGATTTGATCCCTGGTTAGGGAAATAGATCCTGCATGTCACAACTAAAGATCCCATGTGCTGCAACTAAGAACAGCAGACAGAAAGCCAAATGCAAACAATGAAAGCAATATGAGAAACCTACGGAATAATATAAAGCATGCCAAGCTAAGCATAACAGGGATTCCAGAAGGAAAGAAAGAGAAAAGGGACCAAAAATGTATTTGAAGAAGTTATTGCTGAAAACTTCCCAAACCTAAAGAAGAAAACATATCCAGGCATCAGAAAAAAGAAGGTCTCAAACAAAGTGAACCCAAACAGACCTTCACCAATATATTTTTTCAATTTTTTAAGAAATTTTTATTTGTTTATTTTTTGGCTGTACCACGCAGCATATGAGATCTTATTTCTCTGACCAGGGATTGAACCCCCAACCCCTTCACTGGAAGCACAGTCTCAACTATTGCACTGCCAGAGAAGTCCCCCAAGACATACTATAACTAAAATGGCAAAAGTTAAAGACAAAGGCAGCATTCAAAGGCAGCAATAATAAAAAAAAGAGTTAATTAAAAGTGAACCCCCATAAGGCTATCAGCTGACTCCTATGTAGAAATGTTGCAGGTCAGAAGAGAGTAGCAAGATACATTCAAAGTCTTGAAAGGGAAAATTTTTCAACCAAGACTACCGTAACCAGCAAAACTATTACTTAGTATAGAAGAAGAGAGAAAGTATTTCTCAGACAAGCAAAAACTAAAGGAGTACAGGAATAGTAAACTTATCCTAAAAGAAATATTGAAAGGATGTCTCTAAATAGAAAAGAACCAAGAATCTATAGAAAAGAGTAAGCCACAATTAGAAAGTAATTCATTTAAACAAACCAGCATAGACTTTTTAAAAATAAAAGAAAACAATTTAGCAAATGAAGCAACTGACAAACAACTAATCTCAAAAATATACAAGCAACTTATGCAGCTCAATTCCAGAAAAATAAATGACCCAATCAAAAAATGGGCCAAAGAACTAAATAGACATTTCTCCAAAGAAGACATACGGATGGCTAACAAACACATGAAAAGATGCTCAACATCACTCATTATTAGAGAAATGCAAATCAAAACCACAATGAGGTACCACTTCACACCAGTCAGAATGGCTGCGATCCAAAAATCTGCAAGCAATAAATGCTGGAGAGGATGTGGAGAAAAGGGAACCCTCCTACACTGTTGGTGGGAATGCAAACTAGTACAGCCACTATGGAGAACAGTGTGGAGATTCCTTAAAAAATTGCAAATAGAACTACCTTATGACCCAGCAATCCCACTTCTGGGCATACACACGGAGGAAACCAGAATTGAAAGAGACACATGTACCCCAATGTTCATCGCAGCACTGTTTATAATAGCCAGGACATGGAAACAACCTAGATGTCCATCAGCAGATGAATGGATAAGAAAGCTGTGGTACATATACACAATGGAGTATTACTCAGCCGTTAAAAAGAATTCATTTGAATCAGTTCTGATGAGATGGATGAAACTGGAGCCAATTATACAGAGTGAAGTAAGCCAGAAAGAAAAACACCAATACAGTATACTAACACATATATATGGAATTTAGGAAGATGGCAATGACGACCCTGTATGCAAGACAGGAAAAAAGACACAGATGTGTATAACGGACTTTTGGACTCAGAGGGAGAGGGAGAGGGTGGGATGATTTGGGAGAATGGGAATTCTAACATGTATACTGTCATGTAAGAATTGAATCGCCAGTCCATGTCTGACGTAGGGTGCAGCTTGCTTGGGGCAGGTGCATGGGGATGACCCAGAGAGATGTTGTGGGGAGGGAGGTGGGAGGGGGGTTCATGTTTGGGAACGCATGTAAGAATTAAAGATTTTAAAATTTAAAAAAAATAATAAAATAAAATAAAATAAAATAAATTAAAAAAATAAAATAAAATAAAATACTCCATTAAGTCACCTGAATAAAACTGTACATCAAGGAAAAAAAAAAAAAGAAAAGAAAACAATTTTGAAAATAATGATAACCATAATGAAGAGCAAAATCATAAACATGAAGATGTAAAAGAGGGCATAAAATTATATCATATATGTGGGGAAGGAGAATAAAAAATGTAGATTTTGTTTATAGAATGTTTTAATTTTTATGACTATCAGTCTAAACAAAGTAGACATAGAAAGGAGTCATGCTTATAAAAAGGAGTAACTGCAGAAAACATATAATAGATTCACAAAAACCAAAAGTAAGAGAACACAAGCATAATACAAAGGAAAAAGACAAAAAGAAACAGGAACAAAGAAAAACATAAAATCAACTGGAAAACAAGGTTTAAAGTAACAATAAATATATATCAATGGCTGCCTTCATGGATCACAGCCTTGTGGCAATGGGGCTTGTGTTACTCAATGAAGCTCTGAGCCATGCCATGCAGGGCCACCCAGGACAGATAGGTCATAGTGGAGAGTTCTGATAAAATGTGGTTCACTGAAAGAGGGAATGGCAAGTCACTCCAGTATTCTTGATGTGAGAACCCCATGAACTGTATGAAAGGGCCAAAAGATTTGACAATGAAAGATGAGATCCCCCAGGTTAGAAGATATCCTATATACTACTGGGGAAGAGTAGAGGGCAATTAATAATAGCTCCAGAAAGAACGAAGAGGCTGGGCCAAAGTATGACGCTCAGCTGTGGATGGATCTGGTGGTGAAAGTTTGATGCTGTAACGAACAATATTGTATAGGAACCTGGAGTGTTAGGTCTATGAACCAAGGTAAATTGTAGGTGGTCAAGCAGGAAATGGCAAGAGTGAACATTGACATCTTAGGAATCACTGAACTAAAATGGATAGGAATGAGCAAGTTTAATTCAGGTGACCATTATATCTGCTACTGTGGACAAGAACCACTTAGAGAAATGGAGTAGCTCTTGTAGTTAACATAAGAGTCCAAAATGCAGTACTTGGGTGCAATCTCAAAAACAACAGAATGATCTGTTTTTTTCCAAGGCAAACCATTCTGCATCACAGTAATCAAAGTCTATGCCCAACACTGACACTGAAGAAAATGAAGTTGAACAGTTCTACAGAGACCTACAAGACCTTCTAGAACACCAAAAAAGACGTCTTTTTCATCACAGGAGATTGGAATGCAAAAGTAGGAAGTCAAGAGATACTCACAGTAACAGAAAAGTTTGACCTTGGAGTACAAAAAGAAGCAGGGCAAAGACTAACAGCTTTGTCAAGAGAACACACTGGTCACAGCGAACACCATCTTCCAACAACACAAGAGATGACTCTACACATGAATATCACAAAACGGTCAGTACCAAAATCAGATTGATTATGTTCTTTGTAGGCAAAGATGCAGAAGCACTATATAGTCAGTAAAAACAAGACCTGGAGCTGACTGTAGGTCAGATCATGAGCTCTCTATTGCAAAACAATAGAATGGGAAGGACTAGAGATCTCTTCAAGAAAATTGGAGATATCAAGGGAACATTTCATGCAAACATGGGCATGGTAAAGGACAAAAACAGTAGTGACCTAACAGAAACAGGAGAGATTAAGAGAGGTGTCAAGAATACACAGAAGAACTGTACAAAACAGGTCTTCGAGACCCAGATAACCACAATGATGTAGTCACTCACCTAGAGCCAGACATCCTGGAGTTTGAAGTCAAGTGGGGTGTAAGAAGTATTATTACAAACAAAGACAGTGGAGGTGATGGAATTCCAGGTGAGCTATTTCAAATCCTCAAAGATGATGCTGTTAAAGCGCTATACTCAATACGCCTGCAAATTTGGGAAACTCAGCAGTGGCCACAGGACTCAAAAGTGAATTTCTACTCCAATCTCAAGGAAGGGCAGTGGCAAAGAATGTTCAAGCTACCAAACAATTGCACTCATTTCGCATGTTAGTCTAAGGTCATGCTCAAAATCCTTCAAGCTAGGCATCTGTAGTACATGAACTGAGAACTTTCAGATGTAAAAGATGGGTTTAGAATAGGCACAGGAACCAGAGATCAAATTGACAACATTCACTGGACCATAGAGAAAGTAAATAAATTCCAGAAAAACATCTACTACTGCATCACTGATGACACTGAAGCCTTTAACTGTGTAGATCACAGCAAACTGTGGAAAATTCTTCAAGAGACAGGAATATCAGACCACCTTACCTGTCTCCTGAGAAACCTGTATGCAGGTCAAGAAGCAACAGTTAGAACCTTACATGGAACAAGTAACTGGTTCAAAATTGGGAAAGGACTATACCAAGGCTGTATGTTAGCTATACCCCATTTTTTTAAACTTATATGCAGAATACATCATGCAAAATGCCAACCTGGGTTAATTGCAAGCTAGAATCAAGCTTGCCGGGAAAAGTGTCAACAACCTCAGATATGCAGATGATACCACTCTAATGGCAGAAAATGAAGAGGAACTAAAGAGCCTCTTGATGTGGGTGAAAGAGGAGAGTGAAAAGGCTGGCATAAAACTTCTTAACATCCAAAAAAAACAAGATCATGGCATCTGGTCTCATCACTTCATGGCAAATAGAAGGGGGACAAATGGAAGCAGTGACTGATTTTCTTTTCTTGGGCTCCAAAATCACTGCAAATGGTAACAGCAGCCATGAAAATAAATGATGCTTGCTCCTTGGAAGGAAAGCTATGACAAACCTAGAAAGTATATTAAAAAACAAAGAGATCACTGTGCTGGCAAAGGACCATATAGTCAAAGCTATGTTTTTTTCCAATAATCATGTATGGATGTGAGAGTTGGACCATAAGGATGGCTGAGTGCCATAGAACTAATATCTTTGAATTGTGGTGCTGGAGAAGAATTGTGAGAGTTCCTTGGACTGCACAGAGATCAAGCCAGTCAATACTAAAGGAAATAAACTCTGAATAGTCACTGGAAGGACTGATGCTGAAGCTGAAGCTCTAATACTTTGGCCAACTGATGTGGAGAGCTGACTCATTGGAAAAGACCCTTATGCTGGGAAAAATTGAAGGTAAAAAGGAGAAGAGGGTGGCAGAGGTTGAGATGGTTTGACAGCATCATCCATTCAAAGGGCATGAATTTGAGCAAACTCCTGGAGTTAGTGAAGTACAGGGAAGCCTGGGGTGCTGCAGTCCATGGGTTGCAAAGAATTGGACACTAATTAGTGATTGAACACCAACAACAACCATTGATTACCTTAAATGTCAATGGATTAAATGCTTGAATCACTGTGACTGGATAAAAAACAAGAGTTTTCAACATGCTGTATAGTGTATAGACCCACTTTAGGGCAAAGGACACACAGATTGAAAGGGAACGTGTAGAAAAAGATATTTCATGCAAATGGAAATGACAAAAAAAGGGGGCTTGCAATACGCATATCAGACAAAGTAGACTTTAAAACAAAACGACTGAAAAAAAACAAAGAAAGATGCAGAAGATCACTACATAATGATAAAAGGATGAATACAAGAAGAGAAAATTACACTCATCAACCTATATGTACCCAATATAAGAGCACCCAAATACATAAAAGAACAGACATAAGGAAAAATTGACAAGAATACAATAATAATAGTAAGAAACTTTAATACCCTACTCATATCAATGGACAGATCTTCTAGAAAGAAAATCAACAAGGTAACAGAGATCCTAAATGGTACAATAAAACAGGTGGACTTAATTGATATTTTCAGGACATTACATCCAAAAAAACCCCATAATACACATTCTTTTCAAGTGCACATGGAACATTTTCTAGAACTGAACACACACTGTGGCACAAATAGAGCCCAGCAAATATAAGAGTATAGAAATTATTTCAAGCATCTTTTCTGACTGTAGCAGCATGAAATTAGAAGTCAACTACAGAAAAATAAATTAGCAAAACAAGATTACATGGAGACTAAACATATGCTACTAACAAACCAGTGGACCAACAATGAAATCAAAGAGGAAAGCAAAAGATGCCTGAGACAAATGTTATAAAAATGCAACCATACAAAATCTATAGGGACACAGGCCTTACTCAAAAAAAAAAAAATCTCAAAATAACAAAAACCTAACCCACTACCTAAAAGAATTAAGAAAAAAAGAACAAACAAGATCAAAATTCAGTAGAAGGAAAAAATAGTAAAGATCAGATAGGAAACAGAGATTTTTGAAAAAAATCAATAAAATCAGAGCTGGTTCTTTGAAAATGGTAAACAAAATTGACTAACTACTGAGAAGACCCAAATAAACAAAATAAGAAATGAAAAAGGAGAGATAATAACTGATATCACAGAGATATTAAAAAAAAAACTGGAAGAGAATACCATGAATAATTATATGCTAAAAAATTCAAGAACTTAGAAAAAATGGAGAAGTTTCTAGAAACATGTGCTCTGCTATCCTTAGGCACTCAGTTGTGTCCAACTCTTTGCAACCCCATGGACTATAGTCCACCAAGCTCCTCTGCCCATGGGGATTCAAAAGGTAGGAATACTGCAGTGGGTTGCCATGCCCTCCTCTAGGGGATCTTCCTAACCCAGGGATCGAACCAGGTCTCCCACATTGCAGGCAGATTCTTTACCATCTGAGCCACCAGGGAAGTCCAAGAATACAGTAACCTATCCCTTCTCCAGGAGAACTTCCTGACCCAGGAATCAACCTGGGGTCTCCTGCATTGCTGGTGGATTCTTTACCAGCTGAGCTACCAGGGAAGCCCCTTCCAAAAACATACAGCCCACCAAAACTGAATCAAGAAGAAAAAGACAATTTGAACAGACTGATTACTAGAAGTAAATTGGAATCTGGACTTTAAAAACTCCCCACAAACTAAAGTCCAGGGCTTTTGGCTTCACAAGTGAATTCCACCAAACATACAGAGAAGAAACTATACTAACCCTTCTCAAGCTCTTCCAAAAGATTGAAGAGGAATGAGCACTCCAGAGACATTCTATGAAGCCGCCATCACTCTGATACCAAAACTAGATAAACATCAGTTCAGTTCAGTTCAGTTCAGTCGCTCAGTCGTGTCCAACTCTTTGCGACTCCATGAATCACAGCACGCCAGGCCTCCCTGTCCATCACCAACTCCCAGAGTTCACTCAGACTCACATCCATCGAGTCAGTGATGCCATCCAGCCATCTCATCCTCTGTCGTCCCCTTCGCCTGCCCCCAATCCCTCCCAGCATCAGAGTCTTTTCCAATGAGTCAACTCTTCTCATGAGGTGGCCAAACTACTGGAGTTTCAGCTTCAGCATCATTCCCTCCAAAGAACACCCAGGGCTGATCTCCTTCAGAATGGACTGGTTGGATCTCCTTGCAGTCCAAGGGACTCTCAAGAGTCTTCTCCAACGCCACAGTTTAAAAGCATCAATTCTTTGGCACTCAGCTTTCTTCACAGTCCAACTCTCACATCCATACATGACTACTGGAAAACCATAGCCTTGACTAGACGGACCTTTGTTGGCAAAGTAATGTCTCTGCTTCTGAATATGCTATCTAGGTTGGTCATAACTTTTCTTCCAAGGAGAAGAGCATCTTTTAATTTCATGGCTGCAGTCACCATCTGTGACCAAAAAAAAAAAAAAAAAAAGAAGAAGAAAATTACAGATCAATCAACATCTTTGATGAATATAGGTGCAAATATTCTCAACAAATATCAGCAAACCAAATCCAACAACACATGAAAAAGAGTATATATGATGACAAAGTTGGATTCATCCCAGGGTCACAAGAATAATTCAACATATGGAAATAAATCAATGTGATACACCATATCAAATAAAGACAAAAAACACAGGATCATTTCAATAGATGCAGAAAATCATCTGATAAAATTGAACCTCCCAGTCATAATAACAACTCTTTCAAAAATGGGTATAAAGGAAACATATCTCAATAAAACCTCCTTATGACAAACCCACAACCAACATAACACTGAACAATGAAAGGCTGAAAGTCTTCCTGCTAAAATCAGGAACAAGATAAGGATGCCTACTCTCACCACTTCTATTTAACTTAATATTGGTATTTCTAGTCATAGCAATCATATGAGAAAAAGAAATAAAATATCTAAACTGGAAGGGCAGAGGTAAAATTGTCATTATATGCAGATGACATGATACCATATATAGAAAACTCTAAAGACTCTACACAAAAACTACGAGAACTGATAAACGAGTTAATTCAGCAAGGTAGCAGGATACAAGATTAACAGAGAAATTGGTTGCATTTATTTACACTAAAAAAGAAATACAGAAAGGGAGTATTAAAAAATTTCTCTTAAGATCACATAAAACAAAATAACTTAGGAATAAACTTGACCAAGGAGATGAAATACTTACAGTCTGAGAACTATAAAACACTAATAAAGGAAACTGATGATGATTCAAAGAACTGGAAAGATATCCTATGCTTTTGGATTGAAGAACTGTTGTTGTTGTTGTTTTACTATCATTAAAATGGCCATTCTACCCAAAGAAATCTACAGATTTAATGTAATCCACATCAAAGCTTTCACAGTACTAGTACAAATAATCTGAAATTTATATGGAACCATAAAAGACCCAGAATTGCCAAAGCAATTTTAAGAAAAGAGAATAAGGCAAGAAGCACAACCTTGCCAAACTTCAGACAACACTACAAAGTTAAAGTAATTAAAACAGTGAGGTAATGACACAAAAACAGATGTATGGATCGATGGAATAGAATAGACAGTCCAGAATTAAATTTACACATCTACGGTCAACTAGTTTTCAACCAAGGAGGCAAGAATATAAAATGGAGAAAAGATAGGCTCTCCAGGATGTGGTGCTGAAAACGTTGGACTGCTGCTTGTACATCAGTGAAGTTAGAACACATCCTCACACCATACATGCAAAAAATTTCAAAATGGTTAAATATAAGGCATAAAACTTCCATGAAACTCATGGATGATAAGAACATAGGCAAAACACTTTTTGACACAAATCATACCAATTTTTTCTTATGTCAGTTTCATAATGCAATAGAAGCAAAATTTTTTTTAAATGGTACTGAATTAAATGCAAAAGTTTTTGCACAGCAAAAGAAATCGTAAACAAAATGAAAAGACAACCCACAGAATGGGTGAAAATATTTACAAAAAAATGCTACTGACAAGGGATTGGTTTCCAAAATTTACAAACAGTTCACGCAGCTCATGTGAGAGTTGGACCATAAAAAAAACTGAGCACCAAAAAATTGATGCTTTTGAACTGTGGTGTTGGGGAAAACTCTTGAGAGTCCCTTGGACTGCAAGGAGATGAAACCAGTCAATCCTAAAGGAAATCAGTCCCAAATATTCATTGGAAGGACTGATGCTCAAGCTGAAACTCCAACACTTTGGCCACCTGATGTGAAGAACTGACTCTTTGGAAAAGACCCTGATGTTGGCAAAGATTGAAGGCAGGAGGAAAAAGGGGTAACTGGATGAGATGGTTGAATGGCATTGCTGACTAAATGGACATGAGTTTGAGCAAGCTCTGGGAGATGGTGAGGAAGAGGGAAGCCTGGTGTGCTGCAGTCTATGGGGTCACAAATAGTCAGACATAAGTGAGTGACTAAACTGAACTGAACACGTGGCTTAATTTAAAAAACAATATAAATATGCCCAAAACACCTAAATAGACATTTCTTTAAAGAAGATGTACAGATAGTTTACAGGCCCATGAAAAAATGCTCAACATCAATAATTATTCAGTTCAGTTCAGTTGCTCAGTCATGTCTGACTCTTTGCGACCCCATAAATTGCAGCACACCAGGCCTCCCTGTCCATCACCAACTCCCGGAGTTCACTCAGACTCATGTCCATCGAGTCAGTGATGCCATCAAGCCATCTCATCCTCTGTCATCCCCTTTTCCTCCTGCCCCCAGTCCCTCCCAGCATCAAAGTCTTTTCCAATGAGTCAACTCTTCGCATGGGTGGCCAAAGTACTGAAGTTTCAGCTTTGGCATCATGCCTTCCAAAGAAATCCCAGGGCTGATCTCCTTCAGAATGGACTGGTTGGATCTCCTTGCAGTCCAGGGGACTCTCAAGAGTCTTTTCCAATACCACAGTTCAAAAGCATCAATTCTTCGGTGCTCAGCTTTCTTCATAGTCCAACTCTCACATCCATACATGACTACTGGAAAAACCATAGCCTTGACTAGACGAACCTTTGTTGGCAAAGTAATGTCTCTGCTTTTGAATATGCTATCTAGGTTGGTCATAACTTTCCTTCCAAGGAGTGTCTTTTAGTTTCATGGCTGCAGTCACCATCTGCAGTGATTTTGGAGCCCCCCAAAAATAAAGTCTGACACTGTTTCCACTGTTTCCCCATCTATTTCCCATGAAGTGATGGGCACCCTGATATTAGTTTTCTGAATGTTGAGCTTTAAGCCAACTTTTTCCCTCTCCTCTTTGACTTTCATCAAGAGGCTTTTTAGTTCCTCTTCACTTTCTGCCATAAGAGTGGTGTCATCTGCATATCTGAGGTTATTGATATTTCTCCCAGCAATCTTGATCCCAGCTTGTGCTTCTTTCAGCCCAGCATTTCTCATGATGTACTCTGCATATAAGTTAAATAAGCAAGGTGACAATATACAGCCTTGATGTACTCCTTTTCCTATTTGGAACCAGTCTGTTGTTCCATGTCCAGTTCTAACTGTTGCTTCCTGACCTGCATACAGGTTTCTCAAGAGGCAGGTCAGATGGTCTGAACAATGCAAATCAAAACTATGATGAGATACCTTCTCACATCTGTCAAAATGGCCATCATTAAAAAGTCTACAAATAAATGCTGGAGAGGATATTGAAAAAAAGGGAACCCTCCCACACTGTTGGTGGGAATAAAAGTTGACACAGACACTATGAAAATCAATATGGATGTTCTTCAGAAAACTAAAAGTAGAACTATCATGTCATCCAGCAATCCTTCTCCTGGATATATACTCAGACAAAACTCTAATTCAAAAAGATACCTGCATCCATATGTTCATAGCAACACTAATTACAATAGTCAAGACATAGAAAAACTCAATGTCCATTGACAGGTGAATGAATAAAAGAAGATATGGTGCACATATACAGTGGAATACTTCTCAGTCGTAAAAAAGAATGAAATAATGCCATTTGCAGCAAACTGGCTGGACCTAGAGAATATCATGCTAAGTGAAGAAAGGTAGGGAGAGACAGATAAATATGATATTGCTTATATGTGGAATATTTTTTAAATGATGCAAATGAACTTATAAAACAGAAACAGACTCACAGACATAGAGAAGAAACTCATAGTCGCAAAGGGAATGGGGGCTGGGGAAAGAATGGGTTAAGAGTCTGGAATTTGACATTGACATTGAAGTTGCTCGGTCATGTCCAACTCTTTGCGATCCCATGGACTCTAGCCTAGCAGGCTCCTCCGTCCATGGAATTTTCCAGGCAAGAGTACTGGAGTGGGTTGCCATTTCCTTCTCCAGGAGATCTTCCCGACCCAGGGATCAAAACCGGGTCTCTTGCATTGTAGGCAGACACTTTACCGTCAGAGCCACCAGGGAAGTCAGCAGATGCAATCTATTATATATAGAACAGAAAATAAGAAAGTAGGACTTTCTATAAAGTCCTACTATATACCACAAGGAATTATATTCAATATTTTGTGATAAACCATAATGGAAAAGAATATATAAGCACAAAAATGAATCACTTTGCTGTACAGAAGAATCTAACACAACATTGTAAATCTACTGTACTTTAAAAAATTTGAAAACTAATAAAGAAAATAAGCTGTTGAGATGTGGTATGATATAATGCAGTTTATGCTCTTGACCAGCTACCATTTTATGTTGTTGTCTATCCAATAGCCAGAATATATACATATTGGAATTAAAGAAAAAGGAAATAGGAATTGTTTATCTCATTATTATACCTAATAATTATTTTTTTCTGCCTATGCTTTAAAATTTTGGTTTTTCTTGTTGAAATAAAATGGTTTCCAAGTGAGGAATACTCTGAGCAGAGGATAAGATATTTCCATTATCTAGAATTAATGCTATCATTTATTCATTTTATTCTCTCACTCCCTCTCTCAACGAGAGAGGAAGTGATTGATCGCAATTTATCAAGTTGAAATATGATTTCTGCTACAGTGCAGTAGCAAGAGTGTACTTCAAGCATAGAAGATTCTCTACTGAGCATTTTAGTACTTTCATGTCAAACAGCAAATGTAGTATAAAACTAGAGAATCCCAATAAAGGCAGGACCATGAAGAACTTTGGCCCTCAAAATGGAAATTTCGGGTCACATCATCAGTAAAAGAAAAACAATACCTCAACTAGCTGGTTGATTATATAATACACAACATGTATTCCTCTTTATTGTATCAGAGGGAGTAATTTCACTACCCAAAAAAATATTCTGTGCTGTGTCTATTCATCTTCCCCTCAACTCTAACCATTAGCAACTCTAACTGATCATTTAACTGTTGTCATATTTTTTACTTTTCCACAATGTCATATAGTGGGAATCATATAGCCTTTTTGACTCGGTTTCTTTCACTTAGAAATAGCATTTAAAATTCCTCCATGTTTTTTTTTTCTCCAGTGGGCTTCCCAGGTGGCACTAGTAGTAAAGAAGCCATCTGCTAATGCAGGAGACTTAAGAGACCTGGATTTGATCCCTGAATCAGGAAGATCACCTGGAGAAGGGCATGGTAAACCTCTCTGTTATTCTGCCTGAAGAATCTGATGGACAGAGGAGCCTCCAGGCTATGGGGGTTGTGAAGAGGTTGTGAAGAGTCGGACACTACTGAAGTGACTTAGCATGCATGCATGTCATTTTAACACTGAAGAATATTCCACTGTCTGGATAGACCACAGTTTATCCATTTTCCTACTGAAGAATATCATGATTGTTTCCAACTTTTGGCAATTATGAACAATGTGAAAGTGAAGTTACTCAGTAATATACAACTCTTTGTGACCTCATGGACTATAACCTTCCCGGCTCCTCTGTCCATGGATTTCTCCAGGCCAGAATACTGGAGTGGGCCGCTGTCCCCTTCTCCAAGAGATCTTCTGAACCCAGGGATCAAACCCAGGTCTCCCACACTGCAGACCACCAAGGAAGCCCAAGACTATTGGAGTGGGTAGCCTATCCCTTCTCCAGCAGATCTTCCCATCCCAGGAATCGAACCAGGGTCTCCTGCATTGCAGGTGGATTCTTTACCAGTTAAAGCTACTATAAAAATGTGTGTGGGCTTCCCTGGTGGCTCAGTGGAAAAGAATCTGCCTGCTAATGCAGGAGATGCAGGTTCAGTCCCTAAGTGGGGAACATCTCCTGGAGAAGGAAGTGGCAACCTACTCTAGTATTTTGCATGGGAAATCCCATCGACAGAGGAGCCTGGCAGGCTATAGCCCATGGGGTCACAAAAGTGCCAGACACAACTTAGCAACTAAACAACAACAAATATCTATGTTCAGGTTCTGAGTGGACAAAATTTTTGTCAACTCTTTTGGGTAAATACCAAGAGGTATGATTGCTGGTTCATATGGGGCAGGTAAATTTAGTTTTATAAGGCATCACCAAACTCTTCCAAAGTGGCTGTACCATTTTGCATTCCTACCAGCAATGAATTAAGTACCTGTTCCTCCACATCCTTTTTAGCATTTGGTGTTTTCAGCGTTCTGGGTTTGAGTCATTCTAATAAATGCATAATGCTAAGAGAAATATAATCAAAATGGTGAAGCAGAGGAATTACTCCGAGTTAAAAGACCAAGAGAACGCTCCTGAAGGCACAATGAAACAGACCCTTTCAGTGTAATAGATACCAAGTTCTAAAAGGACACGATGAAAATATTGAAGGAATTAAGAAAGCCTGTCAACAGAGATGCAGATTACTATAAAAAGGAAGAGGCAAGAAAGACTTAAAAATTAATTTGCTGAAACAAAAGATGAACTAAGGGCAATGAATACCAGAATGAATAATGGAGAAGAAAAAAGAAGTGATCTGGAAGATAGAATAATGGAAATTACCCAATCATAACAGCAGACAGAAAACCAAATGAGAAGATGAAAGTAACTAAAGAGATCTATGGAACAATATGCTTTCCTGGTGGCTCAGATCCCTGGGTCAGGAAGATCCTCTGGAGAAGGAAATGACAACCCCCTCCAGTACTCTTGCCTGAAAATTCCATGAACAGAGGAACCTGGTAGGCTACAGTCCATGGGGTCACAAACAGTTGAACAGGACTGAGTGACTTCACTTTCACTATGAAACAATATAAAGTGTGCCAATGAAAGCATAATAGGGATTCCAGAAGGACAATAAAGAGAAAAGGGGATAAAAAATGTATTTGAAGAAACTTTTGCTGCAAACTTCTCAAACCCAAAGAAGGAAATAGATATCCAGGTACAGGAAGCACGAATAATCCCAACAAGATGAACTCAACCAGATCTACACCAAGACAGATAATTAAAATGGCAAAGTTAAATAGAGAATTCTAAAGGCAATAAGATAAAAACAAAGAATTAATTACAAAGGAATACTCATAAAACAAGTCAAGAAAAAGAAGATCCACCAGTCCAGAGGTTCCAGAAGGTCAACATGCCTGGACCTGCCCAGGGACCCCATTCTTGGGAGGCTGACATGCCTCAACCAGTCTGGGGATTCGATCTCCAGGAGGCTGTCACCCCCCAGCCTGCCTGGGGATCTGCACCCTGACCCGGGGACACCCTGCTCTCAGGTTGCAACAATAGTGGGTAGGATAAGCTTCAGAAAGATTCACCCCTAAGGAAGTTCACCATGGAAATAGAAGGAAGCCTATTAGTTGTGGGACTGTGCACAGTCTCAGCAATAACTCAGTGAGACCCCATTGCCTTTCTGGAACATCTAAAAGAGGCCCTTCAAAAGTTTACCAATCCGGATTTAAACTCTTATGAGGGACAGGTGATTTTAAAGGACAAATTCCTGTCCCAGTGTGCATCAGACTTCAGGATAAAGTTACAACAGCTACAGCAGCAGGACCCTGCTGCCTCTTTAGATGAGACGGTCCAGACAGCCACCAATACATTTTTATAATAGAGAACAGGAGAGGGAGGCCAAGGCCCAGGAAAGGGAGAAAAGGAAAGAGACAAGGCATGCCCAGATGCTGGCCACCCTCCAGGGAAGCCCTATGGCAAACCCCAAGGGCCTGAAGGACAAGGCACAAGGAAAATGCCTAATCCGTAGACAGGCAGGACATTGGGTCAAAGAGTGTCCAAACCAGGGCAAATCTCCTAAAACAGCTTGCTGCAAGTGCCATCAATTTGGATATTGGGCGGCACTCTGCCCTGGGGACCCAAGAGGCTCAAGGTCAAGCGCCAAGCCTTCCCTCACAATGGTTCAACAGGACTGAAGCAGCCATCCCACCTGTCATAGGTAATCATTATGGGGCTGGAGCCAAGGGTGCAACTGGATGTGGCAGGTAGGTCCAAGAATTTCTTGGTTGACACAGGGGCTACCTACTCTGTCCTGACCTTCTATTCTGGAGCCTTCTCCTCCCAAATCTGTACAATTTGGGGTGCTACAGGTAAAACAATTACAAAAAGATTCACCTGAGGACTTCTTTGTTGATGGAATGAACAAATATCTTCCCAGAAGTTTCTGGTGGTCCCTGAGTGTCCTACTCCCTTATTGGGAAGAGATCTTTCCCTGCGTTTGAAATCTTGCATCTGTTGCAGTCATGATAGATGCTTTAAAACTCTCTCTTGGGGACAAACAACTATTTTTACCAGACACCAAGTGAAACAATTCCTGAATGGGAGAGGCCATTTATAGATGTCGGATCAATGGAAATAGTGAGAGACTGTTTTCTTGGGCTCCAAAGTCACTGCAGATGGTAACTGCAGCCATGAGATTAAAAGACACTTACTCCTTGGAAGAAAAGCTATGACGAACCTAGACAGTATACTAAAAAGCAGAGACATTACTTTACTGATAAAGGTCTGCCTAGTCAAAGCTATAGTTTTTCTAGTAGTCATGTATGGATGTGAGAGTTGGGCCATAAAGAAAGCTAAGTACCAAAGAATTGATGCTTTTGAGATGTAGTGTTGGAGAAGACTCTTGAGAGTCCCTTGGACTGCAAGGAGATCAAGCCAATCAATCCTAAAGGAAATCAGTCCTGAATATTCATTGGAAAAACTGATGCTGAAGCTGAAACTCCAATACTTTGGCCTCCTGATGTGAAGAACTGACTCATTGGAAAAGACCATGATGATGGGAAAGGCAGGAAGAGAAGGGGACAACAGAGGATGAGATAGTTGGATGGCATCACCAACTCAATGGACATGAGTCTGAGCAAGCTTTGAGAGTTGGCGATGGACAGGGAAGTCTGGCGTGCTGCAGTCCATGGGGTCGCAAAGAGTCGGACATGACTGAGTGACTGAACTGACTCATAAGACTCTCAGTTGATTTCTCTACAGAAATGCTGCAGGCCAGAAGAGAGTGGCAAAATATATTCAAAGTCCTGAAAGGGAGAAGTGTTAACCTAGAATATTCTATCCAGCACAATTATCATTTATAATAGGAGGAAAAATAAAGGATTTCTAAGATAAGCAAAAACTAAAAGAGCACAGAAATACTAAACCTACCCTAAAAGAAATACTGAAAGGTCTTCTCTAAATAGAAAATGAGCAAGAAGTTATAGGAAGAAGGAAATCATAATTAGAAAGTAAATGACTTAAGTTAGCCAGTTTACAAATCAAAAAGAAAATTATAAAACCTATTTGTGAAAGCAGATGATAAACACAAGGAACAGCAAAAGGATAAACAAGAAGATGTAAAAAAGGAGAGAAAAATCATAAAATGTGGGGAAGAACAGTAAACAATGTAATTTATTTGTTTGTTTGTTTTAGAATGTATTTATGCAGTCTAAACCAAGTATATATAGGAAGGGGTTAACACATTGAAAAACAGTACAATCACAAATCAAAACAGGACAATAGATTAACAAAAGCCAGAAAGAGAACATAAGCATAAAAGGAAATCAGCAAACCTAAAAAAAAAAGACAGAGGGAGAGAGAGAGAAAGGAACAAAGAAAAAATGCATAATCAACTAAAAAACAAGCTTTAAAATGGCAATAAATACGTATCTATCAATGATTACCTTAAATATCAATGGGCCAAATGCTCCAATCAAAAGTTGCAGAGTGCCAGACTGGATTTAAAAAAAGCAAGAGCCTACATATGCTGTCTACAAGAGATATACCTTAGGGTAAAGGACACACATAGATTGAAAGTGAGGATAGAAAAAGATATTTAATATTTCATGGAAATGGAACTGACAAGACAGTGGGAGTTTTAATACTCATATCAGACAAAAAAGACTTAAAAACAAAGGCCATAAAGAAAAATAAAGAAGGATATTATATACTGGTAAAAGATAAATATGAGAAGAGTATTTTATAATCCTCAATATATACACACCTAATATAGGAACACACAAATACATAAAACAAATGCTAACAGATGTAAAAGGAGAAATTGATGGGAATACAATAATATTAGGAGAATTTAACATGCCACCTCAATCAATGGACATACCTTCTAGACAGAAATCAGTAAGACAATAGAGATCCTAAATGATACAATAGAACAGTTTAACTTAGCGGATATTTTGGGGGCATTATATGCAAAAACAAAAACAGAAACAACAACAGCAAAAAACAAACAAAACCAAAAAAAAAAAAAAACCCACATTCTTTTCAAGTGCACATGGAACATTCTCTAGAATTGACCATGTACTAGAGCACAAAACTAAACAAATTTAAGAATATAAAAATTATTTCAAGCATCTCTCTGACCACAATGGCATAAAACTAGAAAACAACCACAAGGAAAGAAATAAGAAAAACGCAATTACATGATGACCAAACAACATGCTACTATAAATAACCAATGGATCAACAAAGAAATCAGAGAGGAAATTCAAACATACCTTGAGAGGAAAACACACAAAAAAACACAACCATACAAAATCTATGGGATACAGCAAAAGCAGTTCCCTGGAAAATCCTGGTGGGCTGGAGTCCATGGGGTCACAAAGAGTCGGACACGACTGACTGAGCGACTTCACTTTCACTTTTCACTTTCCTGCATTGGAGAAGGAAATGGCAACCCACTCCTGTGTTCTTGCCTGGAGAATCCCAGGGATGGGGGAGCCTGGTGGGCTGCCATCTGTGGGGTCGCACAGAGTCGGACACGACTGAAGCGACTTAGCAGCAGCAGCAGCAGCAGAGGGAAGTTCATAGCAATACATGCCTTCCTTAATTAGCAAGAAAAATCTCAAATAAGCAACCTAACCAACTACCTAAAATTGAAAAAAGAGGAATAAACAATACCTTAGGTCAGCAGAAGGAAGGAAATAATAAATAAAGGTCAGGAAGGAAATAAAATTGAGATTAAAAGACATTAGAAAAAAATCAATAAAACTAAGACCTGGTACTTTGAAAGGGAAAAGAAAATGATAAACTTCTGACCAGGCTCACAAAGAAAAGAGGACTCAAGTAAACAAAATAAGAAACCACAACTGATACTGCAGAAATAGAAAAAAATAGAGAGAGAGAGAGAATATTATGAACAATTATATGACAACTAATTAGACAACCTAGAAGAAATGGACAAGTTTCCAAAAACATACAGTTCACCAAAACTGAATCAAGAAGAAACAAATAATTTGAACAAATTGATCATTATAAGTGAAATAAAACCTGTACTAAAAATAAAAATCTGCCTACAAATAAAAGTCCAAGACCAGATGTCTTCCCAGGCAAATTCTACAAAACATGAAAAATAATCTACACTGACCCTTCTCAAATTCTTCCAAAAGACTGATGAGGAGGAAACACTCCAAAAGACATTCTATGGAGCCACCATCACCCTAATATCAAAACCAGACAAAGACACCACCAAAAAAGAAAATTACAAGCCAATATCTTTGATGAACATAGATGCAAAAATTCAACAAAATACTAGCAAGTTGAACCTACAACACAAAAAAATATTTTAAATCACAACCAAGCTGGATTCATATCAGTGTCATAAAAATGGTTCAACATATTCAAATCAAGATAATATACCACATTAAAAAAGAAATGTCAAAATCAGCATGATCATCTCAATAGATGCAGAAAAGCATTTGACAAAATTCTACATCCATTTACAATAAAAACTCTTATGAAAGTGAGTATAAAGTAAACATATCTCAGCATAAAGCCATTAATGACAAACCTACAGCCATAATCCTCAGTGGCGAAGAGCTGAAAGCCTTCCTGCTAAAATCTGGAACAAGACAAAAACCCCTCTCTTGCCACTTCTATTCAACATAGACATATTCTACCCACAGCTAAGTCCTAGCCATCAGACAAGAAAAGGAAATGAAAGGTATCCAAATTGGAAGGGCAGAGGTAAAATTGTCATTATATGTAGGTGGCATAATACTATATAGAGAGAAACCTAAGGAATCCACACAAAAATTACCAGATCTAATAAATGAATTCAGCATAGTAGCAGGATACAGTATTAACACATACAGAAATCACTTGCATTTTTTTAATACTCATAATGAAATATCAGAAAAAGAATGTAAAAAAGGGACTTTTAAAACCACACCTCCCAAATAGGAAAACAACCTAGGAATAAATCTGACCAAGGAGGTGAAATGACTGTGTACTGAGAGCAAAATAAAACATTTAAAAAGGAAATCAAAGAGAATTCAGAAAAAAAAGGAAAGATATCCCATGTTCTTCGATTGAAAGAATTGATATTGTTAAAATGGCAATAATACCCAAAGAAATCTACAGACATAATGCAACCTCTATTAAATTATCCATAACATTTCTTATAGAACTAATAATACAAATAATCCAAATATTTATATGAAACATAAATATTCAGAATTGCTAAACCATTCAAAAACGAAAATCATGAGATCCAATCCCATCACTTCATGGCAAATAGATGGGGAAACAATGCAAACGGTAACAGGCTTTATTTTCTGGGGCTCCAAAATCACTGCAGATGGCAACGAAAGCCATGGGATTAAAAGACTCTTGCTCTTAGAACAAAAGCTATAACAAGCCTATACAGTGTACTAAAAAGCAGAGACATCACTTTGCTGACAAGGTCCATCTAGTCAAAGCCATGGTTTTTCCAGTAGTCATGTATGGATGTGAGAGTTGGACCATAAAGAAAGCTGAGCACCGAAGAATTTATACTTTTGAACTGTGGTGATGGAGAAAAGACTCTTGAGAGTCCCTTGGACTGCAAGGAGATCAAACCAGTCCATCCTAAAGGAAGTCAGTCCTGAATATTCATTGGAAGGACTGATGCTGAAGCTGAAACTCCAATACTTTGACCACCTGATGCGAAGAACTGACTCATTGGAAAAGACCCTGATGCTGGGAAAGATTGAAGGCAGGAGAAGAAGGGGACGACAGAGGATGAGATGGTTGAATGGCATCACCGACTTGATGAACATGAGTTTGAGCAAGCTCTCGGAGTTGGTGATGGACAAGGAAGCCTGGCATGCTGCAGTCCAGGGGGTCGCAAAGAGTCAGACACAACTGAGTGACTAAACAACAGCAAAGGCCAAAGCAATGAAGAAGGAAAAGATATGAAAGAATTGAAACTGGAGAGGAACAAGTAAAACAGTCACTCTTCGCAGATGACACGGTACTCTACGTAGAAAATCCAAAAGATTCCAGAAATCTTCAGAACTGCTAGAGCTCATCAATGAATTTTTTAAATTTGCAGGATACAAAATCAATACTCAGAAATCTTTTGTATTTCTACGTGTTTGTGTGTCAGTCACTCAGTCGTGGCTGACTCTTTTGAGACCCCGTGGACTGTAGCCCACCGGGCTCCTCTGTCCATGGGATTCTCCATGCAAGAATATTGGAGTGGGTTGCCATTCCCTTCTCCAGGAGATTTTCCTGACCCAGGGATCAAACCTGGGTCTCCTGCATTGTAGACAGATTCTTTACCACTGAGAAGACTAACAGTAAAAGATCAGAAAGCGAAATTAAAGAAACAATCCCATTTACCATCAAATTGAAAAGAATCAATATACCTAGGCATAATCCTACCTTAGGAAGCAAAAGATCTGTATTTCCAAAACTAGAAGACACTAATGAGAAAAATGGAAGATGAAAAACAAATGCTGGAGAGGGTATGGAGAAAAGGGAACCTTACTACCCTGATGATGGGAAAGTACATTTGTGCTGTTATTTTGGAATACAATATAATGTTTCCTAAAAAATACTAAGAATAAAGTTACCCACATAATCCAGCAATCCCACTCCTGGGCATATATCCAGAAAAATCTCTAATGCAAAGAGATATGTGCAGCCCTAAGTTCATAGCAGATCTGGTCACAATAGCCAAAACATGGAAACAAACTAAATGTTCATTAACAGATGACTGGATAAAGAAGATGTGGGCATATACACTGAAATACTACTCAGCCATAAAACAGAACAAAATAATGTCATTTGCAGCAACATGGATGGGCCTAGAGATTATCATGCTAAGCTAAATAAGACAATGTCAAATATTATATGATATTAATATCACTGTATAATCTAAAACAATAGTAGAAGTGAACTTATTGACAAAACAGGAAGTCTCACAGACATAGAAAGCCAACTTATGGCTACCAAAGGAGAAAGGTTGGGGGGAAGAGGAGGCATTAAATGGCAGTATGGGATTAACAGATATATACTACCATATATGAAACAGAAAAACAGCAAGGATTTACTGTATAGCACAGGGAAGTATATTCAATATCTTACAGTAAACTCTAATTGAAAAGAACCCAGAAAAAAGAATATAGGTACATATATTTACTTACATTAGGCTTACCAGATGGTGCTAGTGGTAAAGAACCCTCCTGCCAATGCAGTCGGGAAGATCCCCTGGAGGAGGGCATGGCAACGTACTCCAGTATTCTTGCCTGGAGAATCCCATGGACAGGGGATGCTGCCAGGCTACAGTTCATGGGGTTGCACAGAGTCAGACAGGACTGAAGTGACCTAGCACGCATATGTATATATGTAACCAAATCGCTTTGCTGTATACCTGAAACACAATACTATGAATCAACTGTACTTTAATATAAATAAACAAATAAATAAATGAAATGATTGTGTGAAACTCAGGTAAGGAAGGAAATGAGACTATAAGTAACATGGATTGAATTGTGTTTCCATCAAGGGATATACTGAAATCCTAGTCCCCTGTATCAGTGGATGTGCCCTTATTTGGAAATGAAGTCTTTGCAGATATATTCAAATTAAGATGCGGTCCTGAGAGTAGACCCTAATCCAATGTGACTTGTGTCCTTTAAAGAACAGGAGAAGAGAGACAGGTACACAAGGAGAAGATGACTGTGTGGCAATGGAGGCAGAGATTAAAGTGATGCACCTGTAAGCAAAAGAATGCCAATGACTGGCAGTAAGTGCTAGAAGGTAGAAGAGAGAAAAAAAAAAAATATTCTCCTCTGCAGATTTCAGAGGGAGCATGGCTCTGCCCACACCTTGTTTTGGACTTGTCACCTCTAGAACTGAGATAATGAAGTCTTGCTCTTTTAAGTACCCAGTTTGTGGTCCTTTGTTGCACAAGCCCAGGAAACTCATTCATTCATGGTTAACTCATTTATGGTTGACCACACAGTACATGGACTTAGTTGAGTGTCTGTGACCGAGGCTCGCCTTGCAAAACCTAAAATATTTATTAGTGACATTCTACAGGAAGTTTGCTGAACCTTGGTCTACAGTATGGAAGTAGAATATATTCCCATGCGAAGCTGTGTATGAGAAACTCTGAATATCATGTAAAATAAGTATGACGTATATTCAAAATAGGAACATTTAGTGTGAAGTGTGAACTGAAGAGTTCAGAAATCATATTAGAGAGTGAAATTGAGCAAGTTGGGAATAGACCAAGTTATATTCTTGAGGGAGAATTGTGAAAACGTAGCCCTTTTGGCTGGTAAACAGTGTCTCCCCTTTAATGCACCAATGGCCACCTGTCAGACACACTGAAACATCTACAACTTGTTAGATGTTTGCTCACTATTTCTGATGGCAAGTGCTGGCTGATTGCTTAAACAAATTATTTGGTCTTATAGAGTCTGGATACACCATTTCTTCATTAAAATATTTATTTATCTTCCTTGTATCTTTTTTCTTTTATAGTAAAATGCCTTATAATAACATCTGACTATTAATTAATGATCCTGACCATTATGTGAACTGAAATTACATAATGATAACTTTGTCATTCAGTACTCTGTTATTTGAAATGTATATTTGAATACACAGTAGTTTAATCCTTAAAAATGCCCTCTGAATCTTTCTTTTTTTTTAAATTCTGCTCACCAAGGAAGAAATTGAGACTCAATAAAGTGGCCAGGGTCTTCCTAAGCAGTGCAGGGGTAAAGAATCTGCCTGCAATGTAGGAGACGCAAGAGACATGGGTCCAGTCCCTGAGTTTGGGAAGATCCCCTGGAGAAGGAAATAGTAACCCCACTTCAGTATTCTTGCCTGGAAAATTCCAAGGACAGAGGAGCCTGGTGGGTGACCAGACCAGGGTCACTGCCATTTAAGAAAATGGCAGATCTTGGTTAATTCTGGTAACAAATTCATTTATTGTTTAAAGCACATGCAAGATAATAGTGCTCAAAATCCTCTAAAATGGTTCCCTTGAAAAAAGAATTTATTAGAATTATAAAATTTCTCAGTGCAAAGAGTTCTTAAATTTACATAGAATGAACTCCTGAATGCCAAAAATTCAATGTTTTTCTTTTTCTTCTCTAGTTTTAAGATTTATAAAAATTGTGGGTGTTAAGCAATTGATCATGTCTCTTTGAGAATTAACTCTTTCTGGAAACAACTCTGCAGAGCCTTAATCCTGGCTTGATACATGGTCCCTGAAGATTCTAGAAAGAATCCCAATGGGGAAAGAGACCATACAGAGCCATACAGAGGTTGAGACCACGGACCTTTTAAAGAAAAAAAATTCCAGTGATGTCCTCAAGGAGCGGCTGGCTTAAAAACTTCTTGGAAGGAGAAGGAGAGATCTTTGTTACAAACTTCCGTCCCTCCTCCTGCTTCTGTTCCCTTACCCTCTGCCCCCTGCAGAGTTCTGTTTTCTGGGAATCAGCAAGTAAGATCACAAGTAGTCTTTTCTTTTTTCACTCTCTCCCATAAAGAAAGCTTTATCACGTGCGGCCTTAAACTTGCAGCAAATTGCAAAGAAATGGCTCAAAGGCTTCAGCTCTTTCTGTGCCCTGGGAGCTGAGATGCACGTCAGTGGCTTTGCCAGCGTGGCCTGTTCCCTGCAGACTGCCAGAGAAAAGAGGCCAAGAGGAAGGAGAAAAGAGAAGAAACTGGCCAGGGGTGAGACCATGCCCTGTATCTTCACTTTGCCCTGATCTGCTCCGTGTCCAGCGAGGCTCTCCCCACCTGACAAAATTGTTCAAAGCTGCTGTAGGATCCACCTGCTTCTTCTTTCAGGTTCTTGAGTGCGGTCCAGCCTCTTGCTGGGCACACGGAGGGGAAATGGCCATCTGATCTCCACCTCCAGGTAAGATCTGGTTCTCTGCTTTCATATTTCATGATGATCATATCAGAGTCTCACAGAAGAGAGGTCAATAAACCCTGTGTTCTGCACTGCACATGTCTTACTCATAACACTTCTCATGAAACTTGTGGGGGCCCTTGTAAGGCTGGTGAAAATGGGAAAGGATACTGGTTAAAGAAGATAAACCCAGAAACTCAGATCTGGGTTCCAACTGTGACTCTGATGCACGTTTTATGGGTTATTTTGGACAAGTCCCTTAACTGCTCTGAGTCATAGGATTTTTCTATAAAGTGAGAATTAAAGTGTTAACCTTGTTTTAAGGATTAGCACAAAGTATATAAATCACCTGGAACATAAACAGTATTTATTAAATCTGCATCTGACACAAACAGTTACTTGTAGTGAGGGGCTCAGCTTTCTAAACAATGCATATTCCTTAGAAAGTACCTAGAGGTTATTTTCCCTCCTGAAGGAAGGGATCCCGGTGTCCACCAGACAAGCTAGTACAAGGCTTTTCCTCATGGGAGATGACTAACACAAGACAGTGATGGGAGTGGCTGCCTTTCTGACTCTCTCTGGGGGGTCAGTGGAGGCTGACTACTGGACGGAATCTGTTAATGGGATCAGGGCAGGGCAGTCAGGCTATTCGCAGGATCCAAATACAACCTTCCCAGCACACCTGCACTTTTTCAAGATGGGAGAACTGCTTATCTTCCAAAACACTGTGAACAGAGAATTCCATTTTTGGAACTGAAAGGAAAAACTGTTTACTTTTTTTTTTTTTTTTGGCCTCCAGAGTAAGTTTTACTCCAACCCGGAGTGTTGAAGGGAGACGTTGCGGAAATCTGTTCAAGTTGTGCGAGAAAAAGCAAGGATTTGCCAAACGCAAGTCCTGCTAAATAACTACTCCGTCTACTTCTGCAGTTGCTAATGGAGAGGGAGACAGGGCCAGCGCAAGTGTGCTGGGAAGCCCGGAGGATTTCTCCGTTCATGTCACTGAGCGCCGCCTTTCCCCTTCTTTTCAGACAGATGAAAAGCTCAGTGCTCAATAATGTAGCCTCTTTGAAACATACTATACTTGAGAGGATATGCAAATTAACCATCAAGATTACGATGTCTGTTCAGTAAAACTATGCAATGTCAATATTTTGATTTAGATGTTATTTTGCCTTAATACAACATCAGTTAGGAGTTCTCTTGTTCTGTCATCCCTTTGGATTCTAGTGAGAGTGATTTTTGTGTCAACATCTCTAAAGAGAAGACAGTGTGTTTTGGTGTCCCAAGTTTTTAGTATTATTTTCAACATTTTTCCCTCTTCAGCATTAGCATTCTAGATATGACCCTTTGAGTCTTTTCAAGGTATGTTTACCATAACTAATAGTGTATTTTATTATTAAATAATTTATTATTTCTGGTCACTGACTTTACTATTATGACTGATCAGAAATATATCTGAACTCCTAAAACAGTAGTCCAGTGTGTATTACAGAGTTTAGTTTGTGGAAGAGAATTGCATTTTACATGGTAAATTTGATATTATTTATTTTGTATTTTAAGATCTTTCTGGTATATATTTCTTGCTGGGCGATATTTCTATATCTTTAATATTTAAAATATTTTTTCATATAGGAAATGTATATTCATTATAGAAAAATTAGAAAATGTGGACATACAAAACATTTTAAGAAATCATCTGCAATGTCACCAGCCAAAAATAAAGTGTTAACCCATTCCTAAAATTTATTTGTTTTTAATTGGAGGATCATTGCTTTACAGTGTTGTTTGGTTTCTGCCATACATCACCATGAATCAGCCATAGGTATACATATGTCCCCTTCCTCTCGAACCTCCCTTCCACTTCCTACTCCATCCCACCCTTCTAGGTTGTCACAGAGCCAGGTTGAGCTTCCTGTATTATACAGCAACTGTCTGTTAGCTATCTATTTTACATATGGTAATGTATTTGTATATATTTCAATAATACTCTCTCAATTTGTCCCACCCTCTCCTTTCCCCGCTGTGTCCATAAGTCTGTTCTCTCTGTCTGAATCTCTATTCCTGCTCTGCAAATATATTCAGCAGTACCATTTTTCTAAAGTCCATATATGTGTGTTAATATTATATTTGTTTTTTCTTTTTCTGACGTATTTCACTCTGTATAATAGGTTGTAGGTTCATCTACCTCACCAGAACTGACGCAAATTCATTGCTTTTTATGGCTGAGTAATTTTCCACTGCATATATGTACAACAGCTTCTTTATCTGTTCATCCATTGATGGACATCTAGTTGCTTCCATGCCCTGGCTATTGTAAATAGTGCTACAGTGAACATTGGGGGCCATGTGTCTTTTTCAATTATGATTTTCTCAGGGGGTATGCCAAGTAATGAGATTTCTAGGTCATATGCTAATTTTATTCTTAGATTTTTAAGGAATCTCTGCACTGTTCTCCATAGTGGCTGTATCCAATTACAGAATTCCCACCAACAGTGCAAGAGGGTTCCTTCTTCATATCCTCTCCAGCATTTGTTTGCAGATTTTTAATGATAGCCATTTTGACCAATGTGATGTGATACCTCATGGTAGTTTTGTCTTGAATTTCCCTAAAAATAAGCAATGTTGAGCATTTTTTATGTGTTTATTAGCCATCTGTATGTCTTCTTTGGAAAAACGTCTGTTTAGGTCTTCTGCCCATTTTTTGCTTGGGTTTTTTTTTGATATTGAGCTGCATGAGTTGCTTACATATTTTGAACATTAATCCTTTTTCAGTTTCTTATTTGCAATTATTTCCTCCAATACTCAGGGCTGTCTTCATTTCGTTTATGGTTTCCTTTGCTGTACAAAACTTTTAAGTTTAATTAGGTCCCTTGTATTTATTTTTGTTTTTATTTCCATTTTTCTAGGAGATCAGTTGTAGAGAATCTTGCTGTGATTTATGTCAAAGAGTGTTCTGCTTAGTTTATCTTCATGTAAGGTGTTGTGAGTGTTCTAATTTCACTCTTTTATATATAGCTGACCAGTTTTCTTAGGACCATTTATTGAAGAGACTGTCTTTTCTCCATTGTATATTCTTGCCTCCTTTAACAAAGATAAGGTACCCATGGATTTAACTCTGGGCATTCTATCTTGCTCCATTGGTCTGTACCCTTGCTAAGTCACTTCAGTCATATCTGACTCTTTGCAATCCTATGGACCTAACCTGCCAGTTCCTCTGTCAATGGAATTCTCTAGGCAAGAATACTGGAGTAGGTTGCCATGCCCTTCTCCAGGGGATCTTTCCAGCCTAGGGATCAAAACTGCATCTGTTATATCTGCCTGCATTGGCAGTGGGTTCTTTACCACTAGCACCACCTGGGAAGCCCTCCGTTGGTCTATATTTCTATTTTTATGCCAGTACCATACTGTCTTGGTTGCTATAGTTTTGTAGTATAGCCTGAAATCAGGAAGCCTGATTCTTCCATCTCCATTTTCATTTCTCAAGATTTATTTGGCTGTTTGGGGTCTTTAGTGTTTCTGTACAAATTGTGAAAGAGTAGTATAATCATTTTCACAATATTCATTCTTCTGATCCAAGAACATGATATACTTTCCATTTGTTTATGTCTTCTTTGATTTCTTTCATCAGTGTGTATAGTTTTCTGTATACAGCTCTTTTGTCTCCTTGTGAAGTCGCTCAGTTGCGTCCGACTTTTTGCGATCCCATGGACTGTAGTCTACTAGGCTTCTCTGTCCATGGGATTTTCCAGGCAAGAGTACTGGAGTGGGTTGCCATTTCCTTCTCCAGGGGATCTTCCTGATCCAGGGATCGAACTCAGGTCTCCTGCTTTGCAGGCAGACGCTTTACCTCTGAGCCACCAGGGAAGCCCTTGGGTGAGTTTATTTCTAGATATTTTATTATGGTGAATAGGATTGATATCTTAATTCCTCTGGATTTTCTTTTATAGTGTATAGGAATGCAAGTGATTTCTGTGTATTGATTTTGTATTCTCAACTTTAGTAAATTCATTGGTTCAGTTCATTCTCTCAGTCATGTCCGACTTTTTGCAAACAAGAGTCACTGATTAGCTCTAGTAATTTCACTGATTAGCTCTAGTAATTTCCTGATAGTATCTTTATGGTTCCCTGGTGGCTCAGGCGGTAAAGCATCTGTCTACAATGCAGGAGACCTGGGTTTGATCCCTGGGTCAGGAAGATCCCCTGGAGAAGGAAATGGCAATCCACTCCAGTACTATTGCCTGGAAAATCCCATGGACAGAGGAGCCTGGTAGGCTACAGTCCATGGGGCCGCAAAGAGTCGGACACGACTGAGCGACTTCACTTTCATGTATATTATTGGGCTTCCCAGGTGGCACTAGTATAGTATCATGTCATCTGCAAACAGTGAGAGTTTTACTTCTTTTCCAATCTGTGTTCCTTTTATTTCTTTTTCATCTCTGATTGCAATGGCTAGGACTTCCAACTATACTGAACAATAGTGGTGAGAGTGGGCACCTTTGTCTAGTTCCTCATCTTGAAGGAATGGTTTCAGTACCATTGAGAATAATATTTGCTGTGGGTTTATCATATATGGCATTTATTATGTTGAGGTAGGTTCCTTTCATGCCAATTTTTTCAAGAGTTTTCTCATAAATAGGTGTTGAATTTTATCAAAAGCTTTTTATGCATTTACTCAGATTACCACATGAAGTTTATCTTTCAATTTGTTAATATGGTGTATCACACTGATTGATTTGCATATATTGAAAATTCTTGCATCCCTTGGATAAACTCAACTTGATCGTGGTGTGTGATCTTTTTGATGTGATGTTGGATTCTGTTGGCTAGAATTTTGTTGAAAAATTTTGAATCTATGTTCATCAGTGATATTGGCCTATAATTTTCCTTTTGGGGGATGTCTTTGTCTGGCTTTGTATCAGGGTGATGGTGGCCTCATAGAATGAGTTTAGAAGTATTCCTTCCTCCACAATGTTTTGGAAGAGTTTGAGAATGATAGGTGTTAGCTCTTCTCTAAATATTTGATAGAATTCACCTGTGAAGCCTTCTGGCCCTGGGCTTTTGTTTTTGGGGGGTAGATTTTGGATCAAAGCTTTGATTTCAGTGCTTGTGACTGGCTTGTTCAAAATTTCTTTCTTCCTAGTTCAGTCTTGGCAAGTTGATCTCCTCTAAGAACCTGTCCATTTCTTCCAGGTTATCCACTGCATTGGCATATAGTTGCTTGTGATGGTCTCCTTTGATCCTTTGTATTTCTGCTTTGTCTGTTGTAACCTCTCCCTTTTATATCTGTGTTTGCCTTATATAATAAGCTGCTCCCATGTTTGGTGCAAAAACATTTACATTTGTTACGTCTTCTTTGATTGATCTCTTGATCTTAATATAGTATCCTTGCTTATCTCTTATATCATGCTTTATTTTAAGGTCTATTTTGCCCGATACAAGAATTGCTACTCCAGCTTTCTTTTGATTTACACTTGTGTGGACTATTTTTTTCCACCCTCTTGCTTTCAGTCTGTATGTGTCTCTATGTCTGAAAAGTCTCTTGTAGTTAGTATAGGTCTTGTTTTTGCATCCATTCAGCCAGTCTGTGCTTTTGGCTTTCTACTTTAATCTATTTGCCTTTAAAGTAGTTATTGATATATATGTTCCTATTGACATTTTATTAATTTCTTTTAGTTTGTTTCCATAGAACTTTTCCTTCTTTTGTGTATCCTTCCTATAGAAGTCGCTTTAGCATTTGTTGTAAAGCTAGTTTGATGATACTAAATTCTCTTAGCTTTTGTTTGTCTGTAAAGATTTTGATTTCTCCATTAATTTTTATTAATTTGAATTTATTTATTTTAATTGGAGGCTAATTACTTTACAGTATTGTATTGGGTTTGCCATACATCAATTTTTTTTTTTTTTTAGGTCACTAATTCTGTTTTTTGTTTTTTTTTTTTTAAATGAGATCCTTGCTGAGGAGAGTAATCTTGGTTGTAGATTTTTCCCTTTCATTACTTTAAATATATCCTGCCATTCCCTTCTGGCCTGCAGAGTTTCTGTTGAAAGATCAGCTGTTTACTGATCTTTGGGGTTTCCCTTGTATATTACTTTTTGCTTCTTCCTTGGTGCTTTTAATATTTTTTCCTTGTGTTTAATTTTTGTTAGTTTGATTAATATGTGTCTCAGCATGTTTCTCCTTGGTTTATCCTTTATGGGACTCTCTGTGCTTCTTGGACTTCATTTTTGTCTATAATCTGTTCACAAGTTTTCTCAGACCTTTTCATTTTCTCTTCTGCTGATGCTAAGTCGCTTAAGTCATGTCCGATTCTGTGAGACCCCATAGATGGCATCCCACCAGGCTCCTCTATCCCTGGGATTCTCCAGGCAAGAATACTGGAGTGGGTTACCATTTCCTTCTCCAATGCATGCATGCATGCTCAGTCACTTCAGTCGTGTCCAACTCTGTGTGCCCCTATGGACAGCAGCCCACCAGGCTCCTCTGTCCACAGGATTCTCCAGGCAAGAATACTGGAGTGGGTTGCCATTTCCTTCTCCATCTCCTCTTCTGGGACCCTGTAATTCAAATGTTGTTCTGTTTAATATTACCCCAGAGGCTCTTGAGACTATCCTCAATTCTTTTCATTCTTTTTTTTCCTATATTCTGCTCTTCAGCAGTTATCTCAAATATTCTATCTTCCAGCTTCAATACTTTGAATACTCCAGCTCCAATACTTTGAAGCTTCAATGTTTTGCCCACATGTAGCAAAGACCTGACTCATTGGAAAAGACCCTGATGCAGGGAAAGACTGAGGGCAAGAGAAGAAGTGGGTGACAGGATGAGATGGTTTGATGGCATGACTGACTCAATGGACATGAGTTTGAGCATACTCAGGGAGATAGTGAAGGACAGGGATGCCTGGCATTCTCTAGTTCATGGAGTTGTAAAAAGTCATACATGACTTAGCAATTGAACAACAGCAAATTTTCCAGCCCGCTTATCCATTCTTCTGCCTTCATTACTCTGCTACTGATTTCTTTTAGAGTATTTTTAATTTCAGCAATTGTGTTGTTTGTCACTGTTTGTCCACTCTTTTATTTCTTCTAGGTCCTTGTTAAATGTGTTAAATAATTTTCTCCATTCTACTTTTGAGAGTTTGTATCATCTTTACTATCATTACTCTGAATTCTTTCTCAGGTAGTTTGCCTCTTTCCCCTTCATTTATTTGGTTTTGTGGGCTTTTACCTTGTTCCTCCATCTGCACAGTGTTTCTTTTCCATTTTATCTATCTTACTCTGTTTTAGGTCTCCTTTCCCTAAGCTATCAGGTCTTAGTTCCTCTTGGTTTTGGTCTCTGCCCTCAGTGGGTGAGGCTGTTCAAATGTTTTTTTTTTTTTTTTTAATTTAAATTTATATATTTTAATTGGAGGCTAATTACTTTACAATATTGTATTGATTTTGCCGTACATCAACATCACTCATTATCAGAGAAATGCAAATCAAAACCACAATGAGGTACCATTTCACGCCAGTCAGAATAGCTGCGATCCAAAAGTCTACAAGCAATAAATGCTGGAGAGGGTGTGGAGAAAAGGGGACCCTCTTACACTGTTGGTGGGAATGCAAACTAGTACAGCCACTATGGAGAACAGTGTGGAGATTCCTTAAAAGACTGGAAATAGAACTGCCTTATGACCCAGCAATCCCACTTCTGGGTGTACACACCGAGGAAACCAGAACTGAAAGAGACACGTGTACCCAATGTTCCAACGGTTTGAGTAGGCCTCATTTGGGGCTTCATGGACACGTGTGCCTGTGCTCTGGTGGAAGAGGCTTTTCTTTCCCTCTGATGGGCAGCGCTATGTGAGGTGGGGTGTTTTGGGGTGTCTGTGGGAAGCCTATCTGCTGACAGTCGGGTTTGTGTTCTTGTCTTCCTTGTTGTTCAGGTGAGGCATCCTACATGGAGTGCTGCCAGGTCTTGGATACAGGTGGAGGTCTTCGAGAGAGTTCTCACTAATTAATAGTCCCTGGGGTCAGGAGTTCTCTGGCAGGCCAGTGTTCCAGACTCAGTGCTCCCATGCCACAAGCTCAGGTCTAATCTCTGGTCAGGAAACCAACCAGAGCTACAGTGAGGGCTCCACCCTGCGTGTGACTCAGCAGTAGCACCCTGCACCCATTGGCTGCCCAGCTTTCCTCCAAAGGTATTCCCTGCCATCTCCCCACCGTCAAGAGCAGTCCTCACCCTGGGATTACTCTCCAGTCCCTGTGCTCCAGTGCCCGACTGCTGCATGTTCCAGTGGACGTGCATACTTGACCAGGGTATGTAGGGCTGCGGCACAGATCATCTATGTGACTCTCACTCCATTCAGACTGTCACAGATCAGCTCCTCTACTCTCCAACAGCCTTCCCCTTGGTTCCAATCTATCGCCTCAAAGTGGGGATCTTGACCCTGCTTTCAGCTCCTCTACACCCTGGGTGCAGGTCCAGTTCACTCACTCTTCTCTTCTTTTCCCCTTCCTTCCTGCATATTACTGAGATTTGCGTGGATCTATTTATTCCTTTCTAGTGGTCAGGGACTCCTGCCTCTTCTCAGCTGGTGCTGTGCAAGACCTGCATCTGAAGTTGTATTCCTGATGCATTCATGAAAAGAGATGTACTCTCTGTCTACCTCCTCCTCTGCCATCTTTTCTTTCCCTAACCTGTTCTTTATATACTTTCTGTAGCTTTGTTTCTGTGTATACACACCAATGAATGTATGTGTTTCTATTATAAAGTAGTGTTTTATACATATATATATTGTTTTTAAGCACTGTATTTTTAAAATCAACTCTGTAATAAAAATAGTTTTATATTTCTATATTCACTTCTTTACACTAATTTCTAATGATTTCAAAGATTTCCTATGTGAGTACACCGTAATTTGTGGACATTTAGGTAATCTTTTATAAGTAATATGTTTCTACAGGGGTTTAATTAAAGGTATTTCTGTAGAAAAGATACCTATTTAACTCAATGCTTCACAAATGTTCTTTCGCTGTTCTGGCAAAATGTCATTCTGAAAAGCTAGTTTTAATGATTCAGTGGTTATAAGAAGCTAGCTGGGTCATCCCAGTGCACCAGCCCCAAGCATCCTGTATCCTGCTTTGAACCTGGACTGGCGATTCATTTCATATATGATATTATACATGTTTCAGCCAATACAATATTGTAAAGTAATTATCCTCCAGTTAAAATAAAGAAATTTATATTTAAAAAAATTTTTTTTAAATTAAAAGGACTATTTGACAAAAAAAAAAAAAGAAGAAGCTGACTGTTGGTATCAAACAGTAAAAAGAATATCTATGTACTCAATTTCTTAAAATTTTTAAAATCATAAATGCCTATTGAACTTTATCACCTGATATGCTGCATCTTCTGAAGTTTTATTATTTTTTATTTTGAATTTTTCAGCTTTATTGAAATATGATTGACAATAAAGATTGTATATATGTAAGGTATACAATGTGATATCTTGATATATTATACATGTAACCTTTTGAATTTTTAATATGATGATTTAGGTGAAAAGTTCCTAATATTAATCAATTGTTATATATTTTTAAATGTTAATTATAGAATTTTAATTAATTGTATTTTCTAGTATTTTATTTAGGATTCTGGCATCTCGAAGTTGGTTCTTTTCATTTTTGGTGCTATCTTAATGAGATTTTGTTATCAAGGTAACTCTGGCTTGGTCAAATGAATGGAGACTATTAGCATCTGTTTCCATTATCTACTATTTTTCCTTAAAGGATATTCCTTGATAAAGCACCCCTGTTACATCATCTAATCTTACTATTTTTATTTAGGGGATAGGTTTAGAGTATTTTTGTTACTGTCTTCCTTAGCTGTGTTTTTCTCCTGGTTTGTATCAATATAGCAACTTATATTTTCTAGAAAGTTATCCATTTTGGAAAGACCTTAAAGTTATTTCTATATATTTTCCATAATTTTTATTTCGTATTCTCCTAAACATCTGTGTTTATATCTTACAAATATTGTGTTCTTGTGTCTTTGTCTTTTGCTCTTGTTTAGAATTCTCTGCTCTTTGTTTATTTTTTGGCTTTAAAATTTTTTGTTTTCCTCACTTTCCTTTATCCATTTTTAAAAAGCTAAATTTATTCATGTTTATGAAATTGAATAATCTAAAAGTATAATAGCAAGTTTAAAACAAAAACAAGTCCTTGACCTACCCTTCTCAACCCATTTCTCATTCCCTGGAGAAAACCCCTCCACTTTTAAATCTTTTAGGTCTTTCTTCTGTTATTTAACTCCATATCTCAAAATACAATTTGTTCACTGCTATTTCTTGATTTTTCAATTTGAGATACTATCTAGGAAATCAAACTATGAAAGATGAGACTGAGTAAACACAGAACAAGCATTACATACAGTCAAGGTAATATACACATGCATGGGCGTGATCAGTAGCTCAGTTGTGTCCCCATGGACCGCAGTGCGCCATGGACCGTAGCCCACCTGGCTCAGAGACCCCATGGACTGTAGCCCATCAGGCTTCTTTGTCCGTGGGCTTCTCCAGGCAAGAATACTAGAGTGGATTGCCATGCCTTCTTCCAGGAGCTCTTCCCAAGCCAGGGATTGAACCTGCATCTCCTGTACTGGCAGGCAGATTCTTTACCACTAAGTCAGCTGGAGATAATATCTATGAATTCAAACTATGAAAGATGAGGTTGGATAGACATAGAACAATCATTACATAAAGGCAAGGTAATAGACACATAGAATCATTTAAAATTTCTACCACAGAACATTAAGTTTTATCCCTAATGTCATTCTTTTAATGTGATGAGAATATGGAAAATCTCTGTTTATGTATAAATACATCATCTAATAAACATTAGGGTGATCCAGAAGTTATTTTATTTCTAAATCGCTTCACTAAGATTACTTTAGCAGGCAGGCAGTGAGCTATATGGAATCCTAAAGGCCTGGCGTGGGGTCGCAGAGTCAGACATGATTGAGCGACTGAACTGAAAGAAGCGGGGGCATAGGATATGTAAATATTGATGAGAATCAAAAGAAAAGAAGTTCAGAGTATATGACCCTGTGAAACGTTTAGTAAGGACAAAGGAAGGTGGGAAATTAGACTCAGGAAAGGAGGTATCTTACTTGCTTTAAAGCACACCAAAGACTACTTGGGCCAGAATGAAAACTAAGCCTGAGGCGTAAATCATGCTGCTTCCCTATTTGTTAGACTAAAATGTTACACAGAGTGGTCCCCTTCTCCCCCCACCCATATTTTAAGACTTACTTTGGATGCTACAGCCCTATAGGAGTCATGGTGTATTATAAGCATCTACCAGGGGCATCAATCTTTTCTATTCATTCCACAAAGATAATAGATTTAAAGGTTTTAAAGACTTAATTCCAATGAATCAATATTCAAATGGCTGAATTCCTCTTCCTCACTTCCTGCTTGCCTCTAGTTTTAGTTGGCAAGACCACAAAGTTAGCAAAATTCTCCCTCTTTATTTATTCCAAAGGCAACATTTAAATTTATTCTTTGCTATAATGAGGCTTACTGGAGGGATTGAGAAAGAATGCTGGCTACAGACTCCCAATAGCAGGATTGCTTAATCAGTTATCCTGGTCGATTTTAATTGAAAAACTTTGCCAACTTACTGTGGTAAAATAAGGGAGTTTCGCATAGTGTTATGTCTACAGAATTGTGATCTACTGTGAAATAAAAACATTGTTTAACAAACTGCATGGAAATTAAAACTGGATGTGTATTAACTTTTTTTTTTTAATACTTTAAAAATCAACTTTGACAGATCAGAATCAAGGAACTTTTTCAAAATGGACACTTCATCCAAAGAAAATATCCGGTTATTCAGCAAAAATTCCATGCAACCTGTTGGGAGACTTTCTTTTAAAACAGAATATCCCTCCTCAGAGGAGAAACAACCCTGCTGTTGTCAACTAAAGGTAACAAGCAATTAAGTGATTAACAACCATAAGTGGTTAACTGAAGAGTGTCAGAGAATTTGATGGAGTCCATGCTCTTGGCTCTCGATCTAGATATTTTCTACACATTGTAACTACAAGTGAGAAATTTTTTCCATTTAAAAGAATAATCTTAACTTATGGTTGCCAGGGGCAAGGATGGTGGGAGGGATAGTCACGGAATTTGAGATGAACATGTACGCATTGCTATACTTGAAATGGATAATCAACAAGGACCTACTCTATAGCACATGGAACTCTGCTCAATGTTCTATGGCAACCTGGTTGGGAAGGAAGTTTGGGAGAGAATACATACATGGCCGATTCCCTTTGCGCTCTACCTGAAACTATCACAACATTGTTAATCAGCTATACCCCAATACAAAATACAAAGTTTAAAATGAAAAGTAAAAAGTGATCTTAGATGCAATTTATGAAAATCACATTTTGCCAGACAGTGAAAGCAATCTTTGCTTGACCATGCAGGTTAAATTTCTAATTACTTTTCTGGCTCACTTGAATGTCCCTCCTAAACAGAAAGAAGAGAGGTAAAAGAAATTATTATTTGTTAAATATCTACCATGGATCAGTTACTGTGCTATGCACAGTTGGAACATTTAATCTACAAAACATCCATTTTATTCCTATTCTATAAACAAAAATTTTGACTTTCCTACCCACATGGTAAGGGACAGGATTGCCTTTTAAATGGAACTCAATGTGACTCCAAGTTCCTGTACCTTCTTCACATCAAAAATTTTCAATGCTTTTTCCATGTAATCTACCTATGGATACTCCATCACAGACCCAGGTCTAACAAAACACACAAGCCAGATATCAAACAAATATTTTGTTCATTGAATAAGAATCTGAGTGTTGATTTAACTTTAATATGAACTTAATCACTAGGAATAGTTGTTCTGCTTCTCAGTCCAATATGTTCCCTGCTGGAACATGTACCATCCCTGTGAAATACAGTCATGAGTAATAGACTTGTGACAAGACGTCAAGTGTCTGGTTTATGGTTTTTATTTTCTTACCTTTCAATGCCTCCTTCCTCCTTCTGCTTCCCCAAGCAATGGATCTTCTTTTCAAAGCCAAGATACCTTTAAATATCCTTTAGGAAGGAGAGGAGAAAGGGAAAGAAGAAATTCAATATACATTATAAATGAAAATCTATTACTTCTAAGAAAATTTGAATTGTTAGAACTTCACATGAGCTTGAGGTGGGAAGAAGACTGTTACTGTGCTTGAATGAAATCGTCGATGGCAACAAGCTTGTTCCATGCTTCTTGGTTTGTGTTCGTCTCTTTATCAAATTTCTAGTTTTAGGTCAGGCTGGATTTAGACTAAGTGTGACCTGTCATATTTTCCAGGTGTTCTTGGGTGCCTTGTCTTTTGTCTACTTTGCCAAAGCACTGGCAGAAGGCTATCTGAAGAGCACCATCACTCAGATAGAGAGAAGGTTTGATATCCCTTCTTCACTGGTGGGCATTATTGACGGTAGTTTTGAAATTGGTAGGTATTACAGATGCCTGACTTTACTTTTAAGTACAAAGTTCTAGGCATGACTGAAGGACATCCTCATGGCATATTGTTATCTGCTCAATGTGTAAAATCAGACTCTATGTGTAAAATCTTATTTGGACATAGTTTGCCACTGCCTCATGCCACAGTGTGTACATAAGTCCTCAGTCATGTCCGACTCTTTCGTGACTCCAGCGACTGTAGCCCACCAGGCTCCTCTGTCCATTGAATTTCCCAAGCAAGAATACTGGAGTGGGTTGCTATTTCATTCTCCAAGGAATCTTCCCGATCCAGGGATCGAACCCTGGTCTCCTGCATTGCGGGTGGATTCTTTACCACAGAGCCACCTGGGAAGCCCTGGGCTACAGTAGAGACAATTTGTTCTCTCCAAGTAAACAATTAACATCCTGTCCCAGATTTTCTCTATCATATGATTGACACAAGTTTTCAATCAGAGTGAGATTTTTCAAGGAGAGAGGGTGAAATGCTGGTGGTATTTTGAGTTAGAAGTATGTGGGGAAACATCTTTACAAAAGTTATATTCTAGAAGCCCTGTGATTCAAAATTTGGAAGAATTCAAAGGAAGTCTTCGAATTATTACAATAAAATTTTTACAATAAAAATGTATTGTGATAATTTAAGAAAACGTTAAGCCATAGAAGGAGTATTTCTGCCCAGTGGCCTAGTAACAAGATAAAGGAATTCTATTAATAACAACCCTAGAGTAAAGCAGGAAACAAAAATTCTACTCTCTGGGGTCTTTGCTTAGCCACCAAATCTGTATTTCCTCTTAGGACTTGAAAAGACCAAGAGATTTTAGTCACTGTTTTAGAAGTATTTTAAAGAGTGTAATCCCACTTAGTCATCTTCCTAAACTGATAAACTAAGAGTCTTTGATCTTTGGTTGAAATAAAAAGATTAGTAGCCTCTGTGGTCCTTAATGGCTCCAGGTTCAGCTTCACTTGATCCTTTAGAAGAGTGAAGAAATATTTTTCAACTGTTCAACAATTACTTTTTTCATTCTGTTGGGTCACAGGCTAGCAAGCCCTGTACATGGCCCAGCTTTTTTTTTTTTCAAAGTTTGTCTTTTTTCAATTGAAGAATAATTGCTTTACAGTCTTGTGTTGGTTTCTGCTATACATCAGTGTGAATCAGCCACAGGTATATATACGTCCTCTCCCTCTTGAACCTCCCTCCCACCTCTCTCCCCATCTGACCCTTGTAGGTTTTTACAGAGTCCCGGTTTGAGTTCCCTGAGTCATAAAGCAAATTCCCATTGGCTATCTACTTTACATATGGTAATATGTTTTCATGTTACTTTCTCCATACATCCCACACTCTCTTTCCTCCCCCCACCCCCCCAACCCCGCCACCCCCACCATATTCCTAAGTCTCTAACTGAAGACATAGAGCCTGGAGTCAGTGACAGAGACATCAATGGTTTATCTGAGAAGACTTACCTGTCTGAAGCATTGCCCTGGAGCAACGCCCCAGGAAGAGGGAGCAAGAGGGCAGGCAGGACAGGGTGGTAGTCTTTGCTCCAGGGGAGGAGGGGGGAGCTTACCATTCATAGGGGGAATTCATTTTAGGTTGGCTCATTTGTTTCCCAGGACCAGTAGGAGACACGCCCCTTCATTGCCCCTTTGATAAGCTGTTCTGTGGAGATGTTCTGACCTGAAGTTAGAGCAATCAGTAGCTGGAAGGTCAAGTATATAGGAAGGTCAGTCATGTGAGTAGGGTGTAACTGAAGCATGCCATGGTTGGACAGGTACAGAGAGCAAGAGGAGTTATCTTGGGTGGCCTGATCATACAAGTTCATACTATGTATTTCAGTTCTTACCCTAAATAACTTGAGAAGGAAATGGCCACCCACTCCAATGTTCTTGTCTGGAAAATCCTATGGACAGAGAAGATTGTTGGGCTACAGTCCATGGAGTTGCAAAGAGTTGGACATGACTTAGTGACTGAGCATGCACTCTAAATAACACAATAAGAATGAAGAGAGTATACAGGTAATATTTTACCTTCAGGCTTTTGCTTCCCAAATCCATCTTTTATCACCTTATCAGAAAAAATGTCTTGGATCAGTGCTAGTCAAACATTAATAGTCACACAAATGACTAGACAGGTTTGTTAAAATGCATAGACTGATTCTGTAGGAAGGGAAGTAAGGTCCTGCATATCCAACAAGCTTCAATACAATGTTAATGCTATTCATCAATGGGCTGTAATCTGTGTAACAAGTTTATAAAACATCTGATCGTATCACTCCCTTGTGTAAACTCCTTAGATCAGTGGTTCCCAACCTTTTTGGTACCAGGGACCAGTTTCATGGAAGACCATTTTTCCATGAATGTCATGGGCAGGGGTAGGGGGATGGTTTTGAGATGATTACACTGTGATAAGTGCATTACATTTATTGTTCACTTTATACCTATTAATATTATATTATGATATATAATGAAATTATTATATACCTCACCATAATGCAGAATCAGTGAGCCCTGAGCTTGTTTCCCTGAGCTCAGGCAGTAATGTGAGCGATGGGGAGCTTCCTGTAAATATAGATGAAGCTTCACTCACTTGTCCAGTGCTCACCTCCTGCTATGTCCCCCACTCCTAATAGGCCACAGACTAGCACTAGTCCATGGCTCTGGGGTTTATGGGACCCGTGCCTTAGATAGGTCTGGTTAGGAGATGTATTCTTTGATGCCTGCCCTACCTACAACCCCATATAGAATGAAAAACCATGGAGAGAACTTCTCTGGTGATCCAGTGGTTAAGAATCTACCTGCAAATGCAGGGGATGCGGGTTCGATCCTTACTCAAGGAAGATTTCACATGCCATGGGGCAACTGAGCCTGCAAGCCACAACTGCGAAAGCCTGCATGCCCTAGAGTTTATGCCCCACAATAAGAGAAGCTACCACAATGAGAAGCCTGTGCCCTGCAACTAAAGACTAGCTCCTGCTTGCTACAACTAGAGAAAGCTGGCACACAGTACTGAAGACCCAGCACAGCCAAAAAGAAATAATTTTTGCTTACAAAAAAGGCCATGGAGAGTCAAGGTAAAGGTAACACTGCATCAAGAGAAGAAACAAGTACAAAGAGGAAACTGAAGCAGATCAAAAGAATAAATTAGATTTACAGAAAGAAGAAGAAATACACAGATATAAAATTATACATGAAATATTTCTTTGATTAGTGCTTACTCTAGGTTATAGTATAAAAACATTTTAGAGCTGAAGAAACTTAGAATCTAGTCCAAACTTACTCTTAGATTCCCAGACCCCAGTGCAAAACTTGAGAGGATCTATATTTAATAGAGGGTACTAATGTTACACAGGAAGTGAAAAAGGACCCTGACTCTAAACTCATATTAACCCTTCCAGAGCATTCTAAGGATAGAAATTTTTTACTGGATTAGATGCAATAAAAGTCCTCTTACTTCCATTGCAAAACTTTATCCCAAACATCAAGGGGTTGCTGTAGTTAATTGCAAGCCCTAGTTTTCCAGAAAAGTGGGTTTCCTGACCATAATTTTAATTCATTCCTTTGTCTGTCTCCACATTCCTTCCTTCCAGTGTTCTGGACCCATTCCCACACTCTGTCTCTAGCTTTAAATTCTTCAATTATTTTTTGGAGAACAATTTCATTTATCCTCTAATATCAATTGTCATTATCATCTAATATCCACATACTAGACATTCAGTTTCTTCCCACATATACTGCTTTCCCTCTAAGGACTCTTTCTCAAACAATGGCCAGGAAAGCAAAATTTTTTCTATATCAAGACCTACTAATATTTCTAGATAGTAATTCTTTGTTATAAATATTTTCCCAGGTGTTTTCTTCTAAATATGTAAACGCTTTTGCTTTTAAAGGCAGTTTGGGGTTCACAACAAGAGTGAGCAGATAGAGATTTATCATATACCCTCTACTTGAACACATTCATAGCCTTCGCCATTATCGACATCCCCCACCAGAGTGGGACATTCATTATAGTTGATGACATACAATGACAGCTCATTATCATTCAGAGTCAAGAGTTTACATTAAGGTTCACTGTTGGTGTTATGTAGTCTATGGGATGGAAAAAATGTATAATGACATGCATCCACTATTATAGTATCATACAGAGCACTTGCAAGGCCCTAAAAATCCTCTGTGCTCTGCCTATCCGTCCATCCCTACCCACTATCCCTTGGTAACTACTGATCTTTTAACTGTCTCCATAGTTTTGCCAATGTCAAAATGTTATATATTTGGAAGCATACAGTATGTAGCTTTCTCAGATTGGCTGCTTTCACATGGCAATAAGCATTTAAGGTTCTTACATGTCTTTTCATACTGAGTAAATAATTTTTTTAGCACTGAATAATAATCCATTTTCCAGATGGACTTTAGTATATCTACTCATCTACTAAAGGACTTCTTGATTGCTTCCAAGTTTTGGCAATTATGAATAGAGCTACTATAAACATGTGCAGATTTTTGTATGGACATGTTTTCAACTCTTTGGGAGAAACACATTGGAGCAAACTTGCTGGGTCTTATAGGAAGCATATGTTTATTTTTGTAAGACACTGCCAAATTGTCTTCCAAAATGGCTATATCATTTGGAATGAGAGGTTAACAACAAATGAGAGTTCTTGTTACTCTGCACCCTCAGCACCATTTAATGTTCTAGATTTTGGCCATTCTAATAGATATGTAGTGGTCTGTCTGTCTTTCTTTCTTTCTTTCTTTTTCTAGTTTCCTGATGACATGCAAACTTGAATATCTCTTTTCTGTGTTTATTTGCCATCGGTATATCTTTAGTGATCTGTCAAGGTATTTAGCCCACATTTTAAACAGGTTGTTTGTGTTCTTATTGTTAGATTTTAAGCGTTCTTTGTGTATTTTGGATAACAGTCCTTTATCTGATATAGCTTTTTCAAATATTTTCTCTTGGTATGTGGCTTGTTTTTTAAGTCTCTTAACATTGTCTTTCATAGAGCAGAAAATTTTAATTTTAATAAAGTCTAACTTATCATTTTTTTCTTTCATGGGTTGTGCTTTTGGTGTTAGTTCTAAAAAGTCGTCACCAAACCCAGAGTCTTCCCTGGTGGCTCAGATGATAAAGAATCTGCCTACCATTGCTGGAGACCCAGGCTCAATCCCTGGGTCAGGAACATCCCCTAGAGGAGGGAATAGCAACCCATTCTGATATTCTTCCATGGGAAATCTCATGGACACAGGAGCCTTATGAGCTACAGTCCATGGGTTTGCAAAGAGTGGGATACAACTGAGTGGCTAACACTTAAACCCAGGGTCATCTAGGTTTTCTACGTTATATTTTAGAAGTATTATAGTTTTACATTTTACATTTAGATCTGTGATCCATTTTGAGTTTATTTTTGTGAAAACTAATGTTTATGTCTAGATTCAGGATTTTTTGTTGGTTTTTTTGCATGTGGATGTCAAGTTCTATCAGAACCACTTACTGAGAAGACTTATCTTTGCTTTATTGTATTGCCTTTGCTCCCTTCTCAAAGACTGCTGCTGCTGCTAAGTCGCTTCAGTCATGTCTGACTCTGTGCGACCCCATAGACAGCAGGCAACCAGGCTCCCCTGTCCCTGGGATTCTCCAGGCAAGAACACTGGAGTGGGTTGCCATTGCCTTCTCCAATGCATGAAAGTGAAGAGGGAAACTTAAGTCGCTCAGTTGGTTCTAACTCTAAACGACCCCATGGCCTGCAGCCTACCAGGCTCCTCTGCCCATGGAATTTTCCCGGCAAGAGTACTGGAGTGGGGTGCCATTGCCTTCTCCTCTCAAAGACTAGTTAACTATAATTCATGTAGTTCTTTTCTGGACTGTCTATTACGTTCTATGTATCTGTTTGTCTTTTCTTTCACCAATGTCACACTGTCTTCATTACTATGACTTTATAGCGTGTCTTGAAATTGGGTGGTGTCTGTCCAACATTTTGTTCTTCAATATTTTGTTGGCTGTTCTAGGTATTTTAATTCTGGCTGCCTAGGTATTTTAATTCTCCACGTAAACTTTAGAATCAGTTTGTCACTATCCACAAATAACTTTCTGTGATTTTGATTGAGATTGTATTGAATACATAGATCAAAGAGAAAAGAACTGATGTCTTGACAATACTGAATCTTCCTACCTGTGGATGTGGGATATAATCTCTCTCCATGTATTGAGTTAGTTGATTTCTTTAGTCAGAGTTTTATGCTTCTCTTCATGTAGATCTTGTACGCATTTTGTTAAATTTATACTTATTTTAGGAGATGCTAATGTAAATGCACTGGTAATAGCAAACACCCTCTTCCAACAACATAAGAGAAGGCTCTACACATGGACACCACCAGGTGGTCAACACTGAAATCATACTGATTGTATTCTTTGCAGCCAAAGATGGAGAAACTCTATACAGTCAACAAAAACAAGACTGGGAGCTGACTGTGGCTCAGACCATGAACTCCTTATTGCCAAATTCAGACTGAAATTGAAGAAAGTAGGGAAAACCACTAGACTATTCAGGTATGACCTAAATCAAATCCCTTATGATCATACAGTGGAAGTGAGAAATAGATTTAAGGGCCTAGATGTGATAGATAGAGTGCCTGAAAAACTGTGGATGGAGGTTCATGACATTGTACAAGACACAGGGATCAGAACCATCCCCATGGAAAAAAAATGCAAAAAAGCAAAATGGCTGTCTGAGGAGGCCTTACAAATAGCTGTGAAAAGAAGAGAAGCGAAAAGCAGAGGAGAAAAGAAAAGATATAAGCATCTGAATGCAGAGTTCCAAAGAATAGCAAGAAGAGATAAGAAAGCCTTCCTCAGTGATCAATGCAAAGAAATAAAGGAAAACAACAGAATGGGAAAGACTAGAGATCTCTTTAAGAAAATTAGAGATACCAAGGGAACATTTCGTGCAAAGATGGGCTCAATAAAGGACAGAAATGGTAGGGACCTACCAGAAGCAGAAGATATTAAGAAGAGGCGGCAAGAATACCCTGAAGAACTGTACAAAAAAGATCTTCATGACCAAGATAATCATGATGGTGTGATCACTAATCTAGAGCCAGACATCCTGGAATGTGAAGTCAAGTGGGCCTTAGAAAGAGAGCATCACTACAAACAAAGCTAGTGGAGGTGATGGAATTCCAGTTGAGCTGTTTCAGATCCTGAAAGATGATGCTGTGAAAGTGTTGCACTCAATATGCCAGCAAATTTGGAAAACTCAGCAGTGGCCACAGGACTGAAAAAGGTCAATCTTCATTCCAATCCCAAAGAAAGGCAATGCCAAAGAATGCTCAAACTACCGCAAAATTGCACTCATTTCACACACCAGTAAAGTAATGCTCAAAATTCTTCAAGCCAGGCTTCAGCAATATGTGAACTGTGAACTTCCTGATGTTCAAGCTGGTTTTAGAAAAGGCAGAGGAACCAGATATCAAATTGCCAGCATCCGCTGGATCATTGAAAAAGCAAGAGAGTTCCAAAAACATATCTATTTCTGTTTCATTGACTATGCCAAAGCCTTTGACTGCGTGGATCACCACAAACTGTGGAAAATTCTGAAAGAGATGGGAATACCAGACCACCTGACCTGCCTCTTGAGAAACCTATATGCAGGTCAGGAAGCAACAGTTAGAACAGAACATGGAACAACAGACAGGTTCCAAATTGGAAAAGGAGTCCTTCAAGGCTGTATATTGTCACCCTGCTTATTTAACTTATATGCAGAGTACATCATGAGAAACTCAGGGCTGGAAAATCACAAGTTGAAATCAAGATTGCTGGGAGAAATATCAATAACCTCAGATATGCAGATGACACCACCCTTATGGCAGAAAGTGAAGAGGAACTAAAAAGCCTCTTGCTGAAAGTGACAGAGGAGAGTGAAAAAGTTGGCTTAAAGCTCAACATTCAGAAAACTAAGATCACGGCATCCGGTCCCTTCACTTCATGGGAAATAAATGGGGAAACAGTGTCAGACTTTATTTTGGGGGGCTCCAAAATCACTGCAGATGGTGAATGCAGCCATGAAATTAAAAGATGCTTACTCCTTGGAAGAAAAGTTATGACCAACCTAGATAGCATACTAAAAAGCAGAGATATTACTTTGTTCACAAAGATCCGTCTAGTCAAGGCTATGGTTTTTCCAGTGGTCATGTATGGATGTGATAATTGGACTGTGACGAAAGCTGAGTGCCGAAGAATTGATGCTTTTGAACTGTGGTGTTGGAGAAGACTCTTGAGAGTCCCTTGGACTGCAAGGAGATCCAACCAGTCTATTCTGAAGGAGTTCAGCCCTGGGATTTCTTTGGAAGGAATGATGCTAAAGCTGAAACTCCAGTACTTTGGCCACCTCATGCGAAGAGTTGACTCACTGGAAAAGACTCTGATGCTGGGAGGGATTGGGGGCAGGAGGAGAAGGGGACGACAGAGGATGAGATGGCTGGATGGCATCACTGACTTGATGGACGTGAATCTGAGTGAACTCCGGGAGTTGGTGATGGACAGGGAGGCCTGGCATGCTGCGATTCATGGGGTTGCAAAGAGTCGGACACGACTGAGCAACTGAACTGAACTGAATGTAAATGATATGTTTTTAAACTCCAATTATTCACTCCTGGCATACTAGAAAATAATTGACATTTGTGTATTAACTTTGTGTCTTACAACACTTCTATGGTCACATATTAGTTACAGGAGTTTTTTTGTTTATTCTTTCAGACTGTCTACAAAGATGATCATGTCCTATGGGAAGAAAGACAGTTGTATTTCTTCCTTTCAAATCTGTATACGTTTACTTCCTTTTGTTGTTCTATCGCATTTAGTTGGACTCCTCGTGAAATATTGAAAAGCAATTTTAAGAGGACACATGCTTGCCTTGTGCCTGATCTTAGTGGAAAAGCTTTGAATTTCTACCATTAATTATGATATTAGCTATGCTTTTTGGTAGTTTTTTTTTAAAAATCAACTTGAGGACATTCCTCTATCTTTCAAGTTCATGTAGGTTTGTTTTTTTTTTTAATCATGATTGGTTGTAGAATTTTGCCAAATGTTTTTTCTGCCCATGTTGATTTTTCTTCTTTAACCTGTTGATGTGATGGATTACATTAATTGGTTTTCTATTGCTGAAACAGCCCTGAATACCTGGGATAAGTCCTGCTCGGTCTTAATGTATAATTATTTCTATATATTGTTGGATTTGATTTGCTATTATGTTGTTGACAGTTTTTGCTCCTATGTTCAGGAGACATTTTAGTTTGTTTTCTTTTCTTGTAATGCCTTTTCTGGTGTTGGTATTAGGGCAGTGTTACCCTCAAAGAACTAGGGGGTATTGCCTCTCTATCTTCTGAAAGAGGTTGTAGAGAATTAGTATAATTTCTTCATTAATTGTTTGGAAAAGTTCACAGTGAGTCTATCTGGATATTGTACTTTCTGTATTGGTAGAATATTAACTATTGGTTCAATTTTTTTAAATAGATATAAATGTATTCAGATTATCTGTTTCTTTCTATATAAGTCTTGGTAGATTGTATCTTTCGATTTGAATTCTTCCTTCTCATCCTTTGTATCACTGTTATTAATCATTTTATTTCACTTATATATAAGAAAACATGCGTACATAAGAATACATCACTGAAAACATTTTTTATATTATTTTGAACTATTATCTGCTGGACTTATTACAAATAAGAAAAATAAAAGTTTTACACTTATCTTCACTTATCTCTTTTTCTCTTTAGTTATTAAATCATGTCTGACTCTTGCAACCCCATGGACTGTAGCCTGCCAGGCTCCTCTGTCCATGGGATTCTCCAGGCAAGAATACTGGAGTGGTTGCCATTTTCTTCTCAAGGGGATCTTCCTGACCCAGGAATCAAACCCAGGACCCCTGCATTGCAGGCAGATTCTTTACCAACTGAGCTATGAGGGGAGCCCATCTTTACTTATGCCTTCTCTGAAGCTCATCCTTTCTTTATCTGAGATCTGAGTTTCTGAACTTTATTATTCTTTTTTCTCTAAAGAACTTCTTTTAACATTTCATTCAAGGCAGGTCTACTAGAACCATTTCCTCAGTATTTGTCTGATATAGTATTTTCTGTTTGCTTCTGAAGGATAACTGCAGGGTACAGAATTTTAGGTTGGTGGAGTTTTTTCTCTCAAGACTTTGAAATTCTTTTTATATGCCTTTCTTGTTTGCATGGTTTTGGAGGAGAAATAAGATATAATTATTTTCCTCCCCTATGGGTAAGGTTGCTAAAAAATCATCTCATATTTGATTTTCTATAGTTTGAAAATGACATATCTGGTTTATATTTTTTGGCATTTATCCTGCTCATTGTTCTCTTAGCTTTCTAGATCTGTGGTTTGGTGTCTGACATTAATTTGATAGAAATTCCTAGTCGTTACTTTAAAAAATATTTCATCTATTCCTTTGTCTCTTTCTTCTCTTTCTAGAATTCCCATTACCTGTATGTTACATCTTTTATAGTTCCACATCCTTGGGTATTCTGGAATTGTTTTTCAGTATTTTGCCCTTCACTTTTCAGTTTTGGTGTTTTCTATTGATATACCTTCAAGTCAGAAATTATTTCCTCAACTGTGTCCAACAAGCCAATCAAAGGCATTCTTTACTTCTGTTACTGTATTTCTGTTCTCTAAAATTTTTCTTTATGGATCTTTCTCAGAATTTACATCTCTCTGATTTACATTGCCCGTTTGTTCTTGCATGCTGTTTACTTTTTCCATTAAAGATCTTGGCATCTTAATTATAGTTGTCTTACATATCTAGTCTACCAACTCTGAAATCTCTGCCATGTCTGGTTCTGATACTTGCTCTGTCTCTTCCAAAAGTTTTTCTTTTTAATTTCAGTATGTCCTTTTTTTTTTTTTTTCTTCATAGTCAGAAAAGATGTACTGGATGAAAGAAGCTGCTATAAACAGGCCTTTAGTAATGTGATGGTAATATGTGAGGGAGAGAAAGCATTCTATGGCCCTATGGGCCTTAGGCTCTTAGTGAGTCTATGCCTCTGGACTCTGAACTTCAGGGGTGCTTTTCAGTCCCCCAACCCCTCATTGGCGGGACAGGATAGCTAGAGTGGCTGGAGTTGGGTATTTCCCTTCCCCCAGGTCAGCTGGGCTCTGATAATGCCCCAGCAGGTTAGACTCTGGTTTCTAGCTCCCCCTAAAAGCAGGCTTTCTTAAGATAAACAGAGTGCCCTGGCATATTTCAAATGGTTCCCTTTCCCCTCCCCATGCTGGAAGCACAAAAAATTTAATCTCTGATATCACTGTGAAAACCTAATTGAGCTCTTGAAGTAAAGCTCACAAAAGTGTGGGGGCCCTCAATCACTGGATCCCTTTGGAATTTTCTTCCCTCAGAATTGTCAATGCTGAGCCTCTTGTCAGGTAGAGTTCAGGTTTTTCTTACCATAAAGCTTGTTCCCAAGGAGATTTATTGCTGTGGATTTCTTTTCCAGCTGGCCACAATTCTTTGCATTTGCCTGTTGGTCTCTCCAATTATGAGGGCAGCAGTTTACCCTATGATCCCACCTCTCTGACAGATCTAAGATTTGTTGATTTTTCAGCTTTTTACTTAGTGTTAGGATGAAGAAAACTCTTCTAGCTTCTTATATGCTGGATCAAAAGAGGCATTCTAAAATAGAATTTAAAAAAATTCAAAGCCAGGGAGCAGCCTCTTTATATTATCATAACAAATTGTCTAATCAGCACTAATTCAATATATACTTATCCCAGGTATTTGAAATACCCTTTTATCACATAAAAACTTATCTATTAAGTGTAAATCTTTTCCATAAGTCTGTTGATCCCTAACTCTATACAAGACTGTCTTCTTGATTATAGTTTTATAACTAGCTCTGCAATTAGGTAGGAAATTTTCCAACTTTTCTATAATTTTTTTTTCTTGGTTGTACTTAGAATAGTTTTCTGAAGTATCCCATTTGGTTTGGTTGAAATTGCATAGAATTTATATATCAAATCAGATATATTTTATGTTAATGAGTCTTTCCATCCAAGAACATGGTGTGTATCTCCATTTAGTTAAGTCTTTTTATAGCTTTCAATATTATATTTACAAACTATAAATATACTACTTATTTTCTGCTATATTTGTTCCTACATTTTTAAAGTTTATGTTGCCATTATGAAAAGAATTTTTGCTACATTTCTTATTTAGTAATTCTTAGGGTACTGGAAGAGTATTAATGTCTAGTGTTACAAGTATACAGCAATCTTGTTGAATTTGTTAATTCTAATTGATTGTCTATAGATGCTGTAGAGTTTCCTGAACTCTAAGACAGAAGGTAATTTTATGTCATTCTTTCCCATTATTAGATATAGTATTTCTTGTTCTTGTGTTATTCCACTGGCCTCAGTACTATGTTGAATAGAAGCAGTGACAATGGGCATCCTTGTCTTACATCTTACCTTAGTGAAAATACTTTCAAAATTTCACCATTAAACAATCTATGAGCTGCACAGTTTTGATAGATATACTTTAAAAGCTAATTTGCCCAGATTTTTCTCATCATAAATGGCTAATTATAGTAAATGCTTTTATATGTCTGATCCCCTGGAATAGGAAATGGCAACCTGCCAGGGTCCAGCCCTGGTCGATCCAGGGAATTTGAAGGGGAGATGGAGTTGGCGTCCTAGGAAAAAGCTATTTAATTAGAAATATAAAAAGAGATTAGAAAAGAATAGTGTAGTAGGAAAATTAGTGGAGAAAAAGAGGCTGAATAACTTGGTTTACGTGGAATACCAATAAAACCTCGAGACAAGAGGTTTGGACCACCTACATAGGTCACCGGCGCCCACTTGAACAGTGGAGAGTGCCCCGCCTTGGGCTCCCTCTCACATGGGTCTTAGAAGCCAGGGCAAAATTAGGAGGCTTGGTGAGCATCCACGCTCCAGATGGGAATTCAGCCAGAAGGGGAAAGAAAGAATGACACGGGGGAATCAGTCTTTCCAGAAACTGATCCGTTTTCTTTGTTTTTCAGGTTCGCTTATATACTTTTTGTTATACATAGGGATGAATAGAGTCATGTGGGGTCAGCAGACCTGACCTTTATCAAAATCAGGTGTTTCATATAAATGTATACTAAGGTCTTAGGGGTTTTACATCATCTTATGGCCATGAGGCCTGCTGACATTTTTTGGCTCTTTCTGATAACAGTCAGTCAACCAGAAAACTTATTTTTTCCAGTGGTGATTTTTTTCTTAAACCAGGTGCCACCCTCCGAAGGTACCAGGTAAAGTTCATTCCTATAGGGTGAGGGTGTAATGGGTTACAATTAAGAAAGGAATTTACTTAGCCTAAGGTTTAACATGATTAATATCAAAGGTTAATACTTATTTCTCCTATATGCTAGTTATATTCATTATAAGGGCAGAGAATATGGAGACTTGGCAGCAAATATTGCCCCAACAAATGAAAACCCTTCACCAATATAATTCCTAATCAACCCACTATATTATACTAATAATTTTCTAACTTCTCAAAAGAATCTGTATTTAGAAAGTTTAAGGCATCTCGTGCCTCTCACGGTTGGGAGGCTGTGAACAATCACATGTGGCTGGACGAACCTGTTCAGGCAGGCTAGAGAACCTTCAGAGGAGTTTGTAAGTTGAAGCACTCCTGTCACGTCCAGGAATTTTTATGGACTGGAGCTACAAGTTAACTCCTTCTCCGAGAGAGGTGGTGGGGGACAACCCCCCCGTAAAGTCAGAGGTATAGGTGAGAGCATAAAACAGTAAAGTAGGCAGACTCTGGTTTTGGGGGGTAGATGCTCAGGAACAGGGGGTCTCCTGAGGCTCAATCCTGCCTTTGTGTATGCCAAACCTCCTTCCTCATGACCTTTGCCACAGGTGGAGTTCCTCACACTTGCTCCCAGCATCACCCACTCCAGTATTTTTTCCTGGAGAATCCCATGGATGCAGGAGCCTGGTGGGCTACAGTTCGGGGGCTCACAAACAGTTGCACATGACTGAAGTGACTGAACACAATACAATCATGGAACTTTTCTCTTTCCATTATTTTATATACAGCTTTAATTAACAGATTTGTTTCTTATTTGGTGGTGCCCTTCCACTCCTGGGCTTCCCTTGTGACTCAGACGGTAAAGCATCTGCCTGCAATGCGGGAGATCTGGGTTAGATTCCCGGGTCGGGAAGATCCCCTGGAGAAGGAAATGGCAATGCATTCCAGTACTCTTGTCTGGAAAATTCCATAGATGGAGGAGCCTGGTAGGTGACAGTCCATGGCATCGCAAAGAGTCAGACACAGCTGAGCAACTTCACTCACTTCCACTCCTAGAATAAACTGCATTTGGTCTCTTCCACTGTCTTCATCTAGTTTGGATTCAGTTCAGTTCAGTTCATTCACTAGTCGTGTCTGACTCCTTGCAACCCCATGAATCACAGCACGCCAGGCCTCCCTGTCCATCACCAATTCCGAGTTCACACAAACTCATGGCCATCGAGTCGGTGATGCCATCCAGCCATCTCATCCTCTGTCGTCCCCTTCTCCTCCTGCCTCCAATCCCTCTCAGCATCAGGGTCTTTTCAAATGAGTCAACTCTTCCCATGAGGTGGCCAAAGCATTGGAGTTTCAGCTTTAGCATTAATCTTTCCAGTGAACACTCAGGACTGATCTCCTTTAGGATGGACTGGTTACATGTTGATTTCAAAAAAATAAATAAATAAATAAACTCAAATTCCAACTGCTATAACAACTAGTAGATGATCATTAAATACTTCTTAAATACTCTTGAATAAAACTATTAACAGGTAAATGAATGAATTGTATGTTTTGGAATAAATTATTTCCTTCTGTGGACAAAAAAAAAAAAAAAATAGGATGGACTGGTTGGAACTCCTTGCAGTCCAAGGGACTCTCAGGAGTCTTCTCAAACACCACAGTTCAAAAGTATTAATTCTTCAGTGCTCAGCATTCTCCACAGTCCAACTCTCACATCCATGCATGACTACTGGAAAAACCATAGCCTTAACTAGATGGGCATTTGTTGGCAAAGTAATGTCTCTGCTTTTGAATATGCTATCTAGGTTGGTCATAACTTTCCTTCCAAGGAGTAAGAGTCTTTTAATTTCATGGCTGCAGTCACTATCTGCAGTGATTTTGGAGCCCCCAAAAATAAAGTCTGACACTGTTTCCCCATCTATTTCCCATGAAGTGATGGGACCGGATGCCACGATCTTCGTTTTCTGAATGTTGAGCTTTAGGCCAACTTTTTCACTCTCCTCTTTCACTTTCATCAAGAGGCTTTTTAGTTCCTCTTCACTTTCTGCCATAAGGGTGGTGTCATCTGCATATCTGAGGTTATTGATATTTCTCCTGGCAATCTTAATTCCAGCTTGTGTTCCTCCACCCCAGCGTTTCTCATGATGTACTCTGCATATAAGTTAAATAAGCAAAGTGACAATATACAGCCTTGATGTACTCCTTTTCCAATTTGGAACCAGTCTGTTGTTCCATGTCCAGTTCTAACTATTGCTTCCTAGTTTGGATTACAAGTTTGTATTATTCTTACAGGCATGAGTTGGGTAGCTTTCTTTTCTATTATTTGAAGTACTGTGTTTGGGGAAAGAGAGGAAGAGAGAAAGCAGGAAAATTTAGCACTCAAAAACTTGATAAAAACATATTTGTAAACCTCTCTGGACCTGTTGTTTTTTCAGAAGTTAGTAATGGTAGATATGAAAGAATTTTGATATCCAATTTGTTTTCTTTTTTTAAAGATTATACGTCACCATTTATTTTCTAAGTCTATCTTGTGAGAACTCAGAAAGCTTACTAAAAAAAGGAAGCAAAACCCACAGATATTACAGAAGTTCAAATGGTATTTTGTAGTGTCTGGGATACCCACTTATATAACACAGAAACGGCCTGTAAACATGAGTCCTTTATTGTGACATATTGGTGATATGGGAATTTGGGTAATTATGGTGATGGGGGGCACATTACCTGTAAGCTAAAAGTTAGGTTTTGATTTAGTTTTGTTTATTTACTGTTACACATTAGCAAAATTACAGACATAATTATCAATATATATATATTACAACATTTCTTCTACTAAATACTTAAATAAGTGATTTCATACAGACTTAAGCTTTTCTTATATGAAACCTAGAAAGAGCTCAATCCTTCCTGGTGAAGAAGCCTGAAGCCACTGTAGCCAGGAGCAAGCTACTTCTTTCACTATCATTATTATCCTCAAAACGATAAAAATTGCTGCTGTTTTTGCATTTAACTAAAGCTGGCAGTGTGAATAGACAGTAGTAAATTAGATGATTGCTTACAGATGTAAGGAAACTCACTCTTTCTGGAAAATTGAAAACATCAACAACTTCAAACCTAGGCCACCCAACAGACTCCACAATCAATTGCTGGAGAAATGATAAGTTTTACTTTATCTAGCACCACAATCTTTAAAAAAATAAATACTCCAAATGTAAATAGCTAAAACATTAAAGTCCCTTGAAATCTAAGACCCTAAGCAATGTTTATCAAAGCATGTTCCAGGAATTATCCCCATCAACACATTTGAATGAGTATTAAAAATGCAGATTTCTTGGCCTGTATCCCCTCCCCCATCCATGAAATCAGAAACTGTTGAGAGCTGCCAAGATTCTGCATTTTAATGTTTCTGTGAATATTTACCTTGCCACTCCTTTCCAGTAATTTTTGTACACAGCAAGGCATGAGAAAATCTTGCCTAAAGCATGTTTAATCAGTTAATCACCATCATCGACTGCTTCACTGGAGATATTTTAGAAAGCCTGAAGTCCTACCTTCAAAAAGCTTTATTCTTTATTTTTTAAAAAGAGTTGGTTATATCTTACAGACTTTTTATTTCATAAAATTTGTATTCTGAGCATACATTGAGATAATTATATAAATATAATTGATGTGTTTATGTGGAATAATTTTTTATTTCTCTTTTGAACCTTTTATTTTCGTAAAAAGTATGTAAGCAAGCAGGCTTCCCAGGTTGTGTAGTGGTAAAGAATCTACCTGCCAAAGCAGGAGATCCAAGAGATGCTGGCTTAATCCCTGGGTCAAGAACATCTCCTGGAATAGGAAATGGCAACCCACTTCAGGATTCTTGCCTGAAAAATTCAATGAACAGAGGGGCCTGGTGGGCTACAGTCCATGGAGTCTGAAAGAGTTGGACACAACTGAGCATTTCATAATTTGATTTCATAAAGTGAAACAATTGTATTTTTTTTTCTTTGGGGAATATCAGCTAAAGCAAGACTATATGATGTATGTTTTATGGGAAACCAAGAGAGGTTTTAATAGAAAATGTTAACAAATGAAGAAAGAGTAATAAAGTTTACTTCAAAATCACCAAGAAAAATTTAAGAGTGAAACTATAGGAAGCCTTACAATTTAATTTATTGATAAAACACTTTAAAAGGACAAATAATTAAGGTGGATGAAAACAAGGTAGAATGGTTAGTTATTAAAGTATCTTGATAAAGGGATGACATGATTGAAGTAATGAATCTCAGGATTGTTTCAACAGTCATCTCAGATTAAAGGAAAGACAGACAAATGATGGGGAAGATGGTGGGAGATGGTTTAGTCAAAACAAACATTGCCCAACTTGCCATAGACATTCATTCATTCAGTTATAGTTATTTAGTTATGCTGATGACTTTCTAAGTTCTCTAATTTATGAACATTTTATTCTTTTCCCCAAAGGGAATCTCTTAGTTATAGCATTTGTTAGCTACTTTGGAGCCAAGCTTCACAGGCCAAAAATAATTGGAGCTGGGTGCCTGATCATGGGAGTTGGAACATTGCTCATTGCAACGCCTCATTTCTTCATGGAGCAGTAAGTCTAATGCAAATATCTTTTTCTTATGTTAACCAACAACTGTATTGCCTCTCTTTTAATGAATACAATTAACTATTTTAATTTGAGAAAATAATTCCTGGCCATTACAATAACCATGATAGTTTGTATCATGATAACCATGATAATTTACATCTGATTTTATTACATGCACTTTGGGCAAAATTTCAAAATGTTTACAATTTTGCTTATGATTTAATAAACTGTAAAAAAATGTCTTTCAATATACCACTATGTATGGATGTCAACGTTATTTAAGGGAAATTTTCACAAACATGCCTTCATTCAAATAATTTAATACAGCTGTGGAGGCAATGTTCTAAGTAAAAAAAAAGTAATAAGCATCAAATGAGTGTTGAATGGGTAATAAAAGAATGCTACAGACAATATGCTGGATCATGGTAAAATTGACTGGTAGATCATTGACGGAGGGATACATTACCAACTGAAATAACTATTCAAGATTCAAGTATTATCTCACAGAACTTTCTCAACAGAAGTGGAGTGTTTGTATTCTGCAAACTTGAAGTTTCCTGTTGATACTTTTGTTAGTAATTTTATTAGTACTTGCATACAACTTTAGTAGTTCCAAAGATTCCATCATATCATCTTCATAACAACCCATGAGGCAGGAGAGCACAGCTTTTCCTTTTTTTTCTTAGTTTAAAGCTAAGGACCATACCTAGAGAGTCTGGTGACCTTCTCAAGTTTAGGTGTTTTGTAATTTACAGAACTCGATCCTTAAAACAGGCATTCTGATATCTTCTTCATTCATATACATACTGCCTCTCTTCTCTGTGGTTGCCCATTGCCTACTGAGCCAAGTGACAAGCAAGAGGTTTTAAAGCAAGAGAATATTTTAGGAAATTATGTCTCAGATATATTTTTGATGACTTCCCACTCTAGACCACCATACCATGACATTTCAAAGCTGGAGAGATTTACAAATGATCTGCGTGTGTGCTAAGTTGCTTCAGTCATGTCTGAATCTTTGTGACTCTATAGACTAGCTTGCCAGGGTCCTCTGCCCATGAGATTCTCTAGGCAAGAATACTGGAGTGGGTTGTCATGACCTCCTCCAGGAGATCTTCCTGATCCAGGGACTGAACCCATGTCTTTCACATTTCCTGCCTTGGCAGGCAGGTTCTTTACCACTAGTGTCACCTGAGAAGCCCACAAATGATCTGGTCCAAACTTTTTCTTGGATTCCCAGGTCACTTATATAAGTATAGTCTGATTTTGGTATCTATATCCAATCTATAAAAACAGCTCACAGAATCCTTTGTGTAGAATCTTTCCTACCTATTTGCATGGTTTCTGTGATCCCTTTGTCTTTGCATGGCTTCAAGATTTCTGCCTATTCTTTAGACACATATCTGACCTCCTTTCCACAGGGCAGAAATGTCCTTACATCACTGAGATTCTACAAAGGTATTATCTGCAGCCAGTGGGTAAGGAGGAGGAAAGGGAGAGGGCTGAGGAAATAGTCTGTAATCCCAATAACCCCTGCTTGATCCATTTCTGTGTTATCTATTCTAGTCATTGAATCTCCATGCAGCTATTTGCTCAGAGGGGGAAAAAAAGAGTCCCACTAAAAATATTAAAACATTTGAAAGCAGTTACAGAAACTAGATAAATCCTTGACCCTTGATCTAACTCATTCGGAAGGGCATCAGTAGCTCAGAAGAAATGTGACCTTGGGCATATTACCTAGCCTTCCTAGACCTCAGTTTATGCACCTTAAAATACATATTATAGGTAATAAAACAATAGTTAGCCTGTAATATTGTTGAAGATATTCAGTGAGATGACACAGGTAAAATGCTTAGCTAACAGCTGTGTCATTCTAGTTGTGTTTTGTTATCAATCCTCTTTAGATAATTAAGCCACCTGGTTTTAACCAGAGATGGCAACGATTTATCTTAAAGGTGTTGCACTCAGATTAAGAATAGTGTCGCTTCAGTTCAGTGCTGTTCAGTTGCTCAGTCATCTCTGACTCTTTGCGACCCCATGAAATGCAGCATGCCAGGCCTCCCTACCCATCACCAACTCCCAGAGTACACCCAAACCCATGTCCATTGTGTCGGTGATGCCATCCAACCATCTCATCCTCTGTTGTACCCTTCTACTCCCACCCTCAATCTTTCCCAGCATTAGGGTCTTTTCAAATGAGTCACCTCTTCGCATCAGGTGGCCAAAGTATTGAAGTTTCAGCTTCAACATCAGTCCTTCCAATGAACACCCAGGATTGATCTCCTTTAGGATGGACTGGTTGGATCTCCTTGCTGTCCAAGGGACTCTCAAGGGTCTTCTCCAACACCACAGTTCAAAAGTATCAATTCTTCGGTGCTCAGCTTTCTTTATGGTCCAACTCTCACATCCATACATGACTACTGGAAAAACCATAGCCTTGACTAGATGGACCTTTGTTGGCAAAGTAATGTCTCTGCTTTTGAATATGCTTTCTAGGTTGGTCATAACTTTCCTTCCAAGGAGCAAGAGTCTTTTAATTTCATGGCTACAGTCACCATCTGCAGTGATTTTGGAGCCCCAAAATATAAAGTCAGCCACTGTTTCCACTGTTTCACCATCTATTTCCCATGAAGTGATGGGACCAGATGCCATGATCTTAGTTTTCTGAATGTTGAACTTTAAGCCAACTTTTTCACTCTCCTCTTTCACTTTCATCAAGAGGCTCTTTAGTTCTTCTTCACATTCTGCATTAAGGGTGGTGGCATCTGCATATCTGAGGTTATTGATATTTCTCCCGGAGATCTTTATTCTAGCTTGTGCTTCTTCCAGCCCAGCGTTTCTCATGATGTACTCTGCATATAAGTTAAATAAACAGGGTGACAATATACAGCCTTGACGTACTCCTTTTCCTATTTGGAACCAGTCCATTGTTCCATGTCTGGCCCTAATTCTTGCTTCTTGAACTGCATACAGATTTCGCAGGAGGCAGGTCAGGATGGTATTCCCATCTCTTTCAGAATTTTCCACAGTTTATTGTGATCCACACAGTCAAAGACTTTGGCATAGTCAACAAAGCAGAAGTAGATGTTTTCCTGGAACTCTCTTGCGTTTCCCATGATCCAGTGGATGTTGGCAATTTGATCTCTGGTTCCTCTGTCTTTTCTAAAACCCGCTTGAACAATCTGGAATTTCATGGTTCACATATTGCTGAAGCATGGCTCGGAGAATTTTGAGCATTACTTTACTAGCGTGTGAGATGAGTGCAATTGTGCGGTAGTTTGAGCATTCTTTGGCATTGCCTTTCTTTGGGATTGGAATGAAAACTGACCTTTTCCAGTCCTGTGGCCACTGCTGAGTGTCCCTTCAAGTTAATGACAAATATACTAATACAAGAAAATCAGAAGGAAAAGTATATCTAAGAAGCCAATCAGGCTCGTGCTTAAAAATAAAGATGAATTCTTATCAACCACCTTTAGATGTAGAAAGATACATTTGTTCATTTATTATTTAGTGTCTGCCAATTGCCTGGTGGGTTTTTCTGGTGGCTCAGATGGTACCATGACAGACAATGGAGAAAAATCAAAAAGAAAGAAAACAAAAATACCCTCCCCCAAACACACACACACAATTCTTTCCCTCATGAAATTTACTTTCTACTGAGGATTATTATCATTTCTTTCCAACTTTTCACAGCATTAGTCAAATTGGACACTTGTTCAAAATGTTAATTTTTGTTCTTTCAATGATGACTATACTCTGCTTGGCAGAAATTCCCTTGATGTCAATAAAACATAATATTAATTATAGATATCAATTATTAAGGGCCTACTTCCAACAGACTGTGTTCAGTTTTATGTGTGTTAGCTTACCTGACTCATGAATTTGATAAATATATATTGGTCACTGTTCTAGGTAACAGGAATAGAGTAGTGACAAAAACCTCTGCTGTCACGGATCTTATTAGAAAGAGAGAGAGAGTAAACAAACAGATAAATAGTGACATATGCTGGAAATGTTAAGTGCCATAGAGAAAAATAACCCAGGGAAGACACATAAGAGTACATGAGGGCTTGCAGTTTAAAGCAGCGTTGTCAGGGGATTATTTACCAAGATGATGACTTTTCGGAAAGGCTGAAAGAGATGAGTGCCAACAGACATCTGGGGAAGAAGATTCCAGGCTAGATGAACAGTGACTGTTTCTATAGCAGGAGGATGGAGTCAGGCATGATGTCTGCTGCAGGGGCGAGCAAGAGGAAAGTGGGTTTGGGGGTGGTGGAGGTGGTAGAGAAGGAGACTTCAAGTTGATTCTCAAACCGTGATGGACATTTAAATTGCCTGAAGCTCTTGACAAAATGTAGATTCTGAGCCAGTAGTTCTGGGTGGGTGGTTGAGATTCAGCTGGTGCTACACCTTTATAGACCCCACAACACAGGTAATAGGTCACCAATTATTGCAAGGATGATACCTCCTCAGAATGGGATGAGAAGCCAGGTGAGAGATTTGAACAGAATGACACAATCTGACATATTTTTAAAAGGATCTAGTACCTACTGCTCAGGAAAATAACTCTGGTGGAGCCAATATGAGAGCAAAGAGATTATTTAGAGGGCCACTCTGCAACTTCATGAATCAGAATCAAGAGCATGTCAGTGGGGCTGGAAGTTAGGACAGAACTAAAATCCCAGATTTAAAAGATTTTAAACCTATATGCAGGTCAGGAAGCAACAGTTAGAACTGGACATGGAACAACAGACTGGTTCCAAATAGGAAAAGGAGTATATTAAGGCTGTATATTGTCACCCTGCTTATTTAACTTATATGCAGAGTACATCATGAGAAATGCTGGGCTGGAAGAAGCACAAGCTGGAATTAAGATTGCTGGGGGAAATATCAATAAACTCAGACATGCAGATGACACCACCCTTATGGCAGAAAGTGAGGAACTAAGAGCCTCTTGGTGAAAGTGAAAGAGAAGAGTGAAAAAGTTGGCTTAAGCTCAACATTCAGAAAACTAAGATCATGGCATCTGGTCCCATCACTTCATGGGAAATAGATGGGGAAACAGTGCAAACAGTGGCTGACTTTATTTTTATGGGCTCCAAAATCACTGCAGATGGTGACTACAGCCACAAAATTAAAAGACTCTTGCTCCTTGGAAGGAAAGTTAAGACCAAACTAGACAGCATGTTAAAAAACAGAGATGTCACTTTGCCAACAAAGGCCCATACAGTCAAAACTATGGTTTTTCAGTAGTCATGTATGGTTATGAGAGTTGGACTATAAGGAGGGCTGAGCACAGAAGAATTGATGCTTTTGAACTGTGGTTTTGGAGAAGACTCTTGAAAGTCCCTTGGACAGCAAGGAGATCCAACCAGTCCATCCTAGGGGAATTTGGTCCTGGATGTTCATTGGAAGGACTGATGTTAAAGCTGAAACTTCAATACTTTGGCCACCTGATGGAAAGAGCTAACTCATTTGAAAGACCCTGATGTTGGGAAAGATTGAAGGCAGGAGCAGAAGGGGACGACAGAGGATGAGATGGTTAGATGGCATCACCAACTCAATGAATATGAGTTTGGATAAACTCCAGGAGTTGGTGATGGACAGGGAGGCCTGGCGTGCTGTATTTCGTGGTGTCGCAATGAGTCGGACACAACTGAGTGACTGAACTGAATACCACTGGCCCCCTGTTCAAGCACTTCTTTGTTTACTTAAACAATAGAGCCTAAATAAGCACAGACCACACCTATAGCCCCCATCTTATAACTAAGAAAACTGAAATTTGAAAAGGTTGTTATTATAGTATTTAGTGACAAAAGTGGCACTTACATAAAATTCTATTTATTCAAGATCTAAATAATTTTATATGCAGCAGTTGCCTTCTGATAGATTAAACAGAAAGCTCAAATAACCAAAACTTTCAAATTACTACCTAATTGCTATTGATAGTCATTTTAAGAGCATTAGGTTTTATATTGGGTTAGTCAAAAAGTCCATTAGGGTTTTTCTGTAAACATCTCATGGAAAAACTCAAATGTACTTTTGGCCAACCCAATAATAATTCCTGGTATCTCTGGAATTATATTAAAGAAAGAAAATTATATTTACCATGATTTTAATGCTAAATGTTCTCCTCTGTAGCTAATAATCTTTAAAATTTATTGTCATTAAATAGTTTTTTTTAATTTTTCTGAGGTTTATTATAAAAATATTCAGACATATAAAAAAGAACTTAAAAGAATTGCACAGGAACATCCATACACCCAACACCTGAGATGTTACTTGTCTTTGTAACTTAGGAAACCTATTTTGGTCAAGGATTCATTTGATAAAAGTGCCAAAACTATGAACCTTTTCCCTTAAATACATATATACAAAAATATTTTTATTTTTCCAGCAGGGTTCATAGACCCATTGACGTGTAGGTTATGCAACACTGATATGCACTGTCACTCAGTCATATCCGACTTTTTGCAACCCCATGGACTGTAGCCCACCAGGCTTCTCTGTCCACAGGATTCTCCAGGCAAGAATACTGGAGTGGATTGCCATGCCCTCCTCTAGCAGATTTTCCCAACCCAGGGATTGAACCAAGGTCTCCCGCATTGCAGATGGATTTTTTACCATCTGAACCACCAGGGAAGCCCTGACATAAGATAAGCCATTTACAAATCTGAATATGTTAACAAGTCAATACATCTTGACCTTATTGTGTTAAATAGCTATTACTATTTTTAACATTACTATGATGATTAGCCTTTAGCCACATAATGCCTGAACAAAATGAGAATCAAGGTGATGTGATTCCTTTCATCAGTTACCTCTGCCCTGAACGGTGCTTGTGGAGCAGAAAAATTGACTTCTGAAGGGTAATTTGAGAATGAGTATGGTGCTATGACAAACCTAGATAGCATATGAAAAAGCAGACATCACTTTGTCAACAAAGGCCCATATAGTCAAAGCTATGGTTTTTCAGTAGTCATGTACGGATGTGAGAGTTGGACCATAAGGAAAGCTGAGTGCTGAAGAATTGATGCCTTTGAATTGTGGTGCTGGAGAAGACTCTTGAGAGTCCCTTGGACTGCAAGGAGATCAAACTAGTCAATCCTAAAGGAAATCAACCCTAGATATTCATTGGAAGGACTGATGCTGAAGTTGAAGCTCCAGTACTTTGGCCATCTGATGAGAAGTGGTGACTCACTGGAAAAGATTCTGATGCTGGGAAAGATTGAAGGCAAAAGGAGAAGAGGGTGGCAGAGGAAGAGATGGTTAGATAGTATCACTGAGTCAATGGACATGAATTTGAGCAAACTCCAGGAGACAGTGAAGGATAGAAAAGCTTAGCATGCTACAGTCCATGGGATTGCAAAGAGCTGGACACAACTTAGCAACTGAACAAAACAATAATGGTGCTGGGGAGCTGTAGATGGAATGATCACAGTCCTACCATGTGGCATTGGCTCCTCGATCCAGCTGCCATAGTAACCTTATAAACAGAGAACACTAGAAATAACTTAGAGCCAGAATAATAAAATGAAGACTAGGATACTGTCTGGATAAAGGGTTCAAAAAGCCTAAGTATCATTCTCAGTTCTCTAGAATCAACATTCCAGGTGTTCTACTAAATTTACAACTCCAAGTATAGACATTAATTGTTATTTATTGTTTTCAGAGATAAGCATGATGTTATGGAATGTTTGATATTTTTTCACCAACAGAGTAGGTGATTTATAGTTATTATTTTATATTAAAATGAGCCTCTCCAAATCATTCTTTTATTGTCTTTCATGACACTGGGCAGTTGGTTCAGATATAGTGTAATAAATGTGAAGCAGATATTCTAGCACTCTCTTCAGAAAACTGTACTGTTAAATGCTGGTTTGATTTAGTGATATAGATTCAGAGAGAGCTGTAGATTCATACAGGTATCCTAGTGAGTCAAGTAGTATACTTATAATGTTTTTCATATGATGCTAAGAAAATGTTCTTTTTATACAGGTACAAATATGAAAGGTATTCTCCTGCCTCCAATTCCACTCTCAGTATCTCTCCATGTCTCCTGGATTCAAACAATTCATTACCAATTCCAGCTGTGGAAAAATCACAATCCAAAATAAATAATGGTAAGATGATTACTTTTTACTTGAGTAAACAAGTTATTTTTAGTCTTTATGGGTGATTTAGCATGTGGTATATGATTTTTACTGTCAAAAGCTTTACTAATTAAATTGAGATATTATAGTGCCGTTAAAAAAAATCATAGAATATAAAGCTGAAGCTCCAATACTTTGGCCCCCTGATGTGAAGAGTCAACTCATTGGAAAAGACCCTGATGCTAGGAAAGAATGAGGGCAGGAGAAGGGGGGCAACAGAGGATGAGGTGGTTGGATGGCACCATCAACTCAATGGACATGAGTTTGAGCAAACCCTGGGAGATAGTGAAGGCCAGGGAAGACTGGTGTGCTGCAGTTCATGGCATCGCAAAAAATCAGACACAACTTAGTGATTGAACAACAAAAACAAAAGCAGTATATCATGAGATCTTAAGAAAATACTCAGAAAATCAAATATTATAGAAAGATGGTGCATTAATTGCTGATGACTGGGAAAATTTACAGCAGTTCTAAATAATGTGTACTGTGAAACAGGGTAAAACAAGTTTAACATGTACAAATCTCATATAAAGTAAATTTATTTTTTCCCCAAACACAGTTTAATTTTTGTGTTCAGCCCCTTTTCATCAAAATGGCAAAAGCGTGATGTCAATTTGTCCCTAATCTCTACCCACATTCCTAGGGGTAGCTTACATTCTAAGGAGCTTACATAATTTCCCTTTAGGGGGAAATTGTGGGAGGGTAGGTCTTGGTATTATCAGTCCTCTGTCAGTCTAAATATTTAAAATCCTCCTGGCCACAGTGTTTGTTCATACACGTCATCTCGGGGTCATCTTATGTCCACATTTGTGTCCTTTACAGCATAGCAGCTCTCTTTGATGCAAAAGTGACCATCATGGAAACATGAAATAATTCTAGTTTCCACCCAAGTTAGGGTTCAGGGAATTTTGTTAGCATATCCAGAGTTCCATGTGGCTGACCCACATTGCACAGCAAGGCTATGTGTGGGCCATGCTTGGGAGCATGGGAACCATCTCTTCTGTGTTATTCTAGGCATTGGAAGCCCTGTGAAGAGGCAGGGGCAAGGATGCTTAGCAATACCACATTTCATCCTTGGGCTCTTGCTACCTCCCTGGCTCTACCTATCCGTGGTGGCACAGGTTTCCTTACTCATGGAGTCCATGAATCTACCCACAGGTCTTCGCCATGTCTCTGGGATGCTGCACTGGTGGACACTCAAATCCTCTCTCCCCACAGACCTTCAGCATCAATAGGCTCAACCCTTCCTCTCCACTACCCTCATCTCTCTCCTACTCCTAGGCTGCAGAATCCGCTTCTATAGAGGCAGTGTGGAAGCCCTTCTTTTACATACTTACTATCTATCTAAATCTTTCATCTATACCATAAAACCATTTTACTCCCCTGACATCCTCACTGATGCTTTCCTTTGAGATGTCCTTTTTCTGGCAAATGACTCTGACTCTGAATGAGTCAGACTCAGAGAGGCTTGACTCTGAATGAAAGCAAGGATAGGAAAATTGAAAAAAATACTGAAATATGAGGAGAAAAATGGGGGTGGTCATATACACGTAAAAAGTTTATCCTATCCTGCTGTATGAAAAGAAGGCATTTTAGAAGAAAAGGAAAGCATGAAAGTAGGCAATAGATACATTAGGGAGAACATATATAAATCAATGAATGAAAACAGAGGGATTGTTTATTTAAGAATATAATGGATATTTGGACCATTAAAAAAAAAAAAAAAACTGAGTGCCAAATAATTGATACTTTTGAACTCTGGTGCTGAAGAAGACTCTTGAGAGTCCACTGGACAGCAGGGAGACCAAACCAGTCAATTCTAAAAGATATCAACTCTGGATGTTCACTGGAAGAGGATAAAATGGCATCACCAACTCAATGGACATGAGTTTGAGCAAACTCTGAGAGATAATGAAGGAAAGGGAAGCCTGGTATGCTGCAGTCCACAGGATTGCAGAGTCAGACATGACTTAGCCACTAAACAACAAACGTTTAATTCAGTTTAATTCAGATCCACAAAAAGAAGCAAGGAGACAGACTAAAGGATTTAGACTTTGGTCTGTACATAAGGTACAGTCATTGAAGATATTTTGGGTTTGGTTTTGACACTCAAGGGAGAGACATGTTATAAATGACAATGGGTGTGTGTTTCTGTGCTGTCGTTTCCAACTCTTTGTGACTTCATGGACTGTCGTCTGCCAGGATCCTCTGCCTTGGAATTTTCCAGGCAAGAACACTGGAGTGGGCTGCCATTTGCTTCTCCAGGGGATCGTCCTCAAAAGCAATCAAACCTGCATCTCTTGTGTCACCTGCATTGGCAAGCAGTTTCCCTATCATTGTGCCACCCAGGAAGCCCAGAAGTGACAATACAACTAATATCTAAACCTTTCATATTAAAAAGAGAAATGTAGGCTTAAGTGGTGGGGGGTGGAATTTTTTAATGTAATGATACAAATTATTAGGCAGGTTCAGAATATAAGTCTCATAAATCAATGCTTTTCTTTCCTTTAAATGAAATCCTGTTCGCTTAAAGTCATAGATATATAGAAACCTTAGATACAGTGGACATAAGCATATCCTAAAGTGGTTAGCGGGGCAAATAGAGGACTCATCTCAAAAATGCTCTGCATGCAAACCCCATTTCCTGCAAATATTTTAGAGCAGAACTGTCTACCAGAACTTCTGTAGTGATGGGAATGTTCTATATCTATACTGTCCACTGGTGGCTCAGACAGTAAAGAATCTACCTGGAATGCAGGAGACCCAGGTTTGATCCCTGGATCAGCAAGATCCCCTGGAGGAGAGCATGGCTACCCACTCCAGTATTGTTGCCTGGAGGATCCCACGGACAGATGAGCCTGACAGGCTACAGCTCATCGGTTGCAAAAAGTTGGACATAACTGAGTGACTAACACATACATACACACATAGTAACTATTAGCCCCACGTGACTATTGCATACTTAAAATATAGCCAGTGAGACTGAGGAATTGAATTTTTAATTTCATGTAATTTTAATTAATAAATTCCAGTGGCCACCTGTGACTTGTGGCCACCATAATGGAAAGCCCAGAGCTAAAGTGTCTACACGTATCTACGAGGCTCCTCTATCAACAACAATAGAATCCCTTAAAGTCAGGGCTGAAATTGACACTGGAATCAATGTTGAAAAAGGAGTCCCACTGTATTTTGGGGAGTGAAATAAAAATCCAGAGAAGTTAAGTGAAATATCCCTGGTCACTTGGCTACATTTCTAGGAGAGGCAAAATCAGAACTAAACGTCACATGATTACACAGTAATCTTTTCTGTCACAAAGTCTGATTCATCCACACAAAAGCATTCACCCAAGTTCTTAATAACCCACACTTCACTTTCAAAAATTACTTTAAAGTGACTAGAAGAGAAAATATCTCCTACCTCATAAGATTCTTAGGATAATTTGATTTGAAAATGTCTGCAAACCACTTAGCTCAGTGCTTGCCAGAAAGGGAGCTTCCAGAAGTGGTGATTGTTGGAGGTAGTTAATATTGTCACTTTTGTTAAAGTCACTTAACTGTTTTTAATTACGATATGGGGAGTAATTATTCTCCTTAACATGATCATACTAAGACATGACTTTTATGAAAGCATTTAAAATTTTTAGCTTTGACTTTCCATCAGAAGCTTCTCTCTTTTTAGAATTGTTGTACCACTAAAGCATGAAAGTGTCAGTCCCTCAGTCATATCTGACTCTTTGCAACCCCATGTAGCCTTCTGGACTCCACTGTGCATGAAATTCTCCTAGCAAGGATACTGGAGTGGAGAGCCATTCCCTACACCAGGGCATCTTCCAGACTCATGGATTGAACCTGGGTCTCCTGCATTGCATTACAGGCAGATCCTTCACTATCTGAGCCACCAAGTATGGTTTTTAAGTTTTATATGAATTTGTTTCTGAAATTTGAGCCCTTAATACATCTGTTCACTATCAAACAATTTTAGTTTAGGCAATGCTGCTAAAATTTGAAGTATCACCCATATAAAATTTGAAATTCAGATAAACCTTCAGTTCAGTTCAGTTGCTCAGTCGTGTCCGTCTCTTTGCGACCCCATGAATCGCAGCACGCCAGGCCTCCCTGTCCATCACCAACTCCCGGAGTTCACTCAGACTTGTATCCTTCGAGTCCGTAATGCCATCCAGCCATCTCATCCTCTGTTGTTCCTTCTTCTCCTGCCCCCAATCCCTCCCAGCATCAAAGTATTTTCCAATGAGTCAACTCTCTGCATGAGGTGGCCAAAGTACTGGAGTTTCAGCTTTAGCATCATTCCCTCCAAAGAAATCCCAGGGCTGATCTCCTTCAGAATGGACTGGTTGGATCTCCTTGCAGTCCAAGGGACTACTCAAGAGTCTTCTCCAACACCACAGTTCAAAACCTTGGTCACCAATAAAACTGCAGGTGTTTTCTGTTGCAAAATAGAAAGTTTAAAGATTAAGGCAAGAAACGTCTTTGTTCAAATTTTTCTATTTTTGCCCCAGATTGGATATTGTATGTTACTGAAGTCTAGGAATTCAAATAATACAGTAGTAATATGAAATAAAAAGAAAGAAAATAAGAAATAAGAACAATAGATTTCCTTGGTCAGTTTCTGGAGGATTTACACTACCTAAAATATCTTGCTCCAACTCCTATCAATCAATTTATTGCTGATTTCACTCCTGCATTCTCATGCATCCTTAGGACAACTTGTAGATATACAGAATAAATGTTTAACTTCAACAGTGATTGAATTTCAATCCTCTTGTTTGCTTTCCTTTTAAGAATGTCAAGTTGATGCCAGCTCCTCCATGTGGGTTTACGTCTTCCTGGGAAACCTTCTTCGTGGATTTGGAGAAACTCCCATCCAGCCTCTAGGCATTGCCTACCTTGATGATTTTGCTAGCCAGGACAATGCGGCTTTCTATATTGGTAATTCCCACCTCATTCATCTTCCTGGGGTGCAGGATACCTGGTTTTCTCAACTCTATTCTCAACTAAATAGGATGTGGAAGATTTTATATTTCATATCTAACTCCTCTATTCAGATCACACTTTTCTGAAGTTCACACTGAGGGTTTGTATAGTGAAGAAACTTCAGTTAAAAGGACCTATTGCATTAGGGAAAGAATATCGGATTAAAAGAAATTATCTGTGAGCTCAACTTCTGTAATGTATGACCTGTATCTTTATGGATACAGAAGGACAAGAGCCAGGCCTGAGCCACTCTTTTCTAGAATAGGTCCCAGTGCATAGAATAGTGGCTAAAATCACAAAAACAAAAATAGGTGTTTTCGGTCATTCAGTCACGTACAACTCTTTTCCACCCCATGGACTATATCCCACCAGACTCCTCTGTCTTGGGCTTTTCCAGACAAGAATACTGGAGTGGGTTGCCATTTCCTCCTCCAGGGGATCTTTCTGACCCAAAACAAAAATATAGCAATCCAAAGCCAGGTGAATCAAAGCAGCATTTGAGTGCCTCTTACATTCTGAAAGCTAAATTTGTTCTCTGTTTCATACATTAGTCTTGGTTTCTGGGGGTTCTGATCTTCTGAGGGTTTCACCTTCAGAGACAGAAGGACAAGATTTAAATTCATTAAGGCAGTGGGGTGGGGGGCAGGTGGCATTGTGCCTGAATGGAGGAGCTTGGTGGGCCCCAGTCCATGGGGTCACAAAGAGTCGGATATGATGAGCAATTTCACTCACTTAGCTATAGCTAGGTATAGTTCTGTCCTGGCTAGTCACACGGAATTCCAGAGGGTTCTGATGACAGCCAAGTATGCTATATGTAGTTAAAAACAGGGCACCTGTTCTAATGAAGCTGCAGCACAGATCAGGATGTAGAACAGAAGCTCCATCACATGTGCTAGGCCATTACTCTGGGGACCAGAAGAAAGATTGTAGCCAGGAGATGCATATAGATGTCATCGTGTCCCTGTCCTGTCCAGGAGCTCAGAGGCTGCTCTTCTCCTTTGCCCTCTTTTCTATTCTGTAAAAGATCTGGTATGAGTTTCCCAGGTGGCTCAGTGTTAAGGAATTTGCTTGCCAACGCAGGAGCCACAGGAGATGTGGGTTTGATCCCAGGTTCAGGAAGATTCTCTGGAGGAAGAAATGGCAACGCACTCCAGTATTTTGGCATAGGAAATCCTATGGACAGAGAAGCCTGGTGGGCTACAGTCCATGGGGTCATAAAAGAGTTGGATATGACTTAGTGACTGAACAACAATAACAAAACTAAGGTCTAGAAAGTTTAAGAAAAGTGCCAAAGACCACAAGACTGAGCCCTAAGCTCAGATGTGGTTCTTCTTCCTCTGCGCAGTGTGACACTGTGGGGGCCCGCTGCTCAGCTGGACTGTTTGGTATGTCCTTCCTCCACCTACAGCCCATGGGGTCACAGAGAGTCGACACTACTGAGCATACATGCATAGACGCAACTGCCATTTACTCCTCCAGTTAATCTCTCAGGGATATGCACAATATGGTCTGTGATGAAATAAAAGGCAGATGGGTGATATTTTGCAAGGAAGAGCAGACTTGCTGGTTACTAGAAATGATGTCATTGAGGAGATCTGCTCCAGCTACCTGGAGCTGCCCAGGTGGGTCAGGGGCATTGCAGAGTGCACCTCTCCCCTCTCTCAAGCCAAGCTCCTTTGCTTGAGCTGCATAGTTACTGTGTTCACAGGTGGTCCCCTGGAAGCTCTAAACACAAGCTCTTTCCCATTAAGATGGAAGAAATAAATTTTAATGTCAAAACAAGTCTTATGGTCAATTAAACAACTGACCGTAAAAGGTTTTCGAAAGACTGTCAGAACAGTATAATTCTGATTTTTATCACCAGGGGGAATCCAATCCAAATTTTAGGGGAGTAAAATTTGTTCCATTCGCCAAAATTAGCTGAATCTTAGTGTTGTTTTCTTACTAAAATGTAATTAATGCCTTAAAGATGCTCATTCTTTTTCCAACACTGAGAAGAAGTTATTTCCGGATTCAGTGAGGTTGAAAAGTTGACAAATTAAGCACACTTAAGGGAAGAGTTGATGAAATATTTTCAGTGACTAACTGGATCTCATGCATGTTTCCTGTTTAAGCATTTATTAATTTATAAGAGCAAAGAAATGGTACTTTTGTATTTTGCAGGATGTGTGCAGACGGTTGCAATTATAGGACCAATCTTTGGCTTCCTGTTAGGCTCGTTATGTGCCAAACTGTATGTTGACACTGGCTTTGTAAATCTAGGTAAGGACGTTTATTTCTATTCATTCATTTATTTTAGTTACTGTAATTTTTAATGGGAATAGTGTCCAAAATATCAAATTGGTTTTTTTTTAACAAAATGATAGGATGGTAGTCTTTCATAAAATGAAAATAATCCTTGAAAACTTATTACTGATACAATTATCACACACCCTAATAAATGGAACATGAAAAATAGGTGGTGATTATAACCAGATGACCCATAGTTTGTTAATCAGTTGTATCATTTTCCACTTCTGGTTTCCCAGTTTAAAGGCATTCAAGCTTAGTTAAGACTAACAACTGTGGCTTCTTGTTGGCTTCAGGTGAATCAACATTTACTACAGGCACATCAATTAATAACATATTTCTGGACTTTCCAAAAAGGCCAACGATTGAAAGTCTCTGGCAAATAAAATTCCTTTCTTTAATGTACAAATCTTTTTTAGTTGAAGGAACTTTATAGTGAGACTAACTTTCCTTCTGGAGGAATGCTTGTGGAGAGAATAAGTAAGGACTTCATCTCGCCAGAGCTGTTAATTTGTTTCTTTCTTTATAAGATGTAGGCCGTAGACATAGACAGAAATTTTGTTTTTCTGAAGAATTCCTAGAAAGCAGTTAAAACCAAGAAAACAAAATTTATTTTTAAAAATTTTGGAATTGCCTCGTCACTAGCGTATGTTACAAATGATTATTATGTTACAATAGAATGCAAAACACTTGCGCTAGCTGTTCCTTTTTTAATCAAATAACCAGAATAGGCATTCCAGGAATTTTGTTTGTTCATTTATTACTCCTCAAATTTATTTCATGTCTACTCTAACCCAAGTGATGTTCTACCAAAGTGAGCAAAATAGTTGATTCCTTGACTTCATGACATTTAAAATCTGATCGTGGCAACTGATATAGATAAGAAAGGGTTGGCATGATGAGAGGTACAGAGGAAAATTGTGAAAAGGAAGCCTTGAACATGCAGTGATAAACTAAATCAAACATTTCACTGAGTATAACATAGTGCCGATCAAGCTTAATTGTCAAAGGATTCCCATAGAGTGTAGTAGAGTTAGAGTATAATAGAATGTTTCACACATTCTTATATATATATTTTTTAAAACTGTATTTGCTTAAAATACATTTGTCAATGCTTACATTTCAAATAAGAAACAGTATTAAAAGTTTTATAATGAATAAATATTGATGTTTTAATTATTAAAACATATACAAATCTTGTATCAGACCTAGAATATCTCTGAAATATCACTAATCATCATTTAACAAATAACATTCTGAGTGGCTCAGATTAGATTTGGATGAGAGCATATAGGGTCTTTTTCTTTCAGCAAAATCCTAGACATTCAGTGTGTAAATCAGATGAAAATGGCACTCATGTGGAGAGGCAGCAGAAGGTTTTAAACCCTCCCAAGTCTTTCTCACATGTTGCTTTCCTCCTGTCATAGGTCCCTCTGCAGAAGCCCAGAGCAGAGTGAGAACCCCTTCCAGACTCTAGATTCTATACTTTTAATCTAAGGAATGAAAGAGAAATAATTTTGCTCTGAAGACATCTTCTTTCCTTTAATAAGCAAGATCATAATAATGTGCAGTTCAGTTCAGTTGCTCAGTCGTGTCTGACTCTTGTGACCCCATGAATTCCAGCACGCCAGGACTCCCTGTCCGTCACCACCTCCCGGAGTTCAACCAAACCCATGTCCATGGAGTCGGTGATGCCAACCAACCATCTCATCCTCTGTCATCCCCTTCTCCTCCTGCCCTCAATCTTTCCCAACATCAGGGTCTTTTCAAATGAGTCAGCTCTTCACATCAGGTGGTCAAAGTATTGGAGTTTCAACTTCAGCATCAATCCTTCCAATGAAAACATAGGACTGATTTCCTTTATGATGGACTGGTTGGATCTCCTTGCAGTCCAAGGGACTCTCAAGAGTCTTTTCCAACACAGTTCAAAAGCATCAATTCTTCAGCGCTCAGCTTTCTTTACAGTCCAACTCTCACATCCATACATGACCACTAGAAAAACCATAGCCTTGACTAGATGGACCTTTGTTGACAAAGTAATGTCTCTGCTTTTGAATATGCTTTCTAGGTTGGTCATAACTTTCCTTCCAAGGAGTAAGAGTCTTTTAATTTCATGGCTGCAATCACCATCTGCCATGAATTTGGAGCCCAGAAAAATAAAGTTAACCACTGTTTCCACTGTTTCCCCATCTATTTGCCATGAAGTGATGGGACCAGATGCCATGGTCTTAGTTCTCTGAATGTTGAGTTTTAAGCCAATTTTTTCACTCTCCTCTTTCACCTTCATCAAGAGGCTCTTTAGTTCTTCACGTTCTGCCATAAGGGTGGTGTTATCTGCATATCTGAGGTTATTGATATTTCTCCTGGCAATCTTGATTCCAGCTTGTGCTTCCTCCAGCCCAGCATTTCTCATGATGTACTCTGCATAGAAGTTAAATAAGCAGGGTGACAATATACAGACTTGACGTATTCCTTTTCCTATTTGGAACCAGTCTGTTCCATGTCCAGTTCTAACTGTTGCTTCCTGACTTGCATACAGGTTTCTCAAGAGGTAGGTCAGGTGGTCTGGTATTCCCATCTCTTTCAGAATTTTCCACAGTATATTGTGATCCACACAGTCAAAGGCTTTGGCATAGTCAATAAAGCAGAAATAGATGCTTTTCTGGAACTCTCTTGCTTTTTCCATGGCAATTTGATCTCTGGTTCCTCTGCCTTTTCTAAAAGCAGCTTGAACATCTGGAAGTTCATGGTTCATGTACTGTTGAAGCCTGACTTGGAGAATTTTAAGCATTACTTTACTGACGTGTGAAATGAGTGCAACTGTGTGGTAGTTTGAGCATTCTTTGGCACTGTCTTTCTTTGGGGTTGGAATGAAAACTGACCTTTTCCAATCCTGTGGCCACTGCTGAGTTTTCCAAATTTGCTGGCATATTGAGTGCAGCACTTTCACAGCATCATCTTTCAGGATTTGAAATAGCTCCACTGGAATTCCATCACCTCTACTAGCTTTGTTTGTAGTGATGCTTCCGAAGGCCCATTTGACTTCACATTCCAAGATGTCTGGCTCTAGGTGAGTGATCACACCATCGTGATTATCTTGGTCATGAAGATCTTTTTTGCACAGTTCTTCTGTGTACTCTTGCCACCTCTTCTTAATCTTTTCTGCTTCTGTTAGGTCCCTACCATTTCCATCTTTTATTGAGCCCATTTTTACGTGAAATGTTCCCTTGGTATCTTAAATTTTCTTGAAGAGATCTCTAGTCTTTCCCATTCCGTTGTTTTCCTCTATTTCTCTGCACTGATCTTGAGGAAGGCTATCTTATCTCTCCTTGCCAATCTTTGGAACTCTGCATTCAAAAAGGTATATCTTTCCTTTTCTCCTTTGCTTTTTGCTTCTCTTCTTTACACAGCTATTTGTAAGGCCTCCTCAGATAGCCATTTTGCTTTTGCATTTCTTTTTCTTGGGGATGGTCTTGATTCCTGTCTCCTATACAATGTCATGAACCTCCATCCATAGTTCATCAGGCACATGTTCAGATTATTTAAAAAGTTGTCATGTATGAATTGTGTATTTTTATGATGTGATAGAGCTAATGCTAGGATTTTTTAAGAGGCTTGTTTAATATACTAGCTTTGCTGTATATGTTCTCTAGCCACTCTGTCTCTTTTTCAGATCATATAACCATCACCCCAAAGGACCCACAGTGGGTGGGTGCCTGGTGGCTTGGCTATCTCATAGCAGGAAGCATCACTCTTCTGGCAGCTGTGCCTTTCTGGTGTTTACCAAGGACTCTTCCAAGACCCAGGAGCAGAGAGGACTCCAGTTCCTCCTCTGAGAAATCTAAGTTTATTATGGATGATCTCACAGACTACCAAACACCTCCTGGAGAAAAAGCAAAAATCATGGAAATGGCAAGAGGTAAGCCCAATTGTCTTTGGTTGTGAAGCACTTTCCATATTTCTGTTGAAATTTTAGAGGTGATCTATATACAATACTTCTCTCTCCACTTCATGTGTTCAGAAAAAAAAATTTGAGAAACTGTACAGGAAGTAGGGCTTCTCATGTGGCACAGTGGTAAAGAATTTGTCTGCCAATGAAGGGGACGGAGGACACATCAGAGTTCGATCCCTGGATCAGTAAGCTCCCCTAGAGGCAGAAATGGCAACTCACTCCAGTATTCTTGACTGGGAAATTCCATGGACAGAGGAGCCTGTTGGGCTACAGGTCATAAGGTTGCAAAGAGTTGGATGCAACTGAGCACAGGAAGCAGAAATGAAGACTATTAAAAGTCTTTGCTGCCATCCCCACCCTTTTACCTCCTCCGTGTGGACCTTGCAAACAGCCCTCCCAGGAGGGTTGCTCCACATTAGTCTGTGTGGTCAGAAAAGTGAACCTTCAGGGCTTGTGGCCATTTGACAGATAACATCCACCCCCTTGAGAATGAGCACCACTGCATGTGTCCTACCAGTGATCAAAGGAGTGAGTGTAGGGCCAAAAGTCAGACATGTTCTAGTGAATTCCTTTCCTGCAGAAATGGGTGACCATGAGAAAGATTGGTCCCCTTCAACTGGCCCAGCAATGTTGACATTTACAGAAAATCTTCAAATTTCTATTTGGCTTGCATAAAAAGGAAGAAGAGAGAATGCCAAAGCTCATTGTATCAATAATTAACTGGAGAAAAGTTTCATATTCTCTTCTCTGCTTCCATGACCCAAGTTCAAAGGAGAGAGACCAGAAAACTCAAGTTTCTGATGTCTAGCCTATGACTTTCAGCTTGATGGGGAGGGAGTTTTCTTATACCTCATGTCTCTTACCACATCAGAGGAATCTGTTCTCATCTGACTGATTCTAATTTATAATCTAGATTTTATGCCTGTGGAAGTGAGCACCTAGGTCTGGATCTGAACCTGGCCAGATCTCAACTCTGTCTTGCGTCACTGGCTTAACATTCGGTGTGTGGGTGTTCCACTCTATAAACGCTCCTGGGAACCAGGACAACAGGACTCAACCGTTCAGCTCTGAGGCTATGGCTGCATCTTCCACCAAGTGTGACACTGTCTTTAATTACTCTATGCTATTTTTGTCTTGTAGATTTTCTGCCGTCACTGAAGAGTCTTTTTGGAAATCCAGTGTACTTCTTATATTTGTGTGCAAGCACCGTTCAGTTCAATTCTTTATTTGGCATGGTAACTTACAAACCGAAGTACATTGAGCAGCAGTATGGGCAGTCAGCCTCTAAGGCCAACTTTGTTATTGGTATGCTTCTCTGTGCTTTCTGCTTTCCAATAGGTATTATCAACTCTGTGTCTTATTGATCCTTAGTCGTAAGTTGTTCTGATATTTAGACTGAAAACAATTTATGACGTTTTAGAAAGTGAGTGAAAAAATCTGGCAGAATAAGATATTTAGAGAGTCTGTGGTACAACTTTGTAGCAAAAGTTATTTAGAACAGTGTGTGAGTGACCATGAGCATACCATGCAGAGTAAACATGCATTTTGTTAGGAGATTGTTAATACTGGCTATCTGTCTTTCAAGTGTAGCTGAAACCTCATAACAGTGCCTCTTCTACCTGAAGAGTTTCTAGGATTACAAAAGGTGAGTATTCAAACAGGTTAGAAGGTATGCATTGCAAAACAAAGTTTGTATTTGCTCAGGATTGAAAGACTTCTCTGACTCCTGGCATTTGGGGTTGTTTAAAGGGACTGTGTTTCTAGCACAGCCGAACAACCATTTAAGAGGAAGATATTCAAAGGCAAAGAAAAATATGAAAAGATGAATGAAGAAGAACCAGAATCTCCAAATACATAACCACGGTCCTGCAAGCAACTATATACTTTAAAACCTGGACTGTGTGCTTAGTTGCTCAGTTGTGTCTGACTCTTTGAGACCTATGGACTGTAGCCCACCAGGCACTTCTGTCCATGGGGATTTTCCAGGCAAGAATACTGGAATGGGTTGCCATGCTCTCCTCCAGGGGATCTTCCCAACCCAGGGATCAAACCCAGCTCTCCCAAATTTCAGGTGGATTCTTTACCAGCTGAGCCAACAGGGATGCCCAAGAATACTGGAATGGGTAGCCTATCCCCTTTCCAGGAGATCTTCCTGACCCGGGAATCGAACTGGGGTCTTCTACATTGCAGCTGGATTCTTTACCATCTGAGCTACCAGGGAAACCCCAAAGTCCATGAAGATGTCATTTAATGCTTGCAAAGAGTCAGACACAACTGAGCAACTAACATAAGCATGAGATAACTAGGATAATTTCCTGAGTGGTATGATTTTACATTAGGAAGTGTAGGATACAGCAGGGTAAGGGAAGTGGGTAAATTATTTGACATCCCTAACACTTAATTAGAAAGGTGAAAACAAATGCACCACTGGGTTAAAATAAAGATGAGAAAAGACATGTGAAATGGATTGGAAATGCACATAACTCTCATTCAACATATGCTTTCTCCCTTTCTTCATTTCTTTCCCACCCCTGGCTCTTTTCTCCTACAGCTTTTTCCTTTGGGTTGTGGGAGAATGACCCTTTCTGTGATAAAACATGAGAAAGGCCCAAAGAAGACACATTTCCATTCTACTCTCAGAGAAACATTTGATATGACATGGATGAAAGAATAAATAGGAATTTCTCTAACGTGTTCAAGGGCCAACTGATCCAGTGACAATTTATTTTACTGTGTTTTCATATGTTGGTCACATTCTTTCTAAAGTCTAGAAATACTATCTCCTTATATTAATGACTTTCATTTTACAAATAAATGAAAGAAAGATAAAGATGTTTCAGATTCAGGGACTAGATAGTATATTTCAAAATGATTGTGCTTTATTTTTTTAATGGTATGAGCTTTAAAAAAATTTTCCATTGCAACTTCTACTGAAAGAAATTTGACTAGCAGGTGAATCTTTCATTTAAGGCTTTTTTTTTAATCACTGTGAAGTTACATGGACATGATCTCTTCTTCCTCTTCTTATAACTCAGACTGCAATTATTTAATTATTTTGCTTAATTTCTTGAAATTTTTTGATTAAATAAAATAGTAACTAGTAGACAAGATATAACAATACTGACTATAATTGACAAAAATGATTATCATTCTCAATTTTTGGAGATGTTAAATACGGAAAAATTAAAATAATCATTTGAGAAAAAATAATTAGAAAGCTTTATTTTGTGGCTAAGCTAGAATAGCAAATTTGGAATAGTGATATTATCATGTGTTCTAGAAATAAGTTACATTAAAAACTTGTGAGGTGATGGAAAACTATCTTAATTTGTGAGGAGGAAAAACTGTTATTATGCCCAAGAAGGATGGCTATGTTTACTTGTCTGCACCCAACAGATATATGAAAGTGTAGATTTTTACTTACATTTTTCTCTCTTTATAAAATTCACATCTTAATATTTTGTCTTCTAATATTAGAGTGATGTTGTGAAGGTCCATAATGTAACCAGAACTTTTACTTATCTGGGGAAAATCTCTAAAAATATCCTAAAGTACTAAAGAGCCTCATGATGAGGGTGAAGGAGGAGAGTGAAAAACATAGCTTAAAACTAAATAATAATTAAAAAAAACTAAGAACATGGCATCCAGTCCCATCACTTCATAGCAAATAGGGAAAACATGGAAGCAGCGACAGATTTCCTTTTATTGGGCTCTAAAATTACTTCAGATGGTTACTTCAGCCACAAAATTAGAAGATGATCACTTTTGGCAGGAAAGCTATGACAAACCTATACAGTGTGTTAAAATGCCAAGGCATCACTTTGCCAACAAAGGTCCGTACCATCAAGGCTATGGTCTTTCCAGTAGTCACGTACGAAAGTAAGAGCTGGACCACCAAAGAATTAATACTTTTGAACTGCAGTGCTAGAGAAGACTCTTGAGAGTCTCTTGGAGAGCAAGAAGATCAAACCAGCCAATCTTAAAGGAAATCAACCCTGAATATTCTTTAGAAGGGCTGATGTTGAACCTCCAATGCTTTAGCCACCTGATGCAAACAACTGACTCATTAGGAAAGACCCTGATGCTGAGAAAGATTGAAGACAGCAGGAAAGAGGGAGACAGAGAACAAAATGGTTGAATGGCATCATCAATTCATCGGACATGAACTTGGGCAAACTCTGGGAGACAGTAAGGGACAGAGAAGCCTGGCGTGCTGCAGTCCATGGTCGCAAAGAGTCGGACACAATTTGGTGACTGAACAACAACAAGCTCAGCCTGCCTGATATTTGGAAAAACATAAATGTTGAATTCAAGAAAAAATACATAAAATAAATTGAAACAAATTACAGATGCCAACATAAATTATGGCTAATATTTCCATCTGAAATATTCAGATGGTAAACATTTTAAGAGCAGCACAGTTTATGATGTGAGTGGAAAAAGTGTGCAATGAAGAAATCATACTGAAATTTCTACCTCATTAAATGGCTCAAAAATACCTAAGATGAAAGAAAAGAAGCTTTGGGAGGTGAGAAGTGCACCTCATCTACTTTTCAGGAACTTTGCCACTAAACTGGCCCTGCGTGGATGACGTACAGATCCTAGGGAACTTGAAAGGGCAACCAAATTGACGACATATTTGAAAAATCCTACTAATCTTTTTTTGAATCATGTCATAATTTAGTCATCCTCAAACTGAGAAAGATATTCTGGAGAAATGGCTTTTATGCACATTTTAATAAAAATCCACCTATGTAAGAAACAAAGGATTCTACCAGGAGCATAGTTCTTCCCTTGAAGGTTTGATTGAAGGGTGAGAGGTATGAACAAATAAGCTAATAGGCAATTGTGATAAGTACCAAGGCTGCCTCTAGGACCCCACAAAAGAGCTTCAGACTGAGGAAGAAAGGGGGTTCTGATGACCAAGTCATGCACCCTGGTATCAGATACATCCTCTGGAGGCATGATATGGTTGGTAGAGGATTTGATAGGTGCTCTAATTAGGGGAAACCCAGAATACCTTGGTGGAGGAGGAAATGGCAACCCACTCCAGTATTCTTACCTGGGAAATCTCAGGAACAGAGGAGCCTAGTGGACTGCAGTCAACGGGGTCACAAAGAGTCAGACACAACTGATCATGCATGCATGCAGAGTACTCTAGATGAACAAGCATAACCTTGGAGTCAGAAAGAATTATCTGGGAGATGATGCTATCTGAATTAAGAGCAAAAAGATAGGGAGGTGTTTAAAGAAGAACGCACAAGAACAGGGATGGAGATTGGGGAGGACACTGTGTCAAAGATAGCAAGTATTCTTGAGCAGAGAGACCTACAAGCAAGAGAACACATTAAATCCTCTGCAAGTTTCAAGAGAACACAAGCCTCTAAAAAAGAGGTCAGTCTAGAGGGGATATTCCTGATTATTAACAATCCGTTCTGAGGGAGAAATATCCCTAGAATTCCTTTATTCTCAGGCTATTCTAAGCCAGATGGAGTGCTGGGAAGTCAGTGGAATTTAGCACAACATGTTGCTCAGGCCAAAGAGTGTATTTTGTACCATTGTTTCTGATGTCCCAGGCAGGATGGGTACTTTACAAAATAAATTTCTTTTTTATTAAAGTATAGTTGATTTTTAATATTGTGTTAGTTTCAGAGATTCTACAGCACAGAGATTCAGTTATACATTATATATATATATTCTTCAGATTCTATTTCCCTATAGGTTATTATAAAATATTGAATATAGTTCCCTATGCTATACACTAGGTCTTGATTATCTATTTTATATATAGGAGTACATATATATTAATCCCAATCTCCTAATTTACCCCTCCCCCACTTTCCTTTTCCCTGTGGTAACCATAAATTAGTTTATATGTCTGTGAGCTTGTTTTGGAAATAAGTTCATTTGTATATTTTTTTTTAATTCCACATACAAGTGATATTGAATGATATTTATCTTTCTCTGTCTGGTTTACTTCATTTAGTGTGATAATCTCTAGGTCCATCCACGTTACTGCAAATGGCATTATTTTGTTCTTTTTGATGGTTGAGTAATAGTATTTCATTTCATTCATGAGTAATTTTATTTCATTCGTGAGTAATAGTATTTCATGCTGGGAGAAATATCAATAACCTCAGATATGCAGATGACACCACCCTTATGGCAGAAAGTGAAGAAGAACTAAAGAGCTTCTTGATGAAAGTGAAAGTGGAGAGTGAAAAACTTGGCTTAAAGCGCAACATTCAGAAAAGTAAGATCATGGCATCCAGTCCCATCACTTCATGGCAAATAGATGGGGAAACAGTGGAAACAATGGCTGATTTTATTTTGGGGGGCTCCAAAATCACTACAGATGGTAATTGCAGCCATGAAATTAAAAGACACTTACTCCTTGGAAGGAAAGTTATGACCAACCTAGACAGCATATTCAAAAGCAGAGACATTACTTTGTCACCAAAGGTCCATCTAGTCAAGGCTATGGTTTTTCCAGTAGTCACATACGGATGTGAGAGTTGGACTATAAAGAAAGCTGAGTGCCGAAGAATTGATGCGTTTGAACTGCGGTGTTGGAGAAGACTCTTGAGAGTCCCTTGGACTGCAAGTAGATCCAACCAGCCCATCCTAAAGGAGATCAGTCCTGGGTGTTCATTGGAAGGACTGATGTTGAAGCTGAAACTCCAGTACTTTGGCCACCTAATGTGAAGAGCTGACTCATTTGAAAAGACCCTGATGCTGGGAAAGATTGAGGGCAGGAGGAGAAGGGGACGACAGAGGATGAGATGGTTGTATGACATCACTAACACAATGAACATGGGTTTGGGTGGACTCTGGGAGTTGGTGGATGGACAGGGAAGCCTGGTGTGCTGCAATTCACAGGGTCACAAAAAGTCAGACACGACTGAGTGACTGAACTGAACTGAATAGTATTTCATGGATTTTTTCTTTGTGTGTGTACATATGTATGTGTGTATATATATATATTTTATATCACATCTTTATATATTTATCCACTGATAGACAATTAGCTTGCTTCCATTTCTTGGCCATTGTAAATGGTGCTGCAGTGTATACTGGGGAGCAATGTATCTTTTAAAATTATGGTTTTCTCTGGATATATGCCCAGGAGTAGGGTCATATGGTAGATCCATTTTTAGATTTTAAGGAACCTATATATTGTTCTCCATCTTCCAGTTTACATTCTCGCCAACAGGGTAGGAGAGGTCCCTTTTCTCCACACCCCACTCCCCAGCATTTGTTATTTGATAATGGTCATTCTGACCAGTGTGAGGTGATACCTCATAGTTTTGGTTTTCATTTCTCTAGTAGTTAGTGATGTGGAGCATATTTTCATGTGCTTTTTGGTCATCTGTATGTCTTCTTTAGAGAAATGTCTACTTAGACCTTCTGCTCATTTTCTGATTGGGTTGTTTAGAGGTTTGTTTGTTTGTTTGTTTGTTTTTAATATTGAGCTGTATGAGCTGTTTGTCATAAAAAGTAAAGTGAAAGTAGCTTGGTCGTGTCCGACTCTTTGCGATCCATGGAATTCTCCAGGCCAGAATACTGGAGTGGGTAGCCTTTCCCTTCTCCAGGGGATCTTCCCAACCCAGGGATCAAACCTAGGTCTCCTACATTGCAGGCAGAGTCTTTACCAGCTGAGCTACAAGTGAAGCCCATTTGTCATAAGAAAGAATGAAATTTTGCCATTTGCAGCAACATAGATAAACTTGGAGGACATCATGCTAAAAAAGTGAAACCAGACAGAAAGACAAATATTGTATGATATCACTTATCTGTGGAATCTAAAAACTATAACAAAGTAGTGAATAAAATAAAAAAGAAGCAGACTCACAGATACAGAGAACCAACCAGTGGTTACCAGTGGGGAGAGGGAAGGAGATAGGAGCAATATAGAGATGCTGCTGCTGCTGCTGCTGCTAAGTCGCTTCAGTCGTGTCCGACTCTGTGTGACCCCATAGATGGCAGCCCAACAGGCTCCTCTGTCCCTGGGATTCTCCAGGCAAGAACACTGGAGTGGGTTGCCATTTCCTTCTCCAATGCATGAAAGTGAAAAGGGAAAGTGAAGTTGCTCAGTCGTGTCCGACTCTTAGCGACCCAATGGACTGTAGCCTTCCAGGCTCCTCTGTCCATGGGATTCTCCAGGCAAGAGTGCTAGAGTGGATTGCCATTGCCTTCTCCAAATATTGGACTTCCCTGGTGGCTCAGAGGTTAAAGTGTCTGCCTGGAATGCAGGAGACTGGGGTTCGATCCCTGGGTTGGGAAGATCCCCTGGAGAAGGAAATGGCAATGCACTCCAGTACTCTTCCCTGGAGAATCCCATGGAGGGAGGAGCCTCGTAGGCTACAGTCCATGGGGTTGCAAAGAGTCGGACACGACTGAGCGACTACACTTTCACTTTCACTTTCTCCAAATATAGAGATAAGGGATTTTTTAAAAGGGAGGTTATTATGGGATTATCTAAAATCACATTGTGTGAACCTTTCAAAAACTGTAAAGCACTATAGAATTTAAATACTTTTTAATTCAAATAAATGAACTTTCAAGTTAAAATCATCAACATCATCATCAGCCAGTGCCTCTTAGCTGATGTTCAGCTCTTCAGGAGCCCAGTGCACTATCTCTGCCATTTGCACATCCACAAACCTCAGTTCAGCTGAAGAAGCAAAAATGAACTTCTCTTCTTTTTTCAGTTTCACTAATTTCATGATCATGCCCCCTTCAAGGTGGGTTAATTTCTAATGTGATCAGTTTAATGCTAATTTAATGCATAGTCATTAACAGATGAAACAAAATATCCTTTTTAAAATCATCTATCAATACATGATGAAAACACTTTTTAAAATAATATAATAGCTAACCAAGTATCACTATATATCTGATGTTTTAGACTCTATGAAACCTAGTTAAGTGACTAGATATATAAATCAGAAAATAAAGAAAGAAAGGAGAGGAAGAAAGGAAGTTACTTTGCATCTATTATCACTGTATGTCAGTATTCTTAATTTTTTAACACAAATTTCAGTGTGAGTCAGAAAAGGATACTTGTAATTATTGTTTACCTCAGCAGATGCTGGCCAAAGTTATACAAATTTCAGTCCTTTTATTACATGAAAGAAATGTGTTATCTCAAAATCTCAAGATACATCAGTATTTGATGAGTAGACAATATGAGAAATAGATTCTAATTCACAGAGAAGTTTAGCATCGGGTACCTGATTACCTTCCCTACAGTTATTTACCAATTCACAGTCTGACAAAAGAGCCTCTTTCTCCATCTTTCCTAACGCAGAGCTGTTCCACTTCCCCCAACCCCAGCATTTGCATCTTTGTCTCATAGATGGAAATGTTCATAATAACCTAATTGAATGATGTTTTGTGCCAGATACTAAGCTAAAACTTTTCATGCCATTTAATCACTTTAAGGACACTATTATTAATTCCATATTATATGTGAGGAGTCAGTTTTAGAGAAGCTCAGGCATTACTCGCAGTTGCACAGCTATTTAAGCTGTGGAACTGAGATTCAAAGCCACAGAGCTGGGTCTTTGGGATCCAAACTCTTAGTCACTTTGTTGAACTTCTTCCTAGTATTGCTTTTTAAGTCACACTTATTTGACTACTAGTGAGATTAAACATCCATTTATGAAGAATTCTATCTGCCAAATCCCCCTGAAGGAGAGTCAGTTTAACATAGTTATTGAAAGCATTTAACTCGATACCAGCCTTCCTGGATTCATATCTGGCTTTTCCACCTACTAACCACAACCATGAACAAACTGCTCTCCGAAGTGAAGATAACATATGCCTATATTCTAAGGTTGTGGTGAAGAGTAGATGTGATAGATAATATATCAAATGCTAAACTAAGTGACTGGTATACTGTAAGCAAATTAAAAAAATATGAAAGGTGCCTAATAATATGTGGTTATTGTTCATGCTGTAAGAAAGCATATCAAACTAAAAGGCTTGGCAATAAAAGCAAATATTGTCGGGGTCAGAAAATAGAACCAGGACTGTTTTTGTGCTTATTTGTTTATTCCTTACAGTCTATATGCCTATTATTCTTTCGTTCACAACCTTATAAAACATTATAATCATCTAATTGCCACCTGATTGCACCTGTTATTCCTGGGATTAAACCAAAAAGACTAGATTCATTGACTGATTTGGTGTTTATTGATTTCAAACCCTATGCTAGACATTGTGATAGGCAGAACCCTGGGTCTGTCAGCTGTGTTATCATTAATATGAAACCCACATGTTAGTGGCTGAATAGTTCTGTAAACTTAAATTGACCAAGTAGTCTAATAATAAGTTTAGAACTATTATTACACAGTTTCATACAATCCCTTAGAAAGTTTGGGTGAATGTACTCAGATTTCTTTTAGAGGTTCACAAATGTGACACATTTTCCTTTTTCCTCAGGGCTCATCAACATACCTGCAGTGGCCCTTGGAATATTCTCTGGGGGAATAATTATGAAAAAATTCAGAGTCAGTATTCGTGGTGCTGCAAAACTTTACTTGGGATCATCGGTCCTTGGGTACCTCCTATTCCTTTCCTTGTTTGCACTGGGCTGTGAAAACTCTGATGTGGCAGGATTAACTATCTCCTACCAAGGGTATGTTTACTCATTAAGTAATCAGAGGAGATCAGTTTGTTTAATCAAATTAACTATTCTGTTTCAAAATAAGATAATTAAATTATTAAGAATCATACCTATGAAAAGAAATTATTGTTTTATTGTGGAAGAATGGGCAATGCTTATGAAGTCGGAGCTGTTATTGTCACCAAAATCTGTCATTTCCTTTGAATCTGAAAGTGGAAGCAAATATTAAAAAATACCAAATCCACATCTTTCTTTAGGGAAGCAACCTGATAGTAGAAAATACAGACCTTGAATTTTGCTTCTCTATTCTTAGTGAAGTGATACTGTATTAATGTAGCCGCAATGTTAGTATTTTTAAAACAGAAATAATAACTGCCTTTTAAGGTTTTGTAAGGCAAGATAATACACATGAAAGGGATTAGCACTTACCCAGCACAAAATTGAGGTGCCATTCTTGGAAACAATTGTAGTTTTTTTTTTTTTTCTTTGAACATCTAGATACCCAGAAAACTGGAATGGTTTCTATGCTACACTTTATAGTCTTTGTTATTCAAGTCAAGGGAAATTGAAGGAGAGAATGGCTATCCCTCAACCCAGAGACGAACATACAGCTCTTTGCAGCTGATCACAGGAGTATTTACTGATGCTTTTAGATTTATGCCATTCTGTGTGGGAGTAGCGATTAGATTTCTTAGTTTCCAGGGTCTAAAGCCTGGGTCTTGAAGAAACTACTTCATCCTTCCCCTTCAAGAGTCCTCATTATCACTCTGTCTCCGCACCTGAGTTCCCAGAGACAGTTCTCTTCATCCTCCTACGTGTCTATACATCATTTGTTTAAAAAAAAAATGTATTGAGCTGCTATAGGTTGCCAAGCCAGCCTCCCTGATTTTATCTGCCTGGGTGCCTAAAATTCTACCTGTTGGCTCAAAGGTCAAGCATCCTGATAATATATTCTGTTTCCTGATGATTCAGTTGCTTCTTGCTCACTGCTTGCTCTCCAGCCTCTTTCCGCATTTATCTGTCTGGTGTTCATGTTCCAACACCTTCATTAACCTAAGTTTCTCCTGTTGTTACATACATACTCAGTCATGTCTGACTCTTTGCAACCTCATGGACTATAGCCCACCTGGCTCCTCAGTCCTTCGGACTTTCCTGGCAAGAATACTGAAATGAGTTGCCATTTCCTCCTCCAGGGGATCTTCCCAACTTGGGGATTGAACCCACATGTCTTGCATTGCAAGCGGATTCTGTACCACTGAGCCACAAGGGAAGCCCACACCAATTATACTTTTTGTCCTCTAAAGTGTTCAGAAAAATTAGTGAATGTAAAGGTCATATAACATTGCTTCTGGGAGTTGTCACAGCAACAGTTAGACTTAACAGAGTGTATGTTGCCTTGGTAACAATGAACAATATAGATCAAGAATGTTAGTTATAAACAGGAATTGCAAGAAGATTCTGGAGAGAGTAGAAGTCCTGTGCCATGTTTTCCAATCCCTAAGATCCTCATGGTGGATGGACAGTGGTGAAGTATTTTATATTTTGCAATTTAGAAAACACCTTACCTTTTTATCAACTCACTTCTATCTTAAGGTGCCTTTATGAAGTTTTGTTACCCTCATTTAAAGAACTGAGATTAGAAAGGTCAGTTAACTTCCTTCCAGTACAATGTTTTTTTCTATTGCATTGTGCTATCTCTAAGCCAAAAGCAAATACAGAAGTAGACAACAGACACATTTTTAGATTTACATTAAAAGTATACTCAGATGATAATAAGATTCAATAGTCTTAAACAAACAAAAAATTTCATTGAGTACTAGGTCCCTGAAAGCAGGGACTATAAGTACAGTGTAATAATGCTGCTGCTGCTGCTAGGTCACTTCAGTCATGTCCAATTCTGTGCGATCCCGTAGATGGCAGCCCACCAGGCTCCCCTGTCCCTGGGCTTCTCCAGGCAAGAACACTGGAGTGGATTGCCGTTTCCTTCTCCAATGCATGAAAGTGGAAAGTGAAAATTGAAAGTGAAGTCGCTCAGTCGAGTCCTACTCTTCGCTATCATTGTTTAAAACTCCTCTTTTGAAATTGCTTTCCATATTTTTAAGAATATTCTCAACAATGGCAAAGATTTAACCTCCAAGAGTAGCTTTGTTATTGGAAGCAACCAAAGAAAAGGCTACATCACTGGCGAAATCTTTCCCCTCCCACCATAACTATTTTGAAAGAAAAATCTCATAAATATAAACTTTCTGGCATATTTGATAAAGCTAATAATTAAAAATTTAAATAACGACTCTACTGTCAACACATCTTTCAGGAAACATATATGCAATTAATTTCTGCTTCAAGATTGTCCTAAGTGATAAATTTAATGTTACCTTCAGCAATATAAAAGAATTGACTACATAAAATAAACATGCTCTCCAGAGTTTATCCAGAGTTTCTTTGTTCCACAATGTTGGTTTGATTCCAGACATTCATTCAGGATCAATACAGAGAAGCTTTAGATATGACAGTGCAAGAAGTTTCTCTTCTGCAATGATGAGAATTAAGTCTGATGCCCAAGACAAGAACTTAGAATCCGGAGGCCTGGAAGGGTTTGTCACTGAAAAACATTGTGAATTTGAGCACGTTATCTGCCGACTTTGGCTCTGAATTTCCTGATTTTCCGAAGAGAACTTAACCTAGATCATCTCCACTGTTCTTTTGGCTCTAATCTTCTATAATCTTGGCTCTACCGTATCCATAGTGGCCTAATTCTAAGCTTTCAAAGACACACATTTGTACTTTCAGATACAGCAAAACGGTCTCAGTTAAAACTTCATGCCTTAGAGAAGAGAATTAGATAAAATATCCCTGGGTGACTTCTTAGGAGGCCTAGTTAAATAGCCTCTCATTCTGCTAGAAGAAATCTCAAAAGTCTTTTGTCTTTACATTTGGGGTGACCAAATCCATAGTAGTTCTACAGGATGGAATATTGTATGAGAGTTTGTGATTATATTGATACATAGTAAGAGAAATGTCATAAATTGCTCTTGAAGTTTATTCTGTTTTTCTTTTTTGATAGTTTTTTCCAAATACATCATAATATAGAAAAACATTGTAACATTCTAGAGTCAGTAGATGTTAGTGAAACCCATCAGCCAAGACAAGGATATCATGTAAAATGGTAAACTTCTAAAGGTAATTATCAAAGGAAAGCTGTCTAAGAGTGAATTCACATTTAATGATGAGAAGCTGGTATTTCTGATGACAACTGTGTTCCCCCCCAGGCAAAATTTGTGGCCATTGCCATTTACATACCCAAGAACATTGATTTTTGAAAATATTAGGGTACTGCTTACTAAGAGGTAACATTTTATATCATTACATTTTTTTTTCCAGAACCAAACCTGTCTCTTATCATGAACGAGCTCTCTTTTCAGATTGCAACTCAAGATGCAAATGTTCAGAGACAAAATGGGAACCCATATGTGGTGAGAACGGAATCACGTATGCATCGGCTTGTCTTGCTGGTTGTCAAACCTCCACCAGGAGTGGAAAGACTACTGTAAGAAACCTTCTCTAAAGGGTGTGCCCCTAGGCATGCAACAGTGCTTAACTATACAACCCTATGTGGGCTCAGGGACCGACCTAGGAGCAGACCACATTGATAGAATCCATGGTGTTTACTCTGCCTTTGTTCTTTTGTGTGGTGACAGGAAATGAAAGCATCACTAGTAGAATTACAGTTGTTGGAAGAATTGGGGTTAGAATGAGAATAATGAAACAGGCTGGAGGAACTTTGTAATTATGTAATCTAGTTCTCTTATTTTACTAGTAAGGAATATTAGCCTCAAATGAGACAGTCTCAGTCATAAGATCATTTAATAGCATCTGCCTTGGGCTCCATCTCTCCTGATCCCATGACCAGTGGTCCTTGCAGGTTTTTGAGGACAGGACAAATAGAGGCCAGTATAAGGAAATTTAGCCCAAAAGGTCTAGACCCAGGGATCAGAGATCCAGAAGAGGCTGATGGTTCTGAGATAGTTCTGCCTGAGATATCAAGCCAGTTTGTGTAATGATGGCTGGAATCAAGGATTCCTATAGAATGTAAGAGGAAGACAGGGTTGGAAATATAGGTAGGAAACCAGTTGTGAAGAGTATCATGTACTTCAATTAAGAGTACTATGTACTTCATTAACAGATTCATTCTTCTAATCACACCTTTACAGCCCTGTCCCTAATAGACTCTTCCTTATACTCATTGTGTATAAGGCACAGTGGTCAGATGGCTTTCTGCTTGTGACTGATGAAATCTACCTGTATTTGACAGCCCCAGAGAGCTTAAAATTAAACCACACATATATTTCTGTATTCTTATCCACTAGATTAAGAACGCTTGGGCAACCACTCTATAGACAGTCTCATGCTTGTTGATTTTCCATTTCTTATTATTTTGACATTTTATTCAGAGAAGAATGGATTGGTCTGTAGCAACACTGATATTAAGACCACCCACCCATCTGAAATCTGAGCTTTAACATTCCCTTCCTTTTCTTCCTTCTTGTCTTTCTTCCACCCAACCTCCAATTTTGGCCACTATACTCTTTGGCCTAAACCACTTGAAGGATTTTCTTTTCTTTTACTTTGGATTTGCTTTTTTTTTTTTTTTAATTGAAGTATAATTGATTTACAATGTTGTGTTAATTACTGCTGTACAGCAAAGTGATTCAGTTATATATACATTCTTAAAATAGTTTTCCATATGATTTATCATAGGATATGAATATAGTTCTCTGTGCTATACAGTAGGACCTTCTTGTTTATCTACTCTCTATATAAAAACTTACATCTGCTAACCCCAGCCCCTACTCTATCCCTTCCCTAACACCCTCCTCCCTTGGCAACCGCCAATCTGTTCTCAATGTCCATGTTGCTGCTTCATAGATCATTGCATTTGTGTCATATTTTAGATTCCACATGTATGTGGTAACATATAATACTTTTCTTTCTGTTTCTGACTTACTTCACTTTGTGTAATAATCTCTCGTTGCACTGAAAGGTCTTTCTTAACCAGAGCTTCCATTTATTGAAAATGTTGCATGCCAGGGACTAAGGGAAGTGCTTTAAAAAAATATTTAGACATCATAATACTCAAGTGATTGGGTATTATTTTAATTATTTTGCTCATGTGAGAATTGAAGCATTAAGATACAAGGGATCTGCCTAAATGTATGTATCCGGTGAGAGGCAAAGTCAAGATTCAAAAGCTTCTTACCAGACACTCAAAACAAAATCAAAAATTCTATGTTGCTATTCCTCTTCGAAAAGGAAATTCCACTTTTATTTCATTTTTAACTAAAACTTCACAAAGTCTTTCGTAATTAAAAAAATGACAACTCATTACATGTATACATTCACACATGAAACTTACAGAAATAAACTGATGAGGGATTATGAAAGTTGCCTCTTTATCCAAGATTTAGTTGGGTTTTACTTATCAAGGTTTTTCTTTCCTTCTCATTATCACTGTATATTCTTTCATATCTTCAAACTGTGCCCATTTATTTAACACATTTTTACTAAGCACTTAAATTGAGGGCCTATTTTTAAGCCTACATGTACAATGATAACAAAGCAAAGAGTTTTTGCCAGAAGTTACATTCTAGTGGGGATATGTAGTTTAGAATTAAATGGTTATATAATATCCTGATAAAAAGTAATAAATGCTGTGAGGAAAACAAGTTAGAACAACAGTGTGGAGAGATGGAGGTACTGTTTTGAATGGGTGGTTTTGAACGCTCTCTCTAATGAACTATCTGAGCAGAGACCTGAAGTGTATGAGCCAACCATGTAACTCCCTAGAAAAATTCCCTAACAGAGAAAGCAGGAAGACCATGAGCCCCGACTGGACTCACCACGTTTGAGGGCTGGCATGGGTCCCCTGAGAGCTCGTGAAGTAGAGGGAGAAGGGGAAGATCACGGAGCAATGAGATCAGAGTGGGACTGAGGAGATGCATTGTGGAGAGTGTGGAAGCCACTCTAAGGACATGGGATTTTATCCAAGTCCAATGAGAAGCCATTGGGAAGCTGAGAATCGTGATGCAATCCGACTGCCATTTTTAAAGGCTTAGTTGGGTTATTGCAGAAAAGAGACCAGAGCCAGGTAAGAGTAGAAACAGGTCAAGCCCAAAGAGACCATGGTGGCTTAGATTTAGATGTGGCAGGGAAGAAGGTAAGGTAGCGTTGGATTTGGTGAGATTTGCTTAGAGATGGTTCCGTAGGATCAATAGTTTGTAGACCATCTGCTCTTTGGGTACTGAAATGTTTTCTCTCTTGATTTCACTTTGCTTGATACTGTCTAACACAGAAAAATAAAAATTTCCCCACTGTTTGTCTTATAAATGTATACTATAAAATCATTTAAAATAAATATATGTCTTTAATGTTACATACTATTTACCTCAATAATTGGATTTTTCCCTACTGTGTTACAGATATTTAATAATTGTACCTGTGTGGGACTTGCAGCCTCAAAATCAGGAAATTCCTCAGGCATGGTGGGCAGATGTCAAAAAGATAATGGATGTGCCAAAATGTTTCTGTATTTCCTCATAATTGCAGTCATCACATCCTATACTTTGTCTGTAGGCGGGATACCTGGATACATATTGCTTCTGAGGTGAACCTTGAATCTCCCTGCCCCAATTTTAATAGAAGACACACCATCACCATCTACAGCAGTGACTTCCAACTCTGCTCTGTGGAGTCATTGTGATTCATTACAGCACTCTCAGGAAACTTGTTCCACTTTTATGCTTTTCTCCCTTTAGGTTTTTATTCAAAAATGTGGTTGGATAGAATTTTTTTCTATTGTCATATAATTTATGCTTGAACATTTTTTCATTGGCTCTCCTCTCACAAATTGATGCAATATACACATAAATTCAAATGTTAAAATATTAGTTTTGTAACAAGTATTCTCGGTGGTAAAATTTTCCTCCCCATTGAATTAGTATTGCAATTATTACTGTTATACAACTGATCAAAATAACCTAAAGATACTACAAATTTCGATTAAATTGTTAAACATGAAAAGTCACCATTTATTGTAAGTCAGTCTTTTATGAGATGGATTAGGTGACAGAAATTAATTCATACATCAAAGGATTATTTTTTCTAAATGAAGCTAATCAAAATAGCATATATATTTTTAATTTCCCACAGCTTATGTTATAGAAATTGATTAGGAATATTTATATAAAATAGGACGAAACATCCACAAATCTGTTTTCATAAAAGGGTTTTTAAAAAATTATTTATTAGTTATTAAATTTGGGGGCTGTGGCACAAGGCATGCAAGATCCTAGTTCCTCAAACATGCATCCCCTTCCCTAGATCACCAGGGAGGTCCCTCATAAAAGGATTTAATGTGAACATAAGATCTTGGGGTTTTCAAATGGAAGCATAGGTTTAGTGGGAAAGCATTACACCAGAAGTCTCAGACCGGGATCATTCTCCGCAGGTACCTGTTTCTTCAACATTTTCTTACATAGTACCAAGTAGTCACCTGGGCCTCATGAATAAACAGGTGAACAGAGGAAGAGTTTTCCTCACCACCAGCCCATAAATGAACCACACGTTATTTTGATGCTAGAAAGAAACATGTTTGCTTAAAGGAGAAAAGTTGTAATTTTTTATCATTTTAAAGCAGAGATTAAATATTATGCACATGAAGAATTTACTACCATGGTTAACGCTCAGTAGTTATTATATATCCTCATGATTATCTCTATTAAAATCCATCAGTTCAAGCTATGTGTGCATACAATGTCACTATGTTGTGTCCAACTTGGACACCTCATGGACTATAGCCTACCAGGCTCCTCTGCCCATGGGAGTTCCAAGGCAAGAATATTGGAATGAGTTGCCACTTCCTTCTCCAGCGGATCTTCCCAAGCCAGGGATCGAACCAGTATCTCCTGCATTGACAGGCAGATTCTTTACCACCGAGTGACCAGGAAAGTCCCAGTTCAAGTTATATCAGTTCAGTTCAGTCGCTCAGTCGTGTCCAACTCTTTGTGACCCCATGAATCGCAGGACTCCAGGCCTCCCTGTCCATCACAAACTCCCGCAGTTCACTCAGACTCACGTCCATTGAGTCAGTGATGCCATCCAGCCATCTCACCCTCTGTTGTCCCCTTCTCCTCCTGCCCCAACCCCTCCCAGCATCAGAGTCTTTTCCAATGAGTCAACTCTTCTCATGAGGTGGCCAAAGTTTTGGAGTTTCAGCTTTAGCATCATTCCCTCCAAAGAAATCCCAGGGCTGATCTCCTTCAGAATGGACAGGTTAGATCTCCTTGCAGTCCAAGGGACTCTCAAGAGTCTTCTCCAACACCACAAGCATCAATTCTTCGGCACTCAGCCTTCTTCACAGTCCAGCTCTCAAGATGCTCTTGTTATTTTAGATAATCTTGTACTTGGCTGGTAAATTCAGATCCACACTACTTACCAAAAGCACTCAGCATGTCACAGTGATTTTAATTCAACTTAAGTCAATAGGGTCCCATAGTTTTAGACCAGAATCCACAAAAACTAGCTATAGGTCATTAATCCTTTATTGTGCCTCATAATCTTACAAATTGTTAGAATTATTCCCTGTCTTTGCTACTTTACTGATAAAATTTTACTTTACTTTACCTAACACCATTTGAATATGTCATGTAAGAGTGATTTATCTTTTAGAAATATTAACTAAAAACCCAATACATTGCATATAATGGAACATGGCTTCTACATAATTTGCTTTCCCTATGCTAGAATATGTGGATTCTCCATAAATGCTACTTGAATTCTGAGATTCTATATCTAGTAGCCAAAAAAACAATAATAACTAAATATACAAAATATACAAAAAATATTTGTGGATGTTTGGTCCTATTTTCTGTAGATCTTTCCTAACCAATTTCTATTATATAAGCTGTGGTAAATTAAAAATACATACAATATTTTGATTAGTTTAATTTTAGAGAAACCTAGTAGTCATCCTTTGACATGTGAATTAATTTCAAAGTAATCTAATCCACCTCATTAAAGACTGATTTATAATAAACTGACTTTATTATATGCTTTAATGCACTATTTTTTTGTAATGGTGCTTTTATTATTTATAGGTGCATTAAACCACAACTTAAGTCTTTTGCCCTGGGTATCTACACCTTAGCAGTAAGAGTTCTTGGTAAGTATAATCTATGCTTAAATTATGGTAGCCATTATAAGTATATTTTAATAGTCTTCTAAATATTTTTACAGAATTATGACACATAACTAAATGCTGTAAGTAGTAGATTCATGTTCTTTTAATTTTCTTCCCTCCTTTATGTCTTTCTTCCCTCCCTCTTTTCCTTGAATAGCCTCTTCCTTTCTTCCAGAAATATTTATTGAGAATCAATGATGTACCCATAATAAAGTGATCTTATGAGAGTAATGACATTTTTTATAACAATCTTGCCTCTTCTAGTACTGATCTAGTCTCCAAAAACCCATGCTATTATAAAAGAGCCCTCTGAGAAGAAAGCAAAAAATGAATCAGTAAGAAAATCTGAATTCTAAATGTAATTTCTTAAATTATTAAATGGAAGGAATTCTTTTGAGCTACTTTCAATGCTAGGATATATCACTGGTAGAAAGATCATTCAAGCAGTTAAAGCAGTATGGCTTGGAGTTCAATTTCTTAAATGTAATTGGAATGATTTTTTATGACTATCAGAATTTTCAATATTCATTAGTTAAAACCTACAGGAAACAGAGTGAATAAGTCAAATTAGGTTTTGTCCTTCAAGAGTTTATATTCTAAAGAAGAAAGGGACACCATTGTACATTCCTCTGCGCTTCCCTGGTGGCTCACACAGTAAAGAATTCGCCTGCAATGAGGGAGACCTGGGTTTGATCCCTGGGTTGGGAAGATCCCCTGGAGGAGGGCATGGCAACCCACTCCAGTATTCCTGCCTGGAGAATCCCCATGGACAGAAGAGCCTGGTGGGCTACATTCCATGGATTGCAAAGAGTCGGAGATCACTAAGTGACTGAGCACAACACAGCAATTTGACAGAGAAGAGCTACTTGGGAGAAAAATAAAAATTCAGAGTTTTAAATAAATGGGTTTATGTAACTTGGGATACAAAAAGGATATAAAAGGATATCCGATATAAAAAGGGATATATGCAAAGATACCATATAATCCTTGGAAAACAATAAAAATGGAGGTCTATGCCATCATAGTTGGCTCAAATTCTACAATATTAAAACAGAGATTATCTAGAAAAAAGGTTATTGAGTCTGAAGTACATCCCAGGCTGTAATTAGTCTATCCACCTCCTTTTGGGAACATAGATGTAACCACACTGTGAAACATATCTTAAGCAAAAGAAATAATTCATAAAGTTGACCCCATAAAAATGAAAATACATTTAATCTTACATGACATCATTTATTGCTGTTATTTAGTTGCTATATCATATCCGACTCCTTAGTGACCCCATGGACTGTAGCTCCCCAGACTCCTCTGCCCATGGGTTTCTCCAGCAAGAATACTGGAGTGGGTTGCCCTGCCCTCCTCCAGGGGATCTTCCCAATTCAAGGATCAAACCCATGCCTCCTGCGTTCGTGCACTGGCAGGCAGATTCTATACCACCGAGCCGCCTGGGAAGCCCCATGTGTCATTTATATGTAGAACCTAAAAATACAGCAAACTAGTTAATATAACCCACCAAAAGGCAGACTCACAGATATACAGAATTAATGGTTGCCAGTGGTGGGGGGCAATATTGGAGTGAGGGAATGAGATACAAACTACTGGGTACAGGATAGGCTCAATGGTCTATTGCATAGCATGGGAAATATAGCCAATACTTTGTAAATACTGTAAATGAAAAGTAACCTTCAAAAAATAAAAATATAATTAAAAATGAAAAAATATCACAAAGTAAATGGAAAACTACATATAGTATTTTTTTTTCAATCTATATAACAGATGAGTGGCTAACATCTTATTATATGGAGAATGCCTAGGTACTGAAAACAAAAATATCAAAGCTCTAAGAGAAAAGTGGCAGCGGCGGTTTAGTCGCTAAGTCGTGTCCGACTCTTGCAACCCCATGGACTGTAGCCTGTAGGCTCCTCTGCCCATGGGATTCTCCAGGCAAGAATACTGGAGTGGGTTGCCATTTCCTTCTCCAGGGGATCTTCCCAATCCAGGAACTGAACCTGGGTCTCGTGTATTGCAGGCAGATTCTTTACTGACTGAACTATGAGGGAAGCCCAAAAGCGGGTAAAAGATATAAACAACCATTTCATGGAAAAATAAATGGATACGTCTTAATATAGAAAAAGATGGTCAAGGCCCCTCATAAGAAGAAGAATACAAACTAAAGCTATGCTAAGAGACTGATTCTTACTTAACAGACAGGAAAATTACCAAATGTCGTTTGTAATGTATTATAATACAAATAGAAAATCGATACACTTATACATTGCTATTGTGAAATTATACCTTTGCTGGAGGAGGACATTTGGCCATAACTAAAAAAATTGCATCTAGATTTATCTTTTGACCTAGCAATCCTACTTCTACCTGCTGCTGCTGCTAAGTCGCGTCAGTCGTGTCCAACTCTGTGCAACCCCATAGAAGGCAGCCCACCAGGCTCCTCTGTCCCTGGGATTCTCCAGGCAAGAACACTGGAGTGGGTTGCCATTTCCTTCTCCAATGCAGGAAAGTGAAAAGTGAAAGTTAAGTTGCTTAATCGTGTCCAACTCTTCATGACTCCATGGACTGCAGCCTACCAGACTCCTCCATCCATGGGATTTTCCAGGCAAGAGTACTGGAGTGGGGTGCCATCGCCTTCTCCCCTACTTCTAGCAATTGATACCAAAAAATGAGCTCACAAAAGTTTGAACTGTAATCTTACAGGGGTCCAATCATTGTGGCATTATTTATAATAGTAAAAGGCTACAAGCAGTCTAAATGTACATCAATATGAGACTGGTTAAATAAACTATAGTAAACCCACATAAGGGAATACTTTACAGCTGTATGGACAAATGGGGAAAAATCTCTCATGTTACCAAGTTTATTAGTCAGTACAGGCTGTCATAACAATACACCATGGACTGAGGGGCCTAAACAGTAGGAAGTTACTGCTTCATAGTTCTGAAGGCTGCCATGTCCAAGATCAATGTGCCAACAGACTGGTGTCTGGTGAGACCTCTCTTCCTGATGCATAGATGGCTACCTTCTCACGGTGCATTCACACAACCTTTTCTCTGTGCAAAGAGAGCAGTCTTTGGTGCCTCTTCCTCTTCTTATAAGGACAATATATACACTACAATGCATAAAATGGGCTTCCCAGGTGGTGCTAGTGGTAAAGAACCTGTCTGCCAATGCAGGAGACGTAAGAGACACAGGTTCGATTACTGGGTTGGAAAGATCCCCTGGAGGAGGGCATGGCAACCCACTCCGGTGTTCTTGCCTGAAGAATCCCATGGACAAGGGATCCTGGCAGGCTACAGGCCATAGGGTAGAAAAATGTCAGACATGTTTGAAGGACTTAGCACACACGAATGTAGAAAATAGATAACTAACGAGAACCTGAGGGCTTCCGTGATAGTTCAGTTGGTAATGACTGCCTGCAATGCAGGAGGCCTCAGTTCAGTTCCTGGGTTGGGAAGATGCACTGCAGAAGGGATAAGCTACCTACTCCAGTATCCTTGGGCTTCCCTTGTGGCTCAGCTGGTAAAGAATCCTCCTGCAATGTGGGAGACCTGAGTTTGATCTCTGGGTTGGGAAAATACCCTGGAGAAGAGAACAGCTGTCCACTTCAGTATTCCGGCCTGGAGAATTCCATGGACTACAGTCCATGGGGTCATAAAGAGTAGGACATGACTGAATGACTTCACTTTCAATGAGAACTTACTGTATAGCACAGATATACTGTATAGCAGATATATATACAGATATACTGTATATTCTGTATAGCACAGAACTTACTGTAGAACACTCTACTCAGTGCTCTGTGGTTACCTAAATGGGAAGAAAATCCAAAAAAGGGGATTGCCTGGAAAATCCCATGGACGGAGGAGCCTGGTGGGCTGCAGTCCATGGGGTCACTAAGAGTCGGACATGACTGAGCAACTTCAGTTTCACTTTCATGCAATGGAGAAGGAAATGGCACCCCACTCCAGTGTTCTTGCCTGGAGAATCGCAGAGACGGGGGAGCCTGGTGGGCTGCCATCTATGGGGTGGCATAGAGTCGGACATGACTGAAGCGACTTAGCAGCAGCAGCAGGGCTTCCCTGGTGGCTCAGAGGGTAAAGCATCTGCCTGCAATGCAGGAGACCCAGGTTCGATCCCTGGGTTGGGAAGATCCCTTGGAGAAAGAAATGGCAACCCACTCCAATACTCTTGCCTGGAAAACCCCATATACAGAGGAGCCTGTTGGGCTACAGTCCATGGGGTCGCAGAGTCGGACACGACTGAGCGACGTCACTTTCACTTTCATGTATACATACAGCTGATTCATTTTGCTATACAGCAAAAACTAGCACAACTTTGTACAGAAACTATATAATAATTTTTTTTAATGGCAGCCTCCCTATCAGATTAGGGCTTCACTCTTACAAACTCATTTAACCTTATCTCCTTAATTATTTTGCTTCCACATGCAATCACATTGGGAGTTAGGGCTTCAACTTATAAATTATGGAAGGATACAATCCATATCAAATGATTTCCAGGATATGCAACTAAGTTTAAGAAAGCAAAATGTAGAAAATTGTATACAGTATGATGCATTTGGTGTAAGTATAGAAAGGTGAAAATATTATATACATGCACAGGTATTGATATTTGCTCTTGTTAACAAGAAACAATGGAAGCATAAACTAAAAATGAATAATATTTTTTTCTAAAGTTGCCTGTTAGGGAAGAAAGAAAAAAACAAGGGGAGAGAACAGGATGGAAATGAGACTTTGTAAATATAGCTGCCATATAATTTTTAGTTTGAAAGAATACAAAAATTTTATATCATTTTAAATAATTAAAAGAACCAAAAATATTCTTAAAACAAATAAAAACTAACTGTATATTACAGGGTGACACACCATATAGAAAAAACATAAAACTACATGAAAAACAGAATTACTATGAAATCCCCATTGCTTCAGTATATTTTATAGTATTGTTTTTAATAGTAACTTTAGCATTGTTATGTTAAAACTATTATATATTTTAAGATAAAGCAGAAGTTATGTTAATATCATTAGGAATCAATATTTTCAGCATAATAGAAAAGTGATAAAAAGCATAAAATATTGTAAGTAAAATTCATTAATTTAAACTTAAGATGTCAATATGAACTCATATAGTTTTATTTTAAAATAATGTGTATTTTATCACTGTGTCTCCTGAAAAATCTAGAATCTATTTAATCCAAGAGAAATGAGCACCCATAGCAATGAATCCATGGTATCTAAATATCATTCCGCAATAAATAAACCATAGGACCTTGGAAAACTGACCAAGGTCTAGGTTAGAAAATACATAACATGATTGTGGGACAACTTTTGGTGCAAGAAAGTGAGAAAGCTATCAAAAGGATATATCCAAAGGACACAGGAACAATCTGAGGACCTTGGTCCAAGGTGAGATAATTTCAAAATAATAAATTAAAATACTATTATATTAATATATAATAATCATTATAATAGCTCCAGTGTCTCAAAATACATTGAATATAAAAAAAGATATAAATTTGTAATGATACCTAAGTAATTTTGAAGAATACTAGGACACTAACTCATTATTCTTAAAACAGGAAAGAATTGAACATTTACCCTGCCTTCCTTCTACTAATTGTATTTCAAAGTAACCAAGTAAACAATGATGAAGATAAGTTCTTTTATAGAGAAATCTTAAATTATTTACACAAGGAATAATGTAATTTTGAGAAATCTGTTTTGCAAACATCAATATTTACTAAAAGCTATAAGTGAAAATGAATGAAAATTTTAATAATGGAGGGCATAGCGTGAACCTCAGTTTCATTTTAACATTACTGAGAGTGGCAAGTAAGTGGAAAGTGTCTCCTGTCTGAACACAAATCACTTATGTCTTGTTCCTGCCTGAGTCATTACTGGCCTACCAAATTATCGGGAAAATGAAGGATAGGAGAACAAAGCAAATGATCTTACGAAACAATCATTCAAATCCAGACTGTGGCACGTTCTACAGGACATATGTCTTTTTTCAAAAGTCATTACTATAAAAAAAAATATGTTGGGAAAGAAGCTGACATAAAGAGCCATTTAGGTAAATTTAACGTGTCTACCTTGGTTTGAATTCTGGTTAGAATGAACCAGTTCTAAAGACATTTAGAAAAGTTTGAAAGTTGAAGACATTTAGAAAAGTTTGAATATGAGTTCAATAGGATTAAAAAATTATTTTAATATGTGTTATGTGTTAAATGGCATAGTGATTTTTTTAATTATGGGGTTTTTATTTTATGTTTATTATATATATATATATATTTTTTTAATTTTTGGCCAAGCTACACAGTATGTGGGGTCTTAATTCCCCGACCAGAGATCAAACCCACATGCCCTGCATTGGAAGTGCAGAGTCTTAACTAAGAGACCACCAAGGAAGTTCCCATAGTGATATGTTTAAAAAATCCTGTCAGTCAGAGATGTGTTCTGAAATACATGCAAGGAGAATTACTTAGTATCTGAGATATCTCTTAAAATGTTACTTTTATTTATTTATTTATTTTTTAGTTTTTTATTTTTTTAATTTTAAAATCTTTAATTCTTACATGCGTTCCCAGACATGAACCCCCCTCCCACCTCCCTCCCCATAACATCTCTGTGGGTCATCCCCATGCACCAGCCCCAAGCATGCTGTATCCTGCATCAGACATAGACTGGCGATTCAATTCTTACATGATAGTATACATGTTACAATGCCATTCTCCCAAATCATCCCACCCTCTCCCTCTGAGTCCAAAAGTCCGTTATACACATCTGTGTCTTTTTTCCTGTCTTGCATACAGGGTCGTCATTGCCATCTTTCTAAATTCCATATATATGTGTTAGTATACTGTATTGGTGTTTTTCTTTCTGGCTTACTTCACTCTGTATAATCGGCTCCAGTTTCATCCATCTCATCAGAACTGATTCAAATGAATTCTTTTTAACAGCTAAGTAATACTCCATTGTGTATGTGTACCACAGCTTTCTTATCCATTCATCTGCTGATGGACATCTAGGTTGTTTCCATGTCCTGGCTATTATAAACAGTGCTGTGATGAACATTGGGGTACATGTGTCTCTTTCAATTAAAATGTTACTTTTAGAAAGTTTCTGGATGGACAATAGATTGAGGGACTGAAGAAATATGACACAAATAACAAAATTTTAATAATTGCTAAAGTTAGTGATGGTACATGAAGTTGCACTATATCATACTCTCCATAATTTTGTGAAGGTTTGAAATTTTGCCATTATGAAAATTTTAAAACCTACAGAAGATGACAAGTATTTGAGTACTGAGGAATATCTTCATGTTATTAAGAGCAATGTAAAGCTATTAATAGCTATCACCTAAATGTTTTTAGGTGACAATCTGTTTAGTTAGAGAATGTATATAAAAAGAATTTTTATTTATGACGTCAAATAGTCCAAATTAACCATTCAACTTTATCAATATAAGCTTTACCATATAGCTTTACTTCATCAATATAAGCTTTACCATATAGCTTTTAGTGATTGTGTTTATGGGACTCTATGCAAAATAAAAGTTTATGCAGTTAGCTCTTTTTTGAATCTGGAATTCTTGTGGTACAAAGAGGGAGTTGTTACTTAGTTGCTGAGTCAGGTCTGACTCTTTTGAGACCTCTACCAGGCTCTTCTATTCATGGGATTTCTCAGACAAGAATACTAGAGGTGGTTACTATTCCCTTCTCCAGGGGATCTTCCCAACCCAGGGATCAAACCTCCGTCTCCCACATTAGCAGACAGATTCTTTACCACTGAGCCTCCAAGGAAGCCTTTACAAGGTGTTGAGAAACTCTTGCAAATCATTTCCTTTGTAAATGTACATTTTCCTTAAAAAAGGGAAACTTATGCTCTGTCTTCCGAGCTTCTTCTCTGACTTCTGCTTCTCAAAATTATCAGCTCAAAATAATCTTTATACCAGTGGCATATTCTGGTCTCCTGGAGAGGCCCTGCTATTTCCAAAGAAGTGAATTTGGGACAGAATGTGGTTTCTGAGAGTCATTCTTTGTTCAGTTCAGTTCAATTCAGTTCCATCACGCAGTTGTGTCCGACTCTTTGTGACCCCATAAATCACAGCACACTAGGGCTCCCTGTCCATCACCAACTCCCAGAGTTCACTCAAACTCATGTCCATCGAGTCGGTGATGCCATCAAGCCATCTCATCCTCTGTCATCCCCTTCTCCTCCTGCCCTCAATCCCTCCCAGCATTAGGGTTTTTTCCAATAAGTCAACTATTCGCATGAGGTGGCCAAAGTTTGGAGTTTCCGCTTCAGCATCATTCCTTCCAATGAACACCCAGGACTGATCTCCTTTAGGATGGACTATTTCCAAAGAAGTGCATTTGGGACAGAATGTGGTTTCTGTGAGTCATTCTTTGTAGGCTAACCAAAAAGATATGCATATATTTTTAATGGCACTTATTTGTTTTTCTCACAGCAGGAATCCCATCTCCCATATATTTTGGAGTTCTGATTGATACTTCATGCCTCAAGTGGGGATTTAAAAGATGTGGAACTAAAGGATCCTGTAGATTGTATGATTCAAATGCTTTCAGGTACCATATCAAACTCTTTCCTAAATCTCATTGCTACCACATGCCAGGTTTGCAAGAGGCAACTGGCATGAATAATCCTCACGTAGTTTCATCATTTGTAAAGAAAAGGAGAATCTAATCCAGAGGTTTGTTCTGTTTTATAGAATAATTCTATTATTATCTGACCATTTGGCTAGATCTTTTGTTTTCCTTCATTCTTAATCTTGACTCCCATCATTTAAAAAAGATAAGACAGAAGATTTCAGAATAGAGTAGGATTTTCAAAGTTTATGCACACAACTCAGTTAATTCCTTGAAACTCAGAAGCATTTAGATTTAGGTCACATTTGGGGTTTAATTCTTTTCTACACCCCCCCCCCCAAACTGAGCCAAACTGTCCCATTTACGTCAGCTATAATCCCCCTGGGCAAGATTTGGATTTGGCTCTAAATCTGTCCGGCTTTTATTGCCAAACTGATGTTCAATTATTCCAGTACTTGAAATGCATAAAAGTAAAAGGTTTTCTCTATGTGTGTACGGGGTTGAGGGCATGGATTTTTCACTATGGTATCATTCAGTGCAATTCAGCAAACATTTAGTCCCCTTATTGCTTAAAGCAATGCTTCAATGGCTTAAAAACAAGAAGGACTTTTTTTTTTTTCAATTTACATTCTGAGTATTCTCTAGAAAAATAAACTTGGTGCTAAACCCTGTAAGTTGGAAGTTGGATGTGAATTGAGCTGACCATCTCAAATAAATTTGCTTGACTTAATAGGCTTTGATGTTATGTGAGAAATTTATGTTGGTCTTTGAAAGGGACCTGATCTATGAGGAAAATTGGCAGTTTATTCACATTTACTCGGGCTATATTTTACTGTAAAGACAGTGTAACTCAGAGATTATGAGTGTACATACAAGGTGACCAGCATGAATAATTCAACCTGTGCTTTCAGACCTTCATGTCTCATGATCTAATAGAGCTAAAGGCTTCTCGTGGAAGAACCTGATGTAAACCTCTGGTTTGCTTAGGTCACTCTAGTGTACTGAGATCTCCAATTCCCCCTTAACGTTACTTCTTGCAGTTTTACTGTAGGAGTGAATTTGGCCAAGTTTCAAGGGAAGGCTAACCATATAATTTATCATTCAAATCTGGATATTTTTGACAAGGAAAGGAGGCAGATTACCCTGGGACAACACTAGCTTATGCTAGCTTATGCTGGGACTGTTCTAAGCAAACAGGTCTATAGTCACCTGGTCTAAGGAAATAAGTTACAGAGAGGATGGAAAGGATTATATAATTAGCAGTAGCTGAAAATGATGGTGCTACTAAAAATTTGCTTTATATTAGCTTACTGCCTTCAATAGTCCGTCAGATGTTCACAGAAAGGCCTTTTATAGTCACTGAATCGGCATTCTTAAAGAAAACCATCCTCATGATAGTTTTATTGATATTGATTGATTTCACTGATATTGATATTTTTGTATATTATTATATTTTATTTAAAATTGGATAGCTACAATAATTAAGACTGAGATTCTGTCTTCTTCTAGACATATATACCTGGGACTAACCATGATGCTTGGCATAATGTCTATTTTCCTAAGTACTGCAGTGCTTTTCACTTTAAAGAAAAATTATGTTTCAAAACACAGAAGTTTCAGAACCAAGAGAGAAAGAACAATGGTGTCAACAAGAATCAGGAAGGAGAATTGCACCACAAATGATCATTTGCTACAACCCAACTATTGGCCGGGCAAGGAAACACAACTTTAGAAAAATGGTGGTGACTTGAAGCCATGTTTTCTGATTTCTGGAAATTCTGCATACCAATTTTAATCGGAAGGGTTTTAAATGTGAGAATTCTTTCTCCTTTCAAAAAGCTGTCTACTTTGTTTTTGATACTGTACCTGATAACAAATATAATTAGTCATGTTGTAGAAGGTGTAGATGGTAAAGTTAATCTTAAATATTTTAATTTATAAACAAATTCCTTATATTATTTACTCATTCTGCTGAATTTTGCCTGTGCCCATTGATAAATTAGCTATACTTCTAGTAGAACAATTGTCAATATAATTTAATGGCTGTATGTAATTTCCAAACTGACATACTTGCCTAGGATAAGAGAATACTTAAGAAAAAAAAAATTAAACATCTTGTGTGTGTGTTCAGTCACTCACTTGTGTCTGACTCTCTGCAACCCCACAGACTATAGCCTGTCAGGCTCCTCTGGTCCATGGAATTTTCCAGGCAAGAACTCTAGAGTAGGTTGCCATCATTTCCTACTCCAGGGGATCTTCCTGACCCAGGGACTGAACCTGTGTCTCTATTGTCTCCTGCATTGGCAGACAGATTCTTTACTACTAGCACCACCTACCTAAGAAACATCATCCTTCAAATATCAACTTGATGATGGTGTTTGGATAGAGTAAGAACATGTGGAGGAAGATTTCTTTTTAAGCTCCTTTCTTTTGAAATACAGTAACTGATATAGATTACTATATCAATCTATATAGTATCTATTTGCTCTATCATTGCAAATGATCTTGGATGATTCGAATTTTGAATTACTAACTCTTCTGCTGTTCATTATTTCTACTTTTTGTGTGAGTTTTTTTTAAGTGACCGTAGTTGTGAAGTAATAAAATTGATATGCTTTCTTGTCCTTCTATGAATTTAATGGAGTAAAAAATATTGTTAATACTGCCCACATTTTAAAGTATATAAGTAACTCCAGACTTGTGACTGTGACATGGTACTGATATATATTTGAAAGTGAATTTCTAAAAATCTACAATGAACTTACATATTATGATAGGAACACAGAGTGATGGGTTGAGTGGTGGTGGGTATGATCCCTTTTGGTGCCCTTCCTGGCATCTGTCTCAAGGTTTCTGGATGGGGTGGTACCACTGGTATACCCTGCCATATAGTTCTCTGTCTGCAACTGAAAAAGTCAAGCCAGGCATTTCCTCTTGACTGGCTTCCTGGTCTTGCTCTCACTAAAACCAGCAGATTCAGCAGTCCTCCATCTTTAATCTTCAGCTCTGCTATGTGTTACGTCTTTCTTCCTCTATCACAACTGCACCCTAGGAGGGACCTGACCTTCCCAAGGAAAACAGACTTAGGTAGATCCACCCCTCCCCACAAGTAAAGTCTTGAAATTATGCCACAATTCTTAGCAGCCTTCAGAAAACACAAACAGGGCAGTCCCAATGATATGTCTTTTTGAGAAATTTCTTAGGAGACCAAGTTAAACAAAAAGGTCCAGCTGAGAAATGCAGTCACCTTACACAGTTCAAGGATCATATAGTATAGACAAAAGGGTTTATAGTCTCTAAATTTCCCCCTTTATGTACCAGTCCTGAAAATAAGATGAATGGAAAAAACCAGAGATGAAAATTATGGGGATGGAGAACAGAAAAAACTTCTTTAAATATATATTATTGTTTCCCTTTTATTTGAATTGGTGGTACAAGATTATTTCCTATTTTGCTATTTTTTAAAATGAACATAGACTGGTTTTGTTTCTAGAAGGCCTACTTCTGCTGCTGCTGCACTAATTTGTGAGCAAAAATCCCTTTTGTTGTCTCAGTATCAGTCTTACCCATAACAAATATTTACTGAATGGGTGAGTAGGTACACTTGTCAAGAGTTTTCTTTGTAGAGATGTAATTAAAATTCAAGTTCCTCATCCTGTCTCCCACATCCTCTTTATTTTTCAAAGCCTTTGTAGCAATATCCTGAAAAATAACTTCTTTGCAAGTAAATTTCTAAACAGGATCCTATCCAATGTACTCTTGAATGACTTGAAAAATAAAAATTAGCATAAAGGATACTTATAATGACTTTTTCATAAAAACACCAACTGTCAACAAAAACCATAGTTTTATGCATACCCATTACTTGAACAGTAGAATTATACACACTAAATTTAGCTGTATGGTATAGGAAGGTATCATTTAGGCTCAAAGTAAATTTAGTAAAAGGAACCTTGATGTTTTAGATGAGTAAATTCATCTGACAGAAGTAAAGAGATTTTTTTATGGCTCAGAAAATAAATGATTTTTTTTTTGACAAATCAAACCCCATTTCAGAGATCAAAAAAATTCTCTCAGCCTCAGGGCCAAATATTAGAGGTAAGGCCTTGACAGATGTGTGGGATCCCACAATTGCACCACTTTATTCATTTACTGTACATTCGTGACCCCTGGAGGTCACCAGTACCTCAAAAGAACATCTGATTCACTCTAACCTTCAGACAGGTAATGTTCTAGCAGTATAATTTTATAAATGGAGTGAATTAAATTGAATTAAATAATTTGCTCAAGGTGGAGGCAGTCACAATAATGCTGGCTTCTTCCATTATATTACAATACCTCTAGAGCAAGTAATAAAAGCAAACGATATAAAACACCTAAAAATAGCTGGAAGAATGTTGTGACCATGCAAATTTAAGAAATCTTCACTTACTGTAAATTTGTAGACATAAAAGGAGACTGAAAGAGTAAATTGACTGTAACATGTCTGGCTATAATTGTTATAACAATTTTAAGCGTAACAATTAATATTAATTAATTAAGCACTCTCTTTACCTGTGCTAAATGCTTTAGACACATTATCTCAATTTCAAAGGTCAAAATAACTTATGTGTTAGGTGTGAGTACTGATATGAAGTTTCAGAGGAAGCTTAGAGAGTTTTAGTGACTCTTCCAAGGGCAAGGTGTTCTCATAGATGGTAAAGCCAAGATTAAATCTGAGGTTGATCAAATTCAAACAGCTATGTTGCTGCTGCTGCTGCTGCTGCTACTAAGTCGCTTCAGTTGTGTCCGACTCTGTGTAACCCCATAGACGGCAGCCCACCGGCTCCCCCGTCCCTGGGATTCTCCAGGCAAGAACACTGGAGTGGGTTGCCATTTCCTTCTCCAATGCATGAAAGTGAAGAGTGAAAGTGAAGTCACTCAGTCGTGTCCAACTTGTAGCGACCCCATGGACTGCAGCCCAAAGGTTGTTGCTGAACCACGAATAGATGCCAGGATTCTTGACCTCCAGAGGAGAAGAATTCAATCCGGGGCCAGAGACGAGGCTTGATTGCTCAGAACTTTTGTGCAATAGAGTTTTATTAAAGTATAAAAGGGATAGAGAAAGCTTCTGACATAGACATCAGAAGGAGGCAGAAAGAGTACACCCCCATTGCTAGTCTTAGCAATGGAGTTATATACCTTTTAATTAGTTACTACAATGAATCAAAAGAATGTCTGGAGGTTGTAAAGATCTAACTAGACCCATTTCCATAATTTACATTTTAAGATAGCAGGATTAGCCAGAAGGTTTTCAGGAAGGAGAAACTGTCCTCAAGCAGGATACATTGTTGTATAATCCCTAGTACAGAATTTAAACTGAGTTGTGTAATTGAATAAGGCTAGAAGGAACTGGCCCTGGGTGTTCTTTGGAGGGAATGATGCTAAAGCTGAAACTCCAGTACTGTGGCCACCTCATGCGAAGAGCTGACTCATTAGAAAAGACTCTGATGCTGGGAGGGATTGGGGGCAGGAGGAGAAGGGGACGACAGAGAATGAGATGGCTGGATGGCATCACAGACTCAATGGATGTGAGTTTGAGTGAACTCTGGGAGTTGATGATGGACAGGGAGGCCTGGCGTGCTGCGATTCATGGAGTCGCAAAGAGTTGGACATGACTGAGCGACTGAACTGAACTAAACTGAGAAGGAACTGGCAACCCATTCCAATATTCTTGCCTAGAGAATCCCATGGACGGAGGAGCCTGGTGGGCTACAGTCCACGGGGTCGCAAAGAGTCAGACACGACTGAGCGATTTCACTTTCACTTTCAAAGAATGTAGACAAAAAAAAGTTTATCCTTTCCTCCATCTTTAGAATTCCACACCCCTATCTCCATTTCGAGAGCCCGAGACCCCTTTATCCTCCTTGGGGACCCTGGACTTCTTATCAATCTGCCTAGGAACTGACTCTCTCAGCTCCTAAATTGTTGTCTTCCACTAACTTCCAAAATCACTGCAGATGGTGACTGTGGCCATGAAATTAAAAGATGCTTACTCCTTGGAAGAAAAGTTATGACCAACCTAGATAGCATATTCAAAAGCAGAGACATTACTTTGCCGACTAAGGTCCGTCTCGTCAAGGCTATGGTTTTTCCTGTGGTCATGTATGGATGTGAGAGTTGGACTATGAAGAAGGCTGAGCCCTGAAGAATTGATGCTTTTGAACTGTGGTGTTGGAGAAGACTCTTGAGAGTCCCTTGGACTGCAAGGAGATCCAATCAGTCCGTTCTGAAGGAGATCAGTCCTGGGATTTCTTTGAAGGGAATGATGCTAAAGCTGAAACTCCAGTACTTTGGCCACCTCATGCGAAGAGTTGACTCATTGGAAAAGACTCTGATGCTGGGAGGGATTGGGGGCAGGAGGAGAAGGGGACGACAGAGAATGAGATGGCTGGATGGTATCACTGACTCCAATGGATGTGAGTCAGAGTGAACTGCGGGAGTTGGTGATGGACAGGGAGGCCTGGTGTGCTGCGATTCGTGGGGCCGCAAAGAGTCGGACACGACTGAGCAACTGAACTGAACTGAACTTTGCTGAAAGTCAATTTTGCACATGGACATTAGAGAAGTTTTAGCATACTAAATCATGTACATAGTTAAAAAAAATCGAATGATTTAAAATGAGAAGTAAACAGTCCTCCACACCACCTTCACTTCTGTTCCTCAAGAGAATTACTTCTAACTAGTTTGGTTTGCTGGTTTTTTTGATGGTGACTTCCATTATCTTTAAATAGTATGCACACACCACTTTCTTGAGTTATTATCGCAGGCAATGTTTATTGACTGATTATGTCAGTGTTCTATTAGATTGAACTAATTTCACTTACTCATCCCTCAGTAATCTCTACATAGTGAGGTCACTATTTTAGTTTCCTCAAATATCACCTTGATACCTTCATTTCTTATTTAATAAACATTGAGTATTATAATTTTCCCCACTCTACAAAATGAAGAGCTTAGAGATCCCCTCCCTTCCCTTTATATCTGCAAACTCTGCTATATCTTTCTGTTAGCTGTACTTCTATTTTCACATTGTTAAAATGTCAACTCTGCAACTGTTACACATAGGAAAGGCTTGAAGTTTACAATCACGATCAATGTCACCATCATCTACTGTTGAAGTCATGAAATCTACCATTAAGAAAAAAATTAAAAAGAAGGAAAAACATATTTAATGAGGACCTACTATGAACCAGCCTAATGGTAGCATATTTAAATATTATTAAGTGTGATGTTTAAAACTGTTTTATGTTTGAAAACTGTTTTATGTTAGCTCTCATATGTTTGCAGAATCTCGGATTCTTTGATGTGATGCTATAGATTGCCAATCTCTAAAGGGAGTGTGCATTTCAAATTTATTTGGCATTAAATCCACAGTTTCATTAACAAGTCTTGGACCTAACTAATCTTCCATACAATATATTTGGAAAACACAAGTTTATCCCCCTCTTTATTAAAAATGTTGCCATCTTTGTCAGCTTCTGGTATCAAATTATGCAGTTTTATAAAATTAACTAGAAAACTACCTTGTTTCTAAATGCCTGGAAAAGATTTTGTAGCACAGGAACTATCTGCTGCTCTTACATTTTAGGCTTTTTTGAGAAATAATACCTTGAAAAGTTGTGTATTGGTTATTGTAGCTTTTCCTAAAAAAAATTATTTACTGATTTCAACTTTCAACATTTATAATTTTTCTAGAAAAATCTTCTAGGTTTTAAAAGGCATTTTTAACATTGTAAGCTTAGGGAAATTAAGATAATTATTATGCTTTTCCTATTCTTAATTTTGTATATCTGGATTTGTCTTTTTTGCATATTGTGCTTGCCAGGAACTTGTTTCACTGGACTTTTCAAAGAAAAAGCATTTGGATCCTGTCTCCCTGCTACTTAATTAATTTTTTCCCTTCTACTTTCTTTATGCATGCTTAACAAAAACACGCACAACTATTTACCTAAAAAAAAATTACTCACCTAAATACTTGATGAGTAGCCATATAACTGTATGATCTAGCTTAGAAAATTTAACATGCCTTAATCTTCAGTTTTAAGGCATGTTAAATTTTCTAAGCTAGAGGAACCAGAGATCAAATTGCCAACATCCGCTAGATCATGGAAAAAGCAAAGGAATTTCGGAAAAACATCTGTTTCTGTTTTATTGACTATGCCAAAGCCTTTGACTGTGTGGATCACAATAAACTATGGAAAATTCTGAAAGAGATGGGAATACCAGACCACCTGACCTGCCTCTTGAGAAATCTGTATGCAGGTCAGGAAGCAACAGTTAGAACTGGACATGGAACAACGGACTGGTTCCAAATAGGAAAAGGAGCACATCAAGGCTGTATATTGTCACTCTGCTTATTTAACTTCTATGCAGTGTACATCATGAGAAACGCTGGGCTGGAAGAAGAACAAGCTGGAATCAAGATTGCCAGGAGAATTATCAAAAACCTCAGATATGCAGATGACACCACGCTTATGGCAGAAAGTGAAGAGGCACTCAAAAGCCTCTTGATGAAAGTGAAAGGGGAGAGTGAAAAAGTTGGCTTAAAGCTCAACATTCAAAAAACGAAGATCATGGCATCCGGTCCCATCACTTCATGGGAAATAGATGGGGAAACAGTGGAAACAGTGTCAGACTTTATTTTGGGGGGCTCCAAAATCACTGCAGACGGTGACTGCAGCCATGAAATTAAAAGATGCTTACTCCTTGGAAGAAAAGTTATGACAAACCTAGATAGTATATTCAAAAGCAAAGACATTACTTTGCTGACTAAGGTCCTTCTAGTCAAGGCTATGGTTTTTCCATTGGTCATGTATGGATGTGAGAGTTGGACTGTGGAGAAAGCTGAGTGCCAAAGAATTGATGCTTCTGAACTGTGGTGTTGGAGAAGACTCTTGAGAGTCCCTTGGATTGCAAGGAGATCCAACCAGCCCATTCTGAAGGAGACCAGCCCTGGGATTTCTTTGGAAGGAATGATGCTAAAGCTGAAACTCCAGTACTTTGGCCACCTCATGCGAAGAGTTGACTCATTGGAAAAGTCTCTGATGCTGGGAGGGATTGGGGGCAGGAAGAGAAGGGGACGACAGAGGATGAGATGGCTGGATGGCATCACTGACTTGATGGAAGTGAATCTGAGTGAACTGCAGGAGTTGGTGATGGACAGGGAGGCCTGGCGTGCTGTGATTCATGGGGTCGCAAAGAGTCGGACACGACTGAGCGACTGAACTGAACTGAATCTTCAGTTTTCTTCATAATAGAAAGTTTTGCCATACTGCAGTACCCAGAATATTTTCCTGTTTACAAATGCATTCTTGATTTTCTATTCAATTCAGAATTCCTGTTTTCTCTAAAAGTAGAATGATTTAAAGTTTCCCTGTGCTTGACTATTTAAATTTAAGATTTTAGATTAACTAACTACATTTATAATTAGGGAATGCTGCTACTGCTGCTAAGTCACTTCAGTCGTGTCCGACTCTGTGCAATCCCATAGACGGCAGCCCACCAGGCTCCCCTGTCCCTGGGATTCTCCAGGCAAGAACACTGGAGTGGGTTGCCATTTCCTTCTCCAATGCATGAAAGTGAAAACTGAAAGTGAAGTCGCTCAGTCGTGTCCAACTTGTAGCGACCCCATGGACTGCAGCCTACCAGGCTCCTCCATCCACAGAATTTTCCAGGCAAGAGTACTGGAGTGGGGTGCCACTGCCTTCTCCAATTAGGGAATGTAGCCCACTCAATTTATTATTTTGGAAATTTGAGGATTTAAGCCCGTCATCAATATTTGAAAATGTTCAGATTTTGAAAATAAAGTATGTTTATTGATTATAGAGGATACTACTACATATATATTTACCAAACCAAACAATTTCACTACTCACCTCTGTTGATACTTATTTTCCTTCCTGTTTTCTCTTCAAGGCTTTAGAGTTACAATATGTCAAAATCTCCCAATTATGATTGAATGACTTTTTGTGAATTACTTCTACTTTTAAAAAGGTTTTATTCATAGAATTGAACATTATGTTGCAGAACTATTATAATGTATATATTTATTAAAACTTTGTTGTCATAGTTAATACTTTGACTTTTATTTTTAAATAATTATCTTCATTAATTAATATTGCCATTTCTGCTTTATTATGTTTACTTGATATATCTTTGGTCCTTCCTTTATTTTTAAAAGTTTCCTGTAATTTGTTTAACATTAGACATTTGTTAACAGTTCCAAATTGAATTTTATTTTCACTTAAATTTTTTCCGTATCAACAAGTCATTTAATTATCACATTTGTTTGGTTTTAGTTTCGTTATATTATTCATTAAATTTTCCCTTATGCTTTCCTTACATTCTTTCATATGCTATATGTATTATATTTTTGCTTTTATTTCTCAGCAATATGGAAGTTACAGCCACTTTTCCAGCAGTCTGGAAAATATTCTGCAATTGGTTAACCCAAAATTATAAAAAATATACATTGATATCATTCCCCTCTTTTAAAAATACCAAGAATCAGACAATAAATGTTGTCTATTGCCTTTTTTCATGTAAGATTAAATATTCAAAATGTTAAGTTTAAAAGACTTAAATGTAAGACCTGAAACCATAAAGCTCTTAGAAGAAAAATAGGGATCAGCTCCTTGGCATTATCATGGCATGGTTTTCTAGATTTGCACCAAAAGCAAGCACAACAATAGCAAAAATAAATTTGTGGGACTACATAAAACTAAAAAGCTACTGCACAGCAAAGGAGACCCTCAGCAAAATGAAAATGCAGCCTATGGAGTGGAAGAAAATATTTACAAATCATGTAAGCAGTAAATATCCAAAATAAACAACTCATAGAGCTCAATGGTAAAAGACAAACAACACTGACTTAAAAATGGGCACAGCATTTTAACGCTGTGAATGAATAAGCATTTTCCAAAGAAAATATACACATGGCTAACAGATATGTGAAAAGGTGCTCAATATCACTAATCATCAGGGAAATGTAAATCAAAACCACAAGATACCACTTCACACCTGTTAGAATGGCTACCATTAAAAAGACCAGACACAAGTGTCAGGAAAGATGTGGAAAAAAGAGAACACATGTACACTATTGGTAGGAATTATTAATCCATTTGTGCAGCCACTATTGAAAACACTAAGGAGATTCCTCAAAAAATTAAAAATAGAATTACCATACAATCCAACAATTTCACTTCTGGGAATATATCTAAAGGAAATAAAAACAGAATCTCAAAGATATACCCACCCTTCTATGTTCATTGCATCATTATTCACAATAGACAAGATCTTGTATGAAGACTACATGTTTGTCAACAGATAAATGGATATACATCAGTTATTGCTCAATAAAGCTAAAACTTTAAAAATTTTAGGTAAAAAGTTTTTACTTCCAACCTCCACTCCTACCCACAAGTGCAAGATTTTTTTTGCTAATATAATGAAGGATTTACTTTAAAGTTATTACTAAATTAATTTTACTTTCTAAATCTTTTTGCTATATAAACAAATCTACAAGGAAACTTTTGTGCATGCATCCTCTCCTTATCTTTATTTAAAATAGATTCCTAGGAATAGAATATTTCAAACATATGAATCAACAGCATTCCAAAAAACAAAGATAGTAGATCCTGACACAAACAGCACTTGAAAGATAAGCTCTCCTCAAGCTTCACTAATCAATCAGCTGCATAAGTTGAAATGGCATCTCAATATTTTGATTTTCATGTCTTTACTACTGACTTAAAACTTTTATATGTGTATTGATCATATTTCTTATTTCTTCTTCTATAGATTGTGTTCACAGCCTTGCTTATATGTTTATGGTTGTAGATCTAATCATTATTGTATCCCATATATAATAACCATTTAAAAAAATATATGGGGTCTGTATTAGTTTCCTAAAGCTACCACAACAGAATACCATCCTGGATAAAGGTCAAACAACAGAAGATGTGTTTTCTCACAGTCTAGAGACTTGAAGTCCAAGGTCAATGCTTGGCAAGTTACGTTGTTTTTTTTGTGTGGATTCTAGTCTTGGCTTGCAGATGGCTGCTTTCTCACTGTGCTCACACAGTCTTTTCTCTGTGCATATGAGTCCTCAGTGTCTCTTTTTCTGTCTTAATTTCTTTTTATAGGAATCAGAATGACTGGACTCAGGCAGGCCCATTCTAATGGCCTCATCTTAACTTAGGCTTGCATGCTCAGTCTTGCCTGACTCTCTGTGATCCCTTGGACTATAGCCCTCCAGTCTCCTCTGTCCATGAGATTTCCAGGCAAGGATACTGGAATCGGTATTCCTACTCCAGGGAATCTTCCCAGCCCAGGGACTGAACCTGCGTCTCTTGCATCTCCGGCATTGGTAGATGGATTCTTATCACTAGCTTAATCACATCTTTAAAGACTCTATCACCAAATACACTCATATTCTGAGGTACTACATGCTAGGTCTTTAACATACACATTTGGGGACATTCAACACATAGCAGGGGCTAAATTTTAATTTTTTTAATGTGATTTTTTAAATTTATACATTTGAAAAATGTATATAGTCAAATATCTTTCTCTATAGATTCTATATTTGCATATGTGCTTAAAAGAATTTTCTTACCGTAAGATGATGATTACTTACATGTACCTGTTTTATGATTTCTAAAGCTAAGATATTTAAAATATCTCAGTTTATTTTGATGTAGTATTTTGAGATAAGGAATCCCATTATTTTGACAAATGGTTAGACACAATCCAACACTGTTAATTTAATAATCCTTATTCTCCACCTTTAAAACTTCTTAAATTATGGGTGTTTGGGGACTTTCTAGTTTCATTAATATACCTATTTCTGTCTAGCGTCACTCTATATGAAAATTATAACTGTAAAACGTAAAAACACATTTCAGTTTCTAACAATTGATATCTTCCTTCATATGGTTCATTTTCAAAAGTTCTTGGACTTCCCTTGCGGTCCAGTGGTTAAGAATCCATCTGCCAATGCAGGACATGGGTTACATCCCTGGTCCTGAAAGATTCCATGAGTCATGGAGCAACTAAGTTCCTGGTTGCAACTCCTGAGCAACGTGCCACGACTGCTGAAGCCAGTGTGCCCTAAAGCCCAAGCTCTACAACAAGAGACGCCACCTCAGTGCGAGGCTAAGCGCCACACTAGAGAGCAGCCCCGACTCAGCACAAGAGAAAGCCTGAGCAACAGCGAAGACCCGGCACAGCCAAAAACAAATAAATATTGAAAAAATTCTCAAATATGCTCACTCTTTTTCCCCCCCTGGATAAATTCAGGATTATTATGTCAAGTTCCAAAAATACCCAATTGAAACTACTAATCTAAAAGAGGAAGAAAAAAACTACCTGCTTCCTCTCTGTACTATACATGACATTTAAAGTAAAAGAAAATCCCCACTTTCTCAAGCAGGGCATCTCCCCACATCCACCACCAACCATTTCACCAACCCTAGCTGGGTGTCCTAAAGTGAAAATAAAAGTGCTCAGTTATGTCCAACGCTTTACAACCCCATGGACTATACCGTCCATGGAATTCTCCAGACCAGAATACTGGAATGGGTAGCCGTTCCCTTCTCCAGGGGATTCTCAACCCAGGGATTGAACCCAGGTCTTCCACATTGCAGGTGGATTCTTTACCAGCTGATCTACCAGGGAAGCCCTAAGTGTCCAAAACTTTAACTCAGTTCTATCTATTTAGAGTAATTGTCAGATGCCACAGATTAAGAGCTCATCTCACAGGACTGGGCATCCCCTTCAGAGGCCAATCACAAGTACAGGTTATCACCTGGGCTTCTGACCATCTGGCCATAAATAAAAGATGACCACACGCTCAGGTTCATAACAGGCAAACCTCAGAAATACTGCTGGTTCACTTTCAGGCCACCTCAGTAAAGTGAATAGAATCAATTAAGTGTGAATAGCATTCTATCTTTTTTGTTGTTGCTGCTTTCGCCAGACAACCACCATGCCACTCATGGGATCTTAGTTCCCTGGGCCCTCGAAAGGGATTGAACCCAGACCCTCAGCAATGAGAGCTCAGGGTCCTTACCACAGGATCAACAGGGAATTCCCAGCACTATATCTAATAAAACAATGTACATACCTTAAATAATACTTTATATTGCTAAAAAATGCTAACCATCATCTCAGCCTTTACCAATTCATACACGGTAGTACCTTCATAGACCATTGATTACAGTTCACCATAATAATGAAAACATTTGAAATATTCTGAAAATTGCTAAAATATGACACAGACAGACACAAGGGTGAGCAGATACTTTTGGAAAACCAGAGCCAACAGACTTGTTTGAAACAGGGTGGTCACAAACCGTCAATCAGGAAAAAAAAAAAATGCAATTATCTGTGAAGCAGGAGTTGGGCTACATCCCGCAGTCTTAGGAGACCTGTACTTGTCCAAATTTAAGACAGAAGAAAGGACAGGAGTCAGCAACAGAGACAATGGTTTAAGGCAGGGCTCTGCAAACCCTTGTGCCCATCCATGACTTCTTAGAAACCAGGTCACACAGCAGGAGAGGAGATGGGGGAGAAACTGAAACCACCATCACCACCCCATCACCCCCAGCCTTGTCTGCGGAAAAACTGTCTTCCACCAAACAAGTCCCTGCTGCCTAAGAGGTTAGGGACTGCTGGTCTAACGGATGAGGGGAGCTTACCACTCTGAAGCAAGGTCCTGGAGCAACACCCCACCTTGTGAGGCAGATGGTGAGCAGGACATGGCCGCAGTCTGGAGGGGTATATTGCCAGTCACAGGAGGAATTGAGCTCAGGTTTATTTATCTGTTCCCATGGAAACGCCCCCCTCACTGCCTTTTAATAAGAGCAGTCAGTGGCTGGGGTCTGAGGCAAGTATGTAAGAAGGCCAGGTAAGTGAGTAGGGTGTAGGTGAAGCAGGCTCTCACTGGTTGGGCAGGAGACGTACAGAGAACAGAAGAGCCGCCAGGTGTGGCCTGACCACACACACAATAAAAGAAGGTAATCCCCAGACAGCTCATAGAACTCAGAAAGACTTACTAGATTACTGATTTACTATGACAAGGTACAACTCAGGAATAGGCAGATGGAGGAAATGCATAGGGCAAGGTGTGTAGGAGAGTAGGAAGTTTTCACATCCTCTCCAGGTGCATCACCCTCCTAACTCTTGCACTTGTTTACCAAGCTGGAATTTGTCTGAAACCACACAGCCCATTATGTTTTTTGTTGTTGTTGTTTTAATGGAGGTTTTAATGGATAAGCAATTAAGTCATTGACCATTAGTGATTAGATCAACCTCCAGCCTCTCTCCCATCCCTGGAGGTGGTAAGGAAGGGGGCTGAAAGTTTCAGTGGTTCAAGTAGTTGGTTTCCCTGGCAACCAGCCCCACCTCCTTTGGGACTTTCCTAAAATTACTGCTTATACATAAACTCAGGTGGTTGAAAGGGGCTTGTTAGGAAGAACAAAGATGCTCTTTTCAACTTTATCACTTAGAGAATTCCAGTGGTTTTAGGAGCTCTGTTCTTATAATTCATAGTTTCACAATAATCATGTAATCTACTAGAACCAACCTTGCATGCTAAGTTGCTTCGGTTGTGTCTGATTATTTGCAACCCCATGGACTGTAGCCTGCCAGACTCCTCTGTCCATGGGATTCTCCAGGCAAGAATGGAGTGGGTTGCCATTTCCTCCTCCAGGGGATTTTCCTGACCCAGGGATCAAACCCACATCTCTTCTGTCTCCTGCATTGACAGGAGGATTCTTTACCACTAGTGCCACCTGGGAAGCCCAGTACCAACTGAGTAACTGATAATTTCATAATCTTGAGTCCTCCCATCAGGAACGTGGTTTATGTTTCACAATATTTTTCTTTTTTTTTACTTTAAACAAATATGTGTGTGTATACACACTCAGTTGTGTTTGACTTTGGGGGATCCCAAGGACTATAGCCTACCAGGCTTCTCTGTCCCAGCAATTTTCCAGGTAAGAATACTGAAGTGGGTTGCCATTTCCTCTTCTAGGGGATCTTCCTTACCCAGGGATCGAACCTGAGTCTCCTAGGTCTCCTACGTTGGCAGGCGGATTCTTTTACCACTGAGCTAACTTGGGAATTAGCTCTCCTCAAACTTCACTATTTTATCAATTTTATAAATTAAAAATGGCATCTTAAAGTTTTGAATTTCAAGTCTTTGCTAATGCATTAAAATTTTATATGTGTATTGGTCATATCTCTCATTTTATAGATTGTGTTCACAGCCTTGCTTTTATGTTTATAGTGGTAGTTATCTTATTGATAATGTTAACCATTACTGTGTCCCAATATAATAATTATTTTTCTAATTTGGGAGCTGTATTAGTTTGCTAAAGGTGTCACAACAAAATACCACCCTGAGTAAAGTTCAAACGACAGAAATGTATTTTCTCACTGTCTGGAGGCTAGAAGTCCAAGGTTAACGTTTGGCAAGCTTTTTTCCTTTTGAGGACTCTCATCTTGGCTTGCAGATGGCTGCCTTCTCACTGTGCTGACATGGTCTTTTCTCTGTATGTATGTATCCTTGCGGTCTCTTTTTCTGTCCTGATCTCTTGTTTTAAGAACCAGAGAGATTGAGTTAGGGCCATTTTAATGGTCATCTTAGCTTAATTACATTTATAAAGCCTTATCGCCAAATGCACTCATATTCTGAGGTTCTGGCTGTTAGGGCTTTAAAATATGAATTTGGGGGAAACATAATTCAACTTGTAACAGGGACTGAATTTTAAATTTTTGTAACTGATTTTTCAAGTTGAAAATTTTTTGAAAATGTGTATAATAAAACATCTCCTTTCTCTATAGATTCTACATTTTCATATGTGCTTAAAATAATTTGTTTACCTTAAGATGATACAATTACCTATATTTATATTTATAATTTAATTTCTAAAGATATTTAAAATATACCTTTTGATGTAAAATTTTGAGACAAACAGCCTCATTGTTTTGACAAATTATAGACACTTGTCCCAATACTATTAATTTAATAATACTTATTTCAGATTGCTATGTTTATGTACACATTGCTATGTTTAAAATAGATAACTAACAAGGACTTACAGTATAGCACATGGAACTCTGCTCAATGTTATAGCAGCCTGGATGGGAGTGGAGTTTGGGGGAGAATGGATACATGTTTATGTATGGTTGAGTCCCTTTGCCGTTCACCCGAAACTATCACAACATTGTTAAATGAATATACCCCAATACAAAAAGTTTTTTTTAAAAAATCCTGATTCTGTACCTTTATTTTTTTGTTGTTGTTTTAAAAAAATTTTATTGGAGTATAGTTGATTTGTAATTTGTGTTAGTTTCTGATGTACAGCAAAGTGAATGAATTATATGTATACAAAATGATATATCCACTTCTTTTTAGATTCTTTTCGCATATGGATCATTACAGAGTATTGAATAGAGTTCTCTGTGCTATATAGTAGGTCCTTATTAGTTATCTGTTTTATGTATCAGTTCAGTTCAGTTCAGTTGCTCAGTCGTGTCCGACTCTGCAACCCCATGAATCTCAGCATGCCAGGCCTCCCTGTCCATCACCTGTACCTTTAAAACTTATTAAATTATGGGTGTTTGGGGACTTTCTAATCTCATTAATATGCCTATTTCTGCCTAAGGTCACTCTATATAAAAATTGTATCTATAAAATGTAAAAATACATTTTAATTTCTAAAAATTCACATCTTCCTGCATAAGATTCATTTTCAAAATTTCTTGGACATCCCTGGCGATCTGGTGGTTAATAATCCACCTGCCAAGGCAGGGAACATGGTTTCAATCGCTGGTCCAGGAAGATTCCACATGCATGTTGGGAACTAAGACCCTGTACCACAACTACTAACCCAGTACCCTAGGGCCTTCGAGCCACAAGAAAACCAACCACAATGACAAGCCTGTACACTGCAATTGGAGAGAAGCCCCCACCCCCCACAACTAAAGGAAGCCTAGGCACAACAACAAAGACCAGAGCAGCCGAAAAATATTGAAAAAATTTTTCTTAAATATGCTCACTTTATTTTTCCTGAATAACTTTAGAATTATCATGTCAAGTTCCAAAAGTATCCAACGGAGACTATTAATTTAAAAGACAAAAATCAAAAAACCCCTATCTGCTTGCTATCTGTATCATATGTAACATTTAAAGAAAAAGAAAATCGCCATTTTTCTCAAGCAGAGTTTATTCTTCCCCCACACCAAACATTTTGCCAACCCCAGCTGGGTGTCCTACAGTTTAACCCAATTCTATTTAGAGTAATTGTCAGATGCCACAGATTAAGTGCTCATCCCACAGGACTGGCCGTCCCCTTCAGAGGCCAATCACAAACGCAGATTATCACCTGGGTTTCTGACCATCTGGCTGTAAGTTAAAGGCGACCACAACGACCTCTTCAGGTTCGATACAGGCAAAGCTCAGAAATTCTGTAGGTTCTGTTCCAGACCACTGCAATGAAGTGAATAGAATCAATTAAGTGTGCAATAGCATTATATATATATATTTTTTTCACCCATGCCACACGGCTGCCATGCCACGTGTGCGACCTTAGCTCCCAGGCATTTGGCAAGGATTGAACCTAGGTCCTCCACAATGAGACATCAGAGTCCTAAGCCACCAGACCATCAGGTATTCCCAGCATTATGTCTCATAAAATCGTGTACTTACCTTAATTCAATAATACTTTATATTGCTAAAAGGAAAAGTGCTAACCATCATTTCAGCCTTCAGCAAATCATACATGGTAGTAACATTATAGATCACTGGTCACAGTTCACCGTAACAAACAATGAAAACATTTGAAATATTCTGAGAATTATCAAAATGTAAAAAAATACATAAAATGAGCAAATACTAATGGAAAAACAGAGCCAACAGACTTGCTTGATACAGGGTGGCCACAAACCATCAATTAAAAATAAAAAACTATTGAAACATGTATAATATCATATATGAAACGAATCGCCAGTCCAGGTTCGATGCGTGATACAGGATGCTTGGGGCTGGTGCACTGGGATGACCCAGAGGGGTGGTATGGGGAGGGAGGTGGGAGTGGTGTTCAGGATGGGGAACATGTGCACACCCGTGGCAGATTCATGCTGATGTATGGCAAAACCAATACAATATTGTAAAGTAGTTAACCTCTAATTAAAATTAAATTTATACTAAAAATAAATAAATAAAAACTAGATTATCTGTGAAGCACAAGTTCAACTGCACCCCACATTCCTAGGAGGCCTGTACTTGATCAACTTTAAGACCAGAGAAAGGCCAGGAATCAGCAACAGAGACAATAATGGTTTAAATGCAGGGGTCCTCAAACCCCAGTGCCTGTCCAAGGCCTCTTAGATACGAGGCCACGCAGCAGGAGAGGAGCTACAGGAGAAACTGAAACAACCACCACCACGCGACTGCCCCCAGCCTTGCCTGTGGAATGATTATCTTCCAAAAAATCTGATCTCTGGTGCCTAAGAGGTTAGGGACTGCTGGTCTGACAGATAAGGGGATGTTCTCTCTCTGAAACAAGGTTCTGGAGTGATACCACACCATGTAAGGCAGATGAAGAGCAGGACATGGTGACAGTCTTGCTTCTGGGGTGGAGGGGGGAGGGTAAGACTGCAATTTATAGGGGGAATTGACCTCAGATTGGTTTATCAGTTCCCAGGAAAACTGCTGCTGCTGCTAAGTCACTTCAGTTGTGTCCGACTCTGTGCGACCCCATAGATGGCAGCCCACCAGGCTCCACCGTCCCTGGGATTCTCCAGGCAAGAACACTGGAGTAGGTTGCCATTTCCTTCTCCAATGCATGAAAGTGAAAAGTGAAAGTGAAGTCGCTCAGTCGTGTCTGACTCTTAGTGAGCCCATGGACTGCAGCCCACCAGGCTCCTCCGTCCATGGGATTTTCCAGGCGAGAGTGCTGGAGTGGGGTGCCACTGCCTTCTCTGCCCAGGGAAACTAGTAGAGGGACAACAGCACCTCACCACCCTTCAATACGAGCAATCAGTGGCTGGGGTCTGGGACAAGTATGTAAGAAGGTCAGGTAAACGAGTAGGGTGTAGGTGAAGCAAGTGCTCACTGATCGGGCAGGGGATGTACAGAGAGCAAGAGAACAGCCGCAGTGAGTGGCCTGACCACACACACAATAAAACAAGGTATGCCCTAGACAGCTCTCAGAACTCAGGAAAACTTACTAGATTACTGATTTATTATGATAAAGGACAACAGGAATAGGCAGATGGAAGAAATGCACGGGGCAAGGTATGTGGAAGAGTAGGAAGCTTTCACATCCTCTCCAGGTACAGCGCCTTGCCAATTCTTGCAAGCGTTTACCAAACTTGAAGTTTGCTGAAACCACACATCCTTTATGGTTTTGTTTGTTTTTTTTGTTTGTTTGTTTTTAATGAAATGGAGGTTTTATTAAGTAAGCAATATTAAATCATTGACCCTTAGTGATTAGCTCAACCTCCAGCCTCTCTCTCATCCCTGGAGGTGGTAGGAAAGGGGGCTGAAAGTTGCAATGGTTCAGGTCGTTGGTTTCCCTGGCAACCAGCTCCCACCTCCTTAGAGACTTTTCTAAAATTACTGCATAAACATAAACTCAGATGGTTGAAAGGGGCTTATTAGGAAGAACAAAAGATGCTCTTTTCAACTTTATCACTTAGAAAATTCCATTGGTCTTAGGAGCTCTATTCTCATTATAAATCATAGTTTCACAATATCATGTAATCTCCCAGTACCAATCTTAGTAACTGATTTTTATGATCTTGAGTCTTCCCATCAGGAACATGTTTTATGTTTCACAGTAATATTTTCTACTTCAAACAAATATGTGTGTGTGTTTAGTCACTCAGTCATGTCCAACACTTTTTGACCTCATGGACTGTAGCCTGCCAGGTTCCTCTGTCCATAGAATTTTCCATGCAAGAATACTGGAGTGGGTTGCCATTTGCTCCTTCAGGGGATCTTCCCAACCCAAAGATAATGAACCTGAGTCTCCTGGGTCTCCTGGATTGGCAGGGGGGATTCTTTACCACTGAGACACCTGGGAATTAGCTTTCCTTAAACTTTACTGATTTATTAATTTTGTAAAAAAAAAAAATAGCATCCCATTGTTTTTATTTTCATGTCTTTGCTAGTGAATTAAAAATTTTATGTGTTATTGGTCATATCTCTCAGCTTATAGATTGTGTTCATAGCTTTGCTGGTATGTTTATTGTGGTAGTTATCTTATTAATATATTAACCATTACTGTGTACCACTTATAACAATTATTTTCTAATTTGGGAGCTGTATTAGTGTGCTAGAGTTACCACAACAGAACACCACCCTGGGTAAAGCCCAAACAACACAAATATATTTTCTCACAGTCTAGAGGCTACAAGTTGAAAGTCAAGGTATGGCAGATTTTGTTTCTTTTGAGGACTTTCATCTTTGCTTGCAGATGACTGCCTTCTCAACATGCTCACATGGTATTTTCTCTGTAAAGATGTATCCTTGATGTCTCTTTTTATGTCATAATCTCCTCTAGTTATAAGAACCAGAGAGTTTGGGTTCAGGGCCATTGAGTGGCCTCATTTTAACTTAATTACATATTTAAAACAAAATACACTCATATTCTGAGGTACTGGGTGTTAGTTCAGTTCAGTTCAGTTGCTCAGTCTTGTCTGACTCTTTGCAACCCCATGAATCACAGCACACAGAGCCTCCCTGTCCATCACCAACTCCCGGAGTTCACTCAGACTCACGTCCATCGAGTCAGTGATGCCATCCAGCCATCTTATCCTCTGTCGTCCCCTTCTCCTCCTGCCCCCAATCCCTCCCAGCATCAGAGTCTTTTCCAATGAGTCAACTCTTTGCATGAGGTGGCCAAAGTACTGGAGTTTCAGCTTTAGCATCATTCCTTCCAAAGAAATCCCAGGGCTGATCTCCTTCAGAATGGACTAGTTGGATCTCCTTGCAGTCCAAGTGACTCTCAAGAGTCTTCTCCGACACCACAGTTCAAAAGCATCAATTCTTCAGTGCTCAGCCTTCTTCACAGTCCAACTCTCACATCCATACATGACTACTGGAAAAACCATAGCCTTGACTAGATGGAACTTGTTGGCAAAGTAATGTCTCTGCTTTTCAATAAGCTATCTAGGTTGGTCATAACTTTTCTTCCAAGGAGTAAGCGTCTTTTAATTTCATGGCTGAAATCACCATCTGCAGTGATTTTGGAGCCCATAAAAATAAAGTCTGACACTGTTTCCACTGTTTCCCCATCTATTTCCCATGAAGTGATGGGACCGGATGCCATGATCTTCGATTTCTGAATGTTGAGTTTTAAGCCAACTTTTTCACTCTCTACTTTCACTTTCATCAATAGGCTCTTTAGGTCCTCTTCACTTTCTGCCATAAGGGTGGTGTCATCTGCATATCTGAGGTTATTGATATTTCTTCCGGCAATCTTGATTCCAGCTTGTGCTTAATTCAGCCTGGAATTTTGCATGATATACTCTGCATATAAGTTAGTCAGGGTGACAATATACAGCCTTGATGTACTCTTTTTCCTATTTGGAACCAGCCTGTTGTTCCATGTCCAGTTCTAGCTGTTGCTTCTTGACCTGCATACAGATTTCTCAAGAGGCAGGTCAGGTAGTCTGGTATTCCCATCTCTCTCAGAATTTTCCACAGTTTGTGGTGATCCACACAGTCAAAGGCTTTGGCATAGTCAATGAAACAGAAATAGATGTTTTTCTGGAACTCTCTTGCTTTTTCCATGATCCAGCGGATGTTGGCATTTTGATCTCTGGTTCCTCTCCCTTTTCTAAAACCAGCTTGAACATCTGGAAGTTCACAGTTCACATACTGTTGAAGCCTGGCTTAGAGAATTTTGAGCATTACTTTGATAACATGTGAGATGAATGCAATTGTGTGGTAGTTTGAACATTCTTTGGCATTGCCTTTCTTTGGGATTGGAATGAAAACTGACCTTTTCCAGTCCTGTGGACAGTGCTGAGTTTTCCAAATTTTCTGGCATATTGAGTGCAGCACTTTCACAGCATCATCTTTCAGGATTTGAAATAGCTCAACTGGAATTCCATCACCTTCACTAGGTTTGTTCAAAGTGACGCTTCCTAAGGCCCACTCGATTTCTCACTCCAGGATGTCTTGCTCTAGGTGAGTGATCACACCACTGTGATTTTCTGTGTTGTGAATATCTTTTTTGTATAGTTCTTCTGTATATTCTTGCCACCTCTTCTTAATATCTTCTGCTTCTGTTAGGTCCCTATCATTTTTGTCCCTTATTTTGCCCATCTTTGCATGAAATGTTCCCTTGGTATCTCTAATTTTCTTGAAGAGATCTCTAGTCTTTCCCCTTCTATTGTTTTCCACTATTTATTTGCACTGATCACTGAGGAAGGCTTTCTTATCTCTCCTTGCTGTTCTTTGGAACTCTGCATTCAAATATGTGTATCTTTCCTTTTCTCCTTTGCCTTTTGCTTCTCTTCTTTTCACAACTATCTGTAAGCCCTCCTCAGACAACCATTTGACCTTTTTGCATTTCTTTTTCTTGGGGGTGGTCTTGACCCCTGCCTCCTGTATAATGTCATGAACCTCCATCCATAGTTCTTCAGGCACTCTGTCTGTCTTATCTAATCCCTTGAATCTATTTGTCACTTCCACTGTATAGTCGTAAGGGACTGATTTAGGTCATATCTGAATGGTCTAGCGGTTTTCCCTACTTTCTTCAATTTCAGTCTGAATTTGGCAATAAGGAGCTCATGATCTGAGCCACAGTCAATTCCTGGTCTTGTTTTTGCTGACTGTATAGAGCTTCTCCATCTTTGACTGCAAAGAATATAATCAATCTGATTTTGGTATTGACCATCTGCTGATGTCCATGTGTAGTCTTCTCTTGTGTTTTTGGAAGAGGGTGTTTGCTATGACCAGTGTGTTCTCTTGGCAAAACTCTATTAGCCTTTGCCCTGCTTCATTCTGTACTCCAAGGCCAAATTTGCCTGTTACTCCAGGTGTTTCTTGACTTTCTACTGTTGCGCTCAAGTCCCCAAAATGAAAAGGACATCTTGTTTGAGTGTTAGTTCTAGAAGGTCCTATAGGTCTTCATAGAACCATTCAACTTCAGCTTCTTCAACATTACTTGTCAGGGCATAGACTTGGATTACTGTGATAATGAATGGTTTGCCTTGGAAATGAACAGAGATCATTCTATCATTTTTGAGATTGCATTCATGTACTGCATTTCGGACTCTTGTTGACTGTGATGGCTACTCCATTTCTTCTAAGGTATTCTTGCCCACAGTAGTAGATATAATGGTCACCTGAGTTAAATACACCCATTCCAGTCCATTTTAGTTTGCTGATTTCTAAAATATTGACGTTCACTCTTGCCATCTCTTGTTTGATCACTTCCAGTTTACCTAGATTCATGGACCTAACCTTCCAGGTTCCTATGCAATATTGCTCTTTACAGCATCAGACTTTTCTTCCAGCACCATTCACATCCACAACTGAGTTGTTTTTGCATGGCTCTGTTTCTTCATTCTTTCTAGAATTATTTCTCCACTGATCTCCAGTAGCATATTGGGCATCTACCAACCTGGGGGGGTTCATCTTTGAGTGTCCTATCTTTTTGACTTTTCATACTGCTCATGGGGTTCTCAAAGCAAGACTACTGAAATGGTTTGTCATTTCCTTCTCCAGTGGACCATGTTTTGTCAGAACTCTCCACCATGACCTGTTCATCTTGGGTGGCCCTACACGGCTTGGCTCATGGTTTCATTGAGTTAGACGAGGCTGTGGTCCATGTGATCAGATTGCTAGCTTTCTGTGATTGTGGTTTGCAGTCTGTCTGCCCTCTAATGGAGAAGGATAAGAGATTTATGGAAGCTTTCTGATGGGAGAGACTGACTGAGGTGGAAATTGGGTCTTGTTCTGATGGGCGGGGCCATGCTCAGTAAATCTTTAATCCAATTTTCTGTTGATGGCTGGAGCTGTGTTCCCTCCCTGCTATTTACCTTGGGCCAAACTATGGTGGAGGTAATGAAGATAATGGTGACCTCCTTCAAAAGATCCCATTAAAGCACTGCTACACTCAGTGCCCCCAACCCTGCAGCAGGCCACCACCAACCTACGCCTCTGCCAGAGACTCCTGGACACTCACAGGCAAGTCTGAGTCAGTCTCTTGTGGGGTCACTGCTCCTTTCTCCTGGGTCCTGATGCACACAAGTTTCTGTTTGTGCCCTCTAAGTGTCGGTTTCTCAGTCCAGCGTGAGTTCTGGTGGCTCTATGGTGAGGTTAACGGTGGCCTCCTTCAAGAGGGCTTATGCCATACCCAAGTCTGCTGCACCAGAGCCCCTGCCCCTGCAGCAGTCCACTGCTGACCCGCACCTCCACAGGAGACACTCAAACTCAGTTCTGTCTCAGTCTCTGTGGGGCTCTGGGTCCTGGGTATGCACAAGGTTTGTTTGAGCCCTCTCCTCTGAGCATCTCTGGGGTGTATGGGGTTTGATTCTAAACCTGACTTTGTCCCTCCTACCACCTTGCTGGGGCTTCTGCTTTGCCCTTGGACATGGGTTATCTCCTCACAGTTGCTCCAACACAATGCAGCTGCCACTCCAGATTACTTAAGATCTTTTATTATATTTTATATGTACCAGATTTAGCAAAGCTATTAGGAGCATCATGTTAATTTTGTAACTGGTATTCTTTACCAAAGTCCACTACTAGTTTAGTTTGCTCAATTGATTCTCTTGGTATATCTTGGGAAGTGATCAAAGACTCTAGGAAAGAGTGTTATTTTGACTCCTTTTCAAAGCTGATACTTCTTGTCTGATGGGAAACTCAATGATATTTATGTATATCATACATCTAAAATTTACATGTGTTTATGATTTAAATTTGCTATTCAAAATCAACCAGTAGCTTTCCAGCATTTTTGGGAAATATCAGTCATCCTGGTAAAACATGACCTTTCAAGTTCTGATCCCTGATGACCTCCTCATACCATATCCCACAAAACCCCTGAATCAAATTCTTGACTAAATCCCCTGGTCCCTTGTACCAAATAAAATTTCCTAAATGTGCTGTTCAGACCTACTACTTTCTTTGCCTAAAAAACACTTTCTCTTTTTTCACCTTTTCACCCACCTCAGGGCTCCTCGAACTTTATTATGTGTCTGTGAATCACCTGGAGATCTTGTTTGAATTGCAGATGATTCAGTGGTTCTGGGGTGAGGCCTGAGACTCTACAATTCTAACCAGCCCCACAGACCAGCAGCATCATGTCCTTAGCAAGGACCTGGCTAATTCCTCCTCTGTGACAGTTTAGTTCAGTCCCCTCTAGTCAGCTTTCCCTGGACCTCAGCCTCACAGCACCGCCGAGTACCTGATAGTGGTCCAGTATGGACTAGTGGTAGAAACTCTTCTATCTTGCACATTACCAGATACATGCTACAAACTAAATGTTGAATAAATGAATGAGCTGGTAATATAGGAAAAATAAACTTCCTTTAGGAATTGAGAAAAGGCTTAATAAAATCACACCTTACCTAATTCTTCATAGAATGTCCATATTTTTATTGAATTCACTTCAGGAAGAATTTGGCAAGAACGAATTAAGACTAGGCTAGAATAGGACTTCCCCAGTGGCGCAGGAGTAAAGAATCTGCCTGCAGTACAGTAGATGCAGGAGACATAGGTTTGATCCCTGTGTCAAGAAGATCCCCTGGAGGAGGAAATGGCAATCCACTCCAGCATTCTGGCCTGGAAAACCCCATGGACAGAAAAGCCTGGTGGGCTACAGTCCATGGGGTGGAAAAGATCAGACACAACTTAGCGACTAGCACACACCCTGCAAAGAACCCCATAACAGCAGTAGGGCCTACTAATAAACACAGAGAACCTACAGCCATGGCAAACTGAATATCAGCACACAGCATTGGAGGTCATCTTGGAAACTGTTCAGTGAGCAGACAGGAAAGTCAGAGTCCCCAGGTGAAAGGTCTCATAGTCCAAACACATCCAGTTACTTACTGGCTGTGCTGAGCTTGCTGACTGGATGCCTGACATCCTGTGATCTCTCACCCAGACCTGCTATTAATCAATCTGAGCTGAAAATCAAAGACTTTGAAATTTGAGGTAGACAAGCCTGGAATTAAAAACTGAGAAACTCAGATAACTTTGTATATAAAGCACTCACACTAATATATTGTGTGCATGTGTGTGTTAATCACTCAGTCTTGTCCAACTCTTTGTGACTCCATGGACTATAACCCCCCAGGCTCCTCTGTCTATGGGATTCTCCAGACAAGAATACCGGAGTGGATTGCCATGCCCTTCTCCAAGGGAACTTCCAAATTCAGAGATAGAACCCGGGTCTCTGGCAAATTCTTAACTGTCTGAGCCACCTGGAAACCCAATATAGCATATAATTGTTATTAAATATATTTAATGTTTTCGCGGCTTTCCATCAGCTAACATAGCTGTCTTTCAAATATCATTTCCTCTCATTCTACCCACACTCATTCTGTTCCACTCAGTCGCCCTCTCTGTTGGGCCAAAAATCAAGCAGCCGCTAAGTCATGGGTGTTTGTACTTCCTGCAACATTCCTGAGTTCTCTGCCTGCAATATTTTGCCCTGTAAGGCTTAAATATATATATATATATATATATATATATATATATATTTATATATATATTTATATTTATATTTATATATAGGCTTCACTGTGTCTTTGTGGCTTGCCCACAGGGGTTCTCTAGTTACACTGAGCAAGGGCTGCTCTCTAGCTGCGGTGCATGGATTTCTCATTGCAGTGGCTTCTTTTGCTGCAGAACATGGGCTCAGAAGTTGTGGTGCATGGGCTTTGTTGTCCTGAAGCCCATAAAATCTTCTTGGACCAGGAATTTACCCCATGTCCCTTGCACTGGCAGACAGATTCTTAACCACTGGACTCCAGGGAAGTGCCCCCTAGGACTTGATCCTTCATTCCTTTCTTCCAGTATATTAGCTTTTTAAAGGCCTTTCCTGGCCACCTTCTCAAAAACAGCATGTGCTGGCCCTCTCTGGGCTTCCCTGATACCTCAGATGGAAAAGAATCTGCCTGCAATGCAGGAGACCCTGGTTCAATTCCTGGATCCAGAAGATCATCTGGAGAAGGGATAAGCTAAATACTCCAATATTCTTGGGGCTCTCTGTACTCTCTTAACCTTCCTTGTTTCTCCTTATGGTAGTTATCATTCCTTAATATAGATCCTCTTGCTCATTTATTTATTGTCTTCAAGCTCCATAAAGTGTCAAAGAATAGCTGTTATTCTCCACTATAAAGAACCTAGAACAGAGCACCCAGTGACTGAATGAATAAAACATCCCAGATTTGAAATAAATCAGAAAGACAACAGAGAAAAATCTAGAGATGTAGAAGATGTCTTCTCCATTAAAAAATAATGAATTTGCCCATGAAAAGTTTGTAAATAGATGTCACATACTGGAAGCTAACAAACTTTTTACCCAAAGTTTTCCAGGAGTTACTCTTTACAGAAAGCCTTTATTAAGGTATTATTTATAATTAGCTAGACTTTACAACTGAGGTTACTTAGGTGCATCAACACATAAGACCCTTTAATAGACGCATTTTCTAACATTCAGTCTCCAACATCAGTACAACCAAATCTTAGATTATACAGTGCTTTAGGCCAGGTCTGGCTTGGATTAAACCCATATTTTAAAAATCCAGGCATTGATTTATTTCATGCCTAAGGCCAATGTGATTGGAACATACTCCATGCTTCATAAGTAAAATCCAAAGTAGTGAAAGATTCCAATTCCAAGACAGAAAAGTATTCAGGAGGTGAACAAATGCATCTGTTTTTGACTTATTAAGAAATACATATTTTTTAAAAAGCCTGCCAGAACCCTGGCCATTTTGAAAGTGTATAGTTTACTGTCATTCTGAAATAGCATTTTTGCCATTCTAAATCTGAGTCAAGATCACCTGTGAGTTGACTAAGTGCCGCATCTGTACTTTGCTGTTGTTTAGTCACTAAGTTGTGTCCACCTCTTCGAGACCCCATGGACTGTAGAGGAGCCCACCAGGCTCCTCTGTCCATGGAATTTTCCAGGCACAAATACTGGAGTGGGTTGCAATTTCCTCCTCCAGGGGATCTTCCTGATGCAGGGATTGAAACCACCTCTCTTGCATCTCCTGCATTGGTATGCAGATTCCTTACCACTGTGTCACTTGGGAAGCCTCTTAGTTCCCTGAACAGCAAACCCGCATTTCCTGCATTGAAGGTGAAATCTTAAACACTGAACCACCAGGGAAGCCCCCTTCTTCGTTTCTATTTCTTCTGAGTTTATGTTTTTTAGACTCATGCTTACACCTTCCCCTAAGTGATTCCTTTTGTATTCAAAATTATTTTTCTACCGTGTCTCCTAAAAGTGACATTCCTAATCTAGAGCTGTCTGTTGGACACATTTTTAATTAATCACAGATATCTCAAACTTAATTTGCCTGTGAGGAAATTACCCTGATGTTACCAGTGTATGTGTGGTTTTTGCAAGTTTGGGAAGACCTATATGGAAAAGACTTATGTGCTTGTTATTATATGGGGCCATGGAAGAATAAGATAAGTTTTAGTGTTATTAACCTGGGAAAGAGGGAGTCTGTAGAAAAATTAACTAAGAAAGTGGAATATAGGCCAGTGAGAGGGAAGATTCAGGCTCCGCTCTGATTCTAGTCATCAAATAATTGATATTCTGGGTCTTTGTTCATCATAGGTTTTGATATGAAGCCTGACATAGAGAGTAAGACTAATAGCTAGAAAGGGATGAAATTTACAAAGGCAGATATTAGCAAACTTTTTCCCAAAAGGGGACAGACTATACATTCACGATAAGCCATATGATCTCTGTTACAACCACTTAACTCTGCTCTTAACTCTGCCCATTGTAACATGAATTGAAGCCAAAACTCCAAAACTTTGGCCACCTGATGCAAAGAGCTAACTCATTTGAAAAGACCCTGATGCTGGGAAAGATTGAGGGCAGGAGGAGAAGGGGACAACAGAGGATGAGATGTTTGGATGGCATCACTGACTCAATGGGCATGAGTTTGAGTAAACTCCGGGAGTTGGTGATGGACAGGGAGGCCTAGCTTGCTGCAGTCCATGAGGTCTCAAAGAGTCGGGCAAGACTGAGGGACTGAACTGAACTGTAGCATGAGTGCAGCTGGAGACAATACATAAATGAATGAGCATGGCTATGTTTCCATGCAGCATTTTTTTCTGAGAAAACCATCAAGCAGTTATTTTTGGTCCTCAGTGTGTAATTTTCCCACCATTGATTTAGAGGAACAGGAACTAATGATCATATTTAGAATGGATAACCAACAGGGACCTACTGTATAACACAGGGAACTCTACTCCATGTTATGTGGCACCTGGATGGGAGTTTAGGGGAGAATGGATGCATGTATATGAATGGCTGAGCCCCTTTACTGTCCACCTGAAACTATCTCAATATTGTTAATTGGCTATACTCCAATATAAAATAAAAAATTTTTGAAAAGAAAATAATTAGCAATAAGCTATTACCATAAAACCAACTCCAGCCCCTGCTTTTCTTAATCTCCTAACATTTAGTTTGAACATTTTACTGATTCTTGAACTTATTCAAAGAAATTTAAGGATTTGATAGTTTGACCATAGGTGAAGTAGCATATTACTTAGGGAGCAGCACACCCTTAGGTCATTCATTTTATTTACAATCAGTCTGGGAGCTTCCTGAGGACGTGAACATATTTGTTTGTGTAGATGCCCACCTCTCAGCATGTTAATATCACTCAATAAACTTGTGTCAATTGAATGAGCTAAGTCTTCAGCACTAGTGTGTTGTACTCAGGCTCTCAGTTCAGTTCAGTTCAGTCGCTCAGTCATGTCTGACTCTCTGCGACCCCATGAATCACAGCACACAGGCCTCCCTGTCCATCACCATCTCCTGGAGTTCACTCAGACTCGTGTCCATCGAGTCCGTGATGCCATCCAACCATCTCATCCTCTGTCATCCCCTTCTCCTCCTGCCCCCAATCCCTCCCAGCATCAAAGTATTTTCCAATGAGTCAACTCTTCGCATGAGGTGGCCAAAGTACTGGAGCTTCAGCTTTAGCGTCATTCCTTCCAAAGAAATTCCAGGGTTGATCTCCTTCAGAATGGACTGGTTGGATCTCCTTGCAGTCCAAGGGACTAGCGTTCAGCAAATTTACACAATCCTAAGACTGATGAAAAATTCCTAAGATATATAGATGACACAAATAGAGGTCAGCTCAAGCCTACATTTCTCAAAATATGGAAATGAAGTCGACTTTCCCGACTTTAAATCACTAATACATTTGTAATGATGTTCTAAAATTGAGTTATGTGTTGAAGGACTCTATTCCTTTACCCCGAGACTGGCCTGGCTGGGACTCCAATGTCAGAGTCCCATTGCCTATCTCAGTGCCTAACTTTCCTCCTAGGATAGATAATGTTGACTAGATGGCTTTAACGTCATATTCTATTGGTTATATGCAACTTGGAAGCCCATAGAGAAGGAGAAATGAGGGGTGAAAAAGGCAGCTACCACCTGTATTATTTCCCATTATTACAATACAAAGTATCACAAACTTAGTGTCTTAACACACTCAAACATTTTCCCCTACGGCTCTGAAGTCACAAGTCTGAAACCAGTTTCACTGTGCTGATGTCAAAGTGTCAGTTGGGCTGGTTTCTTCTGGAATCTCTGAGAGGATAGAACCTGTTTCCTGCCTTTTCAAGTTGTAGTGGCCTCTTGGATTCCTTGACACACGGCCTCTTCCTCCATGTTCAAATTTCCTCTACCTGCCTCTTATTTTCTCTTTAATCTTATTTATTCATTGACTTATTTTTGCCTGATGGGGTCTTCATTGCTGTGAAAGGGCTTTCTCTACTTATGGCAAGCAGGGGCTACTCTCTAGTTGTGATGCACGGGCTTTCTCACTGGGGCGGCTTCTCTTATTACAGATCATGGGGATAGGGCCTGTGGGCTTCCGTAGTTGTGGTCCACAGGCTTAGTTACCCCATGGCATGTGGAATGTTCCCGGGCTAGGGCTCGAACCCCTGTGCCCTGCATTGGCAGGTGGATTCTTAACCACCCGAGCACCAGGGAAGCCCTATCTGCCTCTTAAGGGACACTTTTGACTACATTTAGGACCCATCTGGATTTTCAGGATGCCTTCCTCATGTTAAGATCCTTAATTACACTAATAAAACATCTTTTGTCATGTAAATTAATACTCCCAGCGGCGAGGGATTAGGGTGTAGACATCTTTCAGGACTGTTCTTCAGCCTCCCACATCATCATTCTCCAATGGCCTTCAATGTTCTTTCATGCATTACATACATTTAACAAGGGATTCTGCTGGGATAACAAATCCTAAGAAGAGACACCGTACAAACTTCTCTATAGTCATTCACCACTTTACTAACAAATATTTCATGTGTATCCACTAGGTATTTTGGAACTTGTTAGCCTTTGAAGCTGACATTGTAGATACATCCTTGCCCTCATGGAGCTCGGGTCACATTATCCCCATTACTAAATCATGTTTGCCCTCCCACTTACTTCCTTCTCTGTGGATTTGCCCTTTTGAATCCAATCCTCCCTTCCTGAGCCTAAGCCAAGAAGCATTGTCTTCTTAGGAGAACGAGGTAAGAACAGAATTTATTTTGGATGTCCCATGATCAATTTATTAGCATTAAAAACCTACTCAGATGATATGTGGGGCTTCCCAGGTGGCTCAGTGATAAAGAATTCGCCTGCCAGTGCAGGACCCCTGGGTCAGGAAGATCCCCTGGAGATGGAAATGGCAACCCATTCCAGTGTTATTGTCTGGGAAATCCCATGAACAGAAGACCCGTGGGGTTGCTAAACAGTCAGACACGATTGAGCAGCTAAACAACAACAGATGAAATTTTACTCTTTTGTTATGTTTGCTTTGCCTAACCTGAACTTGCATGGAAAAATATACTAGGCATGGGTTAAATTCATGAAGGCTCCTAATCTCCTTTGAATAAGGATTACTGACTGCATAAATATTACCCAAGAAAGGGCAGATTCTTGGAGAAGGAAAGCTGCTTTTACTGCAAAGTGGTAAACAACGGCTCAGATATGAGAGTTGGTCATAGGATCACTTTTTACAGACAGGAGTCTGCTTCCACCTACTGGCGGGAGAATTTCACAAACATCAGTACTGCACAGGTAATTTCCAATTGGATTTTTGTATTTGCTTCTGACTTGTAGCCATGTCAGCTCCTATCTACCTAGCGCTTCTTACTCCAAAACCTACCAGTTGTCTCTAGTACAAGCTTCTGGAGTGATTGATTAAATATTTCAGCATGTTGTGTTATGAATATTGTTAGACGGCTACAAATATCTAAGAGGACGTTGGAAGCCACCAGGAAGTCCATGGAACACGACATACTTAGAGAGGCCTGAAGGAAATGGACAAGATGATTCAAGAAGTCAGGTCATAACTGGAATTTCAGGATTAGCAGGAGTTAAGAATAGGAGAATCCTGTTGTTTCAGAGACATTGTTAGGAATTGTGCTTGGTCTTTTTTACAATATATCACAGGAGAGCAAACAAACTGAGAATTATCTAGAAAAGTTAGAATTTCCAGAAAAAAAGATGTTTATTTTATAACTAGGATTCTTATTACAGTGAACGAAATGCTACATTGGTGAAGTTCAAAAGGACACTTTTTTGCCATTTGAGAATGAAAAAATATTTTTCTGAGTTTAAGCCAAAGTAAACTAAAAAGAGACAGAGGAAGTAATATCTGTGTCATATAAAATACGTTAGAGGACTTGATCATAAGATCCTATGGAATTAGCATAAATATGGTCCACGATCAAATAATGCAAAATGAAAAAACAGTGAGTTTCCATTTAGCATCTATACTCTAAGACTGAAACTATATATGACTGATGGATATGAAATGAGAGGTGCAATATATATGGAGGGTCCACTATTGATAGAATCTATCTGGAAAGCAATTTGAAAAGTGAGTTTTTAAAAGCTTACACTCTCTGAATCAGTAATTTTGGTAGTAAGATTGTACCCTATAGAAATAATTATAGACATATTCAAATATTTACATTAAAGATGTTCACTATAGTATTGTTTATAAATAGAAAAAGACTATCATAATAGCTGTCATGTATTGAATGATTACAATATCTGATATTGTGCTTGATCCTTAATCTTGAGATAGTAGGATATGAAAAGGAGAGAAAAGAGGAGAAAGGTAAATCATACATGGAAATAGAAGTAATAGAGTATTGCATATCTTCTGTTTCTTAATAGCCTTATGATTTGACAGTTCAATCCTTGGAAAGAATTAAGTTAAAGGTAATGTTTTCAGTGAGATTTTGTGATATTCTCAGGAAAAGGTCATTCTTACTCGGCTCTAAAAGGATACAGATTGACACCCTGAAATTATGCTATCCAATAAAGTAGCTACTAGATATATGTGGCGATTTAAATCTGAATTAAATAAAATTAAAAATTCAGTGTCTTGTTCTCACTAGTCATCTTTGAAGTGCTAAATAGCCATGTGTAGCTAATGCTGCCACTTTTGAGAATCCACTTAGGAACATTTTCATCATCACAGAAGGAAATTTGTTCAGCGCTACCTTGAAGGCACAACACAGCCTTGAGTAGAATTTCTTTTGTTTTTAAACATTTAAAATTTTAATAAATACTGACAGTTTGCTTTCCAAAAGGGCAGTATATGATTTGCACTTCAGCTGGAATGTGGGCAAATACCTGTTTTCCCACATCTTCATCAATATTGGTTACATTCGATCTTTCAGATTTTTGCCAATATAATAGGTAAAAATGATATCCGTGTTGTTTGGAGTAGACTTTCTATACTTTTTTGATCAGTGAGAAAATGCACACCTCTATTCCACTTCAGTGAAACCATCCTGTAGCCATTTTTTGGTATTTGTCATCATCTGGAAATGCTCTAAAATAATATATTTAGATTTCCACATTTTACCTTCATCTTATTCCCTCAAATTCCCTCAGGTATTTTTTCTCCTAACTCATTGAACTTCCAGTTTGTTGGATCCCCTATTTTCTCCTATCCATCAGTACCAATAAAAGAGTAAGGAAGTAGGTAGGTATTCTGGTAGATGCTCTATGTTATCTTAAGAAAATTCTAGTCATAGTTTGCTAAGATTTTTTATCATAAATGAGTAAAGAATTTCATCAAATGCTTTTTCTGCATCTTTTGAAATAATATATGTTTAAGAGGGTTTTTTTTTTTCTCTTTGGCCTACTGATGCAGTGAATTACCTTGATTGACTTTGAATGTTAAGCCATTTATTAATGATTTAATTCAGAAGAAATAGAAATAACAGAAAACTTTTTTAACCAACATCTACAACAAACCTATGCGAGAATCATATTTAATTGTGAAAAGCACTATCCCATAATCTCGGGAACAAAGCAAGGATGCTCGCTCTCGCCACTTTTATTTTGTGATAGATTAGCCTAGAGAGGGGACTGGAAATCCTAATCAGTACACTAAGGAAGAGGAGGAAAAGGATCAAATTGGAAAGGAAAAAAGAAGTACAATTGTCTTTATTTGCACAGACCATGGTTCGGTTCAGTTCAGTCACTCAGTCGTGCCCGACTCTGTGACCCCGTGGATCGCAGCACACCAGGCCTCCCTGTCAATCACCAACTCCCGGAGTTCACTCAGACTCACGTCCATCGCGGCAGTGATGCCATCCATCCATCTCATCCTCTTTTGTCCCCTTCTCCTCCTGCCCCCAATCCCTCCCAGCATCAGAGTCTTTTCCAAAGGTAACCTATATTTAAAATCCTAAGAAACATATTTTTTTTTAATCCACTAGAACTATAAAATGAGTTGTGTAGGGTTGCAGGATACAATTCCAATATACAGAAATCAATTTTATTTCTATATACTGGTACTGAAGAGTCAGAAATTGAAATTAAAATAAAACAAAAATAGTATAAATATGAAATGCTTAACAATTTTGACAAAACATGACAGACCAATACACTGAAAACTACAATCTGAGCAGAAATTAAACAAAATTTAACAAAGGAGAGATGTACCATGTTCATGAATTGTATGACTCAATATTGTTAAGATACCGTTTATACCAAAACTGATCTGTAGCATGACTGCAATCCCAAAATTCCAGCAGAGGCTGTTTTTTCAGAAATTGACAAGCAGATTAAAAATTTTATATGGACATGCCAAGGACCTAGAATAGCCACAACATTGTTGAAGAAGAACAAAGTGGGAAGATTTAAACTATTTCATTTCAGGACTTATTATGAAGCTATAGTAAATAAGATACTATGTTATTGCTGTGTAGATAGACATATTAATTAGTGGAATAGCATAAAGAGTCTGGATCTAGACCAACATATTTATATTTAACTGATATTTTGCAAGCATTCTAAGTCAATAGGAGAAAAATAATCTTTTAAACAAACAATGCTAAATAAATTAGATAATAATAGACAAATTAATTAATCTTAACCCTTGCCTCACACCTTATACTAAAATTAATGCAAAATGGAATGTAGACATAAACGTAATGCTAAAAATATAAAATCTCTAGAACAAAATGAGACAATTTCATTGGCCTTGATTTTGGTAAAGATTTCTCATGTAGAACACAAAAGCACAAACTGAAAAGAAAAAATTAATTGGACTCTATCAAATTTTAAATTTTTGCTCTTGAAAGTCTTTGCAAACAATTTTCCAAGAAAGGCCTTCTTTGAAAACATGTAAAGAACTCTTACTATTCAATGATAAGAGGACAAACACTCCAGTCAAAACTGGGTGAAAGATTTGAGCAGACATTTCACAAAAGTAAAAGAAAAAGTGAAAATATATTTAGGGAGATGGACAGGAAGTAAATACAAGATAAGATATTCAGCATCATTTAATATTCAGTTCAGTTCAATCGCTCAGTCATGTCCGACTCTTTGCAACCCGATGAATCGCAGCACGCCAGGCCTCCCTGTCCATCACCAACTCCTGGAGTTCACTCAGACTCACGTCCATCGAGTCAGTGATACCATCCAGCCATCTCATCCTCTGTCCCCTTCTCCTCCTGCCCCCAATCCCTCCCAGCATCAGAGTCTTTTCCAATGAGTCAACTCTTCGCACGAGGTGGCCAAAGTACCGGAGTTTCAGCTTTAGTATCATTCCTTCCAAAGAAATCCCAGGGTTGATCTCCTTCAGAATGGACTGGTTGGATCTCCTTGCAGTCCAAGGGACTCTCAAGAGTCTTCTCCAACACCATATTTCAAAGTCATCAATTCTTCGGCTCTCAGCCTTCTTCATAGTCCAACTCTCACATCCATACATGACCACAGGAAAAACCATAGCCTTGACAAGACAGACCTTAGTCAGCAAAGTAATGTCTCTGCTTTTGAATATATTATCTAGGTTGGTCATAACTTTTCTTCCAAGGAGTAAGCATCTTTTAATTTTAGGGAAATGTAAATTAAAACCACTATTAGATGCCACTACACATCTACTAAAAGGACTAAAATTAAAAAGACTGTTCATACCAACATGAGTGAGGATATGGAGGAACTGAAACTCTTGTACACTGCTGATGGGAATGTAAAATGAAACAACTGTGTTAGAAAGCAGTTTAACAATTTCTTAAAAACTTAAGCACAAATCTTCCATATGAGCCAGGCATTCCACAGCTAGGTATTTTTTAGGAGAAATGAGAGCATATGTACACAAGAATGCATGTAAATGAATATTCATAAGACTTTTATTTGTACTAGCCAAAAACTGAAAACAACTCAAATTTTTATAACCAGGTGAGTAGACAAGTTGTGACATACCCATATATTAGACTACCAATTAGCATAGAAAAGAATGAGACTACTGATATACATAACATGGTTGAATTTCACAATAATTATGCTGAATGAAAGAAGTCAGTCAAAAAGCAGTACATACAATTTGACTACATTAGTATAAAATTCTATAAAATATTAATTAATCTGTAGAGCTGGAGGAGCATCAGTGGCTTGGTCTAGGCTTGGGAATACTAGAGGACGTAGAAGAAAATTTCTGGGAGTGACTTTATGTACATTATTTTGGTCCCATCATTGAAAGCATATGTTAAAATATTAAATTATATTTGCAAATGTATAGCGTACCATGTGGGCTTCCTGGGTGGTGCAATCATAAAGAAGCCACCTGCCAATGCAGGAGACAAAACAGACTCAAGTTCGATCCTGGGGTTGGAAGATCCCCTGGGGGAAGAAATAGCAACCCATTCCAGTATTTTGCCAGGAAAATTTCATGGACAGAGGAGCCTGGCGGGCTACAGTCCACGGGATCGCAAAGAGTCAGACACGACTGAGCAAACAGTATACTGTGTATCCAATATCCTTCAGTAAAGCTGTTAATTTTTCTCTAAAACATTATCTATGCTTGCATAACCTTTCGAAAGCCTTCTCATTTCTCCAAGAGAATACGTATCCTAGACTTAAGACCTCTAAAGACTAAAATTCATAATATGATGAATTATAAGAGAAAATAAATTAGTGAGGAGCTATATTGAGGTCAGAGGAGATAATATTTAAAATAATTTTCAGAGAGCACTTCACTGAGAAAGTATCATTCAGATGGGTATTGAAACATGATGATGATGAAAGATGATGAGGCAGATATCTGGAGAAGAACATTCTAGACAAAAGCAACAGCATGCTGGGGTCCAGCCCCGGTGGATCCAGGGTAATTCAAAGGGGAGACGGAGTTGGCATCCTAGGAAAAAACTTACTTAATTACAGATATATAGAGAGATTAGAAACGGATAGTGTAGTAGGAAAATTAGTGGAGGAAAGAGGCTGAATAACTTGGTTTATGTGGAATACCAATCACCACCTACGTAGGCCACAGGCATCTTTCCATTCTCCCGAAGGAGAGGAGGCACTGAGGCCTCCCTGGTCCAATCTTAGAAGCCCAGGCAAAATTAGTATGCTTGGTGAGTACCCACATACCAGATGGGAATTCAGCCAGAAGGGAAGAAAACGACACAGAGGAATCAGTCTTTCCAGAAACTGATCCGATTTCTTTATTTTTTAGGTTTGTTTATATACCTTTTGTTACACATGAGGATGAATACAGAGTCATGCAGGGGTCAGCAGACCTGACCCTTGTCACAATCAGGTGCTTCATATAAAATTATACAAAGGTCTTATGGGTTTTACATCATCTTATGGCCATGAGGCCTGCTGACATTTTATGATCCTTTCTTTTCTGATAGCCAAAAAACTTATTTTTTCCAAGGGTGTTTTTTCTTAAACCAGGCGCCACCCTCTGAAGGTAGCAGATAAAGTTGCATTCCTATAGGGTGAGGGTGTAGCGGGTTACAATCAAGAAAGGAACTTACTTAGCCTAAGGTTTAACATGATTAAGCTTAAAGGTTAATACTTATTTCTTCTATATGCTTAAAGGTTAATACTTATTTCTCTTATATGCTAGTTATATTCATTATAAAGGCAGGGAATATGGAGATTTAGCAGCAAACATCAGCCCAACAAATGAAAACCCTTCACCAATGTTCCCCTTAAGATCTATTTAGTCTTAAGATAGTGATAAACTTACATTTTTGCATAGCAAGGACACAGTGATTTATAACAAAGTACAGTGATCTATAACAAAAGAGAAAATTCATTAACTCAAAAAGTCTAGTACTGCTATCATCAAAAACGACTATATTTCCTTTTCTATATTCCAAATACATTGATTAATATATTCCCAGGCGCCTAAGGATATGGAGACCTGGAGGCAATCATTGACTCAACAATGAGAAAAGCCCTATGCTAATTAAGACTTTTAAAATACTCCAAACTCTCTGTGCTGTTTATGGTTGAGAGGTTGTCACACAAGCTAGTCTGTCAGCAGAGAGGTTTGACCTGAGATACCCTAATCACACCCAGGGCATGGAATTAGCAGTAATTATTGGCACAATAAATGAAAAACCCTTCATCAATATAATTCCTAATCAACCCACTATACTATACTAATAATTTTCTAACTTTACAAAAGAGTCTGTATTTAGAAAGTTTTAAAGCATCTCGTGCCTCTCATGGTTGGGAGGCTGTAAACAATCACATGTGGCTGGAGAACCCACTCAGGCAGGCTAGAGAACCTTCAGAGGAATTTATAAGTTGAAACGCTCTTGTCACGCCCAGGAATTTTTATTAACTGGAGCTGCAAGTTAACTCCTTCTCCGAGAGAAGTGGTGATGGGGGAGAGCCCACTGTAAAGTCAGAGGTACAGGTGAGAGCATAAAACAGACTCTGGTTTTGGGGGTAGATGCTCGGGAACAGGGGGTTTCCTGAGGCTCGACCCTGTATTTGCGTATGCCGAGCCTCCTTCCTAATGACCTTTGCCAAGGGTGGAGTTCCTCACGCTGGCTCCCGGCAACAGCAAGTACAAAGATCCTAGGCGTAGGATCTCTATCTTATACAGCCTTGAGGCTAGTCTTCGGATTTTTATGCTGAGTAAGGTAAGAAGCCATTGGAGGATTTCAGTAGAGCAGTGTCATAAGATGACCTGTTTTGTCATGAGGGTTCAGGCTGTGTATTAAAGTTTACACTGGGAAGTGAGGTTGGGAAAGAGTGGGGAGGAGGATGAGTGTAAAGAAGGTAACTTTTTAATAAAAGTTAAAGGGTGTTGGTTCAGGACCAAAGTGATAACTGCTGATGGTTAAAAAAAAAAAAAATCAGATTCAGGATATATTTTTAAATTAGAGCCTGATATGGTGTCAGAGAGGAGTCAAGAATGATTCCAGGATGTGTGTGTGTGTGCAACTAGAAAGATGAGTGCGTGCTCACTCACTCAGTGATGCTATGGACTATAGCCCACCACTCTCATTTGTCCATGGGATTCTCCAGATAAGAATACTGGAGTGAGTTTCCATTTCTTTCTCCAGGGGAATCTTCCTGACTCAGGGATTGAACTTGTGTCCCCTGCATCTCCTGCATTGGCAGGTGGATTCTTTACCACTGAGCCACCTGGAATTGGGAATAATACAGGAGATGAGGTTTGGGAATGGGAAATGATGAGAACAACTTGGAAAATGCTAAGTGTAAGATGTCTATGATAGCTAAAAAGGGATGGTGAGAAGGCAATGGAAATATCTACAGCTCAGAAGTGAAGTCTTGATCAGAGATAAAAAGTTGGTAATTAGCAACATACCAGACATCCTGGAATGTGAAGTCAAGTGGGCCTTAGAAAGCATCACTACGAACAAAGCTAGTGGAGGTGATGGAATTCCAGTTGAGCTGTTTCAAATCCTGAAAAATGATGCTGTGAAAGTGCTTTACTCAATATGCCAGCAAATTTGGAAAACTCAGCAATGACTACAAGATGGGAAAAGGTCAGTTTTCATTCCAATCCCAAAGAAAGACAATGCCGAAGAATGCTCAAACTACCACACAATTGCACTCATCTCACACACTAGTAAAGTAATGCTCAAAATTCTCCAAGCCAGGCTTCAGCAATACATGAACTGTGAACTTCCTGATGTTCAAGCTGGTTTTAGAAAAGGCAGAGGAACCAGAGATCAAATTGCCAACATCCCCTGGATCATGTAAAAAGCAACTGTGGACCACAGTTTGACAGTGTGGATCACAATAAACTGTGGACAATTCTGAAACAGATGGGAATACCAGACCACCTGACCTGCCTCTTGAGAAACCTGTATGCAGGTCAGGAAACAACAGTTAGAACTGGACATGGAACAACAGACTGGTTCCAAATAGGAGAAGGAGGACGTCAAGGCTGTATATTGTCACCCTGCTTATTTAACTTCTATGCAGAGTACATCATGAGAAACGCTGGACTGGATGAAACACAAGCTGGAATCAAGATTGCCAGGAGAAATATCAATAACCTCTGATATGCAGATGACACCACCCTTATGGCAGAAAGTGAAGAGGAGCTAAAAGGCCTCTTGATGAAAGTGAAAGAGGAGAGTGAAACGTTGGCTTAAAGCTCAACATTCAGAAAACGAAGATCATGGCATCTGGTCCCATCACTTCATGGGAAATAGACGGGGAAACAGTGGAAACAGTGTCAGACTTTATTTTGGGGGGGCTCCAGAATCACTGCAGATGGTGACTGCAGCCATGAAATTAAAAGACGCTTACTCCTTGGAAGAAAAGTTATGACCAACCTTGATAGCATATTCAAAAGCAGAGACATTACGTTGCCAACTAAGGTCCTTCTAATCAAGGCTATGGTTTTTCCATTGGTCGTGTATGGATGTGAGAGTTGAACTGTGAAGAAGGCTGAGTGCCAAAGAATTGATGATTTTGAACTATGGTGTTGAAGGAGACTCTTGAGAGTCCCTTGGACTGCAAGGAGATCCAACCAGTCCCTTCTGAAGGAGATCAACCCTGGGATTTCTTTGGAAGGAATGATGCTAAAGCTGAAACTGCAGTACTTTGGCCACCTCATGCGAAGAGTTGACTCATTGGAAAAGACTCTGATGCTGGGAGGGATTGGGGGCAGGAGGAGAATGGGACGGCAGAGGATGAGATGGCTGGATGGCGTCACTGACTCGATGGACATGAGTCTGAGTGAATTCCAGGAGTTGGTGATGGACAGGGAGGCCTGGCATGCTGCGATTCATCAGGTCGCAAAGAGTCGTACATGACTGAGTGACTGAACTGAACCAAACTGAACTGAACTCAAAATCACTGCAGATGGTGACTGCAGCCATGAAATTAAAAGACGCTTACTCCTTGGAAGGAAAGTTATGATCAACCTAGATAGCATATTAAAGAGCAGAGATATTACTTTGCCAACAAAGATTCAGTTAGTCAAGGCTATGGTTTTTCCAGTGGTCATGTATGGATGTGAAAGCTGGACTGTGAAGAAAGCTGAGCGCCAAAGAATTGATGCTTTTGAACAGTGGTGTTGGAGAAGACTATTGAGAGTCCCTTGGACTGCACGGAGATCCAGCTAGTCCTGAGTGTTCATTGGAAGGACTGATTTTGAATGTGAAACTCCAATTTTTTGGCCACCTCATGGGAAGAATTGACTCATTGGAAAAGACCCTGGTGCTGGGAGGGATTGGGGGCAGGAGGATAAGGGGACAAGAGAGGATGAGATGGCTGCATAGCATCACCAACTCGATGGACATGAGCTTGGGTAAACTCCGGGAGTTGGTAATGGACAGGGAGGCCTGCCATGCTGCAGTTCTTGGGGTCACAAAGAGTCGGACACGACTTTCTGAACTGAACTGAGATAGCATTAAAGACATGAGAAAAATGAGAGCACTGAAATAGAACAGTTAAATCCTGAGGCACTTCAATTGTTTTTTTTAAAAAGTTTTTCATGTGGACAATTAAGGTCTTTATTGAATTTAGTACAATACTGCTTTTTTTTATGTTTGGTTTTTTGCCCCCAAGGCATGTGGGATCCTAGATCTCTGACCAGGAATTGAACCTGCTCCCCACCACATTGGAAGGCAAAGTTAACCACTTGATTACCAGGGAGATCCCCTGAAATACTTTAAGAAGCCAAAGTATATAAAAGAGTCAGTAAATGATGTGGAATTTGAGTAGCTAGTAAGTTAAGAGGAAAATCACAAAAGATAGTATCCTGAAAATTATTTTCAGGAGAAGGAAATAATCAGCTCTGGAAAAAATGCTGCTAATAGGTCTAGTCAGCTGAAGACCATTACATGTAGCATTTAGGTAATTTATAACTTAGGCAAGAATAATTGAGTGAAGATTTGGGGGTAAAAACATGGTGGAAGTGTACTCAAGGGAGAATGTGAGGGAAGGAATAGAAGACAGTGATTATAGATAAGCTTTTGAGAAGTTTTTTAAAATGTTAAAATAGCACAAAAATAAAGTGATACCTGGAAGGGGAATAGGATCAAAAGAGGGATTTTTGAAGATGAAAAAGTGATGGTGTGTATATATGCTGAAGGGAAAAATTCTTAGAAAGGAAAGATTGGTATCCTTGAAAACACCAGAGGAAACACAAGTGGACAAGTGGAGGTTGGTCTTAGCTAGAGCATAGAAAGTTCATCAAGACAGAATATGTGGGACTGATGCTACAGGTTCATAGATGCATTGAAAGGAGATCTGGGAAATTTTGTTCTTCATTCAATCAGTTCAGTCACTCAGTTGTGTCCGACTGTTTGCAACCCCCTGGACTGCAACACGCCTGGTTTCCCTGTCCATCACCAACTCCCAAGTTGTTCTTCATTTTTGTTAGTGAAATCATCATCATTTGAAGGTGGAGATAGGAAAGGATGTGTTAGAGTTTTGAAGAGAGATGAAAGCACAAAATTGTTACTGAGAAGGCAAAATGTGGATTGGGAAAAAGGAGCATAATACCTAAGCCCAAGAAAGATGCCCCTTGAATTTCATGATCATAAATTTAAAGCCAACGTGATTGAGAATTTTCCTTTAGTCATGTTCAGCAACATGGATGAACGGACAGAGTTGTCTGAGAGTTGTATTTAATCAAGGTTGTGGTTTTTTCAAGCAGTTAAAATGATACCAAGATCATAAATAACTTGAAGATATATGGATGAAAGTGATTACCACGACCATTAAATTTAACCCAGATATGGAGGGAAATGGCGACATGAAATAAGGGACAGTGAAATCTCTGGTAGAATCCATCAATAATGAGATAGGTCCTGGTCATTAGAAAGCATTGTTGCATCCAGAGTACTACAGTTTGTGAGCTGGCAACATAGATAGAGAAGATCCAGTCCTGGTAGCTGGCAGTAAGCAGAAGTTACCGTTTTGATGTGACAAAGCCTAGGATATGTCCATTGGGGTGGATAGAAGAAAGACCATTAGAGAAGAGAAAGTTGAAAAACTGTGAAGTGGAAGGATTAGAAGGATTCTCTTCATGACCATTTGTTGGGGTCCTTTAATGGACTGGAACCTGGTGGTCCAGAGTCAACAATAAGAAAGTGAAAGAAAGAAAAAAAAATAGAAGGAGAGAGAGAGAAGGAAGGACACGTGGACCCAAGTCTCTGGTGGAACAAGGGTGCTTTATTGAATTCTGTGTGAGTAATATATACTGTATTACAAGGTAACTTCTTCAGATAAAGATCAAAAGACCAGACTTTACAAGTTACCAAGGAAATAAGGAGCAATAGAGGCCATAAGGCCAAAAGGCAATCTGTATCAAGAGGGTTATAAATAACCCCTTTCACCATATAGAAAAGCTAATGAAGGAAATCCTATGCAAAAATCCCATTTTTTTAATCTCAGTCCTGGGAGTGGCTTGCCACTCTGCTTGCTCCTCTCAGGAACTGATAAGGAACAGAGGGCTCAAGAGAGATAGGAAACAGCACACAGGAATCCTACTGTTAAACATTCCCTGACAACCATTGACATTACCAATAATTATGACAGCAGGGATACTTTGAGAGATTGGCTTTGAAACAAGAGCTGAAACTCATGGAAGAGGTAGGAGTGACTCAAGGACTAGTGGATGGTTCCACCATGAAGAAGTGATGGTCTTTAAATATGAGATTCATAACAGTGGGTTCAGAAAGGAGATGTTTATAATAGCTAGGACATGGAAACAACCTAGATGTCCATCAGCAGATGAATGGATAAGAAAGCTGTGGTACATATACACAATGGAGTATTACTCAGCCGTTAAAAAGAATTCATTTGAATCAGTTCTGATGAGATGGATGAAACTGGAGCCGATTATACAGAGTGAAGAAAGCCAGAAAGAAAAACACCAATACAGTATACTAACACATATATATGGAATTTAGGAAGATGGCAATGACGACCCTGTATGCAAGACAGGGAAAGAGACACAGATGTGTATAATGGACTTTTGGACTCAGAGGGAGAGGGAGAGGGTGGGATGATTTGGGAGAATGACATTCTAACATGTATACTATCATGTAAGAATTGAATCGCCAGTCTATGTCTGATGCAGGATACAGCATGCTTGGAGCTGGTGCATGGGGATGACCCAGAGAGATGTTATGGGGAGGGAGGTGGGAGGGGGGTTCATGTTTGGGAATGCATGTAAGAATTAAAGATTTTAAAATTAAAAAAAAAAAAAAACTTCCCTCGAAGTCCAGTGGTTAAGACTTCACCTTCCAATACAGGGGGTGTAGGTTCAATCCCTCATTGGAGAGCTAAGATCCCACATGCCTCACAGCCCCACCAAAAAATGAAAATATAAAACAAAGGCAATATTGTAACAAATCCAATAAAGAATTTTAAGATAGTCCACATCCAAAAATTCCTTTTTAAAAAAAAAAAAAGCAAAGTAAGGCAAATTGGAAACCAGTGCTTCCTATGTGGTATAAAATAGACAACAATGCATCTAGCATTGATCACAGCAGCCAGAGAGGCAGTGTCTTCAGGGAAAGGCCAAGTTTAAGCGAGAGCGAGAATGTGAGGCAAAATGTGTCAAGAAAGAGGCTGAAAGTAAAGGGAATCATACTTGCGATTACTCATAAGTTCCAAAAAAATCTCAAGAGAAAGATCTCATTTCAGGACTGAGAGAGAGATAGGAGATCAGGGTCAAATACAGGAGCGTGCAGAGCCATATGGAAATTAGAATGGCGCTGACAAGCATGATCAGGGAATCCCTTGCTTCCCATGGTGGTGATCAACATGAGAGAAGATGGCCACAGTAAGATCAATCATGATGATGCCAGGGCTTTCGTGGGTAGAAAGATGCGAGTTCTGTCCAGGAGTCTGAAGCCTCCTAGTGCTCCCCACTTTTTTCTAAAATATTTTTTCCACTATTTTCATTTTTTTTTTTTTTTTTTTGGACATGCTGAAAAGCTTTCAGAATTTGGGGCAGCATGCACAATCTTAGTTCCCTGACAAGGGATCGAACCTATGCCCCCTACATTGGGAGAACAGAGCCCTAGCCACTGGACTGACAAAGAAGTCCCCACCTCTTTTTTAAAATTAACTTTTATTGGAGTATAATTGATTTATAATGTGTTACAGAACAACCTCTTGACCATTGCCAAGAGAAGTTTGGAGAAAGCAATTGCATGTTGGCTTTGAGCCTGAAGGCTCCCCACTCAATAATCCCTGTGGACACATCTGAGCACTTTGGAAATAAAAAGCTTCTGGAAAAATGAAAAAAAAAAAAAAAAACTGCTGGGTGTGTGTCTTAGAGACTTTACTTTTATTCATTTCATATGAAGCAATTGCTTTAAATATTTATAATACACTAATGTTGTACAATGAATCTTAAATATTGAATCAATAATTTGTCAAGTACTGTGCAAAGCACTTTATGTATATTATTTAACCCTTAATCCAAGTATTGTTCTTCCTACTTTATAGATGCAGATATTATTGCTCAGAAAAGTTTAGATAACCTACTTGAGTTCATACTGCTAGCAAGTGGCAGAGACACATTGGCATAAAAGTCTATCAGATTTCAAAGACCATAATATATCATCAGAACTGGGGTGATTACATCTGCAGTAAATATCAATAAGGTTATTTTTAGGAAATTTTGCAATTCTATTGACCTATAAGGTTAGCATAGCATTGATCTTGAAAGAACTGTTGCAATGTCTTTCCTCTGACCACTTTTATTCTTCCACAAGCCACACAAAGAAAACGGTCTAAGTGCTTAAACAATCACACAAGAAAAAGAGCAAATGTCCTTTGATCTCTGGAAACACTCCAGAATTTCACCAGAGATTGGATTAGATTAGAAAAGGTCTAGTTAACTTGTACTGTTTTACCTTCATTCTTTCTACGGTCGTCTCAAAACAAGGTGGTGCGACTAGAGTAGAATAGAAATTTAGAGAGAAAATCATTAGCATAGGAACACCTAAACTGTATCACGACTCTGAATGAAAGGGAAGCACACAAAATCAATTCCTCCAGCTCTGCTACACTGGTTCTCAAAATCGGGTGTCACACAAAAGGTCACTTAAGTGCTTATTAAGAAATAGTAATCTTTGGTCAACTGAATCAGAATCTCCTGGGTGTGGGGACGCGACTGCTATAGATGTTGACTCTGCTGAGGAATATTTGGGAGTCTGAACCCTAATCTTCTCAGCCCCAGATCTTCTTTTCTCAGTTACCTTTAATTGAGAAAATAGAGATTTCCTAAACCTTTCCCGTCTGCACTTGTTCTTCCCGTGGTTCCAACAGTTCCAAGAATAAGCCAGGATAGAACTAATCGATCAAATAACTGAGATACAGGGCTTAAATAAATATTGTTGCAGCAGTATCAAAGATTATCCTGCAGAAGTGATAAGGGATAACATTATTTTCACATACGCATCTTCACATTACAACATAAGTATGTGCATATATATACTCACATGTGTATGTGCATACCTATGTATATATGTATGCATTCAAGTTGCTATCTCTATATAATGACTATATATATATACATGCACATATCTCTATACATGTATGATGTTAAGTATGCTGCATAATAAATAACATACATGTATAAAACATATATAATATACATTATTTATTCATGTGATAGAAGAAAGATACTAATCTTACTTTTAAGAAATAGAGTATTTCTGTCATATCAACAAGTAGGGATTTCACAGCCATCCATGAATCTGGCACTCCAAATGTGAATTTCTGAACCCCAAGGGTGCCCAGGAAGAACAATACCTGCCATTAGTCACTCCCTAAGGTGAGCACTGAGGAGCTGGGGGGAGGGGTGGAAAAAGCCAGATACTGGCTCCAGATAGCTGAGATGCATATGAAAGGAATGATTTCAGTGAGCCCAAACTCTTGTATCTTCCCACACACAGAAAAGCGCTAAATTCCTTGAGATATCTGCTTTTCCTTTATTATCAATAATCTTTTGATGTTCAGACTACCTGCCCTTTCTTGCAAACCTCTCTATAACCTGACTCCTCCCTCTGCCTCCTCAGAGCAATTCTCTCAGGGTTACTTGAGGTGCTGTCTCCTGGGCTTGTTGTTGTTGTTCAGAAGCTAAGTCATGCCCAATTCTCTGTGACACCATAAACTATAGCACTCCAGGGTTCTCTGACCTTCACTGTCTCCCAGAGTTTGCTCAAACTCATGTCCACTGAGTCAGTGAAGCCATCCAACCATCTCACCTTCTGTCGCCCCTTCTCCTCTTGCCCTCAGTCTTTCCCAGCATCAGGGTCTTTTCCAATGAATCTGCTATCTGTATCAGGTGGCCAAAGTATTGGACCTTCAGCTTCAGCATCAGTCCTTCCCATGAATATTCAGGGTTGACAAGTTTGATCTTCTTGTTGTCCAAGGAACTCTCAAGAGTCTTCTCCACCACCACAGTTTGGAAGCATCAGTTCTTCAGCACTCAACCTTCTTTATGGTACAGCTCTCACATTCGTACATGACTACTGGAAAAATAATAGCTTTGACTAAATGGACCTTTGTCAGCAAAGTGACTTTCTGCTTTTTAATATGCTGTCTAGGTTTGTCACCGCTTTTCTTCCAAGGAGCAAGTGTCTTTTAATTTCATGGCTACAGTCACCATCTCATGTTTGAAGTCCTAAAAATTCCCACCAAATAAAGCATAACACTCAACTTTTAGACTGCAACAGTTTTTTTAAGTTGACACTTACATCATTATGTGTGAAGGAGACCTGGGTCTGATCCCTAGGTTAGGAAGATCCCCTGGAGAAAGGAATGGATACCCACTTCAGTATTCTTGCCTGGGAAATTCCATGGACAGAGGAGCCTATGAAGTCTCAAAGAGTTGGACACAACTGAGTGACTAACACTTTCACTTTTACTTAACTTCTGTGCACCTCCAGAACAGAGTCCAATGACTGCGGTAAAGAGGTATAATAGCGATTCGAAAGTGTTTGAATGAGTGAATGAAATCATGAGAGCATGAAATATCATACCTCCTCAAGAAAACTTGCAACTGGATCAAGCTCTCCCCTTCTCTAAAAACCAGGTTAATAGAAATCATGTGATCTATCTTTCTGCAGACATTGATATAAGAAATCTATCATGCAAAGTAGTCTTGACTTCCATCATCTTTAAAAATTTTTGTCGTTTAGAAAATCTATCTTGTAATAAATTGGCACTTTTACTAGTCCATATGGGACATCCAGTATCCAGACACATCATGTTAGAATTGCACCCAAATACCAAACAAAAGGGGGCTTTCTGGAGGCTCAGTTGGTAAAGAATCTGCCTACAATGCAGGAAACCTGAGTTTGATACCTACATCAGGAACATACCCTGGAAAAGGGAGTGGCAACCCACTCCAGTAGTCTTGCCTGGAGAATTCCATGAACAGAGGAGCTTGGCAGGCTACAGTCCATGAAGCTGCAGATAGTCAGACACAACTGAGCAACTTTCACAACAAAAAGAATCAAACAAAATAGTGTATTTGATCCTTTGAATATTAAAGCAATCTATAGACAAGTTTTAAAAATTGCCTTGTAGTCTTCTTTATATGGAAGAGTTTTAATAATCTGTTGTATTTGTATTTTTAAAGAAAAATATGCAAACTGAGTAAGAAAATATAAATTATTCTCAGAAATAAAGCTTCATTTTTGAACTTTTATATACAAATATTTTGTAAGTTCTGAGATATAATTAACACAGTTTTTAAAATATAAGTGTGCAGTGGAGATTCTTATAATAAGTGGTCAGTTTTCCTCTATTTGCCTAGGACAATGACCTAATAAGATAGTTAATCATCATTGGACTGAAAAAAGAAATAACCCAGCTAACTATTTAGCAAGAGACTCTGACAACAGATAAAGGGATAGACCTGTGGTTGTTGCTGTGGGATCCTAAGTCCAGGTAAGAAAAAACCTTTGAAATTCTCAAACTTCAGTGTTTCTCTTATTTGAGAAACTTCCACAATTTTCAAGGATAAAAATTGTTTTTATAGACATGATAAATATTACACATTTTATGCTGTTTGTCTTCTACATGCTTATAGTCTAAGCCCTTAAAACCTATCTTCTAGAGGTAGCTGAGCCTCAGGCTTGTGTTTTTGAAAATAAAAGACAGGAAATCAGGCATTGATAATTTAACAATAAAGTCTGAAATCCCATTCCTATTACTTTCTATCCAAGTGGAACTTCAAGTCTGAAAAAATGAACCCCCAGTTATCTTCTCAAAATATGCTCCAAGGCAATTGTTATCACTGACTCTATAAAATTATTAAACTTGCTCTTAATTTCTTTGATTCCAACTGGATAATGTGGGTTGAAGTGTTAGCTGGCAAGCATTGAGAAATGAGATGTGTCTCAAAACTACTTACCCACCTTGATGTTACTTGTTTCAAGTCAAGTTTGACTCAGAGGGAGGAAATAGGTCTTCAAGATTCTTTTATCTCTGATTCAATGAGAAAAAATTCCGCTCAGCCCAGTTCCTGGAGCAAACTATGGACTCAAAAATATCAGTTCCTTCTCCAATTCAGGAAGTTGGCTAGCCTAATAATTATTGTTAAGGTTATTTAATTTAAAATTATTAAGTTATTTACAGACTTGTAAAAGATCTAAGAAGTTAGTGAATGCTGTTTTTCCTTCCCCCCGCTCCCCCCTCTCAGTACCACCAGTACAGTTCAGGCTAAAATGTCATGATGTTTAGAGTCAACTCTGAATTGATATTCCACTCTTTTAATTAATTTGTAGTGAGTTATTACAATTTAATCTTTTTCCAGAAATAAGGTAAGAGTGCCTACTTTTCCAATTTTTTATCTGGATATTTTTCCCAATATGTAGGAGAGAGGTGACAACAAGTAGTCTGTCTGGGAAAGTAGTAGAAATACAAAGAAAAGGAATGATTCTGTTTAATTAATTAAAATAAAGTGGAATTGTGGTTATGGTGAGGTCAGGCATGACCATAGTCTCTCTGAGAGGTGCTTAGAGTACCCTAAGCTCTTTTTTTTAACAAGTCCAAACTCTACCTGCCTTTTGAGCCTGGTTCCAGAGGTATATTCTCTATGAAACCTTCTTAGGCCATTCTAATTATAATTCATTACACTGCTTTTTCTGCTCATTTTGACTGTCTACTATGTGGAAGGCAGTGTTTGACACTTGGTAAAGACATAAAGGTGAATTAAGGGCTTCTCAGGTGGCTCAGTGGTAAAGAGTCTGCCTGCCAGTGCAGAAGAGGCAAGAGATGCGGGTTTGATTCCCGGATCGGGAAGATCCCCTGGAGAAGGAAATGGCAACCCACTCCAGTATTCTTCACAGACAATTCCACGGACAGAGGAGCCTGGTGGGCTACAGTCTACAGGGTTGTGAAGAGTCGGACACACCTGAGTACGCAAAGATGAATTAAACGTTTGTCTTTCTAGATCTTGTAATGTTGATATGCAGAAAATGTAACAAAATTTTCTTTCTCTTTTAAAAAAATATTTATTTATTTATTTGGTTGCGCTGTGAACAGATTTTCTCTAGTTGTGGTAAGTAGGGACTACTCTTCCTAGGGGCTCAGTAGTTGCAGCTGGAGGGCTCTAGAACATACAGGCTCAATAGCTGTGGTGTGGGCTTAGTTCCTCTGTGGCATGTGGACTCTTCCTGGACCAGGGATCGATCCCATGTCCTCTGCAGTGGCAGGCAGATTCCTATCCACTGTACCATCAGGAAAATCCCCAGATTTTATTTCTAATAGATATTGCTAATAATTTATTTAATCTAATCTAGTGTGTGACTCTGTTACCTTATTTTTTAATTCAAGTTTCCCTCTATAAATTTATCTTCCTAAATTATAATCTCACTAAAACTAGAAATGTGTGTGTGTGTGTGTGTTTCCCCTTCATTTTGTGTTTCAGTGCTCAGTGAAACGTGAAACCCGAGCTCTGTTCATGGAGCCGAAGAATGAAATCTGCAAACTTGCAAACTCTCAAACAGGCAAAGTTTATCTTAAAGGGTAGAGATACAAAGCTCACAGCATAGACACTGAGAGAGGGTGAAGAGCCCCCAGAAGGCAGGGATTACAGCAGTTTTATATCTTTACTAGTATCAAACTGTATACCTTTGGTTGGCTGGTGACTTTAATATACATCATTTTTGACCAATCAGTTTGACTATCGCAAAGTCCAGATTGTCATTTTTATAGTTTTTTTGGATCCCCCATTTCTCAATTTCTCTAGACATTGTGATGTCATCCCTCAACCCTTTCTTAAGACCCCAGACCACTATTTAGGAACCAAAGGTATGTTTAAGAGCTAATGGTCTTCTTGAAGTTTGGGGTTTTTTTTCCCGCTTAATAAACTGGACAGCAGGTAATGATTGTCTTATACTTGGCCTGAATGTTTTATGACCCTCCAGACTAGGGAGGTATTCCTCTGATGCGTGGTAATTGGAACAAAGAGTGAGATGCTTACTTGGGAAGAGAAAAAAAAAAGAAATTAAAAAGAACCAAGGTCTCAGAGTCTTAGACTGTCTAGCAATTTCTGCCTCATCAGGACATAATAAATCCTACATGAATATTTGTGGAATTATTGATTGATGGATGTTGACCTTGAGGTTTTTCTCATTTCTGAATTGTTAATGTGAAATAAAACCTACTTTTTCTCTCTCAAAAGGTGATCATTTTGAGCTAAACATCAACAACAACTGGAAACATTCGCATGATATATGCAGTTCAATGATGGACCAAAATCATCATTCAGATAAGACGGCAGAGGCACAACCTTCTGAGAAAAGGAAAACTAGAAACTGCTGCAATGGATTCAAGGTGGAATAAGTTTTATATTTTCAAACTAAAATAAGTAAAGGGGTAATTTTTATTTCAAGAAAAGGCAGCCAGTCTTTTTAAAAGAACATTTATATTTCAAATTAGAGTTTTTGAAAGAAGCATACATTAAAATATAGAATGATACTTATCTTGGTATACGTCAGTCTTTCAATCAGAAAAAGTATTTCTTTGGTGACATTTTTGGCTTAGAATTTATTAATGTTGAAAATTTAGAAAGATTTTGGTATCCTCTCTTCATTCTTGATGGAACAAAAGGTACTTACAAAAATTATGATTCAAATAAAAGTAGTCTTGTATAATGGGTAATACGTTTTTTTAAAAAATCTTGCATTTGACCTATTGACAGAGAAGATTTATCAGTCTTGTGAATCACTTTGCGGTCTTGACCTATTTAATTTTTAAAAAAGAAAATAGCATTTTTATCCTATTAATTTAAATAATATAGTCTGATGGAAAAGAAATCTGTTATAACTAAAAGACCTGGCCCCAAAGCCTAGTTGATGACTTGGGATAGTCAGTAAATTTTTCCGTATGCAACGGTTAAAAGTGGTAATCCTGTCTCTTGCTTCTGTCATAAAACCATGAAACACTGAATGATATAGGCTGTATTGGGATTTTCACAGACAGGGAAAAGCAATCCTTGAGCACAGTATTAAGAGAACTAAGACAAAGGGAAATTGAGAAGTTTGCATGAAGCCATCTAGACTGTAAATGGAAAACTCTTGAATCAAAGCCTTTTTTTAATTTATTTTTTTAGTGAAGAATAATTGCTTTACAGAATTTTGTTGTTTTCTGTCAAACTTCAAATGAATCAGCCATAGGTATACATATCCCCTCCCTTTTGAACCTCCCTCCCATCTCCCTCCCCCCCCCAGGTTGATACAGAGCCCCTGTTTGAGTTTCCTGAGCCATACAGCAAATTCCTGTTGGCTATCTATTTTATATATGGTAATAAAGCCTTAAACCCCCATAGGGATTCCCAGGTGATGCTAGTGGTAATACAGAACCTGCCTGCCAATGTAGGAGACATAATAAGAGATGAGGGTTTGATCCCTGGGTCAGGAAGATCCCCTGGAGGAGAGCATGGCAACGCACTCCAGTATTCCTGTCTAGAGAATCACATGAGAAAGGAGCCTAGTAGGCTATGGTCCAAGTGTCGCAGAGTCAGACATGACTGAGCACGCATACATGCAGAGAAGACTAGAAGAAATCAAAAACGCAACCAGAGCTGACGCTGATCATTATTTAAAATGTTTTCCTGAAATTTATAGTTTTGTCTAGCTGAATAAAGACCAGAGATTAAACTCAATTGCAATCGTGTTATATAAGGTCTTTTTTAACTTTGTCCAGGGAACATAAGGTCTGTTTGTTTTTCAGAGATTACTGGTAAAGTCTATTCTGATGAAATATTTAAGTAATATTTAAGCCAAGAAGCAGTCACCAGGAGAAGCTACTGGCTAATGCATTTGGAACAGTTCTATTGTCTGTTGATGTCAGTATGATGTGCTGGATTATTTTGCTTTTAAACATGGGCAGTTATAGTGATTTCATTTGCACATGTATTCAAGATGACGACAAACTAGCTAAAGCAAATAAAGTTGCCTGTGTAGTCTCTTTTTTTTTTTTTGCCTGTGTAGTCTCCTGAAGCATATTTGTAGAAAAGTTTCAAGTTAGCAAGTCATCAGTGTGTATAAAGTATGTTAATTGCAGTCCAATAATAAAGAACAGAGAAACAATCACAATAATAGCATATTGAGCACTTAATGTTATGCAAGACACTATTCCAGTGTTTTATTTTTTGTTTTTATTTTGGTTACACTGAATATGTAATGATCCAACCAATCCATCCTAAAGGGAATCAGTCTGAATATTCACTGGGAGGACTGATGCTGAAGCTGAAGCTCCAACACTTTGGCCACCTGATGCGAAGAACTGACTCATTGGAAAAGACCCTGATGCTGGGAAAGATTGATGGTGGGAAAAGGGGACGACAGAGGATGAGATGATTGGATAGCATCACCAACTCAAGGGACATGAGTTTGAGTAAACTCCGGGAGTTGGTGATGGATAGGGAGGCCTGGTGTGCTGCAGTCCTTGGGGTTGCAAAGAGTCAGACACCACTGAGCGACTGAACTGAACCGAACGCTGGCTGTGCAGGCTTTCTCTAGTTATGGCCGATGGAGCTTCTCAATGTGGTGGCTCTCCTTGTTGCAGAGCTCTAGGTGTATGGGCTTCAGCAGTTGTGGTGCATGGACTTAGTTGCTGCATGGCATGTGCAACACTCCCAGACCAGGGACTGAACCTGTGAGCCCTGCGCTGGCAGGATTCTTATCCACTGCACCACCGGGGAAGCCCTCTTCTAGTGTTTCAGTTCTGTGTGCCTGTGTACTCAGTTGCTGCAATTGTATCTGACTCTTTGTGACCCTAGACTCTTTGTGACTGTAGACTGCCAGGTTCCTCATTCCATGGAACTCTCCAGGCAAGAATATTGGAGTGGGTTGCCACGCCCTCCTCCAGGGGATCTTCCCAACCCAGGGATTGAACCAGCATCTCCTGCATTGCAGGCGGATTTGTTATCGTGGAGCCACCAGGGAAGCCTGTTTTAGTTCTACTAGTGGGTGTATTAATTATCACGATTCAGTCAGTCATGTGCTATTATCTCCCTTTTCAGCTGGGGAAAAAAAAAAAAAAAACACAAAACTTTAGGAGGTTGAATGACCTTCTGTAGGTCCCTAAGCTGGTAAGTGGTGGACCCAAGGTCTGAACTCAGGCAGCCTGAAATCCCATGATCTCAACTGTACTCCATGTTGCTAATGTATAAGTGAGTTTCCATAATATTGGTATCTTCAAGATGTTCTGGTAAGCATGGATTTATAAATGGATTTTTAAATAATCTTTGTCATTCTATACTTCCAAATATTCCCCTTCATACCAAATAATTCAGCTTCAAGCAAACATATGTGCCCACACACATACAAATGTACATGTTGTTTCTGAGGAGTGTATATAGACTCAGCATGTAGAATGTGTAAAAGTGCAAATAGATAGCAAATAATCTTGAATAACAGCATGGTTTGATTCTTTCTTACCCCTTTCCCTCAATTTTTGAGCAGAACCAAGTAAGTTATGAAAACCCTGCCAGTACACTGCTCATCTTTATACTTGTTTCTGTGCTTCAGATTTCTTGTACTGCTGTGTTATAATGAAAATTCTTTAAAAATATAAAAGTAATGCATCATCATCAAAAAATATAAATAACAGGGCAAAAGTAAAAGTTGTCTCAGTCCACCTTCATTCCTATTCCTTTTCCAGAAATCATTAGGATAACTATCCCATTTTTATCCACCGACAGAATCACTATCCCACAGTTTTCCTCTGGCTCATTGCCTCTGTCCTATTGCTATTTCTCAAGATGCACAGTGCAATTCTGACTTGGAGAAGCTTATACTTACTGTCTCCTCATCTGAAATGTTCTACTCCCATATCTTGCACTTTCATCTCACTCAAATCTCTGTTTAAATATTACCTCATCCCTGACCACCCCATATAAACGGTGGTGAAAAAAATATATATATATATACACACACCATATATCACCCATATATATGGATAGCAGTTCCTATCCATAACTCTTCAACCAAACTGATTTTCCATAGCATTTATGGCCACTTGACACTGACATGCAAATGTACACATATGTATAGGTGTGTGTGCGTATCTATGTCCTTAATGGAATAAAACAACACAAATTTATTACAGCTGTGTAATAATTATACCATTCTAAAGTCAGGAAGTCTGAAATAGTTCTCACTGGGCTAAAACCAAGGTTTTGGTAGGGTTGTGTTCCTTTCTGGAGACTCTAGAGAAAAGTTAATTTCCTTGTCTTTTCCAGTTTCTAGAAACTGTCCAAAGTTCTTGACTAATAACTCTCTTCCATATTCAAAGCTAGTGATGGTCAATCAAATATTTGTTACATTGCATCACATTGTTGTTGAATTTTCTGCTCTCTCATCCATGCTTAAAGCATGCTTGGGATTAAACTGAGTTAACAAAGACAACGTATGACAATCTCTTCAAGGTCATCTGATTAGCAACCTTAACTCCATTTGCAAACTTAATATCCCCTTACCATGTTACCTAATATATTCATAGTTAGACAGAGAAATGGCATGCAAAGATGCCCAAGTCCTCATCTCCAAAACCTGTAAATATAATCCTTTCCTTGGAGGAAGTCATTTACCCTCTCTGTATCTAAGATTTTTCATCTGTGAAAGGGAAATAATAGCATCCGAGTGACGGAATTATGCTAAGAGATGAATCCGCTAATGGAAGGGCAACAGCAGAACAACATCTGGTGTATTGTACTATCAGTAGCTAGCTGCCTTTATTTTTATTGCTTCTCTGAGCTTTATTATTGGACAGCAATTCACATGCTTTATACACAAGGCCATCTTGCTAACTCAAAACTCCTCTCCAAATATGCTGCATCAGACCATGCAGACAACTATACGTGCTTTGGCCAGGTTGTCATCACGTTGTTGTGCATGTGAGAATGAAGCCACTATCCCTCCAGCACACTGAAATGTAAAGCTGGGTGGCTGATTTGAGACTTTTCTTCCTTTTATATATAGGCACTAATCACTATGAAATTCCTTCTTAGTACTGTATATGTACATCCCATACGTTTTGGTATGTTGTGATTTCAGTTTTGCTTGTCTTGAGGTATTTTCTAAATTCTTTTTAGCATTCTTTGATCTACTGTTGTTTAAAAGGGTGTTGCAAATTTCCATGTATTTGTGAATTCTCCAGTTTTTACCCTGCTATTGATTTTTAGTTTCATTCCATTGTGGATAGAAAAGATACTTGGGATGAGATCAATCTTCTTAGATTTGTTAAAATTTATTTTGTGGTGAAACATGCAAAGATATGTGTACACTTGAAAGTAATATGTATTTTGCTAGTGTTGGGTGGGATGTTTTGTGTATATCCTTTAGGTCAATTTGGTCTATATTGTTCTTCAAGTTATCCATTGCTTTATTATTTCTATTTACTATTTAAAATGAGGTATTCAAATTTCTACTATTATTGTATTGCTGTTTGTTTTTCCATTCAGTGTTTATATATTTAGGTACTCTGATGTTGGGATAGAAAGATAGAGATATTTATTAAATCTTCCTGGTCAATTGACTCTTTCATTTTTAATATTAATGTCTTCTTTTGTCTCTTGTGACATTTTTACTTAAAATCTATTTTGTCTGAAGTAAGTACAGGCACTTTTGGTTACCAACTTCGTGGAAAATCTTTTCCTGTCACTTCACTTTCAGTCTTTGTGTGTCTTTAGTTCTAAAGTGAGAAACTGAGAGTCTTATACATAGGGAATAGTTGAGTCTTGCTTCTTTTTAATTTTTAGTTTTTTAATTGAAGTGTAGCTGACTCACAATATTATATTAGTTTCAGGTGTATAGCATAGAAACTCAGTGTTTTGACAGACTACTACACTAGAACTTATTACAAGATAATGGATATAATTCCCTGTACTATATCTTATATCCTTGAAAGTGAAAGTGTTTAGTCACTCAGTCATGTCTGACTCTTTGCAATCCCATGGACTGTAGCCCACCAGGCTCCTCTGTCCATGGAATTCTCCAGGCAAGAATATTGGAGTGGGTTGCCATTCCTTTCTCTAGGGGATCTTCCTGACCCAGGGATTGAAATCAGGTCTCCTACATTGCAGGCAAATTCTTTATCATCTGAGCCATCAGGGAAGACTTAGTGCTTATCTATTTTAGCAGTTGGTATCTCCTAATTTCATACCCCTAATTGTGTCCTTCCTCTTCTCCCCTTCACCACTGGAAACCACTAGTTCTTTTTCTATATCTGTGTCTTTTTCTGTTTTGCTACACAGAAAAAGCCTTTGTTTGTATTAATTTTTAGATCCCACATGTAAGTGATATCATACAATATTTGTTTTTATCAAATCATATTTCTAGGTCCATTCACATCACTATAAATGGGAGATTTTCATTCTTTTTTATAGTTGAGTAATAGTCCTACTATAAACATTGGGGTGCATGTATCTTTTTTAATTAGTGTCTTTGATTTTTCTAGATATATACTCAGGAGTGGAATTGCTGGATCATATATTAGTTCTATTTTTAGTTTTTTTTAGGAACCTCCATACTATAAGTGTCTGCACCAATTTACATTCCCATCAACAGCGTACAAGTGCTCTCTTTTCTCTATGTCATCACCAACACTTATTATTTGTAGTTGTTTTGATGATAGCCATTCTGACAACTGTGAAGTTATATCTTACACGTTGTTTGATGTGCATTTATCTGTTAGTGATGATGAGTATCTGCTCATGTGTCTGTTGGCCATTTGTATGTCTTCTTTGGACAATGTCTATTCAGATCTTCTGCCAATTATTTAACTATTATTTTTTTAATATTGAGTTGTATGGGCTATTTACTTATTTTGGGTATTAACACCTTGCCAGTCATATTATTTTCAAATCCTATAGACTACCTTTTCTTTTTATCCATGGTTTCTTTTGATGTGCAAAGACTTTTAGATTTAATTAGATCTTATTTGTTTATTTTTGCTTGAATTTTTTTAGCTTAGGAGACAGATTCAGAAAAATTATTGTTGCAATTTTTGTTAAACAGTGTTCTGCCTATGTTCTCTGCTAGATGTCTTATGGTTTCAGGTCTTTATTCACCTCTTTATTCCTTATTGAGTTGTGTGTATATATATCTATATATCCATATTGAGTTTTATATATATATATATATATATATATACACACACACACATACATTCAATGTGAGGAAATGTACTCATTTCATTGTCTTACATGTAACTGTACATTTTTTCCAACACCGCTTGTTGAGAGATTTGTCTTTTTTCCACTGTATATTCTTACATCCTTTACTATAGATTAATTGACCATAGGTATGTGAGGTTTTTCCCTAGGCTCTCTATTCTGTTCTGTTGATGTGTATATCTGTTTTTTGTGGGAATACCAGGTTGTTTTGGTTACCATATCTTTGTACAGTTGTCTAAAATCTGAGAGAGTGACACATTCAGCTTTGATCTTTTTTCCTCAAGACTGCTTTGGCAAATTAGGGTCTTTTATGGTTCCATATCTATAATTATGACAGTTATAAAGCTGATAACAACAAATTTGATAGCAGAAAAGCTCTACATATTAAATTCTCCAGTTTCATATACTTTACATTACTATTATCACATTTTACATCTATATATACTGTCTAACTTTTAAAATATTTGTATAATTATTTTTAAATATTATTGTCATTAATCTTTTATACTAGAATCAAAACTGGTTTGCCCACTATTATAGCAATACAGTATTCTGTTTTTGTCTCTATGTCTACCTTACTAACAAGTTTTCTGCTTTCTTCTGCTATCATGTTGCTGTCTAGTATTCTTTTATTTCAACTTGAAGGACTCCCTTTAGTGTTTCTTATAAGGGAAGTCTGGTGTTGATGATCTCCTTCAGCTTCAGTTTGTCTGGGAGAGTTTTTACCTCTCTTTCATTTGGAAGGTTTCTTTTGCTCAGTATAGTATTCTTGGATGATATGGTTTGTTTTTGCTTTTTTCTGAATTCTGTTAACATATCGTTCCATTTCTCCTGACCTATAATGAAAAACTTGCTCTTAGTCTTCTGGGGGTTCCTCTTTCTATGACAAGTTTCTCTCCTCTTGATTCTTGTCTTTCTTTTTATTTTAATTATACTGTGCCTTCAGTTCAGTTCAGTCGCTCAGTCGTGTCCAACTCTTCATGACCCCATGGACTGCAGCACACCAGGCTTCCCTGTCCATCACCAACTCCCAAAGCTTGCTCAAATTCATGTCCATTGAGTCAGTGATGCCATCCAACCATCTCATCCTCTGGAGTACCCTTCTCCTGCCTTCATTCTTTCCCAGCATCAGAGTCTTTTCCAAGGTGTCAGTTTTTCACATCAGGTGGCCAAAGTATTGAAGTTTCAGCTTCAGCATCAATCCTTCCAATGAATATTCAGAACTGATTTCCTTGAGGATGACTGATTGGATCTCCTGGCAGTACAAGGACTCTCAAGAGTCTTCTCCAACACCACAGTTCAAAAGCATCAGTTCTTTGGTGCTCAGCTTTCTTTATAGTCCAATTCTCACATCCATACATGACTACTGGAAAAACCATAGCCTTGACTAGATGGACCTTTGTCAGCAGGGTAATGTCTTTGCTTTTTAATATGCTGTATAGCTTTTCTTCCAAGGAGCAAGTGTCTTTTAATTTCATAGCTGCAGTCACCATCTGTAGTGATTTTGGAGCCCAAGAAAGTAAAGTCTGTCATTGTTTCTATTGTTTCCCCATCTATTTGCCATGAAGTGATGGAACCAGATGCTGTGATCCTAGTTTTCTGAATATTGAGTTTTAAGCCAACTTTTTCACTCTCCTCTTTCACTTTCATCAAGAGGCTCTTTAGTTCTTCTTCACTTTCTGCCATAAGGGTGGTGTCATCTGCATATCTGAGGTCATTGATATTTCTCCTGGCAATATTGATTCCAGCTTGTGCTTAATTCAGCCTGGCATTTTTCATGATATACTCTGCATATAAATTAGTCAGGGTAACAATATACAGCCTTGATGTACTCTTTTCCCTATTTGGAAGCAGCCTGTTGTTCCATGTCCAGTTCTAACTGTTGCTTCCTTACCTGCATACAGATGTCTCAGGAGGCAGGTAAGGTGGTCTGGTATTCCCATCTCTTGAAGAATTTTCCACTGTTTTGTATTATCCACACAGTCAAAGGCTTTGGGGTAGTCAATAAAGCAGAAAGTAAATGCTTTTCTGGAACTCTCTAGCTTTTTTGATGATCCAACAGATGTTGGCAATTTGATCTCTGGTTCCTCTGCCTTTTCTAAAACCAGCTTGAACATCTGGAATTTCACAGTTCACATACTGTTGAAGCCTGACTTGGAGAATTTTGAGCATTACTTTGATAACATGTGAGATGAGTACAGTTTTGTGGTAGTTTGAGCATTCTTTGGCATTGCCTTTTTTGGGAATGGAATGAAAACTGAGCTTTCCCAGTCCTGTGGCTACCACTGAGTTTTCCAAATTTGCTGGCATATTGAGTGCAGCACTTTCACAGCATCATCTTTTAGGATTTGTAATAGCCTAATTGGAATTCCATCACCTCCACTTGCTTTGTTCATAGTGATTCTTCCTAAGGCCCACTTAACTTCACATTCCAGGATGTCTATCTCTAGGTGAGTGATCACACCATTGTGGTTATCTGGGTCGTGAAGATCTTTTTTGTATAGTTCTTTTGTGTATTCTTTCCACCTCTTCTTAATCTCTTAGGTCTATAACATTTATGTCTTTTATTGAGCCCATCTTTGCATGAAGTGTTCCCTTGGTATCTCTAATTTTCTTGAAGTGATCTCTAGTCTTTCCCCTTCTATTGTTTTCCTCTATTTCTTTGTATTGATCACTGAGGAAGGCTTTCTTATCTCTCTTTGCTATTCTTTGGAACCCTGTATTCAAATGAGTATATCTTTTCTTTTCTCCTTTGCCTCTTGCTTCTCTTCTTTTCTCAGCTGTTTGTAAGGCCTCCTCAGGCAACCATTTTGCCTTTTTTGCATATTTTTTTCCTTGGGGATGATCTTGATCACTGCCTCCTGTATGATGCCATGAACCTCCATCCATAATTTTTCATACAGTGCCTTAGTGTGGCACATTACAGAGATATTCTTAAATTATTTATCACTTTTTCCTCCCAGCATTCATATGTATTTAAATAATTAAGGAAATATCTTATGCCAAAAGAAGTTCAAATTTTCATAAAGCTTTTTAACATTGGTAAGCAGAGCTAAAACAAATCACTTAAGCAACAACCAGTATATTACCAAAAACTCTGGATTATGACAATGAACGCATAGAATTTGGCTGAAATTAATCAAATCAAAATGCATGGACAAAAAAGAAATTTACAATGATAAAATCTGTTTAAAAAAAATAGAAAGGAATTAAACACAAGATAGTTTTCCAAAGTGAATTTTAAGGCAATACAATTGCCTAATTAGTACATAATAGAAAAGAGAAGAAATATATCAAATACCAAAAAAATTTTAAGAGATTTTTGCAATTATTAAAATTACATAAAGAAAAATTCAATCAAATAGATCAAAATCAAAGACATCAAACACATTAGAAAGACATCAAAATAGTTATTAAAACATAAGATTAATATTTAATAAAAATTAAATCTTTGGGCTACGTATTAGATAGTGAAGTGAAAGTCACTCAGTTGTGTCCAACTCTTTGTGACCCCATGGACTATAGTCCACGGAATTCTGCAGGCCAGAATACTGGCCTTTCACTCCGCCAGGCGATCTTCCCAACCCAGGTCTCCCACATTGCGGGCAGATTCTTTACCAGCTGAGCCACAAGGGAAGCCCAAGAATACTGGAGTGGGTAGCCTATCCCTTCTCCAGAAGATCTTCCCGACCCAGAAATCAAACTGGGGTCTCCTGTATTGCAGGCAGATGAGCTATGAGGGAAGCCCAGGTATTAGATGAGCACTTTATAATATTTTTCACTCTATAATATACATGATTCTAACTTGGTTATGATATGCCTTACAGAAGTGGTAGGAATGGCTTTGGGATTTAACACTCTTCTTCCACTAGTGCAAAGAGAAAAAAAATATATATATATATATATTTGCAGAGTGTGAATGGAGCAAATTTTTAAAAACAAGTCATATTAATAAAAAGAAAAAAAGATAAATCTACAATGGCCTTTCAAATCATATATTTGGTGCATTTACAAACATTCACAAACACATCCATGAGCTCATGAACATAATTTCCTTTGAGCCTTACAATGACCCTATAAAATAAATAAGCTAACTATTTTGTATTACCTTTTAATGGATTAGGAAACTGAAGTTCAGTGAACTGTGTAATTTTTTCATCTTTGTTGGGTTAGGAAATTAAAAACAAGACAACTGGATCTAGATCTTCTGATTGCAAAATACATTCTTTTTTCTTTCATCACATGCATACCAGGTAATCCACGAATAATTTTCTATCGTTGCTAAGAAGGAAACAAAGTAGTGGGTAGGGGATATTAAAAGAAAGAAGAGGGAATTATGAGATACAAAGCCCATATACAAAATGAAGTCAGTGCTAAAAAAAAGAGATACAGTATATCAAGAACTTATTTTTTCGGAAACATACCAATAAATTGTATTTCAGTCTTGTTTGGAAGTAGCATATTTAATCAATAATACTTCAGGTCAGTTCAGGTCAGTTCAGTCACACAGTTGCGTCTGACTCTGTGACCCCATGGATTGCAGCACCCCAGGCTTCCCTGTCCATTACCAACACCTGAAGCTTGCTCAAACTCATGTCCATTGAGCCAGTGATGCCATCCAGTCATCTCATCTTCTGTCATCCCCTTCTCCTCCTACCTTCAATCTTTCCGAGCCTCAGGGTCTTTTCTAATGAGTCAGTTCTTTGCATCAAGTGGCCAAAGTAATGGAGCTTCAGCTTCAGCATCTTCATCCTTCAGCATCAAGTGGCCAAAGCAATGGAGCTTCAGCTTCAGCATCCTTCCAATGAATATTCAAGACTGATTTCCTTTAGAATTGACTGGTTTGATCTCCTTGAGGTCCAAGATTCATTTAAAAATTAGACTAAACCTTATGGAAATTGAGATCTAATAAAATGCCATTCACAAAGCATTCTAGCTAGGAATTCTTCTAAGAAATTATACAATTTAAAGATGAGAAGAAAACAATAGATTTGTCTCAATAATACAAATAGCACAGTGATTTGAGATTATGTGTGTACTCATTTGTTCAGTTGTGTCCGCCTCTTCACAACCCTTGGACCGAAGCCCACCAGACTCCTTTGTCCATGGGAATCTCCAGGCAAGAATACTGGAGCAAGTTGCCATTTCCTCCTCCAGGGGAGTTGCTGACCCAGGGATCAAACCTGCATCTCCTGTTTCTCCCACGTTGCAGCCAGATTCTTTACCCCTGAGCCATTGGGGAAGCCCAATTTTAGATTACAAATATTCCGACAGTAAGACTAATCGGGTGACATCAAAATCATGGTAAAGTGAAAGTCTCCCTTTTTCCATCCGCTTAAATCTGCAACCAGTAGAACACCCACAGCCTAGCAAAGCTGACTCTGCACAACACACCAGGATGCCAGAGAACCCATGCATCTGTGCATCCAAAGTTGAGTGGACTGGAATACATAGAAGAGGTGGAACTAGGGGACAGCAGAGGCAGTTCCTACGGTCCCAGACCCCCATTTATGGCTGCTGAGCCAACAGCCTCAGAGAATCTAATTGCGTCAGGGGAAGCAGTGCACATAGCTCCAGCCTCTCAGGCACAGCAATGCCCAAATCCATAGGAAATCGGGCAGTAATGGCAATAAGGTCTGTGATGATTTCCTCTAGCCTGGGAGGTGCCTACAACTCTGAGCCACACCTCCCACCCACAATAGGTGCACCCGTGAATCTGATAACTCTGAACACAGCAGAGGCACTTGTAAACCTACTTTCCAGTCTATGCTTTCCCTCTCTCTGTGGTGAAGAAGTCTTTGTGGTGAAGGAGATCCTGCCATTCCAGTGACCTACGTGGTGACACTGACAGCAGCAAGGCATCAAAAATCTGAGTCACAAGAAGGTGACAATTTTCTTAAAATGACGGAGTATAGTGATCTAACTGATAGAGAATCCAAAATAGCTGTCATGAAGAAAGTGAATGAGTTACAAGAAAACTCAGAAAGGCAATTCAATAAGCTCAGGAATAAAATTAATGAACAGAAGGGACACTTTACTAAAAAAGAGCAAAATTCTTAACAAAAAAAAAAAAACAGAGGGAGAGAGGGGGTGGGCAGGCAATTCCGGAACTGGAAAACTCAATAAACAAGGTGAAAAATGCATTAGTAAGCACTAAAAATAGAGCAGACAATATGAGAGAGAATTAGCAAGCTCAAAGGTGGAAATCTAAAAATGATATAGATAAAAGAGGTGAGGTAATTAAGACAAAACAAAAGGAGGAAATTCTTTGAGAAATATCTGACTCTTTTAGGAAAGGAAATATTAGCATGATGGGTATCCCAGAAGAAGAGAGGGAAAAGGGAACAGAGCTTATTTAAAGAAATAATAGCTGAGAACTCCCCAAACATGGGGCAGAAATTGGAAGTGCAATGAAGAATATTCATTCTCTATGAAGCTAAGAGAATACCTAACTACCTCAACATTAAAAGATGTTCTCTAAGACACATTATATTAAAACTATCAAAAGTCAGTGACAAAAAGACTTTTAAAGGCAATTAAGAAAGACTAGATGGTAACCTACAAAGGAAAGAAGGTTTCTTAAATTACAGAAGTTACAGGCCAGGAGAGAGTGAAATGATATTTTCAAAATGAAGAAAGCCTGTCAGCCAAAAATATCCTATCTAGCTAATGATGACTTCTAGAAAGTTATCATTCAGATATGGAGAAATTAAGAGTTTTCAAGACAAACTAGGGTCGAAGGACTTCATCAACACTAGACCTGCCTTATGAGAAACATTGAAACTCTTTTACGAGAAAGAAAAAGTCTTTTACCAAAAACAAAAAGTCAAAGGTACATAACACTGAATAAGGTGATAAATAGAGCCTGAAAATTGCAACTACATATCAGAATAGAATTTTAAACACCTCATTATAGAATAAAGGTTAAAGAAAAAAAGTAATACAAATGACCGTAGCTCCTTAAATTGGTAACAAACTCACAACATAAAAAGGGATAATTTGAGATAACAGAAACATAAAAGTTGAAAAGATGGGACTTATATAAGCAAATGAAGATAAGGTGCTATCAGCAGAAAAGGATTATGTTATCTATGAGATATTTTATACGAAGCTCACGGTAACCATGAAACATAAGTCTAGAGCAGAGACACAAACATAAAAAAGAGGAAACAGAAAAACCTGATTAAAAAAAAATAAAAAAACAAACCTACCAAACTAAAATGATTGACAGAAACACAAACAGAAAAAAATGGAGATATAGACAAATCAGAAAACAAAAGACAAATAGACAGTACTAAGTCCTCATTTATCTATAATCACCTAAAGGTAAATGGGTTGAATTCACCAATGCCACAGAACACAGGGAGGATTTGTTGTCAGTTGTTCGGTCACTCAACCATGTCCGACTCTTTGTGACCTCAAGGACTGTGGCATGCCAGGCTTCCCTGTCCTTCACCATCTCCTGGAGCTTCTTCAAACTCATGTCCATTGAGTCAGTGATGCCATCCAACTGTCTCATCCCCTTCCATGCATTCTCCTCCTGCCTTCAATCTTTCCCAGCGTCAGGGTCTTTTCTAATGAGTCCGCTCTTTGCATCAGATGGCCAAAGTATTGGAGCTTCAGCTTCAGTCCTTCCAATGAATATTCAAGATTGATTTCCTTTAGGATTGACTGGTTGGATCTCCTGGCAGTCCAAGGGACTCTCAAGAGTCTTCTCCAGCACCACAGTTCAAAAGCATCAATTCTTCGGTGCTCAACTTTCTTTACAGTCCAACTCTCATGTCCATACATGACTACTGGGAAAATTATAGCTCTGACTAGATGGATCTTTGTCAGAAAAGTAATGTCTCTGCTTTTCAATATGCTGACTAGGTTGGTCATAGTTTTCTTTAGAGCAGCAAGCGTCTTTTAATTTCATGGCTACAGTCACCATCTGTAGTGATTTTGGATCCCAAGAAAATAGGCTGTCACTGTTTTCATTGTTTCCTCATCTATTTGCCATGAAGTGATGGGACCAGATGCCATGGTCTTAGTTTTTTGAATGTTGAGTTTTAAGCCAGCTTTTTCACTCTCCTCTTTCACTTTCATCAAGAGGCTCTTTAGTTTCTCTTCATTTTCCGCCATAAGGGTGGTGTCATCTGCATATCTGAGGTTATTGATATTTCTCCTGGCAATCTTGATTCTAGCTTGTGCTTCCTCCAGCCTGATATTTTACATGATGTATTTTGCATATAAGTTAAATAAGCAGGGTGACAATATACAGCCTTGATTTACTCCTTTCCCTATTTGGAAACAGTCTGTTGTTCCATGTCCAGTTTTAACTGTTGCTTCTTGACCTGCATACAGATTTCTCAGGAGGCAGTAGTCTAAGATAATCTGGATGGATTTAAAAATAAATCCTAACTATATGCTCCTTTCAGGAGACTCATCTCAGCTCTAAAGACAAACATGGGCTTAAAATGAATGGATAAAAGATGATACTTCAAGCAAATAGCAGATAGAAAAAGCAAGTGTAGCCATATACATATCAGACAACATGAATTTCAAGCTAAATAAAATAACAAGACACTAAGATAGGCATTATACAACGATAAAGGAGACAACTCATAAAGGAGACATAATAGTGATGAATACATATGCACTTACAATAGGAGCAACAAAATATAAAAGCAATTATAAGAAGACTTAGAGAGAATTTGAGGGCAACACAAAAATAATGAGACTTTAACACCCTGCTTACATCGGTGGATTCATCATCCAGACAAAATGCCAACAAAGAAACAGCAGTCTTAAATGGAACATTAGGCCAGGGCATTTGACAGATTTGTTTAGAACGTTCCACCAAAATGAAGCAGAATACACATTCTTATCAAGAGCACATGGAACAGTCTCAAGGATGAACCACATGTTGGGATACAAAACACTAAATTTAAGAAGACTGCAATCATATCAAACATTTTTTTACCAATTATAATAGCATGAAACTATAAACCAAAGCTGGATAAATCACAAATATTGGAGAGTAAACAATATGCTACTGAACAACTTCAATGAATACCTCAAAGGAAAAAAATTCAGACAGATGAAAATAAAAATATAACATACTAAACTTTACGGGATGCAACAAAAGCTGTATCAAGAGAGAAGTTTTTAGCAATAGAGGTCTACTTTAACAAATAAGATATATATAGAGAGATATATATAGAGAGATATATACATATATAATCTCACATCTAAAGGAACTAGAAAATGAAGAACAAATGAAGCCCAAAGTCAGTAGAAGGAATGAAATAATAAATATCAGAGCTGAAATAAATGAATCGGACTAGAAAAGACAATAGAAGAGATTAATGAATCTAAATGCTTGTTTTTTGAAAAGATAAACAAATTGACAAGTCTTTAGCTTAACTCACTATGGAAAAAGGAGGGAAGACATAAACTCAGAACTGAAGAGGAGAAATAATAACAGATACCCCAGAAGTAAAAAGAATTATAAGAGAATGTTATGAACAGCTATTTGCCAACAAATTGGACAATCTAGAAAAGAAATGGATAAATTCTTAGAATCATACAACCTTCCATGACTGAATTGTGGAGAAATATAAATTGTGAACAGACTGATCATTAGTGAAGAGATTAAAATAGTAATCAAGAAAGTCCCCAAAATAGACATCCAGGAGCAGACAGCTTTAGAAAGCAACTCAAAATGGATCAGAATTAAATGTAAGAACTGAAATCATAAAACTAGAAGAAAAGACAGGCAATGTACTCTTTGGCATTGGTCTTAGCAGTACTTTCTGGATATGTCTTCTCAGACAAGGGAAGCAAAAGCAAAAATAAACAAACAAAAGATCTGCACGGTAAAAGACACTATCATCAAAAAAAAAGAAAGAAAGAAAGAAAGAAAGAAAAGAAAAGGCAACCTACTGAATGAGAGAAGATATTTGCAAAGCATATGTCAGATAAGGGGTTAATATCCAAAATATATTTTAAAACTCACAGACAACAGCAACAACACAACCAATCTCACTGAAAAAAAAATAGGCAGAGGAGCCAAAATGCGTTTTTCCAAAGAAGATATATGATGGCCTTTGAAAGGCCATATATACATAGATACAGAAAGGTACACTGAAAGATGTTCAACATCATTAATTATTTGGGCAATGCAAATCAAAACCATAAGGAGATATATCACCTTACACCTGTCAGAATCTATATCATTAAGAAAAAAAATAAGCCAAATGAGAGATAACAAGGATGTGATTTAGGATGATAAAGAGATGAAGGAAAAGTGTGTGAGTATATCAGATCCAAGAACTGTTTTGCTTTTCATGTGTGAAATACTTGCATTTCAAATACAGTACTGCTACATTTTTAGCTTTACTCCTCTGGTTAAATAACTTGGCATGTCTAAAGTTTATTATTCTTATTCTGAAGACAGAAATGCATGACAGGCAAGGATTTTGTGAGCATTATAAATAATACTTGTAGAATACCTGGAACACATCCTAGCGAATATTAGCTTCCATATAATAACATAAATTGTTTTCATGTCCTTCCTGAATTAATTGGAAAAAGAAATATCCAGTGAATGAGGAGAAACTAAGTTTTCTGTAGGGTGTCAGATGCAAACCTTCATCTTTATCTCTGCTATTAAACATTTTTCAAAGGATATATTGACTCTACAGTTTCTGTTTAAGAAAATTTGGATGTATACTAATATCTATGTCATAAGAAAGCACAGATTACAAAGAGAGTATACATCTGTTCAGAAGATGTGGTATAAATTAGCATCTTTATTATGCATATTATTTTGGATAGTGCATTTTTCTCATTTTTATAGCTTCTTTTCAGTTTTTTTGGTGTGTGAAATGTTCTGCTTCTTTTCCTTCATTCTGAGATACTTTCCTCTACATCAGAGTGCCCAGTTAGATTAGTTGCTTTAAAATTCTTGTCCAGCAATACTAACGTATGTGTTAGTTACTAACATAATCTAAGTGCTGGACTTGGTTCATTGTTAATTTTCTTGAGAATTGGCTACATTTTCTTGGCTCTTCATGTGTTGGTAATTTTGGACATTGTTATATTCTTCCAAAGTCTGTTGATATTTTTTGTTTGTGTTACAAGGCAATTAAGTTTGTTGACCTGAAATTGCAATGTCTACCTCTTAGGAAATAGTTCAAATCTCAGTTCAATTAACTTATCCTTAGCTGACTAGCTTAAATTGTTCAGAGGTCAAATATTTGGAGCGTTTACATATAGAATTTAAGGCCCCCATTCTCTGGATCTCTCCTTTATGAGATTCTCCCCTGAATTTATTTTTCAGATTAGACCAATATTTATTGCAGAAATACAAGCAGGCTTTCTGATCCAAGTGCTTTGGCTCCTCTGATGCAAGGGTATATTTGGTTAAAAATTTGAGAGTTTAAGATAATACAATTCCGATCATATGTGTATACATATACATTTCTAAAATTTATGTTTATGCTGGGTCTTCATCGCTGCAGGGGTTTTTCTCTAGTTGCAGTGAGTGGAGGCTACTCTCTAGTTGTGTTCATGGGCTCCTCATTACAGTGGCTTCTCTTGTTGTGTAGCACGGGCTCTGGGGCACACGGGCTTCAGTAGTTCCTGAGCTTGGGCTCAGTAGTCGTGGCTCCTAAGCTCTAAATCATGAGCTCAGTAGTTATGGCACACGGACTTTGTTGTTGTAAAGCGTGTGGGATCTTCCTGGATAGAGGATCAAATCTGTGTCTCCTGCATTAGCAGGCAGATTCTTTTACCACTGAGCTACCAGGGAAGCCCCTGCATATACATTTGGATCAGAACATTACACTGATGACCTACAGGCTTTTGTTTAAATTGCAGGCAAAATGTTCATTTCCTCTTGTCTATCCACACTTTAATATATTTCATAGATGTTAAGAAGTATAAAAAATATGGAACCCTTCACACACCTGCATGCCATCCTTGCACAGGGACCATACTTATCTTCTCTGTATTGTTCCAAATTTAGCATATGTGCTGCCAAAGCAAACACTCTCCCCTAAATTTTGTTCTAAACACTTTTTTCTCACTCTTCAGGTCAAAAGTACTGGGATGTCTTTTAAAAGAATTTTAACTTGTCTGAATAATGCTAACTGTGGCCTCACCTTAAAGCCTATAAGAAAAAGAAACTAACCTTAGGTGTCTCCTTGTAAGTGTCAACTCCTCTCCAGAATCTGACAGCTTTTTTGGCTCTCCCATGTTTTGGGGTGTTTTTTTGTTTTCCCCTAAGACTGCAGGATCAGTCCAGTGGGAATTTATTCAGCTACATTGGAGAACTAAATGTTTAAAAATCACTCTCAGCCTGCTGAGGATGCTTAAGAAGAATAATGCAAAAAATAAGATTTGATTCATGGAAATGTAAACAAATCTTGGTTTTATTGAGGAAGAGAAAAAAGAGAGAGTTATGGAAAAGTTGTGGAGCAGGAATAAGTCATTAATGTAACAAGCCCGAATATGGATTTAACTGTACAGTTATCCACTGGTAAATCTCAAAACTGTTTCCGTACAAAACTCTCTCTTGAGTACCAAACCTGCCTTACCTGTGGGTCTATCAGGTAGAAGTTTATTTTCAGACATCTCAAATTTTTGTGAAGAGATGGTTTCATTGTCTTCCCTAAGACTTCTCTTTTTCTCATCCCAAGTAATAGTATTACTACGTAAAATGAAGCAAACAAAATTAGAATACTTACATTCTGTTATTTCCACATTTTATTAGTTCTCCTCTTAAACTTCTCCCAAGCATGTCTATAGCCTTCTGTTCCCCTCTTCCCATCTCTGTTCATCTTTCTTTCTGAAATCAGCTTCCGAACTAATTTCTTTGCCATAAATTCATCTTCCTCATGACTACAGAACTAGCCCTCTAAAATTTAATTTCCTTAGGTCACATTTAAAAATGCAGATTGATCTCCCAGCGGTTGACATATTTCTATCCTTCTATTTCACCCACAGATATTCTTTTTGTTTTGCGAACGATCTGTGTTCTTCCACTACTCTGGGCTTTCTGTGAGTTTCTTACTTTGTTTAAAATGTTTATTTCTTTTTCAGTTTCTAAGCTTCTTTTACTCCCTAAAGAATTCTTTCAAATGTTACCACATTTATAGGAACATTGGCCTTTGCAGAGAGAATTAACCACTGTCCTGTGTGCTCATAAATTTATACACGTATAACAATTACAGTGCTCATTACATTATTATACTGGCATTATTTGTTTATTGGGCAAGGAATACGTTAATTCTTTGGGGGCAATTATTATGTCTTAATTGTTTTTACTTCCCCTCTTACCCTGGGTCTTTTTCCAACTCCAAGGCTTAGTGGAGTTAACTACCATAGTGTAGTTTCTCAACAAATGTTTGCTGAATAAATGAATTGAGGTTCAAATGAGTTTATGTTGTTGATTATGGCTGTACACATGGCAATGTGGAAACGTGGAACTGCCGCTGACCTTAATCCTAGAGCTTTTGCCATAATAAACAAAGGACTGACCTGCCACTTCAGTTCAGTTCAGTCGCTCGGTCGTGTCCAACTCTTTGCAACTCCATGAATTGCAGCACACCAGGCCTCCCTGTCCATCACCAACTCCCGGAGTTCACCCAAACTCATGTCCATCAAGTCGGTGATGCCATCTAGCCATCTCATCCTCTGTCATCCCCTTCTCCTCCTGCCCCGAATCCCTCCCAGCATCAGAGTCTTTTCCAGTCAGTCAACTCTTCTCATGAGGTGGCCAAAGTATTGGAGTTTCAGCTTTAGCATCAGTCCTTCCAAAGAATACCCAGGACTAATCTCCTTTAGAATGGACTTGTTGGATCTCCTTGCAGTCCAAGGGACTCTCAAGATTCATGTGGATGTATGGCAAAACCAATACAATATTGTAAAGTAATTAGCCTCCAACTAAAATAAATAAATTTCTATTTTAAAAAAATTTTTAAAAGAGTCTTCTCCAACACCACAGTTCAAATGCATCAATTTTCAGCGCTCAGCTTTCTTCACAGTCCAACTCTCACATCCATACATGACCAATGGAAAAACCATAGCCTTGACTAGACAGACCTTTGTTGGCAAAGTAATGTCTCTGCTTTTCAATATGCTATCTAGGTTGGCCATAACTTTCCTTCCAAGGAGGAAGAGTCTTTTAATTTCCTGGCTGCAATCACCATCTGCAGTGATTTTGGAGCCCAAAAGAATAAAGTCTGACACTGTTTCCACTGTTTTGCCATCTATTTCCCATGAAGTGATGGGACTGGATGCCATGATCTTCGTTTTCTGAATGTTGAGCTTTAAGTCAACTTTTTCACTCTCCTCTTTCACTTTCATCAAGAGGCTTTTTAGCTCCTCTTCACTTTCTGCCATAAGGGTGGTGTCATCTGCATATCTGAGATTATTAATATTTCTCCCAGCAATCTAGATTCCAGCTTGTGCTTCCTCCAGCCCAGCGTTTCTCATGATGTACTTTGCATAGAAGTTAAATAAGCAGGGTGACAACATACAGCCTTGACGTACTCCTTTTCCTATTTGGAACCAGTCTGTTGTTCCGTGTCCAGTTTTAACTGTTGCTTCCTGACCTGCATACAGGTTTCTCAAGAGGCAGGTCAGGTGGTCTGGTATTCCCATCTATCTCAGAATTTTCCACACTTAATTGTGATCCACACAATCAAAGGCTTTGGCATAGTCAATAAAGCAGAAATAGATGTTTTTCTGGAACTCTCTTGCTTTTTCCATGATCCAGCGGATGTTGGCAATTTGATCTCTGATTCCTCTGCTTTTTCTAAAGCCAGCTTGAACATCTGGAAGTTCATGGTTCACATATTGCTGAAGCCTGGCTTTGAGAATTTTGAGCATTACTTTACTAGCATGTGAGATGAGTGCAATTGTGCTGTAGTTTGATCATTCTTTATTTCAGATAAATGCTGACTTTACCTTTTATCTCAGTACTAGTTGTGTCTTTCTGCCTGTGATATTTTAAAATGTATTTGATAACTGTGAATATTTGTATTTCTGTTCTGAAATCTCTCAATCTTAAATTCTCTATCCTCATGGCATCAGTCTTTTAATATTTTTCATTGAAGAAATTAGTTTTTTTATTATTTAATTATTTATGTTCTAAGAATGTCACCATACCGTTCTTTCTCTGAATTTCAGCTCCACATTAAGAACATGGCTAAAATGCTCACGGCTAAGGTTATAGTTAGAATAAAAGAAAGCACATTTATAAATCTATCTATAGTAACTCATTCCATATCCTTCTAAAATCCCAGTTTATGAAGAATCCTGTTGTAGGATTGTGTTTGCACCTTGTGTTTGCACCTGTTATTATTTTCTTCTTTGTAAAACCGATTTAGAATTATATCATGCAAATTTTGATTTTTATGAATCTCTTGTTTTGAGCTAATCTTCCTTTTAAGATTGAAAATAAGCACATTGCAAAACCTTTTTCAGAACTTTTAGAAAGCTGCTCTTATATAGAACAAGTTTTACTTCTGGTCACACTTATATCTGCTTTAATGAGATAATGTCCTGTTACTTTCTAAAACCCCTTCTCTTTGATTGTACCAATTAGAGCTTTGATGATCAGGACTTAGATAAGAGTTTGCCTCAGTATTTCTTTAATAATCAATAAATCATTTTGTCAGTGTGCTCATTACTGATTCTGCAGCAACTCAAATAGTGCCTGACAAAAAATGTGTTTGGCTAAATGATCAGAGTTCTGTTTTTAACTGAATGAATTTACAGCCAAAAGCTGAGTGATGACAGCTCACAGTGATAATAAAATCAGACATTTATCAATGCTTATTACATGCTAAAAATTTTATGTATATTATTTTAATTAATCTTCATAATAATTTTATTGTAATTATCTTCATCTAAAAGCTGAAAATCTAAAATATGAGAGGTTTCACTGCGTGTAAACTGCATACCATACAATTTATTCAACAGCCAAAAACCGTTTATGGAGTACATACTCATAATGTGTCAGGCATCTGAGTTTGATAAAAAGCCTGATAACATTTTTTTTCTATTTATTAGAGAAGGAAAGGTATAACTTGACTTTCAGTTCAATACAGCACACTGTGAATGATAAGGCTGAAGCCATGCCCCCTCCTCCGATTTTAATAAATATGTAAAAGATATTAAAAGCAACTTGTGGATGTGCTAGAAAACAAGAAGAGATACATTGTGTAAATCAGAAACTATAAGAGTTTTTGAAAAACTAAGAAGGAAAAAGAATTAGGCTAAAGAAAGAAATCACATTCTAATATAAGTGCAGGAGAAGAAAGCTGAAAAAATATGGACGTGACTCCAAGGGTGCTTCAAAGGCAAAAGCCAGTGATCATGGGATCAAGACAGGTCCCAGAGACAAGCAGCAGGCATCTGTATAGTGTGTTCCACTCATTCAGTCAGAGAAAACATGCCTCTTTCCTTGTTTAACTTTCACCTGATTGTCAAATTACCCTCCCACCCCAACTTAGTCCAAGCAGCAAGCTGCAGAGGCATCTATCCTGGGCAGGAAAAGTGAGTGTAGGTGGATGCCTGGGCATATGGAGCTGAACAGTGTCTCTAGCGGCTGCTGACACCCATGGAAAAGTGAAGGTCCACATGCAGATTAACTACTGATTTATTCCTTTAGTCACTACAACATGCCTGACTCTTTTGCGACCCTGCGGACTGTAGTCCGCCAGGCTTCTCTGTCCATTCAATGCTGGAACAGGTTGCCATTTCTTTCTCTGGGAGATCTTTTTGACCCAGGAATCAAACCTGGGTCTCCTGCATTTATAGGCTGATTCTTTACCACTGAGCCACCCTGCTGCCAAAAACTACTGCCTCTTCATCCCAGAAAGGCTTCACAAAGATTGAATATTCAAAGACAAGGAAAGGGAGCTTCCATATGCAAAACAAAGCAGGCAAGCAAGAATCACCAGATATTTTATTTACTTCACCACTCTTGAAAAGAGGCAACAAACTCAATAAATTAAAAAATTCACCCATGGCTGTACATACACACACACACACAGGCACACACACATAACTGTGTATATGTATATATACATATCTATAAGATTTATTTACTTATAGTTATATATATTTATAAAATGAACAGAACTTTAAAATTAGTAAAGAGTAGGGGAGAGGAATGGAGGAGGAAATGCTCACCAGGAAGTTCTACATCTGTATAAAATTTCATATATCAGGGGATGACAAAAGTGAAGAGATGTTACAGAGGGGAAAAAATGACCCTATGTAGTAACATGCCTTATCTGTCAGCCACAGTGACAGTTTGATCATATCCAGTAGGACATGTTACTTCTCTCAGCAGAAAGCTACCCACATATTTTAAATGGGAAAATACACTTTTTATAGTTTTAAAAATATATGATGTTAAATTTATTGTCTTAACCAATTTTTAAAGGTACAGCTCAGTGGTGTTAAGTATCTTTGTGTTGTTTACAACAAGTCTCTAGACTTTTTCATCTTGCAACACTGAAATGCTTACTAAACACTAATATTCTCTGTTGTCTTCGCCTGGTTTTGGGGACCCATATTTTTACTTTCTGCGTTTATGATTTTGGCTACTTTAAATACTTCACATGAGTGGAATCATACAGTATTTGTCCCTTTATGACTGGCTTACTTCGCTTAGCATGTCTTTGAGGCTCAGCCATGCTGTAACATGTGATATGATTTCCTTCCTTGTAGCTGTGAAAAAAAGAGAAACGAAAAGCAAATGAGAAAAGGAAAGATATACCCATATGAATGTGGAGTTCCAAAGAATAGCAAGAAGAGATAAGAAAGCCTTCCTAAGTGATCAGTGCACAGAAATAGAGGAAATAAAACGACAGGAAAGACTAGAGATCTCTCCAAGAAAATTAGAGATACCAAGGGGACATTTCATGCAAAGATGGGCTCAATAAAAGACAGAAATAATATGGACCTAACAGAAGCAGAAGACATTAAAAAGAGGTGGCAAGAATACACTGAAGAACTATACAAAAAAGATCTTCATGACCCAGATAATCATGGTGATGTGATCATTCACTTAGAGCCAGAATCCTGGAATGTGAAGTCAAGTGGGCCTTAGGAAGCATCACTGCAAACAAAGCTAGTGGAGGTGATGAAATTCCAGTTGAGCTATTTCAAATCCTAAAAGATGATGCTGTGAAAGTGTTGCGCTCAATATGCCAGCAAACTTGGAAAACCTCAGTGGTGGCCATAAGACTCAGAAAGGTCAGTTTTCATTCCAATCTCAAAGAAAGGCAATACCAAAGAATGCTCAAACTACCTCACAATTGCAGCCATCTCACATGCTAGTAAGTAATGCTCAAAATTCTCCAAGCCACGCTTCAGCAATACATGAACCATGAACTTCCAGATGTTCAAGCTGGTTTTAGAAAAGGCAGAGGAACCAGAGATCAAATTGCTAACATCCGCTGGATCATGGAAAAAGCAAGAGAGTTCCAGAAAAACATCTATTTCTGCTTTATTGACTATGCCAGAGCCTTTGACTGTGTGGATCACAATAAACTGTGGAAAATTCTGAGATGGGAATACCCGACCACCTGACCTGCCTCTTGAGAAATCTGTATGCAGGTCAGGAAGCAACAGTTAGAACTGGACATGGAACAACAGATTGGTTCCAAATAGAAGAAGGAGTCCGTCAAGGCTGTATGTTGTCACCCTGCTTATTTAACTTCTATGCAAAGTACATCATGAGAAACGCTGGACTGGAAGAAGCACAAGCTGGAATCAAGACTTCCAGGAAAAATATCAGTAACCTCAGATATGCAGATGACACCACCCTTATGGCAGAAAGTGAAGAAAAACTAAAGAGCTTCTTGACGAAAGTGAAAGAAGAGAGTGAAAAAGTTGGCCTAAAGTTCAACATTCAGAAAACTAAGATCATGGCATCTAATCCCATCACTTAATGGCAAATAGATGGGGAAACAGTGGGTGACTTTATTTTGGGGGGACTCCAAAATCACTGCAGATGGTGATTGCAGCCATGAAATTAAAAGATGCTTACTCCTTGGAAGGAAAGTTATGACCAACCTAGATAGCATTTTAAAAAGCAGAGACATTACTTTGTCAACAAAGGTCCACCTAGTCAAGGCTATGGTTTTTCCAGTAGTCATGTATGGATGTGAGAGTTGGACTATAAAGAAAGCTGAGCGCCGAAGAGTTGATGCTTTTGAACTGTGGTGTTGGAGAAGACTCTTGAGAGTCCCTTGGACTGCAAGGTGATCCAAACAGTCTATCCTAAATGAAATCAGTCCTGAATATTCATTGAAAGGACGGATGTTTAAGCTGAAACTCTAATACTTTGGCCACCTGATGTGAAGAGCTGACTCACTTGAAAAGATCCTGATGCAGGGAAAGGTTGAAGGCAGGAGGAGAAGGGGATGACAGAGGATGAGATGGTTGGATGGCATCACCAACTCAATGGACATGGCTTTGGGTAGACTCCAGCAGTTGGTGATGGACAGGGAGGCCTGGTGTACTGCGGTTCATGGGGTCGCAAAGAGTCGAACACGACTGAGCAGAGATATCAACTAATGACATTAACTTAAAGAAAAATTCAACTCTGTCCTACTCTAATAATCTGATAATCTAATAATCTAATAATCTGTAATCAAGTTAGAAAATGATGCTTTATGGATATAGTTGTGTTAATGTTAAAAGGACTAAGAAGTACCAATTGAAATAGAAGAAAAGGAGTATTCTTTTAACACACACATGCACACACATACAATACTAAGTAAAGAAGAAAGTTTTTCAAATTCTGTACATATATGTAAGCACTATGGGATCTTGTGATTAATCATTTTTCCCTTTCCTGCTTTTCCTTAGATGTTTTTGGCAGCCCTGTCACTCAGCTTTATTTCTAAGGCACTGGGTGCAATCATTATGAAAAGTTCCATCACTCAAATAGAAAGGAGATTTGACATATCATCTTCTACTGTTGGCTTAATTGATGGAAGCTTTGAAATTGGTAAGTTTTATATGCATTTTGATTATTTAGTAATCAGAATTGCAGGAGTGAAAACTGTTCATATACACTCTCCACCACTGATCCTTAACCAGAGGTAAGGATCCCCACTCCCCCGCCATGGCAATTTGGTAGTATCTGCAGACATTTTGGTTGTCATCACCGAGGGTTAGGGAATGGTACTGGCATCTAGTGGTGGAGGACAGAGATGCCTTCAAACATCCCAAAACAAAGAATTACCTAGTCCAAAATGTCAAAAGCATAGAGGTTAAACAGCTCTGATTTACACACGCTCACGGTCTGTGAACTAATATTTTGCAGGGTTTTAACCTTCCTTTTCTCAAGATTCACTAGTGCAAAAAAAGGTTGGAGAGAGGACTATGATTCTGATGATTTAGGGAGGAAGGAACAGTTTTGAAGCAATGTTTGTTAGGTTCTACTGTTTGAAAAAAATAAAAGTGTTAGTCAGTTGTGTCTGACTCTTTGTGACTCCATGGACTGTAGCCCACTAGGCGCCTCTGTCCCTGGAGTTCTCCAGGATTACTGGAGTGGGTAGTCATTCCCTTCTCCAGGGGGATCTTTGCAACCCAGGGATCAAACCCAGGTGTCTTGCATTGCAGACTGATTCTTCACTATCTGAGCCATCATATCCCAATTCCAGGTTCACAAACACACGTCCCCCTGCAGTTTCAAAGCTGTTTAAAAGCATTCCTAGGACACAATGTACTATCTGTGAATGTTGACATCTTTAGCTGTTCAGGAAAGATATTTACTCGATGCATTTTTCATTCACCTTTCAGTTCAGTTCAGTTCAGTCCCTCAGTCGTGTCCGACTCTTTGCGACCCCATAAATCACAGCATGCCAGGCCTCCCTGTCCATCACCAACTCCCAAAGTTCACTCAAACTCATGTCCATCGAGTCGGTGATGCCATTCAGCCATCTCATCCTCTGTCGCCCCTTCTCCTCCTGCCCCCAATCCCTCCCAGCATCAGAGTCTTTTCCAGTGAGTCAACTCTCCATATGAGGTGGCCAAAGTATTGGAGTTTCAGCATCAGTCCTTCCAATGAACACCCAGGACTAATCTCCTTTAGGATGGACTGGTTGGACCTCCTTGCAGTCCAAGGGACTCTCAAGAGTCTTCTCCAACACCACAGTTCAAAAGCATCAATTCTTCGGCACTCAGCTTTCTTCACAGTCCAACTCTCACATCCATACATGACCAGTGGAAAACCATAGCCTTGACTAGACGGACCTTAGTTGGCAAAGTAATGTCTCTGCTTTTGAATATACTATCTAGGTTGGTCATAACTTTCCTTCCAAGGAGTAAGCATCCTTTAATTTCATGGCTGCAATCACCATCTACAGTGATTTTAGAGCCCCCAAAAAATAAAGTCTGACGCTGTTTCCACTGTTTCTCCATCTATTTCCCATGAAGCAGCATTCTTTAAATTCCTATTAAGTACCTTTCATGGTCCTAGAAGCCAGAAGTATAAGAAAAGAATAAACACTGTATGGTATCTGCTCTAAAAGAACGTACATACCACTGACAAAAGAGATAAATGAACAGAGGGTTCAATCCCTGGTTGAGGAATTGGGATCCCACATGGAGCATTGTCACAGTCTTTGTAGAACAGGACCTGGGGACTGGAGTTGAAAAGAAGAAGGACGCAGGGGACACAAGTCTCAAGTGAAACAAGGGTACTGTATTTGCAGAAACACATGCTTATATATCTGCAATAAAACGATTACTCAGCCATTAAAATGAATTAAATTCCACCAGTTGTGACAAAATGGACCTAAAAGATCACTGAAGGGAGTCACTGAAGGGAATCCAAGCAGATGCTCTTTACCATGATCTCAGTCCTGAGAACTGCTGCGTGCATCTCTGCTTGTTCCTGTTATCCAGGAACTGATAAGGAACAGAGAGTCCTTAAGAAACAGCACACAAAGGAAGAAAACAACATATTGGATCCCTTAAAGCTGAATGTCCCCTGACAATTCCCCCTTTTTTATTTTTTCATAACTGGGGGTGACTCTAGATACTTTTGTGAAAACGGCCCTGACCAATTGAGTTTGTTTAATTTGAACAATTTTAGTTGAAAAGCATCAGTATACTACAAATATAATCACCAGGATAATTATCAGCATTATAGTTCCAGATCCAATACTATGTGTAATGTTTTGAAACCATCTTTGAGGGTCTAGCCCAGATAATTGATCAGCTAGCTGTTTAGCTAAGGTTTTCAAATTGTTGGAAGAGAGTAGACTCTTAGAGAAGGTTTCAAAGATTTACTTTTGCAATAATTGTACATTTAAGGAAGCATTATTATGTATATCTTGTAAATGAAATTTGATTTGTTCCCAATTGTAAGCACTATCGTTGAACCGAACAGGAGTGATACAAAATTGAGTAGAATTACAATCACAATTTAATAATACTTGTTTTTGTAAATCTATTAATTGATCTCCAACCCAGTGGATGGCTGTTTCTAATTCCTGATATTTATCTTGAACTTTTTCATCTATCTGAACCTGAGTGACCCATATAGTATGAGCATCTTTATTCCAATTTTGAATGAAGTTTTGTGTTTGAATTGAAGTTTGTAAAGCAATATCTGCAACAGCAGCAGTGGTGCAAATGGCTAATAACCCCAAAATGCCAAGAATTTACCATCCAGTGAATTGCTTAGATCATCAGAGTAATTTAGTGAATAACCAGGAGGCAAGTCCTGCCATGGGACCCTCTTTCCAGGGTCGTTGGAGATCTACTGGCAACCACAGACTACGTCGAGATCAAAGAATCAAAAGGGATTCGTTTTTTAGAAAAATAGAGGAATTAAGACAAGCATACAAGTTATAATCTATACAAGTCACAGAACGTAAAGTCTTATTAAATTGTAAGTTTCCTATGGTTATAACAAAAGGAAAGGGAACACAAGCTTGTATAAAATATGAATGATTATAATGGAAGGAATAGTTACTATGACTATGATTGGTCCCTGTGAAATATCCAGTCCAAGTTCCAAGTTTTTCAGTACTTGCAGCAAGTTTCCCGATGTCCCATTGTTCAGGCCCAATCCGTTTGTTGAGGATGATTTGAGGACAAGGAGGTGCCATTCCACCATCAAGCCAGCCAAAGAGTTCTTTGTCCTGGAAGTGTTCCATTGAACTGTTGGTAATCTTCCATGTTACTTGAGTAACATAATCACACATAGTACTGTTAATATCATCTGAGCAGTTAGATAGCCACATACCATGGGGTCCCCAGTCAACAATGGTGTAATTGGCTATAAACATTAATTTCCCTGATTTAGCTTAACATCTATCCCAATAAACAGGAGTATATTTAAAGTCCTTATCCTTTTCCTAGAGTTTTGGTAGTATTGACATGGTTCTCATAAAAGGACAGGGCAGTGAACAGTCCAAGCAATGTGTGGAAGTTCTTGTTTGGAGGCAGGAGGAAAGGCCACGTTTGTCGATTAACATTAATACATAATTCTGCTGGGCCCATGCATAAAGGAAGGATTTCATAGCCTAGAGAAACATTAATTAGTCTTCCTTCTTCCTCAGGATGAGAGGGCCCATCCAAGCTCCAAGGAGGAGGCATATGTACTGAGTCATTAGTGGATATGATCAGTCCTATATCTGTCCATTTTACAACCTGTAATAAAGGGGGGTTAGGTATATAAGCCCAATAAGTGTGATTAATCAAGTCAGCCTGAGCGGGGGATGCAAAAGCAAGCAAAGCAAGCGTAGCAACAAAAATATTTTCAGGATTCCAAGGCATTCCCTGTTGAGAAACCAGATTTTCATCTTGATTAAAGGGTTTTTATCTGTCCCCAAGTATGGAGATCATAAGGTTGATGACGTCGAGTGCAGCATTTCTTGGAAAATTTTTAAAGCCACCATAGCTTGTACTGGAATCTCCTCCTCCTGGGGATTTTGCCATTTCTTCTCTATCTTGAACACCGGTGGCTCCCCTAAGGCAGATCTTCCAAAGAGGGAGCCAACTGATTTCGTTGGATACATCTGGAGAAATACAAGCATACCCTTTCCCCTGTGATGTTAATTTTCCAGATTTTCATTGTGTAGTCAACTTGTCTTGATACCAAATGGGCAGAGGAAGGGAGGTATCCTTCAATGCCTCGAAATACTTTTCTGCTTTTGTCAAAATATCTCCTTGCAGTAAGTTTAAAAAATTTAAAACAAATAAAGCTGTATCAACAATAGTTATAGGATTAAAAAATATATTGCATTGGAATCTAGTAAAGTCTGCTCTGGATAAGGAAGATAGAAGTGTTCCTGTGTATTCCCCCCTTTTAAATTTTTTTATCTGTAGTTTCAGTGTATGATGTGCTCATTTAATTATGTCCTGTGTTTGTGAATTATAAGGAATGTCTGTAATATGTTTAATAGAGAATGAATGTAAAAAATTGTTTGAATTGTCTAGAAATACAGGCAGGGCCAGTTTATAGAACTAGGTGTTCTCACTACTGTAAACCGAGCTAAAAGGTGGGTTGTAACATGTCATGTAGTTTCACCTTGGAGAAGTGTAGCCCATATAAAAGAAGAATTTGTATCGAGTGAGACATGTAAGAAGGAAGAGGGAGAAAGTTCAGGGCAATGAGTTACATCCATTTGTCATAGGTTATTGGGTTGTAATCCTCAAGGATTGATATCTTGTGCAATGGGTCAAAGATGTAGGGGCGTACAAGTAGAGCAATTATTAATGATTTTTTTTAGCTTATCAGTATGGAATTGTCCAAATTTGATGAAATGAACCAGCATTATTGTGTAATAGAGCATGTTGCTCTTCAGGAGTAGCAAAAGAGACAAGCTTATCAGTTTATTTATTGTCATGAGCCATCGGGCCAGGAAGACAAGAATGTGTTCGAATATGGGTAATATAAATGGGGGAAGTGTGGTTTTTAACAATAGATTGTAGGTTAAGAAAATGTTGTTGGATAATAGATTGATTAGAATTTATGGTAGAAGTTTTTTTTATACAAAAACTGAATATAAGGAGTTAGAAACTATATTAATAGGTTAAGAATGTAGGTGAACAACCTGAATGAGAGCATATAATTCGTTTTGTTGAGCAGAGTGAAATTTAGTACAAAAGACTTTATATTTTTTGAGAGACCAGAATGAGGCTTTGGTGTGTTTAGTCCCATCTATATAGAAAACATCAGTTTGAGGTACAGGTTGTGATGTGACAATGTGAGAGATAATAAATTCAGTATTTTTGAAGAAATTTTAAAGCTTGTTAGAAGGATAATGAAATGAAAACTTTCCAAAATATTTCAGAAAGGCTATTTGGAAATTGATAGAAGTTTGTAATGTGTTCTCCAATTGAGATTTATTAATAGGTACAACAATTTTATGAGGATTGGAGCCAATTAGAGTCCTAGCTCTAATTTTTTTCATTGATAATGATTAGAGTGATCAAATCAAGATAGGGTATAAGTGACCTTGTCCCTCTAAAATGGGTATAAATCCATTCTATTGGGTATTTTTTTGGATAAGAAGTCCTGTGGGAGAATGGAGAGAGGGGAGTATAAATAACTCTAGAGGTAAATCAAGTCTAATACGAGTAAGAAATTGCTTTTGCAATTTATTTTATATTAAATAGAGTTCTTCTTGTATCTCTTGTGAAAGTGAATTAGGGCTATTTAAATTGGGATCTCTTTTTAAAGTGTTAAATAAATTAGTCAGTTGATAATTTGCAATGTTTAAAGGGGGTCTAATCCAATTTACATAGCCTAAAAATTTTTGAAAATCATTCAAGGTTCATAATTTATTAATATGAATCTGTGTTAGTTGGAGAGTAATACATTGTCTATTAACAACAAATCTTAACTAATAGTAAGATGTAGATGTTTGAATCTTTTTAGGGGCAATGATTAATCCAGAAGCTTTTAAGCATTGTTGAGTTATGTCAAACATCTGTTGAGTTTCTAAAAGAGATGGACCTGAAAATAACATATCATCTATATAATGAATAACAAGAAAGTTAGGAAATTGTTTTCTATTAAGTTTAAGGGCTTTGGTTACATAATATTGACACATGGTGGGAGAATTCCAAGGAGAACAAGATTTATCAATATGTTTTGATTTCAATTGTGTATCTATAAGTTTCTTAAATTCAGTTCAGTTCAGTCACTCAGTCGTGTCCGACTCTTTGTGACCCCATGAATCGCAGCACACCAGGCCTCCCTGTCCATCACCAACTCCCGGAGTTCACTCAGACTCACGTCCATCGAGTCAGTGATGCCATCCAGCCATCTCATCCTCTGTTGTCCCCTTCTCCTCCTGCCCCGAATCCCTCCCAGCATCAGAGTCTTTTCCAATCAGTCAACTCTTCGTATGAGGTGGCCAAAGTACTGGAGCTTCAGCTTTAGCATCATTCCTTCCAAAAAAATCACAGGGCTGATCTCCTTCAGAATGGACTGGTTGGATCTCCTTGCAGTCCAAGGGACCCTCAAGAGTCTTCTCCAACACCACAGTTCAAAAGCATCAATTCTTTGGTGCTCAGCCTTCTTCACAGTCCAACTCTCACATCCATACATGACCAATGGAAAAACCATAGCCTTGACTAGATGGACCTTAGTTGGCAAAGTAATGTCTCTGCTTTAAAATATACTATCTAGGTTGGTCATAACTTTCCTTCCAAGGAGTAAGCGTCTTTTAATTTCATGGCTGCAGTCACCATCTGCAGTGATTTTGGAGCCCAAAAATATAAAGTCTGATACTGTTTCCACTGTTTCGCCATCTATTTCCCATGAAGTGATGGGACCAGATGCCATGATCTTCATTTTCTGAATGTTGAGCTTTAAGCTGACTTTTTCACTCTCCTCTTTCACTTTCATTAAGAGGCTTTTTAGTTCCTCTTCACTTTCTGCCATAAGGGTGGTGTCATCTGCATATCTGAGGTCATTGATATTTCTCCCAGCAATCTTGATTCCAGCTTGTGTTTCTTCCAGTCCAGCGTTTCTCATGATGTACTCTGCATATAAGTTAAATAAGCAGGGTGACAATATACAGCCTTGATGTACTCCTTTTCCTATTTGGAACCAGTCTGTTGTTCCATGTCCAGTTCTAACTGTTGCTTCCTGTCCTGCATACAGATTTCTCAAGAGGCAGGTCAGGTGGTCTGGTATTCCCATCTCTTTCAGAATTTTCCACAGTTTATTGTAATCCACACAGTCAAAGGCTTTGGCATAGTCAATAAAGCAGAAATAGATGTTTTTCTGGAACTCTCTTGCTTTTTCCATGATCCAGCGGATGCTGGCAATTTGATCTCTGGTTCCTCTGCCTTTTCTAAAACCAGCATGAACATCTGGAAGTTCATGGTTCATGTATTGCTGAAACCTGGCTTCAGGGATTTTGAGCATTACTTTACTAGCATGTGAGATGAGTGCAATTGTGAGGTAGTTTGAGCATTCTTTGGCATTGCCTTTCTTTGGGATTGGAATGAAAACTGACCTTTTCCAGTCCTGTGGCCACTGCTGAGTTTTCCAAATTTGCTGGCATATTGAGTGCAGCACTTTCACAGCATCATCTTTCAAGATTTGAAACAGCTCAACCGGAATTCCATCACCTCCACTAGCTTTGTTCATAGTGATGCTTTCTAAGGCCCACTTGACTCCACATTCCAGGATGTCTGGCTCTAGATGAGTGATCACACCATCGTGATTATCCAGGTTGTGAAGGTCTTTTTTGTACAGTTCTTCTGTGTCTCTAATTTCTCTTTTGTAAAGGACCATTGCTCTGTCTAAATAGGCTCATCATTTTTCTAAGTTATTTTAATAATTGTATTGTTTGTTAAATGAGCAGTGGCTCCTAGGGAAAATGTGGAATATATATTTGAGTTTGTCATTGTATGAGTAAATCTCTTTCTGTTAAATTAAGGGGTGCATCTATCACATAAGGTTGTAATGTTGTAGGCTGGCCTTCTGGTCCCTCACATGGATATATTTGGACACTTTGATAAACCTCTTGTAGTTTGGTTTGAAAAACTCCTGCAATTTGGCAAGAAATTCTCTGTATAGGCCAAGATTTGGGCCATGAAGGTTTGGAAATAACGGTAATATTGGATCCAGCATCAAGAAGACCAGAAAATATTTTGTCATTAATTTTTATATTTATATTTGGTCATGTATATTTAGATACTATTGATGTAATGCTCAAAATTCTCCAAGCCAGACTTCAGCAATATGTGAACCATGAACTTCCTGATGTTCATGCTGGTTTTAGAAAAGGCAGAGGAAACAGAGATCAAATTGCCAGCATCCGCTGGATCATGGAAAAAGCAAGAGAGTTCCAGAAAAATATCTATTTCTGTTTTATTGACTATGCCAAAGCCTTTGACTGTGTGGATTACAATAAACTGTGGAAAATTCTGAAAGAGATGGGAATACCAGACCACCTGACCTGCCTCTTGAGAAATCTGTATGCAGGACAGGAAGCAACAGTTAGAACTGGACATGGAACAACAGACTGGTTCCAAATAGGAAAAGGAGTACATCAAGGCTGTATATTGTCACCCTGCTTATTTAACTTATATGCAGAGTACATCATGAGAAACGCTGGACTGGAAGAAACACAAGCTGGAATCAAGATTGCTGGGAGAAATATCAATGACCTCAGATATGCAGATGACACCACCCTTATGGCAGAAAGTGAAGAGGAACTAAAAAGCCTCTTAATGAAAGTGAAAGAGGAGAGTGAAAAAGTCAGCTTAAAGCTCAACATTCAGAAAATGAAGATCATGGCATCCGGTCCCATCACTTCATGGGAAATAGATGGCGAAACATTGGAAACAGTATCAGACTTTATATTTTTGGGCTCCAAAATCACTGCAGATGGTGACTGCAGCCATGAAATTAAAAGACGCTTACTCCTTGGAAGGAAAGTTATGACCAACCTAGATAGTATATTTTAAAGCAGAGACATTACTTTGCCGACTAAGGTCCATCTAGTCAAGGCTATGGTTTTTCCATTGGTCATGTATGGATGTGAGAGTTGGACTGTGAAGGCTGAGCACCGAAGAATTGATGCTTTTGAACTGTGGTGTTGGAGAAGACTCTTGAGGGTCCCTTGGACTGCAAGGAGATCCAACCAGTCCATTCTGAAGGAGATCAGCCCTGTGATTTTTTTGGAAGGAATGATGCTAAAGCTGAAGCTCCAGTACTTTGGCCACCTCATACGAAGAGTTGACTGATTGGAAAAGACTCTGATGCTGGGAGGGATTCGGGGCAGGAGGAGAAGGGGACAACAGAGGATGAGATGGCTGGATGGCATCACTGACTCGATGGACGTGAGTCTGAGTGAACTCCGGGAGTTGGTGATGGACAGGGAGGCCTGGTGTGCTGCGATTCATGGGGTCACAAAGAGTCGGACACGACTGAGCGACTGAACTGAACTGAACTGAACTGATGTCCATAAGGATTGCTTTTGATCTGTATTACCAAATCCATCCGTCCCTATATCATTAGAGGAGTTAACAGAAATGTAAGGTAAAAGATGTAATTGGGCAATTTTGTTCCCCTTTTTGAATTGTGACAGTATCTGAGATGACATCATAATTTAAATTTTTTCCTTATAATCTGAATCAACTATTTCAGGTTGAACAGTAATTTCTTTAGAAGTCAGACTAGATTGGCCCCATATAAGGCTGAAGGTTTGTGGGTGTAGGGATCCATAAAGTCCAGTAGGTATTCTAGAAGGGACTGCTTGAGGAAAAGGAAGAAAATCGTTTAGGGCTGGTATATCAATGGTAGCACTGTCAGTTGTTGAGGGTTTGAGGGAAAAGATTGAGTTTGTCCCTGGTTTTTGTTGATGGGGACCCGGGAAGTCCCCATCTTTGAGTTTTTTGAAATAGGATTTTTTTTTTCCAATATCGTATTTAGATCATTATTTTTAAGCCCAGTGTACCTCCTTACAACAACAAGGGCAGACTCCTGGAGGTTTTTTAATAGTTTTAATTGTGTGTGTGTGTGTGTGTGTGTGTGTGTGTGTGTGTGTGTGTTTTAGGGCAATCCTTTTTTAAATGGCTCTTATCCCCACAAGCAAAACACCTTTCATTTTTCTTTTTAAACATAGCAGTCATTGTTTCAGCTAACATTTGCATTTTTTGAGTTTTTGATCCTAAGTTGCAATAAGCCTTTAAATAATCAATAACATTTCTGGTCTCATGAACTGGAGCGATGGCTCTCTGACATTTCTGATTCGCATTTTCATATGTAAGTAAGCAGCTTTTCTATTTGCACTTTGGCTTCCTCTTCGACACCTCTGGGAGGTAGCAACTCTCAGTCTAGCTAAAAAATCAGCATAGGCTTCATTAGGCCCTTGTAATATCTTTGTGCAGCTACCTTTAGGTTCTCTTTGAGGAGTAATTTGATATCAAGCTTTAAGGGCAACTTCTTTTGATTATTCACGTAACAAAGGAGGGCATAGTATCTGAGCTTCCACCAGATCAAATTGTCTCATACCGGTTAACATTTTTAAAGTAATTTGGTTTGGGGGAGTGCCAGCTTGAGCATTAGAATTGACAAAATCTCCGGCCACATCATGAAACCACATTATCTACTGAAGATATTTTTTAGGTTTAAGAAAAGCTTTTTATCAAAATTTGTCAATCATAAGGAATAAAAATTTTAATAGAAGATGTCATAGCATTTAGAAGTTTTTTAGTAAAAAGCAAATGAGAGCAGTATATAGTTACAGCCTTTTTCATTTGTTGCATGTGAGAAAAATCAATGTCTTCATATTGAGGTATTAGTTGTCTTTGAGCATTAACATTTTTTAACACAGGAAAGGCAAAAAGATCATCAGCCTCGTAAACTCAAGATTGCAAAGCCAGTAAATCAGAAAGTCTTCATCGTGAAGGAGAATGAGCGGATCGTCTGTTTTCATAAATATGAGTGTGTGTTAGGGGCTTATCAGTGTCATCACAAAAAGCATTGTTGACTTTAGTGTCAAAGAGAGCATCAGAAGAATCATCATCAGATTCATCTTGTCCTCAAGTCGAGGGGACCTTCTGTTTCATGCCTGTTACAAGAGGAGGAGCGCTTGGGACAGTCGGAGCAGGGATGGTGGGAAAGTTCTGAAACATTTTATGTTGTTCTAATTGGGCCTTTTGTCATCTCATCATCTAATTTATATTCGTATAATGAGTGTTCTGCTTGTTGACGAATATCAGGGGGGCTAGAATTGTCTCGAAATGGCAAGATCGTGACTTTTAATGAGGGCCGACAAGGGCCAGAAATCTATTGGAATATTTTCACCCAGTCTTGTGGCTCCTTCAACATTTTTTTTTTAACCCAGTTCCAAATTTTTAAATTGAAACTGTCTTCATCAGGGAACCAAGGATTATATACAACCACTGTTTGGAGACAAGCCTCTATCTGTTGATGTGAAACCAAAAGTCCTTGAACCTTAAATAAATGTTGAAGTAAAGTAGAAAACTGGTGGGGCTTTCCAGCCGTTTGTCCCATAACCCCTCAATTACCAAACTCTGTAGGTCCTAACAGTCATTCCGTCCGCTTGCCAAGGGCGTTCACCAGGTCCCTGTTCAGGCACCAATTGTCACGGTCTTTGTAGACCAGGACCTGGGGACTGGAGTCGAAGAGAAGAAGGATGCAGGGGACACAAGTCTCGAGTGAAACAAGGGTACTTTATTTGCAGAAACACATGCTTATATATCTGCAATAAAATGATTACTCAGCTGTTAAAAAGAATGAAATTCCACCAGTTGCAACAAAATGGATAGTCCTAAAAGGTCACTGAAGGGAGTCACTGAAGGGAATCCAAGCAGGTGCTCTTTCCCATGATCTCAGTCCTGAGAACTGCGTGCACCTCTGCTCATTCCTGTTATCCAGGAACTGGTAAGGAACAGAGAGTCCTTGAGAAACAGCTCACAAAGGAAGAAAACAACATACTGAATCCCTTAAAGTTGAACGTCCCCTGACAGAGTATGCCATGGCCAAAGAAAAAGAGCATACTCGTAAAAAAAATATGTAGTCTATAAAACAGACATAAACTTTGAGTCCCTTCAAACCATTAAAAAGTGGGGGAAAAGGAAAATGGGCAGACTGTTTAACAAGATATAGAACTGGGGGTTAAAATTGTTTGTTTGTTTTTTAAGAACATTGAGTATATTGCTTTGTTGCCTTCATTTTGATTTTTATTTTTCCAATACTCATGAGATTTTATATAATTACTGAGCAATTGAACTATTGAGAAATTGAATTATTTCTCTTATTTTATGAACCGGTTGCTGAATGCCTTTGCCCATTTTCCTTTTTTCCCCACTTTTTAATGATTTGAAAGGACTCAAAATGTATGTCTGTTGTATAAATTACATACATTTTTTACAAGTATGCTCTTTTCCTTTGGCCATGCCATGATCTATGTGAGATCCCAATTCCTCACCAGGGACTGAACCCTCTGTTCATTTATCTACTCTTGTCAATGGTATGTATGTTCTTTTAGAACAGATACCATACAGTGTTTATTCTTTTCTTATACTTCTGGCTTCTAGGACCATGGAAAGTACTTAATAGGAATTCAAAGAATGCTAAAAGTGAATGAAAAATGCATTGAGTAAATATCTTTCCTCGAGTAAGGTTGTCCATTTTTCCCCATTCCAATACAACCGACTCAACTCCAAATTCTTCATAAAATTTTGCTTCACTCATATCACCAAGTAATTCAAGTCCTTTCACTCTTATCTAAAGTCAAGTCTATTTATTATTACTACCATACAACTGTATAGTGAGCAGCCTAAGGTAAATGAGTATTATCCTAATTAGATTACCAGATCTTTGAGGAAAGGTACCACATCTTATGGGCTTCCCAGGTGGTGCTAGTAGTAAAGAATTCACCTGGCAATATAGGAGACCTAAGAAATGCAGGTTTGATCCCTGGAAGAGGGCATGGCAACCCACTCCAATATTCTTGCCTGGAGAATCCCATTGAGACAAGAGCCTGATGGGCTACAATTCATAGCATCGCAAACAGACCAACACGACCGAAGCAACTTAGCATACACATACTATGTCTTATGCTTTATTTGTATCCATTCTGGGCTTTCTATTCTCTTGGACACAAATGTGGACTCAGTTACTGTTTGCTATAATGAATCATAAAAAAATAATTTTGTTCTTTTTGTAGGAAATTTGCTTGTGATTGTATTTGTGAGTTACTTTGGAGCCAAATTACACAGACCGAAGCTAATTGGAATTGGTTGCATTGTTATGGGAACTGGAAGTATTTTGACTGCTTTACCACATTTCTTCATGGGATAGTAAGTGGCTCTATGCTATCAATGATCATTTCCTTGTAAATTAATCATAGAATTTTATTTTTTATGTTTAAATAAGTATTCCCCTTAAGAAGAATGTCCACTAAGCATGTATAAAAATGGATTATATTTTCTATATAATAATTAACTCAGTTTTATCTACCGTGGCTCTCATTGATATTGAAATAGGAATAGCAATAAATCAGGTGCAGTTTCATAGAAAATAAATAAGCTTTTTGTAACTTTTTACTATAACATATATTTTATGTCTTTGCCTACAAGATTTTGATACTATTTAATAAGGCTTTATTTACTGACCTCAGGTCCAACTGCTCACCACTCAAAAATTAATACCTGAGAGACGATTGTCGGTAGAAAGGAAACTTTGCTTTTAATCAGAATGTCAACAATCTGGGGGAGAAGATGGACTCCTATCCCCCAAAAATCAATTCCCATGATTCTGTTTAGCCATTAAAGTTTTTGAAGGGAAAAGAGGAGAGATCTGTTAATCATTGAGATAGAGTGTCAAAGTCGTTACCATGCCCCACAGTGGGCAGGCTGTCAACCTCTTGTGATCTTTCTTTAGACGCTACATTGTTCACACCGTTTGTTCACTGAAGGGAAAGCTAGGAAAGAGATCTGGTCATCTATTAATTACTTAATAGATGATTACTTAATTGATTGATTGATTAATTACTTCTTCATTTTTACTTCTTTGATCTGCGGAAGGAATAGGCAGTTTAGGTAAGATATTGTGTGATCAAATCATTTGAAAGGTGTGCTTTGGCTAGAGATTGAGGAGCACAGGGGGTGCCTGATTAAAAGTTAGTTACAATGTAGTTTTGCTAAAGTGAAGAGACAAAGGGACCTCCTGCAGAGACCTCTTTCCTGCCAAAAGCTTCTCACAACTTCCCCACTCAACTCACTGCAGTATGGATTTTCCCACTACCATCTCAGTCTTCAACCTAAGTCTCTGTGTAGTTTTAATTAGAGTCAGATACTGATGACAAAAAAACAAAAATAGTGATGGCTTAAATAAGATAGGAGCTTATTTTTTACATAAAAAGTTAATGTAGCCAACCTAGGCTTTGACTGGCCTTGACTTCATGGTGTAAGTTGTGGCAATGTTGTTCCTTACAACAGGACAGAAGAAGGGAAGAAGAAGAAGAAACAGAACTCACACAGGCTGAGGCTTAAGGAATATCTTCAGAAGCATAACACTTCTACTGGCTTCAAGCTGGCCAGAACTTTGTTACAGCTCACATCTAGATATAAAGTTCTTGGGAAAAAATAGACTTTATTTCAGGCATATATTTCCCAGCTAAAGATCCTAGATTCTGTTACCATAGAAAGGGGAGAATAATGGATACTGAAAGCCAATGAGCAGTTTCTGCTAAAGATATGTTACTTACTTATTATCAAAGCCAACAACCATGCTTTTTTGTTATTAATTAATTACTATATTGATTTTCATAAGGTCTTTCTTCTTCCTGGTACTGTTCCTTCTTATTTCCATCATCTTATTCCCTCTTGATTTATTTCCTCCTTTTGGCTTTTCCATCATACCCTCCCTTTCCTTCTGCTTCTGATGCCATAGGGTCAGTCTTGCCTAAGTTCCCTTACCAATCTTCTGCACTTTACACTCTACGTGATTTCTGTCGAGTACATGCCTTAAATGCAACTATCACTGTACAGTGAGTTTATCTTATACTCAAGAGTTATATAATCAACCACCTCATGGGTATCTCCAGCCTAACATCCTACAAACATTTTCCACCCATATATTCAGAACTGAATTTATCTCTGTGCCAAAACCAGCTCAGATTTTTCACATTCACTCTTTCAGCAGTGATTCATTTATCCACAGAGAGATTCAAACCAAAGTCAAGGATCTCATCTTAGACTTATTCTTTGTTTCAGTACACATGACCAGTGGTCACCAAATCTTGCTTTTTCTACCTCCTACATGTCAAAGTTGTCCCTTTTTTCTTTCCCATCATCTCTGGCCTGGACTTTCTGCATCCCATCCCGACTTCATTGTAACTCACATTCAATACTACAGTATTCATTTTACTTTTTGTAATTTTTATTTTAAAAAAATTGTTTATTTGGCTGCAGTGGGTCTTATTGCAGCACATGGGATCTTTAATATTCATTGCAGTAGGCAGAATCTTTAGTTGCAATATGTGAAATCCAGTTCCTTGACCAAAGATCAAACCCAGGCCCCCTGCATTGAGAGCTTGGAGTCTTAACCACTGGACCAGCAAGGAAGTACTATGGTGTTCATCTTAAAAACAAAAATCCTATTATTTTACTCCTACTTAAAACTCCCAATATCCTAGAACAGTGTTTTTCAAAATTCAGATCCTGAAAAACTTGTCAATCAAGAAATCAATTCAGATTATTGAGAATGACAATTTTTTTTAATATGATAGAATAGAATAGAATAGAACAGAATAGAAGAAAACAGTTATTCTGTGAAACTTTCTTTTTGGTTTTATAAATGTGTGTGTGTGTGTGTGTGTGTGTGTGGATATGTATGTATTGTGATTGTGATGCAAAATATATTTCTCACTGTTGGTATAGTCAAAGTATTGAAAGTCTCTTGCCTAAAAATTAATATCTTGGTTCATTTGCATATACAGATAACTCATTGATTTGACCTTGACTGTCTTCCCAGTTTCATTTTACACGGCTTCCCATGGTTGAGGACCGCATTATAGGTCTGGAGTTTTCCACATGTGCCATAATAGGTCATACTTTTGTTCATAGTGTTTCTACAGCTTTGAGTGTTTTTCCTTCTTTGTCTACTTGTTAAACTCCTTTCTATCTGAAGTATTCTCTAATCCACACCCTTCTGAATATCCAAGCAAAGTTGATCATCTCTCTTTCCTTTACAACAACGCAGGACCTGATATATTAACATTTTTGTATCTTTCATCATATACGTTTATCTTAGGGGATGTAAGATATTTTTATAACAAAAGTTGTGTGTTTTATTTCTAGTGATTTGGAGTTGCACATAATGCCTGGCATACAGTAGGTTGCCCTTGGAACTCACAGGGTACCTCAGTATTTTTAATTTGCATTGTTTATTGAAGTATAATGGATGAATTATAATAGTAATAGGTGCATAACATAGAGATTTATTATTTTTATGGATTATACTCCACTTATAGTTATAAAATGCTGGCTCTATTCCCTGTGCTGTACATCACATCTTAATATCTTATTTCTTTTGTACCTAGTTGTTTGTACCTCTAATCCCTTTAACCTATTTACTCTCTCTTCCCCCAATCCTCTTCCCACTGGTAACCATTAATTTGTTCTCTGTATCTTTGAGTCTGTTTCTGCTTTGTTATATATGTTCTCTATATTTTTTTAGGTTCCACATATAAGTGAGAACATACAATCTTTGTCTTTCTCTGCCTGACTTATTTTACTAAGCACAATACCTTTACATCCATTCATGTATTTTTTTTTAATTTATTTTACTTTATTTTACTTTACAATACTGTATTGGTTTTGCCATACATTGGCATGGATCTGCCACGGGTGTATACGAGCTCCCAATCCTGAATCCCCCTCCCACCTCCCACCCCATATCATCTCTCTGCATCATCCCTGTGCACCAGCCCCAAGCATCCTGTATCCTGTATCGAACATAGACTGGCGCTTTGTTTCTACATGATAGTATACATGTTTGGATGCCATTCTCCCAAATCATCCCACCCTCTCCCTCTCCCTCAGAGTCCAAAAGTAGGTCCATCTCTGTTGTTCTAATTAAGTTCTTCCTTATCAAATTGAAATAGACTAGAACTTTTTAAACTAAGTTTTGAGGAGTCAGGCATATGATCTGTGTGTGTGTGTGTGTGTGTCCATGAAAGAAATTCAGGTAAACTATTGATAGAAAATGCAGGTGAATCAGTATGATTGCAAATTAAATTTGAACGTTTAGATTGTAACCATCTTTGAAGATAATTCAAAGGGATGAATAAATGCACTTAGCAATTATTTTAAAAACTTGAAACCAAGATATTTCATGCATTGACCAGAATATAAGAATTCTTAGGATGACAGTAATGTGATAATCCACCTTGCCTGGGGAGTATAGCATGATATGTCTTAGCGAACAATTCTATTTTACTTTTACCTATCATTTCTCCTAACATATAGGCTGGGAAACTGATAAAGAGTATCCTGATAATTTGGAGAAGAGAATGGTACAGTTAAAGGGGGAAATTCCTCTGCATTTCTGGGAAAAGTAAAACTATTCAGTAAATATAATGATGTTCTTACAGTTACAGGTATTCTAAAGACACCACTTTTAATCCATCAGAGAATTCAACATCAAATTTACCAACTTGTTCGATTAACCAAAGTTTGTTACCCAATAGAACATCATTGGAGGTAGTGGAAAAAGGTAAGAATTGAACTCACACTACTGAATATTACTGTCACAAATAAATATTCTAAAATTTAACAATTATATTACATCTATAAAAAACTATTATATTATCTGTTAGCAAAGTTTATTTAAAAACAACAGGGAAAACATTTTCATGTATGTAAGACAAAATTCATTGTTAATATATAAAAAGCTTTTAGAAGCAATAAGAAAAAAGAAATATTTTGATATGAAATTGGCAAAGAAAATAGGCAACTAATGTAAAAGAAGAGGATGTGGCATGCATATATTTAAATGTAATTTTACTCTTTATGAAAAATGCAAATTATTACACAAATTAAAGATTATTTACCTACTAAAACACAAATGGCTTTTATTATAGTACTAAAGATTTTGCTACCTATTAGATAGGAAAAGATTAAAAATAAAAAGAAATGAGGTAGAGGGGAAAGCCACATTTTATGTATTATAGAGAGTGTATAAATTAATCTTTTGGAGGTTAATTTTTAAGATGGTAAAGGGCAAAAATATGTATATCTGCTTAAATCAGCGATTGTACTTTTATTGCTTTATCTTAAAGGAAATAATCAGGAATATACAGAAGGATTTATTTATCATTATAATCATGGCATCCCATGGCACTCCACTACTCTTGCCTGGGAAATCCCATGACAGTAGAGCCTAGTGGGCTACAGTCCATGGGGTTGCAAAAGACTCAGACATGACTCAGCAGCTAAACACAACAAACAAGGAAAGAGATTGATTAAAGAAATGATGAAACTTATTCAGCATACTATGATGCAGTCATTAAAATCCTGCTATAAGAACATAAAGAATATTATGCATATTTTTGTGTTCACTAAAAATGTGAAAGATATAAGCAAACATCAGAAGTGGCTCTCTGTGTGATGGGATTACAGATCATTTTACTTGTTTTCTTTGTGTTTCTCTATATTGTCAAATTCTGTAATGTGACGATAAATCATTCTTATAATTAGAAAAGAACAAAACACTTTAAATGGAATAATTAAAGAGTTACGTTAGTTGAGTTTTTAATAGGAATGCTAAGATTAATGTTTAAAATAAAGCATCTTCTTGTCTATGTAGGTTGGGAAAAGGATTCTGGGTCATATATGTGGATATACGTTCTCATGGGTAATATGCTTCGTGGAATTGGGGAAACCCCTATTGGCCCCCTGGGGATTTCTTACATCGATGATTTTGCTGAAGAAGGACATTCTTCTTTGTATTTAGGTAATGTACAGAAAACAGTAGATTTTATGGTTACTTTTCCTGGGTGTAACTTGCAATAACACTGCTCCTCAACTCATTCTTTTATTTAATGAAAAAGTTATTTGGAGAAATATATTAAGTAGCATTACTTTTAAAAATTTAATAAGAACCATGTATTATTGGCATTTGATAAAAATGTTTTATAATGTTTTTAGGTAATTTGCTTGCAGTAACAATGATTGGTCCAATCATTGGCTTTGTACTGGTATCTCAGTTTTCTAAAATGTATGTGGATATTGGATACGTGGATCTGAGTAAGTACTCTCAGAACAAGGTAACATGGTAATGCCTTTGAAGTACATGACAGCATTCTTCCAAATAAGTGAATTCATTCTTTCAGTGGCTTTTTGCAGACTAATCATCAAAAGTTACAAACAGGAAATGTGTTAATATCTATAATAAAAATAAAATACATGTCCTGTCGACATCAAGTGGTGCCAGGAGTAAGGAATCCGCCTGCCAGTGCAGGAGATGTAAGAGATGCTGGTTCAATCCTTGGGTCAAGAAGATCCCTTGGAGTAAGAAATGGCAACCCACTCCAGTGTTCTTGCCTGGAAAACTCCATAGACAGAGGAGCCTGGGGACCTACAGTCCATGGGGCCACAGAGTCTGCCACAGTTAAGCACACGCATAGCTATCTAAATCAGGCTTTTACAGCTAAGCACAAAATAAGAAAATTTAAGAACCTTAAGATGACTTCATCCAAAATATTGCAAATTAATTGCAGATCTCTCAGTAGGTCTTCTGATGTCACTTACCTGCATTTCTTAGAAAACCCTCTCTATCTACATAGTTTAAAGTCTCTCCTAAAATGTGGCTCCTCTTCAGAGAAGCCTTACTTCACCATGTTCTACTGGCACCAAAAGTTAAACACCCCTGTTAATCACCAAGAGCAGGTCTTTACTGTAGTCTTTATCACAATGAGCCACAAATATTCGTACACCGATATGCCATCTCTTTTAGAACATAAAAATATAGTGTCTGCATTGACATATAATAAGCAATAAGCATTTGGAAATAAGCAAATCAGATTTTCAAATCAGATTTGCACCAGGGCTACATAGAGTGGACTTCACAGCAGTCCAATGATAACCACAGTCTTGCAAGTATTTTAATATAAAACTAAAATGTGGACTTGATGGAATATGTTATGTCTTCTATTTTGGATGTGTGAATCATAGTCTATGTTTCTATTCATTCACTTCCAGGTTCATCATTGTTTTTACCACCAGGAACCTAGGAATAAATGGTTATTAAAATCTTTGGAATTATAGTTTTGTAACCTCTTTTCTATAGTCAGAAATTACTATGCATAGTGTTTTAGACACATGGTAATCCCATTTCTACCACTGCATGTCAAGACTTTATTACGTCTTCGCTTAGTCAGTCATGGGTGTGATGTAAACACAATATGAAGCGCAATGGCGAGCTCCGATGCCAAAGGAGCCAACAAGATAACAAGTGAATAAAGAGTGTTAAGTCTGATGGTTAAACTTGTAAGAACTGGTGGTGGTGAACTACCCTCTGAACACACTTGAAAATGAATTTATTACTCAGGCTCAACCTATCCTTTTCATGCAGAAATCAGGATCTAGCATTGACAAAATCTACTGATTGGTTTTTAAGAAAATCTAGAAATCCAGACTTTCATGTAGAATCTTCCAATTTTTATGATAGTGTGTGAGCCAAGGAGAACACTTCAGAAGGCTGTGTCTAGACAGGTTATGATCTCTAGTTCTTTTGTGTAGACCGGGGATAGAGCGCAAAAAAAAATGTTACCAAAGTGACATTTCTGACAGATGATGAATAAGTACTTGGCATATAGATGGAGTCTCTGATTTTACCAATCATTTCTAAAGTCTACCAGAGTTGCTGATTATGAAATAATATGAACATGCAAATCAATTTTAACCTCAGATCTATGCATAGTTTAAAACCACTTCAATAAATAGAATGAATAATTTACTTCTCTATATCAATTCAATGTTTTCTCATGTTAAAGAGTTTTTCTTAAAGATCAAAGAGTAACAACACCATTCTTGTGCTTCAAATTTCTAGGGTGTGTTTGTGTGTGTGATACTTCCTTATTAGAATTTTTACTTTATACTCACTGAAACAGTTCATTTATACTTGTTTAGATATAGCACATGGACCTCCCTGGTGCTCAGAAGGTAAAGAATCTGCCTGCTATGCGAGAGACCCTTGGGTCTCTTTGGTTTGATCCTTGGGTCAGAAAGATCCCCTGGAGAAGGCAACCCACTCTGATATTGTTGCCTGAAAAATTCCATGGACAGAGCAGCCTGGCAGGCTACAGTCCATGGGATCGCAAAGAGTCAGGCACAGCTGAGTGGCTAACACACAGAAATATAGCACATACATATCACTCACACAGCTTTAAGGGAAAATATTATTGAAATAAAATGGTTAAATTTTCCCTAAAATTTTGAGTTCAGATTTTGAAGTCAGAGTTTCAGTATGTATATATCTTCACCATTATCATCCTCTGTGCTGTCAAAGAGTTGGAAATGCAGGTTCTAGTAGCGGGGCAGGAACCTTACTGTTAGCTCTGGGACTTTCTTGCAGACTGCTGTAAGTTTCATTGCTGGTGATTTCTTGACCTCAGAAGATGATGCCAATATAAGTTTTCAGACAGTGAGGATTCATGCCTTCCGTATTGCTATTGTTGTGATGCTCAGTCATGTCCAACGCTGTGATCCCATAAACTTCAGCCCACCAATTTCCTGTGTCCATAAAATTTTCTAGGTAGGAATACTGGAGTGGGCTGCCATTTTCTACTCCAGGGGATCTTCCCAACCCAGGAATGGAACCTGCCATCTCTTGTGTCTCCTGCACTGGCAGTTGGATTCTTTCCACTGAGCCACCAAGGAATTCCAAAGTTGGCCCTTAAATAGTTTGCAGGCTTTAATTGTTCCATAAGGACAGATGTTCAGTCATGTCAACACAAAAGCCACCAAGTTCACACAGTCTCCATCAATGACAACAGTGTCGTGACTGATTCCTAGACAAGAGCAATTGTAAGATGTCCTTAAACATTAGACTTACCCTTATTTCAAAATTGAAAATGTGTGAAAAAAAGAAAACATTGTCTCAGAATGGATGAAACATCATTTACTTTCTCCATCTATGAAGTACAGCAATTATTACCAATATTTCCCAGAAATTCTTGCACTTCAAAATGATTTTTGACTGGCTTTTTCTAATTCTCTATTTTAGGCACTATCAGAATAACTCCTAAGGACTCTCGTTGGGTTGGTGCTTGGTGGCTTGGTTTCCTTGCGGCTGGACTAATATCCATTATTTCTTCCATACCATTCTTTTTCTTGCCCAAAACTTTGGATAAACCAAATAAGGAAAAAAAAGCTTCTGTATCCTCAATATCTTTGCCTATGAAAAATGAAGAAAAGAGTCAAATGGCTAGTTTGACCAAGACTGGGCAAAATGTTACTGACACTATAACTGGTAAGTATTTCACATTTATAGTCAGTTTGGAGTTGTTAATCCCAGTGAAAGAGAGAGGTAAATATTCAAAAATAACATCACACTCAAACCATCTAAAGTGAATGTTCTTCTGTACTAAATTTGGCTGGGTTAGTCTTCTAAGATTCCTACTAAAAAACTTCATAATATTTTCTGAACATGTATCAGCTCTGTAGAGAAGAGGATTAGGCTGTGGTCTTTAGCAGGGAGAAACCAGTTAAAGTTTAAAAAACTATCTATTATTAGTAAACCTAAAAGTATGTAGTCATTTCCAAATTATATAGTACAAATTATGAGTTAAAAGGACTCTCTCTCTTTTTCTTTCTTGCTTTCTCTCTCGCTTCCTTCCTTCCTTTCTCTCTTTTCCTTCTTTCCCTTCTTTACTTCCCTCCCTTCCTTCCTTTCTTTTGCTTCGCGAATGGTACCAGGAATCATATTATGCCCTGATAATAGAATATTGCCTCTGTTTTTCAAGTATTTAAATACAGTGAGGTTGTAACAAGAATATAGGCAGCAGCCATATAGTGCCTATAGAAGGAATTCTGAGTGCCTATAAATTGGGCAACTTTATACTTAGGTGGAGACATGGAGTATGCAGAAGGAAATTAGATCAAGTTTCTTTCTAGATAATTAGAATAAGATGGTCTTCTTGGTACTTATATAGAAAACATTGCTTACCTAAATATTCAAAAATGAAGTAGAAACGAGTAGTAGCAAAGAGGATTGGAGTCAGTCATATAAAGAAGAATCCTCCATACTAGAAGATAGTGACTTTCCTTTCCAACATAAGCTGCCAAAGACTAATAGAGAACAATTTAGGAGCACTAATCTGTTATTGATCCAGCAGCAGTCAGAGCAAGATGATTGAAACAATGAGATGCTAACAGTGCAGTTTTCAGATCACGCAGCAATGGTGGAGCAGGAAGAGTCAAAGCAGAGCAACACCTGAGCCCTTGGCAACCTTTCAAGTTAAAGCTGAAGTGACCTTAGAGGTTGGTGGAGCCCAAGTGCTCCCTCTCATTAGTTCTTCCACCTACTCCTTTTATTGTTACTTTCTCCTCCCCATCGCTCTGATCTGAAAGCAGTGGTGTTACTTGTATGGGCTCATGAGAGATTTAATTTTTCGACTACATTGGTAACTTGAAATTGGCCAAGTGGGAGAAGTTACCACCACTTACTACCAAAATTGGGAAATACTCAAATCAGGCATTGTGCTCCCAAGAATCCGTTGTTAAACATTTACCAGCACATCACTGAAGAGGTTTTTGAAATTAATATACACAATAAAAATAGCATCCCATTGGATTTTTGTCCAATTTATGCTATTTTCATACTGCAGCAAATTAAACCCATTAAAAGTAGTTGATTATTTAAACCTGTAAAGAACGTGGTTGACTGCAAGCCCAGAAAGAATGGAGAGGATAATGAAAATACAAAATTAGAACAATTGTTAACATCATCTGTATTATCAACTGTGTTTGCAAGATAGTGACCAATATGAGATAGCAAAGAGGTTCCTCATATGTGCTACTAGGAACAGGTGAAATAACTAAGAAGTTTTAGTCAGAAAAATTACTTATCTAATTTGAACAGAAATAAGACTAATTGATTAGAAAGAAATAAAGCCTTCAGTTCATTAAAGAAACAATTTGTAAACATGGAGAATCAACCAAAAATGGAGCAATTTCTTTCTGAAATAATCAGCTTAATGTCACTTGCATTGTTTATTGATCGAGTTATTGAGGTCACATAATGAATCATGATTATGCAGAAGTACAAATGATGTCCAAGTTCTTAGTCACCTCAAAAATTCAATGATTTGCAGAACCTATATGTCTTACTTCTTTTGATCAAATATCACAACTCACATAGAATGCATCACAAGTCAATGGTTCTTCCTGACTGGGGAGTCCCATGAGCAAAGTTTAGCATTTTGACCTAATAATTTTAAATATTATTTATTCCTGCTATATATTTCCATACATCTTCTTCTTCCCTCTTCTAAGTCCTTTGCCCTAATCTTTTTTCTTATTATCATAAGCAGATGGAGCTATTTCTTAATTACCATTGGATAGAAGGTTTGATTCTGACCATGCTTGATGGAAACCTTTAGAGTTCTACAGCACAAGATCTTTCAAAGTGCATACCATCCATCTCTCCAGAACGACATCTTGTTCAGTCTTGCTAGACTTTGATACTTCCCACTGTTTTCCTAAGTAGTTCTTTTCACTTTACCTCCCATTGCAGCTGGTTAACCTGGTGATCACAGACTGAAATCACATAATTCTTGCTAGGTATAGAAATTATGGATTTGTTACACTCCTGTCTATAGGCATGGGGTTTTTGCCTACTGTTGTCAAAATGTCATTTGAGACACAATATCTCTTTAATAAAGGTGATTGCTAATACTGCCAGAATTATTGAGGCAGTATTTTATGGTAGACACTATATACCAGAAAAAGAGTTTTGAGTCCTGGTACTAAATTAAACTTACATTTTAAACCTTAGTATTCTATTTTTGTGAGCTTTGGGTTTATACTATTTTTAAGGTAAATTTCTACTTACTAATTATATTATTAATATAATCATTATATTATTAAATGCTAATAAATAAGAGACATTTCATTAGCTTTTATTCCTTCAGTGCCTAGCATATTACCTGGTACCCAATCAAAACCCAAACATTTGTTAAATAAATGAATAAATGAACTAACATGTATGCAGTTCTATGGTAGAGTGCTATTAGTCAAATACGAAGTGAATAAGCAACTTGCTACAACAAACAGCATGTATGCTTGATCCTATTTGGGAATAAAATGAACAAAATAAGTAGTTCATTTTATTTAGTTTATTCATAAAAATATGAATGTACATAAGGAAAGAATGGAAGCAATATATTTTAAGAAAACTGCTGGCAGTGGAACTGCAGAGTATTCTGACTTTTTGTGCTATATATTTATGGAATTTTAAGTCATATAAATTATATTTACCAGATTAAGATATTTATGTATATTTAAGCTGCATTATATTTTCTTTCTTTTGATGTTTTTATAGGTTTCCTCCAGTCCTTGAAAAGCATCCTTACCAATCCCTTGTATGTTTTAACATTATTTTTGACACTGCTACAAGCCAGCAGCCACATTGGTTCTGTTACTTATGTGTTCAAATACGTAGAGCAGCAGTATGGCAATTCAGCATCTGAGACGAGCATTTTGCTTGGTAAGACCCATTGTTTATGTTTGCTGTATAAACGACAAACTACCGAGTAAATGAGTTCCAAGTTATATTTTGTTGTGAAGGCAATTTCCTGTTTTATTAAACACAGTTTTCTTTCTTTCAAATTTTATCAGATCCATCCATTTTGTGATATTACCATTGTTCTACCTTTGAAGTTGCATCTCATGTTATTTTTTATAATATTATTCCTTTATTTACTGGCTCTGCTGGGTCACTGTTGCAAGGACTTTCTCTAGTTGCGGTGAGCAGGGGCTACTCTTCACTGCAGTGTGTGGGCTTCTCATTGCGGTGACTTCTCTTGTTGTGGAGCACAGGTTCTGTGGCGTGCAGGCTTCAGTAGTTGCAGCAGACAGGCTCAGTAGCTGTGGTTCCTGGGCTCCAGAGCACAGGCTCAAATGTTGTGGGGTCAGCTCAGTCCAGTCATTCAGTCGTGCCTGACGCTTTGCGACCCCATGAATCGCAGCACGTCAGGCCTCCCCGTCGATTACCAACTCCTGGAGTTTGTTCAAACTCGCCTCCATCGGGTTGGTGATGCCGTCCAGCCATCTCATCCTCTGTCGTCCCCTTCTCCTCCTGCCCCCAATCACTCCCAGCATCAGAGTCTTTTCCAATGACTCAACTCTTCACATGAGGTGGCCAAAGTTTTGGAATTTCAGCTTTAGTGTCAGTCCTTCCAATGAACACCCAGGACTGATCTCCTTTAGAATGGACTGGTTGGATCTCCTCGCAGTCCAAGGGACTCTAAAGAGTCTTCTCCAACACCACAGTTCAAAAGCATCAATTCTTCAGCTCTCAGCTTTCTTCACAGTCCAACTCTCACATCCATGCATGACCACAGGGAAAACCGTAGCCTTGACTAGATGGACCTTTGTTGGCAAAGTAATGTCTCTGCTTTTAGGTTGATCATAACATTTCTTCCAAGGAGTAAGAGTCTTTTAATTTCATGACTGCAATCACCATCTGCAGTGATTTTGGAGCCCAAAAAAATAAAGTCTGACACTGTTTCCACTGTTTCCCCATCTATTTCCCATGAAGTGATGGGACCAGATGCTATGATCTTCGTTTTCTAAATGTTGAGCTTTAAGCCAACTTTTTCACTCTCGTTTTTCACTTTTATCAAGAGGCTTTTTAGTTCCTCTTCACTTTCTTCCATAACAGTGGTGTCATCTTCATATCTGAGGTTATTGCTATTTCTCCTGGCAATCTTGATTCCAGCTTGTACTTCTTCCAGCCCAGCCTTTCTCATGATGTACTCTGCATATAAGTTAAATAAGCAGGGTGACAATATACAGCCTTGACGTACTCCTTTCCCTATTTGGGACCAGTCTGTTGTTCCATGTTCAGTTCTAACTTTTGCTTCCTGACCTGCATACAGGTTTCTCAAGAGGCAAGTCAGGTGGTCTGGTATTCCCATCTCTTTCAGAATTTTCCACAGTTTATTGTGATCCACACAGTCAAAGGCTTTGGCATAGTCAATAAAGCAGAAGAAGATATTTTTCTGAAACTCTTCCTTTTTCCATGATCCAGCAGATGTTGGCAATCGTAGTTGTTCCATGGCATGTGGAATTTCCCTGGGCCAGGGATTGAGCCTCTATCTCCTACACTGGCAGGTGGATGCTTTACCACTGAGCCACCAGGGAGGCCTTCAAGTAATTTTGGAGGAAGTGAATTCCTGAAGGAAAAGTTACATGTGAATGTGAATATCCATGTAGCTACAATATCTGTATAACTGGATCTTACAATCTAGTGCTGAGATCATGAGGCAAATCCTTTCCTAATGTGACTGTTATACTCCCATCATTCATGAACTTTGAATTAGGATCCAAATACTTATAAAAAATAGGGCAGTGTTGTTTCCAAAAGAAAAATCAATGTAAATACATCATTGATATCTACATAATTCAAAACAAAAATACCATATTTTAGAGAGGCTTTTGTGGGATGGGGAGCTACAGTATCTATTTCCAATGATACATGAAGGCTTGTTTATGAAGGAAAGGTTTCCTCATATTATTCTTTCCCTACCCACAATATAGTCTTTGCTGGTGTCTCAGCAATAAAGAATCCACTTGCCAATGCAGGAGACACAGGTTCAATCCCTGGTTCAGGAAGATCCCCTGGAGAAGGAAATGGCAATCCACGCCTACATTCTTGCTTGGAAAATCCCAGAGGAGCCTGGTGAGCTACAGTTCACGGGGCTGTAAGAGTAGGACACGACTTAGTGACTAAAACAGCAACACCCCCAATATAAGATTCTGAAGAGCAGTAGAATGCCCAGTATAGAGCCCCGATCTTTGTAGAGACTTAATATTTTATAAGTTAAAGCTATATTTTGGAGAAGGTAATGGCAACCTACTCCAGTGTTCTTGCCTGAAGAATCCCAGGGATAGGGGAGCCTGGTGGGCTGCTGTCTATGGGATCGCGCAGAGTCGGACACGACTGAAGCGACTTAGTAGCAACAGCAGTTATATTTATCAAGAGGTATATAAACAGGTCATAAGTAAACAAGAAAATAATAATTGTGTACGATGTTCTTATTGAACTTCAATTCAGTTCAGATCAGTTCAGTCACTCAGTCATGTCCGACTCTTTGTGACCCCATGAACCGCAGCACTCCAGGTCTCCCTGTCCATCACCAACTCTCAGAGTTCACCCAGACTCATGTCCATCGAGTCAGTGATGCCATCCAATCATCTCATCCTCTGTCATCTGCTTCTCCTCCTGCCCTCAATCTTTCCCAGCATCAGGGTCTTTTCAAATGAGTCAGTTCTTTGCATCAGCTGGCCAAAGTATTGGAGTTTCAGCTTCAGCATCAGTCCTTCCAATGAACACCCAGGACTGATCTCCTTTAGGATGGACTGGTTGGATCTCCTTGCAGTCCAAGGGACTCTCAAAGGTCTTCTCCAACACCACAGTTCAAAAGCATCAATTCTTCAGCATTCAGCTTTCTTCATAGTCCAACTCTCACATCCATACATGACCACTAGAAAAACCATAGCCTTAACTAGACGGACCTTTGTTGGCAAAGTAATGTCTCTGCTTTTTAATATGCTGTCTAGGTTGGTCATAACTTTCCTTCCAAGGAGTAAGTGTCTTTTAATTTCATGGCTGCAATCACCATCTGCAGTGATTTTGGAGAACTTAAAACTATAAATTTAACTCTTAATAAGGTTCTCAGCCTAATTTTTTTGTTAAAAGAATCTTCATCTTTAACAAATCTTGCAGGACTATGAAATGAAAGTTATAAGGGGAATCAGTTATTCGTGACACCATATACAGGCCTGTTTATCACCTCAGGGCATATGTGTGTTTAGATGAATAAAGAAGAGAAATTAAGTATTCAAATCTAAAATACTGGGAAATTTATAGTAAGTTTTTAAGGATAGGAAATCCTCATTTTAAAGAAATATATAGGATTTATGTGATAGGATAAAAAGTCTCAGAGTCAGGAAGATGATACTTTGTTGTAGTTTTCCAGGGAGAGAACAAAAAGTACCTTATAGAAACAATATGTTCAGATATACAGATATTCTCAGTTCCTGACTTTTGCTACTGGGAAGCTAAACCTTTAGCATCAGCAGGGAGAAATTATTTTTGTCTCTTCCACATGGTACACTAGTCCTCTACCTTCATCCTAGACTGTCAGTCTTCTGTTTAAGAAATAATAAGATTGGATTAATTTGGTTGATAGATAGCATTTCACACATAAAGACATTCAGGATAACCATATTTATATAATTACATAATTACATTTTTTTTCTCTTCTAGGATTCATAACCATACCATCTTTGGCAGCTGGAATGTTTACAGGAGGATTTATTGTTAAAAAGTTTAAGTTTACCCTGGTTGGAATTGCCAAATTTTCACTTTGTACCCATTTGATGTCCTTCCTATTTCATCTACTAAATTTTGCACTAATCTGTGAAAACAAATCAGTCGCCGGACTAACTCTGACCTATGATGGGTTTGTATATATCAATATATCAATCACACAACATGTAGGCTATTTAATGTAAGAGAATATAAGAAAAGCAAGGCAGATACCAATCTTTACTAAACTTTAAGCTGAGAGGTCCGTCAACTTATAAATTCTTAAAACATCTCTTAAGATCTCAAAAGATTCATTTCTTAAGATCCATTTTTTCCCTCCTTAAAGAAAAATTATAACTAGCAAATCATTGTTAATCAACGGTACTCCAATATAAAATAAAATTCTTTAAACAAATAGATACATAAAAGAAAATCTACATAGTCTGTAATAGAAATTGTTATTACTTATGGGGTGTTTACAATGAATGATAGGTACTTTTGTCAATATTTTATAGATAAGAAGAGCAAAACTTAAGAGAGAGACACAGATTATATGATTCTGACTCAAATCTGAAAATTTTGACTCCAAAACTCTTTGTCCTAACCACTACGGTCTTGGATGACTCATGAGAGAAACATAAATGACATTTTCCAAAAGTGACTGAACAATCTTTATCTGCAGTTAATTTTGATGTTTAACAATTATCTTTATAAGAAAACTCTTGTATTGTTCCAAGTTCTCCTCTTCTGCAAACCCATTATGTTTTCTGGTATTATCTTTATTAGCACTAGAATTAATATTCTATACATATAATAGTATATTAGGCCTAGAAAACTTCTAATTTTCATTATTATCACACGTTGTGTAGTATAGCTAGTACTACAGTGAAAAGTGAAAATGTTAGTTGTGTCCAACTGTTTGCAACCCCATGAACTCTAACCCACCAAGCTCCTCTCTCCATGGAATTCTCCAGGCAAGAATACTGGAGTGGATTGCCATTCCATTCTCCAAGGGCTCATCCCAACCCAGGGATCAAACCTGGGTCTCCTGACTTGAAGGTAGATTCTTTACCATCTGAGCCACCAAGACTATGATCTCTACCCCAAATCAAGGGCAAGCTTCCTGTGCAGCTTTCTTGGTTTGTTTATTGTGTTAAACATCACATAGTGTAAAACACATTATTTTAACCATATTTAGCTGTACAGTTCAGTGCCTACTAAGTACATTCATCTTGCTGTACAAATCTCACCCAAATCCATCTCCTGAATTTTTAACCTTCCTAAACTGAAACGCTGTCCCCATTAAACGCTAGTTCCCCATTGCCTTTCCCCATGCCCTCCACCCCAAACCTCTGGCCTCTACCAATGTATTTTCTGATTCTATGAAGATGTATTGTCATCTCATGAATATAACCAACAATTTTGGTTTAGGAAAGTTCACATCAAATAACAAGTAAAGATCCCTGGATCATAGTTTAGTAACCATGGTTCTTAGCACTGCTTATTGTTGGCTTTGAGTTTTTAAACTCTGGATCTTATAAGGTGTCCATTTGAACCTGTTCAATCTTCCCACATTCACTTAACATCATCTTATTTTTAGAGGCTCGCCAACTTAATCTTGAATTATCTCCCCACTCTGTCCTCATCCTCTTTGTTGTTGAAATATTCCTATCAATTATCACTCACTCTGGTAAATCAAAATACAGAGTACCTAGAACATTGAACTTTAGGGGGAAAAGAACCCTGGAGATTACACAACCCAACCCTCTCAGAGGTTAAAGCGTCTGCCTCCAATGCGGGAGACCCGGGTTCAATCCCTGGGTCGAGAAGATCCCCTGGAGAAGGAAATGGCAATCCACTCCAATATTCTTGCCTGGAGAATCCCATGGATGGAGAAGCCTAGTAGGTTACAGTCCACGGGATCGCAAAGAGTCAGACACGACTGAGCGACTTCACCTCACCTTAACCCTCTTGTATCCTCTTCCTTTTCTAGTTGAGACCTGGAGAAACTTTGACTTGTTTGAAAACAATCAGTGACTCCAGATGATGCTACTTCACATATCACAAGTATATAGGTTTTAACCTAAAGTCAGTTCCCTGAAAACAGTACAATAACAGTGCTGTCTAGTCAAAGAAGGCAGCCAGACTTCTATGTGATTTTTAATTCAGTAAAATTGCACTAAGTGCCTCCTTAAAGATCAATATTTACAAGATATATCAGTGCCCTCATGAAACTCATCCTCTAGTGATGAGTATTAACAGAATGTACATATGCAGCATTTATGAAATGTTAATCATTGGGGTAAATTTTTAAAGTATGACTTAGTGCAGAGGTTCTCAGAATGTGGTCTGAGAACCTATAGACTTTATCAGAGGGCCAACAAATTCTAAACTATTTTTATACTAATACAAGATAGTGTTTTCCTTTTTCATTTTTCCTCATGAGTATCTAGTGATATTTTCTTTTTTTTTTTTAATCTTATAATGGAGTATACTTGATCAACAATGTTGTGTTAGTTTCAGGTGTACAGCAAAGTGATTCAGCTATACATATACATGTATTTATTCTTTGCAAAATTCTTTTCCCATTTAGGATATTACAAAGTGCTGAAAAGAGTTTCCAGCGAATGTATAGTGATATTTTCTAAGGCTACAAGATATGCAACAATAATATCAGTCTGATGGCTAAGGATGTATGCACTCATGCATTCTTGTGTATTAACTTTTTACTGCTATTAATCTCTAGTAGTGTATATATATGTGATATATATATATATATATATATATATATATCAGTAAATAGAACCTGCTTGAAGAAAAAACCTTTAGGATCCTCAATACTTTTCAAGAGTGAAAACACTGCTGAGAACAGAAAGTTTGAGAACAGCTAAACTAATACTTTTCCAAAACAAATTTCAATAACAATTTATGACTTACAAATGACAAAACTGATTTTAGGAAGTGAAGTCACATTGTTATGAGGTGGCAGACCTAATGGGGATACAGGACTGTCTAATTGAAATGTCTGGACTGGGTTATTAATCATTATGCTAAATTACTCCCCATCTGTTATATGTCTCCAAGCAGGATTAGACATTAGATGCTTTTAGTAAAATTATTGATTACAGAATTTCTGAGTCTACCTTTTTCTTCCTTTGTGAAAAGTATTTTCTCATTCAAAAGTAATTTACCAAGATTTTTACCAAAAAAAAGATTTTTTTTAAAAAATCTGTAGTCAGAAAATTAGCTGTGCAAATAGTTTGTTTTATAAATATAGCCATAAGATTATATTTCATAAACACAACTATGTTTTACAGGAAATTATTATAAAATTTGCTGTAGTTTCTTATGAAGCTTTTCTAGTCTCTCTCAATTGATTATATTGCTCTTGATTTTAAAAAATTGATCCTTAAGTATTCTCCTTTGTCCATGTTGAATTATTTTCTTCTGTAGTTAAAGTATAGATTTTGAAATTCAGAGTAGTTGAGTAACATTCACAGATTCATGGGACTTTACAGTGAGCTGCGAAGAACCTTAGCCTAATGCCGTGACACTACTGAACAGAATCATTTTCAGAAAAACGAAGTGATTTTTTAAAGTAAATTTTTATTAGCCTTGTAAAGACCTACCCTCTTTGGTCTCTTTTTTATGTTTTACTTTTTCTACATAATAAATAGTGTCTGGGTAGCAATAAAAGGTGAGAAAGTTAATAAGCACCAAAAATAAACTTTGTCATTTTGGAAAAGCAAAAGCAAAATTTCTCTGATTTAAAGACAACACTTTCCATTACTCCTCCTCTCCTCTTCCTCTCTCATCCTTTGCCTTTCCTCCTCTTTTTCTCCTCCTCATCTTTCTTTCCTCTTTCCCCTTCTTTCTCTCTTCTCCCTCTAATAATGTCTATCATATATTTCCAGAAATACTCCAGTGGCATCGCATGTAAATGTACCACTTTCTTATTGCAACTCAGACTGCAATTGTGACCCAACTCAATGGGAACCACTCTGTGGGAGCAATGGAATAACTTACATATCACCTTGTTTAGCAGGGTGCACGTCTTCCACTGGCAGCAAAAAGTCTATTGTGAGTATTAGTTTTTACTTTCTCCTCCTTAATCAAAGCTGCAGATTTGATGTAACTTACTAAACTTTGATAATGATGTGCCAGATGTTTTTACAACTAATGTCCCCAGTAAAGAGATAGAAAAAGATTCCCCTTATTGCTTGTCATTGTGATGGCTGTAGTATGTAAACAAAGCCTCACATAAAATCCTGCCTGAGACACAACAGGTTTTTCTTGGCTTGAATTCTCAGGCGAATACTCCCACTTTTTCTTCTTATGTTTATAAGACTATGGCCTTTTGAAATTTAAGAACACTTAGATCTTTAAGAAGCACTTCATTTGACTAAACGATATGATTTCCATTAGGTTGGAGGTACTCGACCCTTCAGATGCTAAGCGGAAGTCTTGAGCCAATCCCTTGTCAAGCTAGATGAACAGCCATTTATGTGCTGTCTTGCATATGGATTCTAGAGAGCTTATGTCTAAGCTCAATATCCTTTGACTTCCCAAGAAATTGAAGGGTGGTGAGGTGGTGTTGTCCCTCTACTAGTTTCCCTGGGCGGAGAAGGTGATGGCACCCCACTCCAGTACTCTTGCCTGGAAAATCCCATGGACGGAGGAGCCTGGTGGGCTGCAGTCCATGGGGTCGCTAAGAGTTGGACACGACTGAGCGACTTCACTTTCACTTTTCACCTTCATGCATTGGAGAAGGAAATGGCAACCCACTCCAGTGTTCTTGCTTGGAGAAACCCAGGGACGGGGGAGCCAGGTGGGCTGCCATGTATGGGCTTGCACAGAGTCAGACACAACTGAAGCGACTTAACAGCAACAGCAACTCACTTGACTGTCCAATTTTTCACTTCTAATTTTGACTTTTTTTCAAAACTGGCACTTCTCTCCTATCCAAGGTAACAATATTCTGCTTACCTATTGCTAACATCTCCCATAGGAATGCCACTGCCTTCTTCACTAAAAATATCCCCTTCCATGCAAATTATGAGTTCTTCCCAGTCCTCTAGGTAACTTCCAACAGCTGGGCCTCATCCATGGTGTTATCCATTCCACTTCCAATCCACTGAATATCTCATTTCCTGGGCCTTTTTTCCTATCACCAGTGTTTGCAATATCATCCAATATGATCATTGCTCTCTATCACATCCTTTTGTCTTTGCTTTTCAAATTTTTTTCATCATTTTTCTTGCTAATAGTCATGCTAATTGCATAAATGAATGGCAACAAGGACTTTGAAGAACCTAGGTTCCTTGAAGCTGAAACATAAATTTGCACAGAAATTCCCCAAAGACTGTACATTTAAAAAAAAACCACATCTCATATTTATGGCTATAGTGCCTTTCACTAAGAGTGCCCCCTTTTAGTATATTGTTCCACCATGTCCATGCGTGAAGGGCTGGAAGTGACATGATATTAGAATCCTAAAGAGAGATCTGTCTACTATGAAAACATCTTAAAACTAGCAATGATTTTATCATTCGGGGACCACTGGGGAGGGTCTTTTGCCAAATTCTTAGTAATACTTCATCCCTTCTTAATCATTCAAAACAATGTTCTTTGTACCTAAGTTTGGTTTTATTGACCAATGGGCTTGCTATATAAAGAGCTTCTCCATACTATACTTAGTAAAAAGGTAAAACTCGGTCATCAAATAAGTATGGATTCAAATTCTTCCTCAGTTCCTCCCTCAGTATTTTGTCTTTGGCATTAACGGGTTCAAACTTCCCTTAAATGCTGGTTTAGCTTAGACTCAGAAAAGAATTTATTAAAGCCATCTAGCCACATAAATTGCCTGCTAAAGTAAGTCTCTAAAATCATTTGTTCCTAAATTTTCTCCTGCTGAGCCCTAACTTTTAGGGTATTTTGCTGTGCTGAACCTCTTGGGTAATGGCATTATTTATCCTATAATCTGTCACTATGCAATCGAACGGTGTGTTTGCTAGCCAAAGCATAATTCTAGCGTCTCTGCCTGGTTCCTTTTGCCTTGACCTCTGCTACGTTCTGGTGGGTGGATTTAGTCCTGGGTTTGGCTCCTCCCAAACTACCATATTTTCTGGATTCCCTAGACAGTTCCTACCCAGGGATCGTCCCACATCATAGAAATTGCTAAAGAGAGTAAGTTAAGTGTGCTATAGAAAATAAAAGTGAGTAGTAGAGAAATATTCTAAACTTTCATATTAATAAGAAAATTATTTACAGAGTTCTAGACATTACTTTTTTTTATACTCTTTCCTAATTTTTAATTTAAGGATGATTGAAAATTAATAAAATATTTTTTTATCTATAAAGGAATCCAGAAAATTATTATGCCTTTCAATACTTAACATTGTTAGAATGTTTTCTTTAAAACTGTAAATATGTTAGCTTAAATGAGTGAGATGTCTTTAAATATAAAGGAATATATTTATAGCCCAGTCATATTTTGCAAATATATTCTGTAATATTTCAAAAACTATTTTTTAGGTGTTTCATAACTGTAGTTGTGTGGAAGAGAATGGTTTCCAGAGCAAAAATAACTCGATGAAGTTGGGTGAATGCCCGAAAAGTGATGACTGTAGAAGAAAATTTTATATTTACATAGTAGTGCAAATACTTACCCTTTTTTCTGCTGCATTAGGAAGCACCTCAAATATCATGCTGATTTTTAAGTGAGTATGACTTCTTAAAGGGGGTTTGGCTTCCCTGGTGGCTCAGAGGGTAAAACTTCTGTCTGCAATGCAGGAGACCCGGGTTCGATCCCTGGTTCGGGAGGATCCCCTGGAGAAGGAAATGGCAACCCACTCCAGTGTTCTTGCCTGGAGAATCCCTTGGACAGAAGAGCCTGGTGGGCTACAGTCCACGGGGTCGCAAAGAGTTGGAGATGACTGAGCAACTTCACTTATGTATATTAGCCAATAAACATACCTAATAATGTAAATATTTTTCCATAATATATTTGGAAATCAAATTCAGATTTTGTTACATTTATATTTTCTGAGTGTATTTTCTTAGAATTACTGTGCTACTTCACTGCCATGGTTATTAATAATTTTGCCTTGGATTCTTCCACTACAAAATCTACAAAATTTGATCTCCACTACAAAATTTCTTCTCTTAGTAAGAATTGTAAGACAGAGACTGATTGACAACTGCCTCAATGTGGAAGAATCCTGTTGTGATTCTAAAAGAACTTCTAATTTTAAGATGCTTATCAGAGTGAATCACCTATTTATTTCATTTTTAAAAATGTGGGAACCAGGCAGACAAACTAATATAAACAGTCTATGAGATTCCAGTTTTTAATCCCAGCCAAAAGAATGGCTTTTGACCTAGTCTCTCCAATACCCTCATAGAGAAAAGAAACATATATGAGCAGAATTTATTCCTTTCTTCATTGATCAGGCAAATATTTAAACCACATTTGATGAGGAATAATCCATGGTGAATAAAATACATAAAGTACCTGTTCCCATACAGATTGATGTAGGACGCACACTGCAGTGAACAATATTTTACATGACAATGATGTGTTTATGCATGAGAACATGCATGTAAGTGTGAGCATGGGGGTCTATGAGTGTGTATGCATGAGAATGTAGGAGTGTCTGTGATCATTATTGTGTGTGTGTGTGTCACTATAACACGTAAAGCTATCATTTCCACAGAGCTGTCTAAGATTTCATGCCCCCTTGCAGGAAGAAACTATCTCAGTCTCCAAGTCCCCTCAATTCTCCTGCCCACTATCCCACTCCTTGGGTAAAAATACAAGTTCATAACAAATATCTCAGTTTTGCCTCCATTGCATCTGGCATGCATGCCAAAAGCACCCTTTAAGAAACTAACAGCAATGAAAAGTAACACTTCAGGCGCTTGTTACAGAGAGTTCAACCAAGAACAAACTGCATTCTCTCTCTTTCCAAAAGCCCTTTTTAAAAATTCTGGTATTCAAGAGAGACAGCTAAATGCACTAGTTAACTGTCACTGCTGGTTCCCTCATGCCTGTGTCCTCAGGGAAGAAACCCCCTCCTTGAATAACATTAGATCCTCTACGTGCTAGCATGGCTTCACTGCCCTCAAGTATATTGTTGTGGGTCCTCAGTTCAGCTAGTTGGAAGTGTCCCGGTCTTTTGAAAAAGCAGACAAAAACCCCTTTCAATTCATTTTCTCTTTTAATAAATAACTCTGCTGTGTTTAATTTTTATTATGCTGTGCTTAATTTAATTTTTATATTGTTTATTTTTATAAGCTTTCTTGGATATTTTTGAGAATCTCACTCAACAGTAGCACTCCTAAAAGACTTAACAGACAATTTTGTGTAAAGAAAATGGAAGATTGGAGGGCTAGCTCACTATATTGGATCCTCATAACATACAAGATAAGTCTACTAAAAAAATAAGGAAACTAGGGCTAAGAGAGGCTAAATGACTTACCAAAGGCATCTAGTTGGACTTCACTGGTGGCTCAGTGGTAAAGAACCTACCTGCCAATGCAAGAGATATGGGTTCAGTCCCTGGGTCCGGAAAATCCCCTGGTGAAGGAAATGGTAACCCACTCCAGTATTCTTGCCTGGGAAATCTCAAGTCAGAGAAGTCTGGTGGGCTACAGTCAAGGGAGTTGCAAAGTGTCGGACATGACTTATTGGCTAAACAATAACAAAGTTATCTATTTACTATGAAACATGATTTATCTCTTTATTATCAAGAACGAAGACTAGCATAGAATCTCATAGGAGGCACTTGACAAAGGTTTGTTGAATGACAAAGCTTATCTCTGAATGAATACAGTCATTCAAACCAAGAAAAAAAATAAGTCTTTGTATCAGTTAAATCAATATTTTGGTAAAAACAGAATTTTTGAGCCTTAATTGCTCACCATATCAGAGATGGTCATGTCATTAGTTAACTGAACATAGAAAAATGGAATTGTGGAAAGAACTTTCTAAATGCTAGACTGAGTTAATTTTTAAGAGAGGATAAACATGTACTTACTACCTTTAAAATGACATTTAAATACACTAGACACTAGAATATAGATAACTTTTTTGATCTTCCTGGTTATATTTTGTTGTCTATGAAACATATTAGTTAACTTTTCTGTTAACAGCAATGATATAAAGAAGGTACAAAAAAGAATTCTACTCAGTCTAAAAACCTGCATGAACATATTTGCTTTCTCATATGGCCTATGTCAACTAAATAGATTACATGAAATTATTGTCTTCATAGATATCATAATTCTATTTCAACTACTCTCTCAGAATTTCCTAAAGATAAAACATGAAAATGTTTGTAAAACTGTCTTGAACTTGTAACACAATGAATAAGTAAAGTAATAATAACTATTAATATCATTCAGATGTTTGCCTTCTAAGACAACTGAAAATATAAATAATGTCAATGCTTTGCCTCAAGGTTTTTATTCAATCATAAAGAAAGACACTGAAAAATGCTTTAATATTAACTCAGTTTGGTATTTTAGGGATGTTTAATGTTTCTTTGCCTTTATCTTATTTCAGAAATGTTGAACCTGAACTGAAATCACTTGCCATGGGTTTCCATTCACTAACTATTCGAACACTAGGTATGATAAATATGTAGATGATAAATTCCAGATACAATTTTTCATGTAAAAGACTAAAATGTAATTGATTTCTAATTGTGAGAAAGTTTTTTTAAGGTATAAGTAAAAATTATTTGTATCTTTGTGGTAAATGAAAAATAATGAGATAAAGGAAAACTAAATGACCTAAAAGAAAATCTGATTGTCAATTCTGTGTAAAATCAATCTGTAAGAATAAGGCATCATTGCACTTGTATTATATCCTTTCTAAAACAAGAATCAGTGGTCTCCAAAGATTTTTAACTTAAGATGTAGGGATATTTCTTCCCATATGCAGAGTGGAGGGCTGTCCCTATACACTGAGGGGTTTAATGCTCAAAACAGCTCCAAAGGCCCACAGATCATGCCAAACAACAAATGCAGAACTTCACAGTCCCACTGACTAGTTCTGTAAACCAGAAGCAGCTAACCTTTATTAGAAATTTAAAATGCAAAAGGGAATGGATGTTAATTGAACTCAGGTTTGGCTGCTGCCTGCTCAAAAGTCAATACTCCAGTCAAAACTCCAGAGACAAGTGTTGATAGAAAGGAAAGTTGCTTTAATCAAAAAAAAAAACAGCAATCTGGGGAGAAGGCAGACTCATGTCCCAAAACCAACTCCAAGATTTTGCTTTTCCTTTTGGAAGCAGGTATGATATCTGTAAAACAACTCCAGGGTGTACATCAGACACTGAAAGATTCTGTGACTTTATTAAATCGGGGAAATAAATTGTTGGCATATACTTTTCTTAAAGAGATGGGAATACCAGACCACCTTAGCTGCCTCTTGAGAAACCTGTATGCAGGTCAGGAAGCAACAGTTAGAATTGGACATGGAACAACAGACTGGTTCCAAATAGGGAATGAACTATATCAAGGCTGTATATCGTCACCCTGCTTATTTAACTTATATGTAGAGTACATCATGAGAAACACTGGGCTGGATGAAACAGAAGCTGGAATCAAGACTGCAGGGGGAAATATCAATAACCTCAGATATGCAGATGACACCACCATTATGGCAGAAAGCGAAGAAGAACTAAAGAAGCTCTTGATGAAGATCAAAGAGGAGAGTGAAAAAGCTGGCTTAAAACTCAACATTCAGAAAACTAAGATCATGGGATCTGGTCCCATCACTTTATGGCAAATAGATGGGGAAATAGTGGAAACAGTGACAGACTTTATTTTCTTGGGCTCCAAAATTACTGCAGATGGTGACTGCAGCCATGAAATTAAAAGACACTTGCTCCTTGGAGGAAAAGTTATGACCAACCTAGACAGCATGTTTAAAAGCAGAGATATTACTTTGCCAACAAATTTCCATTTAGTCAAGGCCATGGTTTTTCCAGTAGTTATGTATGGATGTGAGAGTTGGATTATAAAGAAAGCTGAGTGCTGAAGAATTGATGCTTTTGAACTGTGGTGTTAGAGAAGCCTCTTGAGAGTCCCTTGGACTGCAAGGAGATCCAACCAGTCCATCCTAAAGGAAATCAGTCCTGAATATTCATTGGAAGGACTGATGATGAAGCTGAAATTCCAATACTTTGGCCACCTGATGTGAAGAATTGGCTCATTGGAAAAGACCGTGATGCTGGGAAAGATTGAAGGCAGGAGGAGAAGGGGACGACAGAGGATGAGATGATTGGATGGCATCACTGACTCAATGGACATTAGTTTGAGTAAACTCTGGGAGCTGGCGATGGACAGGCAGGCCTGGCATGCTGTAGTCCATAGGATCACAAAGAATCGGACATGACTGAGCGACTGAACTGAATTGATTTTTCATTTTACAAAGGGTGGTTTTGTTTGTTTGTTTTTAATTTTTATTTTTACTTTATTAAAGGGTGGCTTTGATTTGTGAAAACCTGAGAATTCCTAATCCTGGTTTCTCTCTACCAATTTTCATCAGGTATATTTGTCTCGGACACCAGTTTCTTGACATTCTGAGGTTTCTCATTTTAAGTCTCAAATTGCGACTGACTATAAGTAAATGTGCTTCCCTTGTGGCTCAGTTGATAAAGAATCTGCCTGCAATGCGGGAGACCTGGGTTTGATCCTGGATTGGGAAGATGCCCAGGAGAAGGGAGAGGCTCCCCACTCCAGCATTCTGGCCTGGAGAATTCCGTGGACTCTATAGTCCATGAGGTTGCAGAGAGTCAGACACAACTGAGTGACATTCATTTCACTTCACTTCATAAGTAAATGGAATTTCCAAAAGTGTAAACTATGAATCACTATCATTTTTATGTAATAATATAGAAGTTGAAAATCAGCATATCTCTAAAATTTTGGTCCCATTACCAATGCTTAGAACTAGGGGTCAATCTCAGAGTTTATTAAAATAGCAGTAAGAGTAGATGGACTTCACAAGTGGCTCAGTGGTAAAGATCTGCCTGCCAAGCAGGAGACATGGATTCAGTCCCTCGGTTGGAAAGATCCCCTGGAGAAGGAAATGGCAACCCACTCCAGTATTCTTGCCTGGGAAATCCCTGGACAGAGGAGCCTGGCACAGTACAGTCCATGGGGTTGCAAAAGAGTCAGACATGTTTAGTGACTAAACAATAACAACAAGAGCAGATGGGCACTTTGTTATAAGACAACAAAAGTGTTCCTGAAAAGCCTTGAAAACTGCAAGACCATACACTACAGGTAAAAACTAGGTTAGGTGACAGACCACTGAAGACTTTGACATCATTATGATCAGAAAATTAACAGAAACAAAATTCAGCACCAGAGTCTATAATTTGGACAGCCCAGGCTGCTTCAAGAGGTATTAACAATGAACACAATTAATAGAGGGAAAAATGCATGATTGTGGGCTCTAATGACTCCAAGATGATGGGAGTGGAGCCCTAAGGCAAGAACTAAGCACAACCAGGAGCCTTGTTGTTGTTTACTATTTAATTGCTAAGTCATATCCAACTCTTTTTGTGACCCCATTGGACTGTAGCCTGGCAGGCTCCTCTGTCCATGGGATTTCCCAGGCAAGAATACTAGGGTGGGTTGCCATGTCCTTCTCCAGGGGATCTTCTAGACCCAGGGATTGAAACTGCATCTCCTGCATTGGCAGGTGCATTCTTTACCATTGACCCACTGGTAAAACCTGGCATTCACCTTAACTTTTGCTTAAAAATTGAGTTGAAAAATCTGTCTTTGCATTTGAGCAGAGTTTTTTACTTTCCTTGTGAAGTTATATCTCTACTCTTTCTATTTCAGCTGTCCTTGCCTAAGAAAAAAATTACATATGACCAACATAACTTCTGTGTTTTACTGACAGTTTTCTGCTTTTTGCCAACCAGGGTTAAGTTAATTGGTATTATAAGAAGAACAATGTAAAGACATGTAATCTCGTTTTTTCCCTATGTGTGTTGGCATGGTAAAGGTAGATAAAAGATGCCTTTGCTATTGTATGTGATTTGAGCTTTGGAGATTCCTAATAATTTTGAACCTTTTTTAAAAAATAACTGTGATTTTTGTAAGTTTTTATTGAATTTGTTACAATATCTCTCCTACTTTATGTTTTAATTTTTGACCACAATGCATGTGAAATCTTAGCTCCCTGATTAGGGATCAAACCCTCACACCTTGCATTGGAAGGCAAAGTCCTAACCACTGGAGCACCAGGAAAGTCCCCGTAATCTTGATTCTTAAGTAGAGTTAGACCAAATCAATGGGTCAGTTCAGTTCAGTTCAGTTCAGTCACTCAGTCGTGTCCGACTCTTTGCAAACCCATGAATCACAGCTCGCCAGGCCTCCCTGTCCATCACCAACTCCCGGAGTTCACTCAGACTCACGTCCATTGAGTCAGTGATACCATCCAGCCATTTCATCCTCTGTCATCCCCTTCTCCTCCTGCCCCCAATCCCTCCCAGCATCAGAGTCTTTTCCAATGAGTCAACTCTTCACATGAGGTGGCCAAAGTACTGGAGTTTCAGCCTCAGCATCATTCCTTCCAAAGAAATCCCAGGGCTGATCTCCTTCAGAATGGATTGGTTGGATCTCCTTGCAGTCCAAGGGACTCTCAAGAGTGTTTTTCAACACCACAGTTCAAAAACATCAATTCTTCAGTGCTCAGCCTTCTTCACAGTCCAACTCTCACATCCATACATGACCACAGGAAAAACCATAGCCTTGACGAGACGGACCTTAGTTGGCAAAGTAATGTCTCTGCTTTTGAATATGCTATCTAGGTTGGTCATAACTTTTCTTCCAAGGAGTAAGCGTCTTTTGAATCCTCCAAAATTTTCAACTTCTACATAATTCAAAATGTATCAATGTGGAATGTCACTGTTTCCTTTGAAACATTCTCCTCCATTGACATCTTCTCATCTGATGTTACAGGAGGAATTCCAGCTCCTATATATTTCGGAGCTCTGATTGATAGAGCTTGTATGAAGTGGTCCATCAACAACTATGGGAAGCAAGGGTCTTGCAGGATATACAATTCCTTGTTATATGGGTAAGTTGTCATAAATATGCTTCATTAATTTTTTTTCATTTGACTCTGTTAATTCCTAAAGAATGAGATATCATTTTCAGTGTAGTAACAGTATTAATAACTATAGCCACCGTTTAATAAACTTTATAAATAGTTCAAAGTTATAGAACTGATTCCATTCACTTTCAGTTAAACCTAATAACTGTTCAAAGTATCTTTTGCATAAAGTTTGTCAACATTTAGTTAACAAATTTATGAGACAAGAGCTTCCTAACCTACCAGGTCAGTGGTCATTAATTTTTCTTGCTCATTATAATCACCTGAGGAGCTTTTAAAAGTACTAATTTCTTTCTTTTTTCTTCTTTTTCTGGCTGTACCACACAGCTTGCTAGGGTCTTAGCTCCCCAAACAGGGATTGAACCCACACCCTCAGCAGTGAAAGTACAGAATCCCAACCACTGGACCACCAGGCAATCCCCTCAAAATGCTAATGTATGTGTCCTATCTTCAGCAATTTTAATTTAATTGGTCTGGGGGGTATGGCCTGGGGAATGAGAGTTTTAAAATCTCCTCAGGTGATTCTAATGGTCAACCAGTTGAAAATCACAGCAGTAGATCATGTACGCTAGGTAATTTTATGTGGTTGTTGTAAAGAATGTTCAGTAGACTACAAGGATCTTGTGGACCATAAGCCCATAAGGTAAACATAGGCTCCTGGTTCAATCTAAATGGATTCAATTTGATTATCTCACAGTCACTTCATTTCCTTTAAAATATGTTCTCATTACACATGAGCTAAGCAGTCTTTGAGAAAGTTAAACATTCCAAACACACCTTTACTTTATGGATAGCACTTGGGCAGATCTTGAACCAACCTTGGTTTCTGTGGTTAACATCCTTTAAAAATAATCACAGGCTTCTTCTGTTCCTGTCAAAAGAATCACTGGAATAGCTACTTCAGTATTTCTACCTAAGATTTCAAGCGTCATTTTTTAAGGTCTTCTGCATACTGAGAGCAACAATGTAAAGTGTTTTATACATGGATTCTTTTTTCTCTTTTTGCAGACATACTTTCTTTGGCTTGACTACAGGCTTAAAATTCCCAGCCCTTGTTTTGTTTGTTGTATTGATTTTTGCTATGAAGAAAAAATACCAAGGGAAAGATATTAAGGCATCAGAAAATGAAACAAAAGCCGTGAATGAAGCAAACTCAGGACTATTAATTAATGATGCCAAAGTGGACCATGAAACACATATTTAGGGGAGAAAAAATTCTTTTACTGCTGCTGTGTTTTCAACTAACATTGTATTAATTGAGTAGGATGTTATTTTTGAGTAGTTCCTGGTCTTTTCCCTGACAATTTCCACATTCTGTAATAATGATGGAGCTAAAACCAAAGGGGAAAAAATGAGAGTACTCGTTGTTAACATATGATTATGCATTTGTGGTTAAGATTAGAATGCATGATCCATACAAATTTAAAGTGAAAGTTACAATTAATATGTAACAGAAAAAAAATATTTGTTCAGATGATTGTAGTACAACAAAACCAATGACTAGAAAATAGGTATAGGTGAAAAAGGAAGAGAGAAATTAATAGTCTAAATATGGAGAAAAGCCTGATACCTTACAAATAAACCAGTTTGGACCATCTTATTCAAACCTAAAGTCTATTATAATGGAGGGCTTATGCTATCATGACATCTGTCATTTGTGAATTAAGTCATATACTTCTCAGACCTTATTATTTTATTATTTGAAATTGTGTTTGACTATCACACAACCCCTGATGCATATTCTTCCAACCTCTTATTAAAATACTACTGAAGCTAATCAAAAATTTGCAAGTTGCAGTTGTCAGCATATTACAGGCTGTATTAAGTTTTCTTCAGGTCCATGGAAGTAGATTAAGAAACACTGACATTAACTTGAGAAAGCAAAGCCCATTTAAAGGTGTGTCTTCACTTTGTTTGTCTGCTCTCTATAAGAAATGGAGTCTGCACTGAATCATTTACCAACTGTCCCAAAATTGCCTGGCTTTTTGTGTTTGTGTTTAGCGCATAAAGAGACATCTTTCACACCTCCACAGGTTGGACAAGAAGTGGAGTGAATGAGAACAAATATCTGAACACTGCATTTGCTAGTGATGACAGCTTTTTATAACGAAAGCTAAAAACTGTAGTTTTTATTCTCAGGCTAAAATGAAAAAAAGAGGTCATTAAAATCACCTGTGAAACATGTTTTTAGCTTGGGGCTGGTGCACGGGGATGACCCAGAGAGATGTTATGGGGAGGGAAGGGGGAGGGGGGTTCATGTTTGGGAACGCATGTACACCCGTGGTGGATTCATGTCAATGTATGGCAAAACCAATACAGTATTGTAAAGTAAAATAAAGTAAGGAAATCACAATCATACACCCACCCAAGATTCTGATTCTAAACATTGTGGTATAAGCCTGGACCTCCCCTTTTGAAAAGTCCACATAGGGCTCCCCTCGTGGCTCAGTGGTAAAGAATCTGCCTGCTAATGCAGGAGACACAGGTTCTACCCCTGATTCAGGAAGATTTAACATGCAGTGGAGCAACGAAGCGCCTGTGCCACAACTAACTGGGCCTGTGCTCTAGAGCCCAGGAGCTGCAACTACTGAGCCCACGTGCCACAACTACTGAAGCCTGTGCACCCTGAACCCACGCTCCATAACAAGAGAAGCCATGGCAACGAGAAGCCTGCACACCGCACCCAGAGAGTAGCCCCCACTCTCCATAACCAGAGAAAAGCCTGTGCAGCAACGAAGACCAAGCACAACCAAAAATAAATAAACAAATTATTTTTAAAAATTTACATAGAACTCTTGATAAAGAGACACACAAAAAACAAACCAAATGATAGGAGATGATATCCCTGAGTATACCAAAGACACACGAAGTGAATGCTTGCTAGAATCTGAGGATTACATTGGAAGTTATAGATATTAACCTGTTGTCAAACTGTAGACCTAAGAAAGATTCATTAATCAAAAAAGCAGAAATTTGGAAAAATCACCCACAGGCAAGGTTACTATATGACAGGTCTAATGGGACCTTGTCTCATTAAAAAATAAAGAGAGAAAATTACAGAGCTGCTTTTTAAAACATTGCATGAAAATAAAGGCAGTATCTTGAATATTTAGTTCTTCAACAATTATTGAATGTCAAGAAACTGATAGCTAAAATGAGATATAACTGTAAAATAAACAAAGAAGGACACTACCTCATGGAGGTTACACTTTAAAGGGGAAGAAGAACATTAACAAGATTAAATTATAAAATTTTATAAAATTACATAAATTAAAAGGTAATTTTATATTTATATGTGACATGTACAGTGAAGGAAAGGAACATTAACAGATATACAACAGATTATTTGGTCTACTTCAGGATCCAAGAATCCAGAATAAATATTAACCTTTAATTCAATTTCATTTATTAAACATAAATACAGATTCTAGGGGGAAAAATCAACGGAGATAAGAATATAAGAAAAGTCTTCGAGGAAGCAAAATAATGTAAGACTATAGTTAAACTATACATTGGATAAAATTGAAAGAAGTCAATGCCCCCAAACCTAAATCCATGATGAAGAAGATACATTTGGAAAAAAATAAATAATGCCACTTGCAGCAATATGGATGGACCTAGAGATTCACACTGAGTGAAGTAAAGCAGACAGAGAAAGACAAATATCATATGATACCACTTATATGTGGAATCTTAAAAAAAAAAAAGTACAAATGAACCTTTTTATAAGACAGAAATAGAGTCATAGCATAGAAACAACTTATGGTTACCAAGGGGTAAAGGGGAATGGGAGGGTGAGGGATGGCCTGAAGACATGGATTGACAAATGCACACCTACTTTATATAAAATAGATAACTAATAAGAACCTATTGCATAGTACAGGGAACTCTTCTCAATATTTGTAATGACCTATAAATGACAACCCACTCCAGTACTCTCACCTGGAAAATCCCATGGACGGAGGAGCATAGTAGGCTACAGTCCACGGGGTGGCAAAGAGTCAGAAATGACTGAGCAACTTCACTTCACTTCGTGTGGAAATAGAATCTAAAGAAGAGTAGATATTTTAAAAATCAGTGAAAATGTAGACTAAAAAGATAAAGAAGCAATTTGTGAAATAAAGATAAGTTATTTAGAGGACAAACAAAGCACCAACCTAAGGAATCTATTTTTGAGGAAGAAATGGAGTTGGGAAAGAAATATTAATCAGAAATTTAGTGGTAGAATGACTTCCTGCTCTGAAGAAAGACTTGAGTATCCAGACTGAGGTCTTGTTTACATCGTGTCTTCACACTCTCTTTCACCTTAATGAAATGGGGTCTTTGATTATGATGTTTTTTCTTGAAATGCTCTTTTTACCATGTAACTGCTTCTCAGCCTTCAAATCTAAGTTCAGTCACTATTCCTTCAATGTCTCTGACTTCCTCATTTGTTTAAAAAAAAAAAAAAAACCTTTCCAATATATTTGTAGCAGTATCGCATTAATCAAAATAGTAATTTTATACTCATTATGGTTATTTGATAACTGTCTGTGTACCCCACTAGTCACAAGCTCTAGGAGGGTGGAAACTGAACTCATTTTACCTACTTATTTTATTCCTTCTATCTAGTTGAAAGTGAAAGTTGCTCAGTTCAGTTCAGATCAGTTCAGTCGCTCAGTCGTGTCCGACTCTTTGTGACCCCATGAATCGCAGCACGCCAGGCCTCCCTGTCCATCACCAAATCCCGGAGTTCACTCAAACTCACATCCATCGAATCGGTGATGCCTTCCAGCCATCTCATCCTCTGTCATCCCCTTTTCCTCCTGCCCCCATCCCTCCCAGCATCAGAGTCTTTTCCAATGAGTCAACTCTTCACATGAGGTGGCCAAAGTACTGGAGTTTCAGCTTTAGTATCAGTCCTTCCAAAGAACACCCAGGGCTGATCTCCTTCAGAATGTACTGGTTGGATATCCTTGCAGTCCAAGGGACTCTCAAGAGTCTTCTCCAACACCACAGTTCAAAAGAATCAATTCTTTGGCACTCAGCTTTCTTCAGTCCAACTCTCACATCTATACATGACCACAGGAAAAACTATACCCTTGACTAGACAGACATTTTGTTGGCAAAGTAATGTCTTTACTCAGTCATGTCCAATTCTTTGTTACCCCACATAGGGGTGGGTTGCCATTTCCTTCTGCAAGGGATCTTCACCACCCAGGGATCGAACCCAGGTCTCCTGTATTGCAGACAGACTCTTTCTCATCTGAGCCACTAGGGAAGCCCCCAATATCTAGTTGGTGTCTGACAAATAGGTGCTTTATCAATTATTCTTGAAAGAATGAATGAGTGAATGAACTCCAAAAGTGCCAGTCACATGAAATATGAATGTTATAAATAAGAACTAAAAACAACATGCAAAAATATCTGCATTAAGTCATTGGATAAGTAATGATGGTTTCTGATATTTTGAAGATTTTCTTTAATATTTTTAAATGAAGAGATAAAATTCTAAATGTCAAAAAAGTATTTTTTGACTGCCATCTGATGCTAAGCACAAGAGATTTAAAACATTTATGAAACAGAATCTTGGCCCTTTGGAAGCCCACAAATGAGGTGGAGAATAGGCACACAAATGTATTATAATATATTCTCTTGTGGTCAAGTGGTTAAGACTTCAACTTCCAAACTAGAGGGTGGGAGGTGTGAGTTCAATCCCTGATTGGGGAGCTAAGATCCCACATGACTTCTGGCTGAAAAAAAAAAAAAAAAAAAAAAAAAACACAAAGCAGAAGCAGTATTCTAGCAAATGTATTAAAGACTTAAAAATACAAATGTATGATAATATACAATGTAATAAATATTAGAATAAAGATGTTCATGTGTCTCATTCATAGGGACCATGCTAGTCTTGTCTCAATTTCAATATTCATCTTTGTGGAGACTGTACCCCCTGAAAAAAGTACTGAGAATTAATCACAACAGATTTGGCAGTGATCATTGTCACTTTCCTCTTGCACACCTTCGCTAAGTGCACTTGTGCACTGTGCTAAGTCGCTTCAGTTGTGTCTGACTCTGCAACCCTATGGAATGAAGACCACCAGGCTCCCCTGTCTGGGATTCTCTAGGCAAGAATACTGAAGTGGATTGCCATACCCTCCTCCAGGGGATCTTCCCGACCCAAGGGTCGAACCCATGTCTCTTCACTGGCAGGCAGGTTCCTTACCATTAGCACCACCTGGGAAACCCTAAATAGGCTTGCTCACCACATGGAAACCAAGAACCAACCTGATGAGATGATTAGATAAACAGTGTGGTTTCAGCAACACCAACTCTAAACCTGTAGTCTATAAGACTACAAGCTTTTGTAAAGGGAATGTCCTCAGAAGTAGATGAAAAGTGGTGTCAACTACACATTGGCACTTGCCATCTGCCTCTACAAGGATTAAACCGTACGCTGCTGCAGCTGCTTTCAATGGTGGAGAGCAGAAATGAGGCACTCTGTGCTCTGGGAAAAATGGCATAATAGAGCTTCAGATAGTCAGATATTTTCAGGAGCCAATTTTATGAACCCAGTTCTTGTACCTGTACCTCTTCTTATCTAGAAAAGTTCTAAAATCCTTCATGGTGATGCCTACTCCTCATGACTAGCAGAAATCTTCTGCAAAAATTATGAGCTTGATTGCATGTGTTCCCCTTTCACCAAAACCACATACATATTGGCCTTGCCCTCTGCCTCCTAGAAGTAGTTTCTCAGAGCTATCCGAAATCTGTCTCCTGGGTGATAGTCCTCATTTTACCCCAAAGAAAACTTAACTTACAGCTCTCACATTGTGCATTTTTAAGTCAACAATAAAATTTTAAAATTATCACTAAAAAAAAAAACCCAGATACACCTTGAGTCTCAACCAATCTCCACTGTTAAACCTGAGGCTGTTTCAACTTGTATCCTTAGACCATTATCCCTTTGAATTAAGACTTCATCTCTAGTTCAGTTGGAAGAGATCGTATATTTATCCAGAGTGAGATTCCAATCACAGTGGGCATGAAATTCAAATCATTTTTAAGCAATATATTTTTGAAAGGAGTGGAAGTAGATAACACGAAGATATTCAGGAAGCAAGAGCAAAAGTAACAGAAAAGTGAGATCATAAGCACTAAACAACTTTTTTCTATTCACTGTTACGTTTAAGACTGATCCTCCCATAATGATTCTATACATTTAAACCCTCTGTAAAAATGTCCTTTTGAGTCACATTCACTTTTTTTAAGTTATTTTTTTAATAATTCTATTAATTTGACTAACCTGTTTTATATCCGGGTTTGGGGTTGATGATTGTCTTGTCTATTCTGTGTTTTTTTATTACCTTTTTGTGTCTTCTAATTCTTTGTTGAAGGCTATAAATGTAGTAGCCGACAGTTGACATGGAGGTAAGTATTTTTCAAACTTGGAGATGAGCACATCTTTCCTTCTACTAGACCTTTAGTGTGGGCTCTGTATCAAGAGTGAGGCTGGGTTTGAGGTGTGTTGTTGCACTGCTTACCCTCAGAAACTTCCCAGGTGGCTCAGTGGTAAAGAATCCACCTGCCAATGCAGGAGACACAGGTTTGATCCCTGGATCGGGAAGATTCCCCCGGAGTAGAAAATGGCAACCCACTCCAGTATTCTTGCCTAGAAAACTCCATAGACAGAGGAGCCTGGCAGGCTAGAGTGCATGGAGTCGCAAAAGAGTCGGACTCCACAGAGTGAGTGAGCATGCGTGCACACACGCGTGGTTACCCTCAGTGCACCAAGAGCTTCAAATTCCTCTGGGAAAACTTTATTTAGGATCTATTACCTTTGTGGATTTGCCATGCTACCCATGAAAAATCTGTCTCTTGCCACTCACCCAAATATATCCCACTCTTCTTTTTACTGGATCCTTGTTACCATGGCCTCATGGGCCTCGGGTGGCCTCAGTCTGCAGCAGCTTGAAGCAAGGTTTTGGTTCCCAGCCTGAGACTGAGGTCAGGCCAAGTCAGTGAGAGCACTGAATCCCAGCCACTAGAACATCAGGGACCAGTGACCAGAGAGAAGGCTCTGGCCCATCAACTGCATAGAAATGAATTTCCACATAGAGATGGAAAGAAGTAAAACAAGTAAAGTGTTTGTTTATTAGGAGGAAAAAGAGGCCATGAGGATAGCAGGCACATAGGCAAGCTCAGAGAGAGTCAAGCCCTCATGGTAGATTGAGTCCCTTTTATGGGGCATTTCTTCTGGTTTTTTCTTCAGCAAATCATCTTGCTTTGCTTGGTTCTGAATCTGTATTTGGTTGATCTCAGGGTCCATAGGGTCAAAGCTATGGCTTTTCCAGTAGTCATGTATGAAAGTGAAAGTTGGACTATAAAGAAAGCTGAGCACCAAAGAAATGATGTTTTGAACTGTGGTGCTGGAGAAGACTTTTGAGAGTCCCTTGGACACCAAGGAGATCAAACTAGTCAATCCTAAAGGAAGTCAACAACAATAGGATCCTCCCATGTGTGCATACGCATCTCTTAGCCAAGATGAATTCTAGCGGAGAGGCCTATGAGTAGGCTGATATCACTATGAGGTGATGCCCCCTCTCCTTTGACTTCCAAGGAGCCTTTCTGTATGTTTGTAGTCAGGAAGGTCTCCTTGACTTTGAGAATGAAGAATATGAGGTCTTTGATCTCTTATCTGACCGGAACTCGGCTCCTCTCTCACTCCTGCTATTTTGGAGTAACTATCCACAGGGCACCAATTCCACCTTCTTAGCCTGGAGCTTATCTCTTGTCTCCTGTGGATATGGCTATGGAGACAGGAAGGCTTGGTGAACCAGGATCTTGGGGGTGACCTGTCCTTCCCTAGATAGTGGAACTTTTCTTCCTGCTGCCCTTCCCAGCCACAGGAGTTTTCACCAGCACCACAAGCTACAGTTTTTGTTGCCCATCCTCATGGAAGAGAAAAATTTCTCTTCCTTAGAAGTTGTTGTTCAGTTGCTCAGTTGTGTCTGACTCTTAGTGATCCCATGGACTGCAGCACACCAGACTTCTTTGTTCTTCACCATCTCCCAGAGTTTGAGCAAATTCATGTCCATTGAGTCAGTGATGCCATCCAACCTTCTTATCCTCTATCATCCCCTTCTCCTCCTGCCTGCAATCTTTCCCAGTATCAGGGTCTTTTCCAATGACTCAGCTCTTCACATCAGGTGGCCAAAATATTGGAGCTTCAATATCAGTCCTTCCAATGAATATTCAGGGTTGATTTACTTTAGCATTGATTGGTTTGATCTCCTTGCTGCTCAAGGGACTCAGCAGGAAACCTTTATTAAAATTAAATTTCCCATTTAACTCTAATGTTTGCATTGGGATTTTTTCTTAAAGTCATGATCCTCTTACAGTATAGCACATGGAATTTGTTATGACTTTTTTGATTCCTATTCTAAATAAATATTCACTTTTAACTTTATTTTGTAGTCATCATCTTGAATTTAGTAAAAATATTTATTTATTTATTTGGCTGCACCAGGTCTTAACTGCAGGATCTAGTTTCCTGACCAGGGATAAATCCTGAGCCCCTTGCATTGATAGCATGGAGTCTTAGCCACTGGGTCACAGGAAAGTCCCCATTTTGAATTTTTTTATAGGCCTTTCTCTCAAATTTGGTAAGCTTAAAAATCCATAAAACTCAGCCCTGCCTCTGCTAGTGGCCAGGCTCTTCCTGTCTCCCGGCCACACCGTGTGTCATCATCTTTCATCCTAGTGCTTCTTGTCACTCCTTGAGTCTAGCATCCTCACTTCCCAAAGGAAGAAGGAAAAAGGGCAAAATGTCTTCCCAGAAAGCTTTGTCTTCTTATTTTGGAAAGAAATCCCTTCCCATCTATGCCTCTGCCAGTATCTCATTGATCAAAGCTTGGAGTCTCTGTAACTGTAGCCAGCAGCAAAAGAGATGTTCTTACAATTGTTTCTACCCTTCTGTAAATCAAAAAACAGTGTTAATCCTTCTTTTATCAACCCAGAGTCATCATTACCCTCAAGACTGGATGAGAAGCTTTTGGAAAAAACAAACAAACAAAAAAAAAAACCTCTGATTACTCTGTGACTCATCTCATGTCCATAGGGTTTGAAATTACTTTGTGCTGTTTGTCATTCTGTCATTGTTCTCTGTGTATATGTATTCACCTGATAAAATGGCACCAACTTGAATTTTACAGCCTACAACTTAGTTTATTACCATGTCCTTACATACATGCACCAACACGCATATCCTCTAGAACCAAATATAGAAAATAAATTGTTCAATAAACAGCCACTGGAGAACCTTTGAAGCTCTCACAATCGGAGGACTCAGTTTCCTCCCTTTCTGTAAAATGCCTTACTTCCTTTCATATTGCTTTTGCTGATGTGTTCTCTGTGAAACATTACGTTTTCATTGTATTTTACATGCGCAGGGAAAGTGAAGTTGCTCAGTCATGTCCGACTCTTTGCGTCCCCATGGACAGTAGCCTGCACCAGGCTCCTCCGTCCATGGGATTTTCTAGGCAAGAGTACTGGAGCAGGTTGCCATTTCCTTCCCCAGGGAATCCTTCCTGACCCAGGGATCAAACCCAGGTCTCCTGCATTGTAGACAGACACTTTACCATCTGAGCCACTGAGGGAAGCGGATCGCACAGAAAAGAAATCAGAATATAAAAGAGATGAAAATGCTTGTAGACTTTTGGATCGCAGCCATTCTGACTGGCATGAAATGGTACCTCATTGTGGTTTTGATTTGCATTTCTCTGATAATGAGCGATGTTGAGCATCTTTTCATGTGTTTGTTAGCCATCTGTATGTCTTCTTTGGAGAAATGTCTATTTAGTTCTTTGGCCCATTTTTTGATTGGGTCGTTTATTTTTCTGGAATTGAGCTGCAGGAGTTGCTTGTATATTTTTGAGATTAGTTGTTTGTCAGTTGCTTTATTTGCTATTATTTTCTCCCATTCCAAAGGCTGTCTTTTCACCTTGCTTATAGTCTCCTTTGTTGTGCAGCTTTTAATTTTAATTAGGTCCCATTTGTTTATTTTTGCTTTTATTTCCAGTATTCTGGGAGGTGGGTCATAGAGGATCCTGCTGTAATTTATGTCAGAGAGTGTTTTGCCTATGTTCTACAAGCAATAAATGCTGGAGAGGGTGTGGAGAAAAGGGAACCCTCTTATACTATTGGTGGGAATGCAAACTAGCACAGCCACTATGGAGAACAGTGTGGAGATTCCTTAAAAAAATGGAAATAGAACTGCCTTATGACCCAGCAATCCCACTGCTAGGCATACACACCGAGGAAACCAGAACTGAAAGAGACACGTGTACCCCAATGTTCATCGCAGCACTGTTTAAAATAGCCAGGACCTGGAAGCAACCTAGATGTCCATCAGCAGATGTATGGATAAGAAAGCTGTGGTACATATACACAATGGAGTATTACTCAGCCATTAAAAAGAATACATTTGAATTAGTTCTAATGAGGTGGATGAAACTGGAGCTGAATATACAGAGTGAAGCAAGCCAGAAAGAAAAACACCAATACAGTATACTAACACATATATATGGAATTTAGAAAGATGATAACGATAACCCTGTATGCGAGACAGCAAAAGAGACACAGATGTAAAGAACAGTCTTTTGGACTCTGTGGGAGAGGAAGAGGGTGGGATGATTTGGGAGAATGGCATTGAAACATGTATACTATCATGTAAGAAATGAATCACCAGTTTAGGTTTGATGCAGGATACAGGATGCTTGGGGCTGGTGCACTGGGATGACCTAGAGGGATGGTATGGGGAGGGAGGGGGGAGGGGGGTTCAGGATGGGGAACACGTGTACACCAGTGGCAGATTCATGCTGATGTATGGAAAAACCAATACAATATTGTAAAGTAAAATAATAATAATAATAATAAATAATAAATTTTTTTTAAAAAAGAAGAAAACAATTAAATTAAAAAGAGAGACGAAAATGCATTGCTCTTTGCATCTCTTCCTGGGTCTGATGCAGCAGAGGCAACCACTTCTCTGTGGTTCTGATAAGATGTGTTTGCCAATTTTATCTGAATTTATCATGATTAAAACACATTTAACTCTGTGCTATAAAATATGAAAAATTCCTCTCCTTCCCTTTATGCTTTTCCCCAATTTTCATGGTTTTTCTAAGTACTTATTTGTAAAGTTCCCATAAATATTAGTTATATTTACAATTATAAATAATATATTAAATCATTTCTTATTCCAAGAACTTAGGCTCCTCGCAATATTAAATAAGACCATGAATGACTCTAAGCTTCCTATTACCTGTTTCCTGCTGTTTCTCTCCTCTACTTTCATCTGCTATACTTTTACTTCTACCCTATCCTGAGAGAGGCCAAATGCCCAGAAAAATAATTGACTTTCCCAGGCTTCTTGAACTTGAACAACAGAGGTCAGGAGTGGTCACAAAGAATTCCAACACTCAAGAAGCGTCAAAAGAGAACCCTACAGCAAAACGCCATCTTTCCCAGCAAGGAATAAGGGTGAGCTCAAGACACGGGGTCCAAAATCATCTCTCTCTTGACCTACTTTGCTCCATTTAGGGTATTCAAGTGGGTGAACCGTGCATACAGTTCAGACTCAGCTTTCCCTGATCACTTTAAACCCATCAATAGTAGTCAAGAAAGAGCCACAGGTACTCAAGATTCTGCTTTTCCAGTTTGCCTCCGTGACAAGGAGTCATGAGGGAACCCAGTCATGACACCGCCTGATTTTGACACTCATGGTCTTGCCAACACCATCTGCCCCGAAATCCATCAGGACTCATCTCCCTATGTCAATTACCTAAAAATTCCCAGAATTCCAGATGATCTCTCATTCCCTTTATTCTAATTTTCATTGTCTAATTTCCACAATTTCAATTATCAACTTTTTATCTCAGACTTAAATTTTGAAATCTTCCCACTTTCAGTGAGTCCTTTGGAATTCTGAGTTCCTCATCTCCAAAACTGTTCATTTTCTAAAACTCATAAACCAGCATTCTTTTTCACAGCTTCAGCCTCACCAAAATCTGGGTGCTTCCCCCAAAAGCTTCTCATATGGTAGCTGTTTTTCTCACAACTCTCTGGATACAAGGTGAGTCCTTGCTCCTCTTTTACCTTCCAGACCACTCTCCCCATTTCCTCCCTTCCCAAATACAGCAGATCCAAGTTTCATTTCACCCTAATACCCAGTGGTCCCTCATCACAGTTGCCACACCTCTCCTGAGTTGGAACTCCTCAGTTGCAATGATTTTAGCTCCACTCTCCAGTGTAAATACTATTCCTGCCTTGAATCATGGTTCTTTCTAAGACAGTCAGAGATGAAATCTCAAATTTCACAAGCACAGAATTTAACTTTTAATCCTCCACTCAAACCTGTTCCACTCAGTCCTCTCTGTTGCTTTCTTCTTAAATGATGCAACCAATTTTCAGGGGATTGTATTGGTCTGCAAAGTCTAGTTGCTAAGGTTGAATAGCTGAAGAAAAAAAAAATCCAACAATCTTTGCTACATGATTTTTAATTACTTGATTAAGTTTGTCAGTACTCTGGAAAAATGAGAAAATATATGATGTGAATCACAAAGGAGGGAATGAACGGAAAGCAAGTGATAGCATATTATGAATCAGTTCAGTTCAGTTCAGTCATTCAGTTGTGTCCAACGCTTTGCGACCCCATGGACTGCAGCCTGTCAGGCTTCCCTGTCCATCACCAACTCCTGGAGTTTACTCAAACTCATGTCCATTGAGTCAGTGATGCCATCCAACCATCTCATCTGCTGTAGTCCCCTTCCCATCCCCTCTTCAATCTTTCCCAGCATCAGGGTCTTTTCCAATGAGTCAGTTCTTTGCATCAGCTGGCCAAAGTATTGGAGTTTCAGCTTCAGCATCAATCCTTGCAATGAACATTCAGGACTGATCTCCTTTAGGACAGACTGGTTGGATCTCATTGCAGTCCAAGGGACTCTCAAGAGTCTTCTCCAACACCATAGTTCAAAAGCATCAATTCTTCGGCGTTCAGCTTTCTATATAGTCCAACTCTCACATCCATACATGACTACTGGAAAAAGCACAGCCTGACTAGATGGACGTTTGTTGGCAAAGTAATGTCTCTACTTTTTAATATGTTGTCTAGGTTGGTCACAACTTTTCTTCCAAGGAGCAAGTGTCTTTTAATTTCATGGCTGCCATCACCATCTGCAGTGATTTTGGAGCCACAAAAAATGAAGTCTGCCACTGTTTCCCTATCTATTTGCCATGAAGTGATGGGACCAGATGCCCGATCTTAGTTTTCTGAATGTTGAGTTTTAAGCCAACTTTTTCACTCTCCTCTTTCAAAGAGGCTCCTTAGTTCTTTGCTTTCTGCCATAAGGGTGGTATCATCTGCATATCTGAAGTTATTGATATTTCTCCCGGCAATCCTGATTCCAGCTTGTGCTTCTTCCAGCCCAGCTTTTCTCATGATGTACTCTGCATAAAAGTTAAATAAGCAGGGTGACAATGTACAACCTTGACATACTCCTTTTCCTATTTGGAACCAGTCTGTTGTTCCATGTTGGTTCTAACTGTTGCTTCCTGACCTGCATACAAATTTCTTAAGAGGCAGGTCAGGTGGTCTGGTATTCCCATTTCCTTCAGAATTTTCCACAGTTTGTTGTCCACACAATCAAAGGCTTTGGCATAGTCAATAAAGAAGGACTAGATATTTTTCTGGAACTCTCTTGCTTTTTCAATAATCCAACGAATGTTGGCAATTTGATCTCTGGTTCCTCTGCCTTTTCTAAAAACAGCTTGAACATCTGGAAGTTCACGGTTCACATACTGTTGAAACCTGGCTTGGAGAATTTTGAGCATTACTTTACTAGCGTGTGAGATGAGTGCAATTGTGTGTTAGTTTGAGCATTCTTTGCCATTGCCTTTCTTTGGGATTGGAATGAAAACTGACCTTTTCCAGTCCTGTGGCCATTGCTGAGTTTTCCAAATTTGCTGACATATTGAGTGCAGCACTTTTGCAGCATCATCTTTTAGGATTTGTAGTAGCTCAACTGGAATTCCATCACTTCCACTAGCTTTGTTTGTACTGATGCTTCCTAAGGCCCACTTGACTTCGCATTCCAAAATGTCTGGCTCTAGGTGAGTGATCACACCATCATGATTATCTGGGTCATGAAGATCTTTTTTGTATAGTTCTTCTATGTATTCTTGCCACCTCTTCTCAATGTCTTCTGCTTCTCTTAGGTCCATACTATTTCTGTCCTTTATTTTATAAAGAAAAGAATTTTATAATCTATTTTTAAAGAATCATTTCTGAAAAGAATAGGAAGAGTTAAAGAAAAATTCCAAAATAGAATAAAAATATTTAGGCTTCTTTCACTTAAAGTCTTTGACTTTGTTCACCTCTTTCACTTTGTTCACTTAAATTTGAGCAAAATCCTTAAATATTCACATATGACAAAAAGAATTTCAGTCTCCTAATAATCATCATATCAAAGCAGGATTTCAATAGAACTAAATAGATTTTCATAATAGGAAATTTTTAAAAATTGGAAGGGATGTGGGAAATATTTTGCATGAGTTAAAAGAGAAATTGTTTTAACAATTTAACATGAAAATAAAGCTGGTTCTAATATCCTGTTTTGTTTATAAATGTCTCTCTGAGGAAAATCTCAAATGCCATTGTTGCCTCAGAAATACTATCATGAATATTTTTTCTCCATGAGTTAAAAAAAAAATGTTGAGGTTCTTAAAAATAAGGAAAAGTTATCTGCAGTACCTCTATTGATTTTAAAAATGATTAAGTTGTATTGTGTTCTCCAATTCTGGAAAGCATGATATAAAAGAGTATTATAGCTTTGTTTTCAATTCATCGTCATTCAAAACTTTGGCATTTTGATCCACTTCTTTGCCCTCATTTTCCTTCCCTTTACACTTTGCCACAAGCATAGTTTCTGAAGAGGCATTTTCCTCAGGTAGTCGATACTTCCTCAAAATAAAGAGAATCAAAAAGGCTGGAATATAGCTTGATCCTCTTATTGCTGCCGGTAATCCAAGATAGATGTATCTATTAAAAAAAAAAGTTAAAATGTATTAAAACGTATGAAGATACAACTAGCTTTGCATATTTTTAATTATTAATATTTTACCCCATAAGGACAACAGCAGCTAATTGTTTTGCATGTCAGCCTTAGGAATGAATCCCATGAATATTAGGAATGAACCTCATGAGCTTTCATTCATTAGCTGATGAATTCTAAATTTTGTTAAAATGATTTGGGGAATATTTTATCCAGGAAAATCAAAATTTATTTTCCTCTTTTTAATTTTCTGTTACTGTTTTTATTTTATCTTTTTACATTAAATATACTTTCTAAATTAAATTTAATACTGACAGTGATAGCAGTTTTTTTCAGTGTTTAGCAAGAATGCTTCCAAAGAATCACCACTAATTGTAATATTTACTCCTGTGTTTCCTTATATGATCTTCATTAGGTTAAGGAAATTGCTTTCTCTTCTGAGTTTGCTCAAAGTTTTAGTTTTGAATTTGTAAAATATCACCAAATCATTTTTCTGTATGTAGTTAGCAGAATAGCCAAGACTATTACTATTATTCTGAACAAACTCTATTTGTTAGTTTTTACACATTAATAGATTCAATTTGTTAACTTTTTGCATGTAGAACTAAAATCAGCTTGTACTTTTTGCCTTGTATTGAACTTGTCTAATGTCAATATCAAGACTGCATTAGCTTTATAAAATGAACAGGGAAACTTTCCTCCTTTTTCCACGTCCAAGAATAACTTGTATTATGCAAGGATCATCAGTTCATTGAAGATTTGTAAAACTTGCCTTCAAAGCTTCTGGACTTGATGCCTTTGGAAGATGAGAATTTATGGCTCATTCACATTTTTTAATGACTATGAAAATATTCATGTTTTATATATATTTATAGTAAAAAAACGAAGATCATGGCATCCAGTCCCATCACTTCATGGGAAATAGATGGGGAAACAGTAGAAATAGTGTCAGACTTTATTTTGGGGGGCTCCAAAATCACTGCAGATGATGACTGCAGCCATGAAATTAAAAGACACTTACTCCTTGGAAGAAAAGTTGTGACCAACTTAGATAGTATATTTTAAAGCAGAGACACTACTTTGCCGACTAAGGTCCGTCTAGTCAAGGCTATGGTTTTTCCTGTGGTCATGTATGGATGTGAGAGCTGGACTGTGAAGAAGGCTGAGCACCGAAGATTTGATGCTTTTGAACTGTGGTGTTGGAGAAGACTCTTGAGGGTCCCTTGGACTGCAAGGAGATCCAACCAGTCCATTCTGAAGGAGATCAGCCCTGGGATTTCTTTGGAAGGAATGATGCTAAAGCTGAAGCTCCAGTACTTTGGCCACCTCATGCGAAGAGTTGACTGATTGGAAAATACTTTGATGCTTGGAGGGATCGGGGGCAGGAGGAGAAGGGGATGACCAAGGATGAGATGGCTGGATGGCATCACGGACTCGATGGACGTGAATCTGAGTGAACTCTGGGAGTTGGTGATGGACAGGGAGGCCTGGCATGCTGCGATTCATGGGGTTGCAAAGAGTCGGACACAACTGAGCAACTGAACTGAACTGAACTGAACTGAACTGAACTTAGTAATACATATTTATCTTAAAAACTTCTACTTGATATGCTTCCAAATTACAATGTTTAAAATTCCTAAGTATCTGTATTTATATTTTTTCCATTTTTAATAGTGCTTATTTGTGCCTCTTCTCTTTTTTTGCCTTTCCAGATTGTTGTTATTATATTTTAATATTTTCAAAAGCACAGCTTTTTTGTTATCTCTATGGCTTATAGTCTATTTATGAATTTCTGCTTCTTGTATTCATTTTCCTAGTTCTAAAATTTTCTCTTATTAGGAAACATATCCAGAATTAAAGAAAAAAAGAGTTAAACATATTTATTTATACTCATCACCCAGGTTTTTTAAATGATTAAATTTTGCCATTTTTGTTTCAGACCAATTTAAAAGATATTAATACATTTAATTCCTCTGTGTATTCCTATGATCCTATTATATTCTAACCCACTCCAGATATAACACTATGTTGAATTTTATGGATTTTGCTCCTACTTCGTTTCTATAGCTTTACAAATTACACATGAATCCACTCATACTTTATACAATTATTGCATATATTTTTACATTTTAAATAATTGGCATAATATTATGTTTTTATTCTGAAATTTTTTTCTATCAGTCCACCATTTTAAACTCGGCTTATACATGTAGTTCTACATTGTTTATTTTTAACTATTGAACTACATTGCAACATATGAACATAAAAGCAATTGTTTTGCCCCTTTTCTGTTTACCCATTTCTGTCCCCTCTAACTTTAAAAACCTAATTATAGTAAAGAAATCACTAAACAATTGAAACTAATTCCTGATTTATGCTTTCTTGAATGTACACCATGTGTTGCCTAACCTGTTGATTCTTTTCCTAGATAAAAAGAAGAAAGAATGAAGAACTAAATAGTTGAAAAATGATAAGCTCTCTGCCCTCCAACAGCCCTTTTAGCAATCCTGCAGGAAGATCATTCAGGCAAGATAACACCTGAAGAGAGAGTCAGCCAGTCTGCACTCAAAGGAGAAGAAAACAGAACCAACTCTTCTGCCTCGATGATTCACTGAGATCCTTCCCCTCAATATTTTTCCTTTAAAAACAGTCAGGACTGAGCAGAATCCTTGGAGTTGGTCTCTGGACATGAGTTCACCTTCTCCCAAGATTGGCAGCTTTTCTGACTCAAGCGCATTTCCTCTCTACCAACACTGCCTCTAGCAACCAAACCTGCTGCTGCTGCTGCTGCTGCTAAGTCGCTTCGGTCGTGTCCGACTCTGTCCGACCCCATAGACGGCAGCCCACCAGGCTCCCCAGTCCCTGGGATTCTCCAGGCAAGAAAACTGGAGTGGGTTGCCATTTCCTTCTCCAATGCATGAAAGTGAAAAGTGAAAGTGAAGTCGCTCGGTTGTGTCCGACTATTCGCAACTCCATGGATTGCAGCCTACCAGGCTCCTCCGCCCATGGGATTTTCCAGGCAAGAGTACTGGAGTGGGGTGCCATTGCCTTCTCCGAACCAAACCTGAGTTCAGTAATAGACACACCACAGCTTACTATCCATTTTCCTATTGGACACTTTCGTTCAGATTTTTTCTAATATTAACAAAACTGCAATAAACCTTGGTTGACATGTCTCCTTGCGCATGTGAGCAACAGTTTCTCTAAAATATGTGTAAGGATTTTAGAGGATGCAATTGGGCTTCCCTGATAGCTCAGAGGATAAAGCATCTGCCTGCAATGCGGGAGACCTGGGTTTGATCCCTGGGTCGGGAAGATCCCCTGGAGAAGGAAATGGCAACCCACTCCAGTATTCTTGCCTGGAGAATCCCATGGACGGAGGAGCCTGGTGGTCTACAGTCCATGGGGTCACAAAGAGTTGGACACGACTGAGCGACTTCACTTTCACTCTCAACTTAGTAGAAAGAAAGAAAAGAAAAAGTGAAGTCTCTCAGTCATGTCCGACTCTTTGTGAGCCCATGGACAGTAGCCTGCACCAGGCTCCTCCATCCATGGGATTTTCTAGACGAGAGTACTGGAGTTGGTTTCCGTTTCCTTCTTTAGGGAATCTTCCCAACCCAGGGATTGAACCCAGGTCTCCCTCATTGTAGACAGACTCTTTACTGTCTGAGCCACAAGGGAAGTGGATACATTTTGATATCTGCAACTTAGTAAATATTTCCCAAAAGTTATTTTCAGTAGTTTTTATTCACCACCAGCACTGTATGAGAGTTCCTGATGCTCATGATTTATGTTCTATGATTCTTCATTGTCTATAGTGTCTTTAATTACAAACAAGTTTTTAGTTTTATATGCAGTCAGTCACATTTGCCCATTTCTTGTTCTCTAGTTTGTGTTTTTGTTTCAACCCAAACCCAAGGCAACAAGGATCATAAAGATATTAGAATCTATGGTTGTTGATAATCTATCACTATTGGTCTAATCATATTTCTTTATAAGCCATATGTTTATTTCTCTGGGTTGTGCTTATGTTTTTTTCTTAATTTGAACATTTGTAATTTCACTTTGATATGTCTATTTAATTCATCCTACTAGGCATTTAAAGAGCACTTTTGATCTGAAAATGTATGTCTTTATTAAATTCTAGGAAATTCTAAGCCATTAATTCATTAGTTTATTTCTACTGTTTCTTCTGCTCTCTGTTCTGAAATTTTCTGAGATATATCTTTTAATTTCTAATTGATCTTTAAAATTACTAACGTGGTTCTTCTGTGTTTATGAGATCAAATCATTAATTTTCATTCCAGATAATTTCTACAATACCCACTTTCAGTTCACCAATTCTCATTTTAACTTATGTGGACTTGAAATTTATTATCTATTTAGAATTCCTTTTATTTCAATGCTATCCATTTAATCTCTAATATTTCCAAGAGTTCTTATTCATATTCTTATTTCTGCTAGCATTTTTTGTTATTTCTTATTCATTTTAATGGATATTATGCTATCATTTTATTATTTTTAATCCTATTGAGCTGGTTAAACATCTTATTTTAAAGTTTGTCAGACTCTTACATTAGAGTAAATTTAATATGGAATGAAGTCATGTTTCAACTGGTAATTTATGTGCTTGTCATTTTTACTATTGGATTTATTCATGTATTTTAATGTTTTAGTTTACAAGCTCTTTTTGAGTATTTTGTTGTTTGTTTACTTTGGTTTTCTTTGCTTGCTTTGTTTCTCTGTATTTACTCTTCCAAATCTGCTCTTTTCCCTTTGTTTTTCCCACTCCCTGGGTTCTTAGGCCTTTCCTAGTGTTTTTCATAGTGATTCTATAAATAATCACAGAGGGAGCAGATCTAGTCCTTAAGTGTATCTGTATCTATTCCCTCCCTAGTATCACAGCAATAATATGCAAAATATTTTTAATCTATTTTACAATGAGATTTCTATTATTTTCCTATGGTTGCTGATAGTTGGGTTTAAAAAAATCACTCTATATCTATTAGATAATGCTTGCATAGTCAGATGGTTCAAATCTTCTATATCCTCATGAGTTTTTCACCTGTATTTTATATTCAGTTCTTGCAAAAATGTGTTGCAAATTTCTACTCTGTAGACATCTGCTTGTAATTTTGTGAATTTTTGTTTTATATATTTGAAGTTATACTGATAGATTTATATGGATCCATGATTGTTATATATTTTTGGTGAAGTATTTCTTTTATTATTAAGTAATACCCTTTTTTTACTCTATGATTTTTTCTTATTTTAAATTCTGTTTCTCTTATAGTCAATATAACTGAGGAAAAGGGAACTGATGAAAACATGAATCTCATTCTGTCTGCTCTCTTCACAGTTCTTGACATATATATCCTTTTATTGATCAAGAGAAGACCTTAGACTCTTTTAAACAATACCAAATCATTTTTCAGTAATTGAAAGAGTTGTCTTACTGCCCATAGTGAGCAATTAAGACAAATCTAGACAGAATTCAGGTCTCCAAATGGAAAAGAATCTGAAAATAAAGAGAAAAATGGAAGAGTTTTGTTCAAAAACTGGTTGATATTAGATGAAGTTTGTTCAAAATCAGATCTATATTTACAAAAAATAAGGCTTGAAGAAACATGAAGAATACTGTGTCAGTGAAATTTACTAAGGGAGAAAAAATATTTTAGAGATCAGAAATGGATGGCCAAAGGAAGTAAGGATTTAAGCTAGTAAAATGCTGGAATAATGTAGGATTAAACGAGAATACTTGAGAGTAATATAATTTAGATAGGTAGTTACTCCACAGACATGGCCTTCAATAATACACTGATTGCAACCAATTTAAGGAACAACCTTTTGAAAGCCACCTGTTCTTATATTTATCAAGTGCTTTGAAAATATTGAAGAAATAAAATGAATATGTAAATAAGAAATAAAGATATAGTATCAGTACCTATTTTGTAAATAAAACCAAAAGTAGTCTAGTCTCTTGACAAAGAAAGTGTTAGACATGTACTGTGGTACCATGTACCATTTTATACATCATCTCTGCTTAGAAAGCAATTTTTTTAAATTACTATCTTTACCTGAAGCTGTTGGAATCATATATCCTGCATGCCCCTGACTCACCACACTTCAAAGTTCCCCAGTGTAAACATGTGTAGTCCACTAAAGCTCCGAAATATATAGGTGCAGGAATTCCAGCTACAATTAAAAGGGAGAAAGAAGAATCCATTAACAAGGTAAGAAGATATGTTGTTTTGTTTGAAAGTATTAAAATGTTCTCTATTTGTAGAACAGTTTAACGGAATATAAATCTACAGTTTTAAGTTTTACTTTTAGAAACTAGAAGTTACTTTTAGAGTTAAGTTTCTAGATTTAAAAAGGTAAGTAATTAGATGGATAAAGGCAAAATAAAAAATTATCAGTAGAGAAAAACACTGAATTAATGATTATTTATACTTTTTTCTGCAATATTTTGGGCAAAGCACAAACACATTTTATTTTAACAAAACATTGCCTCTTTGCTTTTCAAGTTTATTGATGAAAAGTAGAATGTCAGGTAGGTCTTTTTCAAGTAAAAGGAACAAGTTTTTCATTTTTTTCTTGTTCTTTATTCTCATACTAATTACAAAGTGCTATTTACAAGCAGAAGAGATATTTGCTAAATTGTCACTCTGAGGGAGTGACTTCATTTACTCAGTATTCAATAGTGGTCTGATATGATATTGGGAAAAATAATTATTTTTACCAAATACTCGTGTGCAAAATGCATGTAATCCCACACCAAGAGATTTCTCTTCAGGCTTGACAAACCTAAAAAATTAATGAAGTCATAAATTTAAAAACTACCATAGTGTCTTAAAACAACTATTTGTATGCTAGTAACGCATTGAGCATTAGCAAATTTTCTTGCATACTCAAGTCTTGGCTATTCAAGGCCTAATTATTCAGTTCATAAGTTTCATAGAAGCCCCACCTCTGGTCTTTGGCATTCTATCCATCACTTTTTTGCTCACTCATTTCTATCATAAAGTTATCAAAGAAGAAAACATTTCATATCAATTGATTTCTACCCCAGTATCCTCTTCTCAAAGTAGTTTGTGATTCTAATGGTTATACCTTTAGCCTCAAACCAAAGAAGAATGCAACCCTAAGTGTATTTAAATTACTTGTAATAACAAAATACAGAAAAGCCAAGGATTTACATAAGTAAATGTAAACAGAAAAGGAAACAAGAATAAAAGTTTTCCAAGGAAAGTGATTTTTTAAAATCCAAAGCAAACATATTTTAAGTGATTTGGTATCTATTTAAAAGCTGCACAGTTTCATCCATTCTTTCCAAAAATTCCCCCATCTTTTCACCATTGCCTGAAATTCTTTAGGTAGAAATGTGTGTGTGTGTGTGTGTGTGTGTGTGTGTGTGTGTAATAAGTCACTCAGTCATGTTCAACTCTTTGGAACCCCTTGGACTGTAGCCTGCCAGGCATCTCTGTCCATGGAATTTGCCAGGCAAGAATACCAACCCAAGGATCAAATCCAGGTCTCCTGCATTGCAGGCAGATTCTTTACCACTGCGCCACCTGGGAAGCCCTTATATGTAGAAATAAAGACTATCATTTCTGGTGGCATTTTCTGTGCTCCACTCACTTTAGCATTAGCATGGCTATCTGCTCAATGAATTCACTTAGAGATTTCCTCTGTATTCCCTTCCCTTCTTTGACTAACCAAAGCTGAGAAAATGAAAGCAAATTTCTAAACAAAAGGACACAACACATTTAAGCAAAAACATCACATTATTGGTTCTTACCAATTATCATATTATCTTCTTAACTTGCTAATGGATTCTTCTTTGTCCCTTTTAAGTGTAGCTGGAATTCCTGCACCTAAATATTTTGGAGCTTTAGTGGACACCACATGTTTACAATAGGGAACTTTGAAGTGTGGTGAGTCAGGGGCATGCAGGATATATGATTCCACCAGCTGGCGGAATATGTTAAGATAGTAATTTTTAAAATTTGCTTTCTAAGTAGAGATGATGTATAGTTCATGATCTGAGTTGACTGTGGCTCAGATCATGAACTACTTATTGCCAAATTCAGACTTAAATTGAAGAAAGTGGGGAAAACCACCAGACCATTCAGATATGACCTAAATCAAATCCCTTATGATTATACAGTGGAAGTGAGAAATAGATTTAAGGTACTAGATCTGATAGACAGAATGCCTGATGAACTATGGACGGAGGTTTGTGACATTGTACAGGAGACAGGGATCAAGACCATCACCATGGAAAAGAAATGCAAAAAAGAAAAATGGCTGTCTGAGGAGGCTTTACAGATAGCTGTGAAAGGAAGAGAAGTGAAAAGCACAGGAGAAAAGGAAAGATATAAGCATCTGAATGCAGAGTTCCAAAGAATAGCAAGGAGAGATAAGAAAGCCTTCCTCAGAGATTAATGCAAAGAAATAGAGGAAAACAATAGAATGGGAAAGAGTAGAGATCTCTTCAAGAAAATTAGAGATACCAAGGGAACATTTCATGCAAAGATAGGCTCGTAAAGGACAGAGATGTTATGGACCTAAGAGAAGCAGAAGATATTGAGAAGAGGTGGCAAGAATGCACAGAAGAACTGTACAAAAAAGATCTTCATGACCCAGATAATCACAATGGTGTGATCACTCACCTAGAGCCAGACATCCTGGAATGTGAAGTCAGGTGGGCCTTAGGAAGCATCAGTACATCAGTACAAACAAAGCTAGTGGAAGTGATGGAATTTCAGTTGAGCTATTTCAAATCCTAAAAGATGATGCTGTGAAAGTGCTGCACTCAATGTGGCAGCAAATTTGGTAAACTCAGCAGTGGCCACAGGACTGGAAAAGGTCAGTTTTCATTCCGATCCCAAAGAAAGGCAATGCCAAAGAATGGTCAAACCACCACACAATTGCACTCATCTCACAGGCTAGAAAAGTAATGCTCAAAATTCTCCAAGTCAGACTTCAATAGTGTGAACCATGAACTTCCAGATGTTCAAGCTGGTTTTAGAAAAGGCAAAGGAACCAGAGATCAAATTGCCAAAATCTGCTGGATCATCGAAAAAATGAAAAGAGTTACAGAAAAACTCTGTATCTCTACTTTATCTCTGCTTATTGACTATGCCAAAGCCTTTGAATGTGTGGATCACAACAAACTGTGGAAAATTCTTCAAAAGATGGGAATACCAGACCACCTGACCTGCCTCTTGAGAAATCTGTATGCAGATCAGGAAGCAACATTTAGAACTGGACGTAGAAAAATAGACTGGTTTCAAATAGGGAAAGGAGTACGTCAAGGCTATACACTGTCACCCTGTATTTAACTTATATGCAGAGTACATCATGAGAAACGCTGGGCTGGATGAAACACAAGCTGGAATCAAGACTGCAGGAAGAAATATCAATAACCTCAGATATGCAGATGACACCATCTTTACGGCAGAAAGTAGAGAAGAACTAAAGAGCCTCTTGATGAAAGTGAAAGAGGAGAGTGAAAAAGTTGGCTTAAAACTCAACATTCAGAAAACTAAGATCATGGCATCCAGTCCCATCACTTCATGGCAAATAGATGGGGAAACAGTGGAAGCAGTGGCAGACTTTATTTTCTTGGGCTCCAAAATCACTGCAGATGGTGACTGCAGCCATGAAATCAAAGACACTTTCTCCTTGGAAGAAAAGCTATGACCAACCTAGACAGCATATTCAAAAGCAGAGACGTTACTTTTCCAGCAAAGGTCCATCTAGTCAAGGCTATGGTTTTTCCAGTAGTCATGTATGGACATGAGAGTTGGACTCTTAAGCTGAGTGCCAAAGAATTGATGCTTTTGAACTGTCGTGTTAGAGAAGACTCTTGAGAGTCCCTTGGACAGCAAGGAGATCCAACCAGTCCATTCTAAAGGAGATCAGTCCTGAGTGTTCATTGGAAGGACTGATGCTGAATCTGAAACTCCAATACTTTGGTAGCTGACGCAAAGAGCTGACTCATTGGAAAAGACTCTGATGCTGGGAAAGATTGAAGGCAGGAGGAGAAGGTGACGACAGAGAATTAGATGGTCGGATGGCATCACTGACTCAATGGACATGAGTTTGAGTAAACTCTGGGAATTGGTAATGGACAGGGAGGCCTGGCGTGCTGCAGTCCATGGGATCACAAAGAGTTGGACACGACTGAGTGACTGAACTGAACTGAACTGATGGGCATTTTCTTGGCATAAGTTTTTTACTACTTTGAAAAACTCTTCAGCACAATAGAGTGAGATATAGTTGACCAGTTTACTATCTAACACAGATTATTTAGGCAACATCAATGATTTTACTCAGAAGGAAGTAATAAAAGTCAGGAGACCTCACATGATCCCCTTGCTCCCATGGTTACCATTTAATATAGAAAATATGGTATTTAAATTTTACTGAAGAGTTTTTCTTTCTCCTCTGCCTCTAACATACCACCTTATGATCTCACAAAAACATGAAATCCTTATAGCTAAGAAGTTACAAAACAGTTAGAAATAAAACTTCATAGAAAATATTAGCTGAGGTATAGCTAAAGCAATACTTGGAAGAAAATTCATCATTTTATATATATTAATCAAAATGAGCAAATTATGTAAGTATTAAACTCAAATAGTCATATATAGAACAACAGAAAAAAGACCCCAAAAAATTTTTAATAAATAAAATAAAAAGCAGAAATAGATGAAATAAAGAGCAACAAAACTAAAAATTGCTTCTTTAAAAAAGAAATTAAAAGCAACCTCTGGCAACAATGATCAAGAAATAAAAATGCAATAAACAAAATACAGAAAAAATGGAAAATACTTCAGATATATCACAGAATATCCAAATGATCAAAGAACATTATAAAGAGTTATGCAGTAACATCTGGTATAAGTGTAAATGGAAAATGTAAATAGACACTAACATTAAATTGAAATGTTATAATGAAACATTCATGAAAATAATGAAAATAATAACCAAGTATCACTGACCAAGTAAGCCCAAAGTACAAGTAGTTTTATGAGTGAGTTCATAAAACTTTCAACAAATAGATATTTAACATAAGTAGTTCCAGAAATTGAAAAATAGAAAATTTATCAATTCATTTTGTGGGCCTAGAATGATTCCAAAACAAACAAACAAAAAGAATAGAAAATAACATTTATGTTTTACCAATCAACATAGATACAATAATTTTAAATAAATTATTATTTAAATGTGACTATGGTTTTTCTTAGATGTCCAAACAGCTCAACATAGAAAAATCTATCACTTTTTCACTACACTAAAAGTACTGAATTGGAAGACTATATGTAAATTTTTTCCTAGAAGAGGAAAAATAGTAGTTTGATACTGAGTTTATGATTAAAAACTCAGAAGCTAGATGAAAATATATATACTAAAAATCTATAGCAAGCATCATATTTAATGGAAAAATTTTATATGGTTTCTATTAGAAGGATACTTGTTATCACCATTACATTTTAACACAGTTTTGGAGGTCCAAGTTGATGCTATAAGAAAATTTTTTTAAATCTAAGATGTATAAGCTTTAGAAGCAAAGAGATAAAACTCTCCTTGAGTGCACATATTTCTATAAAGAACACCTAACAAAGTCAGCAAGTTATCAGAACAAATAAGAAAAATTGCTGGATAAATAATAAATGTTAAATAATCCACAGCATTTCTCTAAACCAACAATAACCAACTAGAAAATATAAGAGAAAATAGTACCATATTAAATTACAAATAAACCCATATCCATATATATATATGTATAACTGTACATGGTACCATTTTCTGTGTGTGTCTATATATACGTGTGTATGTGTAGTATCTATACAGGAAATTTTAAATAAATGGAAAAATATTTCATGGTCACAAATATTTGTTGTCAGAGTTTCTTTAATTAATATATATAATCCATACAGTCAAAATTCATATGTAAGTATAAAGATTCATGCATCAATAGCTAAGTCAGTTTGGGGGGAGAAAAAGGAAGAGTGAAGGTGAAAGTGATGAATGGATAAGGAAGAGCTACCGTATGAGACATGAGCATATGCAGTGTCACTACTTTGAGAACAGACAAATAAAACTCTGGAAGTGTGGAAGCATCCTGTGTTATATAAAACCTTTAACTATGATAAAGATGGCACCATGAATCAATGGAGACAGGACTTCTTATTTGTGCTATGATGTTGGGAAAACGTTTGGATAAAAATAACATTGAATATCTCTCTCCCTTTCACCACACATAAAGATAAACTTATGATGATTTAAAGAACTACGTAAAAGCTATGTAACTGGTAAGATAAAATTTAGGGGAATATTTTTATAAATTAGTAATATAAAAACCCTTTTGAAATGTGACTCCCCAAAACATAAACCCTAAGGCAAGTAAATTGTCAGATTTCAGTACAACAAAAGTTAGGATTGAATTTCACAGAAAAAGCTATGAAAAATTTTGAAGGAAAGATGAGAGATCAGGAGAAGATAATTGTATCAAGTAAACAATATTAGATTAACATCTATAATTCACCAGAAAACTATAGGAATTATCATGAAAATGGACAAAAATAATGAATAAGCATCTTGAAGTAAAAGTACTAGTAGCTAGAAAAAAAGTTTAAGGAAATTCTTAAACTCATTGATTTAGGAAATCACGTATTAAAACACCAGTGAGCTACCATCTAATACCCATTGGAATAGTAAAAGTCAGAAAGTTCAGTAATTCTAAATATTAGTGATGCTATGAAAGTGAAAATGAAAGTTGCTCAGTCATGGCCAACTCTTTGAGACTCTAGTTCATGGAATTCTCCAGGCCAGAATACTGGAGTGGGTAGCCTTTCCCTTCTCCGAGGGATCTTCCCAACCCAGGGATCGAACCCAAGTCTCCCGGATTGCTGGCGGATTCTTTACCAGCTGGGCCACAGGGAAGCTCAAGAATACTGGAGTGGGTAGCCTATCCGTTCTCCAGGGGATCTTCCCAACCCAGAAATTGAACCGAGATCTCCTGCATTGCAGGCAGATTCTTTACCTACTGAGCTATGAGGAAAACCCAATGAAGAGGCATGAATTGATGGTATGAGAATAACTCATAAATAAAAGCAGTATTTGGTGAATTTATATTTGCATGTGCATTTTGAACCAAAACAAATTTGTAGCACAGTATTGTTTCTGTGCATATAAAACACAATACACAACAAACAGTATTTTACAAAGGAAAGCATGTATTTAAGACTGTATGTCTATCATATTAATGTGGATGCCTATGGTGATAGGAAGTGGGAAATGGAATGAAAAAAATAAAAATAAAGTAAAATAAAATAAGAGAAAAACCTTACCCCACCTAGGATGAACTATGAACTGAGAATTACAATCAATTTAACTCTTCTTCAAGATGAAAAAAAAAAACTATGAACTTTGTTTACTAGTTATGTTTAAAATTGCTTATGAGACACGAAGATGCTGTCATTGAAAAAGCTTGTGTGATAAACCTAAGTTTACAATCTAGCTCTCCAGTTTCCTAGTTTTAGTAAGCCCTTCAACATTTATGTATCACAAGAGCCTCTTAAGACAGTTGAGCATTCATTATTATATCCATTTTTTATTAAACAAAAGTAAGCCAGAAAGAAAAACACCAATGCAGTATACTAAGACATATATATGGAATTTAGAAAGATGGTAATGTTAACCCTGTATGTGAGACAGCAAAAGAGACACAGATGTAAAGAACAGACTTTTGGACTCTGTGAGAGAGGGAGCGGGTGGGATGATTTGGGAGAATGGCATTGAAACATGTATACTGTCATGTAAGAAATGAATCGCTAGTCTAGGTTCAATACAGGATACAGGATGCTTGGGGCTGGTGCACTGGGATGACCCAGAAAGATGATATGGGGAGGGTGGTGAGAGAGGGGTTCAGGGTTGGGAACTCACGTACACTTGTAGTGGATTCATGTCAATGTATGGCAAAACCAATACAATATTGTAAAGTAAAAAAATAAAATTAAAGGAAAAAAAGAGCTCAGAAAGATCAATTCACCTGCCTTTGCCCTGTTGATACTAACTGGTGAAACTGGGACTTCCAACAGCTTTTAGTTCCACTGTCCTAATACATCAGACTACAGGAAATGAACTATAGGCAACCACTCTTACCTAGGAAAATGACCATTGCATACGGTTTACCCTAAAATATAAATGTGTCTCTTCTTGTGTTAAACCATGAATGTCTGCTAATTTAACTCTAAGTAATAAGGTAGGAAAGATAGGGAGGGAAATACCAGCAGATGAACATTTAAATTTGCTAGCTTAAAATTTTTTGTAAAATTCAACAATGCTTATTTGGAAAATCTTAATAAATGGTATGATATATTAGAGCACCAAGTTCTTAGATACTGTGAGCTTCATGTGACTTTCTTAGAAAAAGCTTCCATACTAAGTAACCAGAAATAAATCCAAATAAAGAAAATAATTCTTATACCTCAGGAGAACCATATATCCAGGTATGGCAGATAAGGAAAATATGAAACTACTGAACACGGACAAGATTAAAAAGTACTGTAGCATCATGGAACAGTCCTTTCCTTTATCACATAGCCCAAGAACTGCAGATGAATTTCCTGGTGTTCGAATGCAGCTACAATTTTGGAACACCTGCCAAAAATAATATATTACCTTATGTAAGGAAGGAAACTCTTGAACACAAATCTTAAATATTTTCTTTTCCCAGTTAGATCAAAATAGACATTGTTTACTCCCTTTATTCTCATATCCTTTATGATCTCTCTCAGGATTATAGCATGTGACAAGACATAGAAGGGTGGTTTCCAAAAAATGGTACTTCTTTCTAATTTATTAAGTAAATTTACAGTAACTCAGCTGTCCTAAAATCATGCTTTTTACAAACACACACTATTTTAACATACGCTAAATATGACAAATAAAATTTGCTTCAGAATGCCCAATTGAAATATTTAGATACTTACTAATAAAAAAAGCTTTGTTTAAAATAAAGTTTATTTCACAAACAGAATAAAGTCAACCCTTTTTGAATTCTTACATTCCCAGGTTTTAATAAGAATCAAATTTTATATTTTATTTTGATCACCAACCAAGATTTTAAGTGACATTTTTTAAGCAATAAAACATGCCCAATTCCATCTTCTTAAAAATCTGTCAGGATGTAAAAAAACTCCGAAAGCACATGTGTATGTACACAGAAAGAAAGAAAAAAATAGCAAAACAATTGACTGGATAACTGAGATCAAAACTGCCAACTTTATCTCAGTCGATAGTATTATTTTTCAGTCTCAGTTCAGTTCAGTTCAGTCGCTCAGTCGTGTCTGACTCTTTGCGATCCCATGAATCGCAGCCCGCCAGGCCTCCCTGTCCATCACCAACTCCCGGAGTTCACTCAGACTCACGTCATAGTTTTAAATGAAGTTAAGTAATCATGTCAGTTGCTATGAAGCTAAAGATCAATGCTCAGGCATGCTAAAGCATTCAAATTAGATCTAGGAAGTAAAATGTAAACCAAGTGAGCATACACAGTCAGTCCCCTACACGCGAACCTTCAAGTTTTGAACTTTCAAAGATGTCAGTATGCGTTCACATATCCAATCATGTAAGTTAGTTCATGTGTCTGGCATACACTATCACATGTGTGTGTCATCTACAAGTGGTTGTGTTTTTGTGTACTTTACTGTGAAAGTGAAAGTGAAAGTCACTCAATTGTGTCCAACTCTTGGCAACTCCATGGACTATACGGTGCATGGAATTCTCCAGGCCAGAATACTGGAGTGGGTAGCCTTTCCCTTCTCCAGGGGATCTTCCCAACCCAGGAATCGAACCCATGTCTCCCGCATTGCAGGCGGATTCTTTACCAGCTGAGCCACAAGGGAAGCTCAATACAATACAGTACATTACAGAGTACAATAGTGCAGTATCTTTATTTCAAGCAAAGGATGTTTGGAAACAAGCGTAAGACCAGCGATGATGTAGCTTGCACTGCTAAGAAGCACCAAGCAATAAAGGTGGAAACAAAAGTGAAAATAATTGAGAGAGTGGAGTGAGGTTTAAAGATGGTAGAAGTCACTTGCTCTTATAATATTGAACTCCTTGCTGTGCAGCACAAGGAGCTTACTAATAAAGACCTGATAGAACTGGAGGCCCAGAGGAAGGACAGAGACAAGAGGAAGAAATAACTGAGGAACTGAAAAGATTCACAACACAGGAAAGGGCAAGGGCATTTTCTTAATTTGAGGAGGCACTGTTAGTTTTTGAGGCATGGAACACAAATGTAGAACAGGGCACAATCTAGTGCTACTGTGTCATCTATGATGAGAAAGAAAGTGCTACTATCCAGAAGTCGCTGGATCAGTTTTTCAAGAGGGTAGATTACGTTGAATCCAGCAAGAAACAAGGACCTGTGCCACCAACATCAGGTGTGAGTGAAGGTGCAGCTTGCCCTCCGTCTCCTGTTGCTGATGAACCTTCAGTCTCCCATCTCCCACCTCCTCCCCCTCCTCCCATCAGTAGCTCTTCTTGATCACTCAATGCCAGCCCCTGAGTGCCAGCTCTTGTGCCGTACTACTGTACTTTTCAAGGTATTGTACTGCAAGATTAAAAATGTTTATTTTGTGCTGCTGTTTTTTTTTATTATTTCTGTGAATGCATTATAAACCTATTACAGTACAGTATTACAGAGCCGATTGTGTTAGTTGGGTATCTAGGCTAAATCTGTTGGATTTACAAACAAATTGGATTTCCAAACATGCTCTCAGAATGGAACACATTTGTATGTAGCAGACTTACTATAGAAAGTAACTTTTTTTCACAAAAGTTTCTAATTTGGTTTTGAGGAAAGACTTTAATTTTACTTTTGTCAAATATGGACCGAGTTCATAGCTGGAATGTACCAATGCAGTGCATAAGACAAAAGTTCTATTTAAAAAAAAAGGCCAATAGGATATTTTACCATTTTTCTTCCTGTGCCAGAGGATATCTCACAACCAGCAAGACAAGCTGACATGTATGACAAGCCATTGTCTCCACATACAGGGTCCCATACTTTAGTCGGACAGTTACAATCCATGTTGCAGTCAGCAAGAAAATTTTTCACATGTAAATTTTGATGTATTCTGAAATGATTTAAAATAATGCCATAGATATTGAAAGAATATTAGAGCTTTTTCTTTTTACCTCAGTTCACAAGTATATTTCTTCTGCTCCCCAAAATAGAAACAGAAATCTTTCAACTGTCAATATATGGCCTGGATATCATAACTCGGGCCTAACAGATACCTTGCTTTGGTGACCATAGCTACTTTTTCGATTATTTCTTTCAAGTAAATAAAAGCCAGTAAACAAGCATTAATTGAAAACTTACTATACAGAAAATATTTTTCCACGTATTAATCAGAACTCAAAAATGAAGATAAACAAATCCCTGTGTTTGGTCCTTGCATACATGCTAAGTTGCTTCAGTCATGTTTGAATCTGTGTGACTCTATAGACTATAGCTCACAAGGCTCCTCTCTGTCCGTGGGATTCTCCAGGCAGGAATACTGAAGTGGGTTGCCATGCCCTCCTCCACGGATCAAACCCGTGTCTCTAACATCTCCTGCATTGGCAGGTGGGTTCTTTACCACTGGAGCCACCTCCATATGGTGGCAAAATAACAAGAGAGATTATTGCTTTATAAAAGCAATCTCAAGGGCGCAAAATCTGTAAGTGCAATTTATAATGCAGATAATACATTTAGCTCCAGAAATGTAACTATTTGAGTAAACAAATACAGTCTTCTACTAAAAAAAACTGTTCAGTGATCATCAAGAAGATCAATTTGCAGCTACCCTTAAACAGACACTACTGTGTAAATCCCAGAACCCAGCAGTAAGACCAAAGCACCCTCTGAACCACAGAGACCAAGAATGATGACCTCAGAAGGATAACAGGAGCAGTAAAACTCTGACTGGATGGCTCCTCCCCCAGGTTAGCACACCACGTCAAGAGAGCTCCCCTCTGCTTATGGTTTCTCTAGTGCGAAAAGAGAGCCCAATGCCCCCAGATTGTGGAAAGCTTCCCAGGAGGCCCACTCAGGGATCACTGGGGGAATCTACAGAGTCTGACCCTGAGAATATATAATGTATCAAATCATCAGATCATACCTGATGGTTTTTATTGTTTGTGTCTTAATAAAATCAGGGGGGAAAGGTCATCACACAGAGAAAGACAAATATTATATGATATAACTTATATGTGCAATTTTTTAAAAAATGATACAAATGAACTTATTTATAAAAACAGAAACAGACTCACAGACATAGGAAACAAATTCATGGTTACCAAAGTGGAAGGAGAGGAGGGATAAAATTAGAAGTTTGGGTTTAACTGGTATATACTATGAAAATAAATGGAATTACATAAAAAATAGTTTATGTAAAACAAATAAGAACCTACTATATATCATCGGGAACTATATTCAATATCTTGTAATAACTTATAATGGAAAAGAATCTGAAAAATATGTGTGTGTGTGTGTGTGTGTGTGTGTGTAACTGAATCACTTTGCTGTACACCTGAAATTAACACATTGTACATCAACTATATTTCAATTTAAAAAGAGGGCTTCCCTGGTAGCTCAGTTGGTAAAGAATCTGCCTGCAATGCGGGAGAACCCAGTTCAGTTCTTGGGTCAGGAAGATCTACTGGAGAAGGGATAGGCTACCCACTCCAGTATTCTTGAGCTTCCCTAGTGACTCAGCTGGTATAGAATCTATCTGCAATGTGGGAGAACTCAGTCAAATCTCTGGGTTGTGAAGACCCCCTGGAGAAGGGAACAACTACCCACTTCAATATTCTGGCCTGGAGAAGTCCTTGGACTATATAGTCCATGTGGTCACAAAGCGTTGGACCCAACTGAACGACTTGCACTTTCTTTAAATTTAAAAACAGATCTAAAAGTCTAATTACAATAGTTTTCTTGTGCTTAACGTAAAATGATAAAAAGAACCCTAGCATGGGAGTCTAGAAACTGAATTAAAGTCCTGGCTTACGGCTAGAGTATGCCTTTTTGTACATTTGCTCTGGGAATCAGGATAATTGTACATAGATTATATAGATTTGTAATACTTGTACATAGATTAAGATTTTCAGTTCAGTTCAGTTTATTTCAGTTGCTCAGTCGTGTCTGACTCTGTGACCCCATGGACTGCAGCACATCAGACCCCTCTGTCCAACACTGACTCCCAGAGTTTACTCAAGCTCATGTCCATTGTGTCGGTGATGCCATCCAACCATCTCATCCTCTGTCATCCCTTCTCCTCCTGCTTTCAATCTTTCCTAGCATCAGGGTCTTTTCCACTGAGTCAGTTCTTCACATCAGGTGGCCAAAGTATCAGAGTTTCAGCTTCAGCATCAGTCTTTCCAATGAATATTTGGAGTGATTTCCTTTAGAATGGACTGGTTGGATCTCCATGCTGTCCAAGGGATTCTCAAGAGTCTTCAACACCACAGTTTAAAAGCATCAGTTCTTTGGCACTCAGCTTTCTTTATAGTCCAACTCTCACTTCCATACATGACTACTAGAAAAACCATAGCTATGACTAGATGGGCCTTTGTTGCCAAAGTAATGTCTCTGCTTTTCAATACGCTGTCTAAGTTGGTCATAGCTTTTCTTCCAAGGAACAAGCATCTTTTAATTTCATGGCTGCACCCACGAAATTAATGCAATCACCCATCATCTTCAGTGATTTTGGAGCCCCCAAAAATAAACTGTGTCACTGTGTCCACTGTTTCCCCATCTATTTGCTATGAAGTGATGGGACTGGATGCCATGATCTTAGTTTTTTGAATATTGAGTTTTAAGCCAATTTGCACTCTCCTCTTTCACGTTCATCAGAAGGCTCTTTAGTTCTTTTTCACTTTATGCCATAAGAGTGGTGTCATCTGCGTATCTGAGGTTATTGATATTTCTCCCTACAATCTTGATTCCAGCTTGTGTTTCATCCACCCTGGCATTTTGCATGATATACTCTGATTATAGTTGCATGACATAATCTGATAAATACTCATATTATATATTTGATATGATTCTAATTATATAGTCCTTGATAATTTTAAAGGAGCCATTTTATGATGCTCCTAATTTCATCTTAACTAATTACTCCTTTATCCTAGATACATCCTACAAATGAATTTTTAAAATTCACATCAATATGAAAATCTTCCTGTGAATCCATGCATCCCTCAAAATGTGAATCTAAAACCATTCAATGATATAGATATATATTAAAATAAAATATATAAATTTATGAAAGCATAGCTATACATATGTTAGGATTCAGTTAAGCTAAATTTAAGCCCATCAAGGAAAGATATAAAGGTGATTGAGATTATATATATATATATATATATATAGTCAACTCTTAATTTTACCTATTTATGGTTGTATGAAATGTATGCATAACACATCCTAATACAACCTAAAACCATAGGTAGTTTCCTCATTTTACTATCTACTAGGACATCACAAAGACACATAAACACAATCATACACTCACTAACTCTGTGATATATTCCCAAACTTTTTAAATAAGATGGAGAAAGACCACAAATTAACTCCAATAGGCAACTAATCTGGTCATGGATAATCATTGTGGAAAATATTAACAGTTGAAAGAGTATAATATTCATTAGAAAATAACATACCCTTCATAAGATGTGGTTATGCCAGCAACTGAAGAACTATCACAGATCATGAAAAAACACAAAAAATGGAGAAGATACTCAGTAAAAGATAACCAACATCCTATGTGGGCAGCTTGTACGACAGTAATCTTGAACTTCTTCATAAATAAACCGCCAACTATATATCCAATGCATATTGGAGGGAAGTTATAAATACCTATAAATGCAATTAAAATATTATATACAAAGTGACATAGCGAAGGAACAAATATTATAACACACTGATCTACTATGTCTTACATAAAAAATCATTTAGGTCCAACTCATAGTGAAGAAGTTTAATTTAAACTTATCCCCTCTTAGTTACATATTACATACAGAGAGATTTTTAAATGCCTCACAACATCAAAGTAATTTTGGAAGACTGTTATCATTATCATGTATTTAATTAATAGCAGAAGTATGTAAATTTCTTGTCTGAGTTATGTTCTATATCTCTTTTCTTAAGATGCAGGTAGAAGTGACAAGTCAAAGTCAACCAGCCATTTATTACTTTCTGTTTCTTGGGTGGGATTATATATATAATGATTTGTATGTAATGTATAGTGTTAAATCATAAATAGCAATAGTAAATCACAAATAGTATGATTTATATGATTCTACAGCTGTTTATTCCCACTCTGATTCTTGAGAACTTGACTCAGCTCAAGGTATTTTAAAGGTATTTTGCTGAGCCTGTAATTGTCAAGTGTCTTTACATTCCATGCCTTACTGCTACTGACTAGCACTCTCCTTCCCCTAATCCCCTAATAAAGGAAAGAAAAAGGGGGGGAAAGACAGCCCTAGGTTGCATCCATATAATACCAGGGTCTGTCTACTGAATCACATTCTTGGAAGAGCTTAATATCCATTCTTGAGTCCCATACCAGAGAGTCCAATTTAGTATAACTGAGATGGGTCCTAGATACATGGACTTTTAACACCCTAAGTGATGTGGATAAATGTAATCTGGAAATTTTCCTTTCAAAACAGTAAAAAAAAAATCTCAGGAAATACTCAAGGTGGAGTAGAACTGTGGAGTTGAGAAATAGACTGCATCCTGCCATATCAGTAAATAAAGGACAGCACAGTCATCAGCAATTGCAGCCACCACAGACAGCGAGCGGGTAAGCCCTGAAGGAACTCAGGAAAGAAAAAATACATGATATCTAGCAGCCATCAGACTGCAGCCACTCCCTGTGGTGAGCCCGGAGGATGTGAAACTCAGCATGTTAAAACACCCAAAACTGGCCCCAGATAGCTGAGATGCATTTCAAAGGAATGATTTCAGTGAGCTCAGACTCTTGTATCTTTCCATAGATAGAAAAGTGCTAAATTCCTTAACTTGCCATATCTGGTTTCCTTTAATTAGCAATCATCTTTTGATGTTCTGACTACCTGCCCTTTGTTGTAAAACTTTATAGCATAGCTCCTCACGCCCTTATCTCTTAGGAGCAGTTCTCTCAGGGGGTTACTTGAAATGCTATTTCCCAGGCTAAAAGTCCTAAAAATTTCTCCTGAATAAACCATAATTTTCAGCTTTTAGATTGTGAATATTTTTTAAATCCACAGAGATTAGTGTGGTAGCAGGAAAATCAAAATATATGTGCTGCAGAGATATCTCAAAATTGCAGAAGGGGGTTTCCCTGGTGGCTCAGTGGTAAAGAATCTGCCTGCTGATGCAGGAGACATGGGTTAGATCCTGGAGGATCCCACACAACATAAGGCAACTAAACCCTGGTGCCACAAATACTGAGCCTGTGCTCTAGAGCATGGGAGCTGCAACTACTGAGCCCACGTGCTTTTCAACTAAATGAAGCCCACACACTCTAAGCCCCTGCTCCTCAACTAGAAAGTAGCCCCTACTCACCACAACTAGAAAAAGCTAGGACATAGCCACAAAGATCCAGCACAGGCAAAAATGCTTAAATAAATAAATAAAATCAGAGGAGCTGAGGAGCTAAGTTAGAAACCATGGAATTAATGGATTAGAGCCAGAAAAGCAAAATCTGGGAGTGAAATACAACTCCTGATCAGTTAACTGTCTTACTTTTTACATGAACAAATTAACCAGGGTGAAACTTTTATCCCCCGTACATTCCCCAAGATTTCTACAAACATTTCAAATTTGCATTCTGACTAGGGAAAAACCCAAGTGTGTTAGTCACTCAGTTATGTCCAACTCTGCGATCTCATGGACTGTAGCCCACCAGGCTCCACTGTCCATAGAATTCTCCAGGCAAGAATACTGGAGTGGGTTGCTGTTTTCTTTTCCAGGGGATCTTTTCAACCCAGAGACTCAACCTGGGTCTCCAGCATTGTGGGCAGATTCTTTACCTTCTGAGTAGCCAGGGAAGCCCAGAGAAAGACCCAAAGAGAAAAAGAAAACAGGATTCTATGCCTACTTCCCTTCCCTACCCTCTCATGATTTCCCTGGAAGCAGAAGGCGGAGAGTACCAGAGGCAAAAATATCCTAACATTTCAATTGAGGAGTTTCCTAGATTCATCATCACACTGTTCAGCATTTCATGGGGAAGAAAGTGGGCTACTAATACAGAGAAGAACAAACATACCAAGGAGAAAGATTGCCTCTGAAGCTGATTTTCCATAGTGCTGTTCCATATATTTAGGCATGAAGGAAATCATACTGACAAATGCATTGAACTGCAGCACACTTATCAGTATGAAAAGCATGTAAATTGGGTTGCATAAAAGACTTTTCATGAAGGGTAGAAAATCTGAAAGCAAAGAATGACAAAGGTGTCAGACTAACTTGGTTTGCATTTTACGACTGACTTTTTCTGAAATATCAACCTCCCCTCTAAATTCTGTTTTCCTGTTTTGTAACGCACATTTATACAAAAGGATTGATTTTATTCTTCTTACCCTTTGAAAGGTAAAGTTGTATCATTGTTTTGGTAGCTTCTGCAAGTCAGTGAGCCTGCTGACTGGACAAGGATCAGAACACAATCATTTACCTTCACTAAGTTACTATCGTGCCTTCAGGAAAAAGCAATATGAGTAAAATATTGCTCGAGTTCACACCGTTTCCTTTTTTATCCTTCTTTTTTCCTCTACTACTATCCTCTCTTCTCTAGATATCATCTAGCATGAGAGATACTAGTTCTCTTGTTCTGTTCTCTGAAGTCAGGAAGGAAATTAATTCGATAGCGAGGTATCACAATTGATATTATCATTCCTGAGTATTTACAACGAAGATACATGTAGAAATTCACAGCATAAAAATTTTCTCAAGTACTAGGTTCTCTGCTTCTGCAATACAATTTTGGTGGTTCTGCTTATGGTTCACACATCATCTCTTAAAATAGGTCTCATGCCTGAGACCCTGATTCATTTGGTATATACTAAGAATATACCATGCAAATCATTTGGTATATACATTTAAGATACATTGTACATACTGTGTAAATGCTTTAACCAAAGCATTTTCCTGTTTGTATGGACTAAGAAAGCTCATAGTCAAATTTGCGACCTAGCTCTGGCAAAGATTCTGGGTCATGCTGCCTGCATTTGGGGTCAAAGTGTCACTCATGGTTTCTTTTTACTTCTGTCTTCACATTCTTCATCTTAATTTCCTTACTTATCATATACTATCTTAGTTTGCTTCATAGACTGCCTAATAATCATTCTAGAACAAAGTATCAATAAATAAACTGGAAGAGAAGGAAAGACTCTAGTTGTAGGATTCATATTTATGAATAAAGTCATTGCCGGGAGAAACTTGTGTCAGAGCTCTTTGAAGCTTCTTAAGTTACCCGTGTTTGTTGACATTCTGTTCTAATAGATGAGTCTCTATCATCTAATTTCTATTCATTTTCTAGATTTCTTATACTGAGTTAAGCGCTTGTTATCCTTTCCTCTATCAAATACAGAGAATTACATGACCTGTCACTTTTCTCTTTCTGCCTTAGCTTCCAAGAAGCTCACAGACAAGCTAGTATTTTTGTTTCAGAACTATATAGTACTTATTCTGATTAGCGGGTATCTTTCCTCTTTTTTTCCTTGGTTTGAATTTCTTTTTTAATTAGATCTATGCTTTCTATAGGAGAAGGCAATGGTAACTGACTCCAGTACTCTTGCCTGGAAAATCTCATGGACAGAGGAGCCTGGTAGGCTGCAGTCCATGGGGTTGCAAAGAGTCAGACATGACTGAGGGATTTCACTTTCATGCATTGGAAAAGGAAATGGCAACCCACTCCAGTGTTCTTGCCTGAGGAATCCCAGGGACAGGGGAGCCTTGTGGGCTGCCGTCTATGGGGTTGCACAAAGTCAGACACGACTGAAGCAACTTAGCAGCAGCAGCATGCTCTATATAAAATAGTTTTTTTAAGCAAATGGGGACAAATTTATTTACTTACTTATTTGAATGCCCAGGTTGACATAAAATTTTATAGAAATGCTGATCTGAGATAATTCAGCTTCTAAATAATATCGCTTATTTTCATGTAATAGCATGTGAAGAATCAGGCTAGCTAGAAATTGACTGCTGTCTGCTAATATCAAATTGTCTTCATGTAGCCTAGCACATTGTAATGTTAGACTAAAATACAGACATAATTATAGAAAATATAAAGTAAATTATATAGACTTGAAATGTTTATATTTGCCTTTAGTGATTCCATCCCTTTTCTTCTTGACATCTTCTTGTTTCTCTTTGTCATTTTTAATGATCTCAGCATTATGTTCTAGTCCTTCCTTTGGAAGCGTTTTGGGCAAAAAGAAAAAAGGAATGGCAGTGAGCACATTCACTCCTGCACAAATCAAAAAGCCAATCCACCATGCACCAACCCAACGAGTATCAGTGGGAGTTATGGTCAGATCATCTGTAAAGAGATATACACATTTTTTTATTAGCTTAAGTCATTATTTCCCGTACAAGAAATAGAAATAGAAAATTATTACCATTACAACTGTCAAGTTCTAGCCAAGTATAGAATTTGCATAAAATTCAGACATTGATAAAACTTGCCTGAAAACATATGGTATTACAATATTGCCTAGCAGTAAACTAGTTTGACTATCTGTCCTACCAGGTAAGGAATTAATAAATAGGTACAAGGGCTTCTCAGGTGGCAAAGAACCCCCTGCCAATGCAGGAGATGCCAGAGACTCAGATTTGATCCCTGGATCAGGAAATTCCCTGGAGTAGGAAACAGCAACCCACTCCCATATACTTGCCTGAGAAATCCCATGGACAGAAGACTGGTGGGCTACAGTTTGCAGAGAGTCAGACACAACTGAGCACACAAAAAAATATATAAATAGGTATATATTAATTAGCTATAAGGAGACTTCCCTTAGAGCTCAGTTGGTAAATAATCTGCCTGCAATCTGGTTTGATTCCTGGGTCAGAAAGATCCACTGGAGAAGGGATAGATTACCCACTCCAGTATACTTGGGCTTCCCTTATGGCTCAGCTGGTAAAGAATCTGCCTGCAATGTGGGAGACCTGGGTTTGATTGCTGGGTTGGGAAGATCCCCTGGAGAAGGGAAAAGCTACCCACTCCGGTATTCTGGCCTGGAGAATTCTATGGACTGTATAGTCCATGGGGTCACAAAGAGTCGGTCACAACTGAGTGACTTTCACTTTCACTTTCTACTTGTTATCCACAAATGATTGCTTGATTTTAAAAAATTCAAACTGATGTGCTTAAATCTCCTGAAAAAAAATATGATTTGTGCAATAGAATGAGTATTGGATTCTGTGTTAGAACATCAGCATTTTATCATGCTCTCCTGTTCACTGGTTTGAAATACTTGAAAAATTTTTCAAACTTCTCAACCTCAACTTGGTCACCTGAAAAGCAGAGATTCTATCTGAGGGTCAAGTAAGCAAAATTTAAATGTGATAACATACTTGATGATGTTTTGTGTACTATAGACATTGTATAGATTTTATGGAATTACCTGTGTTCACCGATTCAGTGTCAACATAAACATTTGCACAGAATGACGCTAATGAAAGACCAATCAAAGGACCAATGATAGCTCCTGTTTCGATTAACCCTAAAAATGAAGGTAAACATAAAGTTATGGTAAAGTACTACACCCACATAAAGAGTTCTAATCCCATGAAGAGTCTGAGGATCGAATTGTTTTTACCTGAGATATTTTTGCCTTATGTATTCAATCTGTTGGAAACTTACTTGGTTTACAATAAGTAACATGGTTGTTTCTTTAAATGTTGAAAAAGGAATCTCATAATTTGACGCCACTCTCTCTAGGCCTCCAAATTCTCTTTCACACCAGGTTACAAGCAAAGGCTTGTGATTAGAAGTGATTGGCTGCAGCAGGATGAGAATATTGTGTGCAAACTCCCTTCTCCAAGATGAAAATATCCCTTTTCACTTATGAAAGACTAACTTAAAATGATCAGAGTGTTTGTATGACTCCATTCCTTAATAATAATTTTGAAATGAAACTAAGGAAATGCGAATCTTTAAATTCTATGGCATCATATTCCACAATCTCAAATTGACCTGGTAAATTGATAAGACAAAGATTAGATTAATAGACTGTCTATATTATGATTCAAAACCATTTTCTCTTGTGGTATTATAGGTTGGTTAGAGTGATTGCCTTTTATGGCGAATTCTGTTGCATTTTGTGAGTAAACCATTACTGTGTCCCATTTTGGAATAGAATTTTCAATACTGTATCACGGGTGGATATTTTGATTACAGCTGAGATCTTACTATTGAAAAAGTCACATTACAGAGCAAAACCCTTTTGATGTTTTCCACAGTCGTATTTTTGAATGAATTTTAAAGCAATATCAGGTTATGATAAATTTCTTGTGGCATATTTTCAGAAAAATTTCATTCCCAAATCAACAACTTGATAATGTCCTTAAATGCAAAACTTCTATATTTTGATAAAATCTAATTATCTATTTTTTTCCTCTCGTTGCTTGTGCTTTTGGTTTCATACTTAAAAACTGTTGTCTAATTCAAAGTCATGAAGATTTACACCTATGTTTCCATCTAAGAGTTTCACAGTTTACCTCTTACATTTAGGTCTTTTATCCATCTTGAGTTAAATTTTTGTATATGGTACCAGGTAGGAATCCAACTTCATACTTTGGCACCTGGATAGCCAGTTGCCCTTTAACCATTTGCTGAAAATAATCTTTTCTCATTGAATGATTTTAACATCTATCTTAAAGTCAATTAACCATAGAGGTATGGGTTTATTTCTAGACTAGCACTTCTATTCTATTGGCCTATATATCTACCCTTGTGGCAGAATCACAATGTTATTATAATAATTTTGTAGTAAATCTTGAAATCAGAAGTGTGAGTCTGTTGTGTTTTTTTTTTTATTTTATTTATTCATTTATTTTTGACTGGGCTGGGTCTTCATTGCTACCGGTGCTTTTCTCTAGCTCTGGTGAATGGAGGCTACTCTCATTGCAGAGCACAGGCTCTAGGGCACACAGGCTCAGTAGCTGCGGTACATGGATTTAGTTGCCACAGGCATGTGGGATCTTCCTGGACCAGAGGTCAAATCTGTGTCTCCTTCATTGGCAGATGAATTCCCAACCACTAGACCACCGGGGAAGTCCATTGTTCTTATTTTTTAAGGATGTTTTGGCTGCCCAGTGCCCCTTGCATTTCCATTTGCATTTCAAGATCAGCTTGTCCATTTCTCCAAAAATAAAAGCAACTGGTATTATAATTTTCCTAGGCATTGCACTGAATATGTAGATCAATTTAGGGAATACTCTCAAGTTAGAATACTTGAACTTTTTCTCTTTCTATCCTCATTTTTAATGATACTTCTCTTCCATCTTACTGTCATATCCTTTCTTATCCTCCACATTCCCCTTCATCCTTACATGACTTTTTACTCGTCTGGATTGTTATCATCAGCTATCTCATGACTTGTCTATAATTCTGAGTCTATAGTGATCCTTCCCTGCTTCCGTTAAAAATCAAGGCATGAGCTTCTTCAACTTTCTTCTTCATTACTTCAAAACAGACCTTCATTTATTGCCTGTGCCTTCTCCATAGTTCTATGGGTTCGTCCATCCTGCACACACCTGACTTCTTGATGCTAACCCTTTCTGTCTTCTCTGATGTCTTGTTCAACCAAACACTTAATCTCCGTCATCCACTGATCTCTACAATATATCAAATTCACACTGATTTCTTTCCTGTCATTACACTCTGCATCTACTTCCTCACCACTCACTCGACTCAAATGCTATCAATTTCTACTCACAAAACTCTCAGTGATCTCTTTGCCACTTGTCTATGTTAGTTGCTCAGCCACTTATCTGGTGTCCTTTTTATGGTCTTCATCTTCTTACCTGGCCAGCTTTCTTCTGATGCTCTTCCTCTTAAGACTCAGAAATCTGTGCATTCATCTATTGTTCTACTTTTTCCCTCATGACTACCCCTTCTTTTAATTTTCTTCCTTCTACTTCCTTCCTTCCTTCCTTCCTCTTCCTCCCTTACTTCCTTCTACTCAACAAATAAGAATTGTTGCTTTAGTATATTATCCTGGGACCTTTCACTACATAGAATAAGTCATCCTATCACAATCTATTTCTCCCTCTTGATTTTATTTTTGTCTCTCTTATTGATGATTCTCAAATTTTATGTCTAGCTTTTATATTCTCTCCTAAACTCTACAGACATGCATGGAAATTTTTTCTTGGTGTATAGCTAGTTAAATTATACCTGGCCATATTTATTTCACTTTCCCCTAAGTTTAATGTAATTTTTCAAATTTAATTATATACATATTTATCAAATTTTATTTATTTATAATTATGTAGTTTTTGGTTTCCCAGGTGGCTCAGTGATGAAGAATCTAACTGCAGATGAGGGTTCAACCCCTGGGTCAGGAAGATTCCCTTGAGGAGAGTATGGCAACCCATGCCAGTATTTCTTGCCTGGAAAATCTGTGGACAGAGGAGACCAGTAGGCTACAGTCCAGATGGTCACAAAGAGTTAGACACAACTTAGCAACTGAGCACATGTAGTCATTTATATACTAAATTTTATATGGACAATGTCTTACTCATCTTAATACATCCAGAGACTATCAGTTGTTTCTATGTATTATATACTGTAATATTTGTTGAAGAAAGAAATACATATTTTCACAAGGCATTTGTTAATTTATTGCAGGTGAGCATTTTGTATTCTTTCAATATAGGTATGTAGAGGGATTTGAAAGGATTGAATAGAAAGACACTGAAAAAGATTATTGCAAAATCAATAAGTCATCAAAAATCTCCCAAAGTTGCTTCAAATAATGGTTCCTAAATATTTTAACTCCTCATTATGTGTAGCTCTGTTCCTACCTTCTCTCACCCTGTTTGATTTTTTTGGTTTAAAAAAGCTATTTCAACATTAATAGCAAAATGTCCCGTATTCAAAGTTGATTTTACAACTAACAACAGATGGAATAACTAAGGAATATAAACAAATTATATATAATAAATTAAGACCTTTTAGGAGATTGTAAGGCAACATACAAAGGTGGATGTTAAGCTGCCTATTGTGGGAGGTAGTGATAGATTTTAGGAAAGGAAATTTCAGGAAACGTAATCAAAGGTCTGAAGACAGATATTTATGGAAAATGTTGTAGAGAGGTTGTGATATCATAGAGAGATTGTGATAAAGAGAAACTATATGGGAAACTAGATAAATTGAGGGCAGAGCTAGGAATAAGTGGTGGGCTCATATTTAATAAAGAGTCAGCATACTTCATCAACATGAGAGAGAAGACATTTAATATATTTGAGAAAAATTATATTGCAAAAATTTTTATAAGAAATTGATTTTAAATACTACAGGTCAAATGACCAATATCAAAGCTAACAAAGACCTGAACAAAAATAGAAGTAATGAAAATAGAAAGATTTTGAATAAATGACATTTTAGAGAAAATACTGCTAAATTTCTTCACAGATTGGGTATACATTGGTGCCAAGAAACTGAAGAAGGCAAATAGAACTCCAGGGGAACTAGATTATTGGTATTTTCAATAGTAAAAAGCAATTTTAGCAAAGTGGCTTACTTGGAGATAGCCTATAATTGCTCTGTTCAACAAACATTAATTGACGGCCAATTGCACCAAAGCACTCTGTTCAACATTCTGGAAATGCCTAAGCATCTAAATAAATAACTCATATCCATGCTCAAGGAAATTACTGAAAAGAGGCTAAGGTAGATTTTCCAACTCACCAATATACAAAGGAGAGTTTTCAGATTTGGCAAAATCTTCTATGTAGGAAATACCCAAAGGCATGATGGGAGTTTCACCAATTCCACGTATAATATTTCCTACTAATACATACACCCACATTAATGATTTAACTTCCTTCACACATTCTGCATTAAAAGAAAAAAGGCATTGCATTAGTGTTTGAGTAGCAAAATATTAGCAATATTTAACTCTCAGTTTTTGGTAAGCATGTCACAGTTCTTATGTGACCCCAGCACTTACCAACAACTTACAGTGCCAGAGTCTGGATGGGAGGGGAGGTTGGGGGAAATAGACACATGTATATGTATGGCTGAGTCCCTTTGCTGTCCACCTGAGAGTATCTCAACATTGTTAATCAGCTATTTTGTTGTTGTCATTTCATTGCTACATCATGTCTGATTCTTTGTGACCCCAGGGACTGTAGCCAGCCAGGCTTCTCTGTCCATGGAATTCTCCAGGCAAGAATACTGGAGTGGGTTGCCATTTCCTTCTCCAGGGGATCATCCCAACCCAGGGATCAAACTCATATCTCCTGCATTTCAGGCAGATTCTTTAGCACTGAGCCACCTCAAGGAAGCCCATTAATCAACTCTTTCGTTGTCGCTGTTTAATTGCTATGTTGTGTTCGATCCTCTGAGACCCCATGGACTGTAGCCCACCAGGCTCCTCTGTCCATGGGATTTCCTAGACAAGAATACTGGAGCAGGTTGCCATTTCCTTCTCCAGGAGATCTCTCTGATTCCAATATAAAACAAAAAGTTATAAAAAAAAATATTGAATTCAAAGCAATATTGCATAAAGTGAAAAAAATTTACATCGGCAAAGACTCATTGGGCCATCTTTTTTGCATTTTCAAACAAATACTTAGGTATGGCCAACAATAAGTGGTATCCTGGAGCTAGTTCCTACTGGGTTAGGAGAGATGAGTATACACATCTCTTCCCAGTTCAGTATTTAGCAGTAGTTTGGTGAGAGTATTTACACCACAGAAATTTACAAACACTAAAAATCATAGCTTTTTTTTTTCCCCTCCAGAGACTTAATTTACTAGCAACTACTAAACTTAGTTAACTGCTATAACTGCTACCCAATTTATATACTAACTTTGGGGAGAGGAAGAAATACAAATATCTCTTTCTAGAATTGTTACTATATTTATAAGATTTAAGAGTTTAAGTTCTCTACAGTTATAATTATTATATAGAAACTAAAAATATTTAACTGGATAGTAATAAAGAGTCCACTATGTATTTGACCACCAAATAACTTTTTCTAAAATTGAAGTACAGTGACTTACAATACTATATTAGTTTCAGGTGAACAACACAGTAATTCAATGTTTTTATAGATTATACTCTATATAAGGCTACTATAATGTCTGATGCAGGATACAGCATGCTTGGAGCTGATGCATGGGGATGACCGACCCAGAGAGATGTTATGGGGAGGGAGGTGGGAGGGGGGTTCATGTTTGGGAATGCATGTAAGAATTAAAGATTTTAAAATTAAAAAAAATTAAAAATTAAAAATTTTAAAAAAACAAACAAAAAAATATAATAAAATAAAATATTGGCTATATTCCCTGTGTTGTACAATATATCCTTTTGTCTAATTTATTTTACCTAGTAGTTTGTATCTCTTAATTCCCTTCTCCTGTTTTCCCCTCTCCTATCCTTCTCCCCACTGGTAATCACTAGTTTGTTCTCTGTACTTATGAGTCTGTTTTGGATTTGATATATTCATTCATTTGTTTCATTTTTTAGATTCCACATATAAGTCAAAACATACAGTGTTTCTCTTTTTCTGACTTATTTCACCAAGCATAAGACCCTCCATGTTGTTGTAAATGGCAAAATTTCATTCTTCTTTGTGGCTAACATATTCCATGGTGTATATACCACATCTTCTTTATTCATTCATCTGTTGATGGATATTTAGCTTGCTTCCATATTTTGGCTATTGTAAACAATGCAACTGTGAACATTGAGATGCATGTATCTCTATGAATTAACATTTTTGTTTGTTTATATATATATACATACACACACACATACAGGAGTAGAATTGCTGAATCGTAAGGAAATATTAAAAAGCAGAGACATTACTTTGCCAACAAAAGTCCGTCTAGTCGAGGCTATGGTTTTTCCAGTGGTCACGTATGGATGTGAGAGTTGGACTGTGAAGAAAGCTGAGCGCTAAAGAATTGATGCTTTTGAACTGTGGTGTTGGAGAAGACTCTTGAGAGTCCCTTGGACTGCAAGGAGATCCAACCAGTCCATCTGAAAGGAGATCAGTCCTGAGTGTTCATTGGAAGGACTGATGCTAGAGCTGAAACTCCAATACTTTGGCCACCTCATCCTAAGAGTTGACTCATTGGAAAAGATCCTGATGCTGGGAGGGACTGGGGACAGGAGGAAAAGGGGATGACAGAGGATGAGATGGCTGGATGGAATCACTGACTCGATAGACATGAGTTTGAGTGAACTCCGGGAGTTGGTGATGGACAGGGAGGCTTGCCGTGCTGCGATTCATGGGGATGCAAAGAGTCGGATATGACTGAGTGATTGAACTGAACTGAACTGAGCTGAACTGAAGAAAATGGCTACCCACTCCAGTATTCTTGCCTGGGAAATCCCATTGACAGAAGAGCCTGGCAGGCTGCAGTCCATGGGGTTACAAAGAGTCAAACACGACATAGCCACTGAACACCAATATGTTAGCTCTATTTTTAATCTTTTGGGGACTTCCATACTGTTTTTCACAGTGGCTATACAAATTTACATTCCCATCAGGGGCCTACAAGAGTTCCCTTTTCTCTGTATCATCACCAACATTTGTTACTTGTCATCCTTTTGAGGACAGCTATTCTGGCAGGTGTAAGATGGTATCTCATTGTGGTTTTTGATTTGCATTTTCCCAGTGAGTAGTAAACTGTGCCACCTGCAGAAATGAGGGTCCTGAACACAGCTGGATCTTGAAATTTCTTGTGAGGCTATCTGTCAGTTATGTCCAGTCCAGAAAATCATAATTTCCATTTCTTGGTATTCATATTTTATCTTGACAAGCATAAAGATTTATGTCTACAGATATTAAGCAAATTCTAGTTTTCCTCTAAGGCAAAAAATGAATATACCAAGGAATCAAAGAATCGACACACTCTCCTGGAGGCACACCATACTGGGAAGGCACACCATATGGAGGCACACCATGTTTATCTACTACAAAGCACACTAAGAAAAATAGAAAATAGGACCTGAATCATTCTTTGGTAAAAACCAGCTCAAGGAGAACACAGGCTACTGTTGATGTCACTGTTTCCCTTTGTTTCCCCAGGGGGTTCCTTTAGCTTAGAGTTTCTGAGACAGCTATTCTTAAACTCCTTTGAACTATTTAGAATAAGGACTCACTATATAATAGCACAGGAAACTCTACTCAATACTTAATAATGGCCTATATGGGAAAAGAATCTAAAAAAGTATGGATATATGTATAACATTCACTCTGCTGTATACCTGAAACTAACACAACATTTTAAATCAACTATACATCAATGAAATTTTAAAGAAAAATAAACTATTTTGCTTCCCTCTTGTTCCATCCTGGTAGTGAAATTTCCAACCTAGGGGACCACCATAACTTTCACTAATATGAATCCAGCATGAAAATGACCCCATCACAGGAAAAGAAGTTCTGGTCTGAGGCAAGTCAGTAGGGTCACCTCTTTGCTATAGAATATCAATTGTTTGCTATTCCGTCGCTCAGTCATGCCTGACTCTTTGTGACCCTAGAGACTGCAGCACACCAGGATTTCCTGTCCCTTCACTATCTCCTGGAGTTTGCTCAAACTCATGTCCATTGAGTCAGTGATGCCATCCAACCATCTCATCCTCTATCTTCCCCTTCTCCTCCTTCCATCAATCTTTCCCAGCATCAGGGTCCTTTCCAGTGAGTCAGTTCTTTGCATCAGGTGGCCAATAATATAACACAAATCTTAAGAATTTTCTTTCTACCTCTGTTTCCTATTTAGATAATTGTATAGACCCAGATAATCATGATGATGTGGTCACTGATCTAGAGGCAGACATCCTGAATGTGAAGTCAAGTGGGACTTAGAAAGCAGCACTACAAACAAAGCTAGTGGATGTGATGGAATTCCAGTTGAGCTGTTTCAAATCCTAAAAGATGATGCTGTGAAAGTGCTGCACTCAATATGCCAGCACATTTGGAAAACTCAGCAGTGGTCACAGGACTGGAAAAGGTCAGTTAAGAAAGGCAATGCCAAAGAATGCTGAAACTACCGCACAATTGCACCCATCTCACATGCTAGTAAAGTAATGTTCAAAATTCTCCAAGCCAGGCTTCAGCAATGCGTGAACCATGAACTCCCTGATGTTCAAGCTGGTTTTAGAAAAAGCAGAGGAACCAGAGATCAAATTGCCAACATCCGCTGGCTCATGGAAAAAGCAAGAGAGTTCCAGAAAAACATCTGTTTCTGCTTTATTGACTATGCCAAAGCCTTTGACTGTGTGGATCACAATAAACTGTGGAAAATTCTGAAAGAGATGGGAATACCAGACCACATAACCTGCCTCTTGAGAAACCTGTATGCAGGTCAGGAAGCAACAGTTAGAACTGGACATGAAACAACAGACTGGTTCCAAATAGGAAAGGGAGTACATCAAGGCTGTATATTGTCACCCTGTTTATTTAACTTATATACAGAGTACATCATGAGAAACACTGGACTGGAAGAAGCACAAGCTGGAATCAAGATCGCTGGGAGAAATATTAATAACCTCAGATATGCAGATGACACCACCCTTATGGCAGAAAGTGAAGAGGAGCTAAAAAGCCTCTTGATGAAAGTGAAAAAGGAGAGCGAAAAAGTTGGCTTAAAGCTCAACATTCAGAAAACGAAGATCATGGCATCCGGTCCCATCACTTCATGGGAAATAGATGGGGAAACAGTAGAAACAGTGTCAGACTTTATTTTGGGGGGCTCCTAAATCACTGCAGATGGTGACTGCAGCCATGAAATTAAAAGACACTTACTCCTTGGAAGAAAAGTTATGACCAACCTAGATAGTATATTCAAAAGCAGAGACATTACTTTGCCAACTAAGATCCATCTAGTCAAGGCTATGGTTTTTCCTGTGGTCATGTATGGATGTGAGAGTTGGACTGTGAAGAAGGCTGAGCGCTGAAGATTTGATGCTTTTGAATTGTGGTGTTGGAGAAGACTCTTGAGATTCCCTTGGACTGCAAAGAGATCCAACCAGTCCATTCTGAAGGAGATCAACCCTGGGATTTCTTTGGAAGGAATGATACTAAAGCTGAAGCTCCAGTACTCTGGCCACCTCATGTGAAGAGTTGACTCATTGGAAAAGACTCTGATGCTGGGAGGGATTCGGGGCAGGAGGAGAAGGGGACGACAGAGGATGAGATGGCTGGATGGCATCACGGACTTGATGGACGTGAGTCTGAGTGAACTCCGGGAGATGGTGATGGACAGGGAGGCCTGGCATGCTGCAGATTCATGGGGTCACAAAGAGTCGGACACGACTGAGTGACTGAACTGAACTGAACTGAACTGAACTGATAGACCAAATCATCAGTGTAAACCCATCCTTCTAAGATGCTTTCCACAATGGAATTAACTCTACAGTGGCCCTTGGCAGGATGTATTTGCCTTATTTTTTTTAATATCTGTTTATTTATTTGGCTGCAACAGTTCTTAGTTATGGCAGGTGGGATCTTTTTAGTTGCAGCATGGAACCCTTAGTTGTGGCATATGGGAACTAGCTCCCTGACCAGGCCCCCTGCATTGGGAATGCAGTCTTAGCCACTAGCTTACCAGAGAAGTCCCTGACTTTTTTTAAATAACCATTTTAAGGAATAGACAAAGCAGTCAGTCTTAGTAAGTATATGCAAATATAAGAGGACTAACATTCTCTGTTCTCCATTCCTATTCTCTGTGATCCTCTCAAAAATCCTGGGGAGAAAATATCTTTTTGTTCATTTACCTTACTTAACCAAACCCAATAACTCATTCAAAGCCCTTCCATAGAAAGTGTTCAGTTACAAATTAACTAAAGTAATGAAATTTATAACCTGATGGGTCTTCTGTTGGTTTGAAAATCTGGGTTCCATTTTCCATACACAAGAAACTGTTTGAAGACAAATTGCCAGAAACTGAAACTGTAGATTCATATTCATATCTGTATGAACACAAAAACACACATGTTATGGAGTTGAGGACAACGTGAGCATTGTGAAGATGTTCATGCTTCATTTAAGATACAACATCCAAACCCAGGAAATGGGATATCTTCTTATCTTTGCCACCCAATCATCCTGGTTTGATGTTGCCAAAATGAACCTGCCACTCGTGTAAATGTCCAATTCACTCACAGTTAGCTTTTGATTATCTGCATATCTACACTTTAGATTACCTACCATCAACCTTTTGTGATTTTGGGGTGATCATTTCCTGGAATATTACTGTGGGATAAGGAACAAAAACTAAGAAAAATAATAGACTCTACAAAGTATAATTAGAAAAATAAAGGCTTGTGGGGGGAGAGGAACAACATAATGAAACAAGTCTCCCATTTTGTTTTCTCTAAGGTTTGCTCATAAAATACATATTCCCACTTTCTGAGAATTCAAACAATAATCTCTTCATGCATTTACCAATCTCCAAGAAAAACAAAACATTTGCCCATCATAATGAGAGACCTTTGGATATTCAAACACTATGACAGTGCAGTGTAATGACATTTTCTCTTCTCATAAGAACAAAATGGTTAATAGATTATGAACGTATGCCTTATATACCATAGGCAAATTACCACAAGAATCCTAGGCCCCTTCCAAAAAGTAGATTATTTTTTAATTTTTATTGGAGTATAGTTGATTCATATTGTTATGTTAGTTTCTGTTGTACAGCAAAGTGAATCAGTTATACATATACATATATCTACCACTGTGTGCAAGAATCCCTTAGAAGAAATGGCGTAGCCATCATAGTCAACAAGAGTCTGAAATTTAATACTTGGATGCAGTCTCAAAAATGACAGAATGATCTCTGTTCATTTCCAAGGCAAGCCATTCAATATCACAGAAATCCAAGTCTATGCCCCGACCAGTAACGCTGAAGAAGCTGAAGTTGAATAGTTCTATGAAGACCTACAAGACCTTCTAGAACTAACACCCAAAAAAGATGTCCTTTTCATTATAAGGGACTGGAATACAAAAGTAGGAAGTCAAGAAACACCTGGAGTAACAGGAAATTTGGCCTTGGAGTACAGAATGAAGTAGGGCAAAGGCTAATAGAGTTCTGCCAAGAGAACGCACTGGTCATAGCAAACACCCTCTTTCAACAACACAAGAGAAGACTCTACACATGGACATCACCAGATGGTTGACACTAAAATCAGACTGATTATATTCTTTGCAGCCAAAGATGGAGAAGCTCTATACAGTCAGCCTAAACAAGACCAGGAGCAGACTATGGTTCAGATCATGAACTCCTTATTGCCAAATTCAGACTTAAATTGAAGAAAGTGGCGAAAACCACCAGACCATTCAGGTATGACCTAAATCAAATCCCTTATGATTATACAGTGGAAGTGAGAAATAGATTTAAGGGACTACATCTGATAGACAGAGTGCCTGATGATCTATGGGTGGAGGTTCGTGACATTGTACAGGAGACAGGGATCAAGACCATCCCCAAGAAAAACAAATGCAAAAAAAACAAAATGGCTGTCTGAGGAGGCCTTACAAATACCTGTGAAAAGAAGGGAAGTGAAAAGCAAAGGAGAAAAGGAAAGATATAAGCATCTGATTGCAGAGTTCCAAAGCGTAGCAAGGAGAGAGATAAGAAAGCTTTCCTCAGTGATCAGTGCAAAGAAATAGAGGAAAACAACAGAATGGGAAAGACTAGAGATCTCTTCAAGAAAATTAGAGATACCAAAGGAGCATTTCATGCAAAGACAGGCTTGATAAAGGACAGAGATGGTATGGACCTAACAGAAGCAGAAGATATTAAGAAGAGGTGGCAAGAAAACACAGAAGAACTGTACAGAAAAGATCTTCATGATGGAGATAATCATGATGGTGTGATCACTCACCTAGAGCCAGACATCCTGAAAGGCGAAGTCAAGTGGGCCTTAGGAAGCATCACTAGGAACAAAGCTAGTGGAGGTGATGGAATTCCAGTTGAGCTATCAAATTCTGAAAGATGATGCTGTGAAAGTGCTGCACTCAATATGCCAGCACATTTGGAAAACTCAGCAGTGGCCACTGGAAAAGGTCAGTTTTCATTCCAATCCCAAAGAAAGGCAATGCCAAAGAATGCTCAAACTACTGCACAATTGCACTCATCTCACACGCTAGTAAAGTGATGCTCAAAATTCTCCAAGCCAGACTTCAACAGTACATGAACCGTGAACTTCCAGATGTTCAAGCTGGTTTTAGAAAAGGCAAAGGAACCAGAGATCAAATTGCCAACATGCACTGGATCATCAAAAAAGCAAGAGGGTTCCAGAAAAATATCTATTTCTGCTTTATTGACTATGCCAAAGCCTTTGACTGTGTGGATCACAATAAACTGCGGAAGATTCTGAAAGAGATGGGAATACCAGACCACCTAACCTGCCTCTTGAGAAACCTGTATGCAGGTCAGGAAGCAACAGTTAGAACTGGACATGGTACAACAGACTGGTTCCAAATAGGGAAAGGAGTATGTCAAGGCTATATATTGTCACACTGCTAATTTAACTTATATGCAGAGTACATCGTGTGAAATGGTGGGCTGGAGGAAGCACAAGCTGGAATCAAGATTGCTGGGAGAAATATCAATAACTTCAGATATGCAGATGACACCACCCTTATGGCAGAAAGTGAAGAAGAACTCAAAAGCCTCTTGATGAAAGTGAAAGAGGAAAGTGAAAAAGTTGGCTTAAAGTTCAACATTCAGAAAACTAAGATCATGGTAGCTGGTCCCATCGCTTCATGGCAAATAGATGGGGAAACAGTAGAAACCATATCAGACTTTATTTTTCTGGGCTCCAAAATCACTACAGATGGTAACTGTAGTCATGAAATTAAAGATATCTCTTGGACTGCAAGGAGATCCAACCAGTCCATCCTAAAGGAGATCAGTCCTGGGTGTTCATTAAAAGGACTGATGTTGAAGCTGAAACTCCAATACTTTGGCCACCTCATGCAAAGAGCTGACTCATTTGAAGAGACTCTGATGCTGGGAAAGATTGAGGGCAGGAGGAGAAGGGGACAACAGAGGATGAGATGGTTGCGTGGCATCACCAACTCAATGGACATGGGTTTGGGTGGACTCTGGAAGTCGATAATGGATAGGGAGGCCTGGCGTGCTGCAGTTCATGGGATCGCAGAGAGTTGGACATGACTGAGCAACTGAACTGAGACTGATACATATATCCACTCTTTTTTAGATTCTCTTCCCTTTTCAGTCCTTATGGCTCATTGAGTAGATTTCCCTTGCTATACAGCAAGTTCTTATAATTATCTATTTTAAATATCATTGTGTGTATACATCAAAATCCCCATGCCCTTTCTCTGAAAGTAAATTATAAGCTGCGATAATGGAAGAAAATATCTCCAGCTAAATGTCTCTTTGTTAGAAATTATGTTGGACTAGTTTCTATATTTTTACTAGATAACAGAAAGCCAAAATAAATAAATAAATAAACTTACCCTTCTGAGTTCCAAATGAGCTAAAGAATGTTATACTAGGAAGTCACTGATAATTCTAGTTTCTATGCTATTGAACATAATAAAAAGGGTCAATATACCTTCCCCTTAGAACAATTGTCCAGTCATGGCCACAGAGCTTGGCTGTGAACTGTGGACAAAGGCTTTTGTCTCCACACTCATGATCCCGTGACACATGCCAGCTTCAGACAAAAGACTAGTAGCTTTAGCAGAGGGTAGAAAGAAATATAAATAATAGCTGAATATTATAGATGTTGTCTTGGATAGGATAGAAAATAAAAGGATAGTAAAAACTTTTTGCCTGAAAACTCCTGATCCCTTCAGAAAGGAGATGTCATATCATTTTCATTTATCTAATCCACAAAACTCATCAAAATAATTCATTCTAAGTCCGTTCATCCCGAAAACTTCCACAAAATGACAGCTGATGGCTTATAAAATGGCAAAGGAAATATAATGTCACAAAGGTAAAGAGAATGGAAGATTGACAAGAAGAAAGGGAATTTGAAATTTTGACAAGAAGATAAGATTTGGAAAATGGGAAAATCAATAAGTGGGTGGTCACTGAACTAGAAAATATAAGAAATACAGGCCTGAGGAAGTGCCTGCAGGAGAGCAACCAAACATGAGCCACACACCCTTGGAAATTTCAGAGAGAATGCTAGATAAAGGTGGGAGTGGATATGATCCCAAAAATCAGAGGACTGATTTTAAATGTGTATGAAGAGTAGTTAAACCTTTATAGGCATTGTCCACCAGCCCAACAAAAATGGCCTAAACTGCCGACACTCAGAACAGGCACTTTGAGGACAGCTTGTTGTTGTCATTTAGTCCCTAAGTCGTATAAGAGGCCACACTAAAAACTAGGGATATTAAGTAAAAGAAGAATCTATGTACTGAAGAGTAAGACTCCCCCTCCCACCTGGCTGGTAGCCAAGTTGCACGATGTCTCAGACAGCAGATTGGAGAACCCCTGCCTAGATTAACTGACCCATGGGCAGTGCTGAGCCAGCTCTGAACCATCTAGTCCCTGTGCTGGGAAGAAGTCCTCCCACAACCATGTCGTACAAACGCACACAGAACTTCTGGTTAGTCTGTTGTTTTATCCCTGGTTTCTTAAGTATGAATAGCTAACCAAGGACCACCAGATGTATGAAGACCTATAACATAAGAACAGAGACAAAGCAAATAAAAAACTGTACACTTGAAGGAGACAGAGACAAGAAGACAGACGAAGAAATGTAGATGGAAAAAGACATTGCATTCTTAAAATAAGAGCAAGATGTTTCTTAAAAAGATACCTTCAAAGAACAACAAACAATACCTTGAAAATTTAAAATATGATAGCAGTGTTCTTGCCTGGAGAATCCCAGGAATGGTGGAGCCTGGTGGGCTGCCGTCTATGGGGTCGCACAGAGTCGGACACGACTGAAATGAGTTAGCAGCAGCAGCAGCAGCAAAAGTTAGAAATGCATTCAAAGGTTTGGAAGGTAGAGAAATCTCCCCTGAAAGTAACAAGAAGACAAAGAGATAGAAAATTGGAGAGAAAAGATCAGAAAATTATAGGTTAACTCATCAGAGTGCAACAACATTCAGGAATGAATGGAAGTTTTATAAAAAGAAGTGGAGGAGTGAAAGTTCCAGACAGAGCATGTGTGCTCAAGTTGTGTCACAAGAATACTGGAGTCAGTTGCCATTCCTCAGTTGGTAAAGAAACTGCCTGCAGTGCAGGAGACCCAGGTTGGATCCCTGGGTCTAGAAGATCCCCGGGAGAAGGAAATGGCAATCCACTCTTGTATTTTTGCCTGGAAAATCCCATGGACAGAAGAGCCTGGTGGGCTGCAGTCCGTGGGGTCGCAGAGTCAGACACGACCGAGCACACACACGTGCCATAGGGAAATGAAAGTGGGGGGAGGGGATATTATCCAAGAAACAATACAAATCATTTTTACAAATTTCCAGATTGGAGGCACCTAGAACAATAAAGGAAAATCACCTATACCAAGGCGATTATCATGAATTCAAGCTCTGGAGTTTAAAGAAAAATCCCAGGAGCTCCAGAGAGAAGAAACTGGACACAGGGTTTAAAATGCTATAGGATTCTCAAGAAAAACATTGAAAATGATATTTTCAACATCCCTAGGGTGAAAACCTCAAACCAGGATTTTATACCAGGTAAACTGTCAACCAGGTATGGAAGGAGAATAGGAATATTTTCAGATGTCCAAGGTCTTAAAATCGTTACATCCCTTACACACTTTCTCAGAAACCTATTAGATTATGTTTTCCACAAAGAGTAAGAATGAAAAGGAAAGTGGAAGATACGATACCCAGGAAGTAAGCAACTGAATGGAAGAAAGAAGCAAAACAAGTTCCCAAGGAGAACGGTGAGTGAAAATTCCAAGGAGGCTGCCATGCAGCCGGCATGGAGAGTCCCTAGTTCAGATTGCAGATGGGATCAGTGGTGACAGGGGAGGCAGCTCAAAGACAAAAATGAAACCGTCTGATGTGTACAAGCGTATTCAGAAGACATCGCCCTACTGGTAGAGAATTTGGTGATGATTAGTGGGAAGTGAAAATGAATCAAATATAAAATGAGGGGAATTTCCCTGTTGGTCCAGTGGTTAAGAATCCACCTTCTAATGCAGGGAATACAGATTCAATCGCTGGCCAGGGAACTAAGATCCCACATGCTGCAAGGCAATTAAGCCCGTGGGCCACAACTACTGAACCCACATACTGCAACTAAGACCTGATGCAGCCAAAAATAAACCAATGAATATTTTTTAATATACTAAAATGAGGCAATTATTTAATCTAGGAAAAATTAAAAGTGATATAAAAAAGGAAAAATAGCATGGTTCAGCTGAAATATAAAAAATATTTACATAGTCACACGTGGAATAGTGACTATGATTTTACAGTAGGAAGGCAATATGTTTATTATATAACACTAAACTATCAAAAACTAAAAGGATAAACCTTTACTTAGAAATACAGAAGCAAAGAGCAGAAGAGCAAAATGAGTTGGGCGTGGCCACCTCTGAGGAGCAGTAACATGAGTAATATTGAAGGGGTGGAGGATAACACTTTTTTAAAATAATTTTACTTTTTGCAGCTTTGTACTCATTAATTTGGTAAAAGTTAAAATAAAAATCATCCTGAAGACTAGTCTATCTCTTGGTGACCTATAATTAAACAAAAACTATAATTGTACAGAATAACATAATTAAACAGAAATAACTGGAAAAAAATTGTCTGTAGAAAGGAGTAATCCCAAATTTTTCCAGGTCCTAAGAAATTTCATCAATTTCTAACATAATTCCACAATAAGAGAACAGACTGTGTATGATTTTAGGCCATGAAATTTTTGCACCTTGTTTTATGTCCCTGGCTATGTTCCAGAGTTTCCCAGTTTACCGTCTATGGAAATTTGAATAGAATTTGTATCCTACTATTATGTGAAAACTGTATAAATTTAATTATGTTGAATTGGTTCACGGGGCTTTTCAGGTCTACTATATCCTTCTACCTCTCCGTATATTCATTTTATTAATTTTTGAGAGTTTGATATTGAAACTCCAACAAAAATCTCAATTTATCTTCTTAAAAAAATAATTGCAATATATAGTAACCTCATTCTGTATTTTCCAAATCTCTTATAAATGTGTCATCATAGTTTGATAATTTTAAAAAATTAAAATTAAAAAAAGAATCTTCATCAGACTCAACTCCACAAAAGCACTGTCGCAAATGTCTGTTTCATAAATTGACATGTTAAATGGAAGTCAGATAGCCAAGAGCATAGAAGAGGCAGGAAGGACAGAATCTGCACCTACAGTTTTTTTTTGCAGTTCTTATGACAGTTCTCTGTGACTTTAGGAAGCATTATTCCTAGAAAGGAAATCCAAGCTTATTTCCTGCAGCTGAAAATTGCACCTAAAAAATCACCAGAAGCTGCAATACTTACCGGCCCATGAGGAAGTGAGGTAGTGATTGTAAGAAACACCCTAGGCCCATAACCACACATCCAACACCAATCATTATTGGTCTATGCAGTTTTGTTCCAAAATAACTCACGAATATAATCAACAAAAGATTTCCTAGAAAAAAAATTGATGTGAGAAATGAATATTTCAATAATTATGAACAAAGTCTGAATTAACAACTTCACCAATTAACTATCTAGCATTCATTACATAATAAATATCTCAAATACTGGAATTGGTGCTAGAGGTGCATGAAGTAATAAGTGATTAAAACACAACTTCTGCCACGAAAGAGAGCTCTGTTTCATAATGTGTTTCAACAGAGGTTCTTGACCTGCAGTCTATAAACCCTGAAATAGTCCATGAATAGAAATCAGTGTTCCATGAACTTGAGTGAGAAAAATAAAATTGCATCTTTATTTTCACTAACTTAGCTAAATATTAGTGTTTCCTTTGACAATGAAAACAGACACAAACTCCAGGGGTATTGGCAGCATGTACAATTTTGTCACCAATTATCACCAACAGAAGTTACATATAACATTTGCATATAACATTACAGTCGATGCAGATGCCTCAAAATATTATTGACACTGATGATTACTTCAAAACTAGTGTAGATATTGTTATCTAATGTGTTGGTAAAAGGTGCAACTATGTTATTTTTCGTATTTTGCTAATTTAAAATTTTGATAATTTTGATAATATATTTTATTTCAGTATAATTGGCTCCCTTTGTACTCTTATAATTTTTGATTTATGCAATTAAAATGTTATTCTGAGAACACTTGGCATCAGATTGCCAAAGAGGTCCTTGACACAGAAATATTAATAACCCCGGCCAATTCTCTTAGTGATTCTCCGTTATCTAGAGGATAAAAGATAAGTTTTGTAGTGAGCATACAAAGCTCTCTAGTAACTTATTTCTCACTCCTGCCCGTTTCTACAGACTTATAATCTAGTAATTCCCACCTGAAGCTTGGCCAGTTGATAATATTGGGCTTAACATTGCTCTACGCATGAGCTACCATGCTGTTTCATCCTTATGCTTCTTCTTCTAAGGGAATTCTCTTCAAACTTATCAACCCTGTTTCTTCATCTGGAAAGCTTTTTCTTCAAGAGCCTATCTTCCTTAAGGGAGGTTGTGTCTCTTCTCTATGTTCCTAGAGGAATTGTCATATACCTATGTCACCCTACTTACTGCATTCAGTTAAATTATTTTGCATCTATGCTCTTTATTAGACTGTGAGCTGGGTTCACACAGGGCCTAGACAAGGAGTGACTTCTGGCTCCATGGCCAGGATCTGCCACATGTGTGGTGCTAAATGAGGTCTGAGAGGAGGGAAGACTAGGAGACAAGATCAAGCATCACTGGTTTCGGTTTTGCCTTCTCCAATCTTAATTTTTCTGTCAGATACTGATTAAAAGTATTAAAGGCAACTTTCCTCTTAAAGGAAGTAAAATTCACTCTAAAACTAAAGGAGTAACATTTGCATTTTCATGCCAATTTGTTCACAGGAGAAATCTTTCCCTTCCTCATTCTTTCTCTCTGTCCTCACATCTTCCCAATCAGCCACAGATATCAGAGCCCAAGAATAGACTTTATGCTTCCCTACAGGCTGTTTCTAAAATAAAGTCAGTGAGACATGAACACAGTTTCTTCTTCCCTCTTCACTTAGAAAAGAGAATTGTCAACCTCCCAGAAACAACAGGAGAAGAAAAATATGTGCTTAAATAAAAAAATAAATTCCCTTTTCCCCCTTGATATCTTCTAAACACGAAGATAAAGCCCTACAGGTCATAAATGATAGATTAAATATTAGTACTCTAAACACTCTGCTGCTCATGCTAGCTGACCAAACGACTATTAGATTTTTAAAAATTTAACCATTAGAATAAAAAGTCCTGTGATTGGATATGTGGCAATGTTTAAGTGTTATTTGGGGATAATATTTAAATGAATTTTTTCAAAACATATTTGAAAGTGAGCCAGGTTATTTAAGCCATTTTAGAAAATGTATTCAGTCAGATTGAATGATGTAAAGCAAAAAATAAGGAAAGTAAAATTCAGACTAGCTCCATAGATAATACATACAAAGAAGCAATGCAAAAACAATTCATTACCAATCTCAAAACTTCCATTAATAAATCCAACTAGAGATGTTGGGATGTTGAATTGTCTTTCTATTTGTGTGAGCATGGAATTCATATAAGATCCGGATAGTGTTTTGGATACAAATGCACATGTTATTGCCAACAGAAACATCTAGGAAGAAAAAAAGTACAAGAAAACATGAAAAACTTATTTTCAAATTGCATATTTGCCACTTGTTGATGAAATACCTTCTACCAAAATACTGATTGTTTCCAGTTCAAGTAACTCTTATGTTTAGAAGAACCTTTTAAAGTGAACTCTTCTTGTTTTCTATGCTGTGTTCTAACTTTAAAAATTCAAAGTTGAATTAATCGATTAGTGATATTGAATTTTGTAGGTCATTGGTAGCCTCATTATTTTATGGAAATGTCTTATACATACATAGAAACAAGTTATCATTCTAAATAAGACATAGCAAGTGATTTAAATAGATTTTCAGCACTATAATGCTATCGTAGAACAAAAGAATACATGCATGTTAATTTTTAAAAAAGAAGGTAGCAAAAAAAAAAAGAAAAAAAGAAGGTAGCATTACACAAAGGCATTATTTCTGTAGCAAATTTGCTTAAATTCTCTTTTATGCAAAGCTATATGCAATGTTTACAGCATTATTTTGCTATTTACTGCCAGTTAATTTATTTAAAAATATATTTTAATTATAAACAATAACAGAAATATTTCTAAACTGAACACATACTTTCTAAGATAAATAAATATGAATACAATATTCCACATATTGAATCATGTTTTCTATGTATTGGTATAACTTTAGACAGCTGTCAGGCTGACACAATCCATAACAAAAATCAAGGACAAGTTAACAGATAGAATCATTGTGATCAGCAGGAACGAGAATGGTTAAAATATGAAAGGCTAACATTTTGATAGTTTTATTAAGTCAGAAGGGAAAAGATTTAGATCTTAGAAAGAGATTTGAAAAAGGAGCATTGTATACTGGGTAAGCATAAGTTAGGTAGATTAATTACTGCTTCAAAATCAACAAATTATGGATAAATAGATTTATGTCAACCTGAATGGTGGTCTCCAATCTTATACCATGGGGCTTTTTACTTGAACTCCTTAAAAATAATTCCTGATAACATTTCCATCCTGAAAGACCATTCAATTCACTCTCCAGCTAGTACACTCATACACTAAAATCCTTACCCCTCCAATTTCTCAATCTTGAACCAACCCCATAATTTATACTCTCCCTTCAAGAGAGGGCTCCAACTCAGCCATGTGCTCCTCTTGATCAGAAAATGATCTCAACATCTCCACCTTCAAATTTACCTCTCCCTGCCCCTCTAATTTTCCTCCCACTTTTAAAAGGATGGATCCTTCCCCCTATTTCAGAGAATTTCTCCATCCATGTTCTGGAACCCATTCTTTCCATTGCTGAAGTCCTAATTCATCAATTACTAACCCCCTCATCTAATTTCAACCTCATGCTCTTTACTACCTCCCTGTCTACTAACTTATAAATATATGCAAGATATTTCTGTCCTAAAAATCTTCCTTCTGCCCTGGTAGTTACTCCAGCTACTATCAAGCTGTTTGGAAGAACAGTCTAGATTCATTGCCTACACAAACCTTCCACTCACCCTTCAGTCTACTACAGTCTAGCCCCTCCTGAAGCTACTAGCTACTCAGTAAAAGGTCATTAACAACTTTCTGATTTCCACATCCAATAGATACTTCCAGGTCCTCAGCTAACTTGATGTCTCAGAGTCATTTAGCATCATCAATCTCTCTTTCCTTCCTGAAATTTCCTCTCCCAATGCATATTTGTCTCTGCCTACCTGCTAGACTCTGGCTTCCCATTAACAAAAACCCTTTACTTTTTACATGGTAAACAAAGCCTCTTCTATATCTCACTATCTATCATCTCCTGCCCCTTGTCCCCAAGCATAATATTCTATTTATAGTTCTTTTAATTCACCATGCTACTTTAAATCTCAGTGACTTTCCTAGGTGGTCCTCCACTTGTAGTGTTTTCTTCACTTTGTGCATCTGATAAATGTATGTTCAATATTTAAAATTCACTATACCATTATTTCTATTGTGGAGTCTTCCTTGTCTTTCTACTTCCCAGGTATCCTCCTTATCTTCCCACTTTGCTGTGTTCCTGCCTATATTACAGCCCTCAGCACAGTGCACTTCATTTTTCTTAAGGGACATTATTTTTTTATTGGCCATGCCACACAGCCCATGGGATCTTAGTACCCTGCAATGGAAGACAGAGTCCTAACCACTTAACTTCCAGGGAATTCCCCACAGTACACTTTACTTGTGTGTTTGGATGCCTATAACCTCCTACTTCACTATCCTGCGAGCATCTCAATGATAGGAGCCATATATTATTTACCTTTGAATCTTCAGTCTCACAAACAATAGGTACTCAGTGCAATTTATTGAATAAATGACAGAATCAGTATTCAAAAACATCTTGAAAAAGTAGTCAGATCTGAAAGTAAGCTGACTATAGATGAAATTCAGTAGGATTAACTACATCTAAGCCCAAAGTTACCTGCACCAATTAATTTGAGGGAATCTGAATATAAATATATGTGGGAAAGACAGGAAATTTAAATATCAAGCTCAATATAAGTCAAAATGAATATTGTCATATGACTGACTAGATAGCATAGTTGTGTCTCTAGCTATTTATCCTTTTATATTAAATCCCATTTATAAAAACCATGTCTGGCATCTTCCTGTAAATCTTTGCAGAGTACACTGTAAATAATTTCACATGATTTTATAATTCAGATTTTATATTTAAAAACAAGCAAAGCCAACCAAGCACAATACAAATCATATTTGAAAGAATAATATATTTAACATTTTAAGAAAGGAAGCTAAATAAATCATGATCCCACTTTTCTTTTCATGAAACTTCTAGGTAGGCTGTCTAACTAGTGGCTATTCCTACTCATGTCTAGTACAAAATAACCTTGATATTTGTAAAGCTAGTCCTATCAGCTTTTAATAATGCCCCAGCCTTTGAAGCAAACTTGTTGAAGAGAGTCATTACTTTCTAAAAATGCTTGCTTAATGAACATATTTCTAAGGTCAGAGAATCAGAAAAACCCCAATGATTTATTAAGCAAGTGTCTTTTACCTGATAAATTTGTGCTCACAATATTTGGCTGTCATATTCAGATAATATCTAATCCTGCCAAACTCCAACATTACAAAAAATTAAAAGCCAACTTTTAATATACAATTCTTGACTTTTATCCACAAATGCTATTAATAATAACTAGTATTTATTGGCTGTTTATGATATTCCAGTCATTGTTCGGAGCATGTAAAAAGAAAAAAAAAATTCTATGAGATAAAAGTAAATTATCATTATCTCTTTCAGAGGAGAAAACTGGACCACAAAGAGGCTAAGCAACTTATCCAAGGGCACATAGCAAACCAGCAGTTGAACTCGGCACAAATCTAGGAAGCCTGGTCCTCAGCCTTTGTTTTTAAACCCTCAGTTTTAGGAGATGGACATCAGAATTAAGGAATAATTTAAGGGGATTTTTAAAATACAAAATTAATGTAGCATTTCAGGCAAAAGTAGTTTTCTAACTCTATATCACGATTCTCAACTTTCTTGTACATGTGTAGATTTTTCCTACACACATAAAAACAAACTTTTGATAGGAAGAAAATTGGTGGCAGTGTCATAGTTTGATAACCACTTGTAGGCACTAGCTGTAGAATCAGGACAAGTATCCAGATCTTCTGGTTTAAAATAAACTCAGATTTTGCTTGAGGGCAAAATGGTTTTATGGCTATGCAAAAAGAATTTCTCTGAAGTAGTTAAGAATACCCGAAACAGCTAGCAAAATGGGCATTTTTCTTATAGAGGATGACTGGTATGCTGCCAAAGCTTGAAGTAAACATTTGCTTTAGTGGATCATTGTGAAGTCATCACTGAATACAGATTAACAAAGCTTTTCTGTCCAATGTACCATTTTCCAGGAGAGATCTCCATACTCCTCTCACCAGAAGGGTGAACTTTAAACAGGCCTTTGATCCAGGAAAGTAAATCGTACTGTATTATGCGTGCTTGAAAATGTTTAAGATCCTGTCTCCCATTTAAATCCTTCAAAGCTATTCTGATTGAATTTCCTGAATCAATAATCCTATTTAGACACACTCTCAGTTACAAACCAATTTCATTAAAGCAAGAAATTATCAATATATCAGGTAGTATGATGTTATTATCAGATCACTGCATGAAGATATAAACAACTTTACAAGACCTAGGTTTAAAAAGAAAATGCAGTACGTATACATATATCCACACAAAGCAAGTCCATACCTTCAACTTGGAAAGACATCTTATTCCATGAGTTTCAATTCTTTCCTCAGTTTCTCCCATGTTGTTCTTCTGAATAGTCCAAGATGTTTATGTTCTAAATCTTGATATTTCTTAATTCTAGTCTTTTAAGAAGACAAAAATCTATTAAATTACTGACGAAGTCATAAAGGGTCATTCTTGTGAAGAAAACACTGCATCTGAATAACAGAATCAAGAATCCATTGTGTAACAAAAATACCTAGGAAGCTTCTGATTCAGATCCAGAAAGTGATGACGTTAGAGAAGGTTTAGTTGTTAGTTTTCCATTGAAAAAGTTACATCAAATCACTTTAGTTACTCTTTAGTGAGATCAAAGATTAAAATAATTTGTTATGGTCTCCTTACAAAATAATAACCACGTTGTTAAAACAAAACTTTTCACTTCCTTAGCCAAAATAAATAAAACCAAAATGAGCTTCCTGGACTTACATGAAAATGCTGCTTTTAGGAACACATGGGCTTTGATTTGTGTTTGTGTTAAGTATCTGGTTTAGCAAGCCTACAAGGGCTCAATCTCATTTGGCCAGGCTCCCTCTTCAAGTTCTTTGGATTCCAAGACTTCCCTGGAGTCTCAAGAAGGGAAACGCTTTCTGGGGCACTGCTGATTCACGGAAACCTGGGGAGACATGGAATTTTAATCATGGAAATAGCCTAAGTAAAAACAACAAATAATTCTTTGATCTGGAAAGGAATCCTACAGCTGCCAGTTAAGAAGTGAGGTCTAGGAGAAGATCAAACAAAGGTGGTGATCTATATGTATACATACATAATAAATAGAGATATATGTGTGTCTAAGTATATATATGTAATATATAGATACACGCTTTTATATGTAAAATAAAAAGATGGCCATGTCTTTTAAATTCTACTAATGTGTTGTCAAAGATTTTGTCTATTTCCTTTCTTGAAACTAGGGCAATATTTTGTACCAAAACCAAACTATATCACTCTGACAATATTTATTCTAGTAAATTTACTTCAAGTTGTCAGATGCTATTACAACAGTATCCCCAGGATTAATTGATTAAAATCCTCTGAAACATATCCATTTAACAATATCCAGACTGGCCCTTATTTTTAAAAACCTGAATCTAATTCCCTACATACATTAAGGCAGTAACCACTGAAAAATAATGTATGAATTTAATTCTCTTTAGTTCTTCTTTTGTGAAAACAACAAATATGTATCAAAAGTCTACACTATGCCAGTCATTATGCTAAGCATAGGATTCCAGCTATGAACAGGACAGATAAGTTGCCCTAAAGACAATAAATATATATCACTAGAGAAGAATAAGGTTCTGTAGAAGGTACTTGAATGCAGATCCCAAGGAACTTATATATTTATTGGGAAAGGTAAACCTCTTCAATAAAACATATTGGAATAGAACTGGACAATGTGTGATCAAATATAAATTGTTTGGTATGTAAGTGGTGAAAAAATTCATAGGTCACGAGTGAAAATTCTTAGAGACCACCCTTAACGATTCTGAATGACAATACAAATGAACTCACACTAAAACCCCTCCCATAAAATTCCAAATCACCTTAAGTACAGTTCAAGTTCATGACACTAATTTTAGATAAACCCATAGACAGGGATGATTTATCAAAAGGCTGGGAACACCTCTTCTTTGGTCTTCATCTATGGGGATGCAATGCAGGAGACGCAAGAGACCCAGGTTTGGGAAGATCCCCTGGAGAAGGAAATGGCAACCCACTCACTCCAGTATTCTTGCCTGGAGAATGCCATGGACGGAGGAGACTGGCAGGCTACAGTCCAAGGGGCCGCAAAGAGTCAGACTGAGCGACTGAACATACAGTCTTTATCTGGTTTTATCATAAATTTCTTACCTCACTTTTTCCTCATTTTTTCCTTCTCATACATTTTAAATCCCTCTCTCCTATGCTTTTTTTCCCCTTTTTTTCCCCATTCTTGCTTGCTTATATTTCAGTGTATGACAGTTCAATATAACCACCCAACCAAACAATAAGAGGGAGAGAACTTATTCCTCTTGGCATCAAAGTTGTACTCATGTATCTTGGTGGCTAAAATCATGACTATTCTAAATGCCCATTTTCCCCATATTGCTACGGAGGCATAGAAGTTGGACTTGGTAAGAGAAAATCACTACCCTGGGAATTCTGTGTTTCCTTACATGCAATGTGATACAGTGCAGGTTTTATCATCATGCCTCAAGGATTTGTTACAAAATGTGTTTCCAGCCTTGAAAGAAGTTTTTAAACAATTGTTTTAACTGGGACAAAATGCAGTGTTTAAAGCTAAGGATTTGAAAAGAATGAAATGTGATTCAATTACCACTAGTGTTAACCCTCAGTCATGTCCGACTCTCTGAGATCTCATGGACTGTAGCCCACCAGGCTCCTCTGTCCATGGAATTCTCCAAGCAAGAATATTGGAGTGGGTAGCCATTCCCTTCTCCAGGGGATCTTCCCAACCCAAGGATCAAACCCACGTCTCCTGCATTGCCAGGCAGATTCTTTACCATCTTAGCCACCAGAGAAATCCTCAATTAGCACTAAACTTTTCCAAATTTGCTAACTTATACACTGAAAACATTTTAGCTTTTCAGGCTTTGGAAAAATTTTAGTGGAAATAAATAAACACATTCTATTCTTCTTACTTAACAAAATTAATTAATGTCACCGTCACTGCTGAGAACTTTGGCCATAAATCAGAGACTACACCTTCTTCCTTCATACCCTCAAGACCAGACTAGTGCCAGCCTAATGAACAGTCCCCTTTTCTCATCACAGCTCTGTTTACATGGTGATTTCTGCTCCTAGGACTGCAGCATCACTGACCCAATCCCCATCAATCATCACTGCTGATGAAAATGCCTTGCTGCAGTTTTATTAAGTAGAGAATCAGTTTATTTCTCTAACTCCTTCTGAGCATTCAGATGGGAGCAGGTAATTCTGCAGCATGCACGTAGTTGAATTTTTTCCATGTCTACTGGTCACAACTCTGCTTTTTGTGTCTTCTTCTTGTTTTCATTCTAATTGTGGTAAAATCACATTACAGAATTGTTCACTCCAGAACAATTAGCACTTTTTTGGTTAGTGGATTTCTAGAAATTTTTCATCTTATGTGATTGAAAGTCTATACCCATGAAACAGCAGCACGCTGGGGTTTTTAACACCCCTTGGTATCCAGCCCATAATGATGCATCTCAACCACAAAAGAATACAATCTTTTATAAAACAAGTAAATGGTCTTATTGTGTTCTTTTCCCAATGATAAATACATAGCTTCTATTCTTACAAACCACCTGGGGAAATGCATAATTTAATTTTATATTATTCTATACTATTGAACTAACATAATAAAGGCTTTACTTTATCATGGCAAAACTAATAGTACATACATGAAGAAGGTTTAGGAGAACATCCTTTCCCTGGGAAAAAAGACAGGGTCACACCAGCAAAAATCTTACAAAACTTGTTTATTTCCAGAATCTTCAAATGGCTCCTTGCTCTGCAAACAGAGAACAGCCTCTTGGTGGTATCCAGCTGAAATCATATCAGCAAATACCAATCCAGGCAAGTACATGCCAAACAAGCACAAGGAGAGTCAACAACAGCCCTTTGTATGATGCCTACCAAATTGTCTTGCTTCTATTAGTTCCTTTTCATCAGAAATCAAAGAATAAGACAATGGATTCTGCAAATCGCCCTTACAAATAGAGGCATTATTTTAAGTGCAAACTCAGAGGAGGTATCAGGAATGCATCACTCTGCTAACACTAAGCGAAAAACTTAATCAGGCCATAGACTTGCACATATGATTTTACTATGCAAAACAAAGAACGGAACACTCAGAAATATAAATAAAAACCATCATCAGTAGTCCAGCAATAGACATACCTACCCCAGTTACTTTGGCTACACAGTTACTTTACTGTCTGGTGTTAGATAATATGGGCTTCCCAGGTGGTGCTGGTGGTAAAGAAACCATGTGCCAAAGCAGGAGACCCCAGAGATGCAGATTAAATCCCTGGGTTGGGAAGATCCCCTGGAGGAGGGCATGGCAACCCACTCCAGTATTCTTGCCTGGAGAATCCCAAGGACAGAAGAGCCTGGCAGGCTACAGTCCATGGGGCTGCAAAGAGTCAGACACAACTGAAGGGACTTAGCAGGCACACACATTGGATAATAAACCAAGACCTGGAAAAGTAAAGCTAAAATCTGTCTTCTAAGTCTTCAGGAGAGCTGGTTGTGAATATCATCAGTGTTATATCTCATGCCAAGTAACTAGAGAATGATTAGATAATTATGGGAGTAGCCAATGTTTTTTCACATCAGCAACTTAAACTGTTTCATTTTTCATATTTTTACCCCAATTTCTCTCTTTTTTTGCCTTCATAGACATAGTTTTAGATACAAAAACTTGTTCTTTTATATAATTATGGCAAGAAAACACCAAAGTCCTCCTTTTTCTCATAGAGATAAGACTTCATCTGTTTATGAAGCTCCTCTAAAAACTGTAAATCCAATATGTTTAGATTTTTTTCCAACCCAATTATTTATACATTTTTTTCTTCACATTAATGGAAGCAGCCAGATATAATCAGACTTTAATTCTAGTTTAGTTGTGAATTGTTTAAACTCTGAGTTTATTTTCCCTTAACTATGATGCTGGAATAGTTATGCCTACCTTGCAAGATTGTTTTGAAGATTGAGTTATAAAATTTATGTAAGACCCTTAACAGACTTACTAGAATGAATAATCACTCTGTAAACAGTAGTGATTATTATTCATTCATTCCACAAATATTTATTAAGGCTCTACTACATTCCAAGCACAGTAGTCGGTGCTAGGAGTACAAAGTTGAATACAATAAGTGCTTACTCCCAAGCAGTATCGCAAGCTAAAGGGAGAGATAGACAGTTAAATGTTAATAATAGTTGCTTAGTGCTATCATGCAGACAATTTGAGCCAAGTAATAAAAATAAGCATTGTATGAAAATTGTTTATTTGAACATTCATTTGGAATATCCTTTGCATACAGCATAGTCATTTTACTTGGGCTTTGAAATGAGGCACAACTGGTTTGAAAGCCTGTTTTGTACAAGTCACTTAATCCACCCATACAATGAAGATAATCTCTATCTTTTTATCATTCAAGATTCAGACAAAAGAATAGAACACATGACAGGTAATTTAATAGAGGATTTAATTATGAGAAATTAGTTATATAAGCATCAGAAGCATTAAAAAGCCAAACTTGGAAGACAGCAGGCAACCCAGAGACTTATGTCAATGGCAAGTGTCTCTCACTCCTGAGACTATATCAGAAAGCGAAAAAGGCCGAGCTACCAGGGACAGACAGACGCTGCCAGAGGCACCACTTAACACAGGGAGCAGGGAGCAGGAGAAGCGTCTTTTCCCCTCTACAACTCCAGTCTCACACCAGTCCCTCCCATCAACAGCCTAATTGGAAATCAGATGCAAGAGAACCTGGAAATTTTATCCAAAAAATTCATGTTCCTTCTTAGTTTATTAATTTAAAGTAAAATTAAGCTTCATAATGTACTTGCAAGGACTTCCCTGGCAATCTAGTGATTGAGAGTCTGCTTGCCAATACAACGGATACGGGTTCAATCCCTGGTTCAGGAAGATTCCACATGCCTCAGAGCAACTGAGCCCATGTGCCACAACTCTGAACCTATGCACCTAGAACCCACGCTCCACAACAAGAGAAGCCGCTGCAATAAGAGGCTCACGCACCACATCTAGAGAGGAGCCCCCGTCTGCTGCAACTAGAGAAAGCTCATGTTTAGCAATGAAGACACAGCACAGCCATAAAATAAGAAATAAAGTTTATTAGAAACTACTTGCCACATTTTTAATTATTATCCATGGATGACAAGTGTCTCTGTTTGCAGTTTCCTTGTGATTTGCTCAAGCCTGAGCACCCTTTGTCCTCTGGCTAATTGCCTCTGTGTTCAAGCAATGGGAAATCTATACTGTACTTGTTTTTGGTTGTTGTTGATTTGCAATGTTGTTTTGTTTTGTTTGTTTTTGTATTTTTTCATTTGTCTTGTAAGTTTTTATATTTTATTATTTGCTTTTTGCTAGAACACTACTTTTAGACTGGATCCAAGACATTCTCTTTCTATTCAGCAGAATCATGGAATCTGTTATTATTTTCCCTCCTGCAATTAAACACTCTGCCCCTAGACAGCAATTACTAGCTGTACTGTTTAACCCTTGCTCACTTACTATTGAGATCAGTACACATTTGTTCAGTTTTTATATGTTCATGTAGATATTCTTGGCATGAGGAAAGATATGTGGGGTGCCTTAGAGAAAGCAAAGTTGTTGAAACCTGAGGAAATTCTGAGGTAAGAGCAAGTTGAAAGAATATGTGTGGAATGACTCCTATATTCTCACCAGAAAGGCAGAGCATCAGGGATGTGGTAGAAGACCTCAATAGAATGAAAAAAGTCAAAATAGTCATCATGGATATCAAAACAAGAAGTCAAGTGGAAGTGATTAAAAAGATTGGTAAATAGCATTGCTTGCTAGACTGAGTCAGATTGGATCATATGAAATATACAGATCATCAACGTCATTGTGATTTTTATGCCAGAAATATTCAATTTGAAATACAAAAAAAAAAGAGGGAGATACATAGATGCATGTGCTCACTCGGAATTTTGAACTGGTTGTTTTGATTCAGCAATGGGTTGAGAGAGTAAACGAATCTAAGAGACAAGTAAGTAAAGAATTGAAATCATGGACCATGAGGTTATTTTGAATATACAGAAGAAAGAAAGAATGAAGGAAGTGACAGATTAAAACCCCAGGGAATGTTGTGTTATGAGTAATATGATACAGGTCAAAAGTTGACTAATTTGAAAGGTTAGAGAGTTAGACAAATAAAACATTACTGGTTAAAGAAAAAGATATTGAAATACATTTTCTAGTGGAAGATACCAGATAAGAAGTAGGTTTTTGAGGGGATTAGGCCACAGAACAGCCAGATATGTGGGTTGTTGATCTAAGGTTGGAAGTGAAAATAACAGTAATGGAAGGCAAGGTCAGGGTTTGAATAATTCAACCAAAGAGTGTGAAATTTTCTCAGACTAAGCAAAAGGCTTTCAAATACATTGTTCCTGAAATTTTTCTGATACATTTATAATCAGCATTTGGCAAGACTATGAGTTCTTTTGCCTTTTTAAAAAAATCCCCATAGCCAACATTTCAAAACAATCTATAACTGTTTTTCTCTTCTTTTTTTTTTAATAATTTTTTTATTTTTTTTATTTTTAAAATTTTAAAATCTTTAATTCTTACATGCGTTCCCAAACATGAACCCCCCTCCCACCTCCCTCCCCACAACATCTCTCTGGGTCATCCCCATGCACCAGCCCCAAGCATGCTGCACCCTACGTCAGACATGGACTGGCGATTCAATTCTTACATGACAGTATACATGTTAGAATTCCCATTCTCCCAAATCATCCCACCCTCTCCCTCTCCCTCTGAGTCCAAAAGTCCATTATACACATCTGTGTCTTTTTTCCTGTCTTGCATACAGGGTCGTCATTGCCATCTTCCTAAATTCCATATATATGTGTTAGTATACTGTATTGGTGTTTTTCTTTCTGGCTTACTTCACTCTGTATAATTGGCTCCAGTTTCATCCATCTCATCAGAACTGATTCAAATGAATTCTTTTCAACGGCTGAGTAATACTCCATTGTGTATATGTACCACAGCTTTCTTATCCATTCATCTGCTGATGGACATCTAGGTTGTTTCCATGTCCTGGCTATTATAAACAGTGCTGCGATGAACGTTGGGGTACATGTGTCTCTTTCAATTCTGGTTTCCTCAGTGTGTATGCCCAGCAGTGGGATTGCTGGGTCATAAGGTAGTTCTATTTGCAATTTTTTAAGGAATCTCCACACTGTTCTCCATAGTGGCTGTACTAGTTTGCATTCCCACCAACAGTGTAGGAGGGTTCTCTTTTCTCCACACCCTCTCCAGCATTTATTGCTTGCAGATTTTTGGATCGCAGCCATTCTGACTGGTGTGAAGTGGTACCTCATTGTGGTTTTGATTTGCATTTCTCTAATGATGAGTGATGTTGAGCATCTTTTCATGTGTTTGTTAGCCATCTGTATGTCTTCTTTGGAGAAATGTCTATTTAGTTCTTTGGCCCATTTTTTGATTGGGTCGTTTATTTTTCTGGAATTGAGCTGCAGGAGTTGCTTGTATATTTTTGAGATTAGTTGTTTGTCAGTTGCTTCATTTGCTATTATTTTCTCCCATTCAGAAGGCTGTCTTTTCACCTTGCTTATATTTTCCTTTGTTGTGCAGAAGCTTTTAATTTTAATTAGATCCCATTTGTTTATTTTTGCTTTTATTTCCAGTATTCTGGGAGGTGGATCATAGAGGATCCTGCTGTGATTTATGTCTGAGAGTGTTTTGCCTATGTTCTCCTCTAGGAGTTTTATAGTTTCTGATCTTACATTTAGATCTTTAATCCATTTTGAGTTTATTTTTGTGTACGGTGTTAGAAAGTGATCTAGTTTCATTCTTTTACAAGTGTTTTTCTCTTCTTTTTATGACACACCCCTTACATATAAAGTTTCTTCAAGGTTTGCTACTGCTAAGTCACTTCAGTCATGTCCGACTCTGTGCGACCCCATAGACAGCAGCCCACCAGGCTCCCCTGTCCCTGGGATTCTCCAGGCAAGAACACTGGAGTGGGTTGCCATTTCCTTCTCCAATACATAAAAGTAAAAAGTGAAAGTGAAGTCGCTCAGTCGTGTCCGACTCCTAGCAACCCCATGGACTGCAGCCCACTAGGCTCCTCCGTCCATGGGATTTGCCAGGCAAGAGTACTACAGTGGGGTGCCATTGCCTTCTCCAATGCATAAAAGTGGAAAGTGAAAGTGAAGTCGCTCAGTTGTGTCCAACTCTTTGCAACCCCAACTCTTTGCAACCCCATGGACTGCGGCCTACCAGGCTCCTCCGCCCATGGGATTTTCCAGGCAAAGGTACTGGAGTGGGTTGCCATTAAGACTAAAATCCTTAATAAAGGCCTTGCTACATTCTGTACATTTAGAACATCTATCCCCGGTATGAATTCGGTGATGATGAGCAAGGGCCAAACTCGAAATAAAGGCTTTGCCACATTCTTTACATTTGTATGGTTTCTCCCCAGTATGGACTTGCTGATGTACAATTAACTTCGAACGACAAATCAAGCTTTGGCCACACTCTGTACAATGATAAGGTCTCTCCCCAGAATGAATTTGCTGATGTTGAATAAGAACTGAGCGATAGATAAAGGCTTCGTTACATTCTTTACATTTATAAGGCTTCTCTCCCTTTGAATTCGCTGATGTTGAGTAAGACGTGAGCGATAGTTAAATGCTTTGCTACACTCTGTACCTTTGAAAGGTTTCCTTCCTGTATGAATTTTCCTATGTCTACTTAAATTGGATGACTTACTAAAGACTTTCCCACATATCTTACACTTGCATTCTTTCTGTGGATTCTGAACAGTCTGCTGTTGAATAAGTTCTGAAGACTGATTAGAAACCTTACCATATTCACTACAAACCCTCTCTCCAGTACAAGTACTCTTATCTAGAGAAAAACCTGACATTTGATAAAAGGTGTTTCTACATTTATTGCTTTTAGAATCCTTGTTTGAAAATTCAGGTCCCTGATGTTTCTTAAGGTTTGAGTCTCCTTCAACCATATACCCAGTTTCATTGCCTGAATACCTTCTCAGTCCACCATAAATACTGTTGTAATTATTAGAGCTGGAGTTCTTACTTAAGGTCTGACTCATCTTATTACACATGGAAAGTTGTTGTGTATTAACCATATCACAATATGTTTTGAACAATGATGGTTGGATTACATCTCTTCCATTGTCATCAACATTACACATCTCAGAACAGACAGAAAATATCTGTTGGGGGAAGAATAATGATCCCCTGCTCATGGATCCCTCAAATTGATTATATTGTGAGTTTTACCCCTCATTGATAAATTTTAGGTGTTCAGACATGCTTGAATATATGGTTAGTTGAAGCCTATGTTCAGTATTTTCTGAATGAGTAGAGATTAGATTACCTTCCAGATTTTTGATGTTTCCTTTCAGAAAACATGTATGTTTCAAAAAAGGATGGAAATCTTTTCTTAAACTCTTACACTTCACGTCAGATGTTGAAGACTGAAATTGGTGTTTTTCCCAATTTGATTCATGTTGCTCATTTCTTTTTGCAGTAATGTTATCATTATGTGTAACTGTCTTCATTTCTTTATGTCCATATAAACATCCTCTCTGTCTTTCATATACTCTCATATATTCCCAGTCTTTCATTAAATTTAAGTTTCTGAGGTGAAATATTTGATAGACTCCTAGGTTTGCTTTTGGGAATACATTAGGGATGTTATTAAAGAATAGGGCTCTCTGAGAATTCCCTGGAGGTCCAGTGGTTAGGACTCGACACTTTCACAGCAGGGGCTCAGGTTTGACCCTTGGTCAGGGATCTAAGATCCCACAAGCTGCAAAGTGCAGCTGAAAAGAAAAAGAAAATGGAGAAAGAACAGAGTTCTCTGAGAGCAGAGAGGAAAAGAGGAAAAAAATCACAAAATAACAGAAGTCAGCTGGTAGCATTTAAAGATCAGAAGCAAAACAGGTACAATTATTGCAATGAGCATCAAGGCTGGGGTGGTAACCAGTGGTATCTGAACTACAGAAAGTTACGGGAATGGTTAATAGAACATGACAACCCTAAGGTGCAAGATAGGTAGATGACCAACAAGGACATAACTCAACCTATACAACCAAAAGAAAACAAGGGTGGATACTCAGGAGGCTGAGAGATGCCATCTCTAATAAAATGTTACAATGCCTTATTTATTTACCCTACTCGAGCTGTTTTTCAAGTTGAAAACCATTGACTAAAGGAGAGGACATGTCTGAGCAACTGAGCACTCATATAGGAAAGAGTAGACATTTACAGAGATAGCTAAAAGGGGGAAAGACAGTGTGAAGAATATGGCAAACTTCAGTATAAGAATCACAAAAGAGACCCCCTGGATTTCTAAATCAAGACTGCAGCTACCAGGTGATGGAAACGATGGAGGTAAACTGAAAACGAATCGCCGCTGAACTAGCGCCCCCTCTGGGGAGCGGTCCGCCCGAAACTCAGAGATGACAGGCAATCCTCCTAGTTAGCAGACCTTCAGGCAGTGCACTTGATCCTCCACTTTGTGTGGTGAGAGAAATGGCCCAATGTGAAAATGTATCCAAACTCAGGGGCAATTTTACTTTGAGAATTCTGCCTAACAAACAACCACAACATCTTAATGGCCTGAAACAACAGATACTTATCTTCATGTTAATGCATCTGCTGACCAGTCATTTTGTCTAAATGAAAGAAGCTAGTAGGCATGGTTTTCACCCTCTCAGAAGTCTTTATATAGACCATACCTTTGCTCTGCAGCTGTACCTAGAGAATAGTTCTGGGATATGATTTTTGTCCTGAGGATATGCCTTAATTGGGTTTCCCAGAAGGCTCAGTGGTAAAGAATCTGCCTGCAGTGCAGGAGACACAGGAGACTTGGGTTTGATCCCTGGGTTGGGAAGATCCCCTAGAGGAGGGTATGGCAACCCACTCCACTATTTTTGCCTGGAGAATTTCATGGACAGAGGAGCTTGGCCGGCTACAGTCCATGGGGTTGCAAAGAGTCAGACACAACTGAAGTGACTTAGCATGCACACACACATATGCATCTTAATCACTAAGATATCATCATTGTGATGAGAAACAATTTTATTTTGCAATCACAAGTTTCTGGGCTCTCCATGAAAGTGAAAGTGTTAGTTGCTCAAGTCATATCCAAATCTATGCGACCCCAAGGACTATAGCCCACCAGTCTCCTCTGTCCATGGAATTCTCCAGGTAAGAATACTGGAGTGGGTTGCCATTGCCTTCTCCAGGGGATCTTCCTGACCCAGGGATCAAACCCAGGTCTCCTGCAATGTAAGTAGAATCTTTACCATCTGAGCCACCAGGGGCTCTCCATAATCTCTTCCAATTCTGCTTGCAAACAACCCACTCTCTGAGTACCCCTTTTTTTTGTAGTACCTTACCTATTGCAATTAGCAACAACCAATTCATGCTATCAACATTTCTGCCTCAAAACTTCCTTGCCAATGCTGCAAGTTCATTGGGTACGTTTTCTCTTTTGTTTTCTCCATTATTGCAGACCAATTCTTTGACCAAATGTTTCACCAGCACATACCATGGGACCTTATTTTTGCAGTTCAGATTTAGTTCATTGCCATCTGATTCTAAAACCAGTGATGTCTGTTTCATGTTTTTGTTACAGAAGAACCCTGTTACCAGTAACAATTTCTACATTTATTGGGTTTGAGTACAACAGCACTGCACAACAATCTCAAAAACTTCAATGGCATTAAAATAAGTGTGTTCACATTCCAGTCTGTTGTTTGGCTCTGAGGCAGATAAAGGCCTTACTTAGTTGAGCTGGGTGGGACTTTAGAGTTCTGTGACGCTTTAGTTCTGTTTCGCTGATTCATTTAGGGACACAGGTTATCTGATACATATTCTTCTCATATCAGTTCACTGGAATGCAGACGAAGCGAGTAGAAACTTGCAGTTGCAATCAGTGCTCCTTCATGCCCATGCTGGAACTTATGAAATATCATTTTGAGTGCATTTCACTGATCAAAACATGCCAAATGGCCATGCCAATATCAGTGTGTAGAGACTGGTGGCTTAGAGGTTAAAGCACCTGCCTCCAACGCGAGAGACCCGGGTTCGATCCCTGGGTCGGGAAGATCCCCTGGAGAAGGAAATGGTAACCCACTCTAGTATTCTTGCCTGGAAAATCCCATGGACACGGAGAAGCCTGGTAGGCTACAGTCCATGGGGTCGCAAAGAGTCGGACACGACTGAGCGACTTCGCTTCACTAGAGACATATATACACCCATAATGTCAGAGGTTCTGAAAAGTTATCACACCCATACTCACTTCTGTATTCATGCTGTGCTCCAACTACACGTACCTGCTAGACATTCTTTCAAACTCATCTACTACTGTATCTTCCTGCATGATGGTCCATCTCACTAGAATATGTTGCTGCTTTCTCTGCTAATTCCGCTTACTCCTCAAGATCACTCTTTGAAGTCTCCCCATCCCATTTTCATCTTCCTTCATATAATTTGTTGCCTTTCATTGTATCACTGCCCTTGCATTATAAATATGTGGATATTTGTAACATTATAGTTTCTTTGAAGAAAGGTAGGATATTTAACTGGTTGGTGTCCTCAACACTGCTGCTGCTGCTAAGTCACTTCAGTCGTGTCCAACTCTGTGCAACCCCATAGACGGCAGTCCACCAGGCTCCCCCGTCCCTGGGATTCCCCAAGCAAGAACACTGGAGTGGGTTACCATTTCCTTCTCCAATGCATGAAAGTAAAAAGTGAAAGTGAAGTCGCTCAGTTGTGTCTGACTCTTCGCAACCCCATGGACTGCAGCCTACCAGGGCCCTCTGTCCATGGGATTTTCCAGGCAAGAGTACTGGAGTGGGGTGCCATTGCTTTCTCCTCCTCAACACCACTGCTGCTGCTGCTAAGTCACTTCAGTCGTGTCTAACTCTGTGCTACCCCATAGACAGCAGCCCACCTGGCTCTCCCGTCCCTTGGATTCTCCAGGCAAGAATACTGGAGTGGGTTGCCATTTCCTTGTCCAATGCATGAAAGTGAAAAGTGAAAGTGAAGTCATGCCCAACTCCTAGCGATTCTGTGGACTGCAGCCTACCAGGCTCCTCCATCCATGGGACCTTCTTGGCAAGAGTACTGGAGTGGGTTGCCATTGCCTCCTCAACACTAGAGCTTCCCAAATTGTGGCCACTTATTTAGTGAATGGATTAAAGGTGTGGTGAGTTATTAACAGCCCACCAGAATTAGTGTTCTAATTTCATTTTTTTACATGCAGCTGTCCAGTTTTCCCAGTACCACTGACTGAAGAGGCTATCTTTTCTCCATTATATAATTTTGCCTCCTTTATCAAAGATAAGGTGCCCATAGGTGTGTGGGTTTATCTTTAAGCTTTCTGTCTTGTTCCATTGACCTATATTTTTGTTTTTGTGCCAATACCATTCTGTCTTAATTACTGTAGCTTTGTAGTATATTTTGAAGTTAGGAAGGTTGATTCCTCCAGCTCCATTTTGCTTTCTCAAATTTTGGATCTTTTTTATTTCCATACAAATTGTACAATTTTTCTTCTAGTTCTGTGAAAAATGCCATTGGTAATTTGATAAGGATTGCACTTAATCTGTAGATTGCTTTGGGTAGTATAGCATGCAGCTCAATATCAGGAAAAAAAAGAAAAATAAACAGTTCAAGAGAGAGAATATGTGTACACTTACGGCTGCTTCACATTGTTGTATGGCAGAACAAACATAATATTATAAAGTGATTGTCATCCAATTAAAAATACATTTTAAAAAATCAAAAACAAAAAACCAAACCCAGACAAATGGTAAAAGCACAATCAGACAAACAGAAAAACAAAAACAAAGGAACATTTGCACCCATATGCAGACAAATGCACCCATACACATACAAAAGAAACCAAAACAAAGCAAAGAAACCACAGTACAAGAAAGTGACCCAGTGAACAAAAGAAGACACAAATGAAATCGACCAGTTGAAACCAAAACTAAAACAGAAAATAAAACCGTAGCAGAGTCTAATGGAGGAATAAAGCAAAGAAGACAAAGCAAGCAGTCCAAAATGGTGAAAAAAATAGAAAAGCAAGGTTAAAATAGAAATAGATTAAAAGGATGTATATATAAGAAAAACAACAACAACCAAAAATAAAGCACAGAACAGCAAAAAAAAAAAAAAAAAAACAAAAGCAGCATAGAAGTAGAAATATATGAAAGAAATAAAAAATATTATTAAAAAAATACCAAAAGCCTATGGGATTTCCCTGGTGGTCCAGAGCCTGAGACTCTCTACTTTCAATGCAGACAGCCAGAATTTGATCCCTGAACAGGGCTTACCTTGGTGGCTCAGATGGTAAAGAATCTGCCTGCAATGCAGGAGACCCAAGTTCAGTCCCTGGGTTGTGAAGATCCCCTGAAGAAGGGACTGGCTACCCACTCCAGTATTCTTGCCTAGAGAATTCCATGGACAGAGGACCCTGATGGGCTATAGTCCATGGAATCGCAAAGAGGCAGATATGATTGAGTGACTAACACACAAACTGAGATACACACATATGAGAAACTAGATCCCACATGCTGCACCTAAGACCTGGTGCAATCCAAAAAAAAAAAAGAAATGGGTTAAGAAGAAATTCCAAAAGCCTAAATAGAAATAATAATAACCACAACTTCAACAACAGAGGAAAAGGAAGAGGAGGGAAAAAAAAAAAAAAAAACAGAACCAACAGCAGAGCAAATCAAAACATAAAAGCAATAATAAATGTTTTCCTAGGATTTCCTTGTCTGTGCTGTGTGTCACAGCCCGTCTCTGTCTTCCTAGTGTTCTGGAGAAGAACCAAGTCTGGCCCCATGTTGGAAACTGTTTCTTTGATGTTCTTTTCAGACTTGTTTTTCATTGCTCTTATTTTTATAATGATACATAATGACCTGCCTCCAAGCACCTTGCCCCTTTGCCTGACTGTTAAACTAAAGTGACTTTGTTCATATCATAAAAAAATAATCTGACCCTGCCTGCCTGTGAATGGCTACAAAAAAGATTAACACACCCCTTCCAAAGGCTGGCCCTTCCCAGAGATGTTTTACAAGACTGAAGACCCTTTTTACTCTACTTCCTCACTGCCTTTTCCTCTCCACTCTGCCCTTTGACTTTAGTTCCTCATTGCTTTTCTCTCTCTCACTCTGTGAAAGAACCTGGCATCCAGATCCCAACAAGATGGTTACTTTGAGACACTAGCCTGCCATCTTTTTGTCAGCCAGCTTTCCAAATAAAGTCGTATTCCTTGACTCAACACCTCGTCTCTCTGATTCATTGGCCTGTCATGTGGCAAGCAGAGCGTGTGGACTTGGTGACCCTAGGAGGTCCTCCAGTACCGTGGAGGGCTGGGCTTTGGACCTGTTTTGTGAGGACAGCTCAGACTCTAATCTGGTCCTACTTCCTTGTATGTTTGCCTCCAATGTCCACAGCTGCCAGAGCTAGAGAATTTTCTTTTATGGAAGCACTCATTGTCTTTTTATATATTCCAGAGGCATAGAGTCTACCTAGTTAAACATGTGGATTTAATCTGCAGCTTGTGCAGCTGCTGGAAAGGTTTTTGATACTCTTCCTTAGTTGTTCTGCCCCTGGAGGTCAGTTGTGGTTTTACCCCCACTTCTGCTTGTGGGTCATCCACAGAAGTCTGCTCCTAAGGCTGCCCTGGAGGACTTGGGTCTTCCTCAGTGAGGAGAGGGCACAGCTGCATGGAGGCAGAGACCCCAGTGACACCACGTGAGCAGGAAAGTCAACAGCCATGGTCACAAGAGATATGGCAGTATTCAGAGTCTTTTGTGGGCTTCCCTGGTGGCTCAGACAGTAAAGACTCCACCTGCAATGCAAGAGATCCAAGTCTGAACCCTGGGTTGGAAAGATCCCCTGGAGAAGCACATGGCAACCCACTCCAGCATTCTTGCTCAGAGAATCCCCATGGAAAGGGGAGCCTGGTGGGCTACCATCCATGGAGTTGCAAAGAGGCAGACACGACTGAGTAATTAAGCACAGGACAGCACAGCATAGGAGTCTTTTCTAGCCTCTGACAAAAGACATTTCAAGGGCAGCTCTGCCCAGCTGTTGGTACTGGCATGCGGGGAAAGAGAAGTTACAGTGGTGACTCGCCCCTATATGTGACTCAGCAGTAGCACCCTGCTTCCATGACCACCTGGTTTTCCCCTCAAGGCATCCCTATTATGGATTTATGGCTCTCCTCCCTTCCATTTCCTCACACCATCTCCCTGCAATCAACAGTAGTCCTCACCTTGGGAAAACTCTCCTAATATTTTTTTAATGTTGAGCCGCCTAAAAGTCATGGTTTATTATATCTGAAGAAAGTTCATAATTCAAAGACAACCAAACTGTACATTTTACAATCACATTCTACTTGTAAACTGTTAAAAACCACTGACTTCTTTTGTATCTTAGGACACAAGCAGAATTAAGACAAGGAAATGATACCAAATACTGTACCGTTAAAATTTTTACCCTTGTTTAGTCTCTCTTCTTTGACTAAGCAAGCATTATAATGTCACCTGTATTATACATTTTTTGTATTCCCCCAAGAAAGAGATGGAGGAAAGAAAGAAATTTTTTAAAATGGTGTAACTCATTAGTTTGCAACATTTAAAATTGTTCTTTATACAATGAACAATTCCATAAGAACAATACCTTGGTTATAGTATTCACAGTTAATGATTTGGGCTTTACGGCACAACAGCCCCAGCTCCCATCACCCATGTGCACTGGTGGACAAACTTGCTTGTCCAGGTTACATAGAGCCACAGCACAGATTGTCCATGTGGTTCTCACTCTATTCAGACCGTCACAGATCAGCTGTTTCACCCTTCTCCGACAGTCTCAAACACTTCCCTTCTGTCCCAACCGCTTTCCCCAGATGTGGAGTCTCTCCCCTGCTTCAGCTCCCCAACCCCTGGGTGGAGGTCCATTCCTGCTCGCTTTCCTCCTCCTTCTCCCTTCTTTCTTTCATCCTACCCAGTTATTCGTGGATACGTGGATCCGTATAATCCTTTCCGGTGGTCAAGGACTCCTGCTAGTACTCAGCTGGCATTCTTTTGCATCTGTAGACGTATTCTTGACGCATTTGTGGAGCAAGAGGCACTCCACATCCACCTACTCACCATCTTGGCTCCTCCTCCCAAGCTAATTTCTACCTGTCTCCATTTTCTACATACATCTGAATCTTGGGGCCATCTGCTTCTCCCTTTGACAAAGCTAAAAATAGAAAACATAATAAAGGTTAAGAAATGGGCTATGCCTTATCTTTTCAGTTTAGACAGCTGTCTCTGCCTATTATTTCACCATCACGAAACTCATACCAGGACAAATGAGGTAGATAAAAATATCAGTTGTCATTTTTGTTGTTCAGTGGCTAAGTCCTGTCGACTGTTTTACCAGGCACATACCTTAATTTAGAGATCTGCCACCCAGGAGGGGAGGAAATCATTAAGTATTTGGAGCCATATTGTTTAGTTAACGTTTTTATTCTCCCTCGTAAGTAACCTTTGATTCAATTATTTTTTCCTCTCTTTGCCACCATCCTAGTCCAATTCACCATCTTGTCTCGTGTGGTTTCAATGGTACACTATTATTTTATTTAATAAGGGAAAAATAATTCTTCTTTTATTTGATCACGTTTCTCTCCCCATTCTTCCTGTATGTAACAGATTTGTTCAATAAGTACATTTGTTGTTGTCTAATTGTTGTCATATCTGACCCTTTGTAATCTCATGGACTGTAGCCCTCCAGGCTCCTCTGTCCATGGAATTTCCTAGGCATGTAACTGGAGTGGGTTGCCATTTCCTTCCCCAGGGGATCTTCCTGACCCAAGGATTAACCCCACATTTCTTGCATTGGCAGGTGGATTCTTTATCACGGAGAGACCAGGAAGCCCTCAATGAACATATATTATATATACTTAATACATACAGAATAGTCTCACAGGTGCTTGTAGGACAGATAGCTTTAGAAGGTGTGATTTCTGTTTATATGAAGCCTATCATCTGATAAAATATCTACAGCAGAAACTATCATTCAAAGCCATGTAATGCCAATGCCGAGGCTAAGGAGTAAGGGGTCATGGAGCCAGATCATCTTGATTTTGATCCCGATACATAACTTTCTCCCTAAGTTTCCTTGGAAAAATTACCTAACCTCAGTTTCCTCTTCAGTAAAATCCACTCAATAGGAGAACTTGCCTCCTGGGTTTCTTGTGAGAATCAAATGAATTAACATATGTGGAGATCTTAACATCATGCCTGGAACATAGAAAGTACTCAAAAATGTTAGTTACTATTATTAAGGAAGAAAAGGTTCATGAATTAGGTGATTCTTAAGTTGAACTTAAAAGGCAGAGTTTAGACGAAGTGAGGGGTGAAGGCATTCTAGATAGGAGATTAAAAGAACAAGGTCAGCACAAAAGTAGCAGGGCTCTTTCAAGAACCTCTGCATTTTCATCACAGGCACGCAGGCAAAAATAGAAGGTGGGCAATTGCTAAGGAGTAGGACTAAATGTCTGATGATTGTTTCTCTTCCGGTCCTTGTCTACCATTCTTCTCTGCTATTTCCTTGCTGTTTCTGATGTTTTCTTTGTATAGAAAGACAGGGATGAATTAAATAATTATATCCTTTTTCAGATGAGGAAATTGAAACCAAAAACACTGAGATTAGCTCAAGGTAACATCTTAGGTAGCTGCAGGAGTGAGCCATCATCATCTGATTCCCAAAGCAGTTCTCTCACCTGTGCTTTTATCTCCCTGACTCTGTCCTTTTAAATCCCAACACACACACACACACACACACACACACACACACACACACCCCTTATTTTCTACCTAGTTGCAGGCAGTTGTATCCTAAAGTGAACACCTAGAGGAAACGACACCCATTTTCTCTATATTAACCCAAAGGAGTGACTGGTTTCAAACCAAACAGAAGAAATAAGTGGCCCTGTAGCCTGCGGCTATCTGCACTTTATTTATCTATTTAGTTTTCAGTAACAGAACCACAAAGAATTCCTTCTTGTAACCTAGTTGTAGCTAATGCTATTGTGTATAAAGGAGAAAGCGGAGCTGATAAAAATCTAGTCTGCACCCCAAATGATGTAACTGTGTCAGGCACAAAAACCATTGTTTAATGCTAGAGACAGCAGAGTAAAAAATATATTTTAATTACTTCTGAAATATCAGATTAGCTCCCTGCATCTTAAATTAGTGGATACTTGCCAATTTGATCCTTACTTGGGACTGCATAGAATGGACATCAGTATCTCCAGTGATCAAAGTATTATTTAAAGTTAGCCAAGCAACTTTCTAAGCAACTCCCTTAGTGATATTATTATTTAAGGTAGATGAAATCCTTTTGAGTTTATCTAATCATCTGAGTTGCTTGCAAATTAGCTTTGTTACACCAAGGGCTTTGATTAATACAGTTTACAGAAAGAAATGCAATGTAGGCTGTAGCACAAAGACTTCATTTTCTCAAGTTTTCATAAAAGTTCACTAATTATGATTCATCAATCACTGGCTTTTGTAACTAGATAACATTTTACTTTCATTACTCACCAAGCCATAATTCTGAGTTTGTGGAAATGTGACTGTCTTCCAATTCATCATACAAGGGTAATAGGTTCTTGGTTAGCAGAACAGCTAATAGGTATAATTTACTAACATGCTTTTTGTTTAAAATATCATTGGCCCTACCAATATGGGGAGAGTTAATTAAACATCTGTTGGTGGCTTGTTAACTCTTTCATTTCAACTGACCCAAAATAAATGGTTGCCTACACAGTGGCATTAAAAAAAAAAAAAAAAAACTTTTTAATGTGAGATCTTAGCTCCCTGACCATGGATCAAATGTGCACCCCCTGCATTGGAAGTGGGGAGTCTTGGCCACTGGACTGCCAGGGAAGTCCCCTGATGGGATTTTAAGAAAACTAATTCCAAAATATCATTCTCAAGAGGGTACAATTTCCTTCACTCCTTCATAATAAAGTCTTGAAAAATCTCTGTTAAAAATGTATTTTTGTGTGTAAAAGAGGCTCAATAAATATGTGTAGATTGGCTAATTTTATATCAGCCACTATCAGATTGCCTTATGCATAGTGAACGATTTGGTCAATAGATACAGCTGATAAAGCTTGTAGTTGCACCACATACCTCCAATAAGCTAAAGCACCTATGAAAAACCCGCACGCACACATGCACCCACATGACCCACACCTGTCATCTCCAGAGAGCAAACTGCCCTTTTCATTTTTTTTTTCTCTTTAATCAATCAAAGTCAGGCTAAACTTCATAACATATGAAAACATATTTTTCAGGCCTTTCCCCTAGACTCCCTTTCCCTAACTCTTTAGATATGATACTTGACTGCTTCATTTTACTGCTGCTGCTGCTGCTAAGTCGCTTCAGTCGTGTCCGACTCTGTGCGACCCCATAGACGGCAGCCCACCAGGCTCCCCCATCCCAGGGATTCTCCAGGCAAGAACACTGGAGTGGGTTGCCATTTCCTTCTCCAATGCATGAAAGTGAAACGTGAAAGTGAAGTCACTCAGTCGTGTCCGACTCCTAGCGACCCCATGGGCTGCAGCCTACCAGGCTCCTCCGTCCATGGGATTTTCCAGGCAAGAGTACTGGAGCGGGGTGCCATTGCCTTCTCCCTTCACTTTACTACTTTCCAATATAACACCTACTCACCCAAGACACCATTCTGATTAGGAAGTTGCTTATCCTTTTCCCTTTTCGCAGATAAAAAGAAATGCATGTTTGTAAAACACAGGAAAAAATTTTCACTTCAGTTATCTCATGCAAAGAATAAGTTTCCATTTGCAGGGACGTGGGATAGAATAGCACAAAACATTGCACTACCTTTTAAATCACATCCACTACAAGGCCACTAATTCTGTCTACACAAAGTCAAGATACAGATATATGTATACGCTGATACATGTTGATGTTGGACATAAAACAACAAAATTCTGTAAAGCAATTATCCTTCAATTAAAAAATAAGTAAAATTTTTAAAAAGATACAGATAAGGTGTGAGAATTGACTGAAAAACCAAAAGGATGATATGGGCCAGACTTTTTCTTTTGATGATGGCAAGTTTGATAAAAGTACTGCTAAGCAATGAAAACTGGCACTTCCATAACTGAATTTATATATCTTCAACAAAAAAGAGATAAATCTAATTTATTGAGTGACTGTTTGCAAGCAGCATTACTGTTAGGGGTTAAACAATTCTATGTGCTGTCTTTCAGAACATCTAGCATGAGAGAGCCATTTAGGATTATAGAAAGCCTGACAGAAGACGCAATCCAAGGAGTACCTCTTCCCCTTAACCACAAGCCCACAGTGTACCCTACACTTGGCCTCACAGAGGTATAAATTATAGTGCTTCACCTGACTCATTGCCCACAGTGTTTTATGCCCTGGTTCTTCTCTTTTCCAATTGCTATGAAACTAACTGAGTTAATAAATTCATACTGATATATTACCACCTTTTAATTTTGAATTTAATATGCTCCTCCCAGGCAGATACGTATTTTAATAGAGGTGGCTCAGACTGTAAAGAATCTGCCTTCAATGCAGGAAACCCAGGTTTGATTCCTGAGTCAGGAAGAAAGATCCCCAGAGGAAGGCATGGCAACCCATTCCAGTATTCTTGATGGGAAATCCCATGGACAGAGAAGCTTGGCAAGCTAAAGTCCGTGGGGTTGCAAAGAGTAGAACATGACTGAGTATACACGCAAGAAAAAAAAGCCTCAAAGGAACCATGGATCAAGGGAGTATATGAAATCTACCAACACCAGGCTATTATGTCCCCAAACAACTAAAATCAGACAAACAGCATGGAAGCCCCTGGGTCTTTGGAGCTTAGTTTATACTGATTTGAGATTGGCCTTAGGCCATTTCCTCCTGGATTTCAAAGAAAGTTTATGACCTCAACAAAATCTTGGGACAAATCTGTAGAATAGATTGAGAAGGATTCAAGATGCCTTCAGATCCCCATATTGTTATGGAAAATGTCAGCCCTCCAAATTGCCACCAGCCTCTTAAACTCTTGCTGGGGTTTTTTGTTTGGTTTGGTTTTGTCTTGGTTTCAGCTGTCCACATTTTAGTTTTATTTTATGTCCATATTGGTTTTTTGTTGTTGTTTTTATTGTTGCAAGAACACTTAACATGAGATTTACTGTCTTAAATGTCTATGGATGCAATACAATATTGTTAACATAAGTGCACTGTTATACAGCAGATCTTTAGAACTTATTCATCTTGTGTAACTGGAACTTTATACCTGTTGAACAGTGGTTCTCCATTCCCCCCTGCTCCCAGCCCCAGAAAACTACCATTTGGCTCTGTTTCCAGAAGTTCAATTATTTCAAGTACTTCATATAAGTGGACTCACTCAGTATTTGTCCTTCTGTGACTGGCTGATTATTTCCTATAGCATAACCTCCTCCTTGGGCTTCCCAGGGGCTCAGTGGTAAAGAATCCACCTGCCAATGCAGGAGATAAGGATTCAGTCTCTGGGTTGGGAAGATACCCTGGAGAAGGAAATGGCAACCCACTCCAGTATTCTTGCCTGGGAAATCCCATGGACAGAGCAACCTGGGTCCATGGGGTCAATAAGGGTTCGAGATGACTTAGCGACTAAACAACAAACCTCCTCCATTGCATGTGGAGCTAAAACTCTTCAGGGCTTCAGTGACTCAAACCCTGAGTTAGTACCAGCCATCCCTCCTGGTCTTTCCTTCCTTTGTATTTCAGGACAGTCTTTAAGAGGAAGGTTTGCTGTTTTATTACAAAGATTGAATTGTACTTCACCAAGCAATTGAGTTCAGACTTACATCCCCAAAAGTTAATTTATCTCTGGAAATGCAGAGAAAGGAAAAATTAAGAGGGGGTGTATGGCAGCAATTAGATAAATTTCTAAGTCCTGAAGGGCTTTAGTCTGGTGACTCCATTGCAATTATGTCAGTAGAACTCCAGCTAAGCCTATTCTATTTCCCCAGTTACTGGATCATTATGCTTTTTCTCTCCCTTCATCTGATTGCAATTATGTCATCTGATCAAGTGAATCTCTAAATTGAACATTTTGAGTCTTCCTCTTAAGGATGTTATGTGTATGTGTCCAAAACCATCACCGTGTATGTGTCCAAAACCATCACTCACTGTCAAGGAGTCCTTCATGGCTGCCCACAGGTAAACACTCCTTTTTGTCTCCTCATCTGTTGTTTACACGTTAACACTCTGTTGTGGTGGGTCTCTGAGTCTGAACATATACTTTCAGAATACATAGATGTTGGCTGTTCTATCCAAAGCCAAAAGCATTGTGCAACAAATATCTTCAGTCCATTTATGCTGAAACACATTAAAATAGAAATGCTCTTTCTCTGTTTCTCTACATGCTTGGTTGGTTCATTGGTTGTTTCCATGGGAGTGGAGATGAGAGGAGTATGGGTAGATGTGGGCAAAACTATCTCAGTGAGCTTGGCAATTTTGTCAACCAATTAATTTACACTTAAAGGGAAACAGCTAATCTTTAAAGGAATTTTTGGCATACAGTATTAAACTTTTTAAGAGTGAATATAAAATAGCTAGATTTCAACTTTAATCACATGCTATTTCTCTGAGCAGTGCTACAACTTAATCACAGGGTGTTCCTGTTAGATTATTATAAGATCTGCTTAAAGAATCATAGCCAAATCAGAGTTCTTTTGATTACGCACATTATCACTTAAAACTCATCTCTATAATTATGGTTAGATAGCATCACTAGCTCAATGGACATGAATTTAAGCAAACTCCGGGAGATTAGTGAAGGTCAGAGGAGCCTGGCATACAGTCCATGATGTAGGAAAGAGTGGGCCACAACTTAGTGACTAGACACCAACCGTAAATATATCCAGCTGCAGCATTCACTACCACAACAACAACAAAAAAATGACTATTTAAAACCAGTTAATTTTTATCACATATCTACTTAGTTTGGAAGTTACTTAGCATGAGATTGAATTGTAATAAAACTCAAATACAAACAACATAAAGTAATATTATTTGTAAAGTGTTCCTAAATATAAAACAAAAAATGTAAATAAGGCTCCAAAGAGCTAATAATCTCTTGAACCAAAATGAACAGTAATATTGTACAGAGGGAAACAAGGTTGGTCTTAAAGCTTCTACAATGTGGCTGGCTCCACAGCCTCTTTCTGTACTTGCCGGCTGTATCTCAGGAAAGAATAAAGTAACAACAAAAACAAAATCAAACCTGGGTGGCTTTAGTAGGAAATAACGCATGATTGCTCTGATGAATCTATAATGTTCTCTTTGTTCTCCCTTTCCATTTAGCTCATACTTGAAAATCTCTAAACAACTTGGCTCCTTCCCAGAGGTTTGCATCAGTCCCAGCTTCCATGCTGTCAGACCTGAAGGAGGGCAGGGTGCAGGACCCAGGGGCTGCAGGACTATGTGACTTCTCTTTAGGAATCAAAGGGACAGTGCTGAAAAGTCAGTAGAGAGGAGTAAGCTAGGCTAATGGTCATTCCCACTGGATCATTCTGTCATTTGTAAGCAGCTCCTCTCAGAAGGCCCATTGTCTTGTGGCTTTAGTAAAGTTATATTTTAACTTAACCTTTACATTGGGTGCCTCCATGCTTCACCAAACTCCCACCCAAGCACTCCTCTCAAGTCTTTTGATCACACAATGTCTTGTCTAACCTGCTGAATTTTTTCTTAGATTGAAGAAGTAGGAATGAAGAATAAATCACGAATGATTAAAACTTTTCGCCAGCTTCCCCTTAGTAACCCTGCGAGCTGACTGCATGAACAAGACAGCATCTGAAGAAAGATTCCAAGTCAACAAACCTGCACACAGTGGGAGATAGTGAAGAATCTGACCTTTTACCTCAATGATTAACTAAGATTATCTCCTCTTTTTTCCCTTTAAAAAGTTTCATGGCCAAGCAGAATCTTTGAAGTTGGTTCTGGGCTCAGCAGTAAAGAGTCACTGCATCTGCCTGCAATGCAGGAGACACAGGTTATCTCCCTGGGTCAAGAATATTCCCTGGAGAAGGAAATGGTAACTCACTCCAGTATTCTTGCCTAGAGAATCCCATGGCCAGAGGAGCCTGGCAGGCTACAGTCCACGGGTCACAAAGAGTCAGACACACTGAGCATGAGCACTGGGACTCAAGTTTGCCTTCTCCCCAGGTTGCCAGCCTCCTGAATCAAATAACCTTTCCTTTTCATGACAAATAGATGGGGAAACAGTGGAAACAGTAACAGACTTTATTTTGGGCGGCTCCAAAATCACTGCAGATGGGGACTGCAGCCATGAAATTAAAGACACTTGCTCCTTGGAAGAAAAGCTATGACAAACCTAGAAGACATATTAAAAAGCAGAGACATTACCGACGAAAGTCCATATAGTCAAAGTTATGGTTTTTCCAGTAGTCATGTATGGATATGAGAGTTGAACCATAAAGAATGGTGAGCACTGAAGAATTCATGCTTTTGAGCTGTGGTGTTGGAGAATACTCTTGAGAGTCCCTTGGATGGCAAGGAGATCCAACCAGTCTATCCTAAAGGAAATCAGTCCTGGATATTCATTGGAAGGACTGCTGATGAAGCTGAAGCTCCAATACTTTGGCCACCTGATGTGAAGAACTGACTCATTGAAAAAGACCCTGAATCTGGGAAAGATTAGAGGCAGGAGGAGATGGGGATGACAGAGGACAAAATGGCTGGATGGCATCACTGACTCAATGGACATGAGTTTGAGCAAGCTCCAGGAGATAGTGAAGGACAGGGAAGGCTGGCGTGCTGTAGTCCAAGGGGTCACAAAGAGTCAGATACGACTGAACTTTCTTTTTCAACCAACACTCATCTCTTGAATATTGTCTTTCTAGCTGAAAACAGCCGAACCTCCATTTTTGGTAACAATGTGACAGTGAAAATAGAAACTCAAATTTCCCTCCTCTCAAATTCCAGCCTTAACTATACAAATTAACTCCTTTACCTCTGTATAACTGTCCCAGGTGTGGCAGCTTTGCTGTGTGATGAGTAGAGGTTAGACTCTTCCCCTTGCCACTTTTAAGGTGAACCTGAAAAAGCTGTTCAACAAGACTGGTTCCAAATAGGAAAAGGAGTACATCAAGGCTGTATATTGTCACCCTGCTTATTTAACTTCTATGCAGAGTACATCATGAGAAACGCTGGACTGGAAGAAGCACAAGCTGGAATCAAGATTGCCAGGAGTAATATCAATAACCTCAGATATGCAGATGACACCACCCTTATGGCAGAAAGTGAAGAGAAGCTAAAAAGCCTCTTGATGAAAGTGAAAGAGGAGAGTGAAAACGTTGGCTTAAAGCTCAACATTCAGAAAACGAAGATCATGGCATCCGGTACCATCACTTCATGGGAAACAGATGGGGAAACAGTAGAAACAGTGTCAGACTTTATTTTTCTGGGCTCCAAAATCACTGCAGATGGTGACTGCAGCCATGAAATTAAAAGACACTTACTCTTTGGAAGGAAAGGTATGACCAACCTAGATAGCATATTGAAAAGCAGAGACATTACTTTGCCAACAAAGGTCCGTCTAGTCAAGGCTATGGTTTTTCCAGTAGTCATGTATGGATGTGAGAGTTGGACTGTGAAGAAAGTTGAATGCCAAAGAATTGATGCTTTTGAACTGTGGTGTTGGAGAAGACTCTTGAGAGTCCCTTGGACTGCAAGGAGATCCAACCAGTCCATTCTGAAGGAGATCAGCCCTGGGATCTCTTTGGAAGGAATGATGCTAAAGCTGAAATTCCAGTACTTTGGCCACCTCATGCGAAGAGTTGACTCATTGGAAAAGACTCTGATGCTGGGAGGGATTGGGGGCGGGAGGAGAAGGGGACGAGCAAGGATGAGATGGCTGGATGGCATCACGGACTCGATGGACGTGAGTCTGAGTGAACTCCGGGAGTTGGTGATGGACAGGGAGGCCTGGCGTGCTGCGATTCATGGGTCGCAAAGAGTCAGAAACGACTGAGCAACTGAACTGAACTGAACTGAAAGATTCAAATGCTCATCTGTGAAAGCTAATGTTCTCTACTTCACAGGGTTCTCTGAAGATGAAGTTACGTATTGGACAAACGTATTGGAACACAATGCCTGACTCGAAACAGTTTCTGAAAGACACACACTTCTAGTGACTACTTCCCTCTTCCCCATGGACTCACCTCTCCATTATGTTCATGACCTCATGGCCTCCCAGTTCTTCGCGGACATGATACCAACATATCTTATCTTTTCTCTCTCCTGTCTCACCAAACTCTCCTTTCCTGATGGAAAGTCGATAAACATTCATTGATTATATAGTTAGTAAGTGCCAGGCATTTTTTTACATGTTATCTTAACCTAACCCTAACCTCTCCTGGAGCTATCAGTCTGTCTCTCTTCCCTTTATGATGAATCCTCTACCATGAGACTACAATAAGGGAATCCATATAAAGGACTATAACTGGGGGGTGCTCAGTGCTTGGTTTGGACAGGCATAGTGTAATGGGATAGCATGACAGTCCTGAAATGTTACTGACATAGATCAATGGATCTTAACATATTGAGAATCAAGTGTTTTTTAAGACTCTGATAGAGGAAAATGGCCTCTATTTTCTCAAAAATGTGAATTTGAACATGCCATCTAAATTTCAAGCACAGTGTCTAGACAACTTCCTTTATACAAGACAAGATTCAGGAGCTAGACTAAATCTGAATCCCAGTTCTATCACTAAATCCCTCTCTAGTCTAAAAGAGGCCGGGGGGGAAGGGGGGGTGCACGGCGGGTGTGCGTGCAAGGATTAAACAAGATAATATACATAAAATGCTTGGATCAATGTCTGATAAAATTAAGCACTGAAAAATATATTTCATTATTAATATGACAGAACCAAGCCCAAACATATCTATTACATCAAGAAATACATGGGCTTAACTTGCTTATTAAAGCAAAGATATTTTTCCATATAATTCATGAAACAAATCTCAATATAGGCTGTGTATAAAAGACACACTAAATACAAAGAGTAAAAATAAAGAATGAGCAATGATACTCCTAACATATGCAAAAAAAAGAAAAGAGGAAAAAGAAAGCAAAAGTCATGATCACAGTATTTGACAAGGTAAAATTCAGAGTTAAATGCAGTATACAAGACATTGAAAGGTACTTTAAAGGTACTAAAGAAAACAATTTAAAGAGAAAACACAAGTGTTACACATTTTTGTGCACCCAGTGGAAGTAAGGAAATTTCATAAAACAGAAAATGCAGGAGGTGCAAAGATAAACAGGTAGAGGGGATTCAAGTAATAGGAATTCATTTTTTTCCCCAGTTCAAGGTAGAGAAAGATGAAAAGCATAAGAAAGGATTTAGATTTAAATAATGTTTTCAATAAGGGAGATGGTATGGATATGTATTGAATTTTATACCTGAATTGAAGGTATGACTCTTTCTAAGTGCTTATGGAAGTTCTACTAAAACTAATTATGTATTACATCACAAAAATATTAATAAAGTCTAAAATATAAGTAGCACAGAAAACATTGCTTGACCACAAAATAATAAAAGAAATTCCTTTACTGAGAAAATGTTTTAAAAAACAGAATTAAAGGAGAGAATATAAGACATATTCTTGCTGAGAACTACCTGCAGAACCATGCTTCTACAGCCAAGACTGTAAAGAATAAACCATGTGGAATTTGGTAGGAGGGAAAGAGAAGAGAGTTGATCCAGGCCTGTACCCTTAGTGGAGGACCCAGGAGAGGGGAGGGACATTACAGGGAGCAGGGGCCTTAAGCTACATGTTAGGAACCCCAGTCCTTGGGACTGACAGTGGGAAGAAGAGCACTTTTGATGGTGTGAAAACCAATGGGGTGTTGTTGTTGTTGTTCAGTCACCAAGTCGTGTCCAACTCTTTGCAACCCCATGGACTGCAACATGCAGTACACGGAGGGCTATAGGAGACCAAAACTCCATTCTTGACCAAAACTCCATTCAAGCAAACATACTTGCTCTGAGTCCCAGCACAGAGGCAGCAGACTGAAAGCTGCCAGGGGTTTTGGCCAGCCTGCCAGAATTACCCCAGTGTGCATTTCAGCCTGCACTGAACTCCAGCACCAGCCCCTTCTGCTCCAACCCTTCTCCCCACAAGGCAAGGATCACCATTGCAGATGCATCTGCACACCCCAGGGAGGAAGCAGAGCCAGCTCAGGACCAGCCCTGCCTACAGCCAGGACAGAAGTGTGGCTCAAATTCCTTGGGCCCTGATTCTGCCTCTGACCAAGGCAGAGACCCAGAGCCAGCTAAAAAAAGCAGCGTCAGTCCCTCAGGGAACCAGCCCCTCCCGCAATGGGACGGTGCCTGCCATTGAACCTAGGACATATCCTGGCTGGTACCTGCCTCCAGCTCTAGCCTGTCTGATGCAAGTCCTGGTAGGAAATAAGAAGAGAATGTTGGAAAAGTCATTTTTCACTTAGGGACTTCAAAAAGGATGTCAAGAAAAAATGACTACTATGTATAGCAATTCTAGATTCCTCTGCAGCAAAATGATTCTGTAGTACAAAGCAGTAAAAGTGTTTGTGTGTCAGAAAATCACCCAATTTGCTAATTTGTACCTTTTTGCCTAGAGAATAACTCACTTATGTCTTCGTGGTTGAGTGTGTCAACTACAAACAGCCACTTGCCAAGAGCATTTGCCATCTGCCTCTGCAGAGATTCAATCTGTGCTACTGTCACTGTTGACCTTTGACATGCCCTGAAGAGAGTCCAGGGTGAAGAATGAGGCACTCTGTGCTCCAGGGAAACAGGTGAAACAGGTGTTTAGATAGTGAGATATTGGCAGGAACTGATTTCATAATCCCAATCCTTTGTTGGAGAAGGGAATGATAAACCACGTCAGTATTCTTGCCTTGAGAAACCCACGAACATATGAAAAGGCAAAAAGATAGGACACTGAAAGATGAACTCCCCAGGTAGGTAGGTGCCCAATATGCTACTGGAGATCAGTGGACAAATAACTCCAGAAAGAATGAAGAGACAGAGCCAAAGAAAAACAACACCCAGTTTTGGATGTGACTGATGACCGAAGCAAAGTCTGATGTTGTAAAGTGCAATATTGCATAGGAACCTGGAATGTTAGGTCCATGAATCAAGGCAAGTTGGCAATGGTCAAACAGGAGACAGCAAGAGTGAGCATCGACATTTTAGGAATCAGTAAACTAAAATGGACTGGAATGGGTGAATTTAACTCAGAGGACCATTATATATACTACTGCGGGCAAGAATTCCTTAGAAGAAATAGAGTAGCCATACTAGTCAACAAAAGAGTGTGAAATGCAGTACTTGGATGCAATCTCAAAAATGATACAATGATCTCTGTTCGTTTCCAAGGAAAACCATTCAATATCACAGTAGTGCAAGTCTATGCCCCGACCAGTAATGCTGAAGAAGCTGAAGTTGAATGGTTCTATGAAGATCTTACAAGAATTTCTAGAACTAACACCCAAAAAAAAAAAAAAGATGTCCTTTTCATTATAGGGGACTGGAATACAAAAGTAGGAAGTTAAGAAACACCTGGAGTAACAGGCAAATTTGGCCTTGGAGTATAGAATGAAGCAGGGCAAAGGCTAATAGAGCTTTGCCAAGAGAATGCACTGGTCATACCAAACACCTTCTTCCAACAGCACAAGAGAAGACTCTATACATGGACATCACCAGATGGTCAATACTGAAATCGGATTGATTATATTCTTTGCAGCCAAAGATGGAGAAGCACTATAGAGTCAGCAAAAACAAGACTGGGAGCTGACTGTGTATCAGATCATGAACTCCTTATTGCCAAATTCAGACTTAAATTGAAGAAAGTAGGGAAAACCACTAGACCATTCAGGTATGACCTAAATCAAAGCCTTACAATTATAGAGTGGAAGTGACAAATAGATTAAAGGAATTAGATCTGATAGAGTGCCTGAAGAACTATGGACAGGGGTTCATGACATCATACAGGAGGCAGGGATCAAGACCATCCCCAAGAAAAGAAATGCAAAAAAGCAAAATGGTTGTCTGAGGATGACTTACAAATAGCTGTGAAAAGAAGAGAAGCAAAAGGCTAAGTATAAAAGAAAAGATATACCCACTTGAATAGCAAGGAGATATACCCAAAGAATAGCAACAAGAGATAAGAAATCCTTCCTAGGTGATCATTGCAAAGAAATAGAGGAAAACAATAGAATGGGAAAGACTAGAGATCTCTTCAAGAAAATTAGAGATACCAAGGGAGATAAAATTAGAGATACCAAGGGAAAATTAGAGATACCAACATTTCATGCAAAGAAGAGCACAATAAAGGACAGAAATGGTATGGACTTAACAGAAGCAGAAGATATTAAGAAGAGGTGGCAAGAATACACAGAAACTCTATACAAAAAAGATCTTCATGACCCAGATAACCGTGATGGTGTGATCACTCACCTAGAGCCAGACATCCTGAATGTGAAGTCAAGTGGGCCTTAGAAAGCATCACTACGAACAAAGCTAGTGGAGTTGATGGAATTCCAGTTGAGCTATTTCAAGTCCTAGAAGATGATGCTGTGAAAGTGCTGCACTCAATATGCCAGCAAATTTGGAAAACTCAGCAGTGGCCACAGGACTAGAAAAGGTCAGCTTTCATTCTAATCCCAAAGAAAGGCAATGCCAACGAATGCTCACACTACCACACAATTGCACTCATCTCACACACTAGTAAAGTAATGCTCAAAATTCTCCAAGTCAGGCTTCAACAGTATGTGAACTGTGAAGTTCCAGATGCTCAAGCTGGTTTTAGAAAAGGCAGAGGAACCAGAGATCAAATTGCCAACATCCATTGGATCACCAAAAAAGCAAGAGAGTTCCAGGGAAATATCTATTTCTGCTTTATTGTCTATGCCAAAGCCTTTGACTGTGTGGATCACAATAAACTGTGGAAAATTCTGAAAGAGATGGGAATACTAGACCACCTGACCTGCCTCTTGAGAAATCTGTATGCGGGTCAGGAAGCAATAGTTAGAACTGGACATAGAACAACAGACTGGGGTCAAATAGGGAAAGGAGTACATCAAGGCTGTATATTGTCACCCTGCTTATTTAACTTATATGTAGAATACATTATGCAAAATTCTGGGCTGGATGAAACACAAGCTGGAATCAAGATTGTCGGGAGAAATATCAATAACCTCAGATATGCAGATGACACCACCCTTTGGCAGAAAGTGAAGAAGAACTAAAGAGCCTCTTGATGAAAGTCAAAGAGGACAGTGAAAAAGTTGGCTCAAAGTTCAACATTCAGAAAACTAAAATCATGGCATCCAGTACCATCACCTCATGTCAAATAGGTGGGGAAACAGTGGAAACAGTGGCAGACTTTATTTTTTTCAGGCTCCAAAATCATTGCAGATGGTGACTGCAACCATGAAATTAAAAGATGCTTACTCCTTGGAAGAAAAGTTATGACCAACCTAGACAGCATATTAAAAAGCAGAGACGTTACTTTGCCAACAAAGATCCATCTAGTCAAGGCTATGGTTTTTCCAGCGGTCGTGTATGGATGTGAGAGTTGGACTATAAAGAAAGCTGAGTGCCGAAGAATTGATGCTTTGAACTGTGGTGTAGGAGAAGACTTCTGAGAGTCCCTTGGACTGCAAGGAGATCCAACCAGTCCATCCTAAAAGAGATCAGTACTGGGTGTTCATTGGAAGGACTGATGTTGAAGCTGAAACTTCAATATTTTGGCCACCTGATGCAAAAAGCTGACTCATTTGAAAAGACCCTGATGTTGGGAAAGATTGAAGGCAGGAGGAGAAGGGAATGACAGAGGATGAGATGGTTGGATGGCATCACGGACTCAATGGACATGAGTTTGAGTAAACTCTGGGAGCTGGTGATGGACAGGGAGACCTGGTGTGCTCCAATCCATGGGGTCACAAAGAGTCTGACATGACTGAGCAACTGAACTAAACTGTACTGAATCCTTTGTTGTTTAGTTGCTCAGCCGTGTCCAACTCTGCCACCCCCATGGACTGCAGCATGCCAGGCTTCCTTGTCCTTCACCATTTCTGGCAGCTTGCTCAATCTCATGCCAACTGAGCTGGTGATGCCATCCAACATCTCATCCTCCATCACCCCCTTCTCCTCATGCCCTCAATATTTCCCAACATCAAGGTCTTTTTCAACGAGTCAGCTCTTTGCATCAGGTGGCCAAAGTATTGGAGCTTCAGCTTTTGTATCAGTCCTTCAAATGAATATTCAAGTTTAATTTCCCTTAGGATTGACTGGTTTGATCTCCTTGCTGTCCAAGGGACTCTCAAGGGTCTTCTCCAGCACCACAGTTCGAGAGCATCAGTTTGTCGGTGCTCAGCCTTTTTTATTGCCCAGCTCTCAGATTTATACATGACTACTGGAAAAACCATAGCTTTGAGTATACGAACCTTTGCAGGCAAAGTAATGTCTCTGCTTTTTAATACTCTGTCTAGGTTTGTCATTGCTTTTCTTCCAAGGAGCAAAACTAATCCTTGCATCTCCTTATAACTAGAAAAGCACTAAATCCTTTCACGGTGACATCAGCTCCTCGTCATGATTCTGTTTAACTCCCCCTTCAGCAAAATCATATACATTGACCTTCCCCCACTACATCTTTGGAGCAGTTTCTCAGAGGTATTTGAGGTGCTGTTTTCTGGGCTGCTGTCCTCATTTTTCCCTCAAATAAAACTTAACTCACAACTCTCACATTGTGCATTTTTTTAGTCAACAAGCAGGATAACATAAGTATCATTTGACACCATATAGCATAGATTTACAGAGAAGGCAATGGCACCCCACTCCAGTACTCTTGCCTGGAACATCCATGGACGGAGGAGCCTGGTAGGCTGCAGTCCATGGGGTCGCTAAAGAGTTGAAAGGACTAAGCAACTTCACTTTCACTTTTCACTTTCATGCATTGGAGAAGGAAATGGCAACCCACTCTCTTGCCTGGAGAATCCCAGGGAAGGGGGAGCCTGGTGGGCTGCCGTCTATGGGGTCGCACAGTGTCAGACACGACTGAAGTGACTTAGCAGCAGCAGCAACATAGATTTAAAACACATTTCTGAGACTGTTTGGTGGCTGAAGTGGTACAGAATCTGCCTGCAATGTAGGAGATGTGGGTTTGATACATGGGTCAGGAAGATCTCCTGGAGCAGAAAATGGCATCCTACCTCAGTATTCTTGTCTGGGAAATTCCATGGACAGAGGAACCTGGCAGGCTATTATTCATGGGGTTGGACACGACTGAGTGACTAAATAACAACCATCTTTACACTATGTGTGGCAATCTCTTAACAAGATAGTTTTAAAACTATATAACAACATGAAAAATGTTTTGAGAAAAGTAAGTCATAACCTAGTATTCTAACACAGAAACTTGTGTTCTATTTTCATAAGCAAATATTGTATATAAGAACAATTTTGTTTCTTTTATTTTATTTATCACTAATTTGTATCTTCTGGTGTTTGACTCCTTTTAAAATTTTTATAATCAGAAAGATAATCAGTAAACAGGACATTTTGAAAATTAAAAATATATGATTGTCAAAGTTTTTTCAATTGTGAGCACACACAAATTTGGTCAAAATAGAGATTATTTTTAAAGACATTTAAAAAATCTTTTACTTCTTAAAAATGTTATACAAAGCCCATGCATTCATATTATCCTCACCTGGCATTCATCTTTGTGCTCAATTATCCCTCATTTGTTCCCCATACATGATCCTTTCCACATCGTGCATGACTGTGGATGTGATTTGTATTTGTTTATTTCTCTATCTCTTAAGACTAAGCTTTCATCGTCTCTCAACTGGAATACCGCCTAGTCTCCCAACAGATGTTCTATTTTCACTCTTGCCACTCTCTGAGCCATTCCATTCACAGCAGTCAGGCTGATGTTTTAAAGATGAAGAAGAAAGCAAGTCACAGCCCTGCTTGGACCCCTTCAATAGCTTCAGATTGCTCTCTGAATAAATCCAAGTCTTAAACTCAGCCTCTGAGCCCTGCATCTTCAAGCTTCCACTATGTCTTCGGCATCTTTCCACCCCTCGCTCATCCTTCCCTTGGATTTGCACGTGCTGCTTCTCTTTTTCCCAGCACTCTCTTCTTGGTTCTGTCTCACGGTTTAGGATTCAACCTAAATGCCGCCATTTTTCTTTCTCTCACCACCATATCCATTCTCTCACCACCATATCCATTCTCTCCACAGTACTTATCATTTGTAATTGCATATATACTTATTCACTTGTCTGTCTTTGTTTCCTCCCCAGGCTCTAAGCTGCATGAGATCAGGGCCTTTGCTTTGCTAGAACATTCCCTTTCACAGAACAGGCCCTTGATCAATCCTGACTGAATCAATGAATGAGTGGAATGTTCAGCAGGACAGTTTTTCTCAAAAGCTTGCAGATAGCCACAGAAGAGATCTGTTTTTCAACTCATGTTCTGATTCAGTAGATCTGGGATCTGGCCTGAGATCTGGTGTTTCTGACAAACTCTTTCAGTTCAGTTCAGTTCAGTCGTTCAGTCGTGTCCGATTGTTTGTGACCCCATGAATCACAGCACGCCAGGCCTCCCTGTCCATCACCAACTCCTGGAGTTCACTCAAACTCATGTCCTTCGAGTCGGTGATGCCATCCAGCCATCTCATCCTCTGTCGTCCCCTTTCCCTCCTGCCCCCAATCCCTCCCAGCATCAGAGTCTTTTCCAATGCTCAGCTCTTGGGTGATGTCAAAGCCAGTGCCTTATTCACATTTTGACTAGCAAGGTCAGAGGGATTATAAAGATGAGTGATAGTGGTGTTTGTCCTTATGATCTGGTAAAGAAGTTGCCTCAGAAAAACTATCTAAAACACCACGACTACCATGACTTTCATTGGTACAGGAAACTGTTTGAAACGGGTGTCAACATTGACCTTACCCCGACAGTACACAGAACCAACATAAAGAAATGTTTAGCTATAATAAAATCATTCAGAGTTATAATAAAACAAAAAAATTTACAAGAAGCAATTGGTAATTCAGTCTATAGGAATAGAGATGCTTTTTTCACAAAGCGATAAATATCATGGGAAAGACAGATGGAAATTTGAATTTCATTTTGCCCTTGAGTAGTTGTGCAACCTTAAGTAATGTATATTCTCTGGATCTCAGTCTCATCACTTATCAATCAGGGCAAATGATATCCACCTTAGAGGTGAGCAGATGAAGTGGGTCTCTCATATCAGTTAAATAACTGTGCCTGATATCTGGTAGTCCTTATTAGGCTCCCTTTCTTAGGTAGAACATTTTCCTTATAACGTTAATTTCCCAGGGGGAGAGAGAATCCATTTTTGAGTGTATGTTTGACACATTTACTATCTCAGAGGGAAAAAAAAGTTAGGAAAACAAATAACTAGGTAGGTTAAAAGCAAGCATTTTGGTTTAAATGAACACTACACTGTGAATTAGAAAAGCAAAGATCTGGTCCAGGATTCAACACAAACTAAATGTGAGACATCAGACATATTATTTGACACCCCTGGGCCTCTGTATTCTTTCTAAATCATTGTATGTGCATACATGCCTGCTCAGTTGCTTCCAGCTCTTTGTGACCCCACCGATTGCCGTCCGTGTCCGTGGAAGCTTCCAAGAATACTGGGGTGGGTTGCCATTTCCCGCTCCCGCGGATCTTCCTGACCCAGGGATCAAACCCACACCTCCTGAGGCTCCTGAGGCTTCTGCACTGGTATGCAGACCCTACCACTGTACCATCTGAGAACCTCCAAAAGTTTCTAGCAAAGAATTGGTAAAAAGAGGCGATTAAAAACATCAACAAATATATGTATTTGCAAAGAATGAAGCTAGGGACATTGAAGCATCTACTTGAATTCAAATAACCCCAAGGGCTTAATTCCATGAATATTCAATAGCATATTAAGGTATTAAGGCAAGGTATATAGAAAAAAAGACACAGAAGAGGATTGAAAGCCATTTATAATGAAGCAGGAGGGTTTGAAGCATAAAAGCAATCATTTCCAATACACAAATTCATTTGTCAGCATTTAAATAGAGACAGATAACTTCACAACCCTAGTCAGGCAGTTTTTTCACTCACTTTTTTCATTATTACACAGAAATATTATAATTATTTTTAAAGATTTATTTTTTATTTTCTCCAAATTGTTCCTGTTTTCTGTATTTCTAAGACATATTTAAGTTAATATTCTAAGTTATGACAACTTAAGAACATATATAACAACTAAAATTCTGTCAGTGAAAATTGGCATGTCTGTATAATCTAGAAAAGATGGAAGTTTTCCAAATAAATTTTACGTTCTCTGATTTCATATATTTCTTTAAAACTGAGTAATATAGTCTGAGGGTGTTTATGAAGATCTTAGGAGGAAAGAAACTGTTTTCCAATCTTTGTTCTAGTTACCAATGAATCTGAAATTTCAGTATTTTTTTTTTTTAATTCTGGAAGGGAATGTAAAAATCACATGATTTAGAAGACTAATGATTTCCCGTAAGAAAATAACTAATGTATTTTACAAAGTGTACACAATGATCTGGGGCTTCCCAAGCGGCACAATGGTAAAGTATCTGCCTGCCAGTGTGGAAGACAGAAAGAGATGGGGGTTCAATCCCTAGGTCCGGAAGACCCCCTGGGGGAGGAAATGGCAACCCATTCCAGTATTCTTTCCTGGAAAATTGCATGGAAGAGGAGCCTGGTGGGCTACAGTCCATGGGGTTGCAAAGAGTCGGACACGACTGAACATGCCGCACACACTACTAGAAACTTCTCTTTAATCCTTGAAAATTCACTCTGGTATTTTACAAAGATGGCAAATTCAAACTTCTGCTGTGTGTGACATACCATTAACTCCACCAAGATACGTTGTATCTGCTAAGTTAACATTCACTGATGTGTTAGTATAATAATGACCCACCTGCTATTCCTATCTATAAGGCTCTTTCTCTCTGTAAGGATGGAAATTAATGACAGAGTCTCTCTGAACTGTCTGATGTCAGAGCTAGAAAAAGTGTGAAGGGTATATATGAGCTGGACTACTGGCTAGCAGGTTGTGGGGTAAATGCTCCAGTGGATGCAAGCTTGGGGTGTTTTGTGAAGCTTCCTTGCTAACAAAGGCATTTTCTGATATTGCTGACACTGAGACACTAAAAGGTAAGGAATGTTCTGGGTCTAGAATACTATTATTTATTTAGCATTAGAACAAATTTGGGATTAAATGTATGGCCTATTTCAAAGGAAGACTAAAGAGATAATGTATAATGATATCAATTTTCTAGATTGTTTTTAGAAGGAAACTGGGTAAAGGAAAATTTTGAAAATATTTGAAAATTGCATGAGCAGTCTGAGCTGTATCAATAAAATTATGATCCTTGGAAATTATGTTTTTAAAAGATGTTTTAAAGTAGGCTCTAGTTTAATATGTCATTAAACAAAGCTACAATAGATTTCTTGATTTTAGAGCTGAATTATTCTTTTCAGAAAATTTGAGAAGCAATGGGCATTCTGAAGCTGCCAGTGGTTCTCAGTGTGCTCTTCATTGCGTTAAACCATCTGGAAGGTGGTGGTAAACCCACTAAAAGGTTAGTAACTTGAAAATCCTAGTTTCTTTTGAAAGTATGAAAAAATTATAATCAAATACTGCTATGTAATTAACAGCCCTTGTGCCATTAGATTTCTAAGTCATATTTAAGAATAGAACATTAAGCTCTTCCACTGTTTCTTAAATTATATGTTCTTTAAAGAATAAAGTCAGTCTGATAAATCTCTCTGATGAAACTTCTGACAGACAGGAATGGATAGTTTCAGCTTTGCCAAGAAATAATGCTATTGGAACTTAAAGGAGCAGATCCAGAACACGAAGCAAGAAAACCCAAAAGGTAGTAACTTCTACTCTACTAATCCGATTCTCAAGCAACCTAGGAGAAACTCAAAGTATATATTTTATATGAGGTGGAATTTTGCTGTGTGCTTATATAGACATTTTTCTCAACTCTGGCAATATCCTGAACTTTCACATCTCTTTCTGGAAATCTAACTAGGAAATAATCAAGTGGCAAATTAAATCTGGTAAGAAGTTAAATTTAGAAGATCCAGTTAAAAAGCCATTAGTCTTTAGGGGATTCTTTCTATATTGCTAACTGCTCTGCTAATGAAACAGAATTATAATTAAAATATTATTCTTCATGAGGCTATTTCCAATATGCTGTAAATATAAAATAATATTTCTTGAAAATGTTTTCAATAAGTAGCATGTGCATCAGGATTTTTTTTTTTTAAAAAAAGCTTATTTTGAAAGGTGTCATTTTGTTTGAATGGTAATTTTAAGAAATTTTTAAAACTGTGAAGGGTGAAAATGTTTGCAGTATTTACAACTTTCAAGTGGAAAGCCTTTAAAACTGTTATTATCCGTTTATTAAAAGAGTCTTAAGTCCATAGGTATACATATATCCCCTCCTTTTTGAAACTCCCTCCCATCTGCCTCCCCATCCCACCCCTGTAAGCTGATTCATGTTGAGGTTTAACAGAAAACAGCAAAATTCTGTAAAGCAATTATCCTCCAGTAAAAAATAAATTTATTTTAAAATGCTATCTTTAAAAAGTCTTAAGTCCAAATTCATGTATATGTCATAAATAATATGATTTGCTTGTATCTAAATTGGTTTTGATTCCATATGGTTTTATAAAACTGAATTTAAACTCTCTTGAAGACCAAGGAGAATAAGTTTATTCATGAAAAATCTTTGCTTTAAGTCATGTTAGAACTCTTCCCATAGAATTATCGGCATTTTGTCTCTTTTCCTTCTGGGTGTTCTTTGTTGAGGTGGAGGTCCTTTGGTGATACATAAAGGTTTCTAAAGCACCTATGTGTAACAGATTGTACACATAGTTTTTTTCCCTTTCCTTTCAAGGCTTACCTAGTTTACAGGACATTCTTCTCAGAACTGACTGTAGTGTTCAATTGGTTTTCTCCTGGATAAAAGCAATTTTAAACCTGCCATGAAGTTTCTGGTAAACTAGCAGAACATTTGAACAATGACAGAAAAATTAGTGATATTATGTCTATTTCTGTAATATTCTATAGTATTTCTGTGTATATCTTGATCTTTTCTTTCATTAGATATATTCATCTGCTAAATATTTTTACCCAATATGTTTTTAAGGAAATTCATTAATTATGAGGTGAATTTCACTGAGAAATAGAATAACGATGTTATTTATTAACGATTATATTTTCATGCTGGTCTCACAACCTTTTTGAATTACTAGAAATATTTATAAGACATTCATCAATTACTTTTCAGGAAATTGAATTTCCCGGAATCAGTATATTTGGTCAGTTTTTTGAGGAGAGAGGAAGAATTTAAAATTTTGAGCCATTCAACCATATAATATTCTATATAGCTCATAAAAAGCTGAGAAAGCCTATGTAGAAAATATCTCAAACTATGAACACCTTTAAAAAATAAAGCTGACGAAGATTTATTCTTCAGTATTGTTTTTTCACAAAAATCAGTCATCTCATCTGAGATCTTTTTCAACTTTTATACTTGCATGGGATGGGATTAAGAAGTAACAGACTTTACAAACTATACCAAAACATGGTTATGTCACTTGACACTCATGAGCGAGGCAGAAAGATCCCACACTTGCCCACCAACTTCTTAAGACTCAGTAGTAAATAAGGTTCAGTGGTATCTGCCTGGCAGATAGTAAGAGAGCAACCAAAAGGATAATTACATGAGATTCAAGCTAGAGTCACTGAACTCTCCCTTTAGAAACTCACACACCTCCACAGACAACTATTAAGAGCTGGGATAAGGGACCCATTTAAAAACTGTTTCATGAGCCCCTGAAACTGAGATGTTTTTAAAGAGAGACAATTTCAGTGTTACAATTTGGCCTATAATTATCACTGTTTATATTCTCTTCTTATTGAAGTATAATTGATTTACAATGTTGTGTTAGTTTTTCATGTATAGCAAAGTGATTCCGTTATATATATACATATATATGTATTCTCTATATATATTCTTTTCTTTTTTGTGTTCTTTTCCATTATGGTTTATTACAGGATATTAAACTTATTTATGAAACAGAAACAGATTCAGACATAGAAAACAATCTTACATTGTGAGTGAGGGATAAACTGGTTTGAGATTAGCAGATACACACTACTATATATAAAATAGATAAACAACCAAGTCCTACTGTATAGCACAGGCAACTATATTCAAGATTCTATAATAAGTTATCTCAAAGCCAAGAATTTCCATGTGTGTGAATGGTCATAGCTTTAAACTAGTGTTTGTTATTAGCTGGTGGGTAGGCTGGTAGGCCATGTCTGGCTGGTAGTCAATGAGGGAAAATACATAAAAGTTGGGGTGTTGGGCCTTTCACTAACCAACTTAGTCAACTTTCTTCATCTTAATGATAATTTAGGGTATATCCTGACTATCACATATACATAAAAATTCCTGTTTGGGAAAGCAGTTTCACAGGTATGAAACCAAAAAACATAAAAGTTCTTCATATTTCTTTAAAGTAGAATCATGATCCTCCTAGTTAACTCAAATTAGAGAATATTTTAGTTAGAATAATTTTAAATCCTATTACAGACCTTGAGACCAATTATCAAACATTCACCAATTATCACTGAGCACAAAGAGTATTTCACATTCTGTTCAAGGCATTCACCAAATATATCCTGGAAAAGAAATCCCTTTGAACCTTCTCAATTTGACCCACATTTCTTTTATTACTTTAAATTTATTAGTTTGAAGTGTTTGGGTCAAATTCTGATTACTACTGTTTTTCAGGAAAAGTTTATCACCTTTTAGAATTGAATGTTCAGTGTATGAATTGCTGGTTCAATCTTTATAGGAGCATTAAACCGTTCTTTGAAAATGCACGTTGGCCATGCTTACCACACATGAAAAAGAAAGAGTTAAACAGATAATATGAATAAGACTGATATATAAGCCAGGGAGTTAGGCTTCTGTGGGCTTCCCTCGTGGCTCAGTTGATAAAGAATCCTCTTGCAGTGTAAGAGACCTGGGTTCAATCCCTGGCCCTGGCAAAGGGAATGGCAACACACTCCAATATTGTTGCCTGGAGATTCCATGGACAGAGGAGCCTAGTGGGCTACAACCCATGGGGTTGCAGAGTCAGACATGACTGAATGACTAACATAAACAAATTAAGCTTCTAGGTGTGTTTCCTTTGCCTGAGTAATTGGTTTGTCAGCATATACTCACGCTCAACAGATACTCAGTTCATGTAATTCTGTAAGAAAAATTTTCTGTGGAGAATATCTGAGAGTATAAACCATAAAGTTTCACACGAGTTTTTAAAATATTTACTCTTAGGCTATCTCTATACAAAGATACAGACAATGAAGTACTTCCCATACAAAATAAACACATTGAGATAAAAGCCATCGCATAGTGCTTCAAATTATGTATATACACTGGCTTCTGGACATGGAGTTTTTAGCCTCCTACCAGTATCTCTCTCCCACTTTACACTTAATCAAAATTTAACCAAGATTTTGGTTTTTACAGGAGCTGAAATTTCCCTAGAACTCCTAATAATCAGCAAAAAAGCAATCATTGTGTCTATTTCCAGTACACTAAAACAAAAGATGGTACAAAAATATAGGATTGATATAAATAAATTCTATAAATACTAAGAAGTTAAGATACAAATGAATTATTTACAGTTATCATTTATGACTTATCCATAATATTATTATGCAACTTTTCCAGGTGAGTGAAGGAACATGATGAATATTAATACCATTGACACAAAAAGCCTTTTGGTTTTAACATTTAACCTATCATTAAAATTGTTGAAAATATAGGAACATAGTACATAGCAGGGACATAGTAATCTTCATGTATTTATGCTAATAGTAATAGAATTCCCACACTACAGTAGTTAGAGTGCCTGAATAGGTCATAAGTTTTATTCCCTTGAAATAATACCTGACATCTCTCAACACTGTCAATTCAGTGAAATCAGGAAACTTAACAAAAATTAACTAACACTGCTTAATTCTTGTTTGAAAGGTATGAGAAATATATATATATATATTCACATATTCCAGATTACATACATAATTTCCAATTCAAGACCTTTTTTATAAATTTGGGAACTAGATTGGTGACGGTTTAGTCACTAAGTCGTGTCCAACTCTTGAGACCCCATGGACTGTAGCCTGCCAGACTCCTCTGTCCATGGGATTCTCCAGGCAGGAATACTGGAGTGGATTGCCCTTTCCTTCTCCAGGGGATCTTCCCAACCCAGGGATCAAACCCAGGTCTCCTGCATTGCAGGCAGATTCTTTACCAACTGAGCTATGAGGGAAATAGATTAATCAACATTTAAAAGAATATAAGACAAAAAACTTTTATTATCATTATCTGGAATATATTCTGAATTGCCAAAGAAAGATTACACTGGGAAATTCAACATTAACTATAACGGAGGGTTTGCTATCTGATTTGTAAGCTGCATCTTCAAGGTGTCCAGAAATTCGATCAAATCATCCAAGTATTTTGCAACCCAAAACACTGATTTACTGACGTGAAGACGTTTCCTTTCATTTTCATCATCATGAGATATTTGATGTCACAGAGATAGTTGTATCCAATCCTAACTCTAAGTTTCTAACCTTTCATATTTGTTCAGTGTCACCAGTCATCAGATGGAAAAGCGGAAATGCGGCACTGCCACTTGCGCGACTCAACGCCTGGCAAATTTTTTAGCTCCATCCGGCAACAAACTTGGCGCCGTTTTCTCATCTACGAAGATGGGATCCAATACACATGGCAAGAGGAAAAAAGTTGAGATCTTAAAGAGAGAGCCACTGAGTTACTTAGCCATTTAGAGGTCCGTGCTCCTCTACAGCTCTTATTGCTTTAATGTATTATATAACTACTCCAGTGATTTCCTTTGTTATTTAACAGTAGCTTTTCCGTTCCTAGAATGAATATATGAATCTCTGCATCCCATGTTTGTTGCTAACGCATATAAAATGCCATGTTAAGAATTGCTTACATTAATACTGATTAAGATCCCATAATAAAAAGGCAGTGTCTTTAAAAATGAAATGTTCTTGCTGTAGTGTTTATTTTTAAAATACTTATTAAACGTTGTTTCTTTTGCCTGTATCTTTATGACCTACCTGAGTTTGAGAAAATGGTTGTTGGAAACCTCATAAATTGATAAACTTGATACTTGATCATTGAAACTTGATAAACTCGATAAATTATTAGACAGCTAAAAATAAAGTTATGATTATAAACATTAGAAAACTAGCAATTGTAAGTATCCTTGTTAAGCAATCCTTTTTTGCATTAGATTTCTGAAACGACGTAAAATGCTATTTTAAAAAATAAAAGCCTACTGCTGACTCAGTCAAAATATTTTTTTTAACTCTGTTTTTTGTTGCATTTGCTGGTATGAAGAGTTTACTTACAAAATAAATTAAAGCATTCTCCTAACTCAGTCAAAATACTCTTTTTTTAATTCTGTTTTTTGTTGTACTTGCTGGTACTAAGAAGTTGCTTCAAAATTTAAAAAGAAATGTTTCTGTACACACTGCTATATTTAAAATGGATAACTAAGAAGGACCTACTGTATAGCACATGGAACTCTGCTCAATATTATGTGGTAGCCTGGATGGGAGGGGAGTTTGGAGGAGAACGGATACATATATATGAATGGCTGAGTCCCTTCGCTGTTCACCTGAAACTGTCACAACATTGTTAATTGGCTATACCCCAAAACAAAATTAGAAGTGTAAAAATAAATAACTAAGACAAAAAAAAAGAAACAATGTCCCTGAGAGTTTTATTGTCTGCTATTATCAGTGAGCTTATATTAAATGTATATGCCCTTTATTCTGTTTAAGTGGCTTACAGCAAATCTTAGCCACATTTTTATACAGAGTACTACAAAATCAATATGTATTCCTATTAATTCTGCCTTCATTTAAAAGACTATAGACTTCTGGAAATTATGTACTGTATAGCAACTTATTGTCTTTGTTTAATTAATTGGACTTTTCTGGCAGAGGTTCCATGTGTGTGATGCCCCCCCGACTTTTTTTGAAGGAACATGCGATGGCGCCCCACTCCAGTACTCTTGCCTGGAAAACCCCATGGACGGAGGAGCCTGGTGGGCTGCAGTTCATGGGGTCGCTGAAGGTCGGACACGACTGAGCGACTTCGCTTTCACTTTTCACTTTCATGCATTGGAGAAGGGAAAAGCAACCCACTCCAGTGTTGCCTGGAGAATCCCAGGGACGGGGGAGCCTGATGGGCTGCCGTCTATGGGGTCGCACAGAGTCAAACACGACTGACGCGACTTAGCAGCAGCAGCAGCAGCAGTACTAGAAATGAAATGAAATATTTTGCTCTAAGTCAAATTCCTACAGGGTATCTGCTTTTCCCTGACTGGGAGTTCCATAATTTTGGAAGCATCATTAACTCATATCAATGGCTATTATGCTGCATTATGCATTGCTCAGGGCTCAGCTTTTATTTTAAAAAACTAAGAAAAAAAAGAAGCATATCAGTCTTAGTGAGAATCCAGCTCACTGCTACATTAAAATTGCTCCTCATAAAATTTACCTTAGATTATCATCTTTAGAGTTTGTTATTGTTGTTTGGTTGGTTGGTTTTTTCTCAGAGGGGAGGGTATAGAGAAAACAGATGTTAGTTATAATGATTTTATGTCATGAATCGCATACTGAAATAAATGAGTGATTGAATCCTATTTGTGATATTCAACTATTAGCCCCCTTTCAGGGTGGATATAAGCTCAACATTTTGAGAATTCCATGGACAGAGGAGCTTGGCAGGCTATGGTCCATAGGGTCTCAAAGAGTTGGACACCACTGAAGCAACTTAGCACACGTGCAAGGTACAATTAAATTAATCTCTTAAACTTACTCAGTTAAAAATTTTCCCATAATAGTCTACATTAAATAACAGCATTGCATCTCACATCTATATCAACTCCCCAGTCAAGCCTGGTGGTCTGCAGACCATGGGGTCACAAAGAGTCGGATACAACTTCACTTTCACTTTCACTTTCAATTTATCTTTTAAGAGTTAATTAAATTTTAATGAGCTTATACAGTAATCAAGGACATTGTATATAGCAGTACACAATTCCCAGGTATAAGACAAGAAGAATAAACATATAGTAACCTAATGACTTCTGGTGCTAAGGAATAGGATAGAGTTAGGGTTACTACGTCACTTCTCCAACCAGGAGACTTTTGAGAAGGAAAGAGTTTATTACATTGATACAATAAATATAAATAGTTGATGTTATTATAAAGTTTACTCATTATATTTATTAACAAAGTGAAACATTTGAGCACATTCAGTATTCTTTCCATCGTTGGTATTCATAGACCAATAGAAATCTTCATATATAAAGGTTGGGAATGCCTTATGCCATGGAATGTAAAAAATACTTCCCCCGGCCTCTCATAATTACCCTGTGAAAATAATTAGTTTTTCTTTATTGATGTAACTGGTGATATCAACAGTAAATATTTGTGACTAAGCTTATTCCAACTCTCCTTATTGTGCCTGTGGTACATGAAATCATAGGTGCTACTGAGTAGCCTTCCAAATACTTATGTACATGCTACAAATTAAATTTTATTGAAGATTTAGAAATACAAATGATCCTATGTTCCCTGTTGCAATACTGACCCAGAACAAAGAATTTACTTTCTAAAACTTCCAGAAATTCTCTTAAGCATTGTGAGAGAACATTCTGCAATAAGCCTCTTACTCCTCTGAAGCCTGAATATCATTGTTATTCAGTCACTAAGTCATGTCCAACTCTTAGAGACCCCATGGACTATAGCACACAAGGCTCCTCTGTCCTCCACTATCTCCTGAAGTTTGCTGAAATTCATGTCCATTGAATCAGTGACTCTGTCTAACCATTTCATCCTCTGCCCCACCCCCTTCTCCTCTCTACCCTCAATATTTCCCAGCATTAGGGTCTTTCTTTTCCAATGAGTCAGTTCTTTGCATCAGGTAGCCAAAGTATTGGAGCTTTAGCTTTAGCAGTAGTCCTTCCAATGAATATTCAAGGTTGATTTCCTTTAGGACTGACTGGTTTGGTCAAACCAGTCAATCTTGAATATCATTACCTGGTAATATTATGCTGAAATGAAAGAATCAGTTCAGTTCAGTTCAGTTGCTCAGTCGTGTTAAGAGTAGAAATGCCTGTGAGTCTAAACCTCCTCTGGCTGAGTGCAGGGAGAGTTTTTCATATAAAGTAGGAGAAAGTTTTCTTTTTCTACCCATTATCCTCCCTTTTACACACACATAACCCACAGTGATGGAAAAATCCATCTTCCTTACACTCACTGAATGTGTAATACATACTGTTAGCGTTCACCAACATCCTCTTCTTCCTGAGCATACAAGGGTATGTAGTTCTCAGCTCCCTCATATTCAGGCGGTGCCATGAGGCTCATTCTGGCCAATGAAATATTAGCAGAAATGATGTGTTTCACACCTAGGCTGACACAATATGTTAAAAAATCTATGGGAAAATTTTCAGTCTTTCTCTTTCCTTTGCTACTGCAGTTCCTGATGAGTGTCCCTCTAGCTGGGACTCTAAATGGCTTCATGGAGAAAAAGATTCCCTCTCATCTGTCTTGGACATGGAGTGTGACCAAGAAATAAACTTCTGTGACATTATCTACCGCCTACCAAAACACACACACACAAGAACCAAAATCAATCAGCTAGGTAACCTTCATGATACCTAACTTCCCTGTTAACACTTCTCTCCTGACTCCATGATATCTAATAGTAGCAGAACCATTCTTCCAGTATAATTCAGCCTTGAATCTTGAAATTATCACCAAGTGCTCTAATTCCTTGTCCCACACATTCAAATTAGTCTTCAAGACACAGGTACTCTAAAGTACCTTCCTGTTACTAAGATACGTTCCTCCTTTCTTCTCCTGATGCCAGTAATATAGCTCCAGTCCTCTTTACTGCAAGCCAGGACTCCTGCAACAGGCTGCTAAAATAGTTCTCCAACTTCAATCGTTACTGCTATTCTATACATTGATACAGAACAAGTTCCAAATGCACATTTCTCACTGAATCAATCTTTCCATACAAAATTTTTCAAAGCCTTGTTATTATCTACAAAAATACACCAATTCTTTTTGCCTGACATTTAAGTCCTTTCACAAAATAACCCCTGTCTTCTTTTCCAGCTTCTCCCCACATCACTTCTTTTCCTATTCCTACGCTGAACCAAATTCTCTGGTTGCTTTAGTTTCTCTTTAACTGATATCATCACATTTCCTCTTATTTCCCAGGCTCTGGCTCATTCCTCCATTCCCTCCAAATTGAACAACTATCCCGTGGTGCAACCTCTTGAAGTCCTTCAATAACAAGGTCAAGAATCTTTCATCATTGCCCTACTGAATATGATTTCCCCACTCACTGAGCTCTCCTCACACTGTGAATATTCCAAAGAAGTTTGATATTAGAGTATTATATTATTAGTATTTTATTTTCATAAAATACTGTATAATAATTATATTATTGCTGTATTATGTGCGTGACTGATACAGTACTCTTCAATACTGCTAGGTTCCTAAGGACAAGAGACTGGAACTTAGTCATTTTCTATTCCACACATTACTTCACATTCAAGAAGTTAAGACTATCTACATAATCTGGAGAAATTTGGGCTACTTGAGCACTTCCCATATTCTGTTCTTGATACTGTGCTGGCATACAGCTAAACAACCCCTCTTCTGAAAATAACTTGATATTTACCACCAATATCTTTTGGTTGACAACAAATCAAGCAACTGTCCTTCCTAAACATATCATAAAGATTATAGAACACATTATATCCCAGTGGTGTTTTACCATGTAATTGATAAATTGCTGTGAAATGTATCTTCATTAACAGGTTTTCTTGATTTGAAATATGAAACCACTTATGAAATGAATACCATCTCCAAATAAACTAAATATTGTACTCTACAATATTAAATTCTATAGCATAATTATCAAAATAAAGATTCTAAATTTTCATAATAAGTAGGATTAAGTAAATTCCATAAATAAAGGGTTTTCTGGGGGAATGAGATAGGAGCAAATGGTCATGTTTCTCACTTTATTGGAAAAAGAGTACTCTTGCACTGGAAAAATAATGTATGCTAGCATACATTCCTTCCCCTTGATTGATTCACTATGCAAGTTTAATTCATGAGCAAATTTTATAAACAAAATTCAAATCTTTGCCTATTGACAAACTCTGAAAATTAATTTTCGATCTTTTTTGTGACGACAAAGTGATATACGTTGGTCAGTCATCTATATGCTGCTCTTTATACATTCTGAGAAAGTTCCTGCTTTGAAACATCTATTAATAGAGCACAATGAGATATCAAAAAACACAGTGAGTCATAGTTCAGCGAAATTTTCAACAGAAGAAATAAAGACACATAACACACCTGAAATTCATTTGTTATACTCAAACATGCCTTAATAATTAAGCTTAAGAGTTATGGTCAAACAAGAGAGAAATGGATTAAGCAGTCATGATAAGTATATTTATCAATTTAGAAGCCAAACAAAAGCTTAGAGTTTACATATTGACAACCAAATGTTTTTCTGTGAAAAAACTTGTGAATGAGTTAAAATAGCTTTATCATTTGGCTTTCAATTAATATTCTTAAAGTTACAAAGATTGTCATACTCTATATTATCTGGAATTAGGAAAACTCTCAATTTCTTAGAAAATTAAATTATGCTGTGACAGTTATCACATAGCAACTAACATTAATAGTTTTCTTTTTATACTTAGGGAGAAATCCTTTATTATACGGTGACTTTTTTCTGCTAAAGAAATCACTGAGTAACAAGATTCATTGGAAAATTTCATTGTGCGTTCAAGGTCTGTTCTACTTCTGGGCATCTTCTAATGGTTTGAGATACAACTTTGCTGGGATTAAGTAAACAATGGTAGCTTCTTCAAAAATTGCAGTCAAATTCTTCACCTCTTCTTTATTGTATAAGAGGTGTCAATAGCACTCTTGGTCATTTCAAATCTGTTGTTTCTTCATGCAGCATCCCTAATGGCTCAGATGGTAAAGAATCTGCCTGCAATGCAGGAGATCCAGGTTCAATCCCTTTGTTGGGAAGAGTCCCTGGAGAAGAGAATAGCTACCCACTCCAGGATTCTTGCCTGGAGAATTCCATGGACAGAGGAACCTGGCAGGCTACAGTCCATGTGATCTCAAAGAGTCAGACATGACTGAGCGACTAACACTTTCACTTTCATTTCTTCATAATGACAAGTGTAGAAATGCTTATGAAGTAGGAAAAAAAAAACAGTATGAACCAGAGATTTGAGTTTTGATGTATCATTATTGATCCAAAGTCTTTTATATGTCTTAGGAAAGATACTATATTTCTCCTGGGATGGAGTAGAAAATCTTTTTCTTTCTCAGAGAAGGGAAACACCATTTTGCTGTTAGTTACCATGCTTTGGCGGAGAAGGCAATGGCAACCCACTCCAGTACTCTTGCCTGGAAAATCCCATGGATAGAGGAGCCTGGTAGGCTGCAGTCCATGGGGTCACTAAGAGTCAGGCATGACTGAGCGACTTCACTTTCATGCATTGGAGAAGAAAATGGCAACCCACTCCAGTATTCTTGCCTGGAGGGACAGAGGAGCCTAGTGGGCTGCCGTCTATGGGGTCACACAAAGTCGGACATGACTGAAGGGACTTAGCAGCAGCAGCAGCAACCATGCTTTGGAAGATGAGAGATTTGTGTTTGTTCTACAGCAAAGCAGCTTGGGAGAACCAAGCGACAGCCAGTAAGGGTGTATCCTAAATGTGTATGTAGCCTGGAGTCACACAGACTTGGGTGACTATGATCAAGTTACTCTGGACTTCTGTCTCTTGTGTGACATGAACAGAATAACTCAGAGATTGCCTGCTGCTGCTACTTTAGTCTCTCAGTCATGTCAGACTCTTTGTGACCCCATGGACTGTAGCCCACCAGGCTCCTCTGTTCATGGGGATTCTCCAGGCAAGAATACTGGAGTGGGTTGCCATGCCCCTCTTAAGGGGATCTTCCCAACCCAGGGATCGAACCCAGGTCTCCCACATTGCAGGTGGATTCTTTACCGTCTGAGCCACCAAAGAGATTGGCAGTGAGGAAGAAACGAGATTGTGTCAGTAATGAGAATAGCTAAGACTTTGGCTGCAAATTTGCCTTACAATAAATGCTGGTTCCCCCTTTCTCCTTGTAGAGGAAGGTCCCTCTTTCTCCCTGGGATGTGTTTCCCACAAGGGTCACCTTGCCACAGCACATGGCATTGGATCACACTTGGGAAGAGGGTGGTATCTGCCCACTGCAGAGCTCAGGAAGGTGTTTGAGGGAGCAGTTAATATATTCTTTTAATAATAGAGATTCTACCCTACCTTTGAATTCCCCTTTCTATTTTTCTATCTCAGCTTGTACTTGGCAGGATTCTGATGGTACCTATTAATTTCTGAGCCCCAGTGCCTTCCCATTTAGAGCTTCATTTATGGTAGTCTCACTATGTGCCAGATGCTGTTTTAAACTCATTCAAATTTATATGCATTTACTCCTCATAAAACCCTGTGAAATGAAGTTATTTCCAATTATGAAATAAGCTGCAATGATGTAATGAACTGCACAGTGACTAAGTAATAATATATTGCACATTTGAAAGTTGATAAGAGGGTAGACTTTAAAAGTTTTCATCACAAGAAAATAATGTGTAACCATGTTTGGTGATGGATGTTAATTAGATTGATGGTGGTCATCTTTATCAACATATATACAAATCAAATCATTACACTGTGAAAACCTGAAACCAATTTAATGTTATATGCCGATGATTGTTCAATAAAAATACTATTATTGTCACTATCTTACAGATGAAGAAACTGAGGCTTTCTGACCTTGGGTAAATCATTGCACCTTCTTCTGCCTCAGTTTATACCAAATACAAACCAAGTCAATGGTGGAGCCAAGATATTAACCCAATTATTCATCATTCCATATGTTTGCTTAGTACCTCTTATGTGCCAGATACTCTTTAAAGTTTTGGGGATGCCTCAGTAAATGGAGAAGGAAATGGCAACCCATTCCGGTGCTCTTGCCTGGAGAATCCCAGGGACAGGGGAGCCTCGTGGGCTGCTGTCTATGGGGTCGCACAGAGTCGGACACGACTGAAGTGACTTAGCAGCAGTAATCAGACTGACAAAATCCTCTGTCCTCATGGAATTTACCTTCTGATTTTAGGTGGTGATAGTGTGTACCAAAAGTGTACTCTTAAGTCACTATGCTATAACAGTTTCCCCAGTCACAGGGATTTGTAAAAATCTCTCATCTTCCTTTCACAGCACTTTGAGGAAAATGAGAAATCAGGACAGAATTAGGAGGAAAAATAAGTCGCTGTATTCTAAGTACCATCTACATGCACTTTATATGTATTCTATTGTTAATCCTCATAAAACTCCATCAAGCAGGTATTGTTACACTATTAACTGATATAAACCAAGGAATAAAAAACAGACTGATGTAAAAATTTCATTCTGAATAGATAAGAATAAGAATAGATAAAATGACAGGGATTTCTTTGCCTTCTCATAACAAGCCATGTCTGTCAAAATAAAGGATAGCAGCTATAAAAGAAAATGAGCTGATTTGTCCCAGATCACACAGTTAATAACGGTCATTCTAAGATTGGGACTAAGGTTTATCAGACTCCGAAGCCCGGGCAATTTTGCCATATCATGTCCAAACAGAAATCTTTTTTTCTTACTTCTACTGTAGCTTATTTTGTGTAGAACCCTGCCAGATCAGTTTGTCTTAGAACTGGACAAACAAGTCAGGGAGAAGAATAATGGGGCAAAAACTGTGTTCAGGATATAAAGAACTTGTGTGCTGTTGAAGATAACAATCTTTACCTAGTGTCACATTTTTTCTTGTTTTATTTTGTTTTATAAAGTTTCAACTGAAAGTCTGAAAAATCTAATACACTTATCAAAATTTTTCAATGCTGAAAGATTGCTCGAGGCTTATCTTTATTCCCCTTCCCAAATCCACTTGAGATTCTCATACTGATCTTTTTTTTAATATATATATCAAAGTAGAGTTGTGGGCTTCCCTCGTGGCTCAGTGGTAAAGAATCCACCTGCCAGTGCTGGAAACAGGTTCAATCCCTGGGTCAGGAAGTTCCCCTGGAAAAGGAAATGGCAACCCACTCCAGTGTTCTTGCCTGGAGAATTCCAGGGACAGAAGAGCCTGGCAGGCCATAGTTCATGGGGTTGCAAAAAAATCAGACATGAATGAGCAACTAAAACAATAATAGTTGGTGTACAATGTCATGTTAATTTCAGGTATAGAGCAAAGTGATTCAGTTATACATAAATATATGTATATATATGTATTCTTTTTCAGACTGTTTTTTTTTACAAAATATTGAGTATAGCTCCCTGTGCTATACAGTAGGTTCTTGTTGGTTACCAGTTTTACATGTAGTAGTGTGTATATGTCAGAGAAGGCAAAGGCACCCCACTCAGGTACTCTTGCCTGGAAAATCCCATGGATGGAGGAGCCTGGTAGGCTGCAGTCCATGGGGTCGCTAAGAGTCAGACACGACTGAACGACTTCACTTTCACTTTTCACTTTCTTCCATTGGGGAAGAAAATGGCAACCCACTCCAGTATTCTTGCCTGGAGAATCCCAGGGACAGAGGAGCCTAGTGGGCTGCCGTCTATGGGGTCACACAGAGTCAGACACGACTGAAGCGACGTAGCAGCAGCAGCAGTGTGTATATGTAAATCCCAACCTCCTAACATATTGCCTTTTCTATTAAGACTTTGATTTCTTTGTTCTGTATACCTTTAAGAAAATCTTCTTTTATGGCTCAGTGAAAATTCTACCAAGTGAATAAGCCCACTTCCAGTAGCCAGCCCATGAAAGTCCTTCCCGTGGAACTTCAGACTACATTTCACACCCCTCACTCGGTCACCTCCACACCTCAGCCCCTACAGTTTGCTCACCTTGCAATATCTTCCCCTCACCCTGCTGGAGTTTACACCCAGGTTTTACACAAATGCCACAGTCTCCAAGGAACCTCTCCTCTTAAGTTACATAGACTTTTATCTGTATTACTCTTCCGATATCAGTTGATTAAAACATTCATTCAACACATGTCTATTAAGCTTGCATTGGTATTTGATACACTTTTAGTGGCTAGAGTTTAGAGAATGTCATGAAGTTTACAGATTTACCCTGTATTTTTGGTTATGTATGCACAGGCATTATTTTCTCATCTAGCCAGTAATCTAGGACAAGGATGTGTGAGTTACCTTGGTAATCCCCACAATATTTCAATCCCAACTTTGCACATAACAGGCACTCAATCAATTTTGGCTGAATCAATATATTCTATGAATAAAGCACAAGAAAATGCATGAGTGAACTTCAGTGTAAAGTTCTGATATCACACAATGATGATGCTGATAGAGTATGACACCTTATAATCTCTTAGTAAAAAAAATAATAATAATTGTAGGGTTATATTAAAGAATAGGAAAGAAATACATGAAGTGTGGGGCATGTCTCTGGTGTTTAGTCAGTGGTAACCATTCTGGCCATCATAACTCTACACAAACAAAAAATGATATAATATTACATGGGTACTTTTGTTATTAATAGGAAACCAGACCAGAGGATTTAAAAAGAGAGAGAAATGGGGGGAGCATAAAAGTGGGTAACAAAAGTGAGCACAAAATAGCATGGGGAAATGGTCAAAGAAACAAAAAGAGAACTAGGATAATGACAATAATCTGTCCAAATCCTAAACAGGATTTGTATCACTGGATACCTTTCCTGCTCCAATAACCAATGATGCAAAGGCATTTGTCCCACACCATCGCATCTAGAATTACAAAATCTTTGACAGGACTACACGAGATGCAGGTTCTGAAAATACCCCCTCTTTCTTCCCTGTGGGAACATTCCTTGTTACTGAGAACAACAGTTATGCTCAGTAAGAAGTGTCACACAAATCCTATAAAAGAAATCTCAGACAATGCAGAAACAGCACATCTGGTAGAGATTACCTGATTTGTAAGTAGATTAGAAGAGTGAGAGCAAATTCTGAAATGTCTAAAGGGATAGAATTTCAGCAACTGGCAATGTTACCTCCTACATAACAAATCATATATTGATGAATTCAATACTTTTAAAATTGAAATCATGGATAGGCATTATAAGAAGGAAAATTAATTTTATCAAAAAAATTGTAGACAAATTTTTAAAAATCTTTCTTAAGCAACAAAAATTTACTGTATAGTACAGGGGACTGTATTCAGCATCTTATAATGACCTATAATGGAAAATTATCCTTAAAAACTACCAAAATATATATTTTCCATACGCCTAAAACTAATGCAATATTATAAATCAATCACACTTCAATTTAAAAAACTATCATGACCCTTTTTTTTAAAGCAGTATCTTTATTTTTTGGCCGTGATTAGAGGCTTGTGGAATTGTATTTCCCCAACCAGGGATCTAACCCAGGCCCCGTGCAGAGAAAGCACAGAGTCCTAACAACTGGACCACTGAGGAATTCCTGTAACTGTCCTAACTTAATTAAAATTTGGAGATTTTTACATTAAAAAAAAAAATCTCTTCTTCATCTTCAAGGGTATAATGCCCTGATTATCCTATAAATGTTTGAATATGAGGCCTACATAAGTGAAATGATGGAATAGTGTCAGCTTACATGAAGGCTAGGAAGCTGTGGTCCCAATTATAACTGTGATAATAGTAGATTCTGTGTGTGTGTGTTCATGTGTGTGTACGTGTTAATCTCTCAGTCATGTCCGACTCTTTGTGATCCCATGAACTGTAGCCCGCCAGGCTCCTCTGTCCATGGAATTCTCCAGGCAAGAATACTGGAGTGGGTTGCCATTCCCATCTCCAGGGTAGCTTCCCCTCCCAGGGATTAAACCTGGGTCTCCCGGCAGATTCTTTACCATCTGAGCCACCAGAGAAGCCAAAAAAAGTAGATTCTGGCTTGTAATAATTCAGTTTCTTTATTGAACACATACCTCCACTTTTGAAATTATTTTGAATTATCTGAATAACAAGCAGGTTTCAAGAAGAATTCATGACCCAAATTAACCTCCCAAACTTCCTGCAACTTGAAATTCATTCTTTTGCATTTTAAAAACTTTTTAGTTCAAGAGTCTCTTATTAAAAGACAAATCCCTCTTGACAGGGAAATCTTTATCACTGTTACTAACGCCCTAGTTGAAGTCACATAACAGGAGCTGAGAGCAAAGGCCTAGAAGAACGGAATGCACTCCTGCAGACACAAAAAAAATGATTAGGGAAGAAAGGAGGAGAGCTATAAGGAAAAGAAAAAGGAGCAAGGAGGAAAAAGGCATAAAGCAGCCTTGATTACCAATTAAAATACCTGTGTTCGTGCATGGGGGCCTACATACATTTGCAACCATTTCCCTGCAACAGCTATGCCTGAACAATATTGAAAGTACCAGTTGTTCTCTGGTTATGAAAATCCTAAATGTTAACCTGGCCAACAAGGTTGAAAAGGCGAGCAGGGCAAGAGAAAAGAACAAGACAAGGGAAATCATTTGTTTCTCTGAAACTTCTTCAGACTTCCTCAGACAGTATTGCATACTCAGAAACTCTCTGTTTGCAGAGTCCCTCCTGCAGAAAGGATACTGGAAAATAAAAGAGGCTATGAAACAGAACCAAAGCCTTTGAGTTCCAGGATAATTGGAGTCTTACTTGAAAGTTTCTGGAGCTTTATTTGAATTTGAGTTTAAGAATAATAACTGTCTGTACCAGGACAGATTGTCTAAATGTGTTCAAATGTTATAATATTAAAAGTACAATTAAGCATTCTAAAAATTCCCAGTTGTGCTTTTGAGAGTAAAATATCAACAAGATGCTGAAAACTACTATGATAAGACCACCGGTATAGTGGGAAGGGCAGGGTTTTCAAAATCAGGCTAACTGACCTTTGTTAAAATCCTAGTTCCTTTTCAAAACTTTATATATATTTCTTAACTTCTTTTAGCCTCAGTTGCTTAATTTATATACGAAAATACATATACATGCGTGTCTATATATATATGTATGTGTGTGTGTCTTCTTGGCAGAGATATGAAGATAGATGATTCATGAAAAAGTCTCAGAATATAATTACACCTGTCTCAGCCACATTTAACAAATATTAACTGTGGTTATTGTTCATTAAATTCTAGAATATGGCATTGACCAAAGCATGAGATATTAAAAAAAAAAAACTATTCAACTTCACTACTGCCACATGTGGCCCCATTTTGATTCTAAGACTTCTGAGTAAAAAGTAAGAAAAAAATAAACCCAGGTCAAGGCTTTAGGAGAGTCTAATAGCTACAACTGGGAAAATCTGCAAGTGTAGGATTAATCTTCTAGAGTGTATTCAAATGTAGAAAAGACCCTTCAGTACTTAATCATTGTAAACACCATAATACAACAATCTGATGCGCAGAGGATCCTGGTGGGCTACAGTCCATGGGGGTCACCAAAGAGTTGGACACAACGTAGTGACTAAACGACAATGTATGCTTAAATGTGGCTGTCTTAAGACATGATGTGCCAAAGCTCTTTAAAATCTTTTAAATCTTATATATCTCTAGTACATGTTGTTCTTTTGTTACTTTTGAGTTTTTTCGGAGCTGCTGCTGCTGCTGCTGCTAAGTCACTTCAGTCGTGTCCGACTCTGTGCGACCCCAGAGATGGCAGCCCACCAGGCTCACCCGTCCCTGGGATTCTCCAGGCAAGAACACGAGTGGGTTGCCATTTAGGAGCTAAATCACCCAAAATGGATAATGCACTGCTTTGCCACCAGGAATGAGCTTGGGCTATGACCAGTAATCTGAGGCAGATTGTCTTCCCATCTGTAATACAGGAAGGCAATAGGATGTAACATTTACCTGTCTGAAAATAGTTATAATCATTAGAGTTACTTTTTATAATATGTTTTTATCCAGAAATTTGCCCCAGAAAAACTTACATCTTAGTGTCACCTATACAATTTTCTTTCTAGCCTTTCCTAGGACTATATATTTAAAACTTAATTTACCCTTAAAATTATCCCCAAATGTGACAATAGCTTCCAGATACATTGAGACATTACTAGACTAAGGTCCAATTTAGCAAATGATCAGCGTCCCTACCGGAAAATAGAAACTTCAAACGGAGTTTACCCTCTGCCCTCTTCCTTTCACATATAAACAACTCATTCTGCCATATAAATAAACAAAAGATAAAATAGCAGATTCAAAGATAGAGGTTCACTACTTGTGTATGTTTCTGACATTTCTGAATTTATTTATTCTGAATGAATATCTGAATTCACATCGGTAGTTCAACCAACTAGCCTCATCTAGCCTGGGTTTTAACAAGATTTACAGCGTAAAGAACAGGAGCTTAGAAACCACAAATGACATAAGCTCGCTGGTAAACACAGAGATAAAAGGAAGAAAGTGGATAGAAAAAGAAACCAGAACTTTTTCAAAACGAAGTGCCTTGTATGGACTTTTCATAAATTGTTGTATTTCATATGCTGTTGGGCTTCCCTGATAGCTCAGTTAGTAACAAATCTGCCTGCAACATGGGAAACCTGGGTTTGACCCCTGAGTTGGGAAGATCCCCTGGAGAAGAGAAAGTCTACCACTCGAGTATTCTGGCATGGAGAACTCCATGGACTATATAGAGTTGGATATGACTGAGCAACTTTCACTTTTCCCATTTTAGAATGCAAATAAAAATTACACCATCTCACTAAAATCATTATATTATATTCTCATAAAAGTAGATGAAATGATAGATTGTTGCTATCAAAAAATTTCTAATTTGTGAAACAAAAATGTTGGTGATCCAAGCCAATGCAGAATTCAGTCTACATTTTTTCATACTTGTCCTACATTGTCATTTACTTCGTATATTTGGAATACTGAAGCAGCTGCTGTCAGCATTTGAATTAATTCTAACACTGAAATCCAAGTGACCTAAATTTCTCTGAAGAGTCAGAAACTGCCAAGAAAACATCTTGATAAGTCTTGTTAGGCTTCCTAGATCGACTAAATAGGAGATATGTAAATCTCTTGCTGGATCCTAAAAAGATTAGACTTCCACCTGGCATATAACAAAAAAATGAGATGATTAATGCAAACTGCCAGTCTGAGAGCCTGACATGTTTCAGCTGCCTCTATTGCTAACAAAGTAACTGAAAAGTGAAGTTGTCAAGCTTGAGTTTCATCTTGTCCACATCCTGCCTCTAAGTATCTAGGAGACAAGAGATGCGGGTTTGATCCCTGGGTCCGGAAGATCCTCTGGAGAAGGAAACGGCTACCTACTTCAGTACTCTTACTTGGAAAACCCATGGACAGAGGAGGGTTCTGTGGGGTCGCAAACAGTCTGACGCAACTGAAGCAACTTGGCACAAGCAAGACATTTTCTACTTTCTATCCTCATTTCAAATACAGGACATGTAATTCTATTTATTTATTGACTTATGAGAAGTAAATGGCTATTTTGAAGATTTAAAATTCTATACTCATTCCTGAAATCACCATAAACAGGTTGCTTCTGTTTTCTATCAGCTTCTTCCAGCCTCTCCCAATCCCCATACACCCCTCTCTTCCTCCTCAGTAGAACAAGCCTGCCTTTGTCTCCTGCAGAGTTGAAACTTGAAACTTGTAGGAGTTGGTTTGTGTGTGTGATGGGGGTCGGTGTGGTGGTTAATAAAGCAGGAAATGCTTGCCTCCTTTGGCCAGGATTCATATTTGAAATTGATGCTCTCTGGTGGCCATTTTGAGGGCTCTTGGGCGATCCCACCCCTCATTCACCATCTCTCACCTGCAGTGTCCTGGCAGGGTAAATGCACCTCCGCTAATTGATCAGGAACAATTTCTCTTTCAAATTTCGAGGAGCAGCGTACATGTTTAGCCTCTTTCTACTGGGATCTCAGCATTGCTCCATATAATCCAGTCCAGATGTAAGACAGCCCCAAACTAGCTCTAGCTGACCCACAGTTGACTGGGACGTTGCTCCTTTTTGAACGTAGCCCTCTCTTCTTTCCACCTCCTGGCAGGTGGATCCTCCCACAACCTTTTAAACTACTTCAGCAGGAGTTGGACACCAGCCCCTGTGTCATCCAAATTGCAGAGGACAGATTAACCACTCACAGTGAATTTCTTAAAGTCATGCTTGCTCACTGGGCTTGAGTTTGAGAGAAAGACAGCCCCCACCCTGCCCTGAAATCAAAAAGGATGGTAGGAAACTGCCATGGAGATACTAAAACCATTGGTAACATTAGTCTGATTAGAACAGCACGTTCTGAGTCAAAAAACAAGCACATGAGTCACTGGTGCAAAACTGAGTCCATTACAACATCCAGTAAACCAGAAAATGTGTATATGATAAATACATTAATAATAGGTCATCAGGAAAAAATAGAGCTTATTTAATGAATGATAGTGATATCATAATTGAATCGCTATCTGAAAAGAAAATAGACTGCTGCTGCTGCTGCTAAGTCGCTTCAGTCGTGTCCGACTCTGTGCGACTCCATATACGGCAGCCCATAGACTGCTAGCCCTGTCTAAATATCATGTTTAAAATTTAAAAAGCAAAGGATGAAAGACTTCAATGTAAAAACATATATATATACATATTTTTTTTTAATAGAAAAGTGCTAGGATTGGAAAAAATTTCTTCAAAAAGACCAAAGAAACTTTAAGGAACTATAATGGGAAAAGTTCTCAAAGTTGAATTCATCATAATACAAAGTAAACAAAGGCAAAAAAAATTACCATAAATAATGTTGGAAAAACAGAGATGGAAGAAGTGTTTAAAATATATATAAGAAGCAGGAGGTTATATCGCTAATGTGAAAAAAAGAGCTTCTACAGATTGATTTAAGAAAACAAACATGGGTATGGACTGAGGTTCATAAAAGAAGAAATGCAAATAAACAAAAAATGTATTAAAAGCAGTTTATAAAAGATGCTGAGTCTCACTAATAGACAAGGAAACACAGTTCAAAACAACACAATACTCTCACTGATTCATATAATAAGTTAACCAAATTTTAAAGAATTATAATATTCAACATAACGGGCTATAGAAACAGTAGGGTTGTGAATTACAGCACACATTGTTCTATAATTTCAGTTTTGGAAATCTGCTCTATAGAAATAGACATATTTCAAAGAAAAAAAAGTAGGCCAAGAATGACTGAGACACATGTGCTGACCTAGAGGAATACCCAGAGTACACAGTTTAAATGAATAGTGTAGCAAGTCAAGTCACGTATCTAATGATGATCCTATTCCTGTAAATAAAAGTAGGGGAACACACGGATATAAATTCATGCCATTATATTTGTTCTATATATTTTTACATGTAAAAAGATATTCACCAAGTTGACTTTGTCTTTTTACACTTTTTTTGTGCTATTTGGCTTTAAAAAACTAACTTTCTCATTTTTGAATTTTGAAAGAAAATTCCAACAAAGTGTGTGTGTATGTGTGTGTACATCTGTGTAGTACAGTATAGTATAGACCACTAATACTCTAGGATTTCATGGGAGGGAGACAGGTATATGGAAAACATACGGCTTGATCAAAGCTTGAAGGATGAACTTGGAGGAACTGGATAAACAAAAAAGAAAACAAAATAGGAAATAGAAACAAAATAGAAAAAAGAAAACAAAATAGAAAAAAGCAGGAAGGAAATATTATCTGGCTCATTTAGACTCACTTCAGATATTCTAAACCACTGGTAACTACGTATTTGAAAAAAATCAATATATTTCATGATTGAAAATCAGCATCTGTATTTCCAGATTTGTCTGTGAACAAGCAATAGTGCTACTATTACACGATCCTGCATTAAATAGAATTGGTGTCACTATCAGGAAATTAAAGACAAATTAGAAAACCCAAGGAGTCTTATATTCTCAGCATTAAGTCTACCTTTTACTTTTTGCAACCAGAAGTGATAAACTGCAACCCACAACATCCCCAATAAATGAACTTCCTTTACCTTGGCATTCACCATCACCTTCATTCATTGCTGCAAAAAATTATGTATTGAGTAACCAATATGAATTAACATCTGAATACATGTAAGCTGGAGCTTCTTGCTCTCCAGAGAATCAGAGCTGGAAATAAAAGAATCTCTGTTTACCTAAGTTTTAATCCTTTGGTAAAATTTCTTTGGCTCTGAAGGCTGCATGAAACAGGTGAGAGAAAAGATTAGTCAACTGGAACCAGAGACTCCTCCTTTCTGTGTTGTTTTGTCCAAACAGTTAACCCTTACTTGGCCAGAGCTCTGACTATGACATCGTGTTCAGAAACTATAGGAAAACTCAGTTAAAGTGTTCACATTAATAAACTAGCTGAACCTCTATTCTGAGTTTTTTCTTTTGTGCTTTAAGAAGTCTTTTGTAAATCAAAGAATTACTTACTGATTTACTCATTCAGTAGGACTTACCTGACAGCTCAGTTGGTAAAGAATCTGCCTGCAATGCAGGAGACCCCAGTTCAATTCTTGGGTTGGGAAGTTCCCCTGGAGAAGGGATAGGCTACCCACTCCATATTCTTGGGCTTCCTTGTGGCTCAGCTGGTAAAGAATCCACCTTCAATGCAGGAGGCCTGGGTTCTATCCCTGGGTTGGGAAGATCCCCTGGAGAAGGGAAAGGCTACCCACTCCAGTATTCTGTCCTGGACAATTCCATGGACTGTCCATGGGGTCGCAAAAAGTCAGACTTAACTGAGAAACTTTTGCTTTCACTTACTCATTCAGTAAAGTAAGATGCTAATATACTAAGCATGAGTTTAATTTCTTGTGTGACTGGAAGATGTAAGAAAAGATAATATCACAAACAGAAACTTGAAGAACAGAGTTGTTTTAGGCAGGAACATTCATTTCTACTGGGTGCCACCACTATTTTTGAACAGTTGACTGAGGTGAGAAAAACACCATTTACCAATTATTCCTATGATAACTTTCTACCTGGGCTTCCCAAGTGGCTCAGTGGTAAAGAATCCCCCTGCCAACACATGAGATGCAAGGGGCGAGTTCAATCCCTGGGTTAGGAAGATCCCTAGGAGAAGGAAATGGCAATCCACTCCAGTATTCTTGTGTAGAGAATCCTATAGAAAGAGGAGCCTGGAGGGCTACAGTCCATGAGGTCATAAGAGTAGGACACAACCGAGCAACTGAGCACACACACAGCTTGCTTGCAGTATTGGATAAGCGAAATATTAGGGACAGTGTCCAGTGCTAAGGTGGTCTTATCCAAATGGAATTTGAGATGAAGTTTGAAGCATAGCTTGGACTGATTTGCTAAAACAGGGAAACATAATACAAATGTATCGTGATGCTTAAAAGTGCCAGCTGGACCCAGCTCCAGCACTGATGAGTTGTGATCTTGAGCAAGTTCATTAGCCTCAGTTTTTTTTATCTATGCTATGGGATTGTTATAGTACTAATCAAAAAGAATTGCTGAGATTACAGTTCTTTCTTTGAACAAACACTTGTTGAATGCCTATTCTATGCCAAGGGCTTCCTTGGAGGCTCAGCAGTAAAGAATCCGCCTGCAATGCAGGAGACGAGGGTTCAATTCCCGGGTCGGGAAGCTCCCCTAGGGGAGGGCACAGGAACCCACTCCAGTATTTTGCCTGGGAAATCCCATGAACAGAGGAGCCATGAGGGCTACCATCCATGGTGTTGCAAAGAGTCGACAAAACTGAAGCGACTTAGCACACATTCTATGCCAAACGCTATTCTAGGTACTAAGGATATAATAATAAGCAAAGTAGTTTAAATTTCTACTTTGTTAATTCTGGTTAAAGGAAGGATGAAAATAAGCAAGTCAACATAGTAAGATTAAGAGGGACTCTTGGGACTTCTCTGGCTGTCTAGTGGTTAAGAATCCACCTTCCAATGCAAAGGATGTGGATTCGATCCCTGGTTGGGGGACTAAGATCCCACATACTTCGGGGAGCCCCTGTGCCAAAAGGAAGATCCCGCATGCCACAACTAAGACCCAACGCAGCCAAAAATATAACAAATATATTTTTTTAGAAAAACTCCACTGAAGATGAGTTCACAATCCAAAACCGTTTAAAAAAAAAAAAAAAGTAGTTCTCCGTGAGATTTTTTTTAAGACCAAAAAAAAAATTTATTGCTCGTAATGAGAACACTTAGGATTTACTCTCAACAACTTTCATGTAACATCCAGTGTTACTCAGATGAGTCATGTTTAACCTTACATCCTTAGGACTTATTTATCTTATAACTGAAAATTTATACGTTGAACCACCTTCATCCAATTCCCCCTCTCCCCGACTCTGAACCATTTTGAGTTCAGATCGGTAGCCCCTGTCAGCTCTGATTTTGCTCTTTAAAGCCACAAAACTACTCCAGTCTCTCTTGCAGCAGCTCTTTAAATATTGAAGAGAGCCATCTTGTCCTGTCGTCCCGTTTTCTCTCATCGTATTAAAACTTTGTACCTCCTTCAGCCCTGTCACAGCAGTGTGTCAGGTCTCTTGGACATCTGGAGAGAAGCTTCGGTGGGTCAGTGACCACCCTGAGGCTGACCCAGAAGGCGCAAGAGTTCCAGGAGCGCTGTGGTCAGAGTCCGATGAGCCAGGGCTCCATCACCTCAGGCCAGGTTATAAATCAACACAGGTTCAGCAAACCTTTCTACACAAATCATCAGCTTCTCCGCCTCCTTTCTGGAAATCAGAGACACTCTGAACAGAAACGAACAGCTTTAGTGAGATTTGTGAAAACTCATCTCTCAAACTGTTGAGGGGAATCATCCTGTGCGGTGACCGCCTCAGGCCGTATCCTCCACTAACGGCTCAGGAAGAAGGCAGAGGTAAGCTCCTACCACTGAGTCAGACAACCTGACCCTGAATATAGGAGCATGGCTTTATTTTCTTTCAAAGCCTGATAACTGGCCTTACTTCCTTCAAAAACCTAATGACTTATCATTTTGAAAATAGCAGTCCAACTCTCCTTACTCTTGCTTTCCTCCAAGATTTTATTCTCCCGCTTTTTGTTTTGTTTTACCTCTAAACCCAAACTTTTCCCCCACCAACAACCTTGCATTTCCCAGTTGCTTTTTGGCAGCACAAAGAGCAGATGATAAAAGAAATCCACAGATCAGCTAAGTACCTCCAAAAGGATCAAATATCTGAATGTTGAGAGATCTTGAGTTCTATAAGAGGGACTCTTTTCCCTTCACTAGACCTATTTAATAAATACATTTTAAAAGGCAGAAGATGTGTATATGTGTGTGTGTAAATACTCAACAACCAAATCAATTGCAACATTTTTTTTCTACCTAAATACCATTTAGTAATTCTCAGATATTTCTTGTACTGCTCCTCAGCCTCAGAAGGTGATATTTCTGTCACTGTTTCCAACCTGTTTAAGTAGTTTGAGGAAAGATGGACACAAAAATATCTGCCCACCTGCAGCTCTGTGGACAAAAATCTGAGAACTGCTTTGAAAGTGAGAGGGGGTGGAGCAGGAAGTGCTCTGATCCTTCTGGTCACCTCCATTTCCAGAGTAGAAATGGAAATTCCAGCCTTTCCTTTCTCCTAAGAAGCCCCAAGTGGCAGGGTTGTTTCCTATTGTCTGATAATGATAGTTAATATTTATCGACTACTCCTGTGCTACGAGCCATTCCCAGAATAGAAGTGTATCAACTCATTTAGTTCTCTCAGCAAATTCATCAGGTCACTGGGACACATAGGCAAGCTTTAATGTCATCAAGATCAGATGGCTGGGAAACTGAAGAGGAGGGATTTAAAGCTGAGTTCTGGCTGCTGAGTTCCAGCACTTCAGCTTCAGAATCACACACTGCACTAACTTGCAAGAGCTGACATTAAGTTAGCAAACAGGTGGGAAAGAGTATTACAATAATTTTGTAGAGATTTGTATATTCTGTTTCCTTCTTACGATGCAATATGTATACACTCTTAGAGTGTTCAAAGCCTTGGAGAATCATACTTCTGAAAACATATGAGTTTTTACATTTTAACTTTTATCATATGAAAACATAATCCAATTGCCAATATTTACCAATATCCCAAGACACCCCTCTCCCCTGCCTGAACCATCCCCTTCTCCAAACCTTTAGCCCATCCACTATTTCTCCATCTTCTGGCAGGATCATCCAGAGGTTTTATGAAACAATTTAACCAGATAAATTCTAGAAGGCATAAATGTCATTGTGCATGAATGCTCAATCACATCTGACTCTCTGCAGCCCCATGGATTGTAACCCACCATATTCCTCTGTCCATGGGATTTCCCAGGCAACAATACTGGAGTGGGTTTCCATTCCCTCCTCCAGGAGATCTTTCCCACCCAGGGATTTAACCCCCATCTCCTGCATCTCCTGCATTGGCAAGCAGATTCCTTACCACAGAGCCACCTGGGAAGCCCTTTAAAAAATAAATATCGTGAAGAGAAGCAAACAGCGTGGTATATATTTCGTGGGATTATCTGGGAAAACCCTTGAAGAGATAATACTTGAGCTTAAATTCAGAGGTTTGGGGCACAATAAAGGACAGAAATGGTATGGACCTAACAAAAACAGAAGATAGTAAGAAGAGGTGGCAAGAATACAAAGCACAATACAAAAAAGATCTTCATGACCTAGATAATCATGATGGTATGATCACTCACTTCGAGCCAGACATCCGGGAAAGAGAAGTCAAGTGAGTTTTAGGAAGCATCACTACAAACAAAGCTAATGGAGGTGATGGAATTCCAGTTGAGCTATTTCAAATCCTAAAAGATGATGCTGTGAAAGTGCTGCACTCAATATGCTAGCAAATCTGGAAAACTCAGCAGTGGCCACAGGACTCGAAAAGGTCAGTTTTCATTCCAGTCCCAAAGAAAGACAACACCAAAGAATGTTCAAACTGCCACACAATTGTATTCATCGCACACGCTAGTAAAGTAATGCTCAAAATTCTCTAAGCCAGGCATCAACAGTATGTGAACTATGAACTTCCAGATGTTCAAGTTGGTTTTAGAAAAGACAGAAGAACCAGAGGTCAAATTACCAATATCGTTTGGATCATAGAAAAAGCAAGAGAGTTCCAGAAAAACATCTTCTTCTGTTTAATTGATTATGCCAAAGCCTTTGACTGTGTGGATCACAACAAACTGTGGAAAATTCAAGAGACAGGAATACCAAAAGACCTTACCTGCCTCCTGAGAAATCTATATGCAGGTCAAAAAGCAACAGTTAGAACTGGACATGGAACAACAGACCGGTTCCAAACTGGAAAAGGAATATATCAAGCCTGTATATTGCCACCCTGCTTATTTAACTTATATGCAGAATATATCGTGTGAAATGCCAAGCTAGATGAAGCACAAGCTGGAATCAAGATTGCCGGGGAGAAATATCAATAACCTCAGATATGCAGGTGACACCATCCTTTTGGCAGAAAGTGAAGAGAAATTAAAGAGCTTCTTGATGAAAGTGAAAGAAGAGAATGAAAAAGTTGGCTTAAAACTCAATACTCAGAAAGCTAAGATCATGGCATCTGTTTCCATCACTCCATGGCAAATAGATGGAGAAACAACGGAAACAGTAACAGACTTTATTTTCTTGGGCTCCAAAATCACCACAGATGGTGACTGCAGCCTTGAAATTTAAAGACTCTTGCTCCTTGGAAGAAAAGCTATGACCAGCCTAGACGCATATTAAAAAGCAGAGACATTACTTTGCCAACAAAGGTCCATCTAGTCAAAGCTATGGTTTTTCCAGTAGTCATGTGAGACTATAAAGAAAGCTGAGGGCTGAAGAATTGATGCTTTTGAACTGTGGTGTTGGAGAAGACTCTTGAGAGTCCCTTGGACTGCAAAAAGATCCAACCAGTCCATCCTAAAGGAAATCAGTCCTGAGTAGTCATTGGAAGCACTGATGCTGAAGCTGAATCTACAATACTTTGGCCACCTGATGTGAAGAGCTGACTCACTGGCAAACACCTTGATGCTGGGGAAGATTGAAGGCAGGAGGTAGAAGGGGACGACAGAGGATTACATGGTTGGATGCCATCACTGACTCAATGAACTTGAGTTTGAGCAAGCTCTGGGAGTTGGTGATGGACAGGGAAGTCTGGCATGCTGCAGTGCATGAGATCTAAAAGAGTCAGACATGCATGAGCGACAAACCGAACTGCCTGAAGTGACTTAAACTGCCATGAGGGTGACTCATGTGACTCAGGGACTCTCTCTCTGAGCCTGCCCATGTATCTATTTACCCATAGTAAATAGATACCCATAGTTTCCTCTTAATAAACTACTTGCTTCACTCTTCCCTTCCTTGTAGAAATTCTTTTCTGCAAAGTCAAAGGGCCAGGGCCCTTGTCACTGACTACTGGTCTAGAGGTTAGGCTCTGGTGGTCTCACCGCCAGGACCCAGCCTCCATCTCTGAGTAGGAACCCAAGCCCAGCTCTAAGTCATTGCAGGCCAAGGCCATGGGAGATCATATCCATGTGTGGCTGGCATCCTTGGGTTTGGCAATAATTCTGAGATCACAGTTGTGTCTTTGAGCTGTATGGTACAGAAGCTTCCCTCAGAATCTTTACATGCATCTTATGTCTCTTTGAATATCAAACACATTGTAACTATTCTTCTCATGCCATTGCACAAGTTCTTTCCTCATTGTGAGCTATAATGAGTCAGACATGGTTCATAATTATTTTCTGTGCTCTATTTTCTTTTTAATGTGGAAAACTACCCTATTAGGGGAAAGGGTTTCTTTTTCTTCATGTGGGAAAAAATTTTTATTTTAGGGACCTCAGAAACAGGGAATTAGATTAATCACACTCATTCTTTCACAATTTGTTCTCATCATTGTCCACACGTGGTATGTTCTTATTCATAAGATCTAGAATAAACTACATCTAACCACATGGTTTCCCCCACCAACCTACTTCCTGTTTTATCCAACCCAAGGTAACCACCCACTTGAGCCTTTGTTTTCACTGTGAATCTTTTATCATTCTCTTGCTTTCATTTTTATATAATTTTGCATGTATCTATAATTCTGAAGAGTGTGTGCCTGCATGTACCTGTGTAGGTATTTAATTTGTTCTAAACTTTATAAAGAGCTTCAGGCTATATGTAATCTGAGAGGACTCAAGGTTTTCACTTATTGCTATGATCCATCAATTTTATTGTATACCATGTAATCCAAGTTAATTTGTTTGTATGTGTATGCATGTGTGTGTGCGTGGGCACACGTGCACACACGCGTGCATGCATATGCTCAGACATGTCCAACTCTTGCAACCGCATGAACTATAGCCCACCAGGCTCTTCTGTCCATGGAATTTTTCATGCAAGAATACTGCAGTGGGTTGCCATTTCCTACTCCAGGGGATCTTCCCGATCTAGGTAGGGCAGAAATTTTTGTCTGTTTTATTCACCAATGTATCCAAGTGACTGGAATATGTCTGACATGAAGCAAGTGTTCAGTAAATATTTGTTGAATGAATAAATGTAACAAAAACTTTCAAATGACACTAGAATGGGCATACCAATTTGCATTTGCATAACATAAAAAAGGCAGAGGAACCAGAGATCAAATTGCCAACATCCGCTGGATCATCGAAAAAGCAAGAGAGTTCCAGAAAAATATCTATTTCTGCTGTACTGACTATGCCAAAGCCTTTGACTGTGTGGATCACAATGAACTGTGGAAAATTCTGAAAGAGATGGGAATACCAGACCACCTGACCTGCCTCTTGAGAAACCTATATGCAGGTCAGGAAGCAACAGTTAGAACTGGACATGGAACAACAAACTGGTTCCAAATAGGAAAAGGAGTACGTCAAGGCTGTATATTGTCACCCTGCTTATTTAACTTATATACAGAGTACATCATGAGAAACTGCTGGGCTGGAAGAAGCATAAGCTGGAATCAAGATTGCCAGGAGAAATATCAATAACCTCAGATATGCAGATGACACCACCCTTATGGCAGAAAGTGAAGAAGAGCTAAAGAGCTTCTTGATGAAAGTGAAAGAGGAGAGTGAAAAAGTTGGCTTAAAGCTCAACATTCAGAAAACGAAGATCATGGCATCTGGTCCCATCACTTTATGGGAAATAGATGGGGAAACAGTAGAAACAGTGTCAGACTTTATCTTTTTGGGCTCCAAAATCACTGCAGATGGTGACTGCAGCCATGAAATTAAAAGATGCTTACTCCTTGGAAGAAAAGTTATGACCAACCTAGATAGCATATTCAAAAGCAGGGCCATTACTTTGCCAACAAAGGTCCATCTAGTCAAGGCTATGGCTTTTCCTGTGGTCATGTATCAATGTGAGAATTGGACTCTGAAGAAAGCTGAGTGCCGAAGAATTGATGCTTTTGAACTGTGGTTTTGGAAAAGACTTGAGAGTCCATTGGACTGCAAAGAGATCCAACCAGTCCATTCTAAAGGAGATCAGTCCTGGGTGTTCATTGGAAGGATGCTAAAGCTGAAACTCCAATACTTTGGCTACCTCATGCAAAGAGTTGACTCATTGGAAAAGACCCTGATGCTGGGAGAGATTGGGGGCGGGAGGAGAAGGGGACGACAGAGGATGAGATGGCTGGATGGCATCACCGATTCGATGGACATGAGTCTGAGTGAACTCCAGGAGTTGGTGATGGACAGGGAGGCCTGGCTTGCTGCAGTTCATGGGGTCTCAAAGAGTCAGACACAACTGAGCGACTGAACTGAACTGAACTGAACCTACAAGTACTCCTCTTAATTCATTTTATTATATTTTTCATTATAAAAGTAAAACATGTTTTTCAGAGTACATTTGGGTAATTTTGATTTATACAAACTTCTGAAACTGAAGAAATATATTCAGATTCAGAAATTGACCACATTAAATCATTAAATCGAATCCATGATAACTGGGAAGAAAACAAAGCCACCGCTTGGAAACCAGTTATATTTATATAGCTACCCCAATCAGATCTAGGCATAGAGTTAAGCAGATAAACGTCTAGAAGTAGATATACAGGTATTAGGCCTCCTGTATAGGTGGCTCAGTGGTAAAGAATCTGCCAGCAAGGCAGAAGTCAGAGGAGACTCAGGTTTAATCCCTGGGTTGGAAAGATTCCCTGGAAGGGCATGGCAACCCATCCCAGTATTCTTGCCTGTAGAATCCCATGGACAGAGGAGTCTGGCAGGCTACAGTTCATAGGGTCACAAAAAGTTGGACACAACTGAAGCAACTTAGCACGCATTAATTATAAGTATTAATTATAAGTTAATCTGTTCAGTGGCCTACTTCCTGTTCACTGTTAATCAGCCTCAGTGTGAAGAGGGTAGCAAATCGAAATCTATGTCTGATAAAATATGTCACGCCCTCTTGCAAAGTAAATTTATCAAGAAGATTTATTTAAACTGGATTTGCAGGAGTGATTACCAGTGTGGTCAGGAATGGCATATGGAAATCAGGCTGTCAGCAAGGCCCCAAAATTATAAATTACATCATGCCTACAGCAAAATTTTGGAGATAAATCAAAGTGAGAAATGTCACAATAAATCAGTGAACTCCTTAGAATTAAGGAGTGACTTTTACACTTATTTGATTTTGCATATGTGAGACTCTGCATTTCCAGCGCAGTGGGTGTGTGAGTTCGATCCTTGGTTAGGGAACCAAGATCCCACATGCCTTGCAGAAAAAAAAAAAAAAAAAAAACAAGGTAGGATGTAACAGGAGTGAATCAAGTGTTTCTCTTCTAACATACTTAAATAACAGAGAGCCAATGGCACCCCACTCCAGTACTCTTGCCTGGAAAATCCCATGGATGGAGGAGCCTGGTAGGCTGCGGTATGCAAGCCAGAGTTTAAAAAGTGGCTCAGTAAAGCTTTTAGTGAAAGATATTTCCATTTGTTCCTTACATATCATTAGCAAATATATCTTCATCTTCATATTTTTGATCTCATGGTTACAAAATGGCTTCTCTACCCCTAATCTCATATCCAGAGTCTGGAGTTTTCCAGATGGCTCAGCAACAAAGAACTCACCTGCAGTTCAGGAGACACAAGTTCAATACCTGGGTTGGGAAGATCCCCTAGAGGAGGAAATGGCAACCCGCTCCAGTATTAATGCCTGGAAAATCCCATGGGTAGAGGAACCCAGCGGGCTACAGTCCACGGGGTCCCAAAGAGTTGGACACGACTGAGCACACGTGCACATCTTCCTGATGACAAACTTTTCCCTCCATGAGTACCTTTCAAGATACAATGAGAACATTTTTTGGTGTTATACCAAAAAACAAGTGTTTGTTTTGTTTTGTTTTTTTAATGTGGGTCATTTTTAAAGTCTTTGTCAAATCCGTAACATTATTGTTTCTGTTGTTTTTATGTTTTGGTCTTGTGGCTCCAAGGCATGTAGGATCTTAGCTCCTCAGCCAGAATGGAACCTGCATCCCCTGCCTTGGAAGGTGAAGTCTCAACCACTGCACTACCAGGGAAGGCCCATAAAAATGTTTTACTCAGCTGTTCTTTCAGCTGTCATCCATACAAAAGAGACCTGGTCTGAACCAAAGCAAAAATTGGCTAACTTTCTTCTCCCAAGTCTAGACACGAGCATTTCTTTTTTCACTTTTAGCTTGATGCTTTGGGTAAGCACATTCACTGTGAAACAGTGTGGTCACAACATATGAATTTTATTAAAAATCATTTTGACAGCTAAAATTCTAAAGTTTCATAAAAACCTTCAAATAATTTCAAGACTAGAGAAATTTACCAAAACTTCATATAAATCTGCCTTTAATGAATGGATAATGCAGTATTTGGAGTATTATTTAAACAACAAAGATTTGTTTTTCTTTTCAAAACAGATAAAACTAAGAGCTACAACCTTATTTCTAATTTCAGTGTTTAATAGTTACTGAAGTAAATTAGTCATTCACCTGATAGCATAATTTAATATGATTTTCTCATTTGGAGGGGAAAATATACTTTACTTTCTTTATACCTTCATTTATTTTATGGGAAATACTAGTGATTTCAATAAACAAGTATAAATACAAAGTATTGTTTGTTTCTAGTCCTTTAATATAATAATTGGCTATGGAATGTATGTCATTATTTTTGAGAAAACAATCAGAATTTCTCTTATCTTCAATGTAGCTGATGTCAAAATGTTGCATTGCATGCTAAAATAGAAAATAATTAAGTAATAATTCCTTCAAGTGCTGTCCAGTAATTTTATATGTGAAAAGCATAGAAATTAAATAAATTATATGGAACTAAAGTAGAAACATTTTATTCAAAAATAGCATGAAAGTTATAAGGTTGAATCATAATAATATTTGTTACTTAGAGTATATGCAAAATATATGCAAATTGTGTTATAATACCATTTCACATTCTGAAAGACATCTTTTAGAAGTTTTAATCGTGACTCAAAAAGTTTAAAAGACTAAAGAGAATTCCCAATTTTCTATAGTAGAAAAAAGATATGGATAATAAGAAGGAATCTATATTTGACTCTGCAATTGCCTTGTGTGCTTATAATTTAAGAGTGTTTTCTGGTGATAAGGATTGAAATTGAAACTGAACCATGAACTCCATCATACAGCCTGAGAAGAGCTTGGAAATTTTATAAACCAATCACAGAGAGTCGGAAATCAAAAGAGAAAGGCTACCTATTTTAGTAAAGAGCCCGATCTCACTTTCAGTGTTGGACTGTAGACAGCTATCAACAGCCATGCCTTACCTTTTCCCCTTCTGCCCTACAGAGAGGCAAGCTAGGGAAGTTGGGTGTGCCCATCTTTGGCAATCGGAAGAATTTTTTTATATGTTTTTTTTTTTTAATTGGATCTTTTTTTAATGTTCTTTTGGTGTTTAGCAGTCCAGTGGTTAAGGCTCTGTAGCACTTCCACTGCAGAGGGCGATGTTCTACTCCTGGTCAGGGAACAAGATTCACAGCCAAAAAAAAAAAGTCAAACAGTTTCACTTGTTTACCTATGACATCAAGTCTTTGCTGAATTGCATAGTAGTTTTTCAACACTGGAATAATATTTCTTTCTATCTTTGTGCTATTCGCAATGTGCCACAAATGATCACTCAGAAACAATATTAATAAAATTTTCACTTAATGCATTATTAATACTTTTCCCACCACTTTCTTAAGTCCAAGCAATACAATAAAACAATGCCGATTTGCATCATTTGTCATTTTAATGGGTGTAAATCAACATGATATCACTGAACGAGTCACTGGGAAAAAGTGTGCAGTAGTACGTTATACGATATCTTCACCATATGGATAAAATAGAAATAATCTCAAGAGTAGATAATGATAAAATATTGATAATTAGGAAATAACGAGCTTTGAGTATTCATTTTTTTTCACATAGTTCATTTAATTATACATTTATATAATTTAGTATTTAACAACGGTTGTATTAACAATCAGTTTATACAATTCCTGAATTTTTAACAATCAGCTCTCACAGGACAATCACCCCAGCACACCACTGATTCATAGCTGTTCCAGTGAGATAAGGTCTTTCCTCCCCTTCTCTTTGCCAACCTTCCGATTTTAAAGCAGCTTAATACACCACCCACGAAGTTGGAGAAGAGCTGGGTCAAGAAATCAAAAATAAACCCACTTTGACTGCCTGCAGCTAGGTGAAGCTTTAACTGGATGAGAGTCTGGAGTTTTGATGGGGCTGCCCCTATGGTTCAAGAATCCGCCTGCAATGCAGGAGACACAAGAGATACAGGTTCCATCCCTGGGTTGGGAAGATCCCCGGAGGAGAAAATGGCAACTCATTCCAGTATTCTTGCCTGGAAAATCCCATGGACAGAGGAGCCCAGCAAGCTATAGCCCATAGGGTCCCAAACAGTCCGGCATGACTGGGCGCACAAGAACTAGAGTTTTCATAATAAGCAGCACCGGACTTTGAACACTCAAGAATGATCAGAAAGGCCCTGAGGCCAGGCCAGGATTTAATCTGAAGGGTGAGAAAATACGTTCACAGGAAAAGTGGTGAGAAGACTTTTTCCTTTGCATCTTCTCTTGAAAGTTCAGCTTGTTCAATAAAACAAAAACAAAGAAGAGATTCTGAAAGAAAGATGAATCTGGTTTAGATTCACCCTGGACTTGAGGACACTGGGGGAACCTCAAGAAGATCTCCAAGAGCTTTTAGAGATTTCAGGTTTGACGATTCAGAGTAATAATATGATAAAAAAGACATTTGAGAGTTAAAAGTATTTAATCTCAATGAAGTTAGGAATGTCAACAAAACTTTTTGATCAGAGATATAGACTGTTCAACCTCCCAAGAGCAGAGAACTTAACCAGTGATCCTACTGTGGTTCCTACAGTGCTAGAAAGTTTAATACATTATCTCATCTATACTTTAAAACACCTCTACAAAGTACATCTTACGCCCACTTTGCCAACAAGTAAACTAAGGCTCAGATTCAAAAGTAACTCATCTAAGATCCCATAGCTAAGGAAATGCTAGATCCATGCTTGATCTCAGGTCCTCTGATTCAAAAGCTGCTCATCATTACCTATAGCATGAAATTTCCTTGTTCTTTCCCAACATTCAGTCAGCTCAATAAATTAATCTTTATTGACTCTTTGTGACCCCATAGACTGCAGCCCACCAGGCTCCTCTGTCCATGGAATTCTCCAGGCAAGAATACTGGAATGGGTAGCCATTCCCTTCTCTAGCGAGTATTCCCCACCCAGGGATTGAACCCAGATCTCCTGCACTGTAGGCAGATTCCTTACCCTCTGGACCACCAGGGAATCCTCTTATTTTAGACTTTTTAAAAAAAAATTAGTGTGGTGAAGAATGGGTAGCTAGGTTTTCACTTCAGTTCAATTCAGTTCAGTTGCTCAGTCGTGTCCAACTCTTTGCAACCCCATGGACTGCAGCACACCAGGCCTCCCTGTCCATCACCAAATCCCAGAATTTACACAAACTCATGTCCATAGAGTCAGTGATGCCATCTAACCATCTCATCCTCTGTCATCCCCTTCTTCTCCTGCCTTCAATGTTTCCCAGCCAACGAGCCAGTTCTTCGCATCAGGTGGCCAAAGTATTGGAGTTTCAGCTTCAGCATCAGTCCTTCCAATGAATATTCAGGACTGATCTCCTTTAGGATTGACTGGATGGATCTCTTTGCAGTCCAAGGGACTCTCAAGAGTCTTCTCCAACCCCACAGTTCAAAAGCATCAATTCTTGGGTGCTCAGCTTTCTTTATAGTCCAACTCTCACATCCAAACATGACTACTGGAAAAACCATAGCTTTGACTAGATGGACCTTTGTTGGCAAAGTAATGTCTCTGCTTTTTAATATGCTGTCTAGGTTGGTCATAACTTTTCTTCCAGGGAACAAGTACCTTTTAATTTCATGGCTGCAGTCACCATTTGCAGTGATTTTGGAGTCCCCATATATAAAGGTTTAATATGCTTTAAAAGTTAGAAATGACCTTTATGAAAATTTAATAAAGTAGTAGTAAGATAAAGAATGTTTTATTTCCTTCAGTTTTTCAGATTAATCTTGACATCCCCAGCTATTTTTTTTCCTTTTTTATCATCTCTTTCATTTACCATGCTCACTTCTGCCCTGAAACTTTTTGTACTTCAGATATTTCCCACTTAAGTTGCCAGATCACTCCTTTTAACTTGTTCAAATTCTAGTGGTTTCTTTGAGGTTCAATATAAATCCTACCTACTTTATGAAGCTGTCCTTGTCTACTCCACAGCCCTCTATTCTTTTCTACCTTTAAGCACACACCATAATATTTAGCAACAAACTGGTATTTCTTTCACTCCTCCAAACAGCCACCAAATTGGTGTGCCATTTACTCCTAAGCTTCCCAAAGAGAATTAAAAAGGAACTGACTGTCTTCTCTGCTCCTCTCCTACCCCTTGGCATTGCTGCTGCTAAGTCGCTTCAGTCGTGTTCGACTCTGTGTGACCCCATAGACGGCAGCCCACTAGGCTCCTCTGTCTCTGGGATTCTCCAGGCAAGAATATTGGAGTGTAGTGCCATTGCCTTCTCCCCTCTTGGCATTAAGCTTCCCTAATTTCTAAACTGGTTTTCTCAACAGTTACCTCTTCTCCAACCTCTACATATTGCTGCCTTCTCTGAGGAATCCATGTTCCAAAGTTATCTATATCTTAATTTAAACCATTCCACACACAGAGAGCATTTATGCCTACATCAATCAGCAATGACTAGAGACTAGATCTATAACTAGACCAGATCTATTAGGGTTTAAAGTACAATTTCCTCCTTCTAGAAATGCTTTGTTTGGTTGTCTAAGTTAGTAATAGGACTTAGAATCACTTAACTGCCTACAATTTGATTAAATCAAAGCACAATAATTAGAGATACCAGTAAACATCTGTAACTACACACATTAGGTTTTGCTGTTTATATAGGCTGTTTATTTCCAGAGTTTAATGAATTAAAGGAGGATTGATAATTGCCAGTTTTGGAGTGAGCTGTTTAGAGACATAGTTCCTTCTTAATATTATAATTTAATTCAACCCCCAAGGGAAGTATTATATGAGACAGCAAAGGTAATAGTAAATAGTATAACAATGTAAATAGTGAATAATAATGTGAATATAGTAAAAGAAGTTTTTAAAAATTACACTGTGAATATTTAATTCAGCCTTTATGCCCCAACCAGTAATGCTGAAGAAGCTGAACTTGAACGGTTCTATGAAGACCTACAAGACCTTGTAGAACAAACACCCCAAAAAGATGTCCTTTTCATTATAGGGGACTGGAATGCTAAAGTAGGAAGTCAAGAAACACCTGGAGTAACAGGCAAATTTGGCCTTGGAATGTGGAATGAAGCAGGGCAAAGGCTAATAGAGTTTTGCCAAGAAAATGCACTGGTCATAGCAAACACCCTCTTCCAACAATACAAGAGAAGACTCTACACATGGACATCACCAGATGGTCAACACCGAAATCAGATTGATTATATGCTTTGCAGCCAAAGATGGAGAAATGCTATACAGTCAGCAAAACAAGACCTGGAGCTGACTGTGGCTCAGATCAGGAACTCCTTATTGCCAAATTCAGACTTAAATTGAAGAAAGTAGGGAAAACCGCTAGACCATTCAGGTATGACCTAAATCAAATCCCTTATGATTATACAGTGGAAGTGAGAAATAGATTTAAGGGCCTAGATCTGAAAGATAGAGTGCCTGATGAACTATGGAATGAGGTTCGTGACATTGTACAGGAGACAGGGATCAAGACCATCCCCATGGAAAAGAAATGCAAAAGGGCAAAATGGCTCTCTGGGGAGGCCTTATAAATAGCTGTGAAAAGGAGAGAGGCAAAAAGCAAAGGAGAAAAGGAAAGATATAAGCATCTGAATGCAGAGTTCCCAAGAATAGCAAGAAGAGATAAGAAAGCCTTCTTCAGCAATCAATGCAAAGAAATAGAGGAAAACAACAGAATGGGAAAGCCTAGAGATCTCTTCAAGAAAATTAGAGATACCAAGGGTACATTTCATGCAAAGATGGGCTCAATAAAGGACAGAAATTGTATGGACCTAACAGAAGCAGAAGATATTAAGAAGAGGTGGCAAGAATACACAAAAGAACTGTACAAAAAAGATCTTCACGACCCGGATAATCACGATGGTGTGATCACTCATCTAGAGCCAGACATCCTGGAATATGAAGTCAAGTGGGCCTTAGAAAGCATCACTATGAACACAGCTAGTGGAGGTGATGGAATTCCAGTTGAGCTGTTTCAAATCCTGAAAGATGACGCTGTGAAAGTGCTGCACTCAATATGCCAGCAAATTTGGAAAACTCAGCAGTGGCCACAGGACTGGAAAAGGTCAGTTTTCATTCCAATCCCAAAGAAAAGCAGTGCAAAAGAATGCTCAAACTACCACACAATTGCAGTCATCTCACATGCTAGTAAAGTAATGCTCAAAATTCTCCAAGCCACGCTTCAGCAATACGTGAACCGTGGACTTCCTGATGTTCAAGTTGGTTTTAGAAAAGGCAGAGGAACCAGATATCAAATTGCCAACATCCTCTGGATCATGGAAAAAGCAAGAGAGTGCCAGAAAAACATCTATTTCTGCTTTGTTGACTATGCCAAAGCCTTTGACTGTGTGGATCACAATAAACTGTGGAAAATTCTGAAAGAGATGGGAATACCAGACCACCTGACCTGCCTCTTGAGAAATCTGTGTGCAGGTCAGGAAGCAACAGTTAGAACTGGACATGGAACAACAGACTGGTTCCAAATAGGGAAAGGAGTACATCAAGGCTGTATATTGTCACCCTGCTTATTTAACTTCTATGCAGAGTACATCATGAGAAACGCTGGACTGGAAGAAACACAAGCTGGAATCAACATTGCCGGGAGAAATGTCAATAACCTCAGATATGCAGATGACACCACCCTTATGGAAGAAAGTGAAGAGGAACTAAAAAGCCTCTTGATGAAAGTGAAAGAGGAGAGTGAAAAAGTCAGCTTAAAGCTCAACATTCAGAAAACGAAGATCATGGCATCTGGTCCCATCACTTCATGGGAAATAGATGGGGAAACGGCGGAAACAGTGTCAGACTTTATTTTTCTGGGCTCCAAAATCACTGCAGATGGTGACTGCAGCCATGAAATTAAAAGACGCTTACTCCTTGGAAGAAAAGTTATGAGCAACCTAGATAGCATATTGAAAAGCAGAGACATTATTTTGCCGACTAAGGTCCGTCTAGTCAAGGCTATGGTTTTTCCAGTGGTCACGTATGGATATGAGAGTTGGACTGTGAAGAAGGCTGACCGCCGAAGAATTGATGTTTTTAAACTGTGGTGTTGGAGAAGACTCTTGCGAGTCCCTTGGACTGCAAGGAGATCCAACCAGTCCATTCTGAAGGAGAGCAATCCTGGGATTTCTTTGGAAGGAGTAATGCTAAAGCTGAAGCTCCAGTACTTTGGCCACCTCATGCAAAGAGTTGACTCATTGGAAAAGACTCTGATGCTGGGAGAGACTGGGGGCAGGAGGAGAAGGGGATGACAGAGGATGAGATGGCTGGACGGCATCACTGACTCGATGAACGTGAATCTGAGTGAACTCCGGGAGCTGGTGATGGACAGGGAGGCCTGGGGTGCTGCAGTTCATGGGGTTGCAAAGAGTCAGACACGACTGAGTGACTGAACTGAACTGAACCGAACTTACACTTACTATTTACTGAAAACTTGGGAAGAATGTTATTTTGCCAACATGATGACCAAGTCTATGTGCAAGCATGCTAAGTGGCTTTAGTCTGCCACCCAGTGGACTGTAGCCCACCAGTCTTCTCTCCATAGGATTCTCCAGGCAAGAATACTGGAGTGGGTTGCCTTGTTCTCCTCCAGGGGATCTTCCCAGTCTCCTGTCTCCTGCATTGGCAGGTAGATTCTCTAGCACTAGCGCCACCTGGGAAGCCCAGAGAAACTTTCTGCTGCTGCTGCTAAGTCGCTTCAGTCGTGTCCGACTCTGTGCGACCCCATAGACGGCAGCCCGCCAGGCTCCCCCGTCCCTGGGGTTCTCCAGGCAAGAACACTGGAGTGGGTTGCCATTTCCTTCTCCAATGCATGAAAGTGAAAAGTGAAAGTGAAGATGCTCAGTCGTGTCCGACCCTCAGCCACCCGATGGACTGCAGCCTTCCAGGTTCCTCTGTCCATGGGATTTTCCAGGCAAGAGTACTGGAGTGGGGTGCCATTGCCTTCTATACTAGAGGAAATCTTTTCTGAGGTCAAAATTGTAAATGGAAATGACAGCTTCTTAAAGAACAATTCAGTAGTGTTGTTTTTGTCTTGATCAACGTGTGTATGAAGAATGTGATTCCAAAGTACACAGTCTTAGCTTGCTAGGGGAAGGGTAGGGAAGCACTATATTCCCTCCACCAGGAAGAGTTTAAGAACTGAAAAGTGAAAGTGAAGTCGCTCAGTCGTGTCCGACTCTTTGTGACCCGGTGGACTGTAGCCCACCAAGCTCCTCCGTCCATGGGATTCTCCAGGCAAGAATACTGGAGTGGGTTGCCATTTCCTTCTCCAGGGGATCTTCCCTGATCTTCCCGATCCAGGGATCAAACCCAGGTCTTCCGCATTGCAGGCAGACGCTTTAACCTCTGAGCCACCAGGGAAGCCCACTTAAGAACTGAGGGTATACTTAACTTCTGGCGGGAAGGAACAGTGAGAACTTCAGAGCAGTTCATTTATTCGAAGAACCCTCTGACCTGCAAGAACACTAGTCTATAGACAATAGGTCAAGAGATGGGTTCTCTTGGCAACCCATCTACTCTACTGTGGCTTTTGTTTTATCTTTATAAAATCTACACATAAATGCTACATTCAGCTGTGTGACAGGAAGGCAAAGCCCTGCAATCGATGAGCTGCGTTTTGGCTTGGGCAAGAAACCGCAGCCGATACGCGAAGAGACTAAATGTGAGCTCCCCGGGCATCCGTAGATCGACTTTTCAAAAAGTGCGAAAAAGCTAAGTGTGAATTCCCAGGCATCCGTAGCTCGGCTTCTTAAGAGCGCGGAGGGACTAAGTGTGAGTTCCCAGGCACCCGTAGCTCGAATTCTCAGGAGCATGCGCCGAAAGTGGGCGTCCTGAGCCGGTCCCTTTCCGGGAGGGCAAACATTTCCGGCTTCCCATTGTAGTTCTCAAACCACTAAGAGCATGGAGGGTCCGTGCTCGCCCCCGACGCCGGGGAAGTTCGTGGTGGTCGGCGGTGGCATCGCGGGTGTTACCTGTGCGGAGCAGGTAAGGCGGGCGCGCAAGCGATTTCCTCTCTCCGAGACCCTGGAGGCGCTGGCGCTCGAGGCTCCCTCCTGCCCCATTTCCCTAGTGTTTCTTCCAGGTTGCTTTCACTGTTTCCCTTTTCCCTACCCACCACTTCCGTTTCCTAGGTATTAGAGACTCTGTCTTGGCTCTCAGAGGATGTCCTTAGTACCCGGCAGGCTTCGGCTCCGGTGCAGGGACGAGGAATGGCGAGCAAGTCATTAGGGGAAACCCAAAGCCGACTGAACCTGGCTGTGGTCCTGGTGATGCCAGAGCAGATGCGAGGAGAAGTGGGATGGGTTACGACTAGGAAGTACTTGGCCAGAAAATTCCCCCTTCTTAATGACGTGATTGAATCCAGCTTCTTCATAGGTGTCCACGTCCTCAGTGCATCGTAACCAGATTATAAAGTCCTTACGTAAGTTTTGTATACTTTGGACTCCCAAGATAGAAGAGATGTCATCTCCAGTAATATCTTGTAAAACAGCCGACAAGGGCTTAAGTGAAGCGAGGTGATGCTTTTTTGATTTATAGTACACAATCAGACTACATACACACGTATGGAATTTTTACATGTATTTTACATGAATACATGTATTCCAAAAGGGTCTAGGTTATTGTGTTGGTAAAAAGTAAATATAAGCAATCGTTGAAGTCATGAGAAATTAAGTTTTTTTCCTTAACTTTTAGCCTTTGGATGTGTGTGAAAGTGAAGTCGTTCAGTCGTGTCCGACTCTTTGCGACCCCGTGGACTGTAGCCCACCAGGCTCCTCTGTCCATGGGATTCTCCAGGCAAGAATACTGGAGTGGGTTGCCATTTCCTTTTCCAGAGGAATCTTCCCGACCCAGGGATCGAACCCAGGTCTCCCGCATTTCAGGCAGACGCTTTAACCTCTGAGCCACCAGGGATGTGTGTAGATTTCATTTATTCATCAAGTAAACACCTATAATCCAGATACTGTACTAAGGACTGATTAGACTGGTACTAACAGAACACGGTGCCTCCTTTTTGGAGACTCAAAGCCTAGTGAGTAATGTAAATAAATAAGTAAATCATTTCATCAGTGTGTTCACTACCTTAGGGGTGCCTGTGGAGTTAGTAAGGAGTGAATTAGGGAAGAAGTGTCCTTTCTCACAGGAGATAGCCCTTTGTCTTAGTACAGTCATATCTCATTTTATTGCCCTTTGATTTATTGTACTTCACATAAATAACTTGTTTACAAATTTAAGGTCTTCAGCAGACCTGTGGAGCAAGCCTTATTGGCACCCTTTTCCAACAGCATTTGCTCATTCGTGTCTCTCTGTCTTATTTTGGTAACTACCACAAAATTTCAAACTTCTAAATTATTACTCTATTTTTTATGGTAATCTTTGATCAGTGATTTTTGATGTTACTGTTGCAAAAAAGATTGCAAAAAGATTAACACTCACTGAAGGCTCAGCCGATGGTTAGCATTTTTATCAATTAAGTGTTTTTTAATTAAGGCATGTACATTTTTTACAACACTTTCAGAACACATTTTTATGCACACTTAGTACTGACAACAGTGTGTAGTATAAGCATAGCTTTTATATGCACTAGGAAACCAAAATTCTCATGTGATTCACTTTATTGCTGTCTTCACTTCATTGCGGTGGTCAGGAACCAAGCCCGCAGTATCCATTATGCCTGTATAGAGGAATGAGTAAGAGTTTACCAGGTAGACAAGAAAAAACAGATATTCCAAGGGGAGGTAGCAATGTAATCTCAGGTGAAAAAGCATAGAACCATCTGGAAGCAGCAAAACTTAAAGTATATGGTGCTTGGGGAAGGTGACCAGAAATGAAGCCAGGAAGACTGGCAGGAACTTGATCATAAAGGATCTTTTAAGTCATGCTAAGAATTTAACAAAAACTTACAAGTAGTCAAATGATTGTGACCAGTGGAGTAACATGATCAAATGAAAAATTTTGAAAGATTATTAATTACAGTGTGTTTGGAGCAGAGGAAGCTGGTCAATATGAGACTGGAAGGCCAACTTGGAGGGGATATTAGTAGTATGATAATAGAAACAGAAAGTGAGGAAATAAATTACAGAATATACATAGGAAAGGAGAGATTGATAATGTCAGACATTATAAAAAATTTAAGTAAGGTGGTACAAAAAAGAATAATGGATGTGTAGGTGAATGAACATGCTCAGTTGGTGGTGTTTTTTTTTTTTTAAGGTTTTTACAATAACATTTATTTCTTAAAAGTTAATGTGCATAACAGGAAACCAAAAAGCACAAGCGAAAAACAAAGTCTTTCCTAATCACAAGCAGAGACAGATCAAGATAGATGGAGTTACAGAGCTGCAGGGGTTAAGAAAATCCTTTCAGGAAGTTTAAAGTGAGCAAGAAAGAGTTTGTAGCTAAGGAAGATGATGAAACATTGGCAGATTAAACCTCTGGATTTGATAAGACTCTCAGAGTCTATACTGGTTGGGCACTTGGAAGAGTAGGCATGCCAAAGCACTTGGGACAGTTGCTGAAGTTTTAAGTGTTTTATTGGAAGCTTGCTGTGATTTTATTCTGCTTAAGACAAATGAAGTTATTTTGCAATGAAGAGAAGTCGGTTTAACTGTTAATTAGGAAGGTAGTTCCTTCTCATCCTTTTCATGGTAACTGTTAGAGTGTAGTATAAATGTATGTTTCATTTTAATCAATATCGGAGTTGAACGCTTCTCACCACTACTCCATAAATATAGCCAAGAACCAGGATAATGGAGACCTTTAAAGGGAGAACAGTGAGTTTTTAGTTTCCTAAGTTAATAACATTAAAATTGCATTATCTGTCTCACCTCTCTATGTACTAATACTTATTTATCATAATTTTCCTTTCCTTTTTTTTAATAAGCTGGCAATTAATTTTCCATCAGAAGATATTCTCCTGATAACAGCTTCTCCTGTTATTAAAGCAGTTACAAATTTCAAGCAGGTAAGAACCATTATATAACTTTCTTGGTGTTAATTTTCAAAAACTGCAATAACTCACATAGCAGTTAGTGTAACTGTAGTATTTTAATTGTGTAACAAATGCACTTTTGGTACTCATTTTCAAATCATAGCTCAAAGTTTAGAGTTGTTCACATGAAATACCAAAAGCACTTGGAATGTATTAAATTTCTGGTTGTCTCTCTTCTTTTCCTCCCCACTCAGAAGTATGTTTCAGAAAGTTTCTCTTTTGAGGAAGGATGTTATGCACATCTACATATGAATGCAAATACACATGTATATCTTTATTATAAGTGTGTGTGTATGTACAGGTCAGAAGAACACTACCTCTGAGTCGAGTTCACACTTGCAGATAATTAATGCTTCAGATGTGTAGTAAGCATCTTAGAACACTTTGTAGTTCCATGAATTTATTTTACACATAACATTATAATAGCAGTCTAAAGAGCATTTGGGTCATAGTATCATGGAAAAGGAGACTCCAAACATTTTTGATCTTGTACCTCACCTGTTAAAAACTTTGGCACTCATATCTTAATATTATATTTATAAACTACATACATGTACTGCAGTGCTATAGTTCTGAATATTATAGGGCCTATGCAAAAAATAAATGTATAAAAGGTGAAAAACATAAATCTTTTCTTCCCATACTACAATGAAGACTACTCACTTAGTCTTTGATTCAGTACAAGTTTTCCCTTATAACACTCTGATGATGGAATATATTTTTTTTTCCTTTTGGCATTTTGTTTAGATTTAATCTTGAAATAAAAGTTAAAGATTTGATCTTAGGGAGAAAAAGCAATCTACCCATCTCCCACAAACACACTTTTCCAATCTTGAAGCGTGTTTTCTAAAAGTGTCAGGGAAGGGATCAGTATACAGTTAACCTACTCGATTTTCATACATAAATCCCTAAGATTTACATAAACTCCTAAGACCAAGGGTAATTTAGTGCCATATGTTGCACTTTATAACCTGCCTACAGAAAGGTAAGATATCTTGGTACTTAGGTATAGCCAAAAGAACTATGTGTGGGATTGGGAGAACCAGAGAACAGATTAAACAGGCTTTTAATTTCTAAAAGAAAAAAGCATAAATTCAATTATAGGCTGTGAGTACATTCTTAGAGAGAGATGTATATCTGAGTCTTCCAAGTACAAGTGTTGTACAATAGAAAGAGAAAACTTGGGTTCTAGGCCCAGCGATTATTTACTCGCTGTGTAGCTTTGACAACTCTCTGTACCTGAGTTACATCACTAGGGTAATATCTTCCTTGCTTACTCAACAGGGTTGTGAGCTTCAGATGTACTAATATATGTGAAAGTGCATTGAAATAGCAAATGTCCTTTTTTTTTTAGTGTATAGAAGTCAGAAATTGCATTCCTTTTATCATTTCTTGAATATTTAGATTACCATTATGCTAGGCATCCAGGATATGGAAGTTAAAAGTATAGACCATACATCAAAAAGTCACTAATGGTTATCGGTGTGGTTAGGGGAAAGAGTGGTAAAGAGGGACTTTGACAGTTATTCTATATTATGTATTATTTATTTGTTTAGTGTTAAGAAGAACACATATTCATGACTTGTATAATTTTTAAAGGAGAAGAGGAATTCATAGTAATTCACATTTCTGGAGTACTTATTATGCCATACTTCTAAATGTTTAAGTGTAGTAACGTATCTAATTCTTAACCCTGTGAACTAGGTTGTTAGCCCCACATTACAGATGAGATAAATGTGTCACAGTGAGGTTCGGTTGGTTTCCAAGTATATTGGCAGGTTTGAATCCAGACACTTTGACTGTAGAGCCCGCATGGTCAGTTTCTCAGAATGATTATTTTCTACTGGGGTAACAAATATGCAAGAAAAGTTATCATACAATTTGATCATTATCCTGATAGAGGCAAAAAATTAGGTCATATACCAATATATTTCTATTTATACATACTGAACTTTGTGAAAGAGCGCCAAAGCCTACCTTTGGAAGTTAAGGAAGGCTTTACGTAGGAAATTGCATTGAAATGAGATTTAAAGAATAAGAAGGTTTTACTGTGTTTGCAAGAGATCAAGTAGAGTTTCAATTCAGAGTAGTCAGATCCTATGGAATGCTCAGGTAAGATGATGGTTGGAAAGTGGTTAGTTCTAGTATAGATCATTGGTGACTTTCAAAGAATTTATGCAGTTTTGAGAAATTAATGGGAAGTAATTCTAAAGTGACAGCATGAACTTTTCTCTATTGAAAATTGTCTATGAAGGTAGAAAAGATTTAGAATGGCACAACAAAAGGACATGAGGTCTAGCATTAAGCTGAATTTTATTCTTTTAAGGTGGGAACTGCTTGAGCATGTTCACCTGTTGAGATTAAGAAACCAGTGGGGAAGCCTGAAGATGAAGGAAAGCAGGGAATATATAACAAGGAAGGAGTCCTGAGGAGGTGAGAGGTGATGGGATCTGGAGCACAGAGCAGTGGACTGACATTGAAATAGTGGGAGTGGGTCAAGGAAAGTGGACATGAGCAGAGAAACATCTAGATAGTGGGAAAGTAGTCAGAGTTCTTTGTGGTCTCTGTGTGTAAGGTGATTTGCTGAGAATAAAGGATAGAATAAGTTCGGGGAACATTCGAATGATGAGAGTTTGAAAAAGTCACTGAGGGACTGAAGTATGTTACTAAGATGTTATTGCACTTTTCACTGTATTTGCACTGATGGTATAAAAGTAGTGGTAGCTACTTACCCTGGTAGCCATTGTATTCTTGACTGCCACACAGTTAGTGGGAAAAATAAAATAAAAGCCATTTTTTAAAAAATGTTACTTTTATTAAATCTTGACTCTTGAGTGTGCATATTTTTAATATTCTATGACATGTACACATAAAGCATTTCTGCATATGAAGAGTACAACATTTTCTCAAGGAAAAGCAGTTATATACTTGCTGAGTTGCAAGATGAACTAGCTACTATTTTCATGAAACATCACTTTTACTTGACAGAACAACTGACACCACTGTGGCCATTCATGTTTGGAAAATGAATGAAGTGAGCCTGTCACTTCAAGAAACCAACCAATGATATTTGTTGCCAATATGACAAAATTAGGGCTTTCAGGCAAAATTTAGATTTTTGGAAAACTCATTCTTCACTGTGAGCCTTATAGTACTTAGCCTTTTCTCATGAGATTGGTAACAATAATGAAAGTGATTTTAAAAAAATATTTATTGATATGAAATGTATCAATATTTGGAAGATCTCTGTAATTTTGAGAACCAGTATTATCTGATGTGTGCAATTACAAGATAGACTTGTAACTATCAAAGTGCAAGATAGACTAATGGATTTCACAGTCCCAATATGAAAAGTTCTTGATACAGTTTCAAATTCTCCTTTCATCTAATCTTTAAGAAACCATCACTTGTTGAGTTTCAGTGTAACATCAAGAAGAATGTACAGTAATCTGAAAGGGCTACAAATCTGTGTGAGGCTAACTCTCTTCATGTACTTCAACCAAAACAATGGTGCAATGGTTTAAATGTAGAAGCGGTTTGAATGCCGAAGCAGATACCCAGCTAAATTCTACTAAACCAGACATGAAAGAGATTTGCAAAAATGTAAAACAGGGCTGCTTTCTCAGTTTGTTTTTTAAAAAAAATAGTTATTTTTCATTAGAAGTGTATCACTTTTAACATGTATTGGATTTGCTATTGTTACTTTTAATTAAGAAATGTTTAAAATTTTTCTCCATTTCAATGTCTAATGCAACAGATACTGCTAGGTCTAACTGAAAAACACAAAAGCTCATTGGGGTCCTCAATTGGTAAGCCTATAAAGAGGTCTTGAGACTAAAAGGTTTGAGAACTGTTATAGCCAAGCAGCAGGATTTCCAGGCAGCTTTTGAGGGCAAATACTAGTCTATAACGTGTGTAGGTCTTCTGTAGCAGACTGGGTTTACAACTAGAGAATGGACGTAATTTGGTCTGTGGTTGGAAGTTTTCAGGGTAATTAATGGTTAAGGATAAGAGAGCAAGAAAGTAAAGGATTTGGAGAAAAGATGAAATGATCCATAGTGGGGTCCTAGTGGGATAGGACAGAAGATGAGTCCAAGAGGAGGCTGACAATTTTGAAGAACAGGAAAGAAGGGTCCAAAGGTTAGCTCACAGTAACGTTAGCTAGTAAATAGAAAGAGAAAGCTGCAAGGATAAAGAAATAGAGAAGCTGTTTGATTAAACTGTGCAGAAGTAAGTAGTGTTAGCCTTCATTTTACAGGCCAGGAGACTAAGGCTCAGTGACTTCCTGACTTGCCCATGAGTGGCAGGACTAGTATTTGTGTTTAGGTCTAAAGATATGGAGTCTAGCCTTCTTTCTACTGTGTATATTGCAGCTGGCCGACTTTCCTGTTTTATGAATGGGAAATAAATAGTGTATAAAAAAGAAATGAAAGTATTTTATTATTTAAAATTCTTAAAAATTTACGTATGCATTTTTATCTTTTGTCTCATATAGGTTTCTAAAGTATTAGAAGAATTTGATGTTGAAGAACAACCAAGTACCATGTTAGAAAATCGCTTTCCCAACATTAAGGTTATAGAATCTGGAGTAAAGCAACTAAAGAGCAAACAGCATGTATGAGGACTTTTTCTTAATGACATTTGCTGTCGTTGAATCTTAGCGAGAGGTCTCACCTGCCTTCCTTTTACCCCACCTGTTGCACTACCACCCAAGTCCCTGGCATGTGAATTTTAGTGACGTTCATTCCCGTATTAGAAAAATGTACCCTTTTTGTGAGTTTCTTAGGGATGTATCATTAGTTTAGGTTAGCATTTTAGATTTTACATTTTAAACAAGCATTAACATTTGTATAGTGTTCACTGTATTCTGGGCACTGCATTAAGTGTGGGGTACAGGAGCAGTAATAGCAGAAACCTGCTCCCAGCAACTCTCAGTGTCATAGGGAGTACAGACATGCATATGTTTAATGTTAAAATATTATCAAAGCTCTGGTATTAGGTGTTTAGGAAGACCTCACAGAGTGAGTAATACTGAGCTGTGTTTTAAAAAGGTAGGTGAAGTAACAGTTCTCCACGTGGGAAAGGGCATTCCTGGAAGTGGAGACTGCATGTTGAGAGACCCAGAGAGAGGAGAAGGGGCGTGTGGAGAGAGAGCCTGTCAAAGGGGTTGGGGTATGGATAAGGAAAGGATATTGGCCAGCTAGGCCAGAGAAGTGAGTAAATAAGATTGTGAGGAACTTTTTATGTCATGCTAATAAACTGAGTTCATTTTATCATCAGTGGATAAATAGTAAAGAGATTCTAAGTGGAAGAAGGGTTGATAAAATATTCTTCTAGGAAGATCTATCTGACAGCAGTGTCAAAGATGAACCAGAGTAGAACAAGTAGCCAGTAACCAAATTAGAAGGTGGTTATAACAGTCCACAATGATGTAAGGCCCAAGCTAAGGCAGTCTCAAGAAAGGCACCTTCTCAGTCTCAGATGTCAGGGAGTCTCCGTGTCATACGATACACAGTATCTTCACATGGACTTTAGGCACGAAGATGGGAAGCAGGGTTTGTAGTTGTTTCTCTGAAGCAGCTCAGGTTTGAGTTCTCCCTTAGGGAGAAAGCGTTATGTGTCATGTTTGAAACAAATAACTTGACAGGAAAAAATAAAAGTAAGAAAAAGGACTGAGTTTCATGAGAAAAATTTTTACAAATCTGAATCCAACCACCACAGTAATTTCCTAATATTTGTAATGGTAACACTTGTTGCATAAAGCACCCATGTCAGTGAATCTGCACACTGAAGTAGGCTCAGAAGTATACAAATGAATTGTGAGGGAGCTTACATATTACGGCACTTGAATGAGTCAGAGTGCCAAATGTTTCATTTGAGAAGTGTCCTGTATAATATACATGTCTGCCTTCTGTGATCCATCCTTCATATTCTTCAGTGAGTTAGAAATGATGTGTTTACCTTTTTGTCTCCAAAAATTTAACAGTAGTCAATGAAGAGGTTTCGTGTTTGTTTTTATAGTACCTAGGTGCAAATAATTTTTTAAATTTGGTCAGTGCCTATAACTTCTATTAAAATCATAACCAGGTTATCTAAAGGAAGACTTGTATAGCATTTCTGTATTATTATATTCTGTTGGTTTATTGGTTTTATGTTATATTTGTTATATAGCTGAAGAGTTAAAATGTGTAACATATTTCAGTGGGTATGTACTTCGCTATTTGCCACATTTTATAAATCAAGCACAAGATACAAAGATTAACTCCTAAAACCATTCCGGCAAAGTCTGACATCTCTCACAGTAGCACATGCTTATGTCTGTCTGCTTTCTAAATGCTACTTTTACATGGATACCCATTCAGTATTAAGAAACAAAAACCATGAATCTCTGATATGTATTTTTAGACTCATCTAAATTTACCAATTAAAAATTAATATAAATTAAAGCCAGTACATGCTAGGATTTAAGGTTAACATGTTTTTCACTTACAGAAAAATATAAAAGAGCATGATGTTTGCTGGTAATGAGATTGTAATTTGTACTTAAGAGTATAAACACTATTTTTCAGCACTTCTGAATTTTTAGATTCAGAAGCTATCGTTACGTCTTCTACCAGTAACTATTCCTCTGCACCCATAACAGATATTATTAAGGTCTGATATGATTATAATCATGAATCTACTTATAATGATTCCCTTGGAGATTAGAGTGTTTATCAAGGAAATGTTCATCAGAATGCTCAAGTTAAAAATTTCTAAATGTTTAGTCTTTAAGGCCCACATACCTTTCCAGACATGAATTTCTCAAAGTTTTATCCAAAATTCTGTGGTAATGTACCTTTTTTTTCCCCATGAGAAAAGGACTAGTTTTCATCAGATTTCTTAGATGGTTCATGGTTCCAAAGGGATTGGGAATCACTGGCTTAGAGAACACATTCTTGTGCTTAGTTAGCTCTGTCATTGCTGTAGCAAAGTATTGAGTGCTGCCAAGAGGCAACCTTCATATATTTTTTGCTTTTGCCTTCTTGAATGTTTCAAAATTGTACTCATGTATAAATGTTTCCCCTCTATTCATTGCTGTACGGTTTTACAGTGCATTTTAACTGAAGATGGCAATCAGTATATTTATAAGAAGCTGTGTCTGTGTGCTGGAGCAAAACCAAAATTGATATGTGAAGGAAATCCTTATGTGTTAGGAATCCGTGATACAGACAGTGCACAGGTAACATCTGGGTCATGGGAAAGAAACATGAAGACTTCTTAGATGTTTTCTGCATTTGAATCAAAGTGCTATACTTAAAATGTTAATTTCTAAACTGTAGCAGCGGAAGAAAGTCTTCATGACTCATAAACCAAAAAGTACTAATGTTCTAGTGCTGCCAATTTGAATTTAGTTTTAGTTGATAATTTAGGGCTTCTCTTTGGCTCAGATGGTAAAGAATCTGCCTTCAATACTGGAGACCTGGGTTCAATCCCTGGGTCAGGAAGATCTCCTGGAGAAGAGAATGGTTACCCACTCCAGTATTCTTGCCTGGAGAATTCCATGGATAGAGAAGCCCAGCGGACTGCAATCCATGGGACTGCAGAGAGTCACACACTGAGCAACTAACACTTAGTTAATAATTTATCTTGTTTTTTATTCATGTCCTTTCTCTTTATGTGTTATCTCAGGTATAATGTCTATGCTGAAGGTTACAACTTACATTCAGTTCAGCGCAGTCCCTCAGTCATGTCTGACCCTTTGCGACCCCTTGGACTGCAGCATGCCAGGCTTCCCTGTCCATCACCAGCTCCCAGAGCTTACTCAAACTCATGTCCATTGAGTCGGTGATGCCATCCAACCATCTCATCCTCTGTCATTCCCTTCTCCTCTTGCCTTCAATCTTTCCTAGCATCAGGGTCTTTTCCAGGTTGTCAGTTCTTCACATCAGGTAACCAAAGTATTGGAGTTTCAGCTTCAGCATCAGTCCTTCCAGTGAATATTCAGGATTGATTTCCTTTAGGATTGATTGGTTGGATCTCTTTGTAGTGCAAAAGACTCTCAAGAGTCTTCTCCAACACCACAGTTCAAAAGCATCAATTCTTTGGCACTCAGCTTTTCTTATAGTCCAACTCTCACATTCATACATGACTACTGGAAAAACCATAGCTTTGACTAGACGGACCTTTATTGGAAAAGTAATGTCTCTGCTTTTTAATATACTGTCTAAGTTGGTCATAGCTTTTCTTCTAAGGAGCAATCATCTTTTAATTTCATGGCTGCAATCTCCATCTGCAGTGATTTTGGAGCCCAAAAAAATAGTCTCTCACTGTTTCCATTGTTTCCCCATATATTTCCCATGAAGTGATGGGACCAGATGCCCTGATCTTAGTTTTCTGAATGTTGAGCTTTCAGCCAACTTTTTCACTCTCCTCTTTCACTTTCATCAAGGAGCTCTTTAGTTCTTCTTTGCTTTCTGCCGTAAGATGACACGCTTTCTGTTGTCATCTGCATATCTGAGGTTATTGATATTTCTCCCCGCAGTCTTAATTCCAGCTTGTGCTTCATCCAGCCTGGCATTTTGCATGGTGTACTCTGCATATAAGGTAAATAAGCAGGGTGACAGTATACAGCCTTGACATATTCCTTTCCTGATTTGGAACCGATCTGTTGTTCCATGTACAGTTCTAACTGTTGCTGCTTAACCTGCATATGGATTTTTCAGGAGACAAACCACACCTATTCTACTCTCATTGGGAATATGTGATTTGCAAACTAAATGATGTAATGATCTTTTTCTCAAAAGGCAAAGCATGTCCAAAACTTACTTCTTAGCAAATAAATTAATATTCAGAAGATCTTTGTGATACAGAATCCTAGAACTGAAAAAGATATATGGTTTGTTCTGCTCAAGAACAGTGATAAACTATCCCAGAAAGGTGAAATTCTACCTTCAGAACTTTTTGCAACTTCTTTTGGTAATTTATTTCAGAATTCATTGATCCTTATTGCCAAGAACATCTTCTTGATTCCAGTCACAATACTCCTGTCTTACCTCAAGCTTACTGTTGTTCTGTCCTGTGAGGTAGTAATTTTATATTTACATAATAAGATTTCACAGCATATTAAAAAGCAGAGACATTACTTTACCAGCAAAGGTCTATCTAGTCAAAGCTATGGTTTTTCCAGTGGTCATGTATGGATGTGAGAGTTGGACTATAAAGAAAGCTGAGCACTGAAGAATTGATGGTTTTAAATTGTGGTGTTGTGGAAAACTCTTGAGAGTCCCTTGCACTGCAAGGAGATCCAACCAGTCAACCTTAAAGGAAATCAGTCCTGAATATTCATTGGAAGGACTGATGCTGAAGCTGAAACTCCAATACTTTGGCCACCTGATGTGAAGAACTGACTCATTGGAAAAGACCCTGATGCTGGGGAAGATTGAAGGCAGGAGGAGAAGGAGACGACAGAGGATGAGATGGTTGGATGGCATCACCAACACTATGGACATGAATTTGGGTAAACTCCAGGAATTGGTGATAGACAGGGAGGCCTGGCGTGCTGCAGTCCATGGGGTCACAGAGTTAGACACGACTGAGCGACTGAACTGAATAAGATTGCATCATCTGTAAAATCGATAGCAATTTGAGCATATTCCTAAATAGGAATTTTAGAGAATACTAGAAGAACTGGATTTTGTTCTTGTGAACATTTGAGGTTCATATTATGAAGGATTGAGTTCATAACTATGTTACAGTGACATCCTCTGTGTACATGAACTTATCAGTCCTCATGAAAATCCTGTGGCAGTCATTACTCCCACTCCACAGAGAGGAAACTGAGATGGGAGGACTAAGTAGAGCTAACAGCTTTAGCTGTACAGCTGTCATCCTGAAGCAATGGGACTTTTCTCTACTTCAGAAAGTACCATAAGAATGATTTCTGGTCACTTTTTCTCCAAGCTCATTGTGATCTTTTTTTGGTGGGGAATGGGAAGTGGAGGCATCAATTCGCTGTTTTACAATGGTGATAACATTTTAAAAACAAACACTAGATATTATTATGTGCCTGCTACTCCTAAAAACTTTATCTGCATCATCTTACTTAATGCTTAAAAAACTTGGAGGTATAGTCACTTGTTACTTTGATTTATAGTTGGGAGGACCTGAGGTGCAGAGAGGTTAAGCAGCTTGCCCAAGGCCACCCAGTTAGTAAACTGCTGGAGCCAGGGACTCTACAGTCTGTGCTCTGAACCACCGTGCCGCTGTGCTTATTTCTGTATGTTCTGAGTGACTGCAGGGAAAGTGTCGACTGAAGGACTAGAAGGACAGGAAGAATCCTGAATCCAGGATGTAGCTCAGTGTCATGTTGGTAAATTGACTTGGTCCAGTAGTTGGGAATGTAGTAAGCTGAAGACAGAGCCTCATGCTGCATTTGAGTGTAATGACATAAAAGGCAAAGAAAGCTAGAAGCAGCGTTGCTATAAAGGCAATCTGGGGTGAAACATAGAGACAACATTTATTACATTAATCGGGAGGGTACGTCCTGGCAGAGAGGGAAAGAGATTATCAGTAAAGCCTCTTGCTTTAGGCATTGCCCATACTACAAAACAGTTGTCGTTTTCTTTTTGATACAGGAATTTCAGAAGCAGCTTACTAAAGCTAAGAGAATAATGATCATAGGGAATGGTGGTATCGCACTTGAATTAGTGTAAGTACATGTTTTTTAATATTATGTAAGGATTGCTCTGTGATTCATGTAATTATTGGTAGACCAGAAAATATCTTGTTGTCCTGAAAAAATCAAAGATAAGGATAATTGTTTTTCATACATTTTCAAGGAGAAAATCCACTTCTTTTTTTTTTTTAGCTTTTATGAAATAATTCATAGTGGAGAAGGTAAATTTATGAAACATAAAGAGTTCAGGAAAGCTTTTGGTCTCACTGACGACTAGTTAGATTTGACCCATGCATGTGTTCTTGTAAGTATTTACTATATTGAAAAACAATTTAAATACGTACACCTTTAGAGAGTCCTGCCTGTAGTCCCCGTAACTATTTATTGCTTATATCCCATCCTGCTTCTCCCATTTACGTTACCCACCTGGCCATGAAACCCAAAGTGTTTGTGAGTTTCTGTTTCAAGATACGTGGTATTCCCACATAACGGGAGTAACTTGGTTTCTGGAAGTTTGGGGAATGTGAACACCTTAATATGAAATACTGTCATCTTAATATGGTGTCTACAGTTTGGAAACCATTGAGGAGTATCCTGCTGTAGTCTCCAGAGCATTGATGCACATTCTTTGATTTTATCTTTCCACAGATGGCAGACATGGACTAGTCTAGATATTTTTCGGGCCAGAAAGTTGGGTCTGGCTACAAAGAGGACAAATTTATATCCAAATAAGGAATCTGCTGAAACCCTGTCTTTGCTCCCTTTCATTTGTTCCAGCCCTGAGACTAGGTTTTTGCCTCTCTTTAGAGGACAGTGAATCTCAGTGAAAGCCTATAAGAGTTCTTGGATTGCCTGAGTATGAGCACTAGCAGTCATTAATTATGAAATTTGTGGCATTGTATGGAAAAATGCAAAGAAAAAACTAGAGTCAAGACCAAATGGGCCGGAAGAGGGAGGCATAGATTTATTGTAAGAGGAGCTTCAAATCCTTACATACACATGACAGATTTTTCTCCATCAGTTATCACCAAAAGTGGAACTTAATACTGTTATTAACATTGAAAAGCTTGCTCACATTCAAAAAGTTTCCAAGTCTCACAATATTTAATCTTCTTCTTTATTTAGGTTGTAGTTTGAAGACCATATACTTGGATAAAATTGATAATTTTATATTCAGTAAACTCTGATTGTTTAAGTGCCTATGTAGTGCTATTCTCTCGGTTTAGATTAACTGAATGATTAGGCTTTTTGGTCTTAATGAAAAATGACATATGCAGACTCTGATGCTAATCCTGATTTCTTCAGTATGCCTTCATTTCAGCTATTATCTGTTTCCAAATGTAGGTTAATCCTTTCTTTTTCAAGCAGACATAGTTTTTCATAATTTCACAAAATGTAATACTTCATTGTTCTCTAGGTTTTTTTAAGTGGTTTTAAAAATTAAAGCAGAATTTCCCCAAAGTGTGATGATACTTTCTTGCTTATGCATCTTTCTGAGGACATTGTTCATAGGATAAGAGGATTAGAGGGCATCCTGTGAAGTACAGCACTTCCAGGAGTTATTTCTGGTGGTTATTTATAACTATGGCCCACTGATCAAGCATCAGTATTTTAAGCGATACTGCTATGTGTTACGTTCCTACATTATTTTAAAATACCAAAAAAAAAACCATTGTGTATTAAATTGGAATATAAAAGTTATGTGTATTCTGCTTTCTGTTTATCAGCAATATTATATGATCTGAGCAGCATGAGATATAGAATGTTCTCCAGATAATCTGAAATTTAGGAACTATTAAGTACTCTACTGGCATAAGAGAGGAGGAGAAATAAAGGCCCACTGGAGAAGGCAAAGGGCTCCTTTACCGTACACCAAAAGGCATGAACATCAGGTGACCTGGAGTCAGATGCACTAAACATTCTTTCTTCTGTTATCAGCTTATCTGTCAGTTAGCCTTGAAAAAAAATCGTATAACCTAACTATATTATGTCACGCTGAGAAATAAAGGTGATTAACACTTTTTACCATAAATGGATGTTAAAAACCAGTGACATTAACACACTGATTACCATTGCAGTTTCAAATAAAATCCAGTATAGTTAGGATGACCATACATCCTGTTTATTCAGGATTGTCCCCATTCATTTGTACCAAAACACGTATTAAGAGCAGATAAATTATAGTGAACTCCAGGGACTTTGTAGAGTAACTGTTAAGAAAACCACACTCTCAGTGTCCAAACCTAGAGATAAAACTGCTAAAGCCCAGAAGCTCTTGCTGCCTCATGAACATTAATGGAAGGTGGTTTCTATATACCTTGGGCATTCCTGTTTTCCTCTAAGATCCTTCATTTTTCTGTGACCTGGGTCTTTCTTTGGCTAGATGTCTTGGAAATTTCTTAGATGAAAGGAATTCATTGCAGGGTAATCATTTCCTGTACAACAAAGTTAAGATTTTCATTGTAACTCTCATTCTTTCTTTTTTCTCTGTCCTTCCATAATGTGCTTTGACTACATAATAAAATATTTGTTCGAAAAGAAGTCAACTGAATATTGTAGCTATGTCATCCATCCTTCCATTACTGATTACACTGTAACTAGATAAACCAGGCATTGCTCACTCTTGGGAACCCTGGGGGACATTCATATAATAACTGTGTTTAGAAATTGAACCCTTTTAGGTGATATTCATTAAAAATTTTATCTGCTATTCAGGGCATATGTGTGCATGCTTTGTCGCTAAGTCGTGTCCAACTCTTTGTGACCGCATGGATTATAGCCCGCCAGGCTCCTCTGGCTATGGGATTCTCTAGGCAAGAATACTGAATTGCCATTTCCTCCTCCAGGGATTCAGTGTATATATTTGTCATGTATATATTCTCTAAATAAACTTTAAATTTCCCTTATTATTCTACTTTAACTCTTATTACCCTGAAACGGTGTTATATTCTGTTTAATAGTCATTCTCAGTTTGCCTTAAAATATTTTCTTTACTCTTGCCCTAAGAGGTAGTAGTTATTTATCATACAAAGATTTCTTCTTACACTTTGAAATTGGTCTAAGTAACTTTCATATTCCTTTTAGGTATGAAATTGAAGGCTGTGAAGTAATTTGGGTCATTAAAGATAAAGCAATTGGGAATACTTTCTTCGATGCAGGAGCAGCTGAATTCTTGACTTCAAAGCTCATTGATGAAAAACCAGAGGCTAAAATTGCACAGAAAAGAACCAGATATACAACTGAAGGTAAGTATGGCATCTAGCTCATTCATTCACAGATGAGACTTTACTTTTTAATCATATAGAAAAAGGCTATGAGAAAATTTAGCAAAATATTTTGATAGGACTATAGATAATACTTATTTATGTAACTTTTAAGATTATACACACACATATATATATATATATATGTAGGATATATTTTTTAGGAAAAGTATGTGTAACTAAAACTGCAAATTTAAAGTGAATTAAATAAACCAGAAGAATTGATGCTTTTGAACTGTGGTGTTGGAGAAGATTCTTGAGAGTCCCTTGGACTGCAAGGATATCCAACCAGTACATTCTGAAGGAGATCAGCCCTGGGATTTCTTTGGAAGGAATGATGCTAAAGCTGAAACTCCAGTACTTTGGCCACCTCATGTGAAGAGTTGACTCATTGGAAAAGACTCTGATGCTGGGAGGGATTGGGGGCAGGAGGAGAAGGGGACGACAGAGGATGAGATGGCTGGATGGCATCACTGACTCGATGGACATGAGTCTGAGTGAACTCCGGGAGTTGGTGATGGACACAGAGGCCTGGCGTGCTGTGATGCATGGGGTCGCAAAGAGTCGGACATGACTGAGCAACTGAACTGAACTGAAATAAACCAGCCCATCTACATCTGTGCAGGCAGATGCTACAGTTCGACAACACCTAAGTTTATAAAATGCAGTGAGTTTAAAAACAGATACAGTTTTTTAGTTTAAAAGAACTTTTTTTTTTTTCCTTAAACTTTGGCTTATAAAATTGAACAAGAATTTTGCAAGTTTGGGTCACACTAAAAATTGACAAAATTTTCAAAATTTAATGTCTGATTTTCTTACTCTTTATATTAACCAGTGATTATAACATCCATGAAGCACTCTATATATATAGTGTTTATACACAACACTCAATTGAAAGATTATCCATTTTGTAGCTGTATATCACAAAATATTAAAGTAATGAATAAAATAATATAGATAAGTTTAGTCCCTCTGTATGAATGTGTATATGAGAATTACTACATTACCTAAAAACTTCTGAACACAAACATAATTCTCTGCCTGACAGTTTTTGTATCCTTTGGATTTTGAACTGAGTTTGTCTCCTCAGGATGGAAAAAGGAAGTGCAAGCCAGAGCTAATGCTGGTAACATAGGCAGTGCCTTGGGACCAGACTGGCATGAAGGGCTGGATCTTAAAGGAACGAAAGAGGTATGTTTTCATATATTGTTTAAACATAATCTAAATTCAGTTTTAAATTCTCGAATTGTTTGTTAAAGACTGGTTATTAAGCCTGTAGTCAAAGAATTGGCCAAGTCATTTTCCTTAAAATCCATGGTGTTAAGAATGGACTTGGGGCCAGTTGGCTTTATAGATAGACCTCCATACAGTCTTTAGTAAACACACCTGTCCTATTTTAAATTAATCTTTTCTCAAAGGTCTCTTTGGATGCAGTCTATTCTAAAGATTATTAGATAGATTCTAAATAAATTATACATTTAATATCCTAATTGCATAAGCAGATGAATTGTTCTTCCTCATTTTATTTGTTTTAGTTATTTGTGGTTAAAAGACTATGTATGATATTTAAATATTGTAAGAAATACATATACAGTCTTTATTACTATATATGATTTCTTTTCAGCCTTTATTAGGTTGGAGTGGGCCTGGCTTCACAGTATATCAAATTTGTGTATATCAAATTTTGTGATGGAAATCACACAAAATCATTTATTCCTGCACCTTCAGGTCCTATAATTAGTGGTATTTTTAACTTGCAACTTCAGTTTAGTTCAGTGAATATTTGTTGAGTATCTCCTGCCTAAGTGGCACTTTACTAAGGTTCTGGAATATAACAATCAGGATATGTCAACTTACTTTTTAGTCCATAAGAGTTATAATTTAAAAATATATACAGGGCTTCCCTGTGGCTCAGCGGTAAAGAATCTGCCTGCCAATGCAGGAGACACTGGTTCGATCCCTTATCCAGGAAGATTCCACATGCCGTGAAGCAACTAAGCCTGTGCTCTCAAGCCCAGGAGCCTCAACTACTGAGCCCACGTGCCCTGCAGCCCGTGCTCCACACACGAGAAGCCTCTAATGAGAAGCCTGTGCACTGCGACTAGAGCAGCCCCCTCGCGCTGCAACTAGAGAAAAGCCTGTGCAGCAACGAAGACCCAGCACAGCCGAAAATAAATAAATAAAACCATGTATACATGTAATTATTGATGAGGCTTCTATCAGAAAGTATGCCCTTAGTGCTGCCTGCCAATTCAACTCTTGATCTCTAAATACTAAATGAGTTTCTGTTCACTCTTTTCAGACACAAAATTAAGAGGCATGTTTGGGAGCATTAAATGTGTTTTCACTTATAAGAATTTTTTTTTTTTTTTAGTTTCTCTAAGTATATTATAAATTTTTTCTTCATCATCAATAACCCATCCTTCTTTCTGGAAATATTATGGTGACCAATACTTCTTTATTTTAGTTTTCTCATAAAATTCACATTGAAACCATGTGTGAAGTAAAGAAAATTTACCTTCAGGAAGAATTTAGAATTTCTGAGAAAAAGTCCTTGACTTTTCCAAGAGACCATCATGATCAGTCAGTTACTACTGACAAAGGTAAGTGATGAAATACGAAAAAATAATCACTTATTTAAAAAGACAATTTTGCTTTATTGTTATATTTAAAAACTCTATACTTCCATATAAAATTTAAATGTGAAAAGATAAAACCGTAATAATGTAAATCATTTCATTTTCAGTACTTAACTCTTTGTAATTTCTAATAAATTAAATTTTATAGAGCTTAACATTTTATGCAGGGCTCACTGTTTGACCATCATACCCCTGTGAATGAATTAAGAGCTATCTTGTAGATCAAGACAAAAAATAAAAACTAAAAAGCTGATGCTCTTAGAGTTGAAGTGACATCCTCAAAATCAGACAGATTGAAATCTATAAGTTGAAACTAAGGTACAGATCTCCTGAAATTCCTATTCTACATTCCCATGAGAACTACTCTATGAAATATATCTAAACTTCCTGTATGAGACATCCCATCGCTCTGAATTCTTTGAATTTTTTCATAGGGAAAGGGATTGTCTGAATGTCACCAATAAGGGAAAACTTTGAAAAATGAGTAACCTACTTGGACTAAACTCTTGATGGGAGTATAATTTATTAATAAAGATTTTTAAAGAAATAACTTATAAAGTGATTATCAATTTACTTTGTTAGAATTTGTCTAAATTTGAAGGAAAAATGTTTAGAATGCCTGCCATGGTTTTGTGATTATACCCAAAATAAGAAGATGGAATTGGTCATATTAAAATTGTTTTAGCAAATGTACCTTGTAAATATTCTTGAGTTATTGTTTTAAAGTCAAATCTTGCCTCGTTCAATTTTTCTTTGTTCTAGTCGTCATATTCACATAATGTTACAGGCTGTTGGTGGTGATTACATTTGAGAACAAATTTTTTTTTTTTAAGAGATATGGCCTATATATGTGGAATTGACCAATGAAAAGATATATGGCTGCGATTTCATTGTCAGTGCTACAGGAGTTACACCAAATATAGAACCATTTCTCGGTGGCAACAATGTAAGGTGAAAATTTTTGTCTCACTGTGAACATTGCTAAAGTATTAATTATTTGTGAAGATCTCTAATTTTCTAGCATGAACATTGTTCATCTGAAGCATGGCACAGAACTGTAATTTAAGATGGCTGGAAACAATTTAATTTATATTCATGTCTTCATGTTCAGTATTTTTTTACTTTCAAATCCTTAAGCAGTTAACATCCCAGCATTATTTAAGGTGACATAATGCACGCTTTATTTATCTAAATGTTGGTAAGAGACTGATGTGTATGCTAAGTCACTTTAGTCCTGTCCAACTCTTTGCGACCCCGTGGACTGTAGGCTGACAGGCTTCTCTGTCCCTCTGATTCTCCAGGCAGGAATACTGGAGTGGGTTCTCCTACGTCTCCTGCATTGGCAGGCGGGTTCTTTGCCATTAGCGCCCCCTTGGAAGTGGGCCTCAGAGACTGATACTTCCTGTGAATTCTTAAAGAGTGATTCTTTTAGAGAAACCAGCGTGTGTTTTTTGCTTTTTAGCATTTGAAGCTTGTAGTAACTGAGGAATATTTTTGTAACTATGAGTGGGTGGTCATATGTTTATTGGCAGTTTTTGATGTTCTAAGAATTTGAAGTTCCAAGAATGCTATGGGTTCATCTTTAGTAGGAATTTGACTGACTGGAAATTCAGATTAGTTGTCTAAACTTGGCAGCTATTTCACTTTCCTCACGAAAAGTCAGCATATCAACATGTAGAAATTTGACTTGTTCTTTTACTTCAGAACGAAAGTCGTGTATGCTTTTCCTTTCCCCACATGCTTATGAGGAACATTGTTTAGTTTGATGTAGGCGAAGACGGTGGACTGAAGGTGGATGACCACATGCACACATCCCTCCCTGACATCTACGCCGCGGGTGATATTTGCACGGCCTCCTGGCATCCCAGCCCTGTCTGGCAGCAGGTAAGCCGGCGAAACCTGATCACAGGTGTTTATCAGAGAGTCCATCTGAAAATAAAGGAGCTGCCACAAGTAAATGCACCTTTATGGTT